>NC_069393.1:78401200-79701200 GCF_027475565.1 Acinonyx jubatus | reverse complement strand
TGCCTTTCAAAGGGAGTTTGGAGAGGCCGCTCCACATGGTTTTTGAAAAACAGAGAAAGGGAAAATGGGAGTTTCCCCCGGTAGCTTCCTGTGGAGGTCCACGTCTGAACCCAGTGTTGATCGCCGCTGTTGCGAGGGTCTGTTGTTTCTTTGCTTTGTTTTGTTGGGTTTTAGTGAGATGCTAATCACGTCTGCTCTTGGCTGATGAAAAGGAATCAGCTACAGGTTAAAGAAAGAGACGTGTTTAGGGGCGCCTGGGTGGCTCAGTCAGGTAAGCATCCGACTCTCGGTTTTGGCTCAGGTCATGTTCTCGCAGTTTCGCGGGTTTGAGCCCCGCATCAGGCTCTGTGCTGACAGCGGCGAGCCTGCTTGGGATTCTCTCTCCTCCCACCCCGTCTCTCTCTGCCCCTCCCCCACTCACGCTGTCTCTGTTTCTCTGAAAATAAATAAATTTGTAAAAATCAAAAAATAAAAGAGACGTTTCTAGAAATAACATCTTCTGCTTCTTTGCTTCTGTTTCAGGTGCTAAACCGGCCCCTGGGATCTGCTTTGAGAGAGTCAACTCCGCAGGGGACCCTTACGGCAACTGTGGCAAAGACTTCAAGAGTTCCTTTGCCAAATGCGAGATGAGGTACGGAAGCTGCGGCCGGACCACGCCATCACTCTGAACTTCCTCCGTCGCCAAGGGCTGCTCCCAAACTTTCCCTCTTTGGGACTCTCTGTTCTTGCCCTTCCAGAGATGCTAAATGCGGGAAAATCCAGTGTCAAGGAGGCGCCAGCCGGCCCGTCATCGGTACCAATGCCGTTTCCATCGAAACGAATATCCCGCTGCAGGAAGGAGGGCGGATTCTGTGCCGTGGGACCCACGTGTACTTGGGCAATGACATGCCGGACCCCGGGCTTGTGCTTGCGGGCACAAAGTGTGCGGACGGAAAAGTAAGACACCGGGGCTCTCTTGCATCATAAATATAAGTCTGGAGGGGGGCCCGTTGAGAAGCGTCCTATCCAGGAACCCACTTAGGAGGTTGGTTTGTTTTCCTAAATCCACTCCTTCCTGCAACTTTGTCTCTGGCATCCAGTTCTTTGCACCTAGAAGGAAGCGTTAATAAATCCTGGATCCTGGCCAGACCATGGAGATGCAGATTTGGGAAAATCAAGCCTGGTTTCTCAGCCTTTAGGTGTGAAGAAGTCATTTCTGCACTCTGGGTGTCATGAGTATTTCCAGCCAGGAAATTACTTTGGAAGGAAACGCAGTAGCGTATTACGTTGTTTTTGGAAACGTGGGTTTGGTTTCTGGCACAGCGAGGGCTTGTTCTCACCTGGACAGAACAGGAAGTCACGTGTATTTTCAGAGACCCCCAACGAGAGACTAGGAGAGGGGAAGAGATAGGATCAGCTTGAAGCCAAAGAGAGTTCTTTCAGAGACCAAGGGGAAGGTAGACTGAGATATCTGGGGGGTTAGAAATAAAGTCAAAAATGAAAAAAAAAAAAGTGAAATGGAGATTTTAACATGCTGCCATGTTGATTTTTCTCACCAAACTTTCTCATCAGGCTAAATGAAAGCAAGTTAATACAGCATGGTAGGAAAGGAGATTAATCAACCCCCACAAGTTTTTTAAGGGACCATGGGGAAGGGGAAGGAAAAAAAAGTTAGGGAGAGAGCCAAACCATAAGAGACTCTTAAAAACTGAGAATAAACTGAGGGTTGATTGGGGGGGGGGGGGTGGTGGGAGGGGGAGGGGAGGGAGGGTGATGGGCATTGAGGAGGGCACCTGTTGGGATGAGCACTGGGTGTTGTATGGAAACCAATTTGACAATAAATTTCATATTTAAAAAAAATTTTTTTAAATAAATAAAAATGAAAATAACAAAAATATGAAAAAAAAAGGATCCCATCTTCAAAACGATGATGAAATGAACTCACACAGAGGCCACATAGTAGAATAGAAAGATATGGATTCAGCCCCTTGAGCAGAGTCCCTAGGGCAAGAATTCTGTATACTCACCCCCTTTCCGCCATCTACTCTGACCCATAAGTGCTTCATCTCTAAGGAAATGGGATGATCCAGGAAACACAACGTACATTCCAGGGTCTCCTTAACCACACACGTTAGCTTATATTCTGGCCTTGACCCTGGATAGGATCAAGTTGATTTTTGAAACTATAGCCTGAACAGCCCGAGCCAGGTACATCTGAACCCTGAAATTCCAAGGACTCAATTCATCAATGAGTGTTTTTCTCCATGTACAAAAATAAATGTGTTTTGCTCTTTATTTCTGCAGAACACGGGTTCTTTGAAAGCCACGCTTGCCTTTGCTCATGGGTTGGGAGGAGATTTTGACCAGGGTCCTGCTGTGTCCTTTGTAACTTCAGACGATTTCTTGTCTCGGCTGGAATGTGACCGTCCCCTTGGCCAGGTTTCCCACCAGCCTTTGGAGCTGCTTAAAGCCGACACTTTTGTCAAAGGGTGTCGCTTGAGTGCCTTCCACAAGCTGTTGGGGTCAGATGGTGAACTTCCCATAGGAAGGCTGTGCTTGATTAAATCTGCTTCTGGAATCTAAAACTTAGACTTCTCTTCCTCTGACTCCACCAATTTGTAACATCTTATGGGAGATAAAGGGCCTGCTCCTTTGAGTCTGGTGTATATTATGCACCTTTAAAATGAGACTAAACTCTTGCAACCAACCCAGTGTCATTCAGCAAATTACTGCCTATGCAAAGTTTAATAAACACAAGGGAACTGCCTGTTTTCCTCTGCTGAGCATTTCTGTTGATGGTTTATGTCATCGATGATAGTACTTGTCAGTCAGTAATTTGGAAAAGTTCCCATATTTCGATATCGCCTTCAAAAGGTCCTTGGACCTTGGATTTCTTGGAGTCTCTGAGTCTGCACAGGCCCTAGGTTAAGGGCTGGTGCATTTCTCCCATCCTGTATCTTTCAACGGAAGGGGCCATTGAGGGGGAGGGGAGGCGACGGACACTGTAACTCACACGTCTCACTGCAAGCCCTAAACAAAAACCCTGAGAAAATCAGTTATCGTAATCTCATAATTGACTGAAACCGTATAAAAGTGCCACGCTGACCCTGAGTCACGTTGACCTGAGTCTTGAAACGTGCTGAGTTTGGAGGCAGGCATCAGACTCCAGGTCAGAGTCAAATGGAAAGCCCGTCCTTGTGCTACGGCCGTGTTCACTGAAGGGAGAGGGTCTTCCGCGAGCTTTCCTTGCCTTCTCTTTTTAAATCACAGATACGTGCCTGTGCATGTGATCGGAAAAGGGCTGAGAAATTTACCGTGTTTTTCTCCTCCTGCAGATCTGCCTCAATCGTCGATGTCAAAACATAAGTGTCTTCGGCGTTCATGAATGTGCCAAGCAGTGCCACAGCAGAGGGGTGAGTGGGCTGAACTGCCTTTTTATAGCCAGTCCACATTAAGCACTCAATCATTCATTTTAAAGGACTCTGCAATCCCTATTTTTTTAACTTCTAAGAAATACAGCAGTCACCTCGATCTTGTCTTCTAAAGATACTAATTTTCTTTGCCCTTTACATAGCATAAGAAATGTGACTTTTATTTAACAAAGAGAATCAGACTGAGCAGTAATGATCTTTTAAATGAACATCCTGTGATTTTTTTTTTAAAAAAGGACTTTGTCATCTTCAAAGGGATTTTAAAACTAACCTTCCTTCGTGAAGGATTTTGCTTTAACGTTTCAAGCAGAGCTGTCCTCCTTTCAACCACGATTCAGAATATGTGTCTGAACTGAAATACTTCCAGAAGGAATTAAGACCAAGAAGACAGAACATACTGACCACATGTTCTTGAAATCACGTACAGTGTGCATTTCAACTCAAGAAGGCTGTTAGTTCAGCTCAGAGAGTTTTTTAGGAGAGAAGAGGACGCTAATTGTTTCAAACATAATTTATTTTTCCTGATGGGCTTAATTATTTCCCAGGGAACCCTATTAATCTTGATTAGCCACGCCAGTGGTTCATTTGTTTTTCTGAAACCTTTTCTGCAGAAATCATGCTCCCAATTCTATTTTTAAAACTTGCACACACTCGCCAGTGATCCTAACACAGAATTATGGGGGTTTTCGTGAAATTACTATTGTGTTGGAACCGGAAAGGATCGTGATGCCATTTCAGATGGGTTTGCTGACCGTCAGTGTAAAAGGAAGTCCTTTTATGTCTTCGTGGGATCAGAGATTTCTTTCTAATGGCTGTGAGAGATGATCTGGTACAGCTTTGTTATCTTACTGATGAAGACGCCCAGACCCAGGTGGCAAGAGTGCATGTCCAAGCTTACATGACCGGTTCGTAGTAACGCCAGGGCGGGGTCCCTGGACTCCTTGCTTCGCAACAGCCCTGGGGGCCCATCCATCTGGAGAGGAAAGGCCCATATTTTCTGGGTAGGCGGAGTAGCCGCCATGACTTGGTGACGAATAACTTGACTATGGTCCTTCCCCTAGTGAGGCCAGGCTCACCAGCAGCGCCTCCCAGTGGGGTGTCCCGGTTTCAGTCTCTCTAGCACAAGCTGCAAACAGGGCACACGACTCTGGTTTGCGTTGGGAGACTGTGCGAAACGGTGTGGCCAGGACGGTGCCTGAATCCTGGTGGGTGTTACGTCAGCAGCGGCATCGCTGAGGAACAGGCGACACTCGGTAATCTGTGCTCTGACTCGGCACAGGCCGTGCCCCTCAGTAGTTAATTCCGCATGGCTTCAGCTTATCAGGAATATACTTTCCAGCTTCTCGAGGGTTATCTTGACTGTCGGTCTTATTTTAAGCAATTGGGGCAGGTGGTTGATTCATCACAAAAAAAAAAAAAAAATCAGTGCAAAGCAGGGGAACATTACAAATAAGACATACACTGCAAGCATTTTATTTTTGCCTTAAAATATTAAAATATGCACTTGGCCCCTCCAGCAGTGTTTTGATGCAGGACTGAGGCCTTCGGGGCGTGTGCACCCCAGTAGCTCCGCACTGACCTCCTTCTATAAACCACCCAAAGCGCATCATCTACGACGTAAAGTCTGTTTCCCTAAGCGGAAGAGAAACTCGGACCCTCAGAAGCCATCTGAGCTCAGAACCCTTCCGGCCTGCGCCGCGATTCCCAGCCGTTCCCAATTGTCCCACCCGTTCCAAACTGGTCAGAAATTCTTTGTAGCCACTTGCCTGTATCCCGTGTTCCCAAAGCATGCACTCCAAGTCTCTAGAAATAGTATCCTCTTGGGTTCATGCTCCTATTCCGCGGGTTCATGCAGTGGCTCGGTGAGTTCCATGTGTGATAGCAGCAAGTCGAACAGCCAGGGCGGGATGGGGACCAGCCTCCATCGGTCACCCTTGCTAACCAGGAGAGCCGGAGCTGGCTCCTCCCTGGAGTGCTCTGGTCTCCAAGCTAGGCTACTCGTTCAGGGGCCCCCCACCCAGAGCAACGCCCGCCCTCCCGCTTTCTCGGGCACCCCTTTCCCGACGGGCGAGGGCCACCCTCTCATGTCACGAGGACACCAGCTTTTGGTAGACCGTGCCCAGTGCTCATTCACAGCCGGGCGCCAAGGAGGAGCCGCTGGGAGCCTGCGAGACGGAGGTGGGCGTTTCGGGCACGAGATGTCCGAGCAGGTCACCAGCCTCTCTGAGCCTGCTGTCCGAAGGAAGCGGGGCTGTGCCCAACAGCTCAGGTTCCGCACCCCTGCAGCAGGGTCACTCCTCACCACGGAGGGGGCTCCTCATCATGGTCAGATGGGGAGGAGGGGGGAGTGCTGCACTGCAAAAGAGGGACACGGCAATTGACTGGGACAGAGAGGGGTGGACGTAGCAGATGAACCCCAATGACCTCCATCCTCCCCCCACCAGGCAGGTCATGTTTTATCTGCAGCCTCGGACTCTGGTCTCACCTGTGCTGCGTTTGGGGCTTAGGCTCGCAGCGACATTTCTGCCCCCGGCTGTATCGGGGCTGATGGGGACTCTGACCACAGGGCCTTTGCTTCGGTGCAGCAGCCGATCAGGGCTCGGAGACTGACCGCCGCCCCGTGTGCCGGCTGGGTCCTAATGCTGCTTCCCTCTCGCTGTCCTTCTCCCCTGCTGCCCGGACAGGTGTGTAACAACAGGAAGAACTGCCATTGCGAGGCCCACTGGGCGCCTCCCTTCTGCGACAAGGTTGGCTTTGGGGGAAGCACAGACAGCGGCCCCATCCGGCAGGCAGGTGAGTGGGGCCAGGGCGTCCCTGGGAGTGGGCGCCGAGCCAGTGGGGGGTGGGGGCAGTGGAAAGCCAGGCGGGGATCCTCCCGACTGAGACGGAAGGGCTTGGTCAAGGCCAGCCTCTCCCTCCCAAGAGAGGTGTGAAGGGGCCAGGCGGTGTGGAGGCGACTGTCCCTTAAAGCCCTTCCTAGAGAGACGCCTCCCCTCAGTGAAGGCTAACGGTCCCCGGCCCCGCTCCCCGCAGCAGCAGTAGTAAAAGCAACCGCTTCTATTTATTGAGTTGTCAGGGGCAAGCCCGGGAGCGGGGCGTTTTACGTGCATGACCTCCTCGAATCCCTGCCTGACCCTGAGGGCAGAGTTCACATAAAGGACTTGAGGCTCAGGGGAGTCACTCACCCGCAGTCACTTACCCAGCATCACACACCTATCACGGAGACCACGCCCGTCTCCCCCTTAAAAAGTTCATCGTGGCCGTGCTCGACGCCCCAGTTCTTTTCTCCCCGGATGACCTTGGGAAATGTCCTTCGGGGCATTGCTGTTTTGTCTGAGCACTTGTCAGGCAGTGAAGAGGCAAGTCTGAACAGTGTCCTTTGTGACGAGAAAGGAACCGGGGGTCCACAGGGCCCGCACCCCCCGAGCCCACTTGTGCTGACTCGCCTGAGCCCCAGGCCCCCCCAGATGGTGGCCGATGCGGCGACAGCAGACGTCACGTGTCCTCAAGTCCTGCTGTGACCGGCAGTGGCGTCACCGTAGTCCCCCGGACGACAGACAGGACCGTGCGCTGCAGCCCGGGCAGCCAGTGCGGTGCTCGCCGTCGGCTCGCTCGGCCCGGGAGCTGCCAGTGGGTACATCTGTGGGGACGGTGTCGCGAGGAGGGGCCGTGAGTTCCTGTCCTCCTTCGGCTTAAATACGGGTGTGTCTCCGGCCCTGCAGCAGCTACAGAAAGGCCCAGAAAGTCTTGGCCTCCAGTGAGCATCCCTCCCAGGGGCAGGAAACTGGGGCCCGGCCCCGTGTCCCCGGCCCTCGCCGAACCTCTCTGCCCTGACCGCGGCGTTCCGGCTGCCCCGCGTCCACGTTCTAACGTGGCGTTGACGTGTGTCGTGCAAAACCAGCGGGGTGCCAGTCTTCTCATCCGACGGGGCACTGCCCGCCCCCCCCCCCCCCCCCCGCGGCAGGCCAGCGGATGGCACCTGGAGGGGGTTGCAGAGGACGGGCCGGAACGCTCTGGGTCTGTCTGCAGTGTCAACACGCACGACCCGTGGGTCTCGGGTCTGGGGGCTTCACAAAAGCTGGGGGTTCACGGCCGTCCGCTGTTCCCCGTGGCAAGTAAGCAAACCTCAATGATCCATCGGCACGGGTGGGGCGGTGAGTCCACCCACTGCCGCCGTCCCTTCATGAAAGGACATCTAAACACCCAGCCCAGAGGCAGGTGCGGGGCGCCATGTCCCAGGCCCCCCTGCCCCCACGGCCCGCCAGCCTGCCGTGGCCCGGTGTTCACGTGGCAAGTGCTTCCGGGACACCTGCCGTGCACCTGCCGCTCTTCCGGGGTCCAGCGTGGCCTGGTGAGCGCCGCGATGGGCAGGGGGACCGTGGGACTCAGGGCCGACGCGGGGAGACGCGGGGGGCGGCCGCGAGGACACAGTGCTTGCACCGGATGAGGGGACCGGGGTGGGGGGCGGGGGTGGGGGCGGCGGGGGAGGGCCTGGGCAGGGACGTCACCGGTGCAGCCATCACCAGCAGCCTCAGGCGACTGTGGCCTGCTGTGGGAAGCACATCCTGACTGTCGCTGGTGGGGACACAGGGACGAATGAACCCACATCTGCGGCTCTCAAGGAAGCCACAGAGCAGTGGGAGCGGCAAGCGACTGTCGCAGGTCCCGACTGCTCTCCACATTGGCAGGCAGAGCCCTCTCCGGGCAGCCCCCGACACGGCTGTGCTCAGAAACCAGCCTCAAAGTCTGGTTTTTCCTTCTCTCCTGCACCCTCCAGGGACCTCGGTGTCTTTGTACTGAACAAAATGGGAGCCAATCACAGGAAGGGGGATGTTTCCTTAGAGAAAATAAGCAGCCACTCCCGGAGAGAGAGAGAGGGTTGCCTCCAAACGCTGTATTTCGAGGCTCTAGCGAACATAACAAACAAAAATCTAACAAAACCAAACCTGTGGGTGTTTCCTTTCAGCGAGGAGTTTGGGTGAGGTTTGTTTTTTCTTATTTATTTAGTCACTTAGTTAGTTAGTTAGTTAGTTAGTTGTGAGAGAGAGAGAGAGACAGCGAGAGAGGGGGACAGAGGATCCAAGCGGGCTCTGCGTTGTCAGCACAGAGCCCGACGCGGGGCTCAAACTCACAAACTGTGAGATCGCGACCTGAGCCGAAGTCGGACGCTTCGCCGACTGAGCCACCCAGGCGCCCCTTGTCTTCACCTTCCAGCTTGACAATGTCCTGAAATAAAGTCTTGGTCTAAAAAAAAAATACAAGGAAACAAAACAGAAACACAGACTTCAGCGCTAAGGAATGACAGAAGAGAGCCCGGAGGGGCACATTTGTGATGGGGGCTGGGAAGGTCACGGTTGGGGACGTGCGGGTTCCCTGCCACCCCTCTGGGGCCCCCCTCCCTGCTGGGGGTGGGCGGGGCTGTGTGATCAGGGCTGCGGTCCCACCTGCCAGGCTAGACTCCTGTTGTCAGAAATGAAGGAGGGTGACACGGACAGAACCTCAGGAGTGACCTTTGAAGTAAGACTAATTTGTCAGCACATCATTCAGGGACTCACTCCGATGCTGTGCCTTCCTTCAAAGCTCGCGTTGCCGTAAATGTCACGATCTGACACTTCCCATATCTCATTCTCCCTGCCTCTTTCCCTGAGTGCAATCAATGCGTTTTGTTTCAGACAACCAAGGTTTGACCATAGGAGTCCTGGTGACGATCCTGTGTCTTCTCGCTGCTGGATTTGTAGTTTATCTGAAAAGGAAGACGCTAATACGCCTGCTGTTTACAGATAAAAAAACCACCATCGAAAAGCTAAGGTATCTTGGCGATGGGTCCTCTTTTCCAGAAATGGCATTTGAAAGAACATGCAACCAACCTTCTTTGCACTCTGTTTTCCTTAGCAAAGAAGAGGTCAGATGTTCAGATAGTGAAGCTGTTGTTTGGGGTTTTTTTTTTTAAATCTCTGCCAGACCAGCTGCCTCCCTTCCTTTGCCTTCAACGATTTGCTGCTTTTTATATAAATAAGCAAGGTGTTAATGAGTCCCACTGTATTGTTTCCCACCCTTACCTCAGTAATGTTTACAAGACATGGGATGTTAAAATATTTTCATCAGCCGGGGTAGCTTTTGACCCAAATATATTCAAAGGCATTATTGTGAAATGCCAGCTTTCTATAAAATGTCTCCCAGGTGTCACAAAGCCATGTATGTGCAGATTGCAAGAACTAATTTAACAGAATAGTGGCTTTGGGGGACAGGGGGCGGGTGGGGGCGGGGATCAATATTTATTTCTTAATCCTGCGAGAATGTTTAGATAATTTGTCCTTTGCGTGTTTTCCACACTGAGTTAAAGTAAGTAAGTTGTTTTTTGAGACTGGGAACCAAATAGAAAAATAGTTAAGTCAACCCAGGGAGAAAAGCTCTGGTTTACGCTTAACGGGACTGCTCACAGGTGTGTGCGCCCTTCTCGGCCATCGCGTGGCTCGAACCCTGGCCAGGCTCACCTCAGCCACCTCAGCAAAGGCCTGATGAGGAAGCCACCACATTCCAACATGTCGAAGGTAAGTTGTAAACAGACATGAGAGGTCGGTGTGCACAGTGAGAGACCTGTATCTCACTGTTTTTCAACAAGAGCTTGAGCGGGAATCGATCCCAGAGAATCTATAGATAGATCGGCAGCGGGAACAGTTCCCTGAAATGCAGCGTGCACACACTGAGTTCCACAAAAGCTTGGTGAGGTGATGGTCAAGGGCCGGAAGGAGGCCCGCTGTGCCCCATGGATGCCCCACTAGATCCCCCACTAGATCCTTTAGGGGCAGGGACCCCTGTGTGATGTGTGTGCCACATTGTGAGCCATGATCCGTCCAATCGCCCAGACGAGCCCACCGGCTCTGCCTCCCAAGGAGGTTCCCAGTCTTCCTCTTCCTGGGTCCTCCTCTTCCTCCGGTTTCAGATGCCGCTGGGGAGGTTTGGGTGAACTTCTTTGGCCCTGTACCTCCCAGTGCATTTCTAGGAGTTATGCTGAGCCTGTGGACGGACCCCATTTGCTCCAGCTCCGGGCTGTGGACACCCTGTCGACCCTCTGGTTTCAAAGAACCGGCTCCTTAACCCAGAGTACCCGCCGGCTCCCTCATGAATTACCACCAGACTTCATTCCAATATTTAGTTTTCCCATCAAGTATTTCTGATGACAAATGATTTTAAAAATTAACATCACGGTGGGGCACCCGGGTGGCTCGGTTGAGCATCCGACTTTGGCTCAGGTCACGATCTCGCAGTCTGTGAGTTCGAGCCCCGCGTTGGGCTCTGTGCTGATGCCTCGGAGCCTGGAGCCTGCTTCGGATTCTGTGTCTCCCTCTCTCTCTGCCCCTCCCCTGCTCATGCTCTGTCTGTCTGTCTCTCTCTCTCTGCCAAAAATAAACGTTAAAAAAAATTATTCTTAATTAACGTCACGCATTCAGTAAGCCGTAAATAAACTATCTGATCTCCCATGTCTTACCTGATCTACAAGTGTGGAGGATTGGGCTCCAAAGAGGAAGCTGTCATTCCTAACAGGCTTTACCACCTCTGAGCCCCAAATTGGGACTTGAGCAAGAACAGCTAGCTTTACCCGAGAGAGCCAAAAAAGCAGCTTAATTTTGAGGAGCCAAAAATAGGAAACGACCCAAATTTCCATCAACAGGTAAAAGGATAAACAAACTTTGGTATATTTACACAATGGAATGCTATTCAGCAGTAAGAAAAAGCGGACTATTAATATACACAACATGAATCTCAAGATAATTATGCCAAGTAAAAGAAGCCTGACAGAGTACCTACCCCCTAACTCCATTTGTGAGACATTCTAGAAAATGCAAACTATTTTATGAGGACAGAAAGCATATCAGTAGTTGCAAGGGAGGGCAGCGGGGGATGGGGGACGGCTTTACGCTCACTATTTTGCACATCGTGATGGTTTCATCGGTGTGGACACGTGTCACCGTTTTCCACGTTGTCCGGTTTCAGTATGTGCCGTTAGCCATATGTCCATGGATCCTTAAAAAAGCCGTTTTTTAAAACGAGAGAAAGGAAGAAAAGAGGCGGGGCCTGAGGCACACGGCCCACACTGCATCTGCTCGGGTCTGCCCTGAAAGCAGGGGCACCGTGTACGACATCATGATGCTCCAGGTGTGGGCCCCTCGCCTCAGCTTCCACAGGCTTCCATCCTCCTTGCCGGGGGCTTCCTCGGTTCTCCCTGAGCTTTGAAGGCATCCTTACGCCTCGCTGAACAACTCCTTCATCGCTTCCAAGAGATCTAGGGTGTGTCCTCAAACTCATTAGCGCTTCCTTAGTTGCCTTGCGCCTATCTGTTAACGAATGAAACCAGTTTTTACAGTTCACGTAGAAATCGATCCTGCTAGTCCACGCTGGGGAGGAGGGGTGCTTCTGCTACAATTGTGAAGTTTAAACAAATGATGATAGACTCCCTCTCGTGCAGTGGCACCGCCGGCCCCTTCAGCTATAGCGGACCAGTCAGCCCCCCTGTCTCCTAAGGAGGCGAGACCCGTGACACCATGGCTTTTGCTCCGTCCCTGCAGGACAACGCCAGGAGGTGGCCACAGTGTCAGAATCTTGACATCAGCGGACCCCTCAGAGCCCTCGACGCCCCTCTGCCCAGTTCGCCTCAGCGAGTGCTCCCGCCTCTCCAGAAGGCTCCCCGTGCACCCCTCGTCCCCGCCAGACCCCTGCCGGCCAACCCTGCTCTTCGGCAGGCCCAGGTATGCCTTCCGCCGCTGCTGTGATGGATGCCATTCAAATCCAGACCCTGCCACTTGCCCACGTCTAGTTGCTTAACTTGCCGGGGCCGTTACGAATCAGAGATAATTCAGCTCCTCAGATGGTTGAGAGATAAAGCATTTAGTGCTTGATGTATAGTCCTGATGCAACACGTACTCGTTTCCTTAGAATATTTTTCTGTTCAGAACGGTAAGGGTCCCCGTGCAACTTACCACCTACACCGTGACGCTTTTGAGAATGGCGGGGCCACTGCTAATAGGCCTGGACAATGAAATGAAGATGATCACTTTAGGAATATTAATGGGCATCCCTTCTTACCCTTTTTCATTTTCTTTTTTTTTTAAGTTTATTTATTCATTTAGAGAGAGAGGAGTGGGAGATTGTGAGCAGGGAAGGGACAGAGAGAGGGGGAGAGAGAATCACAAGCAGGCTCCGCATGGACAGCACGGGGCTCGATCTCACGAACCATGAGATCATAATCTAAGTCGAAATCAAGAGTCAGTCATTTAACCAACGGAGCCACCCAGGTGCCCCCCCCCATATTTCATTTTCAAAACTATTTGCAAGAATTCACCCACTGAGTTTCTCTGTACCAGATGCAGCATGGTATTAGACCCTCTATATATCAACTCATTTTTATGCTGTTTCAGTAGTAACAGTTTCTGTTTGTTATAACCATGAATAAGACATCATTTAACAATAGAAAACTCGAGGGGGAACAGGTAGTAAAAACAAGCAAATGAAAAACACAGAGAAATAATCCCTGGCAAGTTTTTGCTATCGTCATACTGCTATGATTTCTGTACTGAACTATGATGTGTATTTTGACATAATTTACATTGTGCTCTGTGCACAGTGCTTTATATACTACTTTTTTGCCTTAAAATCATTCCTATTTGCCATGGCATTAAAAATTCTTAGAAATGTTATTTGAACCATAGCACTCTACATGTATAAAGAATACTTTTTTTTTTAAGCACTTGCCGATTAGTGGGCAATTTCAGATATCTCTAAGTTCTGCTGTGATAAATCGCTCTGTTGTGAAGGTCTAGACAGATAAATTTGGGAAACTGTAATTATTCCTTTAGGAGAGATTCCTAAAAGTGAAAATGTTGGGTGGAAAAATGCTATAACCCTTTTAAGCCTCTTAATACAGAAACTAAATATTTTTTCAGGACTACTCTGTATATTTATGTTTCCACATTATTACAGAGACCACGACTTTGCTAGTTCTAAGTATTACCATTTCAAAGCTTTGCCAATTTGATATTTAAAAAAATCTCTTTTTTTTCTGTCTAGTGGTTCCATCACTTACTGAAAGGGGATATTAACATTTTCAACTATAAATGTGTCTCTTCTCAGGCTATCAGTTTTTCCTTCATGTATTTTGAACTTCTGGTGTTTGTGGTAGGCACAGTTAGAATTGTTGTGTTTTCTTGGTGAATGGACCCTTTTATCATTATGTCATGTCCCTCTTTAGTTCTGGTAATTACCTTTGTTCCAAAATCTCCTTTATCTCATACTAATATATCCACTTCAGTTTTCTTTTGATTCGTGTCTGCAAGGTTTATCTTTTCCTCCCTTTCTACTCTTAATGTACCTGTGTCATCTTATTGGAAATGAGTTTCTCAGAGACCACATGTAGTTGGGTCATCCATTCCATCAGTCACTGCCTTTTAACAGATGTTTAGATCATTTACTTTTAATGCAATCATTGATGTTAGAATTTGTCTACCACTTTCATATTGTTCCCTCTGATTTTTGTTTATTGTGCTCCACTTCCCTGAACTCCGATAGATTAGTTGAACATTTTTTAGTATTCTGTGCTGATTTATCTCTAGTTTTCTTTGAGATTTGTCTTCGTATAGTTTTGTCTACGCTTGCCGGAAAGCAGGATTCTCAGCCTCGGCATTGCTGGCATCTGGAGTTGGATACCTCTTTGTTGAATGGGACTGTCCTGTGTGTCGTGGAATGTTTAGCTGCATCTTGGTTTCCATCGACTAGATGGCAGTAGCATGTGTAACCATATCTCCAAATATTGCCAGACGTCCCCAAGGGGACAAAGTCATCTCACTGAAAAACTGCTGTTCTAAAGGTTACACCACATGTGCCTAATTTAATATAGTCTACTGGTGTTAGTACATTATCACTTCAAGTGGAGTGGAAAAACGTTACCTCCTTCAAGGTGTCTTTAGCCTCCTTCCTCCCTTTATCACATCGATGTCTTGCGTGTTGTACATTTAGAACCACTTCAGATACTGTAATTTTGCTTTCGACCATCAAGCAGAAGTTTGGAAACTTAAGAGTGGTCTCCTACATCTGCTTATATATCCACCCTTTCTCTTCTTCCTTCATTCCTGATATTCTGCGTTTCTTTCTACTATCATTTCCTCTCTGTCTGAAAAACTTCTCTTTAGCTATTCTGTTAAAGCAGGTCTGCTGCCGACAAGTTCTTTTGCTTTTCATTCATCCAATGTCTATCTCGCCTTTAATCCTGAAGGACATTTTCACTGGATATAGAATTCTGGGTTGACTATTCTCTCCACAATTGAAAAACGCTGTTCCACCTCCTTCTGGCCTCTGTGGCGATGAGACATCCACCGAAAAGTTCCTCCCACAGTCTCTGTTCCAGGGAAGAGAGGTGGCCACGTATCGTAAGCAGGATTGGAAGGCAGGGCTCTACCATCTCCAAGATGTGGCGCCCAGCTGGGGGGCAGAGGGGATGGCTTTTGCGTGCCCACCTGGAGTGAGAGTAAGGTCAGGTGTGGTCAAAACGTTTCACTCTTACTGGGTCACCCTGTTCCCACCTCTTTGGGCTAGAGACAGCAGGCTTTCCTCGAGCCTCTTTTTGGTCTGGTGCCATTGGCATTTCCAGATTGGGAGCCTCTCCAGAGCCCAGGCCGGGACATAAAAAAGGCAAAACCAAAAACAAGAACTCACTATTGGGTAGTTCTGTGGGTTCTAAGGTCTGTAGGCAGTCCGCTTACTTTTTTCCAGCTTTCAGAGTCTCTGTAAGTTGCTCTGTGGATTTTCTCGAAACTTTCTTGTTGTAATTCACAGGAGGTACAGGAGGTAATTCGCAGGAGGTGCAGGAGGTAATTCGCAGGAGGTGTAGGTTGTAGTGTGCTTATTCCATCTTGTCCAGACCTCATTTCTTTTTGTATTTCTCTGATTACTGCTACACTTGAACTGCTTTTTATACATCTCTTAACCAACAGTGTGCCATTACATTGCTGTCAACAAATAAAACATGAAAAGCCTTGATTTTTCGGCGATTTCTCTGCCATAATGAAAAATCCCACCATGGCCAATTTCAAGCAATCAACGTGATGTCACTAAAGGAGGAGCAGGGATTGGCTGACATGGGCTAGTACCCGCAGCTCCAACATGCAGCTGCTATTTATCACCTGTATTTGTTCTGTGAACTGTCTGTTCCTACCCCTTGCCTATGTTTTTCTACTTGAGAGTTTTTCTTCCTGATTTGTAAGAGTTTATTTTCTTAATGAGGACTATTCATCCTTTTCCGGTAATTTATTATAAACATTTCCCTAATTCATCTTTGAATTTTATTTATGATATTTTGGGTTGTAAAAGGACTTCCAGCTTTGAACATTAAATGTATTCAGTATTTGTGAATTCTTCCATTTCTTTGTGCTTGCAAAGTCCCCTTCCGTTTCAATACCACTCAAGATCTACCTCCCGTTTCTTCTGTTTGTTTCGATGGCTGTTGAGAGCCCTTTTACATCTGTTTTTCTAACCTGACGTGGATTTACGTTGGTGGAAGGCAGTGGGCATGTCCTAAACCTTTTGGGCGGTGGACTTATTCGAGATCTGATGAAAGCTTTGAACCTTCAGAAAACGCGCCACACCTCAATATTTTGTGTGCAGATTTCAGATTTCTGCCGAGCCCGTAAGCCTCTTCCCCACGGAGTCCCTTATACAAAGCCTTTTTATGTATCTTCAAGCAACTTATCAGTCCACCATGTCAAACCGGGACTGTCTTTAACAGACCATGAGATCTGAGGCAAGATATTTCTACTTGCTGGAATCCCTTTTTCCTGACAGCAGCGAATGCCTACAGAAGTCACTCCCTCAAGATTTCCTTTAAGACAGGCCCCCCAAAAAGGCCATTCTGTTTTTGTGAAACTAAGGAAATGTTACCCTTTAAACATTAGGAACTGAAAAATCCACATTTCTCACTCCAGGCTGGTGTGTGTCTGGAGCTTTTCCGAGACATATGATAGACATTAAGCTCACGCTTTCTCTCCCGTCACACATAGGAAACTGAAATTAATTCCATGCAGGTGTGGCGCATATTTGGAGGTGGCTCTTACTTGGCATCACAGATTGAATCCACTGACTGACATGTGGCACCTTAGAGTCCCCGTGCCCTGCCCCACGCAGCTTGACCAACACACTGTGGTTAGCCATGCCTCGTGTGTCCAAACTTACCATCCAAACTTTCCGGAAGGAAAACGTTATCACAAACGTGCTATGTACGTCCCATCGAAAGGGTTAGTTCTTTATAGAAAACATTGGATCTCTCCAGCAAATGTTCTATTTGATTTCTACAAATGTAAGACACTGGGATCAGCTCCGTCTCTTGTCCACGAACGTGCCCTTCCTGTGTCCCTTTCCTTCGCGGGGTAATGGCCCTCGGCACGCAGGCTTCTCTACCTAACTCCTCAGCCTTGATCAAGGAAACCAACTTCCGCTTCCTTTTCATCCTGTCAGCTATTTTAGAGGAAACTAATCCAGGGCGTTCATCTAGCTGTTAGCTGACTGCAGCCAAGATCCCCCACAGCACGAAAGGCAAAGAGCGGGCTTGGGAACAGGGTAAAATAATGAAAACCAAAGGGGTCACAGAGGTGTGTGATCACCTTGTGTGCATGTGTAGGCGGGAGCATCCTAGAATGCCCTCATTCTAGGTGGCATTGAGTCTGCCCTGCCCTAAAGGAAACACACATTCTTGAGGGGATCAGACCAATAGGCATACATTTGCATATTACATGTATCTTTCAAAGCAGCAAGGGACTTTTCCTGCGCCTGCTGCTGCCAGTAGGGTTCATCTCAGACTCTGGAAGGCAAGAAAGAGGAAAGAAAAACAGGGGAAGTTCCAGAGGTGGCTGTGGGTGGACCCCAGAAGGCTTTGAGAGACCTTCTGGTGATGGTTGTTCTGAAGATATTTTATGTGGTTTGTCTCTGACTACAATAGTGTGAAAAATCAATCCGCTTTGCCCCCTTCCCCGGCCCCCCGCAAAAAGTCAATTCTACCATTATGGTAATTTTTTAAAGACAAAGAGTAATGTGTACTCAGGGAAGAAGATAGAAGCACCTAGCAAGTGTGGGTCTTGAGCAGAAGTCTGAAAGTACCTTCTGGGGAAGAAGCCGCTTGAGACGGCAGGTGTGAGCAGACACCAGCCGCGGGAGAGGAGAGACCAGCGCTTGGCTGCAGAAGGGTACACAGAATAATCCAGGGAAAGAAGCAGTTGTTTTTTTTTTTTTTTGTAATTTTTTTTTAACGTTAATATTGCGAGAGAGAGAGAAAGAACACAAGCAGGAGAGGGGCAGAAAGAGAGAAGGGCACAGAGGATCCAAAGCAGGCTCCATGCTGACAGCAGTGGAGCCCAATGCGGGGCTCAAACTCGCAAACCGCAAGATCATGACCTGAGCCGAAGTCGGGTGCGTAACCGACTGAGCCACCCAGGCGCCCCAGAGAAGCCCTTTCTCGACTGCAGGCTTTGTTCGTGAAGTCAACTGACCTGACTTCCAGGAAGGAGACAGGGAGATGCCAGAAACACAGGGTGAGCTAGGGGCCCCTGGAGTGAAAACGTCTGACACCAAGTTTTGCGTTTTCCTCTTCTGTGGGCTGGTCCCTATGATGTCCTCAAACCTTCGGGGAAGCACGCACACCATCACCACTGTGACCTAGAGTCAGTCCCCAGTAGGCTGGAGAATGAAGGAGAAGCTGATGTCCAGGGAGAGAGTAGCACCCTGAAGGGTCAGGTCAGAGACGCCCAGTGGGGGAGGAGGCAGGTAGCAGCCGGAAACAGAGACGCCAGGCGGGGAACCAAGATGGGTCTGGGCGCGGACGGGGCGTCCTGCTGTCCCATCAGACGGGGCCTCCAGCCATTCAAGCTGAACGTAACGATAAGTGTGACCCTCAAAAGAGCAGAAAATATGAGGACACGCCTGTTCTTAATTGCCAAACACCAGTGTGTATGATTTTGCTTCTGGAAGAGAAGATGGGCCAATAGGGACGTTTAAACCCTCGGGGTTTCCCTTAGATTTCTAGACATTTCCACCTGACATCCTTTCTGTGCTTTATTCCCATGAATCAGTTTAATGAATTCATTTGAAGAAAAACATGTTCAACGTCACATCTAAGAAATAGATATTTCTGAAGAGAAAAAAAAAAAAAAGATTTCTGCTCCCAGAAAATTACAGCTAGAGAGGCCTGTGCTAAGTAGCAGCAGATTGAAACACAATTTTCTGCTGTCAGACTGAAACGTGCCAGGATTCTAAGAGAGCAGAAGCGGCACCTTCAATTCAGGGATGGGCCATTTTTCAGGAGAGCGAGAACTTCACGAAAGCGTCACTCTCTTAGCGTTATCGTCTGTATTTTAAGGTTTGCCCCTTAAAGTAGCATTTGAACTATACATGCTGATGTGTGGTCCTGTTTGGTTTCGGGTCACTTTTGCTTATTTTAAGTCCTTGGTTTCCTGGAAAATGCTAGGCAGTGCTTGTCCTCCGTGCAGTCTCATCGGTGAATTAGATTACTGAACTGACGGGCCAAGTTTATTTTTCCAGCCAGATCAGCTTCTTTAGGAAAACAATAGGAACCAAAAAAGAACACTTGGACCCATATCTCAGACTGACTTTTGCTGCTAGGCCCCTGAGAATATTTGCCAACCCTGTTTCTGGCACGACACAAATTTCATCCACACGGCAATGACGGGATTCATTCATTTCAGTTTTTATTCCTATAACCTAATAGTGTATAAATGCATTTATGTGTGCATGTCTGTGTCTGACTGTGTTATTTTACTAACTTTTTTTTGGCATAAGGAGCTTTCTCTTTGTATTTTAAGTTGTTCTAAAATAGCAAACATCTATTGAACACCAAACGTATGGCTGGTGCTCCTGAGTGAAGCATTTTACGGGCATTTCTGACCCTCTCTCGGAGCCGAGGAGCCGATGCCTTCCTTGGCCCCATTTTACAGGGGATGAAACGGGGCAGACTGAGGCCAAACAGCTTGTCTAGTGAGGCCCCCAGAGGTGGGGAAGCCAGTGCGTTGTCAAAGCCACACGTGTGCCCCCTGCGGTCTGAAAGCGGAGGGTAGCTGGATGGGAAGGAAGCGGACACTGTTCTGGTTACACAGTGAGGGCCGCTCTGGTTTGCATAGTTTGGACCACTGAGCACCTCCGGAATCTTTCATCCATCTCCCCTCCCGCTTTGCCACGGAGATACAAGGTGATCGGGGGGAAGGGGGAAACCTTCTGGTAGCATGGAGAGGCTTCGGTCTGCATTTCTCTTGCCTTTTGCTTGCACACGGTGGTCCTTCTTGTCCTCGCTGGTCTTTCCCGGAACCAGCCCTTGTTCAGGACCATGATGGCATCGGAGCTGCGTGTTGAACACGAAGAAGGCCGCGTGCGTTTTCGGTGGCGGTGGAGATTGCCGGTTCGGTGTTTCTGGCAGGACGCTTCCCCTCCTCTAACACCTTGTCGGTGTCTGTAGAACATACGACGAGCCGTGTTTTGTAAAAGGGGAACAGCCAACCTTGTGCAGTCTCTTCTGACGGAGAAAAGGCTGCCAAGCAACCAAACTCTGCTCAAGTGGCCGCGGGGGGAGGAGAGGCCTGTTTCGAGAAGCTCTCAATGGCGCTCCCGCCCCAGCCACCCCCCCCCCCAACAGAGTGCTGAACGGTTCACACGGGCTGGTAAACAATAGCTACTCATTCGTGGGTGCTTTGTCAGGATACAGATGTGCACGAGACAAATGAATTCAGAGCTTGAGCCCTGACTTTCAAAGTCCTCCTTCAATGGAATGAACTCAGCATCCGAATGAATAAGGACTTGTACCCTTCTGGCCTGTGCGGGTGTCTGAGATTTAAACCAGCACTCACGGGGCCTGGAAATCTGATGATTTAGGTCCTTGCTCATCAGAAATGCCAACGTGTAATGAGAAAAGGAAATCCGTCTGTCAAGATGTTCTCCCAAGGAAGGGAGATGAAATACGAGGAAACTGATCTTTATAAAAAGCCTTCATTACACCAGGCCCAACCCAAAAGCTAATAGCTGAGCCAACGTGCTGGAAAGAGCCCTCCCATGCCTGCTCACTGCTTTCCAGATTTCCCCCTTTGGCCCAGATGTTCTCCAACCCCGCCTCCGCCCTGAGCTTTCCTGCAGTCTTCCCGGGAGTCTCCTCGCTCACCTGCTGCCTCGGCCTGGAGTCCCCTCGATACTCTCTCTGGCCCATTTCAGAAGGCACGGACTGAGTTACGCACCTGCAGAAACACCCACGTCCAGTCCCTTGAACACAGTAGGTGCGTCGGAAAGAACGCAGAATGGATGCGAATTTTAAATAGTAAAAAGTACGCCTCGTCACAGTATCCGTTATTCCCATGGGCCTGCCATCCTCCACGAGTCATGACTTAATAAAACTTTGAGTCCCTTCCTCCCGCGAGTCTAAAATGGAGCTACCAAGGTCTCGGACTCCTGCTCACCTCTCCCCTGCCACCACCCGCCCAGTACTTCCAGAAATCTTAACTGAAATTTCTTTGGTTTCATATCACACGCCAATTCTTCGCGCGACAAACCCATCGGATGTCTTTCAAAGCATGTATTGCACGCAGAAGCACCCATTTCGCTCTGGAGAGAAATAACTTGAGAGGGAAGCCATTCACACGGTAACAGTATTCTAAGGGATGTTTGTTCCCCACTCATTTCTCATTTCCCATAAGCGCGTGAGCTATACTGAAAAAAAAAAAAAAACAACGGATGCCTGTTTTACCCTTTGCATTTGTTAATAGGTAATGTGTAGCCATTATTACAAATTCCAACAGTACAAAGGGTTACTCGGAAAACTCTTGGTCTCCTTCCCACCTCTGCCTCCAGGCTTCTTTTCTCAGAAGCAGTCGTTGTCACTAGACAACTTCGGATCCAGAGGAAAGCTTCACTGCCACTTTGTCTCTCTCTGCAGAGAGGGATTATTGAAAATTCGGAAATTTTCACACACGCAAGATGGGAGAAAAGAGCGCAGAGAAACCTTGTCTGTCCGACAGCCACCCTCAGCACCTGCCAGCTTGCTGTCAGTCTTGTTTTATTGCAGACTCTTGTTTGGAACTCAAATGGTGGCATAGCCTGGCCTTCCCTCCACTCACCTGTTCCCGGGCAATGACACGGGGGTCCGCCTCATTCTTTTCAGTGGCTACCTTGAATTTCGTTGTGGAGCCATCCCTTCAGTTATTTAACCTGTGCTGAGGTCCACATGGGTTGTTTCCAGTCATTTGCTGCATCAAAGAGGCACGCTCTTGCCCCAGGACCTGGGGCCCGGTGAGCAAGGATGTCTGTGGGGTGACATCTGAGGAACATGATTGCTGTTCAAAGGCCCTGTGACCTGAGAGGTGGACCAGTCTCGAAAGGAGTCACGCTGATTTCTACTCCCCAAGTCCCCACCAACACGGTGTTCAGAGATTTTGCTTCTCTTTGCCAAAATGATAGGTAAAAAAAAAACAACAACAATAAATGCTATCCACGGTTCTCTCCCCATAAATGAGACCGGGCCTCTTTTTGCTGGTTTAAGATCCATTTGTGTTTACTTTCCTTTTTCGTCAACTGTCTTTTCGTCTCCTCTGCCATCTCTTACGGTCATGTTCAGAAAGGCGTGTCCTCCCAAAGAATACATTTTTGTCTCTTTCTTATTCTTTTGTGATTTTTTTTTTTTTCCTCACTGAAACATTTGATCCATTTGCCCCTGATTTTGGTGTATAAACTGAAGTAGGAACCCAACTCCCGTTTTTCAGAGGGCCACCCGAGTTACCCTCAACCCCATGTGTTCGCTGCTTCGTCCTTTCCCGGGGCCAGTGTGCCTTCCACAAGGCCGTGGTAGTGCTCCCTCCTGCTCCCCAGCACACGCTAGAGAGCACACCTGCATCCCTGGGCTCTGGGATCGTTACATGAAAATAGCTAATATTATTAGTGCGCCTGTGTAATACGTCTTTGCTAAATGATAGCTAGCCATTTTTCGAATGTATTATTTTCTCCATTTATCTCGATCATTTCCCTCTTTCTTTAGGTTTATTTCTCTAACTCTTTAGACCCTTACTCCATTTCTATTCGTACTTTATTGTTTATTTTATTCGTACGCTGTCACATAAGCACAGAATTCTAGGGATTTCCCTCCAAACACTGCATTTTTATCTGTGCTCATCGGTTCTGATTTGTACCATTCTCAATATTTGCATTTTTCACATAACCTACGCCTTCTGCTTTTCGTTTTTTACTTTGGCCCAGAGGCTGAACGTATTTTTCTTTTTGTTGCCATTAATTTTCAAGATGTCTAAAATACAGAAAAGTGAAAATAATCTAGGAGTCACCCACGTTTATAGTACATAGAAACAACCATTGTCATCGCTACATTTTTTTATGCATGCGCCTACTTAAGTCTCAGATATGACATGCATACCGTTTCCTTTTGTTAAAAAAGGTAAAAACAAAGCAGTACAAAGTCACCATGACTGCCTCAGATGCAATCACTTTTGTAGGTTGGTCTTGATTTTTTTATAGAACCTTTTAGGTATTTTACATACCTGGATATCCAATGAACATATAGGATGCCATGTTTTTTGATTTACACAAAGGGTAAAACGGTACCGTTAGCTTTGCACAATTTGTACTTACATTCAACTGTGTTTAACTTTTTCATTGAAGTAGAGTTGACAGAATGTTACGTTAGTTTCGGGCACACACAGAGTGATTTGACAACTCTCTGTGTTAGGCTACGTTCATTAGTGCCACCCCCATCTGTCACCATACGCTGCCATTACACCATTGACTGTAGTCCCTGTGTGGTGCCCTTCATCCACATGATTCATTCATTCCGTAACTGGAAGCCTGTACCTCCCGCTCCCCTTTACCCATTTTTGCCCATCCCCCTTCCCACCTCCCCCCACTGGCAACCACCAGTTTTGTTCTCTGTACTCACGGATCTGTTTCTGCATATTTTGGTCATTTGTTTTTTAGATTACACATTTAGATTCCACAAGTGAAATTACAGGGTATATGTCTTTCTCTCTCTTATTTCACTTAGCGTCATACCCTCTAGGTCCATCCATGTTGCTGCAAATGGCAGGATCTCATTCTTCTTTTATGGCTGAGTAATATTCCATTGTACACGTATACCACATCTTCTTTATCCATTCATCTGTCAATGAACACAGAGTTGCTTCCCTATCTTGGCTATTGTAAATAATGCTGCAATAAACATAGGCGTGAATATATCTTTACAAATTAGTGTTTTGGGGTTGGGGGGGGGGTAAATAAATACCTAGTAGTAGAATTACTGAATCATATGGGGTTTTTTTAAGTTTATTTATTTTGAGAGAAAGAGCATGAGCAGGGGAGGGGCAGAGAGAGAATCCCAAGCAGGCTCTGTGCTCTCAGGACAGAGCCTGATGTGGGGCTCAATCCCACGAACCATGAGATCATGACCTGAGCCAGAACCAAGAGTCAGATGCTTAACCGAATGAGCCATCCAGGCACCCCTTGTATGGTATTTCTATTTTTAATGTCTTGAGAAACCTCCATACTGTTCCAGATTGGCTGCACCAATTTACATTCCCACCAGTAGTCCAGGAGGATTCCTTTTTCTCCACATCTTCACCAATGCTTGTTATTGCTTATCTTTTGGATACTAATCATTCTGACATGGGCAGTGGTATCTCATCGTGGGTTTTTTTTCACTGTGGTTTTGATTTGCATTTTCCTGGTGATCAGTGCTGTTGAGCATCTTTTCATGTGTCTGTTCGTCATCTGTATGTCTTCCTTAGGAAAATGTCTATAAGTCCTCTGCCCGAGTTTTAGTAGGTTTTTTTGGTTTTGAGTTGTGTAAGTTCTTTATATGTTTTGGATATTAACTCCTTATTGGATATGTCTTTTGCAAACATCTTCCCCCACTCAGTAAGTTGCCTTTTCATTTTGTTGATGGTTTCCTTTGCTATGCAAAAACTTTTTATTTGAGTGTAGTCCCAATAGTTGACTTTTGCTTCCCTTGCCTGAGAAGACATATCTAGAAAAATATTGCTAAGACCAGTGTCAGAAAGATTACTGCCTTTGTTCTCTTCTAGGAGTTTTATGATCTCAGGTCTCACATTCAGGTCTATGACCCATTTGTAGTTTATTTTTGTGTATAGTATAAGAAAGTGGTCCAGTTTTCCCAGCACCATTTATTAAAGAGACTCATTTCCCCATTAATTATTCTGGCTTCCTTTGTCAATAGATAGGCCAGATAGGCATGGGTTTATTTCTGAGTTCTCTGTTCTATACCATTGATCAATGTGTCCATTTTTGTACCAGTACCACACGGTTTTGATTATTATAGCTTGATGTAGTATATCTTAAAATCTTGGATTGTGGCACCCCCAGGTTTGTTCTTCTTTCTCAAGGTTGCTTTGGCTATTCAGGGTCTTTTGTGGTTCCATACAAAGTTTAGTATTATTTATTCTAGTTTGTGAAAAATGCTATTGATAATTTTATAGGAATTGCATTGAATCTGCAGATTGGGGTAGTATGGGCATTTTAACAGTATTAATTCGGGGCAGCTGGGTGGCTCAGTCGGTTGAGCATCCGACTTCGGCTTAGGCCATGATCTCGCGGTTCGTGAGTTTGAGCCCCATGTCGGGCTCTGTGCTGACAGCTCAGGGCCTGGAGCCTGCTTTGGATTCTGTGTCTCCCTCTCTCTGCTCCTCCCCTGCTCACACTCTGCCTCTCTCTCTCAAAAATAAATAAAGAGAAAAAAAATTTTATAAACAGTATTCTTCCCAATCCATGAGCATGGTATACCTTTCCATTTGTTTGTGTCATCTTCAGTTTCTTTCATCGGTGTTTTATAGTCTTCAGAGTACAAGTCTTTTACCTCCTTGGTAAAGTTTATTCCTAGGTATTTTATTATCTTTGGTACAATTATATTTTACTTTTTTGTTTCTAGAAATTTTCTTTATTATTCATATATTCAGGCTTGTTTTTCATTTCCTTAAACATAGAAAATTTGTTCCAATAACTCCAAAATCTGAAGTCTCTGAGTGTGTCACTCCTGGGGTTTCCTTTACAATTCCTTGCTTCTTCACATGCGTGGTAATTTTTTACTATGAGCTGCTCATTTTTCTGGAAAATTATCTAGAAAACTCTCTGAGAGTTCTTTGAGATCTAGGATGAAGGTGTGACCCCCTGGAGAGGATGTATTTTGCCTCTGCCTGGTGCCCTGGAGGCATTCTCAGTTTGAGGTCCCTTTAAATGGCTGGGGACTTAGTGACCACCCAGGTAATGTGATTTCAGCTTCGGGTCCTCAAGCGCAATTTGTGGTTAGAGGTTTATTTTCCTACATTGATCTGCCTAGCACCAAGGGAACCCTCCTTACAGTCTCCTGGGGATAAGCAATATCCCTTCCAACATTCTTACCTGAGGTAGAGTCTTTGCAGAGCCTGGCTTTAGAGTGGAAAGGTTGGGAAGGGAATAGTTTCCTATTAAACTTGGGCTGGTGCTGACCTTTGACTCTTGCATCCCTCACCGTAAAAGGGTATCAAAATCAAAACTTAGGTTTTCCTAACTTGGCAGATGCCTTCTCAGCATCTGTCTGATACTTACCACTACTAGCTGCTGCTTCCAGTTAGATGCTGACCTGCTGATATATCTTGTAGCTCTTTGTTGCTTTAAAGAAAAAAAATTAAATATATTTCATCCAACAACTTCAGTGGTTTTAGAGAGAGAATAGGTCAAAATAACCAGCCTGCCATGTTACCAGAAATGGGAGACTCAGTTCCCAACTGTGGTTAGTTCTATAGTGTCTCCATTATCCTGGTTTGTGACATTCTGTTCTATACCCATAATTGCCACGATTTTGTTAGACTCAGGTCTACACTGAAAGGATTCAATGCTCAGTGATGATCTTTTGTGCCACCTATCCATTCCTTTCCTGGCTAGCTGGTGCCCAGTCTGTTGTACATCCTTCTACAAGAGCTCTAGAAAAGTGTATTCTCAGAAGCTCTGCTCAAGCTTTGCTCAAGCTTTGCTCAAATGCTCAAAGACATTTGACTGTTGCTTTCATTTTTCAGCAATAGTTTGCATATAAAATTAATGGATCACACTTAGTTTTTCCCAAACTCTTACACATGGGCTTCTTCAGTCTTCCCTGGAGAAATCAGAAGCTGGCTTTTTTCTGCCCTTTTAAGTGATATGATTTTGTACCGGGCTGTCCAGTAACTTCAATAGGTTGTGTCTTAATATTGAAGAGTCTGATTCAATTCCCCCAGGGAAATGGTGTGCCCTTCTAATCCATAGATTTGACACTCTTTCTTTCAGAAAGGTTTTTACAAAATCTAGGTATTTTTTTTTCTATCTCTACTCAGATCCCTTAAGTGACACCATTTATATATATGCTGTGTAGCCTTTGCTATGGTCTGCATTTTACTGTTGAACCCCCTCGAACTTTTCTTCATTTCCCTCAGGACCTTCACAGCCCTTTGCTCAGTTCTATCTTCATCCTTGGGTTTCATTGTTTTATTTTTCTCTTCCCCTTTTCTTTTGAGTTTCACCACCTCCCTTTTCATTTCTGTGCAGATACATTTTGGCAGGGTGGGTACTTAGCGTGTCTTCCTTTTCCTAGTGTGTCCAAACTCCTGAAAGGTGGGGAGTTCTTCCTGGAAAACCAGTCGCAGGACAACTGAGGGGAAGTCTAGGCCACTGCTCAGGGTTTTGCGGGATGACAGCGGTCTGGCCTTCCCTGCTTCCAGCATAGACTCTGCGGGCCCCGGCCCTGCTGCAGGCTTGCACCGATGGCTGGGCCTGTCTACACTGCTGCGTATTCACCCTGGACACTTTGCGGTATCTGCTTCCTCCCCACGCCTGTCCCAAGCAAGGGGGAGCTGGTTTTCTTCTCAATGCTCCATCAGGTTGGCCACGGGGGCCATGCTCTCCTTTCTCTTGGCCTTTGCTCACCCTAGGCTGCTGGACACTTGGCACCCTTTTCATATGTATTTGTTTGGGGTTGTAAGGTTTCCTCGGAGATGGAGTATTGCCCCTCTATGTGCCTTTACTTCACTGTTCTCAGGTAGCTTCAGAAAGAAGGGTCACCTTACAGACAGGTGTAAGTGTTGAAAGCAGATTTGTCAAGACCCCTGCTTTTTCTGAAGAAAGAAAAGGTATTGCACATTTTCCTGAGAACCGGCTATCCTTGGAGTCATCTTGAAGCATATTCCTCACAGAGCCGGAGAGCCCGAGTATGGATGGTGGGGTTGACGCTGCCCCTGGCCCGGTGTCAGCATCAGGGGTGTCTCTCGCATCTTCCTGTGATAACATCTGACCTTCCTGTGGAGAGGTCTCTGGATATGCAGGATGCATTTACTCTCGCTTACGCGGAGGTTGATAACAGTTGAGAATTCTTTATGATGATGGTCAAGGCAGAGGGCTCCCGTTGGATTTAAAAATTTGTTCGCAACCCTCTAAAAACTTTGAAATGTGTAGCTGCTGCTAACACACGAGCAAACATGGAGAGATGAGACGATTCTACTTTATAGCATATCTCGATTTTCCTCCAGTATCTGGAAGTTGAAAAGGGAGAGAAATGGGGGTCTGAATTCCTGATTTTGTTTAAAAGGAAAATAGGCCTGGAGCGCCAGGGTGGCTCAGTTGGTTAAGCATCCAGCTCTTGATTTCGGATCAGGTCACGATCTCACAGTTTGTGTGTCCGAGCCCTGCATCAGGCTCCACACTAACAGCACGGAGCCTGCTTGGGTTTCTCTCTCCCCCTCTCTTTCTTCCCCTCCCCTGCTTGCATGCTCATGCTCGCTCGCGCTCTCTTTCTCTCAAAATAAATAAATAAACATTAAAATATTTTTAAAAATAAAGTTCTAAAAATGACATGAGAATAGGTCTATGGGACCTATTGTTTACATTAGTAAACAATTAGTAAACCTAATGTTTACTGAGTGTGTACAACCTGGCCTGGAGTCCTTTCTCCACTCCATTCTGATGATGCTTCATGGCCAGACTGGACTTTTCTGGAAAACCTAGGCTCAGGTAAAGGCAGCATGAAGAGCAATGCCTAAAAGGCAGCATAGGAATTCTACCCCTCCCTCCACGGTCCCAGCCTGTGCAGCTAATGCCTCCCCCCAACTATTAGAGATATTCTGATACCTTAAAAAGGGAGGCTGCCTTCATCTTGCACTGACTTCACTGTTGCCCTGTGCCAGTTTGGCCCTGGTAACAAGTGGGCATCTCACCTAGACAGCATCTGTGAGCGGGACCGATTTCAGAGCGGACTGCAGCCTCGCGGACCCCAGGGTTTGATCAACATTTCAATCACCATTTCTACTGTTGGGGCTTTGGTCACTATGGCGACCAACCAATTTATCCTCTAAACCAGGACCTATCTGAGAGTTGCGATTAATAATTAAGGCCATGAATGTAAATCGCGAATGTCCCAAACAAACCAGGATGAATGGCCAAGCTAATTATGTCCTAAGTTTCCATGATAGAGCCAAATGCATTACGATGCATTAGAACATGGATCTCACTTTTTCTCCAGCACTGCCGTAAAAACCCGACGTTATCTTTATTACCAAGACCAGATACTCATTCATTCTTCGCAGCAAAACTAGTATCACTTAGGAATGGATCCTTTAAACCTCAGAGCCTTTCCGTTTTATAGGTGCGTGCATTCACTTGTACGTCACACACTAATATCTTGCCCGTGGTTTTCTGCCATCTTACATCTGCTTGCGTTATTCCCATAGTTCATTACCCAAAGTTTGGCGGTAGGATGACGGTACCTTTCGATGGTAAATTGACTCCATCGGTAATCGCTAGGCTATAGCAGTAGCACCTGTGCTAATTGCTTTCTAGGTAGCATCTCGCACTCCTCACATCAATGTCAGGAGGAAGACACTCTTAGCATCCCCTCTCCACAACTTCCAGAGGCTAAGTAACACCTGCGTTTGCAGAGCCTGGCCAAATAAACCACCAGCCTGGCTCCAGTGCTCCAGTTCTCAGGCACGTTAGACGGTCTTTATGCCTAGTCAAGGAATTTGCTTTAGTTTGTTTCTTTTCACGTGAGCTGGTAGAGAAATGGCACTTTTAAGTCTTTCCCTTGGTCCCGGGCCCATTGCCCGTCGTTTCAACTTGGCATATTTTCCATACGGCTGTGATTCCACACACGCTTCTGGGGTTGCTACCTTCGCTTACAAAGACAGGCTACATGCTGTTGATACGTTTGCATTCAACTGAGCTCCGTGTGCTGAGGAAACGTCATTTTAATGGGATGGGTGCTGTGAGAAATTCAAGTCGAGGGTTTTTAAATCATCTGGAGTGGCCTTGGAAGGGTGGCATGGGACAGTAAGGTAGATCATCTGCTTATTAGGATGTCCCGTCTCCCTTGGGTCCTAGCAAAGTTTCCTGTAAGCTTTCGGTGCATTTGTGACTGCTTCTAGGCCACAAACACCAGAGAAGAAGGTGTCTCGGCACCTGTGTCCACCATGGGCCAAGGGGAGGGAATTGTCAACACCTAAAATGACTTCCCACCCCAGGTATCCCTCTGTCCCCCCTTTCCTCAGGGTAACCAGGGAAAGAGTCCCCTGAAAACCGTTGGTTTTACTGTTTGTTTCTCTGATTTCCCTTAAGCATGTTAAAATTTGTGGCCTGAGGGAAGGCTCATTATTATGTTATTAATAATTATGTTCTGGGAGCTTCCAAGGCATTATGTTAAAAAAAATTTTTAATGTGTATTTTTGAGAGAGACAGAGTACAAGCAGGGAAGGAACGAAGAGAGAAAGGGAGACACAGACTTTGAAGCAGGCTCCAGGCTTCAGGCTGTCAGCACAGAGCCTGACGCAGGGCTCAAACTCATGCATTGGAAGATCATGACCTTGAACCAAAGTCAGACACTTAGCCAATTGAGCCACCCAGGTGCCCTGCATTTTTTTTTTTTTTTTTTTTTTTTTTTTTTTTTAGTCTACATGACAATGCTCTGAGATAGGTTTCGAGTTGGCAAGTGGCCGACACAGTCCCAAAGCATCGGTCTCTGAATAAAACCCAATGTAATGCCCAAGTTCATGCTCGCTCTTCTATTGCTGGCTCCCTCGCTAGGCTCTGATCAATGTGACACCTTTCTGTTCTCTTCCTTGTAGAGTTACACTTGTCCCTCAAAACACTTGGTCTTAGATTTTCCTTCTCAGCATCCCTTCCTATGTGAGCTTGTGATTCTTTGAAGTAAGGATTTTGGTAGAATTTCAGTGCATTTCGTTCAGCAATCTGGATCAACATTTGCTATTCGGACCCCATAGTGACAGACGAAAAGTTGGCGACTTCATCCAGAGTTGAAGGAGTTCTGTTACAAGATTCTGGGAAATTTAAATAAATGGCATTAAACGAGATTTTTCACCAATCTCTGATTTTAGGCCTTTACAGATCGAAAGGAAGCTTAAGGACACAGGAAAGCTTACATCCTGCAGGTAGCGCTGGCCCAGAAACGCCAGTGTCAACGGCACCCCCGAGGCCTGTGACTGGTGTGCCATCCGAAGACCTCATTTGAGTGTGTGCAACTATGCGATGCTGTGGCTAAGCCTTTGAAATGTCAGAGCAGATGTTGGCAAGGAGATTAACACAGATCAACAACTTGTACGGGGAGAGAAGGTGTTCAGAAAGTTTATTCTGGACGTGAGAACTGTGTGGCCTAGCACCTGCTTACACGCTCTGTTTCCCACTTCTGAAGTCAAGGTCGTGTCCCAGTTCACGGAGACGGGTGATCATATGATCATAATTCTGTGGTTTATTGCAGGGAACTCGGAAGCCAAACCCTCCTCAGAAGCCTCTGCCTGCAGATCCTTTGAGTAAGACCTCCCGGTTCACCAGCCCCTCCGCCAGGGCCCTGGGGCAGCCGGAGTCTGGGCTCTGCCTGGTGCCGCTCAGGTTGGTGTAACAGCCGGCCTCTTTCTCCCCACAACCGTGTGGGGCACCTACACCCCCCGGTGCTTTCCGCCCCGTCAGGACATGGGTCTGATGGTGTAGGCCGGGCTGTCTCTACCTCTGGTACCTGGGAACAGCATAAAACCGATGCAAAGGTAGATAGGAGCGTTACCCGGAGGCCGTCATGAGCTTCTACTCCCCAGGATCCCCATGCGGCTTCTAGCAAGGGCCCCAGTGTCCCTAAGAGATTAAACCAAGATCAAGTGGAACCGGATAGGGGCCAGGCAGTGTCCCCCAAAGGGATGCACATTAGTGGCTTCCAAGTGGCATGATCCCACGAAGGCTGAGCACGCCTCCAACGCAGTCTTCAACCCGCACAAACTCTGCCCGACCCCTGCGGTCCCGAGAAAGGAGGTGAGCTTGGAGGGGCCCAGGTGAATAAGGAGGGCGTGAGGCGTTAGCTCCCGAAGACGTGGTACCCAGGGGGAGCTTCTCCACACAGCTAATGAAACCCCAGCTGTGGCCGCCGCTCACCCTGTCCCAGAGGACGGGAAGGCAGCCTCCTGACCCAGGGGGGTTGAAGGGGCCGTGGGCCGGGGCGGACCCACACTGCTTTTTGAGAGCTAATCAATTTCCAGGAATTTTGCGAGATGGGTGTTAAACCGAGCCCCTATTTAAATAGCTATGCATAACTTCTCATGATAGAAGTTAGATGAAAACAAATGTAATAAGTGCTCACAATTTTATTCTTACGTTTTACTGTGCTCTGGAGGTTACGTGCAGCTGTTTCTGGACAGTGGAAACGCCATGCAGGGTGGCGACCAGGCAGCTCCTCCGTGCTCGTGGGAAGAGACAAAGGCTACACATGGGCCGCCCCCCCCCCCACCCCCGACCTCTTTCCCTGCAGTGGGTAGATCGAACCCACAGCCAAAACACTCCTTGGACATACACTGCCCCGCCTTGGCAGGAAGCTTGCTATATGAGCTCAAAAGAACCAAAGGTCGTGTGTTGGCCAGGCCCTGGGCTCAATAATTCAGTGTCTCGAAAGGGGAAGACGTTCGTGATGTCATTACCGCTCTTGGGAAAAATGGTTGGCCTCAGAGAGCTGCCTAATAAATCCCAAAGATAACTCTGGTCAAAGGGGGTAGAACAGTGGTGTAATTCTCGAGGGCAGAAATACGGAAAGACTGCAGACCATCCTAGTTATTTGGCTGTGGTTTCGTGTGCTCATCTTGAAGTTACTTGCTCAAAAGGGAAAAGCACAGCTTTACGTGGACACGACGAGTGGAGGGCTCTCTTTGTAAAGGTCATCCGGCAGTGGCCCATCGTCACCTCTGCCAGTCGCTGAGCCCAGGGCAAGCCCATCTTGGTCTTGCTCTTGAAGGAGAAGAATGTCCTGCACATTCATCTGGGAGGGATCCCTCATGCCCGGCTTTGCTCCCTGGAAATGCACAGGCCAGTCAGGTCCCCACAGGCAGACACGGGATGGGGACGACTTCGTGCTGCGTCCCTTTTCATATCAAAATACTGCAACTGTGAATGTATGGAGTTAAATGAAATTCATTGCTAAAATTTGTTTCATCTATTTTTTTTTTTTCCGAGAGAGAGAGAGAGAGAGACAGACAGCATGTGTGGGGGAGGGGCAGAGAGTGGGAGGGGAAGAGACAGAATCCCAAGTAGGCTCTGAGCTGTCAGCACAGAGCCTAATACAGCTCAGAGCCTAATGCGGGGCTCGAACTCACGAAACCCTGAGATCGTGACCTGAACCGAAACCGAGAAACAGACGCTTAACCGACTGAGCCACGCAGGCGCCCCGTTGTTTCATTTACTTTTTACTTTTTTCGTGTGATTACTGGAAAACTTTCCATTACCTACGTGGCTCCCATTTTTCTTGAACGCGCACTGTTCTAGAGTCTGCTTGCAGAGAGGAGGGATGGCTTCGGTGAGGGCTCCCCTAGGTGGCCAGCTGGCATAAACCACCAGCAACCCTGCAGCCCTGAGCAAGGTCCCGGATGTGACCTGCAGCCCTCTTTGGGGGGGAAGGGGTGGGGGGAGGTCTGCTCCCAAAGGCTCAGCGAAGGGCAGGAAAAGACACCCAACTGCAGACATCTGTACACCCACAAAGGCCATTTCCAAGGCCTCCACCCACCCTCTCGTTTCCTCTTCCCTCGCTGCAGACCCGCTCCGAAACACCCACGTCAAGTGCCCAGACCTACCCACGCTGCCTACGCGAAGTGAGAAGCAAGTCGCCATCTTTTTTCAACAGTGAAGACAGAAGTTTGCACTATCTTTCAACTCCAGTTGGGAGTTCTGTGTTTTTGTACCAACTTTTAGAATTTTTTTTTTTTTTAATGTTTAAAACACCATTATTTTGAGAACTTCGAGCTACTGCCGTCGGTGCTGTGCTGTGCTATGGTGCTCTGTATACTTGCTCAGGTACTTGTAAATTATTAATTTATGCCAAATGCTTGTTACAGTGCAGTGCGCTGTGGGAGGCATTTTTACCATCACTGAGTTTTTTCCACGGAAGGAAGGCTTGTGTGCTTTCAGTAGTTTAGTGAACTTGAAATATCATGCTTTATGGGCTTCTGGACAGGAGGTTCACTTTCCGATCGAGGCTTTATCGAAGAACCGTTCCCCAGCCATGCGTGGCTGTGGTTATGGTACAGACACAGCCCAGGAGACCCCAGGTAGAATGAATGCTGAGTGATTCTCTGGAACCCCTGATCTCGAGCTAGAGCCAAGGGCTTCGAGTCCAGGCTGGGTGAGACCCTGGCCCCGCCCACCAGCGGCTACACCTTGAACTTCCAGGAGAGCAGGGAAGGATCGGGCTTGGGGCCAGGAAGCTTGGAAGAGAACCCGAGTTGCAGGAAGGAATTTTAAGGTGTGGCCGCCCCAGGACAGAGCCTGGAACACAGGAGGCCAGGCAGAAACTTGACCGTGAGCTCACCAGCCGTGAGCACATTTGGAGAGCAGGCAAAGACGGTGGCTTTGCAGAAACACTGCCCTCCGCACAGTGCTGGCCTCCGCGTCTTATCTAGATGGGGAAAGGTGGCGTTTCTACAAGGAGGCTCCTGCCCAGGCACCACAAACCTGAATCTCTCCCTGTACGGTTTGGCGCTGAGCAAATTACCACCTTGCCTTCTCAACCGTAATACAGTGATTCTGTGTTCAGACGGATGGATGAGGCTTTCCATGGGACCATAACTATTTTCAGCTGTGAACCAGTAACGAGATCTAGCGAATCAATCCTGTAGATAAAAATCTTTTATTGCAAGGTTCAAACTTACTAAAAATTGGGCAGACTCCGTATGCCTGCAAAAACTACAACCGAATGGATGCCATGAGGCAGCCTGCGTCCGCCGTTCGCCTAGGACAAAGAATCCTAAGTTACTCGTAAGTTATTTAGGGGGGGCATTCTATTTTCCCAGCTTGGCCGCAGGAATCTCGAAAAGATATTTTTAGTATAAACATTTGCAACCTACCTGTTGAGCGGCACAGAATGTGATGAGGAAATCAATTTCCTAATCCTAAATATTCATGAAATGCATTCTTGGGCCGCGTCCCCTTTAACCTTTTACTCTTCAAATGTCTGACTGGGGAGCCATTTCTCCACACGATCTTGAAGCTGCCTGCATCTAACGGCATGAAATTGACAAAAATACTCAGACAAGGTAAAATGCCGTTATGCCTCTGTCTTCTAGTGGGGTCATATGTGACTCGTTTTGACACTGGAAGGCAACTGACAACAGTTCTGTAATTCACTCTTGAGTGTTTTGTGATGAAGACTTCAACTGGGGTCATTTCAACGGTTTTTCCAGGCCTTGAAGCAGAGAGACCAAATATACCAAGAATCAGTTTGCCTTCCAGAAAACAAGACTGCAGTGAACTCTCCCCGTGTTCCCCCACCGTATCTAGGCAACATGGTAATCACGATCGCGGATAAACTAACTAAAGCCATGTCACAAACACAAAAGGGAGCCCAGCGCTAAAACATTCCAACTCCTACAGCATGCATCTGTATCATACAATTATTAATTTCTGAAAAAGGTAAAGCCATGTTAGAAAATGTTACTGCTGATGAGTACCTACAGAATTACGGTAACTGATATTACACTTAGTAATTGCATCAAGGCCAAACCCGATGCTAGTGAAAAGTTTACAGAATTTTTATGGTGCATTGTGTGGGTATTGTCTTTACAGATGCCCAAACCCTTGGATCTGTCATTTTAGCCCCTCCTCCTATGGGAGGAAGAGGCTGTGAATTTTGTTTTTTGGGTTTTGTTTTGTTTTGTTGTTTTTTTTTTTTTTGTCCTTAACTGTAATTCCTGTGCTTCCATTTCGGAGAACCAGGAATAGCCTGGTATTAAAAAAGGTTAATGCTGTGATCTTACACAATATCATCGATGGCCATTTAGGAGCCGCAGCTGATGACACATTTGTATCTCTATAGTAGTAATTGCTTTTCTAGAGCCATACACGTTATTTCTGGATACTTGTTTAAACCTAACATCCCCTTACAATACACAGATATTATTAAAGGAACAGTATTCCCAAGATGCAGAATTATATTTAGCAATAACTTCCATTTTAATAGAACACAGGAAAAGAGCCAGGTATTTTGGGGGTGGGGGAAAGATGAACCCCCCCCCCTTTTTATAGCCTTATAGAGGATGGCAACAAAAATCACTATTTCTATTTCAGTGCCAGTCTATTTTTTTAATATGGTTTTAAAGTTTTATAGGCATGAATAAGAGTTGGTTTGAGTTTATAAGGCTGCCGCTGAGAAATTCAACGTGTCTAGGCACGAAGTAGGCCCTGAGGCTGGTCACTTTTCTCCCCTGTCTCGTTAGACGTGTAGTTCTCTGACCCCACTTACTGGAAAATAGATGGCTAATCTTCCAGGCATTCTGTTTAAGAGTTCACCTCCTGAGTTTTTTGGTGACAGTTTGTTTTCCTGACACATGGAATCAGATGGGTAGCAACCAAGAGAAACAATGCATAACATTTTCCATTGTCAAAATATGCATACGGAGGTTATACTTCCCAGTGTGAATTTTTCCAGCTTACGCATGTGGGATGACGTCACAGAAACCACAAAAGCAACAAATTAAACTACATGCGAATAAATACGCCTGACTGGTCTCCGAGGGGACACTTTTATGCCTTCTTAACTTTAGTATGAGTTCTCAGGCTTGAACCCACAGGCTCTTGTTCTCTGGCAAATCAATACAACACATCAATGCATCCCCTAAAAGAAAAGCAGCTAATGCTCTGCTCAGTGACAAGCTGTCCTTAGGAGCCTGTGATCCCCCCTGGTGCTGGGCCAGCTGAGAAGGCCCCGGCCCCCTCCTGCCGTCTCTCCGTTCATGTTTACTAAATTAGCATTCTGAGCCAATGAGACCCTGACAACGGAAAGGACGAGATGCCTGGGCAGGAGGCCGCAGCCTTCTCGTGCAAGCTGACCCCTTCGCACACTTTCCTCGTGAGGCTGATTTCATGTAAAACGTGTGCTGGGGGGGGGGGGGGGGCGGGGGGGACGGGGGGGGCGGGGCTCCCTCTCCAGTGTTCTGGGAGCAGCTGGCCCAGGGCGGAGATCCCTCCTCACTGCTATCCGTAGGACCCCAGCTAACCACAAGTGACCCAGATAAACGTCATACCGACCCTCCCCAGAAGTCTCACGCAGCCAGCTGCTGACCCTCAGGCGTGATTCTCAAGCTGCAGACTTCATACGTTATGGCTGGCAGGCGGGGGACAGTGCAGGTACCATTGTTTCATGGCCCCCCGCCCCCCACCCCACGGAGGCCGTCCCTAGGCTGCCACAGTTCCTCCCCCCACGACTCAGGAGCAGGCCCGTGAACACATCTGGACACAAGGCAGAGGAGGCTACGCCATCTGTTTGCTTCTCATCACTTAGAGGCAAGCCTCTTTTCCAGAGGACCCTCCAAGGTGACAGATTGCTGTGGTCATAGCTACTTTAGGTCGCCCAAAGCGGGGACCGTGACACTGTGTCACTACCCCCACGAGCCCAGCCTTCTCCAGAGTGTCAGCACGGCACAAGCCCACCAGCTATGCCCCCAGCTCTGAACCCAGCAAGAGTCCCCCTTCCAGGCAACATCGTGCCACAGAACATCCGTCTGTCTAGGATGGCACGATTCCCTGGGCACCCTCTCCAGTCCCTGTTGACATCTGTCCCTTTAAAACCTACTTTGGAACCTCTGATAGCGATACGAGTAACACTCTAAGAAAGAGTGGTAAGCCCCGGGCCAAGAACCAGTTCCGGGCACTGAGGATGCTTCCAGAAGCAATCTACCTCCACGTGGATGAAAATCCCCTCTTTCCTCTTGGGACAGCAGCGACAGCAGCCAGTCCAGCCATAAGAGTGTTGCATGTGAGGAAAACCTAGAAGAAGAAACAGTGCGTATAGAATCGCGATAGCAGTCCATCGTGGGCAGTGACAGCCAGGAGATTTACCACACACTGAAAGGAACGCTCAGTGGATTCGGCTCTTTCAGGTTGAATATTCTGGAACCCACCCTGACCTTCCACATCATCTGCAAAAAAACATGTCTTCTAGGCTCCCCCCTCCCCCCCCGCCGTGGGTCTCCTTCCATAAAATAATTCAGTCCTCAGTTGAAGCACAGTTCAAATCCAGGCAAAATAATAAATACCTTGTGATCTTTTTAGTTTTACAAGGAAACCGAAAAACATCTATGTTCATGGCCTATAAGCAAGTACTTAAGTAGGGCAGTGATGGGGAAAAAAAAAAAAAGCATCAAATGAGAAAGACAGAAAACCCTCTAACAGTCCCAGCAGGACAAGCGATGGCAGAGCAGATTGTTCTCTGACCTTCTCTTAGGTCAGATTGGGAGGGTGTCAGGAAGGCCCGTGGCACACCGTTAAGTCCAAGTCTTTTTAACTCGTGGCTATAGGCTGTTCGGCACAGTACAAAGTTACCGCTTCTCAACAAACCAGTCCATTAATTTCATAGTGCTTCGTCCATTTATAATGCTTCGGTTTGCTAACTTTTTTCACATACCTTTTATGTTACAGTCTGTTACTTTTGTACACAGTTCTCATACTGGGGCTCTACAGGTGACAACCTGCTATTTCCGTAGAAAAAGTTCTTGTTAAGAATATTATATCCAATAAATGGTATACAGTAAACGTAAAGACGTGTCTCATTCGTTACTGACAACGTTGCAAAAATGGGGAAAGGGAAAAACCCTCGTGTGGAAAAACGTGACTAGGGGCACCTGCGTGGGTCAGCTGGGGGAGCGTCCAGCGTCAGGGTGGGTCCTGATCTCAAGGTTCGTGAGTTCGAGCCCCACATCGGGCTCACTGCTGTCGGTGCCGAACCCGCTTCAGATCCTCTCTCCCTCTCTCTCTCTGCCCCTCCCCTCCTCTTGTTCTCTCTCAAAAATAAAGTTTAAAAAAATGTGTCTATAATCTCACCCACTTAAAGAGGCACAAGGAAATTCTGGAACAGTACATAAGACACTAAAATGAGTGGGCGGAGGGGGGGGGTCAGGGGACAGGTGCTGCCAGTCTACACAAACCAGTCAGGTGATGGCACAAGAAAGGTGTCTTTAAACAGGGGAGGAGGACAAGACACTCGTTTTGAACAATGTCAAGTGTATAACCGAGCAAAATAATTTTTTCAAGTCACCTTATTTACAAAGGGGAGAAATTCAAAAACACAAGCATGCGGGGGTAGAAATGCGGACATCAGACTTACCCAGAAGGAAAACCTAAGTTTAATGGAAATTTATGAATTTTTGAAAAATAGAATCCAACTTCAAAAAGAACTGCAGAAAATACAAAGAAAAATAGATCTAGAGAATGGTAACAAGGGGTCTCTCTTTCTTACCACCTTTCACCCACATCAAAGCCAGTAGGCAAAAAATAAGTACCTGGAAGACCTCAGTTAATAATGTCATCAAACTGATATCAAATTGGGATACTTCACACATACGGAATATGCCTTCTTTCAAAGTGCTTCTGGAAAACTAGGTACACAGAACCATACATAAAACTATTATGTATACATTATATAATAATATATATTATGCTATATATATTAAATTTCATACATATATATATATATATATAAAATTTTGTACGTTAAGCCACAAAATAAATTCCAAATGGCGGAACACAAGCCATATGTTGCTTCTTTGGGAAAATTAAAACACAAGATAAGTCACTAATCTCGTTAAAGAAAAAAAATAAGAAGCAAAGACACAAAGCACCAGCAAGAAGAATCCAGCAGTCCACTGCAATCTCCAGTGAGATTATTTTAAGAAGGATGGTTCCATCCTTTAAGATCTAATCAAGTCACCAAATCGACCGACTTCAGGGAAATATGCCTTATTAGGGTTACCAGAGACGCTGAAAAGACGTTTGAGGAGATTTAGTTTCTATCCCTGAATTTTTAAGAATCTGAGTAAGGCCAGAAACCATAGGGCTTGAGAGATGCGAATGTCATTTGTGGAAAATTAAACTCACAAGTGTATGACAGGATCCCGGAAGCAGTCATTTTCGGCTAAGTTACACTGGGATAAGAAACCACCCGTCAGTTTCAGTGACTTACCCCAAGGATTATTGCTTACGCACGGGTCACGCCCATCTCTGCGCCAGCTCTGCTCTCCTTGGGGCCCTGGGCTGATGGTGCAGCCTCCCTCTGAGTCACAGCTGGTCTCCTGGCAGAAGAGAGACGTGGAGATTCTTTAAACTTCTGCTCAGAGGGGCAGGAGCCATTTCCGTTAACATCTCATCGACCAAAGTCCCCCCATTATGTGGCCAAGGCTTCTGTGAGGAAGATGGGACCATGTTGCCAAGGTTTTGTCAGTAAGAAGGGATGCGTACTCTTGCCCCAGAGGGGGCTTGTGACTATGATCTACGGCAGACTGAGAAACGAAATGGAGATGAATTTCAACACCGATCCTGGGGGGCGAAACACGGGGGCCTTGGGAGAGTTGTGACTCTGTGCTCTGATTTTTGAGAGAGATTTAAAAAGTTAATCCAGGGGCGCCTGGGTGGCTTTATCGGTTGAGCGTCTGACCCTTAATTTTGGCTCAAGTCATAATCCTGGGGTCGTGAGATCAAGTCCCTCATCAGGCTCTGCACAGAGCATGAAGCCTGTGACATTCTCCCCCTCCCTTTCTCTCTCCCTCTCTCTCCCCAGCTCACGATTTCTCTAAAAAATAAAAAGTTAACCTGGCAAATTTAAAGGAATGTGCTTTTGTACAAAAGGTAAAACACTGATGAAGTACGTAAGGAGAGGGACGATCTATGACCCACGAATCCAATTCCTGAGGTGGATATTCTAGAAACTGTGTGGAATAAAGCTGAGCATTGCCAACATCAAGAAAACTGCGCTTTTTCTCTGTGCCCTTCCCCCCAAAGCTTTAGAGCTTTAATTACCTTTTCATCGGTGTTTCCTTACAGAGAAAATTCCACTCCTGGGCAGACCTTCGTAGCTGGCCTTCTCATGGGGCTGAGTTAACCCGCTTGTCCCCGGAGCCACGAAACACACGCGGTCCGCTAGCCCACTTGGCCCGCTTCGCGTGTGTGTCTGCCATGTTCAAGCTCCCACGCACGCGTGCCTAAGCTCCCAACCGGCACACCTACCTCTGGTTCATTCCTACTGGTCTCCCAACCGCGTGATCGGCATCAAAAACCCTTCTGCTGCTCTGAAGGCAGAACGTAAGACTCTTCTCTTCGGCAGAGGTGTCACTGTGCCAGCAGGCTGGGCCTTTCATTGTCAGGGCCGAAGTATATGCACACACATTCTCAGACAGGTCTGTTCTAAAACAGACTGACCCTCCACCAAACACCTCTAATAGAGCGGAATTGGAGTCTTGAAATATGGATTTTGTGCTTTGATGTGAGGCCAACAGCTGAGGAGAAAGCTTTGCACGTGGCCTCCTGGGCTTTCGGGAGGAGCTGTCCCTCCAGGAGGGAACACCAGCCTGACCACGCAGCCTGGAAGGCCCGGAGTCGGGAGGGGAGGTCATAATTGAAAACACATGAGGGGAAGAATGTCCACAAGGTCCCGGAGCGGCTCAGAGGACAGCCTTGGGGTTGGGGGGGGGGAGCGGAAAGTGGGAGATCCATGTATGTTTGTGCAGCTCCAGTGCATAAATATTTTGTTTCGTGTCTCACTCCAAAAGGCCCAAGTGCAAGAAAACATCCCCGTGCCGGAGACGCCCAGTGAGGACACCACAGGCCCGCGTGCATAGGTAAAAAGATGTATTTCAAAGTGGGAAACAGTTGTACGTTACAAAAGTCACGGTGAACCTTCAACGAAAATAAATAATCAAATAAAAAAAAATCAAACCAATCAAAGAAATAAAATCAAATAGTCAAACGTGGGACGTTGTTTCCCCGGGGCTGTCGGGCTACGTGGGGCCCGGCTCAGCAGACAGAGGGCTTCTTCGCCATTTGTTTTCTTTTCCTTTCTTCTAATAAGGAGACCACGTTCTAGAGAAACAAAAACAGATGAAGGTAATCCAAGGGTCCGGGGCTCTTTTATGTTAAAAGTACCACAAAATTAGCCTTGAAAATCACCAAGAGCATCCCAACCTGTCTGTCAAAAACTCTGGCCATTTCTAGGACACCTTTGCCGAACTGAAAGTGAAAACAACAAAGATTATACATATGCATGTGTGTGTGTGTGTGTATACGTATATACGTGTACATATATACGTATATATATATGTGCACGTATATACATATGTATATACGTATATAGGTATATATGCATATATATGTATATATTTCTCCTCCAGGGAAAGACTTTAGATAAAGAAGGAGTTATTTACCTCATTTTTTACACTTGCGTCTGCCCCTTTATCAAGAAGTAACTGGACTAACTCCTCGTGATTATTCAACACGGCCACCTGAGAAACAAAAGTCAGCGGGGTGTGAGAGAGGCCGCCCTCCCTGCGGAGGACGCGGCCGGCGGTCAGGGTGGACCCCGTGCAGGCGGGCCCGGAAAATCGGCCAGCCGATTTCTCCGGAAGGCAGAGCCAGCCAGGGCCACCGCGGCTTTGGGGCGAAGGTGAGCGCCAGGGACATGGAAGCAGAGTCTGCCTTTCTCCCCAAGAAGATGACACGAGAGAGAAACGCCAGGCGGGACCAGCACAGAAAGCAGCACGTCCTTTACTTTAACAGATCTGTTGGGACCCTGCAAAGGCCCAGGGGGCTGGGGCTGGTAATCCTTAAGGAAAGAGTTGTAGGAAGACAACAAAACTACTGTAGTGACCTTGTCATGCCTTCACTACAGGCCGGTGGGGAATACATACAGGCAGCCAAGGCCCAGGGCTCGCGCACGGCCGAATTCACCAGAATTGGCTAATTACAGAAGCGCCTCGCCTCCCAATGGCGCACACAAAGCCGGGCTGTTTTCTGAAGGGTGGCATACCATTAGAGGCGTCTTTCCGTCTTTATCCTTCATGTTCACATCCGCTCCCGCTTCGATCAGCAGAGAGGCTACCTTCTGGTTTCCTGAGACCGCAGACACCCTCATGAGCGGGGTCCATCCCGAGCCCGTGTCCGCAGCGTCTACCTTTATGCCAGAGGAAGAGCTGCCCTGAGTCCAGTCTCTTTTCCCTAAAAGCATTCATCAGAAACTTACAAAGGAATGGTGACTGACCCAACCCCCCTGCCCCCGAGTTGGAGAGCTGGTGAGGACTGAGACACGGGGAGGAGCAAGGGGACCGTGCCCACAGACCGCACACTCACATGCAGTGAGGTGCTGTGTTCAGGCACCTGTACAGGGTGCGGGGAGGCCCCGGGACCTCACACTGGTATCTTCATCTACATTTCGTTCAAATGGTTGAAAGACGGAATAGAAAAAATGAAGCGCCCCTGGGGCGCCTGGGTGGCTCAGTCGGTGAAGCGTCAGACTTTTTGGCTCAGGTCATGATCTCACCGTGAGTTCGAGTCCCACACGGACCTCTGTGCGGACAGCTCCGAGCCTGGAGCCTGCTTCGGATTCTGTGTCTCCTTCTCTCTCTGCCCCTCCCCCACCCTCTCCCCCCCCCCCCAAAATAAACATTAAAAAAAAAAATGTGTGTGTGTGTGCACAGACACGCACAAACACCCCTAACTGTGTTACGGAAGGATTACACAAAGATGTTAGTAAAACACTAGAATGGAATAACATAACCAGAAACTGCCAGTAAGTCCTGGGAACGCCGCAGGTTATTTGTATGTATGAGATTATCCTCTGCAACATCATTAGGATTTGCACCTCTTTGTCATGCAAATAACAAATAACCTTGGAGCAACAGACTCCATTATGTTTAAATAATAAAATAATCGCCTTGTTTTACATCGTGCTTTATGCGGTCTTCCGGTGAACGTTGACCCACATTTTCTCGTTTGGTTCTGAGGGTTAACTAGGGGTAGGTGCTTTTATTGATGCTTTACAAATGATGAAACCAAATCTCCGAGAAGTCAAACGCCTTTCCCGAGGTCACATGGCTCATTAAATGCGGAGATGGTTCCCCACACAAGTCAGCCACTGTTGGTATAAAATCATCATATTCCAGAAGGGTGGCCCCAATGCCCTGCTTGGCTCCCAGATCCCTCCTGTAGCCAAGTCACCCAAACAACGGGTGACCCCTCTGGCAAAAACACGGAGGCACTCATGTTGACATCATCTACCCGCCCTCCACCAGCCACGTAGAGATCTTCAGTGGACACATTCATGTAACTCCAGCGCTACAGAAAGAGAATTTACCCCCAATAAGTGTGCTCGTATCTGAAGCCCAGAAAGTCTATGTTTCCAAAACTACAGTATTTAAAGGATCATGGCGGAGACACGCCCTTCTTTCAGCAAAGGTTAACCTCCATTTTTAACTACAGACTTTTACTGGGACCAAAGCATGAGCAGAGTTCATCATAAACCAAACGAGGAGACTGAGGTTCTCACTACCACACAAGGCAGGTGGGGCCTGGCCCTGCCACCAAGGCCCACAGGCTAATCCTTCCGACCTCTTGTGCAGCTTTCTAAAACAAAGATAACAAGAAACGTAATAAAAAGGAATTACCTTAACGACTGAAGTTTTTCCTTCAAGGGGCCCCTTCCTCAGGCCACTGAAGGCATCAGCAGGGGCCAGTGAGACCCCACAATTAGGCCTGGGCTTCCCTCAAACACGCTTCAGGGACAAGCTGGAACAAATCTGCCCACATCTTCCAAGAGACATGACTTTTCCCAGTTTGGGTTTATTTTCCAGGTCAACGGTTTCAATTCTCAGTGCTCTCCGCCATCTGGCAATCTCAGTGAGGACAGCATTTTGTTTGCCACGATTCCTTACTTCCGGGCCTTGAAATTTTTATTTAACTTCTTTCCAGTCTTGCACTAAAGTTCTCAAAGTTATCAGCAATCACCATGATTGAGCTAATCCTTCTTCTTGACCTTCAAACAGCTACAGAAGTCCAAACAATGCCGATCCTCTTTGCTAAACCAAATTTGTACTTCCTGATAACATGAAAATACCAGAAGGATACCCACCTGCCTGCTTCAAGATAAAGGCCCTAGGAGCTGAAATGCTGTTTGTGACATGATCCCTTTGCTCTCTGGAAGGGTTTTGTGATGAAGAATCTTTAAAGCAACCCAAGAATAAAGAGAGTCTAATTCCAAGGGCAACAAAGAGCCCTATGGCTGTGAGGGTTCTTGACATCCTGTGTCTACGGCACCTAAGAGAGTCTCCAGTACGTGGCAGGTGCTCAGTAAAGTTTTGCTGACAGACCGAGTGAACAGATAATGACCGAATGAACAAAGGAACAACCAAAATGGAAGCATGGTCAAGTCCAGCTCTGGATTCATCAATTGTTTTGTTTTGTTTTTTCCTACACAAGACAAACCTCCATGACAATCTGAAGCTTCACTATCCTATCAATTCTACGGTGATCTCTTTTCCCAAGGCTTCCGGAACTTTCTCACTGAGAAGTCAGAGAACTTTCTGCAGCATTTCTAAGTTGAACTAATCAAGGGCATCCACATAAGACTCTGCTTCTCCTCAACCCTGTGGAACAGAGTTTCAAGGTCTTAAGGACACAGGTGTAGTTGACAAGGAAGATCCCGTACCTCACAGCCATCTTTTATCATCCACTCGATCACATTGCAGTGGCCTCCATCCGCGGCCCAGTGCAGAGCCGTACAGCCTCCTAGGTCTCTGGTCTCCCAAGAAGCACCGTGTCTTCGGAGATATTTCACCACATCCAGGTGTCCCGCATAGCACGCAAGCATCAGACTGCAACATATAGAAGCAGCAGCATTAGCTGTAAGTGCAGTTGCCAAACTCAGGTCCACATCTCACCCTCCACGGCTTAAACCAAGAAATCCTAACGTGAGTAGAAGAGCCCCGAAGGTTATTCATGTGAAATGTTGAAAAAGCCTTCAGACGTTGCACTAAATAAGTTGGACACAAAAGGCATATTTTATGATTCCATTTACGTGAAATGCCCAGAACAGGCAAACCCACAGGGATAGAACCGGAACATTAGCTGTTTCCAGGGGCTGGGGGAGAAGAAGTGGGGAGGGACTGCCAAGGAGTAGAGGGCTTCTTTCTGGGCTGATTGACAATGTTCTGGAATTATACAGTGGCAGGGGTTGCACAACTTTGTTAATACATTCTTTAAGTGCCGAATTTTAAAGGAGTGTGTGAATTATACTGCAATTACAAAAAAATAAAGTATCACTGTAACTGAGTAAGACATTGGATTTAAAAATATCCATGAGTCCATGAAGATATTCAAAAAAAATAGAGGGGAGAAAATAACTCCTTTGACATTATTGAAGATGGCTATTTGGCCAATTCCATACTCTAAATCTTGGTATTTAAAGAAAATAATTAAACATTTAGTCTGCCTTTGTAGAATGAAATGTAGACTATCCTCAGTTGATGAGGGAAAGCCCTTTTTCATAGAAGCCTGCCAGCTAATCAACATGGAAGGAATTACAGAATCAGGAAGTCACATTTTTGCAACTCCAAATTAAATAATTGATTTGGGCAGGGACCATCAGTGGATGGCAAAATTACTGGGTAAAAGGTTAAGGGAGCACAGGACACTCACGCCATGCCGAATGATCAGCCCGTCGATAATTTGCTGATTTCAGTGGGAAACCACATTTTTACAAAGAAGAGGTTTAGTCATTACACTTGAACCAAATGAGCAAACCTAGAATCACCAACTGTGGGCCAACATGCCTTCCTGATGGATAGTCACAACACTAGCTCTGAAAGTTAACCTGCACCTCATCAAGCCTTTAAACCTAATTTTAACTTCATTGGCAATAAAGGGACAAATGAACAAGGTGAACGCTGCCTCCACAAGTAGGAGACAACTAGGCAACTCAAGGACAGAGAGCATTCTATAGGATAACTGGTCTGGTCTCCTCAAAATGTCATTGCTAGGAGAAAAATAAAATATTTAAGCCAAAAAAAACATGGACAGAGGACCAGTCTAGAATAAAAGAGATTAAGCAGATAGGACAACCAGATGTCACGTATGAGCCTTAGTTGGATCATGGTCTTGCCCCATAGCCCCCTCCCCAATAAAGCCATGGTGACCTTTCGGAGGGCAAGTGAGGAGACCTGAATAAGTGACGGGAGCATCAGCGATGTCCAGGAATTCGTGTGAAGTGTCTTAGGTTATGCAGGTTGACGGCCTGGTTTTTAGGCAACTGAAACATTGAGGGGTAGAGGGTTATGGTGCCTACCAGCCTCGAAATAGTTAAAAGCTAATAAAAATGTAGACAGAGAAGCAAATACGGCTAAGATTCAACAACTGCCAAACCTAGGTGGTGAGTATATAGAAATTCATTCGTACTGTTCTTGCAACTTCGCTAAATGTTTGAACTTTTCAAAACAAAGAGTTGAGCGGGGGTGAGGGGGAGGAAGGTCTTCCCAAGAGGGCAATTCTACAAAGTCTCTGAGTGATAAAGACAATGTCCAGCTCTGAGACCCAAGCCTAGGCTGGGCTGGAACCAGACGTCCACACTTCTGTATCCTGATGCAGGCCTTCACTTCTTGGAGACTCCTGGAAGAGGGCCAGCGGGCCCTTGACCTGCCCAAGACGTGCGGGGCTTGCTGAGTACATAGACTGCCAATGCTTCATGCAGCTGTTTCAGGCTCCCTTTAGATGCATCGCTTTCCACAGAGAGTACATCAACTTACACTTTGGTCAACTGCATTCGAGTAACACGAGCCCATTTTATTCACCTACACCAGCACCACTAACATTTTTTTAATGTTTTATTTTTTGAGAGACAGAGAGAGAGAGAGAGCACACATGTGCACATAAGCGGCGGAGGGGCAGTGAGAGGGGGGACAGAGGATCCAGAGCAGGCTCTGCACTGACAGGCTGACGGCAGTGAGCCCCATGTGGGGCGCGAACCCACGGACCACGAGATCATGACCTGAGCTGAGGCCTGACCTCAACCGACTGAGCCACCCAGGTGCCCCTACTATCATTTTTCAATGAACAATATGACAATACGCTTGTAATTTTTATTACTAGCAGTTCTGCATGTTAGCTTTTTGATTTTTTCTGCTATGAATTGTCATTTTGTGTAAACTGCTCTTTTTTACTGTGTATCTTTGGGGGGGGGGGGTTGTATGTGGATCTTCTCTGGATTAAAGATGCCAGTCATTTCTCTATAATGTATTTGCAAATCTTTCCCCCGGACTATCCTTAACTTTGTCATTAAGCTTTTTTAAAAGGTGTTAGGTGCTTTTAATCTTCTCCTTAGGGACTTATATACATCTATGATTTTGCCTTTCCCATTGCAAGATCTGATAGATATATACTGTGTTTTCTATGGTTCTGTTTTTTACATTTAATTCTTTTTTAATTTTTTTTAATGTTTATTCATTTTTGAGAGAGAGAGAGAGAAAGAGACAGAGACAGAGTGCAAGCAGGGGAGGGGCAGAGAGAAGGAGACACAGAATCCAAAGCAGGTTCCAGGCTCTGAGCTGTCAGCACAGAGCCCGATGCGGGGCTCGAATCCACGAACTGTGAGATCATGACCTGAGCCAAAGTCGGACGCTTAACCAACTGAGCCACCCAGGTGCCCTTTACATTTAATTCTTAATTCATCTGGAATTTATTTGGGTGCATGGCTATATAAGGCCAGAATTTAATTTTTCTTCAAATAGCTTTTTCTAACATGTTCCTCATTAGGCTGTGTTGCCCCCATCATCATAAACTTCTTACATCCATGGGGACCTATTTCTATTTCACACTATAGATCTTTGTTTCCAAGTATTTATGCCAGGATCATACTACATTAATTACTATAACTTTATAAGGCATTTTAATAACTGTCCAAAGTCTTGCCACACTTCTCTCCAACAAAGGTAATGGCTGTTGTCGTCCCTTCGTTCTTCCAGGTGAATCACAAAACCATTTTGATGGGCTCCCAAGAATAATTCCTTGTGAGGCTATACTGGGTCAATATATTATTAATCTGGGAAAAACTGAAAATTTTACAGGATCCAGTCTTGCCATCCTAGCATATGGAATATGTCCCTGTTTTTTAAACTTTTAGATCTCTCAGTACTTTTTATAGGCTTTGAATACAAATTTCTCACTTTCCTTAGATACTTTTATTCTATTTTGCTTCCCTCATTATATTTATTAACTGGTTATTGCTGTTATTTAAGACGATTTCTTCCTTTATCTTGTAGCTGGCCCCTTTACCGAACCTCCTTATCAAGTCCAAGTATTTGAAAGCTGATTCTCTTGGGGACTGCAAGGAAGGTGCAGAACTCTTACTCCATTTCATATCTCGCCAGACTGATCGGTGTTCCAGAATACCGATCACGAAGTAACATACAATGTGTAGTTACCAGATGCCAAAGCACCGTTCTATGCATTTCATATATGCATATATGCACTTGTTAAGGGCTCACAATTCTCGAAGTACTTCTGTTACCCTTATCTTGTAGACGGGGAAATTGAGGTCAGAGAGGTTAAGTAACCTGCTCAATGTCCTACGCCCGAACATAGAGGAATCTGGATTTGACATCAAGCTATCTGGCTCTCACCCACTCTCGTGGGCTTCACTACTAAGTTTTAAAAGGAATCTGTCAATACTGAGAAGGATACCAACTGACCGTCTTCCACGATACACAACTTGGTGTGATGGAATCAAAGGACTCACTTCATCAGCAGAGGCAGGTCCTCTCATGTACCAGACACTATGACAGGACTGAAAGCATCCTGCACTTTAAAAAAAATTTTTTTAATGTTTATTTATTTTTGAGACAGAGAGAGACAGAGCATGAACGGGGGAGGGGCAGAGAGAGAGGGAGACACAGAATCGGAAGCAGGCTCCAAGCTCTGAGCCATCAGCCCAGAGCCCGACGCGGGGCTCGAACTTACGGACCGCGAGATCGTGACCTGAGCTGAAGTCGGACGCTTAACCGACTGTGCCACCCAGGCGCCCCAGCATCCTGCACTTTAAAGACGAAGATACTTTAACTAGTAAAGGGGCCGAGCTGCACCAAATTTTTGTTTTGTGTCTACACATACACAGGTTTTCACCTTTGGTCTACTAACAGGAAGCATTATATTAAGAAATTTCCTAATCTAGACCTCCTTACCCTCCTGCATGATCCTCTGAGTTGGGATGGAAGAGACATCAATACCTGTGTACATATCAACACGTGAGCAGCTTTCTTTGTATCAGACTTTAGCAGTCAGGTTATCCTCTGTAACTTTCCAACTTCCTCTCTGCTCTGGAAAAGTTCAAAGTCATCGGTACCTAAAATCTGAGCAAGCTTATGGGTAGAACCGTCAAGCCACAGAACCTGTGCTGGAGGTAAGCCTTTAATAATTTTCTCATGTCTTCCATGGATATTGGTTGTTGCAGATTTTCTGCACCTTGGGTTGGTTTTGGTCATGTAAATTTTCTCAGGAAAGGTATCATCGAAAAGATAGTTTCCATGAAATTTTCAACTCTACTACCATAGACACAAGTGCACCATTTTCTTTTTACATGGAGATTTCCTCTATCGCCACTATTACGGACCCTTCCAAAATTCTATTTATTCTTCTTAAATTTCCAAAAGATCTTCTAACTATGGCTATGTACCATTTCAAAATTCTAATTTTTCTCAGATTTGTAATAAATTGGTCCATTTTCTTGTGTAGCTTTTTTTATGCAGCAGCTTGCGTTTTTTTGCTCTTACGTTATTCAACGATCTTTCTATTTTCTTTTTTTTTAACTTTATTTTTTAGAGAGAAAGCACAAGCAGGGGAGGGGCAGAGAGAGACAGAGAGACAGAGAGAGAGAGAGAGAGAGAGAGAGAGAGAGAGAGAGAGAGAGAGAGAATCTTAAGCAGGCTCCACACTCAACGCAGAGCCCGATGCAGGGCTCAACCTCACGACCCTGGGATCACGACCTGAGCCGAAACCAAGAATCAGACAGACGCTCAAGTGACTGAGCCACCCAGGTGCCCCAAACAATCCTTCAGTTTTCTGATCAACTTCTCCTTTTCTTTCCTCTTTCCTACCTCTCAAGGTCCGTATTTTCTTTAAGTTGGTATTATTCTTTTTCAAACTTCTTGAGTTGAAGGCTTAATTCCAAATTAACCCAAGGGTTACTCAGAAAACTTTTTAACTTTTTAAGGGATTTTTTTAAGCATTCCTTAAAATCCATTACTGTGTGTGTTCATAGCCTGTAGTGGGTTAGGCTTTCTGAGCTTAGGAATTGCTATTTTTCCCTTGTGGCCCACCAAAGGTGACCAGTGTTTTGTAGCCACCCTTAAGACACTAGTCTGTAGGGCACACACCTTTGAGCTGCACTCTGATGTGACTCTAAGCTCCTTGAGCAAAGCCCTTGCGTTTTCCACACCGTTCTACCCGACAAATACGGGTTGCTTAGAATTAATCAGTTAATTAAACCTAATCGCTAGAACGGTGATTATTTTTAAGTCCTTGTAGAACATTCTTTTATCTCTCTAAATATAGGTTGCCAAGTTGCACGATCTTTTCGAAAACTTCTCCCACACTGCACCCCGAGCTTTTGCCGCACAAAGTTCTTGGGTCGTATCTTTGACTGAGGGTACGTGCATTATAATTTGTGGCCCATAAACACCCTGCTGAACGAAGGAATGAGTATACCAATGAACAAGCCAGCCTTTGTCATCGACATCTTTCAGTTGGGATACAGTCCTGTTGAAAGAAGCTGCATCAAATATTTGGGTTGGATCAAAAACCCGCTGGGCACAAGCCTAGTCACACAAGTCGGGGGACATCTCAGGGCACGTTAGCCACCTACCTGTCCTTGCCACTCCCGTTCTTCAGATTCACATCTGTGCCATTAGAAACGAGGATTTTCACAAGCCTAAAGGAGACAAATTTGAATGTCACTAGATCTGTAGCTTTGATGGGTAGGAACCCACGATGATGCACTAACCATAAACAGCACTACATTTAAGACCCATCTCCATACTTTCTTCTCTATCTTCAGAGGCCAGCTGGCTTCGAAGGCAGGAGGTTTTTAAACCAGAAAACTACCCCTTCAACACCAAAAAAAAGGGGGAGGGGGAGTCTATCCCTCACATGAACTATTCATTGGGAACAAAGTATATCACATGAAACACATTATACTATCAAACTAATCCACTGTCACTTTAATGACCCTTTTAAATAGATTTTCGAACGGCAGCATTTGATAAAATATAGGTCTTTTTTTCCAAAATGGGCACTTAAGTAGTTCAATATAAACATGATTGAAAAATAGGCTATTCGTATTTATGCTTCTGCGTGGCATAGAGATAATGGAGTGTGTCAGTGAAAATTATATCTTAGCAACCTATCAGGAAAGTTGGTTTTCCAGAATCAATATCCCTTCCGCTTTATTTTTTTCTAACGAAATTCAAATTCCAATAACCAGTTTTCCTGGGACATATAAAATATATTAGAAAATACAATTAAGTGACTACCTCTCTTCCTCACCATAGGATTTATACATTTTTACATGGCCTCCTGCTTGTTGTAGAACTTCGTGATTAAGACGGCTGAGGGGCGCCTGGGTGACTCAGTCGGTTGAGCATCTGACTTTGGCTCAGGTCACGATCTCACAGTTCGTGAGTTCGAACCCCACATCGGACTCTCTGCTGTCAGCGCAGAGCCCGCTTCGGATCCTCTGTCCCCACCTCTCTCTCTCTCTCCCTCCGTCCCTCTCTCTCTCTCTCGCTGCCCCTCCCCCACTCGCTCACACACATGCTCCCTCTCTCAAAAATAAACAAAAAGAAAACACACATAAAGGCATAAAAAAACACATTAAAAAAAGAAAAATAAATAAATAAAAAGTTAAAAAAGGAAAAAAACACAGCTTAGTTTTTGTTCCGCCCTTACATGGCACGGTTTTGGAAAGGGAGAAGAAGTGGGGTTCCTGCATGCTCTGTTCCCTCCCTGCCCATATTCTGACCGGAGCCTTTGGGGAAAGACAAATGTTCAACCACTCAGAGATACGAGAGGAGGAGCCCCACCTGGTATATCCTTTCTGGGCAGCGACCATCAGGGCGGTAAAGCCAAACTTATTGGGAACATCCACCTTAACGTTTCTTGGGAAAAACACGGAGAAAAGAGATTAACGTGCTTGGCATGGCTCCCTGGAGAGTCACCGCTGATGTCTCGCGCAGGGCACAGGTGGCCACAATGATTCACTTTCCCAAAAATTCCGATTTCTTCGGGGCCATTAAGTTTCTGTGGTCTTCAACTGCCCTGCCTAATATTTTAAAAGGATTCAAAGGCACAAGGAGAGAAAAGTGTTGTGATTTCACTTAGACTAAGCAATCCCTTCAACTCAGAACCATGATGCCACCAGATGGGACACTCTATGAGGAGTACCTCCCCCGCCTATAGCAGGGGACACGGTCTTCGGTTCAGACACTGGTCCACCACGAGCCTACACTGGGGGAGACATGCTTTCCCATCTCACCTAACGGACAAGAAACGCTGCCACTGAAGGAGGAAAGCAGAGCTCTTAAATACCAGTTTAGAAGCCTTGGCTTTTTGTGGGATACCTCTCTTCTCCAACTTAAGAGCCCTACTCGCAAATGACCTGTCTTCTCACACACTCCAAACTATTGATACTCAAAAAGAATCTAAGTTACATCGTCCCCTTTGCATTAGGAGGCAGCCTCAACGTCCCATCGGTAGCCACTGTATTGGCTACCTTTCTTTGAGCGTTTTACCAACCTTTTGAATAAGAAACAGCTGATGTCATGATTCCTTAATTTCATCAGGAATGAGATAAATATGGGCACCTTGGGGGTGAAAGGTGCCTAAACGCTATGGCAGAGAAGCCAGAGTCAGAAATTATTTCTGGGAAAGAACACAGGACACCCAGACTTCTCATTTTCATCTTCAATTTTCATTAGATAATTATAAAATATAGGATTTACACGGGGCATAAAGGTCATCTTTATTAACTATGCTGAATCACACTAGTCACCGGAGATCAACTTTGGAGCAATGTCGAAGGCATGGAAAATCTGGGGGAAGTAAGTGTGATTTTACGCACTTGCTGGGCATTAAAAATTAAAAAAAAAAAAAAATTTAAGGCAGATTTCTCTCACCCTCCTTGAAGTATTCGAACCAGCAAATCTTCATCATTCACACTGACAGCTCGATGAAAGTGCTCATTACTTATGGGTTCTCCTGAACAAAGAAGATGGAAAGCAGTCATCCAAAATCACAGAGAGAAGATTCATCCTGGCTACCTCCCCCGCCGCCCCCCACCCAGTGGACTGGAGTGGATGCTCACACGTTCACCTCCAAGAAGGCACTTGGCTATTCCGTTAAGTAGATCTTCGGTTTCCTATTGAACTTCTTTTACTGAAAAAGACCTTGTTTCTGTAGATTAAGAACATTTAGATGGTCCTAAGGACCGGGGATAGTCTCGAGTTCTAAGAGTATTACTTTGTGAGTGTGGTTTTGATATGTGAAAATAATGCTTTCAGATTTCCTAAGACTTAATACACGCCTCTTATGAGCCAGGAAAAGCCCCACTATCGTCACAATATGGTTTTGTTTGCCAAAGAGTCACTAAACTGCTTGAAGAAACAATAAAAATAAATTGCTTCGATATAGGGGCGCCTGGGTGGCTGCGTCGGTTAAGCGTTCGACTCTTGGGTTTAGCTCAGGTCATGATCTCACGATTCGGGAGTTCAAGCCTCACGTCGGACTCTATGCTAACAGGGCGGAGCCTGCTTGGGATTCTCTCTCCCTCTCTCTCTGCCCCTCCCATGTTCTCTCTCTCTCTCTCTCTCAAAAATAAATTTTAAAAAATAAAACCTTTAAAACAAATCTGCTTTAAATTGCTTTGATACTTGAAATCCTAAATTTCAGTTCTTCCCAAGAATGTAACATTCAGGTTGGCCCGGTCTCTCCCGAGCTTCCGGGGGCAGGAAGGGCTCATTCACAGAGGGGGACCGCCGTGAGAAAGCCCGATTGTGGGGGAGAGCCTGCCAAGTGGAGAAGAGCGAGGAAGAGGGTTCTGCAAAATACTCAAGGCACAACGGGAAGTGGGGCAGAAGGGAGGGCGTCCCTCTGTGCTGGAGAACAGGAACTCCTCAGAGAGGAGAAAAGGCTTGAAGTTCAGAAATGAGCAGAGTGGGAGGAAAAAGGACCAGGTGAGGGAAGCCCATCTTTCAAGGCATTTGTTCCACGACTTGACTTGTTTCACATGGACGTCCTAATTGTGTGAACACTTACGCTTAAATGAGACACAAGGGAGGCACTCAGAACAGCACCTGGCACCCGGTTAATATCCAACACGGGTCTGTGGTCGAGCTGGTGGCATTAGGGCGTGGCGGCTGCCCTTATGCGGCACAGCCCCACCATGCTCTTCTGCCTACGCCCAGCCCCCTACACGCACTTAGCACCTGACCCAGATGGGTACCGAGTTGATAATCCCCAGTTCCGGCAGCTCAAAGGTCTCATTCATTCATTCATTCATTCAACAAACGTTCATTAAGTAACTCACACGTCCGGTCTTGACACTGACCAGAGAGAACAAGACAAGCACGTTCCCCTCCCTTTAGTATCCTAAACCCTAAAACACCCACCCCCTACACTGCACCCCAGACTGCTTCCTGGGGCCCACCCACCACCTCACCGCCCTCTCTGCAGAGGCCCCCTGCGCATCGCTGCCCAGTGGGAAGTAAAACTCCCTGCTCCTGCTCCTTATGGTAGAAAAACTCTGTGGGATGTCAGCTCCTGGGCACTGGAGCCACTTTCCTACCGGTTTCCTTGGAGGATTTTTGCTGGGAAACCGGGGACAGAAGAATGTAGGGATCACTATCAGAGTGACCTTTTAACTGATACCCTTTCTTCTGGTAAAAATAAAGTTAAGCCAAGTTAAAACCGTTCTGAAATAACAATTTTGTCTGCTAGAGCTTGCCAATCTCCTAAAGATTTTTTTTAGCCACATTGTACTTCCTTTTCATCATTCCGCACATATTTTTAGGCCAAAAGCTTCAAATAAAAGTATCGTGATAAAATGTCAAGGGACAGGACCTACCGCTGTCCCCGGGTCTTCCCAGGAAGATCATGGCTAGCCTGGGGGTTCCACCTGGGGGCTAGGGAAGGGAGCAGGGTTTTGTACACCCTCCCCATGCCCCCAGAGGGCATTCGGCAAAGTCTGGAGACGTTTTTTTGTTGTCACATCTGTTGGCTAGAGGCCAGGAATGCCGACAAACATCCTACAGCACACAGGATGACAATGATCCAGCCCCCAAATGTCAAAAGTGCCAATGTTGAGAAACTCTGGGCTAGAGTAATATGGACTTCAAGTGATCTATTAGGTGACCCATCCATACTTGAGTAGACAAACCCATGGAAGGTTTCCCTCTCTTCTTCAGATAGGAGAAGAAGAGCAGGAGGCAACTGTGCATCTGCTACCCCACCAAATAGCCCCCCTCCTGTGACTCTCAAACTTCAATCCCCACTTAAAATACAAAAACAAGCAATTTGCATAGACTCATCCAGAAGAACACAGGAAGCTCATCCTAGTCCTACTGACTTTTAGAATATGGCATCCTAACTCAAATCCTACTGAGTAAGCTCTACCTAGGACTCGACACAAGGCTTCCTAGACTCTTCTTCAGAACACACAATGGAGGGCCAGGAAGGCTGAGCAAGTTGTCCAAGGTCCAGCAGGTAGGAGTGGGCAACATCGGACCTCAAAACGAGTCTTTTCACAAGGCCACGCTCCTTCCTCGGGTGGGAGGTAGCTGACCAAGCCATCGCATGCTTCCAATCGTATTAAACCTTGAATATAAGCAGACTTCTTAAATAAACAACTATGATCCCCCTCACAAAGTGTTCGATGAAAGGGAATGCCAGAGACTAAAACGCTCCAGAAAAGTGCTAACTTCTTGAGATTTTAAAGAAAGCTCTAAAAGCACTCGCGGTATCCCAGCATATTGATGCACCGACCGCCTCCAATCGGCATCATCTGTCTGACATGACCTGTACAGCTGTCCCAGTAGGGGGCACCCCCTGGTGCGTCCTACCCACAAAGCCCCGCAGCGTGCAAATATCCGGAAATGGAAGAAGCTCATTTTGGGCTTAGAAGCTTGAGTGCTGCGTGCAGCCAAGACTGGAGTACTTTGAGAGTAGGACATAATTTAAATGAACGTATCGCCTAGTCCGGGTTCTGCAAGAGGTAACCAGTGCCCTCGTAACTTGATCTGAAAACAAAAGGACGTCTCACGGAAGAGAAGGAACACAGCAAAATTGTTCATCATTCCTTGCTGAGTTTCATTCAGCAAAAGGAAGCAAGAACCATCATTAGGGGCATAAAAAACTATCATCCGCAGCGTTAACTCATTCACCCGTCTCAGAAAACTGCCAGGAAGGCAAAGAGCTTCTGAGGGTTCGCACCAGACGTGAATCAACCAAGGAATGGAACAGTCCCGGTTTATGCGAACTTGACAGAGAAACAGAAATGAAAAGGCTCATGTTCGCAGTGCAGAGCATTTCTATCTCCCCCCATAAACGGGAGTCCCTCCCCCCCCCCCAAAAAAAAGGAAATTCCAGGTGAGCCAAATGTTCTACTCCTCCTACCCTTGAATCCTTAAAGACATTGTGGGCCTGGCCCAAGGGATTGCCATCAGTCAAGTGCAATTGACCATAAAGAAGGCAGGCTTTGGGGCGCCTGAGTGGCACAGTCGCTTAAGCGTCCGACTTCAGCCGGGTCACGATCTCGCGGTCCGTGAGTTCGAGCCCCGCGTCAGGCTCTGAGCTGATGGTTCAGAGCCTGGAGCCTGTTTCCGATTCTGTGTCTCCCTCTCTCTCAGTCCCTCCCCAGCTCACACTCTGTCTCTGTCTCTCTCAAAAATAAATAAATGTCGGGGCGCCTGGGTGGCGCAGTCGGTTAAGCGTCCGACTTCAGCCGGGTCACGATCTCGCGGTCCGTGAGTTCGAGCCCCGTGTCGGGCTCTGGGCTGATGTCTCGGAGCCTGGAGCCTGTTTCCGATTCTGTGTCTCCCTCTCTCTCTGCCCCTCCCCCGTTCATGCTGTGTCTCTCTCTGTCCCAAAAATAAATAAACGTTGAAAAAAAAAAATTAAAAAAAAAAAAATAAAGAAGGCAGGCTTTGCCTCTGTGGGCTTGTTTAGCTAATGTTTACCCTGAGTGTTGCGATGACAAACACACAGACACAGAATGGATACTGCCCGTGGGGAGGATGTCCGGGAATGCTCACCTACGCTGGACGGAACTCATCAGGCAGCACCACATGAGGGGCCACCCAGGAGGAGAAGGCAGAAAGCCATCGCCCTGTTCTGTAAAAGGGTCATTCGGCTACACATAATGCCAGCAGATATCACAACGGGGGAACACCTTTCTTGGTGGAATTTAAGTCTCTATTAGAAGCAGTGAATAAATGATGAGCTCATTGGAGGAGATATTTGCCAATTAGCAAGCAGCAGCTGTTTTTCTCTTTTTAAGGGCCCAACTGATTAAAATTGCATGCCTCATTTAAGCAAGAGTCTCGTGTACTTTACCTGGAATTCAAAAAAAAAAAAAAAAAAGCTGAGCATCCTTTATTCAAACAAAGTACATGCTTTTGCGACTCATTAAAACACTTTCAAACTAAATGCAAATGATCAGCCCACAGAAGCATTTTTACTGGTTTTGTAGAATATTCACATTTGTAATTCTTTGTTTAGCATGATCTGCCCTCCTGGAGGGAGTCTGCTGTGGGTGTTATAAATATAATAATAGTACAGGAGAGCAGCAGCCAGCAGGAAGACGGTACCTGACCCTCGTCACCCAGGAGAGCCCCCGAGGCCGCGTCTGGGCTGCAGCACTGCGCTGTGACCTGACAGAGAAATGCTCCGCAAGCCCCAGTACCCCGGTCATCACCAGGAACCACATCTCCGTCACGCCTGGTCCCCGCAGCAGGTCTTGTCTAATGACCCATGGAAGCCATGGACTGCAGTGACAGATGCCCTGGACTACTGGACCAGCTCTCCGTGGCCGCCTCTCGGGAGCCAGCTTGGCAAGAAGGCGGCACAATCCCCATCAGCTGAAAGGGACTAAGGTTTCTGCCCTTCCTAAAGAGCTCCCAATGGTACCCAAACACCCCGTCAATTCTGGCCACAAGGCCCAGAAGCCCCTGCCCTGACGCGATATGACGAAAGATGCCAGTGCCACCCGAGGTTCACCGTGGCGGGTCCTGCGTCCTGTTCACCCTCACCTTGCCGGTTCACGTGGACTCGCCCCAGCCAGGGGGGAAACACGCCCATCTCCCGAGAGACGCGAGGGTGAACTGAGACAATTAGTGTTTCTCCTCATCCTAATCCTGCCCCTGGGCCTTTCCACCCACCGCCCATCCACCCATTTGTTGTGGACTTCTACATGCTGGATGGGTAGACAGGACTTCTAAGACTCCAGATGGTACTTTTAATATGCTAGATGGGGGGCACCTGGGTGGCTCAGTCGGTTAAGCGTCCAACTTCAGCTTGGGTCATGATCTCGCAGTCCATGAGTTCGAGCCCCGCGTCGGGCTCTGTGCTGACGGCTCGGAGCCTGGGGCCTGTTTCAAATTCTGTGTCTCCCTCTCTCTCTGCCCCTCCCCTGCTCACGCTCTTTCTCTGTCTCAAAAATAAATAAAAACATTTAAAAACAATTCACTATGCGAGATGGGCCTCTACATGCTAGATGACCGTCCCATCCCAGCCTCCTTTCAGAAGCACACAAGTTGGTGGGAGACAAAGAGGATGAAAAATACATAAAATAAGATGCAGAGTGTTATCAGAAGCGGTGAGATGAAGCTGTGTGCTGAGGGAGGCTCATGGCAGACGGTGGGGAGCACGAGGAACCACCCAGGCTCTACCTGTGGAGCGGGCTCAGCAGGCAGGAGGGGAAGGGGTGCCAGGAACGGGGGGCTCCAAGGTGGGAACGCTCCAGAGAGAAGGGGCGAAGGCAGTGGGGTGTGGGGGTGGCCTGTGGGCGGCTGGGGAGAGAGGACGGCGGGGAGCATGCTGGCCCAGCATCCCCTACAGAGACTCTATTCAAACAGCAGGTTCCTTGGCTAACCTTCCTCCCGTCCCTGCTCCTCCCTTCCCCGTGCCTGCCCTCAACACAGCAGAGGCCACGCTCTGCCTCCTTTCTTTCCCCTAAAAGCTCCAGGAGCAACCGGACCCCCACATGAAGAAAATGCTTCCGTGGCCACCACATTAAGGACGAGCCCTCTTTCCGGACCTGTGTCTCTGTAACTGACCATTTCCCTTCCAAAGTCTCCTCTGAAATTCTGGGCCTTCTCAGTGAGCGGAGCACCTTGGGGGAGGTACAGGACTCACGGCTGTCACTAAATTCTCAGTTTGCCAAGCTAAGACCCTAGTCCCCCAGTGCCTTGTTTGCAAATGAAGATCTTAGAGGCTCACTACCTGAATCATATATATATATATGATATGATATATATATATATAATATATACGTACGTGTGTGTGCGTGTACACAAACATGCCAAATGCAATATTCACTAAGACTTTAAAGTAACTTTTACGAGGGGCACCTGGGTGGGTCAGTTAAGCATCTGACTCTTGATTTCAGTTCAGGTCATGATCCCACCAGCCTATGAGTTCAAGCCCCACATCAGGCTCTGTGCTGACAGCATGGAGCCTGCTTGGGGTTCATTCTCTCTCTCTCTCTCTCTCTCTCTCTCTCTCTGCCCCTCCCTGCTCATGCTCTCTCTCTCAAAGTGAATACATTTAAATTACTTTTACTCACAAGAGGAAGATTTTCTTCGTGCAACTCAAAAAAGATGTGTGTTTTCAGCGAGCAGGCCACGAAGAACATTCCTGACCATTTTCATCTTTACCACACACACATCTTTAAAACGTTTTAAAGTGGCAATCACAGAGGGGCGCCTGGGTGGCTCAGTCAGTTAAGCCTCCAACCCTTGACTTCGGCTCAGGTCACGATCTCGTGGTTTGTGAGTTGGGGCCCCGTGGGGGGCTCTGCGCTAACAGAGCAGAGCCCGCTTGGGATTCTTTCCCTCCCTCTCACTCTTCCCCTCCCCCACTCGCTCTCTCTCAAAATAAATTAAAAAAAATCATTCATTCACTCATTCATTCATAATAAAAAAAAAAAAAAATCACCGATCACAGAAAATATTCACACCCTCAAACGTGACCTGGGGAAAGGACGCGCTGGTCAGAGGCGGCACAACCCGCCCCACCTGTGGAAGCCACGCTCTTCAGTCTTCCTCACTCACGGCATCACCGGAAATCAGATGTGTGTGTCAAGACGTAGAACTGAAATTGTCCAAAACGGACAAACCGCTTTGGAGACCTCCTCCGCTGAAGACACCCAAACAGGCAGCCTGTTTCTCAGCCCACACCCCTGCGGCCCACTTCCCAAGACAGGGGACCCCACCCTTTGGTACTGAATGTGCACTCACAGGGCGGTGCCGGCCCCAGCACGGTTCTCCCCATTTGTCAAAGCACAAGCCGACTTCCCTCAACGCGCCGGCCAGGCCCGGCCCATAAACAATGTCGTCCCGGTGTTCAAAAGTGGACCCGTGTCTGTTTCCAGGAAGGCCGGGCAACAGGCCGGATCTTTTTACTGCCGCACCGCTTATCGTCTTCGCTGACTTTTAGGTAAATGAGTTCCGCGTGCGTGTACTCACTGGTCGTAGATACCGAGACCACCGGGCTGTACTCATATTCTCCAGAGGGGCTGGTGACCTTCAGCCGAAATCTGTACAGCGTGCGTGGTTCCAGACCCTCCACAACATGCTTTGTCGCATATCCCCTAGAGGAGAGGAGACACGCATCATGATGATACCAGGTGATCGAATCGGCACGCTCTGAGAATCCCTAAAAGACCAAGCAGAAGTGCTTTGTGAACGCGGGCGGCATCTACTACGACCCCATCTTGGTTGTGGTCGGTCTCCAAGGCTAGACCGCGAGGGCCCTGAGGGCAAAGGACAGGTCACGCATCCATCCTTCCCCACCCTGCCCAAATCGTAGAATCGGGAGCAAACACATGATTTTTTTGCTTTAAGCACAACTACTAAGTTTGGGGGCGGTTCGTTACACAGCAAGGGGTAACTGATACACATCAACAAAGAAGAAACGATAAGGAAGACAGTGAAGAAATGATACCAACAGCATTAAGAAAAAAACATTGGAGGGGAGGACCCGGGTGGCTCAGTCGGTGAAGCATCCGACTTAGGCTCAGGTCGTGATCTCGCTCAGGTCCATGAGCTCTGTGCTCACAGCTCAGAGCCTGGATCCTGCTCCGGATTCTGTGTCTCCCTCTCTCTGCCCCTCCCCGGCTCACGCTCCATGTTTCTCTCAAAAATAAATAAACGTCAAAAAAAAATGTTTAATAAAAAAATCTGAATTAAGAATCCAAGAAAACAGAAGGGTTGAAAGTCGGTATAAATATATTTGCCATCAAAGTGAAAGCTCTAAAACCAAGGTAAATATTCAGAAAAACCGCATGGTCCAAAGATCATCGTCGTCACCACCTAAAATGTATCAGGCTGGCACATGGTCTCAAGAGTTAAGTGGATTTTGTCATTAGGTGAACGTAAAGCCATATCTATAGGTACGTGAATCAGAAAATGAACCCTGGCTTTGTGGCACATGAAAAGACCTTTAGGAGCTCAAATTGAATATAATACCCCAGCTTCGGTGGAATTCGATGTCAAGGGTCAAAGACTCAACATAGTTGAGCCAAAATGAAGCCAAAAGTGCCCCCGATAAAACCCAATGTTGCCAAATATCGTAAGGTCGCCCTGAAGCGAGCAGCTCCTTCGTAACCCCTGGAAAGAGAAATTACACAACTGTTCTGAAAGCAGGAGTTACTGAGCACATTAATGGAAGGCTGGAGGCTCTCGCTTCCATCGAGAGGACCCCAAGGAGAGCACCTGACACACACAGGGGCCCAGGGACACCGCTGCCGGTGGCCGTACTCCACAAGGACCGCAGCCCAGCCGCGGGGGGGGGACTAGCAGAGGCCGCGCAGCAAGCCTGTGGGAGAAGCATAACTTCCCACGGCCCAGGCGCAGTACCTAAACAGACAAAACAATCTAGAGGAAAGCATAACGCACACCCATATTTTCGTTATCAGTCAATAAGCAAATATTTGACACAGCAGCTCAGCAAACATGGAACGTGAGGAACAAGATCCCAGGGGCGTCTGGGCAGCTCAGTCGGTTAAGCGTCTGACTTTTGATTTCGGCTCAGGTCATGATCTCACGGTTTGTGGGTTCAAGCCCTGTGCTGGGCTCTGCACTGAGCTGGAGTCCGCTTGGGATTCCTCTCCCTCTCTTTCTCTGCCCCTCCCCTACTCGTGTTGTCTCTGTCTAGAAAGAAAAGAAAAGAGAAAGGAAAATAAAACAGAAAAGAAAAAAGGAGGAAGGAAGGAAGAGAGGAAGGAAGAGAGGAAGGGAGGGAGGGAGGGAGGGAAGGAGGGAGGGAGGAGGGAGGGAGGGAGAGGGGAGGGAGGAAAAGAAAAAAAGGAAAGAAAAAAGAAAAGAAACCAAATACTGGAACACCTAAGGACTCAGTTGCCAGACTTGCCGTTTCTCTGTGCTCCCCCCACCCACCCCAGCTCCAATCCAGCCTCCTGTTGGCGACTCTGAAATTCATTTCTGTAGCCCTGACCCTCCCGCAGCCCAATCTCCCCAGCTGCTCCGATGTCTCCACCTCCAGCCCATGTCCCAACTGAGCTCTGCTCCTCCCCGTCTTCCCATCTTTGTGGCCCAACGCCTCGGTGCCATCAGCAGAAGACTGGATCACCGTTCCCCAGTATTCGGTGCCCTCCCGAGGGTTCCGTAACCCTGTCCTGCTGAACCCAGACATAGCTGTAGGATCTGCTTCCAGCAATGAAGCAGAAGCAGGAGTGAAACGTGTCATTCTGGGCGGAAGCTTCCAGAAACAGCGTGCCCTGGCCTCTGCCCACTGCCACAGTGACTGTCAACAGTCAGGCAGAGGCGGCTCCGTCAGCCCAGGCGGATGTGGGAGGAGGACAGCGTGGAAGGGAGCCACGGCCGACACAGTGGGGATTTCGTGCGGGGAAATAAACTGTTGTCCAAAGCACAGAGGTTCTGAGGTTTCACGCCGCACAGCTCTCATGTCCCAGAGGTGCAGACACAGCTTCAGCCCCCTTGAAGCCGCTCCTTCCTTCCCGTGTCGTATCTGAGCCACCAGCAAAGACTTCCAGTCTGTCTTTAGAACCATCCTGAGTCCAACCACTTCTCACACTCTGTTCCATCATCCCCCCACCTCACTTAGGGCAAGAGCACCTCCCTGAAGCCTGTTCCCGCCTCAGCAACCAGGGTGATTGTCGGAAAGCATCTGCCAGGCCGCCCCTCCTCAGATTAATGGTCTCCACTGGCTTTCCCGTCTCTCGGGGTAAAAGCCACAGCTCTGTCCGGCCCACGGACCCCGGTGACTACCTGCCATCGTCTCGCTGACCTCACGCTACGTGGCTCTCCTCACTCACTCCACTCCTCAGTGTTCCTGGACCATGCATACCAGGCACAGGCCCATCTCATTTGCTCTTTCCTTTGCCTGGAATGTTCTTTCAGATCCTCGCAAGGCTCCGGACATCCCTCCCTTCTTACCCAGATGTTACCTTCTCAGGGAAGCCTTCTTTACCTCTGCTCCAAACCCCCAACTTCCCCTATGCTTTTTCTCCTTGCACTTATCACCATCTGACCTACCCTCTATTTTCACTTCTGTCTCTTATTTATTGTTTTTCTGAGCATGAGGGAGGAAAGGGTGTCTCTCTGTTCAGTGCGCATCCCCAGCATCCAGAACGATGTCTGGCCCACAGTAGATACTCATTAATACACGCTGACTGACTGAATGAAATGCATGATAACCATGAATGAATGATTCATGAACAAAATGCACAGTTGCCATAGGAATTTAGAGGGGTAGACAATAGGCTAGTAAAGTGTTGTTCAGTCCAGGTTGAGTCTGACTGTGAGGAAGAAAGGGAGGGGCAGGGAGATTGGTCCGATCAGGGAAAACAGCTGACCACGATGCAGGAGAAGTCAAGGCCTATTCAAAGGACAGTAAACAGATCTCACTGGAAGATTCGTGCTCAGAAACGAGAGACAACCAGAAAGGCAGGTTCAGGCCAACTGCGAAAGGCATCGTCTGAAGAGCTGGACCTTCATCCTTCCAGAAATGGAGACTCCACGGAAGGGAATTTGAAAAAAGCAAGATTAACAAAGCTAACCTAGCAAGACAGAAGGGAAGGATAAAAGGCCAGAAGAAAGGGCAAGAGGCCAATGCCGTCAGCAAATGTGCTAGATGGTCGTAGGACCTGGAGACGAATGGTCCAGGAGATAGAGCTGGCACCCTCGTGGCGGGGAAGTGCCACAGTATCATCAGGGGAAGCAGAGGCGGGGTGGGGGGGGGGAGCATCTGCAAAGGGAAATCTCACAAAACTGGGTAACTGGCTGTGAGGACAGCCCACGTCAAAGAGGACACCAGCACTGGCTGGCCGTGAACGGGAACGGACACTGACAAGTCAAAAAGAAGTTCTCAAATCCATCATTCCAAGGTCAGATATTCGAAACCGCTTTTTTGAAGTCCGGCCTTGCCAGCTTTAAGGACACCGAGAGAAAGTATAATGGAGCAAAAGAGGTCAAGATTAACACAGTCTGATTCTGCCACCTAGCGTCAGGCTTTGGCATCAGTCCTCCGAGGGAAGGCAAGCATTTCAGAAGGCTCTTGGGGGTGGCGGTTGGAAGGCCTCGCTGTGAGCTCCGCAATGTCAGGACCTCGTCCGGGTGAATCCCGCAGCCAGACAGCACTCAGGTCCCCGGGGGAAACAGACACCTCCGCCTGGAAACCAGGGCGCGTGGCTGCGGTCTCGCTGGGGACATTCTCTACCTGGCCACCCCGCAAGGGAGACCAGAGCAAGTAGAGACATATCCAGCAGGGCCCCACTTGCCCAAGTGCAAGTGTGTGTGAGGGAAACGGGGTGGGGGGGAGGGGATGAAGTCTTTTCCTTTCTCCATACAAATCACTTCTAATATCAGAATTCATGCATTTAGGGGCGCCTGGGTGGCTCAGTCGGTTGAGCGTCCGACTTCAGCTCAGGTCAGGATCTCCTGGTTCGTGAGTTCGAGTCCCACGTCGGGCTCTGTGCTGACGGCTCAGAGCCTGGAGCCTGCTTCGGGTTCTATGTCTCCCTCTCTCCCTGCCCCTCCCCGACTCGCACTCTGTGTTGCTCTCAAAAATAAACATTAAAAAAAGAATTCATGCTTTTAGATGGAAACTACCTGATCGAGAATAACACACGACCTGACGTAATTAAAAGAACATTTTTAAGTAGTCGGGCGAGGAATTATTTTCAGATTAACTGCATTTCAGATAAATGCGTCTGGGGGTTGTTTTCTGGGATGTTTTTTTGGTTGGTTTTTTGGGGGGGTTGTTTTATTTTTGTTTTAGATACAAAGAATTGTTCATTAAATCTCAGGGCTATCATCAGTCAGGGCAGTGGAAGGCTCTGTGAATACCTCGCATGCTCATGATGCCACCTTGAGGAAAGGCTAGCAACATGCTGGAGCCAGTCTGTCCCTTCACCAGGCCAGTGCCAGCATCCTGACTGTGAGGCTGTGCTAAAGTTTCCCATAGCCTTAGCCCCGGGGAAACGGGCCAGAGATACACAGGATCTTCCTGTGTTACTGCTTACGACCGGATACGAAATCTACAATGACCTCAAAATTCATTTCAGTTCCAAACCCTATAATTATCTCATGTTTGGTACACCTAACATAGTCATTTTGCAAGTGGCAAAGCTGTCAAAGGAATAAGAGTTGAAATGCAGACTAAGAAATAAAGGACTTCCTGATTGCCCCCAAGGGATGTTCATTTACTAACTCGTGCGACAGATATTTAGAGCACCCACTGTGTGTCAGGGCTCCACTGCCTAGGAACTGGGGGACAGGGTGTTAAGCAAGCAGAAATCTTTCCTGCCTCTCATGGAGTTTAAATACTGGTGGGGAGACAAAATGAACATGCAAACTGGACAAAGCCAGCAGAGCCCAATGTCGTAAGACACAAGCAATCAAGTCCTGACAGAGGGGATGGCTGGGTGGAAGGACTGCCACTTTGGATGACCTTTGGGGAGGGGACACTTGACCTGACGTTTGCGTGGTGTGAAGGAACCAGCCATACGAGAACAGAAGGAAATGCCTTCAAAGAAAAGGTAACGAGAAAGGCCCTGACCCGGGAACCGGCATGGCCTGGAAAGAGCGAACAAAGGACAGCGATGTGTCAGGTGGTCCAGAAGGCATCCAGGGTAGACCTGGGGGCCCAGCCGCCATCTCCAAACCCAGCAGCCTGACGGAACCTCCTCTCAGATTCTCTTGATTCCGTCTCTACGTTTCAGAGTTTTAAAATATACCATTAGAATATTACAGAGGCCGAAGAAGCTCTCAAAGGTATAGGAGGTTTAATTTCAAAGTTGGTGCTAACACTTATCTTCCAAAAATTGTAATTCGCAAAAGCACAAATCCGTGCTTCTAGAATTCGCAAAAGTCGTGCAGATGGTGTGACTCGTTCTTTTCTTTCATTTGAAATGAGTCCTTTTAAAATAGGAGTAGAATCAAGCCTCTCTCTTTTTATTAGTTTTTATTTCCTTTTTTAAGACAGAGGCGCACAAGCAGGGGGAGGGGCAGAGAGAGGGAGACAGAGGATCCAAAGCAGGCTCTGTGCTGACAGCAGAGAACCTGACGTGGGGCTCGAACTCACGAACCGTGAGATCATGACCTGAGCCTAAGTCAGATGCTTAACCAACTGAGCCACCCAGGCGCCCCAAAACAAGTCCTTTTAGAAATGATAGAAACCATTCCAGCTCATCAGGAAATCATAACAAAACGTTAAGCAATTTAACACTGCACCTACGTATAAATGATACCGTAAGTGTGCGTTTTGGGGTCTTCTTCCTCGATCGAGAACCTGAACCATTGATCTTGAGGTCCCTGCCGTTTTGCTCTCTTTTCCAGATCCCAGTATAATTCAATGCTGTGATGAGTCACTCTGCCCACAACAGGTGGATGAGGCTTTGAGGATGGTGTGATTTCTAAAAAAAGAATGATACAGAATTTCAGGACTCCATTTCCGGAAGGACCAGAGATCCTCTGAGTGCGCTATAGCTGCTCAGAGATCAGACTGTTTTCCCACACATCAAGCACACGTGTGAGTATCTCCCCCCACCCCGCCCCCTGCCCTGCTTGGAGAACATCTGAAAAGCTTAAGTGACACAAAATTCAGGTGATGTTAGTGAGCTACCCCACACCTGAACGAGTAGATAGTACCGTTACCCATCAACACCATATTTCACTTATGGACCTTTCCACGATGATGGTTAACATACCAGACTACTTAGGTTCCTTTTGAGCTAATGAAACTCAGTATGCCGCTATAATCCATCGGTGAAATGGCCGGTTAACAGAGCCGATAGAAAAATATACCTGGTCCAAGTATCTGTAGCACAGATGACAAAGGATTGGTATCTATTCTATACAAACAGCTCTTACAAACGAACCAAAGGGAAAACCCAACCGCTAATAACGAACCAGGCAAAAGATGAGCTGTGCACCAAAAAATGTCAAAAACAGCCAGCATAATGTCCAAACAGACATTCGTATTCCCTACTGGCCACATGACAATGGTGTATAACTTTATATCCAGTCAGACACTCAAGAAGACCTATCATAACTACTGGCGGTGACAATGCAGGGAGGGGACACTCTCACACATTGGTGGTTGAGAAATAGGAATTCTAGTCTTTTTAGGAAGCAATATGGCAGCATGTATTAAAATTAAAAAGACATGTAAGCCTTCTCTCCAGCCATCCCACGCCTGCAGAAATCAAAGCACAGAGGGACATCTATTCGAGGGCATTAAGGCCTACAGTTTTTAGCAGCTTACAGCAAAAGAGAGACAGAGAGAGATGACCCATTACTAAGGGAACAAATAAATGATGACGTGTCCATAGCGTGGAATATAATATGGCCTTTACAAAAGGAGGTAGTTCTATACTACATGCCTTGAGACGATTTCCAGAAGGTATTCCCGAATGAGAAAGCAAGAGGCAGAGAAAAACACAGACTATCCCATTGCTATGAAAGATGACAAGGGGCCCCAGCACACACCAGGTTGGTCAGGGCTTGGGGGTTGTGTTTCATGTTAGCTTCACCCACTCGGGCGAGACTGTTAAATTCTTGGAGGGCTGGGTTCTTAAACTCCTTCTAAGACCTCTGCCCATCCTGCAGGGCCTTTCGGGCCTCCAAAGTATCACTGACTTCGCCCACTTGTTATTAAGAAAGGATTTTTGCTTCCCTTAAGCCAGTCCTGGGGTAGCTGGCCCACTACCGGCTCCGCAGACCCGGGGGGCCTCCTGGCAGCGTGGCCCTCGTTGAGGAAGGCAGGGCTGCCCTGGCCTTGCCTGCTCCCGGCCAGGAAGACAACACCACTTTCCTTTACTTCCCAGAGATACTCTCGGGGGCAGCCTGCAAGCTCACGTTTCTCGACTTCATTTTCCTAATATTTATTAAAAGCATGGCATGGTGGAATGGGATAAACCTGGGTTTAAATTCATGTTCTGAAACAGTCAAAAACACAGTGTTTTTGTGATGACTAAATAACACAGTAAGTAGCTCAAGAGGGGCACCTGGGTGGCTCAGTCGGTTAAGCGTCCGACTTTGGCCCAGGTCATGATCTCACTGTTCGTGAGTTCGAACCCCCCATCAGGCTCACTGCTGTCAGTGTGGAGCCCGCTTCAGACCCTCTGTCCCCCACGCCCTCTTCCCCTCCCCCGCTTGCTCGCTTACTCTCTCAAAAATAAACATTTTTTTAAAAAAGGGAAGTGGCGGGGCGCCTGGGTGGCGCAGTCGGTTAAGCGTCCGACTTCAGCCAGGTCACAATCTCGCGGTCCGTGAGTTCGAGCCCCGCGTCGGGCTCTGGGCTGATGGCTCAGAGCCTGGAGCCTGTTTCCGATTCTGTGTCTCCCTCTCTCTCTGCCCCTCCCCCGTTCATGCTGTGTCTCTCGCTGTCCCAAAAATAAATAAACGTTGAAAAAAAAAATTAAAAAAAAAAAAAAAAAAGGGAAGTGGCTACATAAATTCTGGCGTACTTCGTCCAATGAAATCCTACACGGCACCTGAAAGAAACTAGTGCTACATGTGACACACGTAAACCTCAGTGAGTGGAAAACACAAGCTTAAAGGACACACTACGTTGTACCGCTTATGTTAGTGTTTGGAACACAACACTAGATATTATCTATGAATACGCACATGTGCATAAAAGTTAAATACGTGGATGGGAAGAATGCCTACCACCTGGGTAGAGTTACCTCGAAGCTGGGGAAGGGACAGAGCTGTGATGGGGAGGGGACACTTACCTCTACATTTGTAGGGTTTCAGTTCTTTGAGAATCTAAGACATATTTGGCAAAACGCTTGCGTTTTAAACCTATATGGTATATGGGGGGTGTACAATTTTCAATAACTTTGAAATGTTTGCAATATTAAAAAGTATAAAAATGATAAACGTTACTCTTACGGGGCTCCGGGCTTCCTTAGAAAAAACCTATGTCAATGTTAACGTACTAACTAGTATGTTAGTATCTGTGGGGAAAGGAACACACACCCTCCACATGCCAGCCAATGGCCCTTCTGTATGAGCATCTCATTTAATCCCAGCAACACCGCCTGACATATCCTGAAGACTCACACCTGAGGTTAGGACACCATTGCTGAGTAACTTTTTTTTTTTCTTTCCAGAACCTTCTAAAACCAGCCAAAGACCAGGACTGACAGGCTGTTATGGATAACCCCCAAAATAAGTAGAAGCCACATAATACATCTATTCCAAAGAAGCCCGGCTTAGAATCCCACTAAAAATCAAGATTTTTGGGTGAGAAACCAAAATGAACACCAAATTTCGAAATGGAAAAACCAAATGGCTCGCCACAAATTGACAGGAGGAATAAAGAGAGAATATTCCCAGTTACGCAAGCGAATCGTTGACACAGGCAAATAACCAGAGACCTCCATCCGTGAGCTTAGCGCTGGCCACAGATGGTCAGACCTCTATCCCTGAGCTCGGCCCCAGAGCCACCAGACCTGGCAACATGTCCCCATCCGGCTACAGTCTCAGCACGGACAGGACCCCCTACTATTCGCCAGCCCTCCCCCTGATCTGGCTCAGCGGAAAAGGTGTGGTGTTTGGAAAAGTTGAGGGGCTGCCCCCCTTTTGGGGGTGGGGGGGAGCAATCCAGACTTCACTGCCCCCACACGAATGCACGGCCGTCGGAGCAGCAACGGGCTGTGATAGAGACGCCACTTCGCACCAGCTTTAGTTACCAGAACAGGGAAGATCCGTGCACCGACCAGTGGGGATATTCTACGTCTTCCTCGCTTAACAATAAAACTTCCCACGATGCAAATCTCAACCTGGGTAAGAGATGCTTTCGGCAGAAAGCAATTAATGCCAAACAGAACTCGGATGGTCAGGATACGAATGAGTGTTCTCGCCAGGTAAGACCTGAGGGTTTTTCAGGTGACCCAAAAATAAACAGATGAGAGCAAGCTCGTTTTGGTCTTTGAACAACCTACAGTCATTTGACAAGTGACTTACAACATTATATATACTTACACATTTATACATATATATTAATATACATACTATGTAGTTTGTATTTTCTCTTTGATAAAGACTCTGGTATTTGTGTCGTGACCTGATCATACACATATTTTAGGACGTTGGCTTTAGGGTCCTAAAATATGTACACGAACACATCACTAGCCCAAGTGCAAACCATCAGCATGCCAAGGGAACAGAGGCCTGGGTCAGCACTGAGCCTGCGTGAGAACTGCCAGAAATGGCAAGTGATGGGCCTGGTGGCCGGCAGAACAGCAAAAATTATATAGCGCTCATTCTGTGCCAGGCACTCTCATAGATGCTTTCCACATACTTATCTGTTTAAACTTCACTACAGCTATATATGGTGCAAGGAATTTTAGTATTCTCATTATAAAGTATCTGAGCACAGGGGCGCCTGGGTGGCTCAGTCAGTTAAGCGTCCGACTTCGGCTCAGGTCATGATCTCGCGGTCCGTGAGTTCGAGTCCCGCGTCGGGCTCTGTGCCCGCATCTCGGAGCCTGGAGCCTGCTTCGGATTCTGTGTCTCCCTGTCTCTCTGCCCCTCCCTCCCTCTCTCTCTTTCTCTCAAAAATAAATAAACGTTAAAAAAAAAATTGTTTTTAAGTATCTGAGCACAGAGAAGTTAAAGAACTTGCCCAGGTTCACACGGTAGTAATCGGCAGAATCAGGCAGTCTGGCTCAGGAGTCCCTTACTTACTTTATTTATTTATTTTGAGAGACAGAGAGAATGCAAACGGGGGAGGGGCAGAGAGAGAGAAAGTACCAAGCAGGATTGGAGCTGTCAGTGCAGAGCCTGATGTGAGGCTTGAATTCACGAGCTGTGAGATCATGACCTGAGCTGAAATCAAGAGGCTGCTTCATCGACTGAGCCACCCGGGCACCCAAGGGTCCCTAGCTCTCAACCCTATACCATACTGCCACTTGGGAGCAGAGACATAAAATGTAGAGCTGGGTGAATAATCTATTCGTTAGAGCTACAGATTTCTTCAAACCATTCTTTTATTTTTATGTTAACGCCAGTGTAATTGACAAACAGCGTTCTATTAGTTTCAGGCGTACAACGTAATGGTTCAACAATTCCAGAGATCATTCAGGGCTCATCAGAAGTGTGCTCTCAGTCCCCTTCACCTATTTCACCCATCCCCCACCCACTTCCCCTCTGGTGACCACCATTTTGTTCTCTCTAGATAAGAGTCTATTTTGGGGGCGTCTGGGCAGCTCAGTCGGTTAGCTCCCGACTCAAGTTCAAGCCCTGCATCAGGCTCTGGGCTGATGGTGCCGAGCCTGCTTGGGATTCTCTCTCTGCCCCTCCCGCATCTCTCTCTCAAAATAAATAAATCAACTTTACAAAAAAACCAAGTGTGTTTTGGTCAAACCATTCTTTTTAAATAAGGTTTCACTTGTGAACCAACTTGAACCCCCAGGAAATTTCAAAATTAGTAAGAAGAGTGGACGAGGGCAGACGATCATTGTTTCAACGCAGCGCAGGGAGGGCGCACGGAGGAGGGAGAAGTAGGCCAACCCCCTCACAGCACCGGGGTCGGAACTCGGTCCACGAAAAAGAACGTGGTCTAAGAAGAGCACAGGACCAGGAGTGGGCACCAAGACGAGAGAGAGGTTTGGCTGTGGTCCACCTAGACACCACACGTGTGGGAAGGAAGCCGGCCAGGGGCCTCCTTCCATCCAGCACGAGATGTGGGGGTGAGGTGGGAGGAGGGCAGTAACAGGTGAAGAAAAGGTTATAGAACACGGGTTAAATAGTGAGACGACCCTATATGAATACTCGTACCAGGGCAGGGTGCACACATCCTACTGGAGAAACGTGCTGACCTGAGTTCACTACCAGTAGGTGAGCAAGTTCCTCTAGGTTTACATTTTGTCACCCCACGCTTTACAGGGAACCGAGAATTGCACAGGGAGGGAAGCAGATCTAGGACCACAGGCCCGGCTCACTCTACTCCAGGATTAACCTACCGGCGGTATGATAAGTAATCATCTTTCTGAAGGTGACTAAAATCAACATTTTTGAAAACCTCAAAAGCTCACCTTTTTGCGGTTTATTTCACCGGGATGTTCCTATCCACATTTGTATTTCTCTTCTACCGTAAGAAACACTACTTGGGGAACTGTTCTTTATAAATTTTATAAAACGAACACACACACATTAAGAGACACAAATTAGATGCTACTTTTTTTATTATTTTAATTCCAGCATAGTTGGGATACGGTGTTAGATGCTACTTTTTATACAGAACTTTTAGGACTCTCTTTTTCCGGGGGCGCCTGGCGGGGGGCTCAGTTGGTTAAGCATCCAACTCTCAGTTCCGGCTCAGGTCATGATCTCACAGTTTGTGAGTTCGAGCCCCGCGTCGGGCTCTGTGCTGACAGCACAGACCACGGTTGGGATTCTCTATCTCTGCCCCTCCCCTGCTCGTACTCTCTCTCAAAATAAGTAAACATTTAAAAAAAAGAGAGAGAACTCTTTTTCCTGATTAAGAGTATCAGATCTTTTAGAAGGTGTTTTTGCTTGTTTAAGTCTGATAAAGAGTGTCAAACATTTTTTAAATTTTTTTAATATTTACTTTTGAGAGAGAGAGACAGAGACAGCGGGAGCAGGGGAGGGGCAGAAAGAGAGGGAGACAAAGAATCTGAAGCAGGCTCCAGGCTCCGAGCTGTCAGCACAGAGCCCAGTGCGGGGCTCGAACCCCCCAAACCATGAGATCATGACCTGAGCCAAAGCTGGACGCTTAACCAACTGAGCCACCCAGGCACCCGCCAGGGTCAAAATCTAACCGATCACATAATCTCACGTCACAAGCTCAGGCTTAAACTTTAACTTTCCTAAAGATACCAACAAAGAAGGAAAGAAAAAACCCTACCTTCGACTTTGTGAGGTTCCCTTCAACAGCTGGTAGGTTCTTTCCATCGTGGCAAACTTATCTCACCTGAGAAGCTTCCCGACAGGGAACAGGCTGGTGGTTGCCAGAGGTCATGGGGCGGGGTGGGTAAAGGGGAGGAGAGGACAAACTTGCAGCTATAAGATAAGTCATGGAAATATAACGCACCACACCACGACCCCAGGAAGCAAGACCGTGCTGCAACTTCCAAGTTGCTAAGAGTAGATCTTAAAAGAGGAGGAAAAAAAAAAAAAAATGATCTTTACCTACGTATGGGGACGGATGTTAACTAGACTCACTGTGGGGATCACAAATATCGAATCAGTATGTTGTACACCCGAAACTAATGTTATAGGTCAATTACACCTCGATGAAAAAACAAAAGAGGGGAAAAAAAAAAGGTTTTCCGAAATATGAAAAGGGAAAAAAACAAGGCAGACCGCCAAAGGACAGTTGTATGAGGATTTAGGTATGCGTCGTGTGCCATAAATGCTCTTCGTAAGAAAGTTCTTATGCAAATCTGACAAATAAAACAATTTTATGCCCCTCCTGCCATTTGTCAAGTAATAAATAATATGAACATAAAACATAGAGGCCTTCATATGCTGTCACCATTCAGTCCCTATGGTTACAAAGTTGGCATAAAATACGGCTCTCGAGCACACCAGAAATCCATTTTTAAAAGCTATCATTTACAAATTATAGGTTTTAACACAGAACACTGTCAAGTTTAAGTAAACCGCTGCACAGTATTAGGCCTTGGGATCCTAATTTTTTTTAGATATGGGTTGTAACAACACAGCACAACATGAGGCGCCTGGGTAGCTCAAGAGCTTTAGCGCCCGATTTCAGCTCAGGTCACGATCTCATGGTTCACGAGATCGAGCCCCGCGTCAGACTCTGTGCTGACAGCTCGGAGCCTGGAGCCTGCTTCGGATGCTGTGTCTCCCTCTCTCTCTGCCCCTCCCCCACTCAAGGTCTTTCTCCCTCTCTCTCAAAAATAAACATTTAAAAAAAGCTTTTAGTCATATAATGCGACAGAAATGTGCCAGCCCTATAAAAAGAAACTCACAAGATGAATTAGTAAAAACATCACATTATCTAGTATCCCAACGAGAGGCACACGGTAGTGTTTTAAAAGGTAGGGGGGGAGGGGGTGCACCTGGGTGGCTCAGTCAACCAAGCGTCTAGCTTCGGCTCAGGTCATGGTCTCGTGACCAGGCTCTCTGCTGTCAGTGCGGAATCTACTTCGGATCCTCTCCCTGCCCCTCCCCCGGTTCGTGCTCTTACTCTCTCTCTCGAAAATAAATGAACATTAAAATAAATAAATAAAAGGCTACAGAGAAAACCAGTGATCACGGTCCATACTGGAATCGGCAAATTGTGATTAGTGGGATGGGCAGCAGAAAATGGTGGAGAAAACAGACAGGAGTATATTCACGGCAAATACAGAATACCATAAAAACGGAACGGTCATTTCCCTGTCCTTCCAAAGACACCTGCAAATTTACGGAGGTCAAGTTTCATTGACAAGGGACATCTGCAGCCTGGTCTCCGGTGGCAGATGGTTTGTAATGAAGATGACAGCACACTGAGGGGGACACTATGTAAAGAACGACTGTGGAGGCTGTCACCTCGAAGCAATTCATCATGGCTTGACCATATATTTATAGCAACGATGAATCAAAAACATCTTCCAAATCAATACAAGGAGATCGTAATCATTTCTACACCCTGGATTTTGGAAGTTTCAAAAATGTGTGCCGTGACTACGTACCGAAGAAGGAATTTTCAATCAAATATCACCATAGCCACGTAGTGATGACTGTTTCTCCTTTAACTTAAAAATGAACTGTGACGGCCCAAATGAGCTTAGTTCTACCAAACTATCATATTACTTTCATAAAATGCAATCTTACAAAACCCTAATAGATGAAAGGACCAAGGACAGAAGCAGAGAAATTTTAAAAATTATAACCACCAGTAAACACAGTTATGAAAATGTTCAAAAAGTTACTACTAATCAAAAAAGGGAAGGTCAAAAAAGCAAAAACAGACCCATGGGTCCAGAGAACAAACTGACGGCTGCCGGAGGCGAGGGGGTAGACGGGCCGAGTGGGTGAAGGGGAGAGATCCAGGCTTCCAGTTATGGAAAGGATAAGTCACAGGAATAAAAGGCACAGCAGAGGGAATATAGCCAATGACCCAATGACGCTGCAACGGCATTTGTGGTGACAGCTGGGAGCTACACTCCTGATGAGCACAGCATAATGTATCAACTTGTCCCATCACTAGGCTGTCCACCCGAAACTAAGGTAACATTGTGGGTCAACGATACCTTCCATTAAAAAAAGAAGGGGGGGGGGGATGTTACAATAACGAAGGTACCATTTTATTTATAAAATTCGACTTAAAAAAATGAAGTGTTAATACCCCTGCAGTCTTTAAGACTGTGATAAAATTGGTTTCCTTACAGATTGTGGATGGTCCTGTAAACGATGCTTTCACTAGAGCAATTTGGCCATATTCAACAAGGATTATAAAACACCCCCCCCCCCTCCGTGACCCCTCTCCTAGAAACATGTGCAAAGAAAATAATCCAAAACCAAAAAATAAATTTGAAACCTCCAGTGTTTTTATATCGTGCGTGCTTTTTGCTTTATGTTGTAAAAATATAATAAAAAAAATACATTCAAACACATACAAGAGTGGAAAGAAAGCCCAGTGCCCTCGCACCTGGCACCCAGCTTCGTCAATTATCAGCACGACCGTGGCCGGTCTTCTTTCGTGTGTGCTCCCACTTCTCTCCATCCCTGCCCTACACCTGGATTACTTAATAGCTACAATTTAATGAGCCCTCACTCTGTATCAGACCATGTTCTAAGCAGTTTATAGATCGCATCTCATCTCCTGGATCTAGGATACTGCCTATTACTTATTCTTTATAACAACCCTTTGAAATCCTAGAATTTCCCCCAGTTTACAAATGGACTGTGGATGGAGGTCACATAACTTGCCAGGAAGGGCATCCAGGAAGCAGCAGAGGCAGGCTTTGAACCCAGGCCACACGACACCAGAGCCACGCCCTTAACCTCTCTAGAACCATCTACTACCTCCCTACATTTTTTTAAATACTTTTTTCATGTTTATTTATTTTTGAGAGAGAGAGAGAGAGAGACAGAGCACAAGCAGGGGTGGGGTGGAGAGAGAGGGGGACACAGAATCCGAAGCAGGCTCCAGGCTCGAGCTGTCAGCACAGAGCCCGATGCGGGGCTTGAACCCACGAACCGCGAGATCATGACCTGAGCCAAAGTCGGACGCTTAACCGACTGAGCCACCCAGGCACCCCCTCCCTACATTTAAATATACACACACATACCCAAATGAGAACATAAAAACCAAGAGAATCACCTTAGCATCATCGATAGCCATAAGAACCGCAAACATTATCTAAATGTTCAAGAATATGAAATGCGTTGTATACACCGTGGTACATCATTTACATGCAAGAAAACTCAGCCACTAAAAAGCCACATGGGAGAATATGACTAATGTCAGTATGTTTGCTATGCTCAGGGAAGAATACAGATTTGCAAAGACAAGGATTTTAATGATATAAAATATACAGATACATATACAGAAAAACTTAGAAAAATGAAAGGCAACTAGAGCAGAATTATGGCTGATTTGGGGGGTAAGTTTTATTGTCGTTACAGCACTGAATGTGGGAAAAAAAACCAAAATGCTATTGCACATTTTCACTTACTCTTAAAGAAAACAAAATTCAGTTAAGATCAACTATCAGCCTTGATTCTCTGTCCGTGAGCTTACATGTATATGAAGAAACAAGCCTGATAAAAGTAAGCCAGTAAGTCAATGCAGATGCTTCACAGCCTGAGACATTTCAATTACACTCCGGCTCAATTTATTGACCATTTTAGAGCCCAGCACATTTTCTGGATTGCACTTACTTCTAAGGAATAAGTTTACTTTACATCCATTCATTCAGCATCCTTGTGGGACACCTTCTACACCCCAATAGCACAAGCCTAACCCTGACGGAGGGGGGAGGACGCTGAGAGGAGGGACGCCAAGCACACACAAACCATAGGTGGCAGGTGCATCTGGGGGGTGGGGGAGAGGGAGTAAAATGCTCTCGAGTGAGGTGTGAAGGGTCGGGGTGGGGGGGAATAGAGCAGAGCCTGTGGGCAGAGAAGACAACATGTACTAAGAGAAAATAATGTAGGGGCACCTGTGTGGCCCCGTCGGTTAAGTGTGTGACTCTTGGCTTCGGCTCAGGTCATGATGTCATGGTTCGTGAGTTCAAGCCCCACACTGGGCTCTGTGCCGACAGTGCAGAGCCTGCTTGAGATTCTCTCTCTGCCCCTCCCCTACTCGCGGTCTCAAAAAAAAAAAAAAAAAAAAGATCAGTAATATGAAATGCAAACTGCTTAAAGCTGCTTCTCTCCACTTTGCTCATAAGCTTTCAGAGGGCAAAAGAGAAACCAAACAAAAATCAAAACTAAACAAACAACAACGAGACAAAACCTCCCAGAGTAAGAATCAGGAACCACGGCTTCGCGTCCCGGCTCCACCACAGGTGTCCCTCCTCAGGAGAAGGGGGCTAGAGACGGATGCCCACCTGCCTCCCTCTCGGGTTTCCTACGAAGAGAAAAACAACATGAAATACCGAAAAGTGATTGAAAATGTAGAAGGGGCTTCCACGTGAGACAGAGGGAACGCTTCTGAAAATGTTCACTTACTTTGTACTTTTTGCTAAGTGGAAACCTTGCTTGGATCCCAGATGGGTCACAAGTAATAGACTAAATAGGAGAACTATTTCTTTGGCCTAATATGATGACTACGGTTTACTGCAGGCTTGCTCTGCGCAAGGCACTGAACCAGACGCCCGAGCTACGGTGGGTCTAAACGTCACCATGACCCGATGCTCCCTCTACACAGGTGAGGAACAGAGAGGAAAAGACAGGATCTAAGAGGTAAAGCAGCTTATTGAAAGCCACGAACCTGGGATTTGGGGAGGAGTCTCAGCCCAGGTCTCTAACTCCGAAGTCTGTGCTCCTCCCCACGTGCGGGACCGTGTGGCGCTCCAGAGCTTTTCGGTGGAGACAAATAATGAATCCTTGTAAAACCACAGTCTTCCCAAACCCAGTATGAGAGGTCAACTTGCTGTTTACGTTCTTTGGGCGCAGAGCATGCCCCTGACGTCTCAGATACATTTAGAGTGCGATGGCAGGATATTTTTCAAATGGAGGGATATTTTAATAGTAGCAGTAGAAAAATCGTTCCCACGCATCTGCTTAGCTTACGTGCTTTCAGAGAGCAGGCGTAGAATGCCAATGAAGTCTATCCCCCCCCCCACCCCCCGGCCACCGACAAACAGAGAGAGCAATTAAAAGACTTCACAGCAATCGAATTTATAAAAATTGGAAATTGAAATCTGCTGATTGCAGACGAGGGAAATGGGAAAGGGATTTCTACCTCGGGACGTTGTTCTGACAAATGCAAGGAACAGTGACCATTATTGTAATTAATGCCTGATTTGTGATTCTGGTTCTTCAGATCACCAGTTTCTTGGCTCCCACCAGGTGCCCATGGCCAAGATTCATGATCAGACACTTCACTGTAAACGGTAACTAAGTCTGTTCACTGTTCAGCAAACAAAATTCAGAAGCAGCTGCTGCCATGGTTGTCCTTCCAAAGTCTCTCTCCTCCCATGTGTAAGAAACAGCTTGAAATAGATTTCCTTCCCCTCCCTTCACTTGTTACAAATGTACAGCTTTGATCTCAGCTTGAAGGCAAATAAATTTCTTGCATCCTCTTGGCCAGCCTCCAGCGTAGCTTCCCCCTTCTACCCTCGCCAGCTCCCTTCCTCAACATCTTTCCTTCTTCACACACCCCACCCCACCCCGACTCTTCCCTTAAATTTCAAAAAAATGCTTAGAAGATCTTGACTTGAAATTATCCTTCAACCACAAGCTTTTGCTTTCATTCACACCATCTTACTAGAGTATGTAAGTGTAGATCCCCTTTCTAAACAGAGATTACAAAATTAACCCTGCCAATGAAAACTAGTACGTGTAAGCATTCAAGCATAACCTCAATTAAAAGGCAAAACAGGGGCGCCTGCGTGGCTCAGTGGGTTAAGCATCTGACGCTTGATCTCTGCTCGGGTCATGATCTCACGGTTTGTGAGCTGGAGCCCTGCACCGGGCTCTGCACTGATAACGCAGAGCCTGCTTAGGACTCTCTCTCACTGCCCCTCCCCTGCTTGTGTGTTCTCTCTAAATAAATAAGCAGACTTTTAAAATATAAATAAAGGAGCGCCTGAGTGGCTCAGCTGGGTGAGTGTCCCACTTCCGCTCGGGTCATGATCTCAGGGTTCGTGAGTTCGAGCCCCACATCCGGCTTGCTGCTATCAGCCTGTCCGTGCAAAGCCCACTTCAGATCCTCTGTCCCCCTCTCTCTCTGCCCCTCCCCACCTGCACTCTCTCTTTAAATAAACATTTTTAAAAATTTAATAAATAAAACATTTTTTTAAGAATGAATTTTTTTTAATGTTTATTTTTGAGAGAGAGACAGAGCATGGGCAGGGGAGGGGCAGAGAGAAAGGGAGACACAGAATCCGAAGCAGGCTCCAGGCTCTGAGCTGTCAGCACAGAGTCCGACATGGGGCTCGAACCCATAGACCTCGACAGGATCATGACCCGGGCTGAAGTCGGACACTTAATCGACTGAACTACCCAGGTGCCCCAATAAAACATTTTTTTAAAGGCAAAGTAACATCCAGTCAAATGAGTTTTATAAAGTATGCCATACTGCCTTCAAAAAAACAAAAAGAAAAAGATAGTTATTCAGATATTGGAAATTTTTGAAAAGAATTCTCTGGATTAAGCACATTTTTTCCAAAAATGGTGATAGCATTTCTTTCTGATATAAAAGCAATACTTACTCATTGTTTAAAAAAAAAAAAAAAGCAATACGGAAATATTGAAAAAGGAAATAAAATTATTCCTATCATCTCCTCCCCACAGATGACCACTAACAATTCAAAGATTTCTTTAGTATGGATATAGAAGATTTAAAAACATTTACTCTTTTGCATGTTTTCCCAACACCATTTGTTGACGAGACTGTCTCTTTCCCAAAGGTTAGTCTTTCCTCCTTGGTAAAAGACCATATAATTGGGAGTTTATTGCTGGGTTTATCTATTCTGTTTCTATTCTGTTCTATTGACCTACGTGTCTATTTTTATGCTAGTATTATACTGTTTTGATGACTATAGCTTTGTTATAGATAGATAGATATGGTATAGATATATATAGGTATATATGTTACAGATATATATATATATATAGAGAGAGAGAGAGAGAGAGAAAGAGAGAGAGAGAGAGAGTGTGTCTGGAATTGGGATGCCTCCAGTTTTTTTATTTTTGAGACAGAGAGAGAGAGAGAGAGAGACAGAGACAGAGCATGAGAGGGGGAGGGGCAGAGAGAGAGGGAGACACGAAATCCGAAGCGGGCTCCAGGCTCTGAGCTGTCAGCACAGAGCCCGACGCGGGGCTCGGACTCACGAACTGATCATGACCTGAGCTGAAGTCGGCCGCTCAACCAACTGGAGCCACCCAGGTGCCCCTGGTTTTTCAAGATTGCTTTGGCTATTCGGTAAAACGACGAAATGCCCAGAATGACAAAAAATAAAAGATCCTGAGGATTCCAAGTATTGGCGAGGATGCAGAACCGTCGCTCCTACATTACTGGTGGAAATCTAAAACCGTACGATCACCTTGTGTAACTGTTCGGCAATTTCTGATCAAGTGAAATACAGAAACTACACAATGAAACGCCAGTTCCACCCTTAGGTATCTATCTAAAGAGAATGAAACTTCTGTCCACGCACAGATCTTTACATGAACGTGCAGGGAACCTTTATTCATAACCAACAAAACTGAAAAACATGCCAAATACCAACCGGTGGGTAAATGGAGACACTGTGATAGGTCCATACAATGAAATATCACTCAGCAATAAAAGGGAATAGTTAATTCATAAGAGCCCCCGAATAGTTATTGTACTATCGATACACGCAGTAGCCGATGAAACTCAACACCATTATGCTGAGTCAAAGAAGCCAGATGTATGTGTTCATATTGAGTGAAGTTCTATTGCATATGAAGTTCTAGGAGAGGCAAAGACCTACAGTGACAGTATTCAGATCAGTGATGGCCTAGAAACGTGCCTGCAAGAAAACACAGGCACCTGGGGGGATTTTCTGGTGACAGAAATGCTCTAGAGGTTTTGTTTTGTTTTTTTTTTTTTAATATAATTTATTGTCAAATTGGCTTCTAGATCTTGACTGATGTGGTGGTTACACGTGAGTACATTTGTTGAAACACACCTAACTGTATACTTACTGTATTATATATATACTACATCTCAGTCAAGTTGATATTTAAAAAAAATATATATGGTATGTAAGGTGATCCCAAGTGCTAAGGAAGAAAATAAAGCTAAGGATTGGGGTTGTCAAGGAAGATTCCACTGAGGATGTGACTTTTGAGCAAGGATCAAGAACCCAGAGGGCTGAGAGCAGAGTCGTGGAAACATCTGGAAGAAGGGTGCTGCAGTCTTCAGGCATAACGAATGCAAAACCTTTTGGTCAGGAGCAAGCCCAGCATGCTTCCTCACCTGCAAGGAGGCCAGTCTGTTACAGGATCATAGGCAAGAATAAGAGGCATGAGAGGAGAGAAGTCGGTGCGGGTGAGGGGGTCGACAGGAGAGAATATCTCCAGGGTCTTTGGGTCGCTGCAAAATCTTTGACTTTTGTTCTGCGGGAGATGGGAAGTGACTCAAGAGTTCTGAGTATAGGTGCGACACAATCTGATGTATGTTTTCACAGGATCCCTCTGGCTACCATATTGGAAACAGACCAATGTGGGGTAAGGGAAGGAGCAGGGAGACCCATCAGGAGACAACTGCAGAAATCCAGGTGGGGCTGTGATGGAGGTGAGCGCCAGGGAGGTAAGGGGCCGGTCATGAAGCAAGAAAACCCACGTGACTCTCCGAAGGACCCTCCACTCCACAATCATTGCAGCTACGATGGGACACACCCTTTGAGGCACTGCTGGTCTCACCAGAGGTAGAATTATCCAGAGACAGCCCCCTGCTTCGCCCCTAGCCCAATTTAAAAGGAACATAAAATGTGCACAGGGCTCAGATCTATCCGGAACCAACAGGAACAGAGACCTGTGCTTCGTTGTCCCAAAGCCAACATAGAAATATCCAGGAATCAGGAAGGAAGGAACCTACAGAGGCAGAGAAGCAGGGAGTCCGAGCACTGGGGAGAACCCGAGTCGGCCTCATCTGCAGCCAGCGGCACATAAAGTCGCCACCAGGCCAGAGGAATACAGCCGCCGTGTGCTGGGGCACTGGACTCAGCGAGAAGCAAGAAAGCAGCGGTGGGGCCAGACTCTCCAGCTCTAAAGGAGTCTCTCCAGGGGATCCAAAGGGGCCCTGGTTCCTTTTAGCCCCTCAACTATGTTGAGGGCAGAAGCAAATGCTCTCTGAAGGAAAGACTCCCCAAGTTATTAGCCGTGCAGTTTAAGATCCAACAAAGATCAGCAAACTCAAAGGAAGGCAAGCCAACACCCAGGGGGGGATATGGACCCTCGCAGTAGGCACGCCTTTGTCATTCTGAGGTTTTGACTTGGGGGGTGGGGGGGGCCCTCACTGACCCCAGGGAGACGGTCCCTCCCAGGACACCTTTCATATGAAAACTAGCCATCCCAGAACACACACTTCCTCCCTCCTCCTCTAGACTCTTAACCTCTAGGCCAATATCCACCTGCCCGAACCACCTGTCAGATACCAGCCACCCAGGGTCAGCCCCTACGCCCCAGAGTCCATGCGAATTCTTCAAAGCAGCCATCTTAACCCATTGATTCTGCCTTGTCTTGCCTCCTCCACAGAGACCACAATAAAGGCTCTTTCCCAGGGTCCTCCTCACTCCCTCTGCCTCCTGACTGACCTGGCACTTCCCTGTGTGCCCCACCTATAATTAAAAATACCGTGGGACACCTCGGTGGCTCAGTCGGTTAAGCGTCCAACTTCAGCTCAGGTCACGATCTCACAGCTCGTGGGTTCGAGCCCCGCATCGGGCTCTGTGCTGACAGCTCTGAGCCTGGAGCCTGCTTCGGATTCTGTGTCTCCCTCTCTCTCTCTGCCCCTCCCCTGCTTGCACTCTGTCTGTCTGTCTCTCAAAAATAAATAAACATTAAAAAAAAAATGAAGGCATAAGATCCAACATGGCAGAGAACTGGGGGGGGGGGGGCAAAGTTCCCTCATCCCTCAAACACAGCAGTGTTGAGACCAAAGGACTTTGAATTCCAAGAGTCCAGTCTGCAGAGCGACAAAGACATCTCCAGGGGCTCACAGGGAGAACCTGGTGAGCCATCAGTGCATACTTCTGAACTGGGAGAGAGAAACCGAGCTTCGTAGGCATGGATGGGAGGGATCCCCTTCTGCAGAGACAAAGGGAAGAAAAAGAGAGGGAAACATAGGACTGTATCTGGACAAGAGAAAAACCCCAGACTGGGATGGACAAAGATCCCATCTCTAACTGTGCGGCTTTCTCTGGACCGGGCCAGCTGCCCAGTTCGGGTACCTGTGGAGGAGGGGGGTAACTTGTTCAGAGGCACAGTCCCCAGTGGGAGAGGGCAGTCCCCTCCCTGGAGTGCTGTGGGAAGAAGGTATATAACCGTTCAAAGGACAAAGACTGCTTGCACCCGCCAACCAGAGGCCACGTATCTGTGGCACGGAGTGGCACTTCCCCAGGACCGGGGTGCATGGAGCGGGACCCTTTAAGGCATCCGGGTTTAAATCCCAGCTGAGCGCCAGGAGGGCACAGGAGTCAGTGGAGCAGGACAAACCGCCTCCTTTGCCCCCATGGCACTGAGAGGACGGCCTGAACAGAGTGGTTTGGGACACCCAGTCCGTGGAGGAGAGACTGGGGTGTCCCCATTTTACTCCCCATCACCAACAAGGGGGGGCTTCAGAGAACCGACAGCAGGGCCCACAGCAGAGGCGGGCCCCGCCCACACCAAACCACACCCCTGGGCACCTGCTAACTAACTGCGTATCTACAGGAGCAGAATTGATGCTGACAAACCAGAGGCCCCTCCCAGGCCAGCGCCGCTGCATTGCCTGATTTAATTCTCAGACAATTCTTATTATGTGTATATATTCTCCCTTCCTCTTCTTCTTATCTCTTCCCTCCTCCAGTCTGGTTAGTCTGGCTGTTGGTTTGTGTAAGCAGACATATTTAATCTATTCTCTTTATACCTGTTCTAGATCTCCTTTATTTTCCCTTCTCTCTGTCTCTCTCTGGATGAAGTCCTGTAGTTTCTCTGCCTGGTCAATTTTCTTTTCGTTTTCCCCTGCCCCTGTCATTTCTCTTTTTGTTTGGGATAAGGCCTCATCCATGAACAACGCCCCCACCCTGTTATTTTGCTGCAGCTGGTGTTTTTGGGTTTTTTTCTGGTTGGTTTGTTTTCCTTTCCAGGGCTACTTCAAGGAACAAATCAAAGCACACCGGGTGGAGGGTCCAAAACATCACTACGAGTAGGGAGATAAAGCAACCAGAGTCACAACAGAGAGCAAGTAACACATTCCAAAAACACCTCCTGAAGGGCCAGGCCCTGGACAGTGTGTGACCCCTCTTTAATATAGTAGTGCTCACAGGTGCAGGGCACATAACAAGCTTTTAAAACACATAAGGGACAGAAAACTCGCCAAAATGACAACCCAGAAGAATTCTCCGCAAAAGAAATTCCAAGAAGAAACGACAGCTAAAGAATTGATCAAAACAGATATAAGCAACGTAACTGAACAAGAATTTAGAATCATAGTCCTAAAAGTAATCCCTGGGCTTGAAAAAAAGCATAGAGGACAGCAGAGAATCTGTTGCTACAGAGATCAAGGGACTAAGAAATAGTCATGAGGAGCTAAAAAACGCTATCAGTGAGGTGTAAAATAAAATGGAAGTGGCAATAGCACGGATTGAAGAGGCAGAGGAGAGAATAGGTGAATTAGAAGATAAAAATTATGGAAAAAGATGAAGCTGAGAAAAGGAGAGAGAAAAAAATTCTGGACCACAAGGAGAGAGTTAGAGAAGTAAGTGATTCAATGAAACCTAGTAATATCCATATCATAGGAGTTCCAGAAGAAGAAGAGAGAAAGGGGCTGAAGGTGTACTTGGACAAATCATAGTGGAGAACTTCCCCGATCTGAGGAAGGAAACAGACATTGAAATCCAGGAGGCACAGAGAACTCCCTTCAGATGCCACTTGGATCAATCTTCTGCACGACACATCATAGTGACACTGGCAAAATACAAAGATAGAGAGAGAATTCTGAAAGCGGCTAGGGGCAAAGGGGCCTTAATCTACAAGGGTAGATACATAAGGGTAGTAGCAGACCTATCTACTGAAACTTGGCAGGCCAGAAGGGAATGGCAGGAAATATTCAATGTGCTGAAGAGGAAAAATATGCAGCAAGCATCCTTTACCCAGCAAGCCTGTCATTCAGAATAGGAGAGATAGAGGTTTTCCCAGATAAAAACTGAAGGAATTCATCACCACGAAACCAGCCCTACAAGAGATCCTAAGGGGATTCTGTGAGTGAAATGTCGCAAGGACCACAAAGTACCAGAGACATCATTACAAGCATGAAACCTACAGATAACACAATGACTCTAAACCCATATCTTTCAATAATAACACTGAATGCAAATGGACTAAATGCTCCAACCAAAAGACATAGGGTATCAGAATGGATAAAAAAACAAGACCCAAAGATCCTGGGAAGATGGCGGCGTAGGAGGACGCTGGGCTTACCGCGCGTCCTGCTGATCACTTAGATTCCACCTGCACCTGCCCAAATAACCCAGAAAACCGCCAGAGGATTAGCAGAACGGAGTCTCCGGAGCCAAGCGCAGGCGAGAGGCCCACGGAAGAGGGGAGGAAGGGCGGCGAGGCGGTGCGCGCTCCACGGACTGGCGGGAGGGAGCCGGGGCGGAGGGGCGGCTCGCCGGCCAAGCAGAGCCCCCGAGTCCGGCTGGCAAAAGCGGAGGGGCCGGACGGAGTGTGTTCCGAGAGCCAGCGGGACTTGACATCTGGAAGGTTATAAGCTAACAGCTCTGCTCGGAGAACGGGAGGGCTGGAGGAAGACGGGAGGGAGAGTTGTTGAGCCCCGGACGACAGAGCGCAGCGTGGCGGGGAACAAAGGCGCTCGCCAGCGCCATCTCCCTCGCCCATCCCCCAACCAAAATCCCAAAGGGAACCAGTTCCTGCCAGGGAACTTGCTTGCACCTCGCAAACACCCGACACTGTGCTTCTGCAGATCCGTCCCTCCGGCGGGTCTGACTCCCGCCCGGTGCCGCAGGGCCCCTTCCGAAGTGGATCTCCAAAGGAAAAGCGAGCTGAGCCTGCCCCTCCTGCCCCTGTGCACCTTGCCGATCCACCCCAGCTAATACGCCAGATCCCCAGCACCACAAGCCTGGCAGTGTGCCAGTAGCCCAGACGGGCCACGCCACCCCACAGTGAATCCCGCCCCTAGGAGAGGGGAAGAGAAGGCACACACCAGTCTGACTGTGGCCCCAGCGGTGGGCGGGGGGCAGACATCGGGTCTGACTGAGGCCCGCCCACCAACGCAAGTTATTCAAGACAGCACAGGGAAAGTGCCCCGCAGTCCCGCACCACTCCAGGGACTACCCAAAATGACGAAACGGAAGAATTCCCCTCAGAAAAACGTCCAGGAAATAACAACAGCTAACGACCTGATCAAAAATGATTTAAACAATATAACAGAAAGTGAATTTAGAATAATAGTCATAAAATTAATCGCTGGGCTTGAAAACAATATAAAGGACAGCAGAGAATCTCTTGCTACAGAGATCAAGGGACTAAGGAACAGCCAGGAGGAGCTAAAAAATGCGATCAATGAGCTGCAAAATAAAATGGAGACAACTACGGCTCGGATTGAAGAGGCAGAGGAGAGAATAGGCGAACTAGAAGATAAAATTATGGAAAAAGAAGAAGCTGAGAAAAAGAGAGATAAAAAAAATCCAGGAGTATGAGGGGAAAATTAGAGAACTAAGTGATGCACTAAAGAGAAATAATCTACGCATAATTGGTATTCCAGAGGAGGAAGAGAGAGGGAAAGGTGCTGAAGGGGTACTTGAAGAAATCATAGCTGAGAACTTCCCGGATCTGGGGAAGGAAAAAGGCATTGAAATCCAAGAGGCACAGAGAACTCCCTTCAGACGGAACTTGAATCGATCTTCTGCACGACATATCATAGTGAAACTGGCAAAATACAAGGATAAAGAGGAAATTCTGAAAGCAGCTAGAGATAAAAGTGCTCTAACATATAAAGGGAGACCCATAAGACTCGTGACCGATCTCTCTACTGAAACTTGGCAGGCCAGAAAGAAATGGCAGGAGATCTTCAATGTGATGAACAGAAAAAATATGCAGCCGAGAATCCTTTATCCAGCAAGTCTGTCATTTAGAATAGAAGGAGAGATAAAGGTCTTCCCAAACAAACAAAAACTGAAGGAATTTGTCACCATTAAACCAGCCCTACAAGAGATCCTAAGGGGGACCCTGTGAGACAAAGTACCAGAGACATCACTACAAGCATGAAACCTACGGACATCACAATGACTCTAAACCCATATCTTTCTATAATAACACTGAATGTAAATGGACTAAATTTGCCAACCAAAAGACATAGGGTATCAGAATGGATAAAAAAACAAGACCCATCTATTTGCTGTCTACAAGAGACTCGTTTTAGACCTGAGGACACCTTCAGATTGAGAGTGAGGGGATGGAGAACTATTTATCATGCCACTTGAAGTCAAAAGAAAGCTGGAGTAGCCATACTTACATCAGACAAACTAGACTTTAAATTAAAGGCTGTAACAAGAGATAAAGAAGGGCATTATATAATAATCACAGGGTCTGTCCATCAGGAAGAGCTAACAATTATAAATGTCTATGCGCCGAATACCGGAGCCCCCAAATATATAAAACAATTACTCACAAACATAAGCAACCTTATTGATAAGAATGTGGTAATTGCAGGGGACTTTAACACTCCACTTACAGAAATGGATAGATCATCTAGACACACGGTCATTAAAGAAACAAGGGCCCTGAATGATACATTGGATCAGATGGACTTGAAAGATCTATTTAGAACTCTGCATCCCAAAGCAACATAATATACTTTCTTCTCGAGTGCACATGGAACATTCTCCAAGATAGATCACATACTGGGTCACAAAACAGCCCTTCATAAGTATACAAGAATTGAAATCATACCATGCATACTTTCAGACCACAATGCTATGAAGCTTGAAATCAACCATAGGAAAAAGTCTGGAAAACCTCCAAAAGCATGGAGGTTAAAGAACACCCTACTAAAGAATGAATGGGTCAACCAGGCAATTCAAGAAGAAATTTAAAAATATATGGAAACAAATGAAAATGAAAATACAACAATCCAAACCCTTGGGAGGCAGCGAAGGCAGTCCTGAGAGGAAAATACATTGCAATCCAGGCCTATCTCAAGAAACAAGAAAAATCCCAAATACAAATCTAACAGCACACCTAAAGGAAATAGAAGCAGAACAGCAAAGACAGCCTAAACCCAGCAGAAGAAGAGAAATAATAAAGATCAGAGCAGAAATAAACAATATAGAATCTAAAAAAACTGTAGAGCAGATCAACGAAACCAAGAGTTGGTTTTTTGAAAAAATAAACCAAATTGATAAACCTCTAGCCAGGCTTCTCAAAAAGAAAAGGGAGATGACCCAAATAGATAAAATCATGAATGAAAATGGAATTATTACAACCAATCCCTCAGAGATACAAGCAATTATCAGGGAATACTATGAAAAATTATATGCCAACAAACTGGACAACCTGGAAGAAATGGACAAATTCCTAAACACCCACACGCTTCCAAAACTCAATCAGGAGGAAACAGAAAGCTTGAACAGACCCATAACCAGCGAAGAAATTGAATCAGTCATCAAAAATCTCCCAACAAATAAGAGTCCAGGACCAGATGGCTTCCCAAGGGAGTTCTACCAGACATTTAAAGCAGAGATAATACCTATCCTTCTCAAGCTATTCCAAGAAATAGAAGGGGAAGGAAAACTTCCAGACTCATTCTATGAAGCTGGTATTACTTTGATTCCTAAACCAGACAGAGACCCAGCAAAAACAGAGAACTACAGGCCAATATCCCTGATGAATATGGATGCAAAAGTTCTCAATAAGATACTAGCAAATCAAATTCAATAGCATATAAAAAGAATTATTCACCATGATCAAGTGGGATTCATTCCTGGGACGCAGGGCTGGTTCAACATTCGCAAATCAATGTGATACGTCACATTAATAAAAGAAAAGATAAGAACCATATGATCTTGTCAATCGATGCAGAAAAGGCCTTTGACAAAATTCAGCAAACTTTCTTAATAAAAACCCTCGAGAAAGTCGGGATAGAAGGAACATACTTAAAGATCATAAAAGCCATTTATGAAAAGCCCACAGCTAACATCATCCTCAATGGGGAAAAACTGAGAGCTTTTTCCCTGAGATCAGGAACACGACAGGGATGTCCACTCTCACTGCTGTTGTTTAACATATTGTTGGAGGTTCTAGCATCAGCAATCAGACAACAAAAGGAAATCAAAGGCATCAAAATTGACAAAGATGAAGTCAAGCTTTCACTTTTTGCAGATGACATGATATTATACATGGAAAATCCAATAGACTCCACCAGAAGTCTGCTAGAACTGATACATGAATTTAGCAAAGTTGCAGGATACAAAATCAATGTACAGAAATCAGTTGCATTCTTATACATTAATAATTAAGCAACAGAAAGACAAATAAAGAAACTGATCCCATTCACAATTGCACCAAGAAGCATAAAATACCTAGGAATAAATCTAACCAAAGATGTACAAGATCTGTATGCTGAAAACTATAGAAAGCTTATGAAGGAAATTGAAGAAGACATAAAGAAATGGAAAAACATTCCGTGCTCATGGATTGGAAGAATAAATATTGTCAAAATGTCAATACTACCCAAAGCTATCTACACACTCAATGCAATCCCAATCAAAATTGCACGAGCATTCTTCTCAAAACTAGAACAAGCAATCCTAAAATTCATATGGAACCACAAAAGGCCCCGAATAGCCAAAGGAATTTTGAAGAAGAAGACCAGAGCAGGAGGCATCACAATCCTAGACTTTAGCCTCTACAACAAAGCTGTAATCATCAAGACAGCATGGTGTTGGCACAAAAACAGACACATAGACCAATGGAATAGAATAGAAACCCCAGAACTAGACCCACAAACGTATGGCCAACTCATCTTTGACAAAGCAGGAAAGACTATCCAATGGAAAAAAGACAGTCTCTTTAACAAATGGTGCTGGGAGAACTGGACAGCAACATGCAGAAGATTGAAACTAGACCACTTTCTCATACCATTCACAAAAATAAACTCAAAATGGATAAAGGACCTGAATGTAAGACAGGAAACCATCAAAACCCTAGAGGAGAAAGCAGGAAAAGACCTCTCTGACCTCAGCCGTAGCAATCTCTTACTTGACACATCCCCAAAGTCAAGGGAATTAAAAGCAAAAATGAACTACTGGGACCTTATGAAGATAAAAAGCTTCTGCACAGCAAAGGAAACAACCAACAAAACTAAAAGGCAACCAATGGAATGGGAAAAGATATTTGCAAATGACATATCAGACAAAGGGCTAGTATCCAAAATCTACAAAGAGCTCACCAAACTCCACACCCGAAAAACAAATAATCCAGTGAAGAAATGGGCAGAAAACATGAATAGACTCTTCTCTAAAGAAGACATCCAGATGGCCAACAGGCACATGAAAAGATGCTCAACATCGCTCCTCATCAGGGAAATACAAATCAAAACCACACTCAGATATCACCTCACGCCAGTCCGAGTGGCCAAAATGAACAAATCAGGAGACTATAGATGCTGGTGAGGATGTGGAGAAACAGGAACCCTCTTGCACTGTTGGTGGGAATGCAAATTGGTGCAGCCACTCTGGAAAACAGTGTGGAGGTTCCTCAAAAAATTAAAAATAGACCTACCCTATGACCCAGCAATAGCACTGCTAGGAATTTACCCAAGGGATACAGGAGTACTGATGCATAGGGGCACTTGTACCCCAATGTTTATAGCAGCACTCTCAACAATAGCCAAATTATGGGAAGAGCCTAAATGTCCATCAACTGATGAATGGATAAAGAAATTGTGGTTTATATACACAATGGAGTACTACGTGGCAATGAGAAAGAATGAAATATGGCCCTTTGTAGCAACATGGATGGAACTGGAGAGTGTTATGCTAAGTGAAATAAGCCATACAGAGAGAGACAGATACCATATGGTTTCACTCTTATGTGGATCCTGAGAAACTAACAGAAACCCATGGGGGAGGGGAAGGAAAAAAAAAAGAGGTTAGAGTGGAAGAGAGCCAAAGCATAAGAGACTCTTAAAAACTGAGAACAAACTGAGGGTTGATGGGGGATGGGAGGGAGGAGAGGGTGGGTGATGGGCATTGAGGAGGGCACCTTTTGGGATGAGCACTGGGTGTTGTATGGAAACCAATTTGACAATAAACTTCATATATTGGAAAAAAAAAAAAAAAACAAGACCCATCTATTTGCTGTCTACAAGAGACTCATTTTAGACCTGAGGACACCTTCAGATTAAAAGTGAGGGATGGAGAACTATCTATCATGCTACTGGAAGTCATAAGAGAGCTGGAGTAGCCAAACTTATATCAGACAAACTAGACTTTAAACTAAAGGCTATAACAAGAGATGAAGAAGGACATTATCTCATAATTATCAGGTCTGTCCATCAAGAAGAGCTAACAATCATAAATGTTTATGCACCCAATACAGAAGCACCCAAATGTACAACAATCACAAACATAGGCAACCTTATTGATAAGAATATGGTAATAGCAGGAGACTTTAATACTCCACGTACATCAACGGTCAGATCATCCAGACAGAAAATCAATAAAGAAACAATGACCCTGAATGATACACTAGACCAGATGGACTTGACAGATATATTCAGAACTTTTTATCCTAAATCAGAATATACATTCTTCTTAAGCGCACACGGAACATTCTCCAAGATAGGTCACATGCTGGGTCACAAAACAGCCCTCAATAAATAGAAAAGAATTGAGATCATACCATGCACATTTTCAGATCACAATGCTATGAAACTTGCAATCAGCCACAGGAAAAAGTTTGGAAAACCTGCAAATGCATGGAGGTTAAAGAACATCCTACTAAAGCATGAATGGGTCAACCAGGCAACTAAAAAAGAAATTTAAAAACATATGGAAACAAATGAAAATGAAAACAGGATAGTCCAAACCCTTTGGGATGCAGCAAAGGCAGTCCTAAAAGGAAAATACATGGCAATCCAGGCCTATCTCAAGAAACAAGAAAAATCCCAAATACAAAATCCAACAGCACACCTAAAGGAACGAGAAGCAGAAAAACAAAGAAACCTCAAGGCCAGTAGAAGAAGAGAAATAATAAAGATCAGAGCAGAAATAAATAATATAGAATAAAAAAAAAAAAACAGTGGAACAGATCAATGAAACTAAGAGTGTTTTTTGAAAAAATAAATAAAATTTAAAAACCCCTAGCCAGACTTCTCAAAAATAAAAGAGAGAGGACCCAAACAGATAAAATCGGGAATGAAAATGGACTTATCACAACCAATCCCTCAGAAATAGAAGCAATCTTCAGAGAATACAATGAAAAATTATATGCCAACAAACTGGACAACCTGGAAGAAATGGACAAATTCCTCGACACCCACACATTACCAAAACTCAAACAGGAAGAAACAGAAAATTTGAACAGACCCATAACTAGTGAAGACATTGAATTAGTTATCAAAAGTCTCCCAACAAATAAGAGTCCTGGGCCAGATGGCTTCCCAGGAGAATTCCACCAGACATTTAAAGCAGTTCCTCAAGCTGTTCCAAAAAAAAAGAAAAAAAAAGAAAGAAAGAAAGAAAAAGAAACGGAATGAAAACTTCCAGACTCATTCTATGAGGCCAGCATTACTTTGATTCCAAAACCAGACAGACAGCCAGCAAAAAAAGAGAACTACAGGCCAATATCCCTGATGAATATGGATACAAAAATTCTCAACAAGATACTAGCAAATCAAATTCAACAGCATATAAAAAGAATTATTCACCATCATCAAGTGAGATTCACTCCTGGGCTGCAGGGCTGGTTCGATATTCACAAATCAATCAATGTGATACATCACAGTAATAAAGGATAAGAACCATATGATCCTGTCAATATATGCAGAAAAAGCATGACAAAATACAGCATCCTTTCTTAATAAAAACCCTCAAGAAAGGCAGGATAGAAGGAACATACTTAAACATCATAAAAGCCATTTATGAAAAGCCCACAGCTAATATCATCCTCAATGGGGAAAAACTGAGTGCTTTCCCCCTGAGATCAGGAACACGACAGGGATGTCCACTCTCACCGCTGTTGTTTAACATAGTGTTGGAAGTCCTCATATCAGCCATCAGACAACAAAATGAAATAAAAGGCATCAAAATAGGCAAAGAAGAAGTTACACTTTCACTTTTCACAGATGACATGATGCTCTACATGGAAAACCCAACAGACTCCACCAGAAGTCTGCTAGAACTGATACATGAATTCAGCAAAATCGCAAGATACAAAATCAATGTACAGAAATCAGTTGCATTTCTATACACCAACAATGAAGCAACAGAGAGAGAAATCAAGAAATTAATCCCACTTACAATTGCACCAAGAACCATAAAATACCAGGAATAAACCTAACCAAAGATGTAAAATACCTGTATGCTAAAAACTATAGAAAACTTATGAAGAACTTGAAGAAGACACAAAGAAATGGAAAAACATTCCACGCTCATGGATTGGGAGAATATTGTTAAATGTCAATACTACCCAAAGCAATCTACACATTCAATGCAATCCCAATCAAAATTGTACCTGTATTCTTCTCAAAGCTAGAACAAACGATCCTAAAATTTGTATGGAACCACAAAAGACCCCAAGTAGCCAAAGTAATATGGAAATAAGAAAACCAAAACGGGAGGCATCACAATCCCACACTTTAGCCTCTACTACAAAGCTGTAATCATCAAGACACTATGGTATTAGCACAAAAACAGAGACATAGCCCAATGGAATAGAGAACCCAGACTCGGACCCACAAATATATGGCCAACTAATCTTTGACAAAGCAGGAAAAAGCATACAATGGAAAAAAGACAGTCTCTTTAGCAAATGGTGCTGGGAGAACTGGACAGCAACATGCAGAAGAGTAAAACTAGACCACTTTCTTACACCATACACAAAAATAAACTCAAAATGGATAAAAGACCTGTGAGACAGGAAACCAACCAAACCCTAGAGGAGAAAGCAGGCAACAACCCTTTTGACCTCAGCTGCAGTAATTTCTTGCTTGACACATCTCCAAAGGCAAGGGAATTAAAAGCAAACATGAACCATTGGGACCTCATCAAGGTAAAAAGCTTCTGCACTGCAAGGGAAACAATCAACAAAGCTAACAGGCAACTGACAGAATGGGGAAAAATATTTGCAAATGACATATCCAATAAAGAGTTAGTATCCAAACTCAACACCCGAAAAACAAATTATCCAGTGAAGAAATGGTCAGAAGACATGAATAGACACTTTTCCGAAGAAGATATCCAGATGGCCAACAGGCACATGTAAAGATGTTCAACGTCACTCATCATCAGGGAAATACAAATCAAAACCACACTGAGATACCACCTCACACCGGTCAGAGTGGCTAAAATAAACAACTCAGGAAACAACAGATGCTGGCAAGAACGTGGAAAAACGGAAACCCTCTTGCACTGTTGGTGGGAATGCCAACTGGTGCAGCCGCTCTGGAAAACAGTGCGGAGGTTCCTCAAAAAATTAAAGATTGAACTACCCTGGGGCACCTGGGTGGCTCAGTCGGTTGGGCCTCCGACTTCGGCTCAGGTCATGATCTCGTCATCCGTGGGTTCGAGCCCCGCGTCGGGCTCTGTGCTGACAGCTCAGAGCCTAGAGCCTGCTTCGGATTCTGTGTCTCCCTTGTTATCTGCCCCTCCCCCACTCACACTGTGTCTGTCTCTTGAAAATAAATAAATTTCTTAAAAAATAAAAAAAAAAATAGAACTACCCTAAAACCCAACAATAGCACTACTAGGAATTTATCCAAAGGATACAGGAGTGCTGATGCACAGGGGCACATGTACCCCCAATGTTTACAGCAGTGCTTTCAACAATAGCCAAATTGTGGAAAGAGCCTAAATGCCCATCAACTGATGAATGGATAAAGAAGATTTTATCTTCTTTATACATACAAAGGTTTATGTATACAATGGACTACTACTTGGCAATAAGAATGAAATCTGGCCATTTGCAGCAACGTGGACAGAACTGGAGAGTGTTAATGCTAAGTGAAATAAGTCATACAGAGAAAGACAGATACCATATGTGTTCACTCTTATGTGGATCCTGAGAAACTTAACAGAAGACCATGGGGGAAGGGAAGGGGAAAAAATAGTTACAAACAGAGATGTTGGAAGGCAAACAGTAAGAGACTCTTAAATACAGAGAACAAACTGAGGGTTGATGGCAGGGGCGGGGGTGCGGCAGGGAGGGGAAAATGGGGGATGAGCATTGAGGAGGGCACTTGTTGGGATGAGCACTGGGTGTTGTAGGTAAGCGATCAACCACAGGAATCTATCTCCAAAACCAAGAGCACACTTTCACACTGTATGTTAGCCAATCTGACAATAAATTACATATTTTTTTTTAAATGAAGGCATTTGGAAATATTTGCAAAACCTATCAGATAAAGGACTCGTATCCAAAATATAGTAAGACTTCTTAAAGCTCAACATTAAGAAAACAATTCCGAAATTGGCAAAAGATCTAAAAATATCTCACCAAAATGACATACAGATGGCAAATAAGCATACGGAAAGACGCTCCACATCACTCAATAGGACACTGAAAATTAAAAAGAACCACTATACACCTACAGGAATAGATGAAATCCAAAACCCTGACAATACCACACACGAGCCTAGAGCAACAGAAATGCTCATTCACTGCTGTTGGTACAGCCATTTTGGAAAACAATTTGGCAGCGCTTTTGGGGGCGGGGGGGGGTGCGCTTCTTGGGTGTTTCAAAGTTGAACATAGTCTTACCATCTGATATACCAATCAAGAGCCTAAGTAATTGCCCAGTTGATTCGAAAACCTATGTCAACGTAAAAACGTGTGTGAGAATCTTTATAACAGGTATACTCATGCTCAAAACTGGAAGCTATAGGTCCTTCAATAGGGGAATGGATAAAGAACTATGGTACAGCCCTACGGGGGAATGTTATTCAACAAGGCAAGAAATGACCTGTCAAGCTATGGAAAGAATCTCAAATGTATACTGCTAAGAGAAAGAAGCCAGTCCCAAAAGGATACACCCATAGGATGTTGCCAGAGGGGTCAGGGGAGGGAAGGAGGGATGAATAGGTAAAACACAGGGGATTTTTTAGGATAGTGAAACTATTCTTTGTGAATCTGTAAAGGTGGATGGATGATATTACGCACTTGTCAAAAACTGTAGGACTTTACTGAACAGCAAAGCTTAACGTATGCACGTTCTACTTTTAAAATTTTTTTGAGAGAGAGAGAGAACGTGTGAGTGGGGGAGACGGGGAGAGAGAGAGAGAGAGAGAGAGAGAGAGAGAGAGAGAGAGAGAGGGAGAGAATCTTAAGCAGGCTCACTCAGTGTAGAGGCAGACCTGAGGCTCGATCCCATGACCCTAGGTTCATGTCCTGAGCCAAAATCAAGAGTCGGATGCTCAACCCACCCAGCCACCCACATGCACCTGTATGCACTTTTAATCATTTAGATAGTTGGAGATTCCCAAGATGGAATGCAGAATATGACAAAACAGTCTTTAATTCTGTTACAAATGTATGCAACCACCTCATTGATGGGTAGGGGGAAAGGGTTCCACCCTAGGTAACTTTGAAATATGCAGAGTCTCAAATCAAAAGAGAAAAGAAACCACACACAAGCACTACCTAGATGTTGGTTTCTAATGCCATTCTTCAATTAAGGAAACCAGGACCCCTTGGAGAAAGGGCTGGTTCTAGAAACGGGGCAGGAAGCATACAAGATGAGTCTTATAGCAGCATCTTATAGCACCGGAAATTAAATTAAGGGTTAAAAACCAACAAAGAGCCCACAATGGTGAGGATATGCCATAGAGACCTAGGCATCAAATGAAAACCTCCCAATGACTCAAGCTGGAACATTTGAGCAACACTATGGAAGTACGGTCCATAACCCAAAGTAGAGATACCCATGAGTCCATTCTGATACGAATGGATCAACAAATGCGAAAGAAGCAACAGTTTTCCCGTGCGGAAGGACTCCAGATAACTTCTGTGAAAGATCCGCCCTGGAGGAGGTGACTATAACTGCTCGTTCCTGGTGATCTGTGAAGTTCAGGAGGGACAGGAGGGGCGAAGGGGACTCTAATGGAAAAACCTGAGAAGCGTTACTCCACCCAGGTGGTTACAATTAACATCAACAGCGAGACATCAGTGCAATAAAAATGGCATTTTTACCTGGTCTTCTGCCCCCAAACCCATAAACTCAACCTAATCTTGAGAAAAACGTTGGATAAATCCCATCGAGGGACATTCTACAGAACACCCTCGTCCCTCAAAAGTGCCGAGGTCATCCACAACAAGGGAAGTCTGGAAAAACCACCACCACTTAAAGAGGCAAGGAGACAGACGACTAAATATAACGTGGTATCCTGGATGGAATCATGGGAGGAAAAAAAGGCATCTGGTAAAAACTAAGGAAAGATAACTAAAGTGTAGACTTTAATAGCGAAAACTGGGTGTGGGCTATGTAGAAACCACGTACTAGCTTTGTGATTTTTTTTTTGTAAATCTAGATTATAAAAAATAAGTTATTTTAGAAAAAGGCATCACCAATATGAAAAGCAGAAATTATTACTTATAATGAGGGAGAAAAATCAATAGGAATGAACCCAGAAATGACATAAATAATAGAATTCATAAGCAGTACACTGACCTAGAAGTATGCTCTAGGTGTTCAAGAAAATAAAAACACGAGCGTGATGAAGAAAGAAGACCAAAAAAAAATGCCTAACTGGACTTGTTTGAAATTCAAGATACAATATGAAATGAAAAATAAACTGAATACAATTTACAGCGGATGGTACATGGCAGAAAAATAGATCAATAACTTAGGAGACATAGCAATTTGAAAAATGGTAAAATGGGGCAACCTGGCTGGCTCAGTCAATGGAGTGTGAGACTCTTGATCTTGGGGTCATGAGTTTGAACCCCATGCTGTGAGCCCCATGCTGGGTATGGAGATTACTTAAATAATAAAAACTTTTTTTTCAATGGTAAAATGAAGTGTAGACAGAAAAAACCCTGAGAATTAACAGGGTTATCAGTGAACTGAAGGAAAACATCAAGTATCTAACTTACAGGTAATTGCAGTTCAAGAAGAAGAGGGAAAGAAAATAAGCAGAAAATTATTTGAAGAAATAATAGCCACAGATCTCCCACATAAACCCACAGATCCAGAATTTCAAGAACCCCTAGAAGAATAAACTTAAGAAAACCGTGCCAAGTAGATTTTAACCCAATGGTTGAAATTCAGTGAAAAATCTTTTTTTTTTTTAATGTTTGTTCATTTTTGAGACAGCGCAAGTGGGAGAGGGGCAGAGAGAGAGGGAGACACAGAATCCGAAACAGGCTCCAGGCTCTGAGCTGTCAGCACAGGGGCGGACACAGGGCTCGAACTCATGAGCTGTGAGATCATGACTTGAGCCGAAGTCTGACGCTTAACCAACTGAGCCACCCACGTACCCAGCAATTTAGTGAAAAATCTTAAAAGCAGCCATAGGTGGAGGTGGGGGTGGGGGACCAACCCAGAGGAACAAACAAGGACAGAGGACCTTTCCTCAGAAATGATCTAGGCAATCACAAAATAGAAAGTATCCAAGGAAGGGGTGCCTGGGTGGCTCAGTCAGTTGAGCATCCGATTTCAGCCCAGGTCATGCTCTCGTGGTTCGTGAGTTTGAGACCAGGGTGGGGCTCTGTGCTGACAGCTCGGAGCCTGGAGCCGGCTTCAGATTCCATGTCTCCCTTTCTCTCTGCCCCTCCCCCGCTCACATTCACTCACTCACTCTCTCTCTCTCAAAAATAAACATAAAAATAAATTTTTTTATCAAATAAGAGCAAAATCAAGGTTATTTTAGACTAACAAACGCTGAAAGAATTCATCACCGGCAACCCTGAACTATAAAAACCACTAAAGGAAATTTCTCAGGCAGAAGAGAAATCATACAAGACAAAAATCTGGGTCTACGCAAAGGAATAAAGCATGCTAAAAACGGCACACATGTGGGTAAAGGTATCATCTGCCTAAAGCGAGCAACAGGGTCTCGTGGGGTTGACAGTACATGAAGAACAAACCTATGCTGTGACGGCACAGAGGGCAGGGGCAGAAGTACAGCTCATAAGGTTCCCACCCATAATGTCGCGTAGCGCGACCTGAAGACTTTGGTGAGTTCTATGCCACCCAGATACACAAGTTCACGATGCGTTCCCGTTTCTCCTTCATAATGGTTTACTAGAACCATCTTCCCTCTAGTGTGCCATATATTTTCTTAAGGAGCCTGAGCGAGTCCCTTCAATTTTTTGGCACAAAAAAAATTGCTAAATGAACACACCCACAGGTTACCACACAATCATTTCGCCCTTGTAATTATTACCACTTTAAATTTATTCAAAAGACCTGACCATAAGTGTGAAACACGAAAATTGCTATAATTACTTCAGACCATTACAAGCATATACAGTAAGTATATCACAGCCCATGCACCTGTGCTATATTTTCTGCAAACCCAACAAAGGCCTTTGGTCTAGAGTAAAAAATTTCAACTTGACCTGAAGTGGGAAAGAAAGAAAACTAAAGATTATTCATGCTCATACATAAGTCAACCTGACTACTCGTTCCCATTTTCTATGCTAGTACAACCTGCATTATAGATGATGGCTCAACAGTAGAGCAGGCAAGAGAAATCTCCAAAGAATTTTCTTTTCTGTACAAACTTAAAGCCTCTGATTTTTTTTTTCACTTTTCTACAGTGAAATCCTCAACAGAATAACACTTTGAATCCCCTTTCAAATATATTCAATCCTCACCCTGGCTGATGTCCCTCCTCCAACCAAAAAATTACTATGAAACTACTGATTTAGGGGCACCTGGGTGGCTCAGTTGCTGAAGCGTTCGACTTCAGCTCAGGTCACTATCTCATAGGTTCGTGAGTTCAAGCCCCGCATCAGGTTCTGTGCTGATGGCTCAGAGCCTGGAGCCTACTTCGGATTCTGTGTGTGTGTGTGTGTGTGTGTGTGTGTCTCTCTCTCTCTGCCCCTCCACCGCTTGTGTTTCTCTGTCAAAACTAAACAAACATTTTTAAAAAGTACAAACATTTTAAAACCAGTACTTTTATATATATATATAATATATACAAAATATATATCAATATATATTTTTATATTGATATATATTTATATTTTATATTTACATATATTTTATATTTATATTTTATATTTATATATTTATTTTATATTTATATTTTATATTTTTATATTTTTATATTTTCTATTTATATATATTTATTTTATATTTATATTTATTACATATATATAAATATAAAATTGATATACATTTTAACTTAATAGGTGATGTCTCACAATATGACTAGGACGTCACACTGAACCCCACATGATCACAACTGAGCCAATGGTTCTTGAAATTCACTTTGACACACGAGTGCTCTGGATTACAAGCGTGTTTCTGGAACGAATTATGTTCGCAAACCAAGGTTTTACTGTATCTCCATTTTCCTCCTGATTTGAACTTTAAATGTGAAGAAATAAGAATGTGGCCTCACATGGCACTCTGCCAGAGACAGGATAATTGATCATACTTCCTTTAAATAAAAAACTCAAGACTTAAATTCCTTGAATATTCCTTGAGTAATTGTCCCCAAGCCCCAGCGTTGCCTTGCTGTAGAACATATATTCTTTCTTACTTGGAATGAACTTGAATTTGTCTGGGAGCTGAATAATCACTTGAGATGAAGCAGGAGTTTTTATTAAAACATCATTAAAAAAATAAGATACATATAGCAAATAGGAGTATTACAAGTGTTTCAATGAAATCCTTTGTCAAGCAGAACAAGTGACAAAAAGTACCAGAGTGATTTCTGCTAATGTTATCATTTCAAGCAATTATTCCTTTTCAACTATTTTTTACCCGTTGCTCTAATTAGTTTTCCTATTTTTTAAAACTAAAAACCCATTTTTTCCCACTACAGGAGAAAAAAAATCCCTTAACTATTGAAATTCTTCTGTGATATGGAATCCATATTGATTTTACGTGTAATTATTTGATTCTAGAATAACGTTATACTTTTCACCACATAACCAAACCAGTATGGCAATACTCATACTTGTGTGAGTGTTGACATTGAGCCAGATGCTGTGCTGAGGGCTTTAGAGCAAGTCTCATCTCAGGCTCACAAACACCCGTGGATGATGGCAGAATCCTTGCCCAAAAGAAAGACTAGATCTGGCACAGACACCTCCCGGAGGTAGGAGGACACTCGACCGGGAGCGGCTGGACCCTCCTCTGTCCGACTCGAGCTCTTAATCACAAAGCTGTGTTGGATATGGAGGCGTGACTCTACGTGGAACGGAAAAGTGCGTACAAGTCGGCAACCAAGGGGCATCCCGGTCCTGCTGGCTCCCTGGAACCCGGCCCTCAGAGGAATCTTCCGGAGCCCTCCTCTTCCAGAGCCCAGAATCCAGATTGTTACCATAGATACTATTGCCCATGCAATGGAACTCATTCTTCAAACAAATTCATCTGTAGGATCCCAATACACTTGGCATAAGAACAGAGCTGATCTGGTGGAAAAGTAGGCAAGGAGGGGTCTGAAGACCACCCACACAACCCACACAGCCTCCCAGATCTCCCAGAGGCCCCGAGGCAGCTCCTTTCTACTAACGGGGCATGAAGAGCCGTTTGAAAATCACTCGATAGCCCTCAGCTCCCACCAGTCCGCTGGATCCGGGGGGCCTCTTGGAGATTCCACTTCAACCAAGAGCCTGATGCAAACCATGAGCTGCCCCAGCAGAGGCCAGACTTAGCAGCCATCCACCCCCCACCTCAGGACAGTGAGCTTTGGCAGCCATAGGCCAAGTGGTTCCCAGTGTGGTTCCCGGCTCATCACTGGAAACTTGTGAGAAATGCAGATTCTCCGTTCTGACCCAGACCTACTGAAGCAGAAACTCTTGAGGCTGGGGCCTCAAGAGTTTTACAGGCTTCAGGTGATTCCAGCATATACCCAAGTCTCAGAACCACCCTAGAAATAGATGGTAAGATACGCCCTGAAACAGCAGCTGAGGAGAAGAGAACCTGGCATTTTCTACAGACATCTCTGTGGAGGTAAAGTTGCCCAATATCCCACAGGGCCATCACCCTACCCTTTGCCGAGTCCACTTCATCAGGCACTTACTCTGGAGACGTGTGGACATCGCCTCTGGTCTCTGCTGGTACTATCTCACGACTCAGCAGCCTGACTGAACTTTTTGTTAAACTTTTTTTAAACAGCTTTATTGAGATTGAATTGATATACCATAAAATTCATTTATCTAAAGCATACAGTTCAGAGGTTTTCAGTGTATTCACAGAGTATAAACATTTCAAACCTCTTTTTTTAATTTTTTTAATGTTTTATTTATTTTTGAGACAGAGAGAGACAGAGCATGAAGGGGGGAGGGTCAGAGAGAGAGGGAGACACAGAATCTGAAGCAGGTTCCAGGCTCCGAGCCGTCAGCACAGAGCCCGATGCGGGGCTCGAACTCACGGACCGTGAGATCATGACCTGAGCCGAAGTCGGATGCTTAACCGACTGAGCCACCCAGGCGCCCCTCAAACCTCTTTTAAAGCAGCTTTTGAGTTAGCAGTGGGGCCCTTGGGCCAGAAAGGTCGACTCTCGGCCTACTCACTGGCCAGTGGGCCTGACCGTTTAACTAGATTGGCACAGAAAGCTTCAGGAAAGTGCTCTTAGCTGAGCAAGACCTTCGTAAACGCGTGTGTCATCAGCCGTAGTTTGGATCCAGTGGGAAAAAGGACCAAAGAACGTCTGCCCCCAAATTCCAATACTCTTGATGTGGACCTTTGTCCTCATGAGGTGATAGATTTCCACCAAGATGCAAGAGCGGGGCACAGCTATACCCAGTACAATCACAGCACCCAGGAATCTGGTCATCGAAGGGGCTTCCCTGGCTACAGAAAATGGTTTTCCTTTGCTCCCCAGGCTGGGCTAAGGCACCTTGACCGCACTAACACTGGGGCAGACTCAGATGGCTACTGCAGCGGCCGGGACAGCATGAAGGAAAGAGCCTCCCTGGCACAGAGGCAGCCCCCACAAAATGCTCACACTGGCGATTCTGCACATGGTGTGGGCCCAACAGACAAACACTGTCCAAATGAACCCATATTTATTAAATACTTAGGAGGGGGTCCCAAAGCCATGAAATAATTAGACCCAGAGGGACGTTTACTACAAAGCTCACGAAGCCTAAATCTTTGGGGTCTCGTACGCACATGTGCCCCTTGCAAGGGGTCTTAGCAATGTGTTCACATGGCAAGACGTTTTCTGGTAAAATCTGCAAATGGCGTCAGAACTCCAAATTGTTAGAAGAGCGCCCTCTTCCTACTCCAACTCCCCCTCCGCCCACCTCCCCTAGGTCTGGTGGTATTGCAGGGACCGGTATTCCTTCTAGCAAAGGGGCCTTGAGCTGGAAACACATTTGGTTTGGGAAGGTGTTTATGCAGCTCAAAGTCACTCTTGTGGACCAGTGAGGTGGTAATGTTAGCCCCCCACCCCCCGGAACGGTCACTTCCGGGGATGCTCTTACGGGACTCACCCCCCCATCACACAGTTCAGGGTGAGCAGGGCTGCTGCCCTATGAATGGGCCCTTCAGGGAAAGAGGGTGAGGTGGAGAGAGCCAGAAGCTAGTCTGCGGAAAACTCTCCCAAACATCCAACATTTAAAATCTGAAGCCGGGGATGTGGATCTTGTTGATAACTAATTAAAACCAAAGTGTTCACCTGGCAGAAATAGACCCAATAAGCCATGTGTACAAATTCTAAACACACCATACTTTTCTCTCTTTGCAGTAGATCACATGAAACGAAACGTCAGCGTTCTTGGCTTGTGGGACACAAGCACAAAGCCTTACTTCAAATAGCAAGAAGAACTGAACAGGAGGCTGCGTGCATGGCTATGCACACCTCCACTTATCCGAGGCATCCCGTCCGCAGAGTCTGACAGTTCCAGGCAAAACAGCATGCAAAATTGCCACCAATACAGCAAAGTAGCCTGAAGAAACAAATGTTCCAGTGAAAAACTCCTGCACACATCCCATCAATAATTCACTATTTGTAGGAGAATAATTTGATCACATAATTATGGGGTTCGATTGAACACGGTGGGCAATTTTTAAGTGCATTTGTGTTGCTCCTGTGTTTGCCTTAATTTCAGATACATTTGCTATTTTCTACGGTTACTGGTCATTCCAAAATTCAAATACACTGGAAAGTAAGGATCCTACTGGAAACTAAAGAGAGGACTGAAAGAATAAAAATAGGCAGGACCCTGGGGGCACCTGGGTGGCTCAGTCAGTTAAGCATCCGACTTCGGCTCAGGTCATGATCTCATGGTTTGTGAGTGTGAGCCCTGCATCAGGCTCTCTGCTGACGGCTCGGAGCCTGGAGCCTGCCTCGGATTCTGTGCCTCCCTCTCTCTCTGCCCCTCCCCTACTCGTGCTCTGTCTCTATCAAAAGGAAACAAACATTAACAAAAAAATTGGCAGGATGTTCAAAATGCTAGAAAAAACAACCTCTCCCATTTAAGTTATTTCAAAAAGAATCCTAATAGTCCGGAAAATCCTGATAATAAAAAGAACAACAGAATAGATAAGATTAGGAGAATCAAACACAAAACAGAATTTCCAAAGAGAAAACAATGTGTCAGCACAGCCTCACGTGAATAAATGTGTTGACTTCTTGAGCAGCGTGAACTCTCAGCCTCTGCTATATATACTCTGCATGCCAGCTTTTCGCCTGCCAAATCCTGATCTCAATTTACAGAGAATCAAAACAAGAAATCTGTTAAAATGCTTCTCAAATAGGTATTCTAAAACAAATTTCAAGATGAAATGGTTATGAGATCTTGGCTAGTCTGTTCCACAACAGATGAATGTATGTATTAGGGGTTTTTTAATTGAGATTAAATATTTTTAACAAGACACCCATTACCTACACCAGGTAAGTTGTCAGAATTACATATATTAAGAACTCTCAGAAATCAGATGTTACAGAACACAAGGAGGCTATGTTTCCTTGGATTACACATAAATTAAAATGTGCTTTACCATTGCCTTGAAGAACAGACAAGAAAGAACACATGATATTATTCTGACATACTAAAAGGAGTAGTTGAGGGTATTAAATTGTTAAATCAAAGAGGACTACCCATCAGAGACAGTAACAAGTGACGCCCTTCAGAATATGGGGAAACCCTCAAACTGCTAGATTTGATCTGTTTTCACACGAGTGCTTGGAAAACTGTCAAAATGAAAGGACAACACTGACTTATTTTTCCAAAACAGCTCACGAAAAATCAAAATAAGGGAAAACTTGAACAAAATGAACGGAGAAATCAAAACCAGACATCAGATAGGGGCGCCCGGGTGGCTCAGTCAGTTAAACCTCCGACTTTAGCTCAGGTCACGATCTCGCAGTTCGTGGGTTCGAGCCCCATATCGGGATCTGTGCTGACAGCGCAGAGCCTGGAGCCTGCTTCGCGTTCTGTGTCTCCCTCTCTGCCCCTCCCTGACTCGTGCTCTTTCTCTGTCAAAAATAAACGTTAAAAAATTAAAAGAAAAAAAACCAGACATCAGATAACCCTCTACTGATGCCAATTCTGCAGTAGAGAATTGTTTCCCATATGCCATTATGTGTATACTACTCTAAGATACAAAAAAAAACCCCAAACAAACAAAAAACCCCACTTCGTTATGCAGGAAACCAAATTTTAACCTGTCTGCCAAAATTCCTCCGGAATTAAGGCACACACAAGAAGAATTCAAATGCAGTTTTGGCAGTCGCTCAGACTCACGGAAGCTCTGGACCACCGTAACCCACGTTGCACATTTGCAATCAGTGATGTCACTCTCAGGAAGGATGACCGTTTCAAGCACCCTTCAACAACATTAGCAAGCATTTACAACATATTCTGGATGAAACTAATCCATAAATCACATCAGGAAGAGATCCTCCCAATTCCTGAAGTTGCTGACTACTTTGGGATTTTCCAACAGTTATTCTTTCTTATATTAGATGCAGTATTTTAAACACCTACGCTAAATTGGATTGTTTTTTTAAGTCTAAGGATTTTTTAAGTGAGATGGCTTGCCCATTACCAACAAAGCAGAGAACTCTTGCAGCACAACATTTTAGAACTTTTTTTTTAAGTAGGTTCTATACCCAGCGTGGGGCTCGAACTCACGACCCCAAGATCAAGAGTCACCTGCTCCACTGACCAAGCCAGCCAGGCACCCTACAGCACATTTTAAAGTACAAGGACATTTCAACCACTCTGAAATATATTTTCTATGAGAAGAAAACTTTGAAAACAAGACATGACTTTATTCAAAAAGTTAAAGTTTTCACAAAAGGCCACATATTGTATAATTCTATTTATAAGGGATGTCCAGAATAGGGATAACTGTGGAGACAGAGAGCAAAAAAACACTGGACTGTACCATTTTTTTAAAGGCATACTTTAGGGACACCTGAGTGGGTCAGTTGGTTAAGTGACTCTTGATTTTGGCTCAGGTCATGGTCTCACAGTTGGTTAGATTGAGCCCGACATTGGGCTCTGCACTGACAGTGCGAAGCCTGCTTAGGATTCATATATTCATTCATTCATTCATTAATTCATTCATTCATTCATTCTCTCTCTCTCTCTCTCTCAAAATAAACATGTAAAAGATATACTTTATGATATGTAGATTTTTAAATATTTTAAGGCTGTAAAAATTAAGAAAGGTTGACTATGTCTTCTTAACTACAATCTGGAAAAGTCATTTTAGACTAGTTCAGTAAATTAAAATTTTCAGATTTGGACATAGAGGAAGGATTCCAATCCATTATGTACAGAAGAAAAGTATAAAATTATCAGAGTATGAAATAAGTGATTAAAAAGGAGCAATGAAATTAACAGAAATTTTTTTGACATTAGGAAGCAACTTGTAAGAGAAAAATTTTTAGATCTCAATACAGCAGTTGATTAAATGGCAGGGATAAATCTCAAATAAAGGTTCTGGATTTCTGATAACCCAATTAATGAAGAGAAGTGAATCATAGGAAGATTGGGAAAATACTGAATATTTTGCTAAATTCTCATTTTAAAAAAACAAAGGAAATTCACAATTGTTACTATCATGAACACCTCGAGGACAAACCATTTAATACTGAGTATCTGTGATTGCCCTGGCCCACAAAAAGGTGAAATGATTCCACAGGAAGGAAACCTGATGGAAATCACAGTAAACTGGACAGCAAAATCTCAAAAACGTACGCGGCATCACCAGTTAACGCGTGGCAGAGCGAAAACTCTGCCAAACATTTTTCATGCCATCAACCAGAGACTGAATTATCCTTCTGCTTTTTCTTTTGATACCTACAAGGATGCCATTTTATGAATGTACATATTTAACCCAATCCCTTGGGTAGGACATTTAGAACGTTTCCAGTCTTTTACCTGTTATACATAGTGACGCAATGTCTTTCCTGGGTTCGTATACATTTTCACTCACCTAGGAATGGGTCTGTAGGGTAAATTCCTAGAAGTGCAATTGCTAAGTCAGAGACTATACATTTTTAAGTTGGATCGATAAGACGCTCCTTCCGTGCCCCTGCAAAAATCATCCCTACTCCCCTGCCCTCAGGAATACAGGGTGCCAAATATTTAGAGGAGTTCAAAATGGTATCTTCTTGTCATCGTTTAAATATACTGGTTTTTTAGAGCAGGGTTAAGTTCACAGCAAAATGGAGCAGAAAGTACAGGGTTCCCACACACCCTCGACCCCAGATGTGCACACCTTCCCCACTATTAACATCCGGTGCCACAGCGGTACGTTTGTTACAACTGATGAACCTGCGTTGTCACGTCGTCATCAGAGTCCATAGTTTACATTAGGACTCACTCTGGATGCCGTACATTCTGTGGGTCTGAACAAATGTAGAATGAAGTGTAACCACCGTTACAGTGTCATGCAGCGTGATTTGCCGGTTTTACTGCCCTAAAAATCCTCTGGGCTCCCCTTCCTCATCCCTCCTCCCTCCCCCAACCCCTGGCAACCACTGATCCTTTTACAGTCTCCATGGTTTTGTCTTTTCAGATCAGCATCTTTCACTTAGTAACACGCCCCCAGAAGGTTTCTCCGTGACTTTTCGTGTCTTAGTAACTCATTTCCTCTTAGCACTGAATAACATACCATAGTCTGGACACGTCACAGCGTATTTATCCATTCACCTGCCAAATGGATTTGCTTCCAAATTTGGCAGTTATAAACAAAACTCCCATAAACATCCACGTGCAGATTTCTACGTGGACATAAGTTGTCAATTCCTTTGGGTAAATACCCAGGGGCGTGATTGGACTGTGTGAAAGCAGGTTTCGTTTCATAAGGAACTGCCAAAACGTCTCCCAAAGCGGCCACACCATTTTGCTTTCCCACCAGTAACGACGGAGAGTTTCTGTCACCGCACATCCTCACCAGCATTTGGTATTATTGGAGTTTTGGATTTTCATCATTCTAATGGTATGAAGTGGTTTGTTTTGGTTTTACTTCATTGGCACTCTAATTTGCAATTCCCTAATGGCATAGGATGCTGACCATCTTTTCACTTGCTTATTCTCCATCCGAGCATGAGCATCTTTCATGCTCTTCTTCGGTGAGGCGTCGGTTCAGATCTTCTGCCCATTTCTTAACTGGGTTGTTCATTTGCTAATTTTTCAGTTCTTGTTATTTTAATTGCCATTTCTCTAAGAGTGAACATTTTAAGATAGAACATATTTTTTTGATGTTTAAAAGCCATTTGCCTTTGCTTTTAGAAAATATACAAAATGTCCATTTGAAACTTCTGCCTATTTTACTATTGCATAATCGGTCTTATTAATGGTAGAAATTCTTTACATATTCAATTTACAAATTAAATCCTTCACATATTAAGTTCTTTGTAAGATGAACTAACATTTTTCCACCTTTCCGTTTTTACACAGTTTCATTTTCTTCCTTAGACAGTCAAGTTCATCTATAGCTTCAGTAGTTTGAGTCACACTTAGATCTTTCCCACTCCTAGGTTATTTTTGAATTTCATATTTTTTTTTATATTTACTTCTTCAACATTTAAATCTCGGATCATTCTGAAATTAGGGTTTTTTTAATTTTTTTAATGTTTATTTATTTTTTAGAGAGGAAAAGAGCATGAGTGGGGGAGGAGCACAGAGAGGGAGACACAGAATCTGAAGCAGGCTCCAGGCTCTGAGCTGTCAGCACAGAGCCCGACGCGGGGCTGGAACCCACGAACCGTGAGATCGTGACCTGAGCCAAAGTCAGACGCTTAAGCGACCGAGCCACCCAGGAGCCCCTGAAATTAGGTTTTAAATATGGCTATCTGGCTCCCCCAATATCACATATTGAACAATCCCAAGGTCACCCCTGATTGGAAATAATTATATATAGCATATAATAATTATTTCTTCAATAAATAGTCTATTTGTCCTTTTTGGTTGCTTCATTGGCCTTTATGTCCATTCATATACCTGTACCAGGCAGGTTTACTAAGCTTTCTATTCAGTTCTAGTCACTTTTATTTTTGTTTTCCATATGAATTCTAGAATTAACTTATCTAGGCTGAGAAAAAAAAAAAACTTCAGAAACTTCATAAGGCATTAAATTTATAGACTCAAGGAGAATTGACACCTTTATGAAATAAGTTTTTCTAAGAAAAAAAAAAAAAGCCTTTCCATTTCCAGGTCTCCTTTTATGGTTCTCGGTAGACTTTCAAAATTGTCTTCACATAGATCTGCAGGTTTCCGATGAGATTTATTCCTGGAACGTCACGTAGGAAGTTCCTTTCCTATATTCTCTCTTCTAATTGGTGGTTGTTTATATATTTCAAGACCAAATCTTTCTTAGTAATTTTGCTTTTTTCATCATGGTAACCCTCGGTATCACTGGAGTATGTAGAGTATATATAAACATAAGCAGATGCTGTAAAGTAACCACCAGCGAAAGACTTAGAAAAGCACAAATACCAGGGATTGACTTGTGTGCTGTCTCCATCCCATCCCTTAATCCTCCAGAGATAAGACCACCGATTTGTGTTTGTTATTCCTAGGATTTTTTTTTATTTAAGTAGGCTCCATGCCCAACATGGGGCTTGAACTCATGACCTTGAGATCAAAAGTAGTATCTTCCACTGACTGACCAGCCAGACACCCCCGCCCTATGATCTGTTTAACACTGTTTATATGAAGCCCTACTTACTTAGTTTTGCTGCTATCTTAACTTTAGAGGATATTAAACTGTATGGTCTTCTAAAACTTGCTTTTTCATTGAATTTTGCTATTATGATTTATCAAGTTGTGAATAGCTTTTCATTGCTGTATTATGATCTATCATGTGAATATGCCATAATTTACTTAGCCATTCTGACAATGGGCGTATGGTTTTTTCCAGGTTTTTGCTACTGTGAACAGTCCAGCTATGAACATTCTTGGTCTCCTGGTATCCACATACAAGAGCTTCTCAGGAGTCTAGATCTAGGAATAAAGTCTGCTTGTCCGTAGGTAAATAAATGTCCACCCTTATTTCTGGTTGGTTCTCAACCTGATTATAAAAATTTCCGCTCTTACAAGTATAAGAATTGTTGATCTATAGTCTATCCAACATGTTATCAGACTTCTTTATTATCACCAATCCTATAGATGTAAAATGGCATCTCATTACAGTCTTTTTATTTCCTTGTTAACCAAAGAGATTCAATGCCTCCATGTAATTTTATTTGCCAAAAAAATTGTTCCCTCTTCTGCAAAATGTTCATTTTCTATACGCTGTTTATTTTCCATTGGTTGCTTATACCTAATTCATTTGTAGAAATTCTTTATATATTCTGGAGGCTAATCCTTTGTCTGATGTTGCAAACGTGGAATTTCTGCAAGATTGTATCTTATTTCTTGACTTTATGATCTACCTTTCTGAAAGAAGTTGTTTCCTATCCCAAGCTTAGAAATACATTTTCCTACATATTCTTCCAAATGTTTTAAAGTTTTGCCCTTTTTACATTTAAGCCGTTAATCCATTTGGTTCTGATTTTTACATATAAAGTGAGATAACAATCCAATTTCATAGGATTCCCCCCCACACACTCATTGATACAATAGCCAGCACCATTTTGATTAGAAATTGGTCACTTTACAATTCTCAGCCTAACTACCTTTAAGCCTTTATACTTTTGAGTCTCAGGCTTTCAATGAAGTTGTGAAAGTTTCTGTATATAAGACGGACATATTTTGTTAGATGTATTCCTAGCGTTCTTTGAAGTGTATATAATAATGGCATTTTAAAATTATGCTTCCTCACAATTTGTTATTAGTATATAGAAATGTAGCCATTGATGTTTGTAGGTTGATCTTCTAGTAACCACATTGTGAGACTCTGATGATAATTTGTCTTCAGTTTCTATAAGGTATAATATAATGTCATTTTAGCAGACAATCCTAACATTTGCCAAAAAAATATATTATCCCTTAACATTTCACACAGCTCATTCTTTAAAAAAAAGGGGGGGGGGGTACCTGGGTGGCTCAGTTGGTTAAGCACGGTTCGTGGGTTCAAGCTCTGCACCAGGCTCTGCACTGACAGTACAGAGCCTGATTGAGATTCTCTGTCTCCCTCTCTCTCTCCCCTCCTGGCTTGCTCTCGCTTGCTCTCTCTCTCTCTCTCTCTCTCTCTCTCTCTCTCTCAAAAATAATTAAACATTTAAAAATGGTTGCATAGCACTCCATTGTGTGGGTGTATCACAGTTTATTCATCTAGAATCTATGTATTGAAAATTTCCTGAAATATTAAAGTTCATGCATAAAATAAACCTTAGAGGTCTTCCCAAATCTAATAACAATGCTGAAAATTTCACATTACCAAAACAAGTTGTAAAGAAGAATCTTTTCTGAACCATCGATCCTTTATAAAAGATGCAGTGCAAATTGAAACCATGATGAAACACCACTACATGGGTACCAGAAAATCTACAATTAGAGAGACAGAAAGCACTACCAAGTGCTAGTGAAGAGGCGGAGGAGTTGGAACTCTCACACACTGTTGGTGAGTGTGTAGACTGCAGTGTCTAACCAAAGGTGATCACATGCATACCCTACGACCCAACGATTCCACTTAGTTTTAGACTCAAACACAGACACATGTTCACAAGAAGCCATGAACTAGAAGGATCATAGTACTTATTTGTGTAGCCCAGATACAAAAATTATCCAAATGCCCAACAGTGAAACAGACAAATAAGTTGTAGTATATTCAGACAAAGAAACAGCAGTAAGAAAGAAGGATTTGCTACTATGCACAACAATACAAAGGAGTCATAAATATAATGCTGGGGGAAATAAGCCAGAGGCAAACTGATACAGACTGAACGGCTCTACTTAAAGTTCAAAATCAAGCAAAACTAAACCATACTGTTAGAAATCGAGGCAGTGGAGTGGAGGTTGTATGTGCAAGGGACTGTAAGGAGATCTTCTGGGATGGTGGTCAAGTTCTTGTTTGGTTTTGGTTTTGTTTTAAAGAGAAAGAGAGAGGGGGGGAGGAACAGAGACAGAGGGAGACCCAGAATCCAAAGCAGGTTCCAGGTTCTTGAGCTGTCAGCACAGAGCCCCACGCAGAGCTCGAATCCACCAACCATGAGATCATGACCTGAGCTGAAGTCGGCCTCTTAACCGATGGAGCCACCCAGGCACCCCTCAAGTTCTGTTTCTTGACCTCAGTGCTGGATGTACAGGTATGTCTACTTTGTGAAAATTCAGTAAGCCATAACCTGAATGTCTGTGTCTATGGCGTACTTCAATAAAAAGTGTCTTAAATTCCAGTTAAGTAATGAAGTAAAAAAAAAAAATCACTACATTAAGTAAATCTAAACACAAATGGAAGCACTATAAGAGAATCTAAGATTGTCATCTGGTTTCTAAAGTGTTGAGATATGAACTCAAAATTATAGCCTTATGAAATCTAGTCTTTGAGCTTTAAAAACTAATGTATTTTTCATTCCATTCTATGATATTCCTGTTTTTATTTTAGTATAAAAATGTTTCAGAGCACCTGGGTGACTCAGTCTGTTTAGCAGCTAATTCTTGGTTTGCGCTCAGGTCACGATCCCGGGGTCATGGGATTGAGCCCCACATCAGACTCCATGCACGGCATGGAACCTGCTTAAGATTTCTCTCTCTCCTTTTCCTTTTGCCCCTTCCCCCAATCATCCTTGCTCTTCCTCTCAAAAAAAAAATTTTATATTAAACAATAAAAGTGTTTCAATGTATATACTAACAAGTACACCTGCTACTCCAGGAAGAAGGACCATGGTGGCTTCCTGTGGATTGAAAACCTACCGCCAATCAATCGTGCTAGCTACTAGGTGTGTAAGAGAAGATAAAGTATACAAAACTTTCTCCTCCTGGTGACCCTCATTAGGTTAAAACACACACACACACACACACACACACACACACACACACACACACAGTTATAGCAAGAACATTAAGCAAAAAGTCTAATGATTTTAGAACAAGAAGTTGAATAACCACATTAACAGAAAGACTAACTTATCTTTCTGTTCTAGCCGCAAAACTCCAAGATCACGGTCATACAAAAAAGGTGATACATTATCATGCAGCCAGAACATGTAAGAAAAACAACAGAAATAACAGTTAATAAAAATGCTATTCCTTCTGGATTTCTATGGCATTTTTTATTTGGGCAGCTTTATTATATCTTTAATTAGTTGTGCTTTCTGTCATTCTAAGTAAGTATACACCTTCATAACCAATTTCATGTTCATAATTTCCATTCTGGTGCCGACTTCGGCAGCACATAGACTATAACTCCCATTCTTTTTCTCAAAGTGGGCCCCCCAAATAGCTCCAGAACTCACAAAACCTAGGTCTGCCCCTGAATGGGACTTAAGTTCCTAGCAAGCCTGTAGTCTCTTCCCATGCTGAATGCAGCTTAGAAGACAGGACTGTGATCAAATAACCTACATGGCAACTAAGAACTCATCAAAGTTAATTGAAGACAGTCATCTATGTATTCATTCATCAAATAGTATTTTTTTTCCTAGTTCTCTGGCATATGATTGACCTCACCTTGTATTAGTTTCAGGAGTACAATGGATAGATTGTTCATATTCACCATCTCCCATCATTACAATTTTTCTTGTGATGAGAAGGTTAACACCTTCCAAATACACAATGTGATAGAGTGAACTATAGTCATTATGTCCTACATTACACCCCCAGGATTTCTAACTGGTAGTTTATACCTTTGACTACCTTCATCCATTTCCCCAGCTCTATGCCTCTGACAACCACCAACCTGTTCTGTTTCTGGGAGTTCAGTTTCAGATTCTACCTACAAGTGGGATCATATAATCTTTGTCTTTCTCAGACTTATGCCACTTCACAAAATGCTCTCAAGGTCTAGTCATGGGGTCACAAAGGATAGGATTTCCTTCTTTATCATGGCCGAATATTTCACTGTATGTTTAAATATATAGCACATTTTCTTTATCCACTCATCTGTTAATGGAAGCTTATGTCGTTTCGTGTCTGGCTATCATAATGTTCTAATGAACATGGGGGTGCAGACATTTCTTCCAGATAGTGATATTGTGTCCTTCTGATATGTACACAACAGTGAAATTGCTGGATTTTTTTTAAGATTTTATTCTTAAGTAATCTCTACACCAAACATGGGGATTAAACATACAACCCTGAGAGCCACACACTCTACTAACTGAGCCAGCCAAGTGCCCTGCTGTTTCTTTTTTTTTTCCTTTAATTTTTTTTCAACATTCATTTGAGAGAGAGAGAGAGAGAGAGAGAGAGAGAGCGAGCAAGCGAGCACAAGCACTCAAGCAGGGGAAGGGCAGAGAGGAAGGCACAGAATCCAAAGCAGGCTCAAGGCTAAGCGGTCAGTGCAGAGCCCGACGTGGGGCTCGAACTCATGAGCTGTGCGATCCTGACCTAAGCTGAAGTCAGATGCTTAACCAACTGGACCACCCAGGGGCCTCTTTAATCTGAGGAACCTCCATCCTGTTTCCCATTGTCGCTGCACCAGTTTATGTCCTCACCAACCGGGCACAGGATTCCCTTTCCTCCACATGCTCACCAATGCTTGCTCGCTCTGGTCTTTTTTGATAACAGCCAATCTATCAGGTCTGAGGTGCTGTCTCACTGCAGTTTCGAATTGCATGTCCCTGAGGAGTAGTGACTTTGAGCACCTTTCCACATACAAGCGCATCTCATTTGATTGCGCTTTGCAGATACTGAGGGTTTGGGTGGGGGATGCGGGGGAGGCGGTGGTCTTTCCAAATGGAAGGTTTGTGGCAAGGCTGTGTCAGGCAAGTCTATCAGCGCCATTCTTCCAACAGCATTTGCTTACTTCACGTCTCCGTGTCTCACTTCTTGGGGATTCTTACCATACTTAAGGCTTTTTCATGATTATTACATGGGTTATGGCGATCTGTGATCAGTGATCTTTGGTATTACTATTACACTTATTTTGGGGCATGACAAACCACGCCCATCTAAGACTGCAAACTTAACTGAGGTTAACTTAATGTTGTGTGTGTTCTGACTGCTCCAATGACTGGCTGTTCCTATCTCTCTCTCTCTCTCTCTCTCTACCACCCCCCCACCTTGGGCCTCCCTAGTCCCAGAGACACAGCAATACTGAAACTGGGCTAATTAATGCCCAACTCTACAAAAGCCTCTATAAGTGTTCAAGTGAAGGGAAGGGTCACAGATCTCTCACTTTTAAAAACCGGTTTGAGAAACAGAACATATATGCATGCGCAGGGGAGGGGCAGAGAGAGAGAGGGAGAGAATCACAAGCAGGCTCAGCACTGTCGGTGTGGAGTCCGACGGGGGGCTCAAACCCACGAACCGCAAGATCATGACCTGAGCAGAAATCAAGAGTCAGACACCCAACCAACTGAGCCACCCAGGTGCCCCACATCTCACACTTTTAATCAAAAACTAAAATGACCAGAGCATCTGGTTGGCTCAGTGAGTAGAGCATGTAATGTGTGATCTTGGGGTTGTGAGTTTGAGCCCCGCATTGGGTGTAAAGATTACTCAAATAAAACTTGGAAAAAAAAAAAAAAACAACCAGCTAGAATTATTAAGCCTAATGAGGAAGGCAGGTTGAAAGCCAAGATTGGCACAAGAGTCCTAGCTTTCAGCCTAACACCCAAGTTGTGAATGCAAAGGTAAAGTTCTTCAAGGAAATGAAAAGTGCTACTCTGATGAACACATGAATAACAAGAAGGCAAAACAGCCTCATTGCCCGCATGGAGAAAGTTTTAGTGGTAACAGAAGATCAAACCAGCCACAACATTGCCCCAAGCCAAAGCCTAATCCAGAACAAGGAGCTGAGGAAGCCGAAGAAAAGTTTGAAGCTAGCAGAAGTCGGTTCATGAGGTTTAAGAAAGAAGCGGTCTCCATAACATCAAAATACAAGGTGAAGCGTGAGTGCTGATGTAGCAACTCATCTGACGGTCTAGCTACGATAACGAAGGTGGCCACACTGAACAAATTACAGTGCGGACAAAACAGCATTCTGTTGGAGGAAAATGCCATCTTGGACTGTTTGTGTTAGAGCTGGAGAGAAGTCAATGGAAAGCCTTCAAAGGAAAGGCTGACTCTCTAGGTGCCTGGGCAGCTCAGTCAGTTAGGTGGCCGACTTTGGCTCAGGTCATGATCTCACAGTTCGTGGGTTCGAGTCCCGCATCAGGCTCTGTGCCGATGGCTCAGAGCCTGGAGCCTGCTTCATTCAGATTTTGTGCCTCCCTCTCTCTCTGCCCCTCCCCAACTCGCGCTCTCTCTCTCTCAATAATCAACATTAAAAAAAATTAAAATTAAAAAAAAATAAAACAAAGGAAAGGCTGACTCTCTTGTTAAGGGCTGATGCAGCTGGTGACTTTAAGTTGAAGCCAATGCCCATTGACTATTCCAAAAATCTTAGAGCCCTTCAGAATTGTGCTACATCTCCTCCCTGTGTTCTATAAATGGAACAAGGTCTGGATGATAGCACATGTTCACAACACGGTATACTGAATATTTTAAGCCCACTATTGAGACCTACTGCTCAAAAAAACAGACCAATAGATTCTTTTCCTAACATTACTGCTCCTCGACAATGCACCAGGTCACCCAAGAGCTCTGCTGGAAATGGACAATATTAATGTTTTTATGCCTGTGAACACAACATCCAGGCTGCAGCCCATCAGTCAAGGAGTAATTTTGACTTTCGAGTCTCGTTATTTGAGAAATACATTTCATGAGGCTATAGCTGCCATAGACATTGATTCTTCAGATGAATTTGGGCAACGGTAGTTGAAAACCTTCTGGAAAGGCATCGCCAATCTAGAGGACATTAAACACATTGGTGCTTCATGGGAAGAGGTCAAAATGTCACAAGAGGAGTTTAGAAGGAGTTGGTTCAAACCCTCTGGATGACTTTGAGGGGTTCAAGACTTGAGCGGAGGAAGTGACCGAGGATGTGGTGGAAATAACAAGAGAACCAGAACTAGAAGTGGGGCCTGGAGACAGGACTACACGGCTCCCATCTCGTGACACAACTTTAACAGGTGAAGAGTTGCTTCTCATGGAGGAGCAAAGAAAGCGTTTTTTTGAGGTAGAGTCTGATCCTGGTGAAGATGCCGTGAAGACTGTTGAAAGGACAACAGAAGATTTAGAATAGAACATAAACTTAATTGATAAAGTAGCAACAGGGTTGGAGAGGACGGACTCTAATTTTGAAAGAAGTTCTCCTGTGGGTGAGATGTCGTCCAATAGCACCGCATGCAACAGAGATTGTTTGTAAAAGGAAGAGGAGTCAACCAATGCGGCCAACTTCATCGTCTTATTTTAAGAAACTGTGACCGCCACCCCAGGCAACCACCACCCTGATCAGTCAGCAGCCAGAAACACTGAGGCAAGATCTGGACCAGAAAAAAAAAAAAAAAAAGACTGAGACTCACTGAAAGTTCAGATGATGGTTAGGGTTTTTTAGCAATCGTATTTTTTAAATTGATTTATGTACATTGTTGGTTTTTTTTTTTTTTTTAGACACAATGCTATTGCAATTAATAGACTCCAATATAGGGTAAAAATAACTTTTATATGCGCTGGAAACCCCCCAAATTATTTTGACTTGTTTTATTACAATATTTGCTTCATTGTGGTGGTCTGGAACCAAACCCACAATATCTCCGAGGTAGGCCTATAACCGTCGGCCACTGGTATATTTTCTTTAAGAAAAGTCCTAGTCAGTTGCAATGCCCATTTTTTAATCAGGTTTTTTTTCTTTCAGTGGAATTGTGTCAATTCTTTGTATAATTGGGATTTGCAGCCTCTGCCTTCATGAAGCTTAGAGTTCTATGGGGCAGGGAGGGAAGAATTGGATAATCCCCCCCTTAAAAACGAGGACATATGCAATAAAGATTACAGAGAAGATAATCACAGAGTGAAACAGGAGGACTTTTAGCAAAGTCACGAATTGGGTGTGGGGGGTGGGGGAAGGGGGATGCCCCATGACAGGTTATCTCCATTAGAAGAGAAGTGGTCTTTGGTGAAACAAGAAGAGAGAAGCTCTGCCCACACACGCCCATGCAGAGGAGACCTGGGATCTGGGCAAATGGTCTCGGCCCAGCTGGACTCCAGCACTGAGCTGCCCCGGAGGGGGAAGCTGCATGGTGCTGGGATCCACAGCTCAGTAAGACCCATGGCAGTGTGCCTGCAGGGCCAGCATCAACTGTACCCAAGCTGCAACAGCGGGCAGTTCCAGCCACTGTTGTGGCCTGGGGGTGAAGAGCCTGAGTTTTGGAGACACACTGGGATGGAATCCTGGTTCTCCCACCTTCCAGCTACTGGGTGCTCTGGCACAGAGCTCAGTACACAAGTGCTAAATCAGTACTAGCTGCCCTCCTATGGCCCTTCCCCCACTCTTCTCCTCTAGTCAGTTTTGTTCCATCCACTGAGTTCTAGGATCAGCCTTGATTCATCCGAGACTAGAATTCTGCCCACAACTCCATCCCGACGAACAGCCGGGCTTCCCTGAGGCCTTCAGCTGCCTGCCCACCACCGCCATACTTCCTGCCTATGGCTAGATTCCCTCAGGGCTAGGTTTCTCTCAGCCTTTACTCAACACTGTGGGAAAGATGCAGCACCAGCTAGGACCTGGCCCGCTGTTCATCCTGCGACTGGACATATAACCGTATAACCTGCCCCCACCCCTGCCACACTCACACAGTCTGAAAGATGCCCGTTTCTTTCGCAACATACGGTACTCTAGCACCAACTTAGTTTGTTTCCAGTCTCCTCCCTCCAAGCCAGCTTGCCAGCTGTTGCCTCCAGTTGCACTGATAAGCCTTTAAACAGCCATTGCTGATTTCTAATTTACGGTGGGAGCGGGAACTCAAGCCATGCTTATTAAAAATTATATACTAAGCAGCAGCCATACAAGGTAGGAGGCTGAGAAGTAAAGAGCTGGGCTCTAGTTCAAGTCGACTGACTGCTGCAAGGTTTTCCTTTACCTCCGCATATAAAACCATATTCCAAGGTGAAGTGTACCAGAAGCGCCACCTCCTGAAGTTCAAATGTCACTACACCTTTTAAATTTCTGCCATCCAGTGTTTGCACCGGTATTTCAAAAATATTTCAACAGATATTTACGAAATGCTACGTACAAGACCATATTGTACCAGCAACGTCACTAACTGTGGCCTCTGCCCTTCTCCTTAGCCATGTGCAGAATCAGCCATTCTGTCTCTCTCCCACGCTCTCCCCGACAGCTCTGGGCTGTTGTCCCCAGCCTGGTAAGGCCCCATGCCCCTGGCACGGTCACTTAGCTTTTCTGTTGTTGTTCATCCCAGCCTCCTGCATGGGCCCCAGTCGCCTCAAACTTAACAGGTTAAAAAATGAACTTTACTTTTTCTCCAGATCAACTCTCCTCTAGCCTGGTCCTTGGCTGTCACGGATAGTTCATCCTCATACCCTCCCACACTTGAACTCCTGTGGAACTCTCCCGGACTATCGGTGCTTCTTCTTCTCCCACAGGCACGGTCAGGTCTTGTGGATTCCTGCTTCTTCCCCAGAGACAGAGGACTGTGCGACTTGACAAAATCTGCCCCACTTACCACCATAAAATGTACTATGGCCTGGCGCTTTCGCTCTGGATGAGGAATATTCCCCAGGCTCACTCGCCTCCACCCCCAACTCTGGCTCTACGCCTTGCCTTTTGCTGCTCTTCTGTCCTTGGAAACCCACCCTCCTGGCTACATACTCTTTCTGGAACTGAAGCCCTTCTCAGGATACGGCGCATAGTATGATCGCCAGCCTCTCAATCCAAAGCCCCAACAAGCACGCCTGATACCACCCTTTATCTTTCCATTTGTCAGAGAAGATGGGTGGTACCACCAGACACGGGTGGGACTTCACCTTATAATCCGAGAAATCATAGATTTGTTGACATTGAATTACGTGCATCCCCAAGATGCTGAGTTGGCAAGTAGGCATTCGCAGCCTAAGAAGAGCAGTGAACCTGAGACAGACTTCACCTCTTCCATGGTGTTGCCCAGTGTGCTGCTGCTGTCCCAGCCAACGGTAACTTTCTTTTAGGAAGCAACGTCGCCTTGACTGCAGAGTGGCCCTGACCAAAAGGAGGCAACAATGATGAATCCTCCTCCCTCATTCCCTGGGCCAGGAAAGGCACTGAATGCGGCACAGTTATCCAAGCGTATCCCACACCACTTCACATTTCTGCCACGCTACAAAGAAGAACAAAGTATCTACCACCTGGAAAATTGACCTAAATGTTCTTACACTGACTTGAAATTTGGGGCTAGAAGTAATTGGAAAACCAACACTATGCTTTTAACCAACAGACACTATGAAAATATAGAGTGATCATTTTTAAATGTTGGCCTTAATACCATCTAAAATGATGCCGTATATGAGATCTTAGGAACTACCGATTTAATGGAAACCATCTGGCACAAAATTTTTCCGACTGCTGGAAATTCTATCACTAAAATGTAATTAGTCTTAAAAGCTTAAATTGAACCGTAACAAAACCAGTACGGAATACATGTGGACTAATGCCATTTCGTAGTAAAACCAAACAGGTAAAACTAAACAATGTATGTTTAGGGATATATTCATGTATGGTGCACTAGGAAGACAATCCAAGTAATGAAATGCAAAATACCTTCCAGTTATGAGAACAGTCTTCCTATAGAATTTCTTCACTCAAGTGAATCTTAACAGACTAATTCTAAAAACATAAACATGAGCACAGTTTTAACACGGTTTGCTTCCACACCACATCATGTTGAAATTAGTAATTTAAGGGATTCCTACCTTAGACTGTAAGCAGTTTAAGAGCAGGGCCTGTGTTTTATGCTTCTTGTTCCCAGGACAAAAACAAACAACAACAACAAATTACAGACAAATCAAGTAAAGGTCTCAGAGGCCCTAAAAGCACCCATCTCTGTCTATGGTGCCTGATTTATAATAAAGGGGACATTGAAGAATGGTAAAGAAAGGATGTCATTTTAATACAACAGCGCTAAGTCAACTGATTGGCCAGATGAAAAAAAAAAAATGTGTACCCTACATGAAAATCCAGGTTATAGATGTAAATGTGAAAAGGCTTCTAAAGCCTAACAGAATATATTCATAATTTCAGATTAGGCAAAAGAAATTTTTTTAATTTTATTTTTTAAATTTACACCCAAATTAGTTAGCATATAGTGCAACAATGATTTCAGGAGTAGATTCCTTAGTGCCCCTTACCTATTTAGCCCATCCCCCCTCTGACAAACCCTCCAGCAACCCTTAGTTTGTTCTCTGTATTTATGGGTACAAGGCAATCAAAAAGAATGAAATCTTGCCATTTGCAACTACATGGATGGAACTGGAGGGTATCATGCTAAGTGAAATTAGTCAGAGAAAGAAAAAAATCGTATGACTTCACTCATATGAGGAATTTAAGAGACAAAACAGATGAACATAAGGGAAGGGAAACAAAAATAATGTAAAAACAGGGAGGCAAAAGAAATTTATCAAGAATGCCAAAAACATTAACCATAAAGGAAACGACTGATAAATTCGACTACATTAAAACTATTTCTATGAAAAAGTACCAGTTAGGAGAATGAAAAAGCACTAAGAAAATCTAACCAACAGACTTGGATTTAGAGTAGATTTAAGAATTCCCACACATCAATAATAAAAAGAGGAGTACCTGGGTGGCTCAGTTGGTTAAGCATCTCACTCTTGGTTTTGGCTCAGGTCACGATCTCACAGTTTGTAGGTTCGAGTCCCACGTCGGCCTCTACACTGACAGCACAGAGCCTGGTTGGGACTCTCCCTCCCTGTCTCTCTGCCCCTCCCCTGCTTGCTCTCTCTCTGGCTCGAAAATAAATAAATAGAATAATTTAAAAAAAAAAAAAACTTAAAAATACCAGCAACTCAAGAGAAACTGAGACAAGACACATGAGCAGACTCTTCCCCAAAGAGAATATCCAAGCGGCCAATATTAAAATATATGAAAAGATGCTCAACCTATGCAGGCATCGTGGAAATTCTAAGTCAATGAGACACTACTACATACCCAACAGAATGACTAAATTAAAACCATATTTAAAGCTGACACAATAGGAATTATTGGGACGTATGGGAAGCAACTGATGCAGTCATACACCACTTGTGGAAGCATAAACTGACATAACCAGTGTGGGAAAAATCTAGCAAGATCTCCTAAATGTACTCTCCAAAACAACACTTCCACTCCCAGGCATGTAGCCAACAGAAGTATACACATGTGCACCAAAAGGGATGTACAAGAAAGTTCACAGCAGTATTGATTATAATAGACCCAGAGGGGAAACAACCAAATCTCTACCACCAGCAGAGTAATTATGGAATATTACTAAAATGGAATTTATACAACAATGAACATGAATGTATACAACATGAACGAGCCACTGCTATGAACAGCACCATGAATGCGCCTCACAAAGCTAATGCTGACAGAAAGAAGACAGACAAAAAAAAGCAAAGTTCCATTTATAAAAAGCAAAAATGGTCAGAACTATCCTATAGGGATGGGATGGGAATTGGGGGCGGGGGAGAGAGGAAGGTAGCAACTGGAAGGGAACATAAAAGAGGCTTGTGGGGGTGCTGGTAATACTCCATTTCTTTTATATTAACTATGTAAAAATTCACCCAGTTGTACTTTCATCATCTTAATTGTATGTTTCTCATAACTGTATGCACTTGCCTATATGTAGCTTATATTTCAATTAAAAAGTTCCTTTAAAAAAAAAAATTACACGAATGAAATAAAAACCCCTTACAAGGCACAGAAGGTTATGCAGTTTGCCCCAGGAGACCATTAAGAAACCAAATACTAAGGGATGTATTTCATGCAGGAAGAAAGAGACCCCGAGTGATATAAGAAATGAGCAACAAGGTAAAAGAACAGTGAACCTGTCGCTAAAAGTAAATATGAAGGGTGTAAAACAATAAAAGTAATTTCCAACGAAATATAAAAACAACAATGGTAAAATTAAAATAGATCAAAACAACTTGAAGGAATCTCAAGAAAATTAGGCTGAATGAAAACAGTCAATTTCAAAAGATTAGATACTACATGGTTTCATTTGTATCAAGTTCTTGAAAACACAAAATTAGAAGTGAAGAATAGGTTCCTGGTTGTCAGGAGTTAGAGAAGCAAGGGTCTGTGGCTAAACAAGGACAGCACAAAGGATCTTTCTGATGAAACTGTTCTCGATCTGGACAATAGCCCTATATGTGCTAGAGCAGAGAACAAAGTACACCCACACACCTGTGCATGTAAACCTGGTAAAACCTGAACAAAATCAGTGATCGCATTCATGTCTGTCTGTTTCCTGGCTCTGATGTTGTATTTGAGTTTTGAAAGATGTTACCATTGGGAGAAACTGAGTGAAGAGTGCAGGAATCTCCTTGTATTATTTGTTTAAAATTGAATGTGAATCTACATTGTCTCAAAATGAGAGGAAAGCGAAGAAATAAATTTAGATAGGCTATAATAGCATAACTCCAGAGGAATTAAAGTATTCTAAAGTTCTTGTATCACCCAGGAGGTAAACTTGAGACTTTCAGGACTTAAATATGCATGTTTAAGATTAGTAGGATAGCCACTGAAAAATTAAAAAACAGAGGACTTCCAAATGACTAGAGAAGAAAAAACATCCCCCCCACCCAGTCCAAAGAGGGTAGGAAATCAGGGGAGAGGGAAAACAAGTAGAAAACATAAAACAAGATGATCAAACATGTACCATACACATCAAACAACCACATAGACAGGATCCAAAAACAGCAGGATAGGTAATAAATGCAAACTGACTAAATGATTCAGTTAAAAATTGTTAAATCCAATCCCATACTGTTTACAAGAGTCTGATCTAAAATATAGAGATACATGGGGCGCCTGAGTGGCTCAGTTGGTTAAGCGTCTGACTTCAGCACAAGTCACGATCTCACAGCTTGTGAGTTCGAGCCCCGTGTTGGGCTCTGTGCGGACAGCTCGGAGCCTGGAGCCTGCTTGGGATTCTGTCTTCCTCTCTCTCTGCCCCCCTGCCACTTGCGTTTGGTGTCTCTCTCTCTCTCAAATATAAGTAAACATTAAAATATAAAGATAAAGGAGGGTTGAAGAATATTGTAATATACATGTAACATACACACACGCACAGTAGAGCGTAGCTGAAGCCACTGTAGCTATTTTAATCATTTGCACAGTTGACAGGATACATCAATAAGGAAAACATTTAAATAGAAATTCAAGGGGCACCTGGGTGGCTCAGTCAGTTAAGCGTCCGACTTCAGCTCAGGTCATAATCTCACAGTCCGTGAGTTCGAGCCCCGCGTCGGGCTGTGTGCTGACAGCTCAGAGCCTGGAGCCTGCTTCAGATTCTGTGTCTCCCTTGCTCTCTACCCCTCTTCCACTCACTCCCTGTCTGTCTCTCTCTCTCTCTCTCAAAAATAAACACTAAAAAATTAATAAATTGGAATTCAAATTATAAAAAAAAAACATATTATTTGAAATCCTATGCCCCAAATATAGTCCCAAAACTGAAAGCCAAAGTTGACAGAATAGGAGGAGATAGACAAATCCATAATCATAGTGGGAGACTTAACATCTCATAGGCAATACAAAAAGTAAAAAATAGAGGATACTGAAGATTTTAACAAAATTACGAAAAAAGACTCAATGGACACGTATAGAACACAGTATCTTAACAACAGCAGAAAGAGACTTCCTTTCGTGTAAGTGTGAAACAATTTCAAAAAATTAACCACATATTTCAGTGGCAAAGAAATTTTAAACAAGCAGAATACAGGTCATAATCTCTAACAATAAGCTAACAATGAGAAACAAAGAGTGAGAAGGTCCGCATTTTAGAAATTGAGACACACACTTATGAGTAACCCATAGTTCAAAGATCAAATTACAAGGAAAATTCATTATCAGTTCTACCTATCAAAAACTGTATGGGATGCCTGGATGGCTCAGTCGGTTAAGCGTCCCGCTTCAGCTCAGGTCATGATCTCACAGTACGTGAATTCGAGCCCCACGTCGGGCTCTGTGCTGACAGCTCAGAGCCTGGAGCCTGCTTTGGATTCTGTGTCTCCCTCTCTCTCTGCCCCTCCCCTGCTCATGCTCTGTCTCAAAAATAAATAAAAACATTTTTAAAAATTTAAAAATTGTGGGATACAGCCGAATCCATCCTTAAAAGTAAATTTATAGTCTTAAACATGTACTTTAGAAAAACACTGAAAAGTAGAATCAATGAACTAAGCATCAGTCAGTAGATGAGTACAAGATAAACTCCCAAAGAAACAGGAAAGACACAACAGAAATGAACAAAATACAAAAGAAACCCATAATAGAATCAACCAAGCTAACTATCGGTTCTTCAAGAAGAATAAAATTCACAAACCTTTAGCAAGAGTTAGCAAGGAAAAAAAAAATTAACAGCACACAAAGAGGATCATACTCTAGATCAGAAGACTTCCAAAAGATAATATGCAATTATAATCTTACGCCAATAGATTGTATAGATGAAAAACAATTTCTCCAGAAAAAAGGTAGAAAAACTGACAAATTTTCTACATAGCAAACACACTGTATCAGTAGTCAAAATCTTGCCTTAACATTTCCATGTTCCTATGGCTTCACCAAAATGGTCCATGAAACATACAAGTATAAAAAAAACAAAACAAAACAAAACAAAAAACGAACAAACTCTCTCAGAGAATAGAAAAAGAAGAAACACTCCCCAGTTCATTTTATCAGGTTAAAATAAAAATAACCTTGATACCAAAACCCAACAAGGGAAGTGTAAGAAAAGATACTTATAGGCCTGCTGTTATTCAATGTGGATGAAAAGGTATTTTTAAAATGTGTTGGGGCGCCTGGGTGACTCAGTCGGTTGAGTGTCCGACTTCGGCTCAGGTCATGATCTCACAGTTCGTGGGTTCGAGTGTTGCCTCGGGCTCTGTGCCGACAGCTCAGAGCCTGGAGCCTGCTTCCGATTCTGTGTCTCCCTCTCCCTCTGCCCCCCGGCTTGCTCACGCTCTGTCTCTGTCTCAAAAATAAATAAAACATTAAAAAAATAAAAAAAAAAATAAAGTGTGTTGAGAGTTTATGGTGCTGGCCAAGATGCGGGATTCATGTGACAGCCCATCCTTCTCCCTGATTACAATGAGAAACTCTAGACAAAATATGAGCGGCAATGGCTCAAGGACCTAAAAAGGAAATAGCAAGCAAATTAAGTAGCAAGCAAACGGAGACAAAGTCAAAACGTGGAAGAATTACCACTAGGGCAGGATGCAACCAACAGACTATATTCTAGGTCATAAAACCAACCCCACCAATGTTAAACAATTGAAATCAAGCCAAGTACATTTTCTGGTGACAGAATTAAACCAGAAACCAACAAATGTTTCTGGAACATTGCCAAGTACATGGAAATTAAACAATGTACCTTTTCTTTCTTTTTTTTTTAAGTGTCTATTCAGGGGCACCTGGGTGGCTCAGTCGGTTGAGTGTCCGACTTCGGCTGGGGTCACGATCTTGCAGTTCGTGAGTTCGAGCCCCATGTCAGGCTCTGTGCTGACAACTGAGAGATCAGGGCCTGGAACCTGCTTCAGATTCTGTGTCTGACTCACTCCTACTTACCCTCTCTCAAAAAAAAAAAAAAAAGAAGAAGAAGAAGAAGAAAGAAAGAAAGAAAGAAACGTTAAAATTTTTTTTAATGTTTGTTCGTTTGAGAGAGGGAAAACACACAAGTAGAGGAGAGGGGTAGAGAGAGAGAACCCCAAGCAGGCTCCATGCTGTCCGTACAGAGCCCAATGTGGTCTCAATCTAACCAATCAGGAGCCGGATGCTTAACTGACTAAACCACTCAGGTGCCCCCTTTTTGTTCTCTTTTTTAAGGTAGGCTTCCCTCCCAGCAGGGAGCCCAAAACAGGGCTTGAACTCACAACCCTGAGATCAAGACCTCAGCTGAATTCAAGAGTCAGACGCTTCCTCCCCTCACATATGTTCATCTTTTCTGTTGGTTAAATTCCGTATGAGTGAAATTATGTGGGATTGGTCTTTCTCTAACTTCTTTCACTTAGCCTAATACGCTTTAGCTCCATCGACATCATCGCAAATGGCAAAAAAAAATTTTCTGATTGCTGAGTAATATTCCAGCGTGTGTGTGTGTGTGTGTGTGTGTGTACACAACATCTTCTTTATCCATTCATCAGTCGATAGACATTTGGGCTCTTTCCATACTTTGGCTATTGTACATGATACTGCTCTAACCACTGGGCGCATGTATCCCTTCAAATCTGTATCTTTGTATCCTTTGGATAAATACCTACTAGTGCAATCGCTGAATCATAGGGTAGCTCTATTTTTAACTTTCTGGGCAAACTCCATACCGTTTTCCAGAGCGGCTACACCAGTTTGCATCCCCACCAACAGCGCAAGAGAGGGTTCCCCTTTCTCTGCATCCTCACCAACACCTGTTGCCTCTCGTGTTAATTTTAGCCGTTATGACAAGTCTGAGATAGTATCTCATTGTGGTTTTGTATTTCCCTGATGATCACCGACGTTGAACATCTTTTCATGTGTCTCCCAGAAGTCTTCTTTGGAAAAGCATCTATTCATGTCTTCTGCCCATTTCTTACCTGGATTATTCGTTTTTGGGGTATTGAGTGTGTTAAGTTCTTCATAGATTTTGGATAACTAACCCTTTATCCAATATGCCATTTGCAATATCTTCTCCCATTCTGTAGGCCACCTTTTAGTTTAGTTGATGGTTCCCTTTTCTGTTCAGAAGCTTTTTACCTTGATGAGATCCTAGTAGTTCATTTTTGCTTTTGTTTCCCTTACCTCTAGAGACATGTCTAGTAAGAAGTTCCTGCGGCCAAGGTCAAAGAGGTTGCTGCCTGTGTTCTCCTCTAGGATTTTGTATATAGTGTAAAAGGGCAGGGTGTGGGGGGGAGGGCATGGAAACAGACCACAAGAGACTCTGAACCATGGAGATAAACTGAGGGTTGATGGAGGGAAGTGGGCAGGGGATGGGCTAGATGGGTGATGGGTATTAAGGAGGCCACTTGTTGTGATGACCGCTGGGTGTTGTATGCAAGTGATGAGTCCCTAAATTCTACTACTGAAACCAATATTGCACTGTATGTTGACTAACTAGAATTTAAATTAAAATTTGGGGGGGTGGGGTGGGAAAAGTCAGACACTTAACCGACTGAGCCACCCAGGCACACCTAAACAATGTTCTTGTAAAGGCTGTGTGGGTCAAAGAGGAGATCTCAAGGAGAACTAGAAAATATTTTGAACTGAACAAACATAATCAACTTATCCAAATTTGTGCTAAGAGGAAAATTTATAGCACTAAGTTATTACATCAGAAAAGTATCATCTAAGTATCTACATCAAGCAGAGAAAAGCAGAATAAACCCCAGGTCAAGCAGAAGACTATATAGAAGACAAATCAGTAAAATTTAAAACAGAAAATTGGAAAAGTCAACGAGATCCAAAGCTGGTTGTTTGAAGAAATAAAATGGTTAAAGCTCTAGGCAGACTGAACAAGAAAAAGGGAGAAACACAGATTACCAACACCCAGAATAAAGAAAGGGGGCATGTTCCAGGCCCTACAGACATTAGACTGATAAAAGATACTACTAAAAAGAACTTTGTTTAGAAAGCCTACAGACTAGATGAAATGGATCAGCTCCTTGTCTTTCGACAAATTACTGGGGGCGCCTGGGTGGCTCTGACAGTTGAGCATCTGGCTCTTGATTTCGGCTCAGGTCATGTCCTCATGGTTCACGAGACTGAGCCCTATGTCGGTCTCTGTGCTGACCATGCAAGCCTGCTTGGGATTGTCTCTCTCCCCCTCTCTCTCTGCCCCTCCCCAGCTTGCATGCACACGCATGCTCTCTCAAAATAATGCACGTTTTTAAAAAACCAAATGTTAACAGTTCAAACAATTTACAATAGCACTGAAAATGCAATGAAACTAGTAATCAATCTATGAAACGTGTCAGGCCTTAATGGAGAAAATCATAGCATTTTAGAATGTACCACAGACATAAGAAATGAGGAACTAAATGAAGCTCGGAGATTGGAAAATTCGCTACCGTGAAGCTCTCCGCAGAATGACCTATCGATTTAATCCCAATGGAAATCCCAACAACTTTTGTGAAAATACAAATTTTAGAATCGACTTCGCAGTTAAGTGCAAGAGGCCAAGGGCAGCCAAGATCAAGAGAGGGGAAGCAGGGAGATGGACACAAGGATTTTCTGATTCATGGAGGAAATAATCAGATGGGCCGTGAAATTAGTACGTAGCACCACGAAAGAACAAAAGTGGACATATGTAAGGAAGCATCCCCCAAATTTGCTTTGAAATAAACAGGGTTCTTTAATACATTGCAAGCTGATTTTTAATTGGATATAAACCCATACAAGCCTTAACCAAAAAGCCTCACCTAATACCAAAGCCTTAATCTGCTGATAGACTGGAGTTCTGGCAAGCAGCGTGCAAAACCATCGCTGGAGGCTTTGCACCACTGCTCCCTGGCGTACCTGCTTCCCAGGGCTCGCTCTGGGCCCACAGCAACCACAGTGGCCGAGCCCAACTCGGACACATTTGCTATTTAGGATGATGGTCTTAGCGGTGTCTGTTGACCCTGTACATAAGTCACATAGAAAACCCAAAGTATTTATATGGCCTTCTGCCCAAAAACAATCATTCCCTAGTAGCTGCATTTATTACTAGGACTACTCCAGGAGACAGAAAAAAAGATTACAAAGTTTTACCCTGGAAAACATTTTCAGAAAAAACAAACAAAACCTTCCTGAAATTTTCTACTTAATAAATCTACCGAATAGGGAGGGCTGAAAAACAATTCATCCAGGTGTCTCATGAAAATGGCTATCAGGACACATTTCACTTTTACACCAAAGTCACATCTCACTTTTACCACTGAGCGAACGTACCACCGCGGTTCTGAGGGACTCAGGGGCCAGAGATTTCAAGGTTCAGGCTGCACTTGAATTCCAGAAAAATAAAAGGCAAAACGTACAGACTAAATGTAAGGCTTTCTTCTCCTGCATCCTGTACCGAGTCTGTTCAGTGTCCGAAATTACTTGTTATGTTCGCCAGCGCCCCTCGGCAAGGGGACAAAACACAGGGAGTTAAAAATGTTTTTCTTGAACATCCAAAGTTTCAATGGTTCTGTGCTGATCAGTTACAAAGCAGTAATCTTAGGGATTTTTAAATCATCTTTTCATTTAAGGATGAAGATGCCAAACATTATTTAGCTTAAGTTTCTCCCATTAAGTGGCAAAAGTTTTTTACGCATATTTTCCTGATTTTCTATAAAAAGGGGGAATTTTTTTTTTCTTTTTTTTTTTTTAAAGCACAGTTCTGTGCAAGAGGCAGCAGTTACCGCCCGAGTCTATAGGCTTCCCCTGCACTCTGAGACATGGTCTCAACGTCCTCTGTCTGTTGACTCGATCGGTTGAGAAATCTAAACTCTAGTCACCGTCGGGGCACCTGGGTGGCTTGGTGGGTTAGGCATCCAACTCTCGGTTTCAGCTCATGTCATGAGCGAGAGGATCTTAAGCATGTTCCGCGCTCCGAGTGGAGCCTGACCCGAGGCTCGAGCCCATGACGCCGGGATCGTGACTTCGGCTGAAATCCAGAGCCGGACGCTCAACCGACTCAGCCAGCCCGGCGCCCCCGCTGTAGCCGTTGTATGTATACAGCTTAGCGGTGTTTTGCACGCTCGCGTTACCATACAACTGTCACTCCTACCCGTCTCCACAACTTCCGTTTTTAATCTTAAGCTAAAATCTTACGCTTAGCCACCAAACAGCACCCCCCTCCTTTGCCCCAGCTGCTGGCAAGCTCTACTCTACATGCTAGGTCTATGGATTTGACTGCCCTAGGGAAGAGGAGAACTAAATTTCCAGCCCCAGGTGCCAGATCAGCAAACCAAACTTTTGTGTTCCAGTAAGTGCTCCCACTGGACCAGAAATGCCAAACGCTGAGCCAGGTCTGGGCTCTACTTATTTCCTCCTAGAGCTTTCTAAATAAGGTCACCTATGCACCCCAGCCAATCACGCCCTGCTCTGCATGGTTCCTCTAAAGCTCTATAAAACTCACTCTCGCCCAAAATCCCTCAGGAAGAGTATCCCACTGCTTGAGAGACACTATAGTCCCCCCTCGGTGGCTTATTTGCTCTTAAACAAAGGACAAGCGTTCCTAAATTATTTTTGCCCTTTGACAGTAGAATCAGACAGCATTTGTCCTTTTGTGACTGGCTTATTTCACTTGGCGTATGGTCTTCAAGGTCCATCCAGGCTGTAGCCCGCTTGCCTTTTTAAGGCTGAAACGTATCCCGTTTTATGTATAAACCCTTTGCTTATCTGTTCATCTGATGATGGACACCGGAGTTGTTCATCTTTTGGCTGTTATAAATAATGAAGTGGCAAGCTTTTTTTAACTATAGATTCCCCGCCCCCCCCCAAATATACACATTACACAATCAATATAGTTTGCCCCGGGTCCCTAAAGGTTGTCCTTTACACTACCTTCTCCACAAACCTCGGTGAGGGAAATGCACACAGCTCCTACTTTCCATTGATAAAAATCTTATTTAAAAACCTCTCATTCCTTTTTCATGCCCAGAGGAACAAAATAGTATAACCGCGAGGAAAGAAGCAAACGGCTAATCACAGTTATTACAAACTGTGAAGTTAATAGAGAGCAATCTAAAATTTGAAAACACCAGTCACTTATAAATTATAGGGGGAAAAAAATCTGTGCTTCGGTGGGAAAAAAATATGCAACGTTCACATCACGCCCTTTTGGGTTTTCCAGTCTTGTCTTGCACAGCCTGGTTCACACTAAGTTGAACAGAACCAGTGGTAACAGGGGACGTAGATGAATCTGTCCCCCAGAGGGGTAATTCTCCCCACACAGGGCAAAGCCACTTTTGCATCGTTGTCAAGTTTAATATTCCTGGATTGAGTCCTGGTAGAACTGGATCCACCAGTCTTTCCCAAGGTTCTGCCAACCGCTTCCAGTCTCCCTGGCTCCTTCTCACCAAACCTCCCGCAGATGGGATACAAGTTCATTGCCAGAAATTCTCTCATTTCACCTCCATGCCTCACCCAACCCAGGAGCTTGCAAACCACACTTCTGAGGACAACCACCCTCCTCCCCTACCCTTCTACGGTCAATCAAACCTTCAGGAAGTAAAAGGAAGCCCACAGAGAAACAGGAGACCAGACCTCAAATCATAGACCTTCCACTTGAACGACAGGTCCCAAATTAATTCCTGGAGGTGGGGGTGGGGGGAATCTTAGCTATTACAGTGGCCTTTCAAAACTCAACATTATCTGAATATTTAATTCCCTTCAATGTATTTAATTTTTCTCAGAATTTTTCTCCCTGAGGAAAAATGATGAAAATATGGTAAAGAAACACTGCCCTGGGTCAATGTTTCTTTATCCATAGCACTAGAAGTTTTCTCTAATCTTGGACGTTTTCAATCCTGCCCACACTTCCATTTACTTACTCAATCCTTAAGGCCCTAACGAAGTGTCCACACTGCGAAAATGCTGGTGACACAGTGAACAGGCAGGTGTGATTCCTGTACTCCTGGGGCTTACCACCTAGCTGAGGCAGGGAGTGGGGTGTGGAAATTACCACATAAGAGATTACAGAGAATTTTTTTTTTAAGGCATAAAAATAGGCACAGTGGAGCTTTGGAAAACGAAAAAGCAATGGGAATTTAGATGGTTACATCACAGAAGAATGAGGGCTGTTATACATTCTGTGCTGGGGGGAAAAATACCGTCCATAGGAAACTGATTTCCTAAGGGAGAAGAGTAGTGTCCCACACTGTAGTGGGGAGGCAGGGAGTTTAGAAATACTAGTTCGAATGCTAATTTAAATGTCCTTGGGACGACCACATGTCTGTACATTAGTTCATTTTTTTTTCCTTTTTATTATTGTTTAATATAATTGATGGTCAAGCTGGCTTACATACAACACCCAGGGCTTATCCCGATATTAGCTCATCTTTATCTAAAATTAACTCAAGCTGAAGAGATGCCATTTGGAAGCAGTGGTGGCCAGCACGATCACCGGGAGAAAGCTCTACAAAAACAGCTGGGACAAACAGACCCGACCTCGCTCGCGCTGCTAACACGCCTCCGTGCTCACTGCCGTGCATCACACGTTCTCCCTGCGCGTCACCCACGTTCCCCATCGTATCGGTGTGCTGACGATGGACGAGCTCACGGAGCACTGGGAACCACGCCGCCTCCGGATCCTATCGTCACTCCCTACGTCTGCTCTCTGCCTCGCGTCCTCGCCCCATCGCTCGCTCTGACAGCTCGGCCACCGCCTCGTCCCCCCTCTAGCGCTCTCAAAAATAAACATTAAAAAAAAAAATACTTAAGCTTTGTGGTCTCTTGCAAGTTTTGAAAATTCTGAATGTGCACACTGATTCGCATTGAGGCTAAGCGCTATGTAGTTAAGTTTTAGCTAACAGCTTAAGTGATGACCCAGGAGATTTCTCCGGTCAGAACTTTTGCCAAACAACGTTTTTAATTAAATTTCAAACCAACCGGGTTACATTATAAACAAAAGAAACGAATGTAAAACAACGAAAAGCCTCCAACGTTTTTTAAGAAAAGGGACAGCTTTTTCGTTCTGTGAAGTTTTAAGGTCTCAAAAACAGGAAAGACACTGGCAGTGTAAATAGATAGGGAGAAACCTAAGGAACCGTTCCCAAGCTAAGAGAAGGAAGGAGGTGGAAGTTTCTAGAGGTTTCATTCTTTACCGGAAAACCAGAAGGTTACAGTCTGCGGCGCGGCTGTGCATCCTTAAATAGGGCACAAACAAGTTTTAGCTGTTGTGCAAATAATCAATAAGATGGGCTACCTCCAGGAGCGGGGATCGTGTTGCTGTTAAAGCGGAAAGGTCTGCAGTAGCTGTCTGGGGCACAGAGGCAGGGGGAGGCCACCCGTTGGTGATCCCACCTTCCATCCATCAGTCAAACAGCAACAAAAAAAGGGGGGCAGGGGACACAATGAGGGCAGGCAACCATTCCTTAACTCTACACTCAGCAACGGTTACCATGAAGGATGTTTTTGTCCAAAACAGAGAAAATGTTTTTATATGTGGTATTTGTTGGATAGAAAGATGGGTAAAATGAATTCTATATAACGTTTCTTGCCCACTATTGTAGAATGGATACCTTTGGATATACATCCTTTTATCACTCTATGAGGAGAACCCGCTCTATGTAAGGTAATAGGAGGGACACAGGCAAACAGCATGGAATAAAATAGAAACAAGGGCTTAGTCCTACCTCTGACGGAGATTCTAAATATGGTGTGCAGATGAGGAGTACGTAGTAATAATTAGCTCGTTCAAAGAAATTAGGGTTTTTCAATTGCTGAACGGTAAAAATCCAAAAGTTTATGCACTCATTGGAGAGGCTGTGGAAGACATTCTCACAAAAATTACCATTGGAAGTGGGACTGAACCAAATTAACACTGCCTTTGGTCAATTCTACATCTAGGCATTTCTTTTGCAAGTATGCTTGCACAAAATGCAAAATGTGCAATGTACGAGATAATTCAATGCACCTCTGTTTATAATCGTAATAGTGGCTGTGCATTTCCTGCGGCTGCTGTAACCGTCTCCCATAAACATAGCTGCTTAAAATAACACAAGTTCGTTACCTTACAGTTCTGGAGGCCAGAAGTCCACAATGGGTCTTGCCCAGCTAAAATCAAAGGCTTATTCTTTCCGGAGGTTCTAGGGGAGAGTACATTTCCGAGCCTTTTCCAGCTTCTGGGGGATACCCACATTCTCTGGTTCCAACCTTCTATCACCCGAAGCGCCGCTCACACCTTCATCCTGACTTTAAAGCTCCTGCCTCCCTTTTAAAAAAAAGGACTCTTGTGATTGGTTACATGGGGGCCACCTGGATAATACAGGCTACTCTCCCCTTTTCACCACCCTTAACTTAATCACAGCTGCAGAGCCCATTTGGCCATGAAAGGGGACACATTCACAGGTTCAGGGGATTAAGCTGTTGACATGTTTTTACTCGCCCTATCACAGTAGCAAAAGACTAAAGACAAACTGCCTATCAGTGGTGGACTGGTTAAATAAATTATGGCAAATTTATAGAATGGAATATTATATAGTTGTTTAAAGTATGAGAAACCATGGTAATAAAAAGAAAGCAAAATATAACGTTAGGTGAAAAAAAAGGAAAGTACAGAACAGAGAGGAATGTAGTATAGATAATATGCTCGTATATATGATTATATATATATATATATGATATATGATATATACACACACATATACATATATAAATAATGGTCTCACAGTGTTTGAGGGTCTGGAGTCTGGGATGCCTCAGTCTGGGTGGGTCTGGCTCAGAGTCTCTTCAGAGATTACGGTGAAGTTGACAGCTGGGGCTGCTGTCCTCTCCCGGCTTGGCTGAGACTGGAGAATCTGCCCACCAGCTCACTCGCTGAGCTCTTGGCAGGAGTCAGTCCTCTCTGATCCTTGGCCCCGTTCCTCGCCATGTAGGTCTCCCCATAGAATGCTTGAGTGTGTTCATGACATGGCAATTGGTAGGTGATCGAAGAAGAAGAAGGAGGAGGAGGAGGAGGAGGAGGAGGAGGAGGAGGAGAAGAAGAAGAAGAAGAAGAAGAAGAAGAAGAAGAAGAAGAAGAAGAAGAAGAAAAGAAAGAAAGAAGGAAAGAAAGAAAGAAAGAAAGAAAGAAAGAGAGAGAGAAAGAGAGAGGCAGGGAGGGAGAAAGAGAGAAATTGAAGACCAGCCCAAGACAGAAGCCCCAGCCTTTTATAATCTAATCTTGGAAGTGACACACCACTTCTGCCATATGTCATTGGTCACACAGACCCGCTCTGGCACAGTGAGGCAGGGTACAGGTGAGAACACCAGGAGGCAGGAAGGCTCACAGGGAGCCATCTTGGAGGCAGGCTACCACAGGTCCTGCGGGGCAGTGCAGGGTAGGGCTCCGGTGAGTCAACATGAGGGAGGGAATAGAAATGTGAATGACTCCGGTGAATGTGGAAGGCAAGGAGGAAACAGACGTAATTAGAATCGTAAGTACATACTGGGAAGCAGTGAAAATAAAAACATGGAGAGTGGGTCTTACGAACCCCCTGAGTCACTATTCTTGCCATGCTCACATCTGGGTTCTAGTCCTAAGCTGAAAAATATTCTCTCCCATCACACTGGAAAATTCTTTCATACATGTTCGCGTCTCTCTTGTGCTAGAAGGTGCCTCAGGGAGGAGGGGCATGTCCTTCATTTTCATACTACCTGCCACCCTCTACCTGTAAGAAGAGCCAAGCTGTGGCTTAAGCAATCCAAATTGACCGGCTTCTGCAGCATCAGTCCCAGCAGCCTTGAGAAACGAGTCTTTGTCTTCTTAACGGATTGATTCCCCAACTCCTAAGTACCTTTCATTCCAGAACATTCGTCTCTTCCGTTTCGGTGGCAGCAGTGACATTGTATCAGGATACAGAACTGACATCACGGACCTCCTGATAAGACGCAACGAAAGAGACAGAGCGTCGTCTGTGTAACATTACATTCCTGGTACAAATATTTGACTCAAAACACCACGAGGCGACAATCAGACAAATCCAGCACGGAACCTTCTACAAGGTAAACGGCCCGGCCACTTCAAAAATATCAGTGTCATGAAAGAAACAAAAAAATACGGAGACTGCTCTAAAGAAGACTGAAGGACTAAGACAATTAAATGCCAAGTGTAATCCTGAAAAGGGTCCTGATCATTTAAAAAGAAAAAACCCAACAACAGCCATAAAGCACATTAAGACAACTGGGAAAATACGAATAGGGACGGAACATTAGATAATATTATTGTATCAATGTTAAATTTGGGGGTGTATTATTGTGGCATTGTGGTTACGGAAGAAAATGTCCTGGTTCTTAGGAAAAACATGCTAAAGTGTTGAGGACTGAAGTATTATGGTGTGTGCATCTTTCAAATGGTTCAAAAAGTGTGTGTGTGTGTGTGTGTGTGTGTGTGTGTGTGTGTATCTAGGAAGGAAGAGAAAGAGAAAAATCAACTCTGGCATAATGTAAACAGTCAAATCCATGTGAAGAGTATGGAAGTGTTCATTGTATGACTTTGAACTGTTCCACGGCTCTGAACATTTTCAAAAAAAAAAAATAATACACATACACACACACACACAGAACAGAATGCATAAGCATAAGTTAGGACAAGGTGCATATTCATGTAGCTATAGTGCCCAAGGAGACTACGTCCAAGCTGAAAAGCCCACCTCACAATTCACAGAGGGGACAAGCTAACCCTGAAATATTCTATCATTACAACTATCTGAGCCACTGAAATCAGGACGTAGATCTTTTCATTTCTTTTTAAATTTTGTTTAAAGTTTATTTATTTTTGAGAGAGAGGCAGAGTGGGAATTGGGGAGGGGCAGAGAGAGACGGAGACACAGAATCTGAAGCAGGCTCCAGGCTCCAAGCTGTCAGCACAGGGCCCGACGTGGGGCTCGAACCCACAGACCATGAGATCATGACCTGAGCCGAAGTCGGACACTCAACTCACTGAGTCCCCAGGCGCCCCATCTTTTAAGTTGATTTATTTTGAGAGACAGAGAGACAGAGAGGGGCATTCGAGCAGGGGAGGGGCAGAGAGAGAGAGGGAGAGAGAGAGAACCCCAAGCAGGCTCTGCACTGTTAACTCATAGTGAAGTTGGCCATACATCCCCCTACATTGGACCTTTGGCATTTGCTAAATCATCACTGGGTCGTGGATGACAAACACAAAGCAATATCGCAGAGCTTTGAACGGGTGCACTGAGCTGGGAGACAAAAACACTGGGTTGAATTCCCCCCAAACAACCAAGGCTTAAGGGGTGGTTTCTCCCTAGAGAAAAGGGAGCACAGCCATTGAGCCCCCTGAGACCCACTTGAGGAACTTGCTGACCACAGAAGAGCAGAAGTCTGGGCGGTGTTAGGTGCTGGGAGCCAAAATGAACCAGAAGGCCTGCTGAAAGGGAAGGGCACTAGTAAAGACCCCGAGTTTTCAGCTCAGATCCCTGAAATGGCTACATCCTAAGAATAAATGCAAACTGAAAATAGACCACCCTCAGCTAAATTAACTGATGACGAAAGTAAATGAAATCCTCTACGGATAACGACTACCAAGACCTCTACGATTTTCACAAAGAGTGTTGAGTGTTCAATAAAAAAAAACAAAAACAAAACAAAACAGGAATGCCAAGATACGTGACCAAACAACTGAAAAACAGAAAAGAGAGACGAACCTATAAGTGATTCAGGTGTTGGAATGATCCGGCATGAACTTTAAAGGAACAGGCAATATTATGAGACTCAAGCTTTGAAATAACTAATAGCTGTTTCTTGATTTGGGTTACGAGTGTGGTTATCAGCTGGTTACAGGTGTGTTTACTTTGGGATAATTCATCAACCTGTATATTTAATACCGGGCACTTTCTTGCGCACGTCATGCTTTAATACAACTTCACAAAAGATAAAAACGTGGGGACTTTGGTTAAATCTGGGCTTGGAGGGAAATTCACAGTCTTCAGTGCACATATTTGAAAAAGTAGGCTGAAAAACAATAAGGTTAGTATCTATCTCAAAAAATGTTTTTAATGTTTATTTTTGAGAGAGAGAGAGAGAGAGTGGGGGAGGAGTAGAGAGAGGGAGACAGAGGATCTGAAGCAGGCTGTACACTGAGCAGGACTTGAATTCAGAAACCATGAGATCATGACCTGAACTGAAGCCAGACACAACTGACTGACCCACCCAGGCACCCCTCAAAAGCTTTTTAAAAAGGAACAGAAAACTTGGGGCACCTGGGTGGCTCAGTCGGTTAAGCGTCTGACTTCGGCTCAGGTCATGATCTCACGGTTCGGGAGTCCGAGCCCCGCGTCGGGCTCTGTGCCGACAGCTCGGAGCCTGGAGCCTGCCTCAGATTCCGTGTCTCATTCTCTCTCTGCCTGTCCCCCACTTGTGCTCTGCCTCTCTCTGTCCCTCAAAAATTAATAAATGTAAAATAAACAAATGTTTATTTATATTTGAGAGAGAGCACGCACGCAAGTTAGCAAGCAGGAGAGGGGCAGAGAGACACAGTCAGGATCTGAAGCAGGCTCCAGGCTCTGAGCTGTCAGCACAGAACCTGACACGGGGCTCAAATTCACGAACCATGAGATCATGACCTGAGCCGAAGTTGGACACTTAACAACAAGCCACCCAGCACCACTCTTCCAGGAATTTTAAAATTTCAGGTCTTATGTTTGATCTCTCGATCCATTTCAAGTTAACTTCTAATGGGAGATATATATTGGTTACAACATGTTAGAATAATAAAAGTATTAATAAAATCCAGACCCAGAACCCAAGAGGGAGAAAGTCACTCTGATTTAGGTTGGGACATGGGAAATAGGCAAAGTTTCCAAGAGACAGTGAAGTCCAAGACTTGTTTTCCGTTTTTAAAATTTTCTTTTTAATGTTTATTTTGGGGGGGGGAGGGGTAGAGAGAGGGGGCCAGAGGATCCAAAGCCGGCTCTGTGCTAAGAAACAGAGAGCCCAATGTGGGAGTGGGTGGGGGTGGGGGGCTCAAACTCACAAACCATGAGATCATGACCTGAGCTGGAAGTTGGATGCTTAACCAACTGAGCCACCCAGGCCCCTGCAAGACTTTTTTTTTTTTTTTTTAATTTTAAGCATTTATTTTTGAGAGAGAGAGAGAGAGAGAGAGAGAGACCGAGTGTCAGTGGGGGAGGGGCAGAGAGAGAGGGAGACACAGAATCCGAAACCTGCTCCAGGCTCTGCGCTGTCAGCATAGAGCCCAACGTGGGGCTCGAACTCACGAACCCGTGAGATCATGACCTGAGCTAAGTCCCACGCTCAACCGACTGAGCCACCCAGGGGCCCCAAGACTTGTTTTTTAACCAATAGACGGGTGGGCAGTGAGTGCATTCCAGACTGAGACTGGGAGGCAGGAGAGGAGAACGAGACACCGTGTTCCTAAGACACAAGACCAGAGAAGGGTCCCTGACAACCTGAAAGGGGACGGGGCACAGCTACAAGAACTGGCACCTGGGGTCTAGGAGAAAGGAATGCCTCCTCCCTTCCTTCAACCTCCCAGGAGAGAAATGCCCCCCCCCAACCCCCCAGTGCAGCTGGAGGCTCCCAACCATAAGCATTTACGCCCCTGGCTTGTCACCAGCTCTGCGAGCACAAAAATGCAAGAACAGGGTTGTGAGTTGTTTACTGGGTGAGGAGTTCGCACCACCTTCGGTCCTCCATGAGTCATTCAGGCCATTCCGGGTTGATGCGGGTGTGCACAAACCCCTCCTGGAGCCTGGTTGGCTCGCCCTGCTCCTGGGTGTGACCGGGCGGGTCCTCCGGAGAGGAGGCGAGGAGGTGCGTCCAAACAGCGCTCCCTTTTCCCGTCCAGAGGAGGTAAAATCCAAGTTAGCAGGAATAGACTTGGCCGAGGAATAATGCTGAGGTGAACCCGAGCTCCTGGTGCGACCCAGCGGCAACCATCAAGTCGATCTGCCCCCTTTCCGGGGCTGGCTGAGCATCCGGAGGTCAGGATTGCCATGATTTTAGCCTTTTGATGGGGATTTGAAACTACAGCTATTTAAAAGATGTTGCTTTGAAATTGTTTTTTTTTTCTAAGTTTTGAACTTGATTTATATAAGCATTTCTTTTTTTTAATTTTTTTTTAACATTTATTTCTTTTGGAGAGACAGAGCATGAGGGGGGAGGGGCAGAGAGAGGGATATGTGCATTTCTTAATGATAATATTTAAATTACAACCTAATTGATAGAATTAATATTCTTTAGGGGTCAAGACTACTTGAGGAAAAAAAAAACCCTGCTAAACAGATTTTTAAAACAAACGTTCCTGGGCTTATGTAATTACTGTTAAATTCGTACCAGTCTCTTAGGTAATGAACACACCAGTATCTCATGGCAGTGAGCAGATTTTGCTGGGTGGATGATCTGGGGAGCCTTTGGTCTCAAAAATAAGATGGCTTGCCCATTTCCTTAATTTTATTGGATAAAATGAGATTCTCGAAACGTCTCCTTGAGGCTGGTGAAAAGGAAGGCCGTGTGTGTAACCAAGCTAACATTTACAAGCGCCTGAGTTGAATGAACTTGACCTGAAACAATCTCCACTTCAGATTCCTCTGGAGCACAGCCCTTTCTGTGGCAGAGCAAAATGGCTTTTGCTTTTAACTACACCTCGTTCTCAAGGAAATAAAGTTAGATAAGGCATTCAGCTGTTAACAGCCGTGCCAGCCATTCAATAAATGCTTCTTCGGGGCTTACTTCCCGTCAGGCACCAGGGCCAGAATGGCAGGCAGGGCCCTTTTCCACAATCCTACAATCTGGTGGAGAAAACAGATTTTTTTTTTTTTTTTAATTAACACAAGAATTACAATCGCGATCAGGAAGAGAAAAACCGCAAAGGTAGGAATAACATGAGGAAGGGGGCACTACCTACTTTAGGGTGTAAGGGAGGGATTCAATGAGGGGACGGCTATAGAGCGCCTGGCTGGCTCAGTCAGTAAAGCCTGTGACTCTTGAGCTCAGGATTTTGAGTTCGAGCCCTGCGTTGGGTATAAAGATTACTTAAAAAGAAATCTTAAAAAAAAAAAAAAAAAAGAAGAAGAAGAAAAGGAGGAGATGGCTAAGCTTAGACCAGAGGATGTTGAGTCAGACCTGTCGGAACACCCTCAGAACAGGAGGGGAGAAAAGTTTGTGCAAAGACTCACCGCCCTGAAAGGAGCTTGTTATGTTTAAGGGAGTAAAACACCCATACGCTTGAAGCATAATTATCTATCATACACCTGGTGGGTTTGAAGAAGCAACTAGATCATTACAACAACTCTAGAGGGCTTTTGGCGGAAGAGTGGCACGAGGTAACGTGTTATTTTGAAGCGGTCACTCTGGCTTCCAGGTAGAGCACAGACGGGGCAGAGGAGAGGAACTGCAGATATCAGGGAAGCCTCCATTCATGGCTTTGGCAAGATGGTGGCTTGGAATCCGGTGATTCCAACAGGGAGGGGAAGGTGCACGTTCGGGTGTATTTTAAAGGTGCAACAAACAGGCACGCTGGTGGGTGGGGTGGTGCGAGGGGTAGTGAGTGGAATGGAGGAGTAAAGGATGACTCTTGCATTTCCAGCTGGAATGACTGGGAAGATGGTGTCACCCCATCAAAGATGATAGACCAGTAGAAAAACAGGTTTGGAGAAGGCTTCAGTCCTTTCAGTGAATGCCTCAGTCTCTTAGTCATTGGAAGAACTTAGATCCCCATGGAGCACTTCTTTTAAAGGGCAGGTATGTGTCAGTCAGCTGCTGCCTGGTCTAAACTGGACCCCGATTTTTTTATACAGAGAGTAGGCAGTTCAACAGGGTCCTAAGTGGGAGCTGGGGGCTTATCCTGATGTTGCATTTGATAAACACCGATTGTGTGTCTGCTTAGGGTGATTTGGTGGAGTTAGGAAAGATCATGAAAGCCAGGGTAAGGACCCCAAAGCTACCTTTTGGTATTGTCACTCACTAGGAAATTAGGAAAGAGACAGTACTGTTGAACTTCAATATTTTCTAAAAACAAATCAAGAAAAAAATTTGATGTATATTTCCCATGTTATTTCATACGTGGGTTATCTTTCCAACAGTGTAGTTAGTTTAGGAAGAAAATAATTAAAGATGTAAATGTGTAAGCCAAGAGCCAAAACCACTCTGAACAGCCCAAGGTTGTGAACTTAATTTGCCATTACCCTGGGGAGTCATTTCTCGGCTCATTGATTTATTATTATTCTGTATAATAGTGGTAGCCCCTGTCCTCCTCTGCCCATGGCCAGAGTATGAACCAGTTGTGAGGTCTGAAGAGTTTATGTTTATTGGATTTTAATGATTCAGTTAATAAAGGTCATTCTGAAGAGTAATAGAAACCTAAGTGTGTGGAAACAGAATGGATAAGACTGACTCTCGCAGTTCCTTGGGGTGTCCTTGGGTATATGTCTGATCCTTAAAGCAATTAAGAAGGATCCTTCCTTTCAATCAATTTACTGATGGTACATTCAACTGTAGCTGTAAAATGTTCTTTGAAACCCATCACTAACAAAAGGTGTCATGTAAACACAAGGCTTACAATTTCTTAGATAATGACAACATATTGTTAATATCATACTGACAATAGTTTAATTGTAGTTATAGATAATTACAGTACTTAATAGTGTATCTTCAGTGCTCTCCAATATCTTTGAGAGGATGAAATATTGTGAGTTTCAGGTAAAATCTGAATTTTGAAAGTTAGGTATGAATTTTGAAGTTAAAAGGAACCTTAAAAATCATTTAATGGTGGGGTGCCTGGGTGGCTTAATCAGTGAAGTGTCCAACTCTTGATTTCGGCTTAGGTCATGATCTCACAGGTTCGTGGGTTTGAGCCCCGCATCAGGCTCTGCACTGTTAGGAATTCTCTTTCCCTCTGTCTCTGCCCCTCCTCCACTTGTGTTCTGTCTCTCTGCCCCTTCCTCTCTCTCTCTCTCAAAATAAATAAACTTAAAAAACAAAATTCGTTTAATGGTGTCCTTTAAATATTAACTAACAGCAAATGATTTAGTAAATATTTACCCAAAAGGGTGCTCATTAGACTGTGAAAGAATTTCCTGGGACACCTGGCTGGCTCAGTCAGTGGAACATGTGACTCTTGATTTTGGGGTTCTAAGTCAGAGCCCCAACTTGGGTGTAGAGATTACTTAAAAATAAAATCTTGGGGCACCTGGGTGGCTCAGTCAGTGAGCATCTGACTTCAGCTCAGGTCATGATCTCGCGGTTCCCGAGTTCAAGCCGCGTGTCGGGCTCTGTGCTGACAGCTCAGAGCCTGGAGCCTGCTTCAGATTCTGCGCCCCCCTCTCTCTCTGCCCCACCCCTGCTTGTGCTCTGTCTCTCTCTGTCTTTCAAAAACGAATAAACATTAAAAAAAAAATAAAAAAGAAAAGAAAATCTTAAAAGAAAAAAAATTTCCTAAGGTAAATGGTGATTGTTTGGATTATAACATTAAATTGATAAAAGCATTAAACTGATAAAAGCATTTAAGAATATGTGGAAAGGAATAAACGTACAGTTGTTCCCCAGGCACGGATTAGTTAACAAAAATTTTCCACCCACCTCAAAACCCAATGCGACGGGATGTAAGTGTATAATTCATACACATAATACATTTACTACATAGTTTTATAAAGCCTTCATGATCTGGCTCCTGTTGGCTTTTCCAGACTTGTCTTTTTTCTACACCACTGTAACGCCCAAGTCTTCCTGGCTACAGCTTTACTCATCTTCCTACTCTTGAGTTTCAAACCCACACCACCCTTCAAGTCTCAGGGCCTATATATCAGGGGTTCCCTCTGCGTCCACCCTTTTCCCTTACCCTTCACTGGGTCGTTATGCAGGCCTGCTATCACATCCTCCCAGAAGCTTTCTGTCCATCTCCTCTCCACCCGTCTCAGACCTCAGAGAGGCGAGGTTTGTTCCCCGGGTCTCTCCCGGGTTTTCCTGGGATGACCCAACCACTGCCCTGTTCATCGTCCCACTCCCGATCTCCAGAGCAGTGTCTGGAACATAATAGATACTATGAATGAGTGAGTGGATAAAGACAGTGAGCACTGAATTAAGTGAAATGTAAACTTCACACATTTAAACAATAACATATATCTGAAGGAATAGAGGGGCTGTTTCTAAAAGACAGATTGCATTTCATCTCTTCCCTAAACAGAGAACATACACAGCCCAGCATCAGTTTGACCGCAAACATTTTAGCACTGTTGCACATTCAGCATCTTTCAACAAGTTGCGTTAAAGACGTAGCATCCAGTGAGATACATGCAAATGGCAGAAATAGTGTATAAATTCAACTCAAGCAACTGTAACTCACAACTTGTAAGCTTTGCCCCAGCAAATGAGTGAAAAGAAAGGAAACCAACCTTTAAAACCTTCTTGCTGGAAACTAATGACTTTTTTAAATGCCAGCCTTTCTCCCAGAGAATGATTTGGTCTGATTACTTCCATTTCTCAAATTGTCCAAGAAAAGACGACTTGGTTTTGAGAGTCAAAAGGGATGTATCCTTCTATAAAGGTTTAAGGCCTTCCAAGTGTCCGTAGAAAACACTGTTCTTGTTTTAAGAGCAAAAGGAGCAACAAGGCATTAGCTTGGAAAAGGAGGACAGAGCACAACGGCCCTAGAGAGGTTTGGGGGCTGGGGAGCCCAGATAAGTCGGAGCGCGTATTAGATCTCGCCACTCCAGACTGCCCACCTTTTGCCAAACAATGTGGGAAACGGGAAAAGGATTCTTGTTTTGTTTGGTTTTGGAGAGTCCTACCTCGTAGGACCCCTAGCGATGAATCGAATAAGCTTGGACAAAAGCCCCATTTTTTTCTCCTTTAAATCAGCGACTATGGAGGGGGCGGGGGAGGACGGGGTCTCCGTCCTAAATGCAAGACCCAGCCTCGCTGCCTGCTCAGTTGCTGACGTTTTAGAAGCAGGACGGCTCTTTACAGCGAAACGGACTAAACTAAAATGACAACAACGAGCGTGGTCCTGAGAGTGCACGGATTTGCTCGGTTGCAATTTCAGGAAAGCACGCCGCGGGGGCGCTGCCTCCCCCGGGCCACACTCCCCAGCTCTCGCGTCCCTCCGGCTCCCAGCGCCCTCCCTCGGCGCTCCTGACCCCGCGGGCCTCCCGCCGCGGCTTTAGCCCCTCTGCTCCCTCCGGGAGAGAAAAGCGCGACGGGGGAGAACCGTTGTTTCCGTGTCAAAAGCCGGCGGACCGCGCCCGGGGCGCCCACCCTTGCCCCCGAGAGGCCCCGGCCCGCCCCGCCGGGCCCCCTTACTCTGGGGCTCCATGATCAGCCGCTCCCGGGCCCCCAAGGGCCGAGCCCCCGGCGCCGCCCCTCCTAACGCCTCTCCGCCGCGGCCGGCGTCGCTCGGGTTGCCTTGACAACCCGGAGGGCGGGGAGGAGGGGCCAGAAGGACGGCGAGAGGGAGGGACCAAAACCGCCCAGAAACGCGGGCGAACCCAAGGGCCCGCGCGTCGCCGGGGGCACCGAGCGAGGGTGACGACCCGGTCGTCGGCTGGAGACTCTGCCCCTGAGGCCCGGTCGGGCGGTCGCGCCCCCCACCCCCCCCCCCCAGTAGCCCTCGCGCCCTCGGCGGGGTCTGTGCCCGGGCCTTCGGGGCGGGGGCCTCCGGCCCCCAGTCTCCTTTCCGAGGTGTCCGTCGGTCCGTCGGTCCGTGCGTCCGGCGAGCTCGGCCTGCCCGGCTGGGAAGGGCGGCCGGGCCCGGGCCTCCCTCCCCGGACTCGGGAGCCGCCGCTGCAGGTAAAGGCCGGCCGGGCGGCGGGAGGGGCGGGTGGGCGGCCGCGGCGCACCTGTTGCGGCCGCCGGGGCTCCGCGCGCCCCCCGGGGCCCCCCTGCCCGCCCGTTGGCCCCGGACGACCCCGCCCCCACTCCTGGAACCGCCCGGGTGGGGGCCGCGTCCCCGCTGCTGCCTCCCGCAGCCCGCGTGTCAGCGGCAGGAGCGAACCGTGGCACCCCAGCCCTCCTAACAGGGGCTCCTTGGGCAGCCGGGGCGTCGGCCGGGCCCGGGGAGGGTGGTCCCCCGGGGCCGCATTTATGGGAAGCGTAAAGCCAATGAGAGCCTTTTCTGTGGTCGGCGGTGGGCCAAGTGTGTCCCTGGAATCATGAAACCCAGGAGAATTCCGGTGCCCCACATTGCACTGTCATCCCAAGTATCACATTTCAGGCAGTGGGCCTGGGGTTGGATCTTTCCGGTTGGATCGTGTGTGTGTGTGTGTGTGTGTGTGTGTGTGTGTGTGTGTGTGTTTATTTCAGTCCTCCCCGTTTTCGGTTGAGCTGCGGAGTCCACATATTTTGTACCAAAACTTTAGAGGGCTGTTAAACAAACGTAACGTTATCCCACACAATAGTATCCTAATAAGTGGGTTTTGAAGTCCTGGTGCCCGTTGTGCTGTTAAGGAAGCTTTGAGGATCACAGGAGATTGTGTCTGGTAGGTTGTAAAAATGCAAACAACCAGGAGAGAGAGTCAAAGATTAAGAAAAACGAGCAGCCTTAAAGAGGGAAGAAAAATGGAGGAGAGGCAGGAAAAAGATTGAGAAGGCAAGTGCGGGCGGGTGGAAACTGCATGATTGATTTCGTGCTCGTATCTGCCGATTATGGCTCCTCTGCCAGTTCCTACCGCTGCTCTAGACAGCACCGGAGGGAAATGAAGAGAGCCCTTTTTGGGTCGTGTAAGCCATTACTCATTCTTTGCCACTAGAGAGATTTCCACTCCGTAGATGACAAGGACGCCAAGGTAAATTGCTTTCCTCTTAGAAAGAGAATCGTTCAGAGGTTAATTGAACCTGAGAAGCATATATTCTATGATGGGAGTGGACGTTTATTATGTTCCACCAAACTAGGCTGTTCCTCTCTCGGACTGTATTGGGCCTTTTTCAGATTAATTGTCAAAGCTAGAAGGTTTATGCGTGGATATTGACAAGCAGTGTGATCTCTACAGAACCCATAACTCATGAACTAAAATATTGAAGTAATAAATTCAGATTGGAAAGTAAACACTTCATGGCACCTTAATTACCTGTTCCCTGAAACTTAGAGACAGGGGATGCATTTTCAGACGAAAGGCATCTAAGGTCAACAGCGCTTCTGGAGTACCCGTGTTTGCAAACGCTAGTGTTCAAACCATTAGCAACATTGTGAATTGGTCTTTTCATCCAAGAAACCAACATAGCGGTGTCCATTAGTAATATCATAATCAAAGTGACAAGAGAGTGGTAAAAACCTGGTCTTTATGAACACATAAAAGAGGTAGGGTTGTATTTTCTCAAACAGGAAAGGATTTGGTATTTGCATTTAAAAAGAACGAAGAAACAATATTGTAGATCTCCATGCTGAAGTAACAAGGACTCAAGAGTTTGGTGGTTGCGTGCAGATTTTAAGGTTGGAAAAATGGAAATGTGTGTTGGAAAAGTACTTTATGCTTAGCGGTATGGAAAAAATGATTTTATCAGTAGCTGTGAACTTGACATTGAGGAAATCTTGCATTGAAATATTTCAGGTAATAGTTGGCAACTGTGAAAAGCCACATTTGATTTTAGGGGATAGTGTGTTTAGGGAAGAAATAACTGCTTGAGGGGGTGAAAGTGGGGGAGGGAAAGGTATAAACACATCTAAAGACAACATTCATTTCTCTTTCTCCCTCCAGCACCTGGTACGGTGTCCTTGTGTTTGTCCAACGAGTGAAAAGAGCGTTTTAGAGAAATTGCTTTAGATAAAGGGATATGTTTCATTATCCTGAGGTCAGAAAGTTGCTAAGGGGATAGGGGTTGAGATGAACGGTAAAGGTATTGGTTGCCCCTTTTGGGGATTTCCGGCCACATGTTTTCTATTTCTTTCATTGGCCTGCTCAGGATGTAATTGGTGGCCAGGCGCAAAACAATAAAGTCCTGATTTTTAATGAAATTGCCAAGCTCATCAAATTAGATAGAATAGTTACATTATGTTCTTTGCTGATGGCTTAACTAAACATAGCAAACCAAAGCACTGTCACCAGGGAATAAGGTGGCAGTGAAGGGACAGACAGAGCCTCTCTTTTCCTTACTTCAATCTCTCAGCTGCAGCAATTCAAAGTAAACATAATGGTCATAGGAAGTTAACGTTATTTAATGCAAATAGGATGATTTTTTTTTTTAAAGAAAGAAAAGCAAATTACTGCTGTTTCCTAGCCTTAGGATCATAAGTCAGAGGAAGTTTTCATTTTTGTTACTGGATTTTTGTTTGTTTTTTGTTTTGCCAGAGGGAGGGTACTTTTTTCTCCACTTTTTTTTTTTTTTTGTCTTAGTTGTTTTAACGTCTATTTATTTTTGAGAGAGAGAGACACACACACACAGACTGCGAGCTGGGGAGGGGCAGAGAGAGAGGGAGGCACAGAATGCGAAGCAGGCTCCGAGCTGTCAGCACACAGTCTGACACAGGGCTCCAACCCACGAATCGTCTTTAGATGTGTTTATACCTTTCCCTCCCCCACTTTCACCCCCTCAGCCAGTTATTTCTCCCCTAAGCACACTATCCCCTAAAATCAACACACAGTCGGGATTATGACCTGAGCCCAAGTTGGATGCTCAACCGACTGAGCTGCCCAGGCGCCCCCATCTCCACTCGTTTCTGAAACTTAACAAAAGTTCAGTCAAGGAAAACAGATTTGAGTCTGCTTGTTTCCTCTTTGTCCTTCAGACCTGTAGAGGTCCGCACTCAAATAGTTGGATTCAAGGAATGCTCTTTCAGTTTTGACTCATTCTTAGTGTAATTGGGCATCAGGCCCATGCTGCTGCCCCCGCATCTGGAAAGTCTTCCAGGATTAGGCTAATGCTCACAAAATGCACTTGTCTCTCGCCTACTGGGGGCACTAGCCAGTTTGGCACCGGGCCCTGTACTATACGCCCTTGTAGAGTTTTCTGTCATTTGATGTGCCTGGGGCTGTGCCTCTGATTAAACATTTGGGGAGCTAAGTCCAGTACCCCCTTTTAGCTCATCGTGGGTTTTCAGCTCATAATTTAGGATAATAATACAAAAGGACAAGCTTTCAGTCAGGGATGATTGCGTTAATTTTGAGCTATGCCACTTTGGAAAGTTCGGAGCCATGTTTCCTCGTGGATAACTGGGGAGAATGAGATCTGCAGTGATTGTCTTCACGGTCCAGTTTTGAAAATCAAAGTCAATTAAATGTGATTATAGATGTGAGTGAAAATATCTCCTATATTGTAAAGAACTCCTTAAACATAAATGGTTGTCATTGCAGGAGTATAGCAAACGTTTATGGAACATCCGTAACATGTTAGGTCCTTCCTGGGGATCGCCCTTCGTGAAGGGACTAGGAAATGACTGACGGATTGTGTGAGGGCTTCCTAGGCAGAGGAACAGCTTGGGCAAAGGCGCAGAGGCACAGGAAAGCAACTCTAAGCGGGAGTTCATTGTGGCTGGAGCAGAGAGAACTTACTAGAAGAGCACAGAAGGAAGTGGAGCTGAGGGGCAGATAGGCATTAAATCAGAAAGAACCCAAAGAGTGAGATTTTTATCGTGAAGGTAATGAGAAGGATTTGGGTCAGTGACGTGATCACTTCTTCATTTGAAAGGGGCCGCTGGCTGCATGTGAAGGACAGATTGGTGGAGAGCCAGAACTAGAGGCAGAAAAAAACAAAGTTGGAGGCTTTGTAGTAATCCCATGAAGAAATGATCAAATCACAGTGGCAGTTGGGAGGGCCATGAATAGGGAGAGAGGTCCGAACAGCCAGTTTGGGGCTGTAGGATGCGAAGAGGCAGAAGCCATGTGGAGAGGGATGATGCCCAGGTGATGGGGGGAATTGTTCTGCTAATTGTTGAAATCCAGAACACCAAAGAAGGAAAGAGGGCTTTTCTATTTTTAAGGAGTGTGAGAAGTGCAGACGGGATGAGTTCAGTTCCTTTGAATGCCCATGTTCTAACTGGGGATGTCCCTTAACTAGTAGTTGGACATGTAAGTCAGGACCTAAAGAAAGAAGTCTGAGATTAAGGTAGAACTTGAGATGAAGCATTCAGTCATCGAAGCGAAAATATGAACGATTTTTCCCCCGGGAGAGGATGTGGAACGAGAAGAGAGAGTCGAGGATGGAACCCTGGGGTGCACGGTTATTTGACATGCGGTGGGTGCAGGGGAAGAACCCAAGGGGATGAAAGAGGCGTGGCCAAAAAAGGAAGCTCAAAATGTGGGAGGATTCATAAAACAGAATCCCTACTCTTGAGGGGTTCATGCATTGGCATTGCCTGGAATAATTCTCTTCTCTTCCACCTGCCATAGAATGCATGACACAGTTTATCAAACTATTATTGGTTTATTCAAGTTACTGAAAAGTGACTATCCATTACTTTGTTAAGAAAAGACAATTTCCTGATATTTGTGGTTTTTCACAATCTCCATTTGGAATAATTCAAGCAAAACGTAGCTTCAGGAGTTATGGTGATACCCCAAACGAATCCGGTCTTTACAAAAAGGTGGGTGTAAGTTCCTTTTGTATTTGTTGGAGGTAAAATAACAATGTTAACTTCCTAGTGAAGGCTGCAGTAACCTGTTCTTAAGATTTCAGCTTTTACTAGATCTCACCCGTTTGCTCAGATATCTAACTAGACTGCATAAATAAGCCAAATTAATATTTTAGCAGACCTTTACTCAGATATTAGTTTCTAGAGTATTATTCAGTAAAACAAAGCCATATTGAAAGCATGAAATGGCCCAGTCATTTGAGATTCTAATAAAACCCTTTCTGAATTTGCATATAAGAAGTGATAGGTTGTTATGATACGTAAGTATTGATTGCGCTTGGGAGATCTTCCTGTATATAAGTCTAAAAAAAACTTAAATTACCAGTGGAACATAGGATTCTTATATTAATTGCACAGGACTGGTTATTCAAGGTGTATTTTTTTTTAACTTAAAAAAAATTTTTTTTTAAATGTTTACTTAGTTTTGAGAGAGACAGAGACAGAGTACAAGCAGGGGAGGAGCAGAGAGAAAGGGAGACACAGAATCCAAAGCAGGCTCCAGGCTCCGAGCTGTCAGCACAGAGCCCGAGGCGGGGCTCAAACTCACGAACAGCGAGATCATGAACCTGAGCCGGTCGGATGCTTCACCGACTGAGCCACCCAGGCGCCCCCAAGCAGTATTTGGAATGAACCAATATTGAGTTAAAAGTGAATCATTTTTGAAATTGGCGTGTTTTTAAAGTCAGTTGATTTAATTTGCTTACTTAAGATCAAAACAAAGTCAACTTGTTAGAAGTCTGGCAGTAAAGTTTTTTTTGTTTGTTTGTTTTTTTTAATAAATGTTTAGCTTTTATCTCGTCCAAGAAAGGTTTCAAGTAGATGCTAGAAACCAAAGGGATGTGCTTTGGGGAGCTCCGAGCCAATTAAAACAAAAGCAAACAACGGGGTAACCTTCTAAAAGTCCTAGTAATGATAAGCCCGTTGTGTCAATTAAAGTATAACAGGCCTGGGAGATAAAGTTTACATATTAAATATTTGTAACTCCACGTGGGCGATTACAACCATGGTTTTCAAACATCTTCAACGTTTTTCTTTCCATAAGGGAACTACACATTTTCTGTTGTATGGTATTTCTTCCAGACCACCCTGCCTGACATCCCCCATAGCGTCAAGTGTTTCTTCAGCCCACAGTGTTCCGGCATGAGCCCGTGTTCTTGTGTGCAGTCCGGAAGCAGTGTGGCACAACACGGTCAGGCACCCGCTTGACACTTAACTGAGGTGAAGCTGAGATCAGACTTCCCGACTTCACGCACCTGCTCTGCCACAGATGAGCTCTTAGAAGCCGGAGAAATTAACTAAAGCTCTGATGGCTTAAATGTCCCCACTTGAAAAATGGAAATAATAAAGTGAACCCTCATGGGGTCTTTAAGAGTGTAAATGAAATAATCCATACAAAGTGTTTAAGTACCTAGAGCATCTGTCACCCAATAAGCACACTCTATAAAGGCTAATTGATAGAATTATCGTCATTACCATTATTGTTACTGGTCCAACTTTAGTAGCAGTATCGAACCGTGCTTCTCAAAGTGTGGTCTGCGAACCGGTGTCCATCCACGGACTGTTACTGGTCTGCAGTGAGATAAGGGGCTTGTGCCAGATGTCAGTAGACTGTGGCACTAATCATACTGTTCTGGTGAGCTGACATTTTTAATAGCAAGACTTCTTCAATGAAGGAAGCAATGGGTTGATTTACATGCGGTGCAAGCTCTTTATGTTGCCACAAATAAGCATTCTGAATAGAATTGGCATGGAATGTTGGATCAGTGATCCTGTTCTCTAAAAAATAATAGCCTTTTATCCTGAAGACAGTTATTAGTCACTCGTAATGCCTCATTAGCCTTCTGTGTTCTAAACATTATAATTATGGGTTACAAGGATATTGTTTATTAGTTCGGCAGATATTTATTGATCACATCTGTACAAAGCCTTCTGTCTTATTTCATAGAATTGTAAAGAGGGCTTGGAAATGGATCTTGACTTTAGGAAGTCTGCCGTGAACCTAGAGCAAGAGGGCAAAATGAAAATCCGAGTAAACGTGTTGAGTGCGTGTTCTGAGTGTTTGCATTAGTGTTACAGCTTGGTTCCAAAGATTCCGCATAGACAGAGGTCTCCTTTTACTACGCTGCTCCCGTAAATGGCCAGAATTAATACTTTTTATTTTTCAGCCCTTAGACTATCATAATAGAGATCAGAGCTCACTTTATCAAGGGTAGTGTTTCTCCTAGGAGATCCCGAAATCTGGGACACTGGGGAATATCTGAGTTTGGGGATACAAATGACAAAAGCACAACTTATGAAGCTTAGTATTTATAGAAGATTCATCCTTAGGGTTTTTTTTTTCTTTTTATGACTGGTTCTGTTTGATCCTATATGCAAATATATTAGTAATAAAACATTTACTGCTGTACAGAATACGAAGAGACATTAAATAGATACTAAACTATTTTTAAGGTTTCGATACAAACTAACAGTGATTCTTCAAGAAAAATTCATGGGTCAAATAGGGTCACAACAGATTTGGGAGTCCTATAAAAAGAATAATTTTTTGAAAGGTAAGGGGTGTGTGTGTGTGTGTGTGTGTGTGTGTGTGTGTGTTCATTCCCTTTTCTCCCACAACCCTTTTTCTAAAGAGTGGATGTGAAAGGGACTGGCTGTAAATTAGATCACACAGAACAGACTATTTTCATAGACTATGGGAAAATGATTTAAAATGCTCAAGAGATGTTATTTAGTTTTTAATCTTAAGACTTTTTTATGTGAAAATGATTTATTGCCCTGCTTGCTAAGCCAGATCGTAACCCCACTCTCTGTTCCATTCTGCCCTTTGCCTTCAACTGTTACCAGCTCTCCTACAACTTGATTCACTAATGACTTTAAGAAAATTATAATTTTTAGTATTAACAAATAGAGTAATATATCAAATTTAGGAGGAGAATTATAAAGAAAACCAGAAGTGTAAAACATAAAAGTTTGGGTTAAGAAATGACCGGGTGAGTTTGGCCCATGGCACTTAAAATAAAACGCCATCTCTGTAGCACATCGAGTCTCTGGTGACGTGGCCACGTCTCCTCTGTGAGCGCATCTGTACCAGAACCTTCTCTCTCCTTTCAGGTACCAGCCACATCCTCCTCCTTTTTTTTTTTTTAATTTTTTTTTTCAACATTTATTTATTTTTGGGACAGAGAGAGACAGAGCATGAACGGGGGAGGGGCAAAGAGAGAGGGAGACACAGAATCGGAAACAGGCTCCAGGCTCTGAGCCATCAGCCCAGAGCCTGACGCGGGGCTCGAACTCATGGACCGCGAGATCGTGACCTGGCTGAAGTCGGACGCTTAACCGACTGCGCCACCCAGGCGCCCCATCCTCCTTCTTTTAGTTCCTTGACCATAAGACTAAGTCCGCGTGTCCCAGACCATCCGTGTTTCACACCCCGTGCTCTGCCTCGAGGGACGGTGAGCTCCCTGAGGACAGGACCCAAACCTGCCTGTTGTCTCTGTGGCACCACTGTGTCTACAGGACAGACACTTGGTGGGCCCTCAGGTACTGGCCGAATAAGTGAACGAAAGACCAAAAATCTAGGCGTGGAGGATGAGAAAACCTGAGGACAGGGCGAACCTTTTAGATCATGAATAGTACCTGTAATGAAACAGATGTTAGTCTTAAAAGTGGAAGATCCCTGAAGAACAGAAAGCGATTCGGTCATTATCTGCTCAGCCTCTAATCGCTAACTGAGCACCCACTGTATGTGGGCTCAGACTGTGGAAATTACCCGAGAGGGTAGGTAGCGCTCCGATAACAGTCTGAGTAGAGAGAGTCAAAACGTGGGGAAAGGATAATAAGCACAGATGGTTGAGTAGTTTCCTAATCCAGAAGGACGTTGCTCCCCAGTACTGGTCATCTCCGGGAGCTCTGAAGGTCAGGGGCCTGCCCCAAGCATGGTGTGCACCTCCATCACCACTCAGGGCAGCTCGGCGACTCTTCGGAAAGGCTCGAGAGAAACCCACCTTCGGTGTGGAAACAAGAGTTAACTGTGGCTTGGGTGTGTGATTCAAGGGAAAACCAAGAGCCCGTACAAACGTTTCAGTTTTGGAACCTGGGAATTCACCAGCATTTCGGGCCAGAGCCTTTAGAAACCTGGAAGCCTAGTGACAATAGCTTGTCACCAGCATCTCGGCATGAAATGAAGGCCCAGGCACATGGGAGGAACCAGATCCTGAGGCGCTTTGAAGGACTTTGTCCCTGACACAACGTGGGGCAACTTGGGAAGCTGAACAAAAATATCTCTGAAGTGCTAACATGATTCACTCAACCAATATTTACACAGGCTTAGCATGCGGACTGTGCTGTAGACGGCCGTGAGCAAGAGAGACACAGCTCTGCTGAGTGGTGCTGGCCTTCCACCAGAAACGAGGTAAGCAGGTAAAAATACATACCTTGTTAGATGGTGGTGAGCATGAAGGGGCAAAAAACAAAGCAGGAAGAGAGGCTAGGAAGTGGGTCTGGGTCATGGGGGGGGTGGGTCAAAGTTTAGGGTGGCCGGTGAGCCCTCGCCGGGTGGGCGTGTGAGAAAACCTTCACAAAGAAAGGGTGGTAGCTGTGGGGACACCTGCGGAAAGGGCCTTTCGAGAGGGGAACAGCCATGACGTCCCCAGGCCCGCACAAGTCAGGGTGTCCGAGGAACACGGAGGGGGCCACGGGGCTAGAAGTGGGGGGAGCGAGGGGGACAGTCGGAGATGAGGGCGGAGCCACCAGGCCCATCCGGAGCCACCGAGCCACCAGGCCCATCAGTCCTGTTAAGTGTTTGGGGTTCTCCTTGGAGTCAGGAGCCGGGAAGCCGGTAGAGACTTTGAGCAGAGGAACCACGAGCTGACTTGAACGGGGTCGCTGCGACTGGGTTGAGGAGTGACAGCGGGGCTAAGGGTGCAAGCAGAAGGCCAGTCACGAGGCTGTAGCGGCCCAGGTGACCAGCCGCTCACAGTGCTTGAGGCGTTTTGGAAGTAGGACTGACGTGATCGGGTGGTCGGGCAAGTCGCCGCAGTTAGTGGTAACTTAAGATCTGACAGTTGTGTGGGTTAGAAGTCCATCAAGGTCCTCACCGGGCTAAGGCCGAGGGACCAGCAGGGCTGTGTACCTTTCTGGAGACTCTAGGAGAGAATCCACTTCCTTGTCAGCTTTCAGAGGCCACCCACGTCACTCCTTGGCTCATGGCCCTCCCTCCATCTTCAAAGCCAGCAACACGGCATCCCTCTGGCCCTTCTTCCATAGTCCTGTCTCCCTCTGACTATAACTGGGAGAGGTCGTCTGATTTCAGGACTCAAGATGACCCTGGATTCACCAGGGTGGGCTCCCTGTCTCGAGTCTGTAGCTTCATGACGTCTTCACGAAGACGGCATGCAAAGTACAGATTTACAGGTCCCAGGGATTAGGGATTAGGATGTGCACATCTTTGTAGGCAGGGGAATTTGAGATAAAGAGAAATCTAGAATAACTTCAGCATTTTGGGTCTGAGCCATTGAAAGGGAGGAAGTCATCGAGAAGGGCAGGACCCGGTTTGTGGCTCTGGGGTAAACATCGGAGCTCGGTTTAGGACGTGTTGAAATGCCTGTCAGATATCCAAGGTGGAGGTGACCAGTCGGTGGTTGAGCACAGGAGACTGAAGTTTAAGAGCCAGGATTAACAGGACCTATAAGTGAGAGTCCCCCATGTGTGGATGGCACTGAAGCCGTGAGACCGGATGAGACCACACTGGCCCTTTTAGATCTCCATGAAGTCCTAAAGTTGTACATCTGAGAATTTGATCGGTGTGAGGAATATACATTTATAGTAAATTGAACACGGAGAAAAATGCAGAAGAGGAGCGTTGAACTGTGAAACCTAAACCAGAGTTTCTCCGGACAGGTTTCACGACCTTGTTTTACTTAGCCCCTTGCAAACTTTATCTTTCCGTTTCTGTGAACTGTATTTCTAGAATTACTGCACCAGAGCCAAGCATCTGAATGACTAAGATGTAGCTCCTCTTACATCAACTTCTGATTCTTTGTTGTTGAGGTGGTTTCGTGTTACGTTAGGTCTGTAGTATTTTAATAAGTACTCGTTTAAAAGTTGTAATAGACTCACTTCAAAGGGCGGTCCTTGACAGATTATGCAGTCCCCAGTTTATAGGTAAGATAGCTTTGAAAAGGAGCAAATTACCAATCTCTCAGATTCTTTGGAGTGCAACATAGTTGCTACTGGCAACAGAACAATTTTTACTAAATTTTATTTTGAGTGGCACGTAACCTACCATATTTGTTTTCCCTTACTTAGGATGGTATTACTAAATTTGCCAAAGGCCGAAACATGGATCTCTTGTATGTGTATTTAATTATATCCCAGAAAATATTGACACGGCTCATGTCAGTTGCAGGATAAATGCAGAGAGGTGTCCTCCATCTTGAAGACTCAGCCACTGCCCCGTCGAAATCCCGAACTCTGAACTATAGAGCGGCAAGAAGTGCATCTGAGCAGTGAAAATAGATGTCACAGACTTCATAGCTTTGCTCAGACTTACTGGAGTCAACATAGAACCCTTTGAGGACTCGACCTGACAGGTCTTCCTGTCAAACAAGCCTGACTGGTTTCTAACATGCCAGGTAGGAGAGCAGGTTAGAAAAGCAGAGGGGGGGGCTCACGGGGCAAGCTCACTGACCAAAGTGGGACGTGGGGACTGAATCTGCAGAAAAGTGGCTCTTCAGACCAGTAGTCTGGCCTTTAACCCGTGGACGCTTAAGGGAAGTCTGAGGACATCATTCTGTTTAGGAACTGACGTAATGGTGACCCTGAGTCATGAAGAGAAAGTTAGATCGTTTTAGTAGGCAGAGCTTTGGTTATCTGTTGCTGCAAGACGACAAACTACCCTGGAACGTAGTAGCTTCCAGGAGCGGTGACCCTGTGTTCCCTCTCACAATTCTTTGGGTTGACTGGGTTCCTGTGGGTGCTGCTTTTGCTGGCTGTTGTGTTGGCTGGGCCTGTGGGCATCTGGAGACCTGAATGGAGCACTATCCGTGGCTTACCCACATGACATACCTGTGCTTTCTGTCAGCAGAAGCCCAGTTTTGGTCTCTTCCCACTGACCTTTTCACGTGGCTTGGGCGTCTCACCCAATAACAGCCGGCTCCAACGGGGGTGATTCAGGCATGTGAATACCTTGGAAGTGGTTCAGCATCACTTGACTGCCTTCTTTTGACGGCAGAGATTCACAGGGCCAGCTCAGAGTAAAGGGAGAGGAAATCGAGTCCACCTCTCCAGGGGAGCAGGGGCAGAGCATCTGCCGCCATCTTGAATTCACCGTGACAGAGAAATGGGTGATAGAGCTGTACAGCGTATGTGTGGTGAAGGGGCGAGGGGACCCTGAGATCTCTAGAAAGATGACTCTTCAGAAAACTTGACTGTTCCCTGGGGGTTTGAAGCGCTCGATCCTTTATAAATGTGACTCTCAGTACAAGATAATTTCATCTTTAAGGAGTATTGTAAAACTAAGAGAAGCATTTCAGGGGTGTATATCTGGTAAAAATAATAGCTGTGCTTTTTTTCTTTTTTGAAGTAAAACAGTTCAGAAATAGTACCTCCAACAATCATCGGTCATGGCAACAATTTAAATTACCTGTCAAACGAGAACCCCCTAGAAGGGATTCTAATCAGAATAAAGCAAAAGTTGAACATAAAACTAAATGTTAACTTCTCTTAAGCATTGGGATTTTCTGATTCTTGGATACCTTCTCAACGTTAGCTTGTCCTGTGATCTCAAGCCATCGTGTTTCTTGGATCTATTCTGTGCCACTCATAGGGGGGTGGCAAAGAGCTGGGCCGTTAATCCATGTTACATTTGTGTTATTACATCGTTGTAACTCCAGTTTAATTTGGAAACAATGGCTTCCAGAATGAATTTTGAAGAACTCTACCTTTGAGGAGCTCCAACATCCTTCCCCTCCCCGCCCCCCTCCCCCCACCTCTGGTTATTAGTTTCTCCCTCCTTTGGCCTATTTTTGTGTGAGTTTTAAAACTCTTGGTCCTGACCCCAAACGTATCCTTATGTGTGTGTCTCATGGCTGGTTTATTAATGGAGGCCCTGAGAAGGCACTCAGCAGGGGCTTCTGGAGTGTTTGACTGTTTCCCTGGAGCCTGGCTTGACCATTGGGGAAGCCTTTTTTATTATGTACGTTGAGGAGTTGGCCCTTTGAGCCCCAACAGTCTAAAGCAATAGTGAGGATAAATGGAGTGCTATAAAAAGAGTAATTTCACTGACAGTATCATGAACGGCATTTTATGCTCTGCTCTTTTTTTACATGAGTTTTTCTGACTTTTTCGTGTGTTCACCTGCTTAATGTGAAAAGACGCTTATTTTCAGCAATGTTGATTTGGATTTTTTTTAAAAATCACTCCTGAGTGGAAGATCACTTACCTGACAGGTAGGGAATACGTTACTGGTGTCGATTTGTCCTGGCCGGGGGAGTTTCTCTTCTTCGTTTAAAATAAATGTTTTCTTTTTACTGCCTCTTGAGTCTGACATTTTGGGCTGCAGACCCTGGAACCTCAAGAAACAGGCTTGAGATTTCTGGTTCGCTTCCACAGACACGACCTTACTAATAAAAGCTAGTGATAGCCTCAAATGGAAAAAAAAAAAGAAATCCACCTCCCTCGCCTGACATTGTCAACTGGCACAGGCAAATGGAAAATGAAGTTTTAAAAAAATACTCTCTTTTAAACTAGAGGGTTTCTTAACTAAAAAAAAAAAAAAAAAAAAAAGAGAGAGAGACTGGTAACCAGTGTTAGGGGATCACCCCCTGGGCCCTGACAGTCTTCCCTGTCGCAGGGCCCAGCATCTCTCGTAGTGGCGTTAGAGACCCTGTGGTGGGGCCTAATGGCCACCGCATCCCCTGGTTGCTGCTTTTGCTGTCAGGACCTGTGATCGAGGTCAGGCCGAGAGCACGAGGTCCAGCGTGGCACCGTCTCCAGGCCGGCGGGGAGGAAACCGCAGCTGCCCCAACTTGAAGAGCGAACCTTGAATTATTCCTCGGCTTTCAAATAGGCCACAGAAATGACAGACAGTAGCCAGTTCCCAGGAAAGAAGAACAAAAAACCAGTTAACGCTTTTGTTTTGAACACCGGTGCTTTTTCTCCTGAACACCTTATGTCTGATTTTCCTTCTTTGTTTGTCTGTTGGTAGCGTGGTTTACTGACTGTCATTTAACGTGCTCAAGAGTGCTTCGTGAGCCGGGACCGTAAAGGACCCAGCGGAGGCGACCGGATGCAGACTTGAGGCACTCAACTTGCCCAGACCACGGACTGAAGTCTTGGCAGTTAGGACACCGGAGTCTGTGTCCGTGGACTTTCAACCCTGTTGGCGGTGGGTGATTGTCGGAGGAACCCGATGTAGGATGCCAGCTGCTTAAGCTCCCTCTCGGACGAGATGGAAGAAAAAGAGCTGGAAGGTCCCAACTCTGCGTCCGAGAAGCGCTATTTCCCAGAATCCCTTGATTCCAGCGATGGGGATGAGGAGGGGGTTTTGGCCTGCGAGGACTTGGAACTTAACCCTTTTGATGGATTGCCTTATTCGTCACGTTATTACAAACTCCTAAAAGAAAGAGAGGATCTGCCAATATGGAAAGAAAAATACTCCTTTATGGAGAATCTGCTTCAAAATCAAATTGTGATCGTTTCAGGAGATGCCAAATGTGGCAAGAGCTCTCAGGTGAGTAGCCGCTACGAAATACCATTTGCCTTATGTGGGGTACTTTTGTGTCACTTAAGTAATTATAGTGTCACAGCACGGTGTTCAGTTTTAGTAATAATCTGGTCGTCTACGAATTTGTCCATTTCTTCCAGGTTGTCCAGTTTGTTGGCATACAATTTTTCACAGTATCCTCTGATAATTGCTTGTAGTTCTGAGGGATTGGTTGTGACAAATCCGTTTTCGTTTGAGATTTTATCTATTTGTGATTTCTCTCTTCTATCTGTTTCCTCTCTCTTTTCTTTTTGAGAAGCCTGGCTAGAGGCTTATCAATTTTGTTTCTTTCTTCAACAAACCAACGCTTCGTTTCATTGATCTCCTGCTCTTTTGAGTTCTGTATTGCTAATTTCTGCTCTGATCTTCATTATTTCTCTTCTTCTGCCGGGTTTGGGGTTTCTTTGTTGTTCTGCTTCTAGTTCCTGTAGCTGTGCTGCTAGATTTTGTATTTGGGATTTTTCTTGTTTCTGGAGATAGGCCTGGATTGCAATGTAAACAAAACAAAACAAAACAAAGCGTTAGCAATTCAGACACAGCAGTTGTGACTTACCTAGTTTTATTTATTAAAGCCAGCTGAATAACAGTTAATTATATACGGGTGTTGATTGTGTTTAGCGTACCACAACATTTTCTCTAGAATGGTAGATAAAAATCCATTCAAATTGTTTCATTACATATTTTAAAAGATGAGATCAATGTCATTTGCTTGTCATAGACTTGGGGGTTGATTGCTCTGTTTACATGTCCAGCAGTCTGATGATCGAGGCATTTGGACATGCTTGTTGGTGCAGCTGGTTAAGCTCCAGAAATCCAACAGCACAAGAAAATTTTTGTTTTCCAGACTATGAGAAATAAGGAAGTGGTCACGTATCATCCTGGCCTGAGGTCATACATTTCGGGATCGATCAGGGTAAATAGCTCATGAAAAATGTATAATGTCCAGGCCGCTGTTCTGCTTGAACTTCTAGATCTGATTTTAGTGGCATCTATATTTTACCTTTAAATTATAAAGCAAGCAATATTTCTGTTATAAAATTCATGCATGGATTCTTATGAAAAATGAGAATTAAAATAGACCATAAAGATGATCTGACAGTGGCCCAGAGGGATTGGACAATTTGTCTAACTAATGTCACATACTTTTCTGAGTTGGAATTATAAGAGGACTTTCTACAGTACAGTGCCACATTCAGGTTGTTTGTTACCTTTGGGGCTTACTTGTTCTAACTTGAAGGGAGGAAGGCTGGACAAGAGGTGGTTCTTCTTTCACTTAGCTGCCAATGTCAAGGGTTTGCTATGAACTGTTACTCGTTAGGGTGAGTCGTTGTTACAATGAATGCTTTTGGCATGTCGGCAAGAAGCTCCTGCTGAAATAATATTCCTGGTTACTGTGGACAAATGGCAAGTTGAACATTATTTAAAATTGGGGGCACCTGGGTGGCTCAGTTGGTTAAGCGGCTGACTCTTGGTTTCGGCTCAGGTCATGATCTCACAGTTCTCAGGGTGAGTTCGAGCCCCGCATCGGGCTCTGCACAGAGCCTGCTTCTGATCCTCTGTCTCCCTCTTTCTCTGTCTCTCTCTCTCAAAAGAAATAAACGTTAAAAAAATTGAAAAATGATTTAAAGTTGTTCTTTTGCAATAATTCAGATTTTTAGAATAAGTTTGCAAAAATAGGACAAGGATTTTCCACATGTTGTTTACCTAGCTTCCCCAGATGTTAATATTTCACCACATTTGCTTTACCATTCTCTCTCTTCCCATACACACCCACACCTACACACACACTCACACACACATACACACCTACAGACACGCACAGTTTTTATTCTGAACCCTTCAAACGTTGATGATACGAGGCCCTTTGCCTCCAAATCTTTCAGCAAATATTTACCAAAAACAGAGCACAGCCGCACTGTAATGATCCAAGTCAGGAATGTGAAATTGACATTTCATGATGCTCTAGTTTACAGACTTTCAAATCTCATCGATTTTCCCACTGATGTCCTTTATTTTTATTTATTTGTTTTTTTTAAATATGAAATTTATTGTCAAATTGGTTTCCATACAACACCCAGGGCTCATCCCAACAGGTGCCCTCCTCAATGCCCATCACCCGCCCTCCCCTCCCTCCCACCCCCCATCAACCCTCAGTTTGTTCTCAGTTTTTAAGAGTCTCTTACGGTTTGGCTCCCTCCCTCTCTCACCTCCTTTTTTTTAATGTCCTTTATAAAAAAAAAAACATTTTTCCGGTCTAGAATCCAAAGTACATTGCACTCAATGGTCATTTCTCTTTAACCACCTATAGTCTGAAAGGGCTCAGGTTTTCCTTGTCCTTCCTGACCTTGACATTTTGGAAGAGTGTCTTGTAGGACATCCCTCAGCCGGCGTCTGTCTGATGTTTCCTTAGGATTAAATTCCAGTTGTGCGTTTGCGGCAAGAAGACCGTGGAGGTGCTGTGGCAGCCTCCTCGGTGCAGCCTCTGTGGAGGCATAACGGTTCTGTCCCTGATGCTAATGAAGTTTGGTGCCTCGGTAGGGTGGTGGCTGTCTTGTGCTTCGCTGTAAAGTCACCATCATTCCCCATCCTTGAGGAGGTGGGGAGATGCGGGGCGCCTGGGGGGCTCTGTCGGTTGAGCGTCTGACTGCAGCTCAGGTCGTGGTCTCACAGTTGGTGAGTTTGAGCCCCGCATCGAGCTCTCTGCTATCAGCACGGAGCCTGCTTCCGATCCTCTGTCCTCCGCTCTCTCTGCCCCTCCCCTGCTTGCTCGCTCTCTCAAAAATAAATAAAACAGAAAAAAAAAAGAGATGTGAGGAGGTTCTCGTACCCACTGCCTAATTGAAGAAGTAAAACACCGTCGTTCTCAGAGGCTGCCTTCCCCATATTTTACTCTCTTTCCTCCACGGAGTAACTTGGATTCATTATTTCTTGCTTTTCTTTTTATAGACTTACCATATTTTTTGGTTATGAGCACTGTTATCCTGGTTAGCCAGTTTTCACTTTTTTTTAGATTTATTTATTTTTGAAAGAGACAGAACACAGGTGGGGGAGGGGCAGAGAGAGAGGGAGACACAGCATCCGAAGTGGGCTCCAGGCTCCGAGCCATCAGCACAGAGCCCGACGCGGGGCTCGAACTCACGGACCGCGAGATCGTGACCTGAGCCGAAGTCGGACGCTTAACTGACTGAGCCACCCAGGTGTCCCCAGGTTTCACTTGTAAAGGGACATATTATTGTGCTCTGACACCAGCCCATCCTGCCCAGGTGTTACTGACATTCATCCACAACAGTGGCTCTCTAACTTGAGCCTATCAGACTCACCTGGAGGCTTCCTAAAACCCACCTGCCATTTCCCACCCTCCTGACCGGCCTCAGTTTCTAGTCCAATAGGTGGGGGAAGGGGAGCTGGCATGGTTAACAAACCTGCGGGTGATGCTGGCAGTCTCAAAACTGAGCTTTGAGAACCACAAATGATCCTGATGCTTTATGGCTGGGCTTCATTTGTTTTTCCCTTTGAGGGTAGCCCCTTGCCTGAATCTACTGCAGTTTATATATCCTTTCTCCTGATGATGGGCATTTGGGTTGCTTCCGGGGTTTTGCTTTTCCCAAGTGTTGTGACGAGCATTTTGCAGAAGTCTTCTGTGAGATATTTTCAAGAGTTTTTACACAATGGAATTTTTAAAAAGTCAGTGTTTCACTTAAAAAAAATGAAAGTGGGGCGCCTGGGTGGCTCAGTTGGTTGAGCAGCCGACTTCGGCTCAGGTCATGATCTCACAGTCCATGGGTTCGAGCCCCACATCAGGCTCTGTGCGGACAGCTCGGAGCCTGGAGCCTGCTTCGGATTCTGTGTCTCCCTCTCTCTCTGCCCCTCCCCTGCTCATGCTCTGTCTCTCTCTGTCTCAAAAATAAATAAAAACATTTAAAAAAATGGAAGTAAAAGATACAGGAGGCAATTTGAGACCACGTAAAGTACGCTTCTCGTCACACGTGCACCTGCTGGTGTTACTATCCTCAGATTACTCTTTGACAGTAGGACACTGGTGCCAGGTGCCAACCGAAGTGGTGACTTTTCTAATTCTGACATTCCTTCTACGTTTAGCATTCGGAATTCTTCTGTAAAGCTAAACTTCCTCTTCGTTGTTTATTTGCTCATTTATTCGTTTCAGTGTGGGCTCAAGTATTCTTTCCTTATTCGGTACCGAGCCCATTTATTTTGTTGCGCGGATTGTCCCCAACGTGGCCTGCGGGATGACTTCTGCGTCCTTCTGACGGTCCCCGTCATTCTTGGCGCGTTTCTTTGCTCTCTGGCCCCGTAACACGTGACAGGCCCATCTAGTGTGTTCCCTGTTCCAGTCTTAGAAATAGCCATTTTCGGGGCGCCTGGGTGGCTCGGTCGGTGGAGCGTCCGACTTCGGCTCAGGTCACGATCTCGCGGTCCGCGAGTTCGAGCCCCGCATCGGGCTCCGTGCCGACGGCTCGGAGCCCGGAGCCCGCTTCGCATTCTGTGTCTCCCTCTCTCTCTGCCCCTCCCCCGCTCATGCTCTGTCTGTGTCTCAAAAATAAACAAACATTAAAAAAAAAAAAGAAACAGCCATTTTCCTCAGGGAGACCTGGTCCCTTTAGGTGGAGAACTGTACTTAGAAATCAAGATCTGGGCACCAAGTGGCGTTGCCATCAGCTCGTCGTTGCTTCCAGGCCCCGTCAGGTAACAGAGCTAGGAGGCAGGTGTGTGGGTATGTGTGCCACCTCCCCGTCTCCCCCTGTAACTGTTTCTCTGTCTGTAGCTCTCTTTCTCTGCATTTGTATTTCCGTCTTTATCTCTGTCTCTCCGAGTCTCCAAAACCATGAATTCGTGCCGGTGCCTCTGATGCCAGTTGCACAGCACAGGGCTCGCTGTGGCCCGCCTTGCTGCTTCTGAATAACTCCCTTCTCTAACCCTGAGGAACCTGCCCCGTGATCACGATACGTGGTATCGTTACTTGTTCAGTCCTGGAATGCACGCTCCGTGCAGTTTCAGAGTTGCTTTAGCCCGCTCTTTTGGTTAGGAAAACACCAAATATATACCCTCTGAGTTTTCTTTTAGAATTTGCGACCGCTAAAGGCAAGACTTGTCACCCTACACCGTGGAATATGGTACGTCGATAGCTAGCAATGGTCTCTCGTGCTGTCTTCGACTTCTCAACCGTTTTCACAAATAATGCTTGTTTTCTGTTCATCGGGAAGTCGGTGTGTATCTTCGGGGTGAGAGAAATCTAAGTAGCATGGGAAATCTAAATAGATGGGAAAGTGGGCCTGTTCCAAACCAAATTACGTATCGGGAGCATCGGTTGTTTTCTCGGTCTGGAAACAGCCCGGTTATTTTTGTTAGCTTCCGAGATGATTTTCTGGTTCCTCAGAGTTTCAGCCTTTCAAACAAGAGTTTGTCTTTAGACCCAAGCCTTCTAAAGAGGACCACAGACATTTTGCAGGGTCCAAAAAGTTCCATCTCTCTCCGGTGCGGCTGGCATTTTGTGACTGCCCGAGGGAAAAATAGGACAACCTTTCATACATTTATAGGACCTTTTCCTATTGCCTTTTCTGGGGGCAGCTTTATGCAAAAGCCCGACAGAGAACGGAATATTTTTAGAACTGTCTCTTCTCTTTGCTTCTCGCTTTCTGGCTTTTGTCCTGAAATTTCCCAGGAGGTGGACGAGTTAGTGAGGGGAGTAAGCGTGATGTACCTGAGATTTAACCTAAATTCAGAAACTCTATGGTATAGAACATCTCCACCCCAGTAACTGAGCAAACTTGTCCACCATTTTCTGCTGGTTCATTCTACATGTGTTCACTCACCGTCGAGATACATACAAATTATGGTATCCAGGGACGTGTGACATTTAATTCAGCGGGGGACCCACTGCTCAGTAGTGTGTCCCGACATGGTGGGTCCCCTGGGGCGGCCTTAGGAGCGTGCTCAGGGGTGGTCACTTTGCGGGAATGTTTCTGTAGGGATGCATACCTTGGGGTGAATCGGAGGTCCTCTAGGTGCCTTTCAACTCTGGGTCCCTATGATTCTGGCACCGGAATAAGAGTGAGCGATCGGAGCCATGGCTCTGGCTGCGCCTTCCGTGGTCCTACGGAGCAGAAGGGGAACCAGGCTGTCGCTGACAGGTGAGTGACATAACCTGAGGGCTCGGAGGCCTTCGGGACTAGGCTATATTAACAGGGGTAGAGCCGTGTCTGGCTCACTTCATTTCTGCATGTGTCCATTCGATGAGGTGAGACCATCTCTGCCAGTGGGTGGAAGGACAGCAGGTGCTCCACGGATGTAATTCACGTGGCTGTCTTCTCGCCACAGTGGCAGCCGTGGGCCCGCACACGGATGCCACTGCCGCTGCTGTCCTGGGCCTGCCGGATCGGGCCCCCCGAGGACCCCGGGTCCCGGCTCTCCCAGGTCCAGCCACCGGCCTCCGTGCCCGCTGCCTGGAATACAGAGTGTCTTTTCTTCCCTTTGTGACTTTGTACAGCGTAGAAGTCCAGTACTAACTTGCGTTGATGGAGCCTTGAGGTAGATTAGACTCTGGTTACTCAGAGGACTCTGAGTCCTCACCTAGTCTCATGCTGCACCTGGGCCAGCGTCCCGGGGATCTCCTTGCAGGCAGGAGACGAGAGCCGGGGACGCACGTTCTCACCGCGCACTGCGGCACTGATGGCCCACCGCGCCCGGCCCAGAGGCGGCCCAGCCAGGCTCTGGGACAGAACAGAGACGTGCTTCCCGGCTCGGGCTTTCACACGTGTGGCACGTCACGCAGTCCGGGCAATGGCATTCAAAACCTGGGTTGAGGGAGTTTGAAACGGTTGTCCGGTGAGTTCAGAATGAAACTATTTGCAGTCATAATTTCTAGTAGGGCGAGTTTCTAGACCAAATGTATGAATTTGGGTGTTGTCTACTGCCCGCACTCCCAGATCAATCTGTAGATGGGTTTATTTTATTTTCTTCTATTCATGTGTCAGAGGGGCAGTTTCCTATTTTGTTCACCAGGTTGCACAGCTTATGCCAAGTTCTAAAAGGATACTTAAGGCACACAGTGGCCTAGAACTCAGTGTTTCTCTCTGGAAGGAGTAAAGCCAAATGATGGATGGAAGGGTGCGGGTACTTAAGTGCTCCAAGTTCTGGCACTTGCAACTTAGATACGTTCTTAATACTGGGGGGGGGGGGGGGGGGGGTAGGGGGACTCTCTCCCACAGAGAAACAGTGGAAGAGAGAAATGAAATCTCGAACAGGTGCATACTTCGCTGGTAAGAGGCTAAGGTATATTAGGACAAAGCCAAAGCCACTTCCCGAGGATCAGAATCCGGGCAGGAATGGCACGGGGTTTATTGTAGGTGCGGGCGGCGGGCGGGCGTGCCCTGTGAAGCAGTCTTCTTGGCGTCCCTTGAAATCATGAAATGTCCACAATTTGCTAAGGCACCAAACCTTTCGATGAGCCCTAGCTGGCTTGGAGTGATCCAGAAGGTGTGTAGGACCAGAGAAATTGTACACAACGGGCCAGATGATTCCCTGTTTCCTTTCCCTCGGCGTGTCCATCGCTCACTGCTGCTCCCTGCGTGTGGCTGTTCCCGAGGGGGCTGTGCGTGGTCCGCGGTCAGAGCCACGTTTGAGGGGGTTCCCTGCAATTAGCCACGACTTGTGCTCATCTAGTCACTGGGCTGTGTCCGCAAACGTCCTTACATTAAACACAGTGTGTGTGTGGTCAGTCTTGCGCTCTTTTTTATTGTTGTTGTTGTTTTTTAATTTTTTAACATTTATTTATTATGGAGAGACAGAGCATGAGCAGGGGAGGGGCAGAGAGAGAGGGAGACACAGAATCCGAAGCAGTCCAGGCTATCAGCACAGAGCCCGACGCGGGGCTCGAACTCACGAACCGTGAGATCACGACCTGAGCCGAAGTCGGACGCTTCACCGACTGAGCCACCCAGTTGCCCCGGATATTTGTTTCTTCTTATGCAGTTCGTCTGCTAGTGAGTACTGCTCAAGCTTCCTTTGCAGTTAACGTCCCTTGGTTTTATTACTTCTCTCCCATGCTGAGTTCTGAGTCCAGGACTTTTCCCGTCCTTCTATTATGATGATACCCTTAACTAGCCATCCATCCAAATATTTATTATGTCTATTATGTGTCAGGTCCTCTGCTAAGTATTGGGGAAATTATGAACCACACATGTCCAGCTTAAGGATTCTCCAGTCTGATGGAGACACAAAAATTCAAACAAATGGTTTTAATACGTTTTCACAAGAATGCTGTGTAGAGTCTCAGCTAGCGACCTGGAGAGTGGATCCCGACATGAAGGCAATCAGGTTTAAAAAAAGTAAGGGTTTGGTAGGGACTTAAAAATTATTTGCTGGGGAATGAGGGAGACAGAAAATTTTATGTGAATTCCCTTTTAGGTGACCTGGGATGGTGAGCAGTTCAAGGTAGAGTATACAGAACCGTGGGCTTTTGAAATATTTCGGGGGCACCTGGGTGGCTCAGTCAGTTAAGCATCCGACTCGTGATTTCAGCTCAGGTCACGATCTCACGGTTCATGGGATGGAGCCCCACCTCGGGCTCTGTGATGACAGCGCAGAGCCAGCTTGGGATTCTCTCTCCTTGTCTCTCTCTGCCTCTGCCCCCCTCGCCTTCTCTCTATTTCAAAAAAAAAATTTTTTTAATAAATAAAAATAAAATATTTTTGGAAAGTATAAGGAATTTGTTTATTCATCAAAAATTTATTGAGTAAAATGACTTGCAATTATTTGGTGACCAAGAGAGACAGCCTGTGGTCTCCCAGGGCTGGCTCATGGTCTAGCGGGGTGGGTGGACACCAGGAACAGCCCAGGAGCTGCAGGACGTGTGAGCCATGTGTGGTCTTGGGTAGCACCCTAGGGGGTCTTCTGCCTCTGGGGGGCACGGGCACAGTAAGCATTGTGTAGAAAACGTCCCAGGAGCTTAGACTTGAAGGGTAATTCCTCTGTGCAACCCATTTTATGGAGAGGAAACTGAAGCTTAGAGAAATTGTGACTTACAAATAACCAACTAGCTGGGGCACCTGGATGGCTCAGTTGCAAGAGTACACGATGCCCGATCTTGAGGTCGTGAGTCTGAGCCCCACACTGGGTGTAGAGATTACAAAACAAAACCAGAACAAACTAGTAACAAACCAGACCTGGAATGCTGGCCTTTGGCCCCTGTAGTGCCTTGTTGTTTCCTCGTGTGCCTTGATTCTAGATTTCCTGAGGCTGGTACCTTAAACATTCATCTTCCATAGGACAGAGTGGGCACTGAACCCATTAATTACTGATTAGGTTTCAACCTGTTAACAAGGCTGACCCCTATCTTAAATGGAGGAAGTACACTTGCAGTGTTGACGTTTAGGGATTTGCAGTGCGCAGCACTGGCTCATTTTGGAGGTACTGATGATTTCTGGCCGAGTGTCAAATTACAGTGAGGATTATAATCTAAGAGTTCTATGACGGGTCTAGTAAATAGCAAACCTCAAAATAATTAAACATGTGAAAACCTCTAAAGATCTTAGAGCTATTTAAAAACACTCTCAGAGTGGCGCCTGGGTGATGGTCAGTTGAGCGTCCGACTTCGGCTCGGGTCATGATCTCGCGGTCCGTGAGTTCGAGCCCCGCATCGGGCTCTGTGCTGACAGCTCAGAGCCTGGAGCCTGTTTCAGATTCTGTGTCTCCCTCTCTCTGCCCCTCCCCTGCTCATGCTCTCTCTCTCTCTCTGTCTCAAAACTAAATAAATGTTAAAAAAAAAATTAAAAACACTCTTAGAATGATCTGTTTTAAAAACACATGTCACGGGGCACCTGGGTGGCTCAGTCGGTGAAGCATTCAACTCTTGATTTTCAGCTCAGGTCGTGATCTCATGGTTCAGAAGTTTTGAGCCCTGTGTTATTTCTGTGCTGACAGTGGGGAATCTGCCTGGGATTCTCTCTCCGCCCTTCCCCCTGCTGGTGCTCCCTTGCTCTCAAAGAGATAAACATTAAAAAGAAGAAAAAAACATGTAACAAAGTATTATTTATTGATAGCACCTCAGGTTATAGCGTACAGATGAAACAGGTACTTTCTTTTTTATAAAATTTTTTTTTAATGTTTATTATTTTTGACGGAGAGAGAGAGAGAGAGAGAGAGACAGAGCATGAGCGGGGGAGGGGCAGGGAGAGAGAGGGAGACACAGAATCCGAAGCAGGTTCCAGGTTCTGAGCTGTCAGCACAGAGCCCGACGTGGGGCTCGAACTCACAGACCGCGAGATCATGAGCTGAGCCAAAGTCGGACGCTCAACTGACTGAGCCACCCAGGCACCCCGAAACAGGTACTTTCTAGTATACTAATTCTCGCACAAACGAACTTGATACAGTAGATGGATTTTTAGTGTAAATGACTCAGCAGCAGCGTCGGAATCGACTCTTTCCAAACCTGGATGGAGTGGTTGACTAGCTCCCCGGGCTCATTTTACATTGTATATGATAAATGCTAGTGTACGTTAGCTTCTCTTACCAGGGATATGTTGAGGCTTATTTGGTTATTTTGTTACGGCCATTTAGGTTTAAATGTAAATGCTTTAATTTGGAGTCACAGAGGTGCTATTTAATATTTCCATTGCTTAAGACACAGTAGTCGATACCAGAAGCCATAGGTCTCATGGAGCTTTCTTGCAACGGGAAGAAAAATTAGTCTTTTCAGAAACATAGCTGAGGTTGAAAATGTGTGTGTTTGTTTTTTAACTTTGCCTTTGATTTTTATGTTGTGTTTTTTTTTTTTTTTCTTCTCCCCCCATCTGGAAGTGGTCAGACTCTCACAGCCCCTGCAACCTCGTGTTTGGTCCTAACTTTATTCAGTGATTTTCCAGGAATCACCCTGTGCCTCAGTGTCCCTAACCCGGGTGCGTTGCAGCCCCGCCGCACGACCCGCGGTTTCCCTGGCGGAGGAGAGCGCGAGTTCCTTCCGGAGGAGGCTGATCCCGTGTCCTCTTTCCCCGCTGAAGGTTCCCCAGTGGTGCGCCGAGTACTGCCTGTCCGTCCGCTACCAGCACGGGGGCGTGGTGTGCACGCAGGTCCGCCCCCAGAGCGCCGTGCAGCTCGCCCTGCGGGTGGCAGACGAGATGGACGTTAACATCGGGCACGAAGTCGGCTACGTGATCCCCTTTGAAAACTGCTGCGCCAGCGAGACCATCCTGAGGTCGGTGTTGGGGGGTGGGGGGTGGGGGGTCGCTCTGCTGTGCCCCCGCCTCCACTCCTCCCACGTCGCCCCGTAACCCGCGGGGGACGGCCACGACCTTGTTCGTTTGGACCCAGAGACCATCCGGCGTATGCTTCTCGAGCTCCTCCCCGGGACGGGTCGGTACCAGTTACCTGGGTTGACATAGTCCGTGTGGTTCTCTGTGTGCCCACGCGCCCTGTGCTTGGCATGCCCACGCCTCTTCCGGGCGGGGCGGATTCCCTCCAGCCGCGAAGGGTCACCTCCTCCAGGAAGGCTTCCCTCCCGCTCCTGGAGTGTCAGTTAGAAAGCTCGGTGCTTGCCGGACTCTCCTCGATTCCAGCCTTCCTCGTGGCAGGTTCGACCGGTGTTCTCCGGGCCGCACTTGTCGGAGCCTCCCCGGTTCCAGAGAGTCTTCTCAGCAGCCACCACAAGTTGCGAGAGGGGGACCTCTTCTTATCTCTACTTATCGGGAGATATCCTCTGCCCCGGGGGCTCCAAGGGCTTGGCACACAGAGGAAAAGGGACAAGAGAAAGGATAAGTGGGGGGAGAGCCCTCCCCTGAGGCCATGTTGCTCAAGGAGTTTTGCATCACAGCCCACGTGGAAAGTAGTTAGCAGCACCTCAAGGACATGGTCAAGGCTGCTTGGCCATCCCGTGGGCTTCGGCCGTGCTAGGCGCGGCCTGGACGCTCCGAGGGCCGGGGAGACCAGTGTGCTGGGAACAGTGTATCTGCACACCTGTAACTCCTTTGTGGGGCCCACGGGGGGGGGGGGGGGGGAGAAGATCTGCCCCAGCAGGGAGGGGGCACACGCGGTGCTCGGTGCCGTGGTATGGGACAGCGGTCCCAGCGTGCTCCTCCTCGGACTCCCCAGCATCTCACATCAGCAAGTTTGCCAGTGGAAGGAAGGAGCGGTGCCCTCCCCGAGCCAGCCAGAGGGCCCTGATCCTCCAGTGGAAGAGTCTGGGGACTTCTCCTGTTCAGAAAGCCCGTGTGACTCATTTGCGTGGTGCTGAGCCACTTCCCCTCAAGTGTTTATCTTCAAAAACAGAGGACGCAGGGCGTCAGGCTAGTGTTAAACCAGGAGGGATCTTTCCGTCAACAGCGCTATGACTTGAACCTCTCGAAGATAGGCTCGTCACCTTCTGCTTTGATAGCCAGGGCCTCAAATTAGTACCTAGGCATAAACTCTATGATGCAAATGGTCTGTAAACGATACAGATGAAATAGGTAAAAACCTCCCTGCCGGTGGCAGACAGGGCAGGACCTACGTCCCCGAGAAAGAGTAAAGGGTCCCTGACCTTGACAGATTGATTCTTTACCCTTCACATTTTGAAGTGGCCTTTCACATGCTCGCGGTAGTAACTAAAGGACAGCTCTGACTATATTCTAAAGTTAATGTATGTATTTTTATATCTTTAATGCCATCTGGAAACGTTTTGGCAGGGACTCTCGGTTACAGTTACTTCCAAAATGAAGTATTACAGTATTTTTATCTTTTATGGATCAAGTGTAAATTTAATTAAGTTTTTTTTTTTTTTTTTAAGAAAGCCATGGAGATAAATAATTTTGGAGAAATCGAACAATGTTGTCAGAGCAGGTGGAAGACCCATCTCCCCGTTTAAACGTCTATTATGTGTTGGGACGTAGCTTCTAGGGGATTATTGTAAGGCAGAGCCCCCGCCCCCCAAGCATTCAATCCTGGCGGCCGCACGAAGAACTACAACTTATGTTGACATTTGTTTCGTTCTTACGTGCATGTAGCATTCTTTCTGGAAAGTAGCTCTCGGCTGCAGGGGGGCTGAACTGCAGGTGTATCCCGGAGGTGGATGGGAGTTGGGGTCCCGCTTTGGCCCCCTTTTGCTGCCTTTGCTGGGGGGCCCGGCCCTCACATTGCCTTTTTATCCTCACTTGGCAGTTTTTCTTGTTGCTGGGAGACTGCTCTTTCTTTCCCACCCTGACGACCACCCCCTCCCCCGGCCCCCAGCCCCCAGCCGGTGCGGTGTCAGCAGATACTCTGATTTGTGGCTAACAGAGCGGGAGTGGCAGCAAAGAGGCCACAGCTAGTGCAAAGCCCCCTCCGATCAAAGAAAGCAATCCCCCATTTTCCCCCTCGGTTTTCCGTGCTCTGAAAAGGAGGCGACGTGGCTGTCAAATGCGTGTCTCTGCCACTTGCTCACCTGAGCCCCGCACTAGCCACCGAACCTCTCTGTGCTTAAGCTTCCCCGTCCGTGAGATGGGGTGCCTGCTCTCCCTGTTCACAGGGGGGCTGCGGGGGCAAGACATCTAATTCTAGCCATAATTTTTAATAAGCTCAGAGTGAATGGCTATTTGAATGAGAGGGTTTAAGGTTAACTACCGATTATGGAAGGCAAGGTCCTGTATTTGGTATGGTCTTTTCCACTTTGTTTGTAACCCCTTAGTATCTAATCTTTTAGGTAGGTAATAGACACTTAGTAAATACAATCTTTATGCCTACCACTGTCTTCCCCCCTCACCCACGTTATATGTAACAATTTAGTTCTTCTTTAGGCTTTTTTGGTGGCCCTTTTTGAAACCGTAGATATACCTAAATATTATATACCTAGAATAGTCTTTCTGAACTATGTATGAAGATGTTCTGTAGAATGACACATAAATTTCAAATATGGACCCTCTAGAACACAGGTTTTAAAAGAATTACTCAGATTTTCATTCAAGGTCAAATTCAATATATTTAATTTCAGAAACTACTAATAAAACTTTTCTAGATTTCATTTTTAGCCTTCAGGAGTTTTGTATTAGGAATTTAAATATAAACTGCATTTGATGAAACTTTAACAGTGTCTATATATATATATATATATATATAATTTTTTACATAGTCATCAGAACAGTGCTTTTTTAAGCACTGTGTATGCGATCTTATGAACACAAGGTAGGAAGTAGATCTCTGTGCTATAGGGAAAATCGAAGGTCCATATAGCTTTAGGATTGAGCCTTAGTGTTCCTTTAGCATTATATAATCTGGAAGGCCAGGCTTTGCTGAGTCTAGTGGAGTTTTAAATAAATCCCCATCTTCCCCTTTTTATTTAAGCCTCGATGTTATGTACAAAACCCACACACTGCCTCCTCCTGGCGGGGAACATTTCTTCCTAGAAGATCGGTGCTTAGAGGAGGGAATTTGCTGAGAAGGGGATAGATAATTCGTCTGACATGATGGGAGAGGCATAGATTTAAATAACTTGCTTTTGGACGAGAGTCAGTAGTAACTTGTGATTCTATCACACTAACTCCTGAGTGAGTTAGGGGACGGCAAAGGCGTTTGTGGTGGCGGCAGGAGTCGTCGTCTGGTGTCTCCCAAGAGCCGCTAACTTGACCGCCTCTTCTTTGTAGGTACTGCACTGACGGCATGTTGCAGAGAGAGATGATGTCCAGTCCGTTTCTGGGTAGCTACGGGGTCATCATCTTAGACGACGTCCACGAAAGAAGCATTGCCACGGATGTGTTACTTGGCCTTCTTAAGGACGTTTTAATGGCGAGACCCGAACTGAAGCTTATAATTAACTCCTCCCCTCACCTGATCAGCAGACTCATGTCTTACTACGGAAACGTGCCTCTCATAGAAGTGAAGAAGCAGCACCCCGTGGAGGTTGTGTACCTGAGCGGGGCCCAGAAGGAGTCTTTTGAGTCCATTTTACGCCTTATCTTTGAAATTCACCAGTCTGGTGAGAAGGGAGACATTGTGGTCTTTCTGGCCTGTGAACAAGTAAGTAATATTCTGACCTAAGGGCGGAGCTGGGTTACTTAGGGGGGAGCCTTTTGACCCTGTGGCGAGGCTGTTAATAATTAACGTACGGGTTTCAGTTTGCTGAGTCGCCATTGAAACGCTTGCCTGTTTTAAATACTTGAGAAGACACGCAGGCAGGGTAAACAAAACGTGTTCTGGAAGGAGAGCACGGAAGTGCTTCTGCAGTCCCAGGCGGTGAGGACAGAGGGCCCCGGGGGCGGCTTGGGGGTCTCCAGCCCGTGGTCCCCAGAGCTGACCCGCTGACACCAGGCTCAGGCCGAGTGTCCGTCTGCCCCAGATGGTCTCGGGAGGGAAGATGCACGCCGACTCCCGTCATGCTCTCACTGTCTCCCGTGTGACCAGGGCCGTGTGCCGGAGACGAGGCCTCTACCCATCCCACAGATGTCCCTCCAGTCGTCACTGCAGTGTTAGCGGGAAAGTATAATGTCTAGCCCACCCAGAGGACTCTCTCCCTGCACTGGGGTCCTTTTAAAAAAGGATGAGAAAGATCTCACATGGATTCTGGAAAATATGGTTTCAAAAGAGTAATTAGAAATGTATCACCGAGGGGCGCCTGCGTGGCTCAGTCCGTGAAGCATCCAACTCTTCGTTTTGGATCAAGTTATGATCTCACGGTTTTTTGAGTTTGACTCCCACGTGGGGCTCTGCGCTGCTTGGGATTCTCTCTCCTTCTCTCTCTGCCCCTCGTCTACTCATGCTGCCTCTCTCTCAAATAAACTTTATTACTTAAAAAAAAATTTGTTTTTAATGTTTATTTATTTTTGAGAAAGAGACAGAGCTTGAGCAGGGGAGGAGCAGAGAGAGAGAGGGAGACACAGAATCTGAAACAAGCTCCAGGCTCCGAGCTGTCATCACAGAGCCTGACGCGGGGCTTGAACCCACGAACTGTGAGATCATGACCTGAGCCGAAGTTGGACACTTAACTGAAGTTGGACGCTCCACCGACTGAGCCCCCCAGGCACCCCTAAAGAGATACAGTGGAAATTGTAGAAATGCCCTCACACATTTTGGGTTGGTGAGCATTGGGTACCTCCCGTTGTCTGTAACCGCTCGCTCAGCACCTCAACCTGCTGTGAATTAATCCCCATCGTCACAGGCTGTCCTGTGTTTTGACACTCAACTGAGACTTTGAGCCCTCAGTGTTTATAGTTCCTTATCCTTTAACTTTTAACCTGAAAAAAAAAAAAAGTGAAATACGTGAAGTAGAAAATGAAGTTGGGATTTATGGTGCCAGCAGCCAGATTGCTGTGCTGCTTTAAACAGGACGGCATTGTCGCCTGGAAGGTTTTCTGGGAAATGCCCTGCGTATTTGCGTCGCTGTGGGCCTTTTCGTCTTGGGGCCGGGGATCTCCCTGCATGTGTCACCGTGCTTTCCGTGGCTTTGCAGGTGACTCAGGAAGGCCCCACATGGGTAAGTGCACAGACACATTGAGTAAGAAGGAAATGAATAAACAGTATTTTGGGGCGCTGGGTGGCTCAGTCGGTGGAGTGTCCGACTTCAGCTCAGGTCATGATCTCGCGGTTCGTGGGTTCGAACCCCACTTTGGGCTCTGTGCTGACAACTCGGAGCCTGGAGCCTGCTTCAGATTCTGTGTCTCTCTGTCCCTCCCCTGCTTGCACTCTGTCTCTCTCTCTCTCAAAAATAAAAATTAAAAAAAAAAAAGTGAACAGTATTTTAAGCTGTCTTTTTCCTTCAAATTCTGCAGGTTATGGCCTCAAATCCTTTGTTAGCTGAGCCTGAAGCGCCTACACTGTGCACACTGTCAGTGTCTATTTTGCTCTGCTTTTTTTTTTCCCTTTTGAAGAGTTCTTTTCTTCTTTTTTTCATTCTCCATTCAGAACAAAACTCAACCTTAGAACCCACCTACAACCACAAAGCTTTAGCAATGGGAAGCAAATAAAAACTGAGTGGCCCAAATCACTTTTTAAAGAGTATCCGAAGAGAATAAGAAATGTTTGAGTGCAGTTGGAAGGTTTATTTTGAAAAATAATTGCCCACAAGCGGGCTGCTGGAATCAGCCTCCTTTTCCAGCTCCAGGAACGCCTGTGGCAGCCTGTTCAGGGGCGGCGGGGCGGGGGGGGGGTCATCCGGGAGGGATGGAATGGGGCCTGTCCTGGGGGGCCGAGCAGCAGCCAGGGGCAGGAGACGAAGCTCACATCTCTGTCCTCCTCCTGGTAATTTCTAATAGGCTGTCCGCACGTGGAATGGTGATGTGATCAGAATTAGAAATACGGAGAAATCATTTTGTTCTGAGTGTTCCAACTGGCAAGTTTTCATTTATTATGATCAGCAGGTACTCTCTTGGCTTGGTAGAAATCTGCCCCGAGGACGCCACCTCTGTGCGGAACAGGGGGGTCTACACGGGAGGGTGTCCCTGACAGCTGCTCCCGTGGAAGCCTCTGCCCTGCTTCCTGGGGCCTCCTGGAGGCCCGGGAGTCACTTTCAAACTGCTCTCCCCAGGCCTTAGAGACCTGTGATGCCATCTTTCTAGGCAGATGTGTCCCCTACAAAACCCTGAGTCAACTCAACCCTCTTCTACAGATGAAGGGAAGGAAGGAGAACGAGCTGGACACTGGAAAACGGAATAGGTCTTAGGTCTTCAAAAGTCTTAGTGGTCACGAGAAGTCACCTTTTTCGCGTAGATTTTTAGTGCAATCTGATGAACGAAATGAGACTTCTTCCGTTCGGTAGTTGGTTAGCTGGGCCCTGAAGAAAGTAGAAACTTCAGAAACGTAAATTCCAAAGGTTTAAGAGTTACATTAAATGACACCTCTTTTATTTGAGGTCCTAAAAATCTAGTTGTATTTGAGAAATGGAAAAATACTCTCTAGGGGCGCCTGGGTGGCTCAGTCGGTTGAGCATCCGACTTCGGCTCGGGTCATGATCTTGCACTCCGTGAGTTTGAGCCCCGCGTCGGGTTCTGTGCAGACAGCTCGAAGCCTGGAGTCTGTTTTGGATTCTGTGTCTCTCTCTCTGCCCCTCCCCTGCTCATACTCTGTCTCTCTCACTCTCAAAAATGAATAAATGTTAAAAAAAAAAAAAAAGAAAAAAGAAAAATAGTATCTAAAATGCCTTGCCTTTGGAGCATTTTGCCCCCTTACTTATGCGTAGTTTTAGGGGCAATAACTTACTTTTTCTTCCCCCAATACATCTGTCAGTGAAACAATTTAAAAGGATATTTCTACATGCTTGAATCATGCCACAGTGTGTAAATCAGCAGTGACTGTCTCCTGCCGACTTCATTCCATTTACATGATCTTAAAGGCTAATGGGTCAGTGACCCAGAAACCCTGGTTACAGAATGGGTGTGTATATGCTTTTATTACAGACCCAGAGATTGTTTTAGAATTCTTAGTTCTTCCACCATTAAAGCACAGTGATGCGTCACCATCAATATGAGGATAGCTTCTGTTTACCTGTCATTGTTAATGGATATGAGAAATTGCATCAATCTAGAAAAATAAGATAAATGCATAAAAAGGCACGGGCAGTACATTTCCCAAGAGGAAGACCATTTTGGACAAAAAGCAATGAAATTGTTTATAAGTTACATTTAACTTCCTCAAAGAAATGTACTCATCTAGTCGGGTCTTCTTTTCATGTAATGATTCACAGAGACCACAACACAGGTATTTCTTTCCCCTGCATACATTATGTACCTTTTGCCTGTAGTTTTATTTAACTTAGACATCTTTTTTTAAAGTGATGAAGTTGTAACATATTTTATTCCCATGGATGATGTTTTTTTTTACTTTAGGATATTGAAAAGGCCTATGAAATTGTCTGTCAAGAAGGATCTAACTTGAACCCAGATCTAGGGGAGCTGGTGGTGGTTCCTCTGTACCCAGAAGAGAAATGTGCGTTGTTCAAGCCAAATGAGGAAACAGAAAAAAGATGCCAAGTTTATCAGAGGAGAGTGGTGCTAACCACTAGCTCTGGAGAGTCTTTGATCTGGAGTAACACAGTCAAATTTGTCATCGACGTGGGTGTGGAAAGGAGAAAGGTAAATTCTTGTCACGTGCGTAAATAGCCTGCTGATGAGCATCGAGAATCCATTTCTTGGGTTCCTGCCATTGTATCGAGCAGGAAGTGAGGATGAACTCTGCGATCTGATGAGTCTCTGAGTTGCCCATGCGCACACAGGAGGATTATCGCGGCTGGTGACCAGTCTTGCCTACCCACTACTGACTTTCGTTAGCTTGTCGGTAATCCCCACGCTAATTGAGGTGCCAGAGGAAAACATTTTGAGAAAAGACACAGCTACTAAAGCAGAAAAGTGATGGCTCCTCTTGTCAGTGGTTTTTCTTCAGCTAAGGTGCTAGCAAGGCAAAGGATCCGACTCCTGAACCAGTCTTTTCCTATGTACATCGTCTGAGTGTCTTGGAGGAACCCCCTTTCTCAAAGTAATTAGCATCTTGGTGATTTACCAGAATTTAGTTTCGAGTACACTGGCTTTAATTTTATCAGATTTTGGGTTTAATATTGACAGGATGAAATCCTATCCTAAATTTTTAAAAATACTTTTATAACTACCTGTAAGAAAAAAAAAATTAGGAAAATGGAAGTAGACTATCTCAAACTCTCAAAGACACTGGAACTTAAGGAATCATAGCATTTAAGAACTTGAAAAGAAACGTACCAGGGTATTGATCCATTTCACATCATTAGAGGTTTACGTAGCTTTTACCCCTTTAGGAAACTGGGTCCCCGCAGTATGTTACTGTCACAGAGCAATTCCAGCCGTTCTGAAGGCTCCCTGGGAACCGGTTTGGGCTCTTAACTGAATTCGTCCACCGTTCAGAGAACCCAGGGCTGTCACTTCCCCCTCAAACCACCCGTAGGAAAAATCCCGCTTGGTGCCATATGCCGTTTTTGTCTGAGCCCCTAGCACTGGGAGGGCTCAGCATCTGTTGTCAAGGTCAGACCGCTGAGATCACAACTAGAATGGAACCTTGAAGAGACACAGCACCGGTGGGTGATCATCCTTTCCCTGTGTGGCGTGTGACGATCCGTCATCGTTCACAGGGTCGTGCTTTGAGAAGCGACACCACCAGTATTTCAGGAGATGGTGTGGAGGCCCTGTGTTTATTGAACCTACACTGAAAGCAGACAGTCTCTAAATCCATTTATCAAGCCACTAGCCGTTTCTCTCTCAGGGCAAGCGAAACAATAACAAATGTCATCCCGAGAAAATGAGTCTGTAGTTGGGCATTTCGCAAAGCGCCCTGGACCACACAGTCCCCTCCGGTCCGGCGAGCCCGCGAAATCTTGAGCGATGTGATACTAAAGATGCTGTGTTTCCGTTCACAGGTGTACAACCCTAGAATCAGAGCGAACTCACTCGTCACGCAGCCCATCAGCCAAAGCCAAGCGGAGATACGCAAGCAGATTGTCGGTTCGTCTTCTCCAGGTAGCACCATGGCCACGAACACGGCTGCAAATCCCCGGAGGCAGGCGACCGGGAGCCATCGTAACCATGTCCCTTGGTTTCTTCCAGGAAAACTCTTCCGTCTGTACTCTGAGGAGTTCGCCTCCAAAGACATGCGGCCGCTCAAGCCAGCCGAGATGCAGGAGGCGAACCTGACCAGCATGGTGCTGTTCGTGAAGAGAATAGACATCGCGGGCTTAGGCCACTGTGACTTCATCAACAGACCAGGTAGCTGTGTGCTCGAGTGTTCTCGGGGCGCGTGGCGGAGACGTGGCGGAGACGTGTGCCCCTGCCCGGGCCCGGGCCTGAGAGCAGGTGGCACTCAGTGGCACAGGCAGGCGCGTGGAGATTTGGTCGTACAAGCATTGTCCCCGTTAGAGGCACATGTCCTCTGAGGTCATTTTTCGACAAACCTGTAGGAACTTCTTGCCCTGACACTGGAGAATGATCTGGACCCTGGAGCCCGGGCGGCTGGGCAGGGGTGGCCAGTCCCAGCCCGAGAGTGGCCTCTTCCACAGGCAGCCCCTTCCCCCTGCCCCCTGCCCGCGTCCAGGCGTCTTTACCTTGGGAACCGCTGCTTTGTTCTCGGACCAGCAGCTTGACCTCACCGAAACAGAGTGGGTACGTGAGTCCCCCATGGAGGGTCCTGACTGAAAGGATTGGTTGCTCTTCACTGATAACTTAGTTCACTTGTGCTTTGATAAAAAGAACGTCCTTAATTTTTTTCACACTTTAGGCCAGTGGTTGAAATTTTCAGTATGTGTATCAGACGGTGGCAGGTGGGGGGCGGGGGGGGGGGCGGTGGATGACAACCTACTGATCCGGGTTCTGTATCACATGCACACAAGAGAGTCACAAAAGACCGAGAGAGCAGAGAGCATACTTGGAAACAGTGGAATTTCTTCTTTGTTTGGGATGTTTTCTCTCTGTTCCTGTTTTTCTGTCATTTATCCAGCAGTGCTGGTAGGATTTACAAGCACTTGAGAAGTACGTTATTTAAAATTATTTTTTAACGTTTATTTATTACTGACAGAGACAGAGCATGAGCAGGGGAGGGGCAGAGAGAGAGAGGGAGACACAGAATCCGAAGCAGGCTCCGGGCTCCGAGCTGTCAGCGCAGAGCCCGACATGGGGCCCAAACCCACAAACCACGAGATCATGACCTGAGCCGAAGTCGGATGCTCAACTGACTGAGCCACCCAGGCGCCCCGAGAAGTACGTTATTTTAGAGTAACTCTTTCTCAAATATTTCCGAAAATGACTGGTAGGATTTGGAGTGGGTTAAGAGGAAGGTGCTCTAAAGGTGACAGGTGCAAAGTCGACAGTGGAGACAGCTTGTCCTTCTAAGTGGCGCGGCCCTGTGCGGAGGGTGTGAGAAGTCGGCGTGGGCGGGACCAGCGGCACCTGCCGCCTCAGGGCGCCCCAGGAGCATCGCCAGAAGTTTCCTCACCCTGAGGGCCCGGCAGGTGCACCTTACTCTGCACCAGTGTTGCGTCCTTCCCTGGAGCCTTTCAGAGTTTTACAACAAAACTCTCCCAGTAAACACCGTGAAAAATCAATTACTCTGGGGAACCCTTTGGGGTCTTAGATTTTCAGTGCAGACTTTCTCACCTAAGGAGCAGGGGGATCTCCAGGAGGGAGAGGGACCCGAGCTGCTCCTTCTGAAATCCGTCTACTTCCTCTGCAGCCATTTCTTCCCGGGAGCTCTCTGTCCTTCCAGAAGAAGGACTGCGGACAGCTCTTCTGCAGTGTCCGTGCCCCTGCCCCATCTGCCCACTGTGCCAAGTCTGCAGGACCATGTGCGGGGCCCCTGGAAGCCACCATGACCCGGGGGGGGGGGTCACGGAGCCCCCGGAGAGGCTGTCCTTGGGAGGGAGACTGGCTTCCCTAAGGGCCTAGAGGATGCAGGTGCCAGAGCACAGGGCAGCGGGAAGACCTTCTCCAGGGTGAGCAGCAGAGGAGCCGAGACGCAGACAGGACAGAGAAGAAGTCGGAGTAGGATGTGCATCGAGGAAACGTACCTGGGAAAATGGGCTAGCACCTGGGTGGCGGCCACGCGGCGCCACCCTCCCGCGGGCCTCGGGGGACGTGAGCCAATTTTGCTTGGCTTCCGGCCTCCCTGCCTGAGAAGAGCGTTCCTGGGGCCCGGCTCCTGGGTCACCGGCCAAAGCGAGGAATGCGTGTCTGCTGGGTGCACCGGCCTAGGCAGGAGGAGCTCTGGGGACGCAAGGTTGTAGAGTGTGTGTGGCGACCTCGGCTCGGCGCATTTGTCTTACTGGACAGTGTGGGGTCACGGGAATCGTGGGGAGTCCGACGGGGCCGGGGGGACAATATCCCGGTAGCCTCCACCCCGGGGCTGTCAAACGGCCACCCGTCCTTCTCCCGGCTTTTCCTCTGGTCGCTGAGGAAGCAAGCGAGGGTCTGGGCCACGCGCCCCCATTTCTCAGGTTTCTCACGGTGACCTCAGCTTCAGACAGCTCGGCTTCTGTCAGAGCCTGGCGGCCACAGTGAGCCCTGCCGAGAGCTTCCGGGCACCGAGCTCTGCAGAGACATGCTTCGTTTCTGAAACCCACTCTTCCAGTTGCGCCACTCATCGCTCCGGCCCCAGAGTCACCACGTGTCGGGTCCCCGGGTATCTTCCCGTTCCAGACAGTAGGTGTCTGGTGGCCTTGCCAGGAAGGGAGAAGAAAAGCAGGCGTTGTAACGTCAAAGATTCCAAAGAGCAGACGGCAAACCGCAGCAGGGCAGACCCCGCTTCCTCCCGCCAGCCTCCCGCTGCGCTGCCTGGAGCTGAGAACTGGGGACAGAGGGTTGGGGGGCAGCTCCTTTTTGTCTCCTGACAGCATGCACACACCCGTGTTCTGCTGTGTTCGGGGAAAAGAGAACTGTGGACTAAGTCTGACTCATCGTTTTAGAAGGAAATAAAGATGACGCTTGCAGCTGCTGCATTAATTCAGCTGCTAATTGAAATACGCAAATGCAGCAAACGTGTTACCCTTTTCAGGGTTCATGAGCCATGTGAAACTGAATCTGGCATAACTAGGCTACCGGCTATTCACTGAACTCCCTTGATACTGATCTCTTAAAAAAGAAAAAAAAGAACCAGTTGTTTTTTCCTGCCTAGTGCTGCTGACTGTTGGCCTCCATCATGAGCGACGCCATCACTGGCAGTCTGCATCGGAGGCGTCGGACCGACTGACCACGTCTCCTCCTCCGGGAAGGCGATGGCACCCGCACAGCAACTGGAGACAAACTAGCTGCGGTGCACTGGGCTACATCAGAGGTCATCTGTGTATCAGGAGGCAGAACCCATTTTGGGGGTGGCCAGACCACTGGCTTCAGAATGATCTAGGAGAGATGAACCCCTACACACAGACTTGCCAGACATCATGTGCAGGATGAGAGCTCAAGAAAACGGGAGAGCACGCAGGGACAGAATAAAGTCGGGGCTGCAGAGGCCAGCATCGGTGTGGGCAGAAAGAGGGATTAAAGATGCTGCACTGGGTTGATCTGCGGTGAGGAGTCAGGCGTCAAGAAATCAGGATCTTCTGGAACTCTGGCCGCCACGGTAAAGCTGTTTGTGCGCACACTGGAGAAGCACGTGTGCAGGTCTCTATGTTCACTGGAAACATGGTATTTTGCTTCGGGGTTCGCAGAAGGGTCTTTACACATTAGTCTGTACTGAGAGGAGAACAGAGGGAGTGTGGGCTGCAGACTCCACGCTCACAGTGGCACTCAGAGCCTCGCCAAGGACGCTTCCGTCCGCTGCCCGCCACCCCCAGACAGCCCCAGAGGTGAGCAGGTGGTCTGGCGCCATCCCGGCAGGAAGGCCCAGCGTAGGTTTGTGAATGAGTGTCTGAGGCCACGCGGAGTTTATTGCAGTGTTCAGGTGGCCGGGTGGGAATGGGAAAAAGAGGCACAGATAAAGTAGAACCACCCAGGGGCGGCTGAATGAGGATCTTGGAAGATGCTGGAAGCAACAAAGTAGTTTTTCAGAAAGCGAAGCTGAGAATGGGAGAGATTTTGTAAGGCGCAGAATGGAAGGAAGCATTTTCAGCTCTTGATCCGCGTTAGGCTCTTCATAGGTCCTGTGAGCAAGTGACTTGTTAGCCAGGCCAGGGCGTTCGAGGGTGAAAGGGGCATTCGGGGGTGCACGATTAAGCTGGGACGAGACATGGGAGCGGGCCGTCCCTGGGGAGCCAGGGCAGAGGGACACTGAAAGCTCAGGCTCCTGAGCAGACTGCCAGGGCTCCAGTCCCGCTCCCCTGGCTCGCTGTGTCACATCCAGCATTATGTCACTTTCTCAGGGTCTGTTTCTTCATCTGAATGGGAGTGTAATCAGAGTAATTGGTTCATAGAATTGTCAAGATGAATTAGTTGCCATGCGTGGGGCCTTAGAAATATGGGCACACGGGCACCTGGGTGGCTCAGTCGGTTAAGCGTCCGACTTGGGCTCAGGTCATGATCTCACAGGCTGTGGGTTCAAGCCCCACATCAGGCTCTGTGCTGACAGCTCAGAGCCTGGAACCTGCTTCGGATTCTGTGTCTCCCTCCCTCTCTGCCCATGCTTGGTCTCTCTCAAAAATAAGCGTTAAAAAAAATTTTAAGAAACGCACAGGCACACGGTAAATACTATGTCTGTCACCACCTGCATGACTCCTACCCACACTCTGCGACAGGCACGTGGGCCCTAAGCTGCGGACGGGTGCACACAAAGCGGTTTCCACGGTGGGAAAAGCAGATACCAGACCACAGGCGTTGGGAGGCAGCACCAGGCTGCCTCTGAGGAATCGCGGTGGGTCACAGCAGAGCTTGGACGTGGAGCCAGGAGGCGTGCTGCAGGTGCAGAGGCCTGGGCTCACATCCTCGTTTCGCCGAACTGGGCCGCTCAGGCCTCTGCCTTTGGCAGGTCACTTACCTTTTCCTCATCTGTAGCATGAGGATACAGTGTCTGCCCTCTTGTGTCAGGGGGTTACAAAGAGGTTCAAATGAGGGGGCGCCTGGGTGGCTCAGTTGGTTAAGTGTCCGACTCTTGATCTGGGCTGAGGTCATGATCTCACAGTTCGCGGGTCTGAGCCCTGCATCAGTGTCCGCCCTGGTGGTGTGGAGCCTGCTTGGGATTCTTCCCCCCCCCCCCCCATTTGTGTGCTCTCGCTCTCTCTGTCTCAAAATAAATGAACTTGGGGAAAAGAGATTTAAATGAGATTATGCAAAAGTGCCGTGTATAGTGTATAGGGGGTAGGAAGTAGGCAAATGCCAGGCTTTATGAGCATGTCCTTTGAAACTCAGGGAAGCAGAAGTGTTTCCTTCCTATTTTCAGAATCAAACTCTTAACCTATTCCCTAAAAGTCCTGACTTGAGAGTCTATGGTGTCAACCCAGAGCCATCTGATTCCTCAGTCTCTTCCTTCTGTGGACTTTGCAGCATACGCAATGCCCAAGTCCCAGTCCTAAAACCACTTGGGACCAGAAGCTACAGTTTTAAAAAACGTTTACTTGTTTCTTTTATTTTGAGGGAGAAACAGTGCGAGCAGGGAAGGGGCCGAGAGAGGGAGGGACAGAGAGAGAGGGAGGAAGGAGGGAGAGAACCCCAAGCAGGCTCCACACTTCCGCGCAGAGCCCAACATGGCTCCAACGAACCATGTCCTTCTCTCGTGGTTCTTCTCCTTTGCTCTCTTTTCAGTCCACATGGCAGAAAGTTGGCCATGTTCTGCCTCGAGCCTTACAATGTCCTGAGTCAGCCCTTGGAAATCCCGGTTTCTCTGGGTCCAGACTCCTAAGACTCCCACCATAGAGTCATCGGCTCTGTTTGAGAAGGGGCCCACCCTGAACCGGTCAGCCCTGTGTGGAGGTTGGTGGCAGTGTAGGAGGCGGTCACACGGTACAGCTCACATGCTTCTCTGGGAGTGGAGGCACGCTCCTAGGTAAAACCGCATTCCCAGCACATTGGAAAGGGATTGTTGGGTTCTGTGTCGATGTCCCTCCTCAGACTGCCAGTTCTGGAAGGCCACGATTGAGCCCGTCCACGTGTGTACCTGCCCCCAGGGCCTTGCAAGTGCCAGCCGCACGAGAAGCCATGAGTGGCTTAGGAGGAAGCGAGTGAATGAGTTGAGTGTCATCCTTATAAGGGAGTAAGTCAGTCAGCAAACAGCCAACAGAGCAGCCTCGGCTCCTTTCTTCCCCTCGTGGTCCCTCACTAGGCTTGTGCCGGGGTGGCAGTGACGGAGGTGCCCGTGGCTGTCTCGTCTGGGTCTCCTTCCACGGCACGGTCAGGGGCAGAAGGGGCGTGTGAGAAGTCTGAGCACACAGCTAGGTCAGCTTGGAGGGGCCAGGCCGCCCCCGCCTCATGCTGCAGACGGTGCCAGGCGGGCACTGCCGTTGCCCAAAAGCCCCGGCCACAGCAAGGCTGGGTACAGAGGACCTCGGCTCCTGCCAGAAAGGAGTGGGTGTGGCATTGAAAATGGGTCTCTTCCGTTTACCAGTGGAGGCCACCCTGTCTCGAAAATCCTTTCCGATTCTAATGATTCCGATTGAACTTTGATGCTATATCCTTACCGGATAGAAAGCAGGGTAAGGAGTGTGGCAGGAGGAGAGGGACCGGCCCTGGCTTTGGGGACCGCTTACCGGGAGAGGCTCCTTGCCCTGTTCTGCCCGAGACATCTGTTAGCAGTATTTCCCATGGGTCACACTTAAGCGACACTGCCACAAAGAGCCTCTTCTAAGCCTGATCTTTAGCTAAGACAATTTTAGGAGCCACACTGGGGACAGGTCTTAAAGCGTGGCATGCAATATCGGTAAATTCTATTCGGTTCATTATTAGTTCCTTCACCTGTAAAATCTACATTCATTAACTTGTTGCTTCTAATATGATCAAGCCTCAGGAACACCCTTTTTCTGGTGTGAGGGTGGGAGCAGAATTAAGAAGTCATTTCTGCCGGTAATCCCATGTGCAGCCTCCACCGCAGGGCATAAAAACGGGGACAAGCAGTGCCTTTTGGGGACAGAGCCTGGTCGTGAAGCCAGATGCTTACAGGGACAGTTGCTGAAGGTCCTGTAATGTACACTGCACCAGTGTCGCTGATTTATAGGAACTGTTCCTACACCATTTTCTGTAACTAAGTGAGCTCCTCACGCCTCCAGCTGCGTTTAATCTGCGAGGCTTGTTTCCCTTCCCGCTTCTCGTACCTTCTCCGGCAAGTCAGCTGTTCCTCCATCTCACGGCTCACTGACAGAACCCTCGGACTTGTTCCTTCAACAGCCCATCTGTTTCCTTCCCAGGACCGTCTTCTCGAGGTCTCCTCTTTGCCTGGGGGTCCCCAAGAACGGATGAGGAGCACGCCAGAGCTCCGTGCGGCACCCAGGCGGGACCGAGGCGTCAGGGCCCAGGGAGGGTGGGGGACCTCCTGGGCAGCCCTGCTGTGCTCCGCAGTCAGTCTCAGTGACAGAGTTCCAAACCAACAGGGACGTTCAACTTCTCTTCTCCCAGCTGGGAATGAAAACTGTGCTCCAACCTATGTCAGGTCCGGGCACGTTTGCTGGGGCCACTGCTTTTGCCTGCAGCCCAGGTGGCACAGGCCGAGAGCAGGCCCGTCACCTGCTCTGCTCTGCAGTGAAAGGACTGGAGACGCGCTGAATCGCGGGCAGCCGCAGCGAGCTGTTTGCCAAAACCCACAGTAGTGTCTCCCGGCGTTTTCAGCGTTGTCTTGTTAGGAAAGAGGGGACGTTATCAAATCCGAGTTGGTGACGGACTGGCTTTTGAGTCACGCGAGTTGCCTGAAATTCTGACAAGTAGCTTAGCAGTGTTTGAACAGCAAATAAGGAAATTTCTACTGTTACCGCGAACTCCCTGATGCCAGTAGGTTAAAATTGCCTCTCAGGTCCCCACGGTCTGTCTCCTCAGCGGGCACATGCTGGAGTTCAGACAAAGGAAAGCTATCCAGTCGTGCTCAAAAATCCTTCCATTTCGGGGACAGAATGTGATAGCAGCTTAATACTGTGTGATTTGCTTCTTTCTGTGGCTTTTATTGCTTTGTCACCTACTAGAGAGGTGAAAAACACGTGTATTTTTTATTAACATAATCTTATTCTACAAGGGCAAGAATATCTTGTTTTGAATAGGTGGATTATCTTTTTTGGTGGAGATTAAGCATATATAATGAACACACCATTACTGACATTATATAAATTTAAAGGGGAAACACAGATACAGAGAAAATCAGCCTTCTGTCCATCTGTGCACTGGCAAATAGCTCTTAACATCCTTGTCTACTATTTCTGTCATCCGAGTCCTGGGTCAGTTTCATTTGGTTAATTTTTCTCTTTATTATGGGACTGGAGCTTCCTGTTCTTCATGCCTCATAATTGTTTATCGGATGCTAGACATTGTGCACTTTGCTGTGTTGGGTATTGGATATTTTGTATTCCTATAAATATGCCTGACCTTTATCCTGGCTGCAGGATGATCCTTCCAGATCCTGGTTTTGTTTGTTCGGCGGAGTGGAGCGGTGCACGTCCAGGGGGTAGTTCGTCCCTTCCAGGTCTCCTGCCCAGGGCCCCTGAGTTGTGAGGTTTCCCAGCCCAGTGGGTAGAAGTGGACAGTATCCTAGATCCCGTGTGAGCATCAGGCACTGTCTGTCTAATTGTCTGGATGGTTCTTGTTGCGGCCTGACGTAGTTTCTTACACGTGCTCTGCCGATGCATCGAGGGGACCTTTCAGAGATCTTCTGAGTCCTGTCTCTCTATGGCTCTCTCCTGTCAGGTGTTCCCCCACCTGCAGGCCCTGGCTGCCTGAGTCTCCCCACACGCTCAGCACCATCTTTATAACTCAGGGAGTCTGGCAGGCCCCACCTGGGTCCCCGCTGGCACTGCAGGCGGGAAACTCTCCCCAGGCCTTAAGCTGGGCAGCCACGGGGCTCACTTCATTAGTGTCCCCCTCTCAGGAATCATTGTCCTTCACGGCCTGACGTCCGTTGTCTCGTAAATGGTTGTTTCACATATTTTGCCCCGTATGGTTGTTTCGTGCGGGAAGGGAGGTCCAGTACATTACACCCTCTTGGCTGTAGATGACGTAAGCTGCTGCTGATTTTTTCTTGGCTAGCGCCGGAAAGTCTGATGCAGGCTCTGGAAGACTTGGACTACCTGGCGGCGCTGGACAATGACGGGAACCTCTCTGAGTTTGGGATCATCATGTCGGAGTTTCCTCTTGACCCCCAACTCTCAAAGTCGATCTTAGCGTCCTGTGAATTCGACTGCGTAGAGGAGATGCTGACGATCGCCGCCATGGTGACAGGTACCCCTGAAGGGCTGTTCTTCCGTGTTGTGAGGCTGTCCCGGGGACAGAGTTAAATCAGGTCCGTTTGAAGTATTTTACGAAGTACCTAACAGAGGCAGTAATCCATTTCACCTTTTGAAGTGATAATGAAGTATTTTACTAGATTTGAAAAGTAGAAAGTTATAAGGATTATCTTGATAAGAAAAAATCAAACCCCAGTGAATTTCTTAATCAGACATTGAAGTAAAAATGCGTTGCTGGGAGTGTTCTCCTCCAAAGAATTAGGTGTTTATTTCCTACCACCTTCATTCTTCTTGGTTTATAGGTTTTAGTTTGTTCTTCTACTGGCAGAACAGGCCATAGGCCGTGCCGCGTTAGACCTCAAAGTTCCCATCCTGTTCTAGCCACTGCCCTCGAAGCGTCTCGGGTGCCCCTGCTCTGATGGTAATACCAGCAGGCTGTTAACTCTCTAACCAGACCTGCGAGAAGCAAACGTGAAAAGGGAGGGACACATTCATGAGAACTCGCCCTACATCCCTTTGACTTCTAAGTAAGCAAGAATAACCTTTATTCAGGGAAGCAGACAGGAGCGGTTCTGCACACAGTCGTGAGCCCCTCCCTCTGCGTTGTGCTAAGGTCATGAAGCGGGCTCCAGGGTTGCTGACCTCGTGACCTCTTGTGTCTTAAAGCTCCCAACTGCTTTTCTAATCTGCCGCGTGGAGCTGAGGAGGCTGCCTTGACTTGTTGGAAGACATTTTTACATCCTGAAGGAGATCACTTTACCCTCATCAACATTTACAAGGCCTACCAGGACACGGCTCTGAATTCCACCAGCGAACGTAAGTGAATGCTCGCGATTCTGAGAAACCTACTCGTTACCACCCTTCCCTCCCCAAATAAAACCGAGCTGGTAACTCACCTTCTCCGGCCCTGCTGGTCACCTAGCCGATGGCGCCCGAGTCCCTAAACGCACTGGCTGCTGTGCCTGGGCACGATGACGTGAGGACCCAGAGTCTTGCACAGTACAGCTCCCGTCCTCCAGGGTGCAGGGAGGAGAGAAGGGCACTGCCATCTCTCAGTGCCCTTGGGTCAGAGCTGTGCTTTGTGCATTCCCTGACTCGCACACTCGCTAGATGGAGAGAGAACACAGACATGGAGAACAAAGCCGAACACATCCCCGCTCCAGATAACAGGAAGAGTAGACAGGTGTGCCGCAGGAGGCCGGAGAAGAGAACCAGGCCACAGGTCGGTCAAGGAGGGAGGGGACTTGTGCAAAGAGCAGAAGGGCGCGTGTGAAAGCGGAGGCAGAAGTCCTGATGTGAAAGGACGAGTGCATGGGTTTCCAGGAGAGGGACCCAGTGGAAAGGGAACTGGAAACACGTACGTGGGCAACTCCAGTGCTCGGCATTAATAAAGGCAGGAAGAGGAGCCCGAGGGGCCGACAGGCTAGGGTGGTGTGGTGAAGGCTGGGCCCCCGAAGGCAGCCGGTGAGTTCCCTTCCTGCAAGGGGACCTTCGTTTTCCATGAAGCATCTTATACCTCCTTTGCTCCGATAGGATGGGAAGTGAACTGGAAGACAGGACAGCCGCTTGAATGGCAGAATTCTGTAGAGTGGGGGACTCATTTTTCACAGCTGACAAGAAAAAGTTGTCGGTGGAGCCAGAAAAGATCCGGGGAGTTTGGTGGCCTCTTTTGAGAGCAAGGGGGGTGGGTGGCCGTTGCTTGCCCAAGTACGTGCTCTTGTCGCGCTGAGTGGGCCTGAGTGCACGGCCGGGCTCTTCTGCCCACTGTGCCAAGGCCGGGGGCACCACCAGGGCAAGGCAGAATGCCGGATCCACCCTAAGTGACTGCAGGTGGCACGAAAGAACTTCACACTGAACAGGTGACTGAACTGTAATACAAATTTGCAGCTAGGGCAGGAAGGTGAGCTTCCCACGATTTCCAACTCGGCCCAGTAGTGATCCTTTTCTTATAAACATGCAGAGAGAGTTTCACGGCTCAGGGGACTTCTACCGTATGCTTTTCTCCTTAGTTGGATCAAACGTTAGGGCCTCGTATATCCTTGCCGTGTACACAAGACGGGTGTCAGTCGGGGCCAGCCTCCTGTGCCCCTTCAGAGCTGCAGACGAAGGGTGACCCACTCACTGGTCAGTGCCAGCAGCATGCGGTTCGTGGAGCTCACCGGGGTCCCGGAACCACCGCAGCCTCCCTCCCAGTCACTTAGGTGACCACCTCTTTAGGGGAGGAGTCCAGAGGACACGGGAGATCATGCCTTGTTCCCGGCCTGGGCTCTTCCAGCTTATGACAAGTGATTTCTTTTACTCCTCTTTCCCTCCCAGACTGTGTTGAAAAGTGGTGTCACGATTACTTCCTCAACTGCTGCGCACTCAGGATGGCGGATGTCATCCGAGCTGAACTCTTAGAAATTGTCAAGCGAATCGAGCTTCCCTGCGCAGAACCTGCTTTTGGCTCCAAGGAAAACGCTCTGAACATAAAGAAAGCTCTTCTGTCCGGCTACTTCATGCAGGTGAGAACGGGGAGGGCCGTCTTCGGGGTGGGTCTTTACAAAATCTCCCATGATTCGGTTAGGAATCTCTCACTTAGGATAATTCTTTGATTGATGTTAACTTTAAAACCGAAAACCAGGGCACCTGGGTGGCTCAGTCAGTTAAGCATACTAGTCTTGATTTGGAGGTCATGATCTCACCATTCGTGGGTTCAGCGCTGGGGTCTACACTAACAGCACAGAGCCTGCCTGGGATTCTCTCTCCCTCTCTTTGCCCCTCCCCCGCACACATGCGTGAAGGCTCTTTCTCTCTCTCAAATAAAATTTTATTTAAAAAAGTAAAATAGAGGGGCGCCTGGGTGGCGCGGTCGGTTAAGCGTCCGACTTCAGCCAGGTCACGATCTCGCGGTCCAGGAGTTCGAGCCCCGCGTCAGGCTCTGGGCTGATGGCTCAGAGCCTGGAGCCTGTTTCCGATTCTGTGTCTCCCTCTCTCCCTCTCTCTCTGCCCCTCCCCCGTTCATGCTCTGTCTCTCTCTGTCCCAAAAATAAATAAAAAGTAAAATAGAGGCACCTGGGTGGCTCAGTCGGTTGAGCGTCCGATTTTGGCTCAGGTCATGATCTCATGGTCTGGTGAGTTCGAGCCCCATGTCGTGCTCTGTGCTGACAGCTCAGAGCCTGGAGCCTGCTTCGGATTCTGTGTCTCCCTCTCTCTCTGACCCTCCCCCATTCATGCTGTGTCTCTGTCTCACAAATAATAAACATTGAAAAAAAAAAAAAGTAAAATAAAACCGAGAATCCTCTAGGTTACTAAAGATTTAATATTTAAATATACATTTTCTCGAGGGAACTGAAGGACCAAGACAGAGTATGTTCACTTGGTCCAAAAGGACAAAAGGTCTTTCTTCATTACAGAGGGGAAGTTATTAAAACACTTTTTGGCTGAACATCAGACACAGTCCCTCACTTCACCGGTTTGCAAATGATTTCATATTTTATTTTTGACGTTTATTCATTTTTTGACAGAGCGTGAGCGGGGGAGGGGCAGAGAGCGAGGGAGACACAGAATGGGAAGCAGGCTCCAGGCACAGAGCTGTTAGCACAGAGCCCGACGTGGGGCTTGAACTCACAAACCATGAGATCATGACCTGAGCCCAAGTCAGACCCTTCACCGACTGAGCCACCAGGTGCCCCACAAATTAGTTCATACTTAACGGGTGATACTAATACCCAACAAAGAAATAAAGATAACATCTCATTTCTTTCTTTTCCAAAATGAAGGCTGCCGAATGTAGCTCCCCTAAATTACAGCACGTTACAGGTGTAAGCATGCTCTTCCCATCATAGTAAGAGAAACACTGGGGTATTTCCACTCAAACTCTAGTCTTCATAAAGAAAAAAAAACACGGCACTTCAACGTGGATTTCCTCACCTGTGTGGGAAAAGGCCCTACATCAGCGTTACTGTGTCAGATGAGCTAGAACATCCAGCACAAAACACCTGACGTTTGAGTACATTGCCCGTCACGTGGCAAGGTTACTCCTTGACCCAAACATTTAACATTTGTAGCACTGCTGTCTTTCACCTGCTGCCCTGCCCATACTAAAGTTAGTATCGTCACTGTCTCAAAGTTTTGGGCAAAACACAGTTTTGGCTTATTTTTTAGATCTGAAAATAGGAAACTTGGGTGGCAGATTTGTAGTTTTCACTGTTTTATATGAAAGACTTTGGAATTTTTTTACATAAAGATTTTTTTAAGTTTATTTTGAAGGGGACAGAGAGTGAGTTGAGGAGGGGCAGAGAGGGGAGAGAAGAGGAAGGCGGGGAGACAGACAGAGAGAGAGAGAGAGAGAGAGAGAGAAAATGAATGAATGAATCCCAAGCAGGCTCCATGCTGTCAGCACAGAGTCCAATGTGGGACTCGAACTCATGAACCCTGAGACCATGACCTGAGCTGAAACCAAGGGTCGGATGCTCAACCGACCGAGTCACCCAGGCGCCCCAAAATAGTCAGGAATCTTTAAAAGAAAACATTTTTGTCTGTCAATCTCCATATTAACACAAAGTCTTTGTTCTTAAAACCTCTGCCTTGTAGATTGCTCGGGATGTGGACGGATCGGGTAACTACCTGATGCTGACCCACAAGCAGGTTGCCCAGCTGCACCCCCGGTCCGGTTACTCCATCACCAAGAAGATGCCAGAGTGGGTTCTCTTCCACAAGTTCAGCATAGCAGAGAACAACTACATCAGGATTACCTCAGAAATCTCTCCTGAACTGTAAGTTTAATGGACAAAAAAGGGGTTCTTTTGAACTCCTACCTGAGTAAATGACAAATTTAGTTTTTATTACATTTTCGGGTAGAAGTTTATGCTGGCACCAATCTGAATTTCCATGGAGAGTACTTACTAATGGCAGGTCTCTGTGGATGATTATCTAAACGTTCCTGCCTTTGAGAACACAGCATAAACTATGCAGCACAGAGGGGCGCCTGGCTGGCTCCGTGGTGGAGTATGCAGCTCTTGATCTTGGGGTCGTGAGTTTAAGCCCCACGCTAGGTGTGGAGATTACTTAAGAAAAAAAATTTAAAAAAGAACACAGTGTAGAAGTACAAAACAAAGTATAAAGTATCTTAAGAGGAACAAAAAGGTACAGAGTAGTGGTGTTTGCAGGCGGAAACCTGAGGAGGAACGGCTTAGCCACCGCTCGGAACGGATGTGGCAAGACTGGAGCTGGTGGGGAAGGAAGGGGTGAAGGGGGGAGGTGGAAGACGGGCAGGTACCCAGAGGTGGAGGGCTTCCGGGCCACACGAGAGTTTGGAATTTATCCTAAGTGCAGTAGGAACCGACTAGAGAGTTTTAAGCAGGAGTGCATCCTCTCCCGGGTGCTACTGCAGATGCTGGGTCCACCTGAACGTACACTTGGACCCGGACAGAGTGACGTGCGAGGCAGGAACCCAAAGTAGCCAGTGGCTGGGTGCGGAGTGGCATCAGTTAATAAGAGGAAGAGGCAAAGACACTCCCTCTCTTACTCACCCGGAGTGCTCCCCAAACACCCGATGTGACGTGTTGTGATGATGGGCCTTAGGGCGAGTACGGGTTTCCCCTGGCGGTTAGCGGTGGGCGTCTTCCACTGTGTGGCATAACCCTAGAGAAGAGATTCTAGAAACGCAGCTGGACTGGTTCCCTGCATACCACAGGAAGTATCTGCTCTCCAAAAGCAGACTGAGACTGAGGAGTTCAAATTAAACAGCAGTTCCACAAGCAGATTCTCCGGGGGTGGGAAGGACCCACTCGTAACGTTTGGCATCTCTCACCAAAGAAGAAAGGAGTCTCATTTCTCTGTTTTCCACAGATTTATGCAACTGGCACCGCAATACTATTTCAGTAACCTGCCTCCCAGTGAGAGTAAGGATATTCTACACCAGGTGATGGATCACCTATCACCCATGTCAACAACGAAGAAGGAACAGAACATGTGTGAGAAGTGCCCGGAAACCGCAGAGCAAAGGTGCGCCTTGCAGTGACTCGTCTGCACCTTCCCCTTAGAGCGTGCTGTGTAGCCAGTACCCCAGCCGGGCCGCACGGCTGATCCACTGGAGCAAGGTGAGGACCTTCAACTTGAATACGGACATCATACCCCACACAAGAGAGTCTCGAAAAGAGTTACACTTTGTACATTATTTAAAAATAAAAAATGGAAGTTTTTATTGAGTTCTTTAAATTACTACTCCACATTTTCCTTCTTACTGGAAAAGCTCTTCATCAACCGTTCGTAATTCGACCAAATTTTTTTTTTTTAAAAAAGGCTATTTTGTAAATGTGTCACAGACACAGGTGACAGAACCCTACTTTTTTGTAGAGGACCTTAATCTGAATAAAGTGATGAGTTTTTCAGTAAATCTGAGCTGTTTTCTGGTAATTTTACAAAAACGAAAACCAGCCCCCTGCTGCCCATGGGAAACGGGTCAGAGAGAGAGATGCTCTTTCAGTTCACCCATGATTTCGTCCATCTTGTCACCTGGAATCAACATCACAGTTCGCAAGGGCTTCATCGGGACGTCGTCAAAGGACCACCTGCCTCCCAAACAGGTGTCGCTCTCTTCCTGCACCGAGTAGTTGAACTTCAAGATTGCCTTCTAAAGCAAATATATTAAGTTAAAAATTCAGCCAACCTAAAGGCAAAACTCATTTACGTGGCAGCCAGGAATAGTATTTGGTACATGTTTAAGAATGACGGCGAACGGAAGCAGAACACAGAAATAGCTCAGACGGGGCAGTCAGGCAGAAGTTACAAAATGCTTACCAAATTCCTAACTCACAGGAGGAGCGAGGAGAGTGGTGCCCCATCGCGATGAGGGGAACGGCAGCTAAGTGAGAGTACTGCCACCATCATTTATCAGTATTTATAATTCTGCTCGTATTCATGATCTCATTTGATTCTCAAAATAATCTTGCAACAGCAAAGCCAAAGAAAGACTCCTAACGTCTGACAATTAACGAGCACGGTCTTCAGACACTGGTCTTTCCTCACTGTCCTGGCTGCTCCCTTGGCATAAAGCTGTCGTGTGACGACAGGGAAGTCTGCGTAACCAGGCCATCTTAAACCAACCATACATACATACTTCCCTGAAACAATCTATCTAAGGTGCTGCTTAGGCCTAAACATTTTCACTATTTATTCCTGAAAAACCAGGGCAGTGCTGAATCTGGTAGTGTTTTAGTATTTAGTGGGTGTCTTTTTAATAGCGACAGATATCCTCTAATCCAGGAAAGTAAGTTACCCTTCAGATTCAACACTGAGACGAGGTCAGGGTGAGAAAGCATGTTCTCTGGTGTCTGGTGGTCCATCGTAGCACAATATACCTTTACAGGAAGAAAGTCCCAGAAAGCCCAAAAGCGGGAGGACATCCAGGACTGAGGGCAGGGAGAAGCCGTGTGAGCCATCATGGGGGAGAATGGGCCTGCCCTCGCTTCCACATCCACCAGCTGCGTGACTCAGATAATGGCTCCCATCTCCCTCGGACTCCACGTCCCCATCTGTAAACCAGGACTAACGTCTACCTCACGGAGTGGTTCTAGAACTAAACATCTTCTAGTCAGCATATTGTAAGTGCCTGACCACCACTGAGCGTTCATAGCTTTTTTCCTCCCCAGGCTCGTCACCAACGGGGCCAGGGGGAGCTGGCGACTTAACCTGTTGAGAACCTACTAGGTGTAGGCCCTGTGTTAGCTGCCAGCTGCTGCCAGTATGGAGGAAGAGTGGCCATACTCAAAGGACTCTGACATAAATGGGAGAGCAACAAATCCTGCTGATTGTCAAGAAGATCCTTACTGACATCTAAACGAATAGGTGAAAACAGGCCCGTCTTACCTCATAGAAAAATTCTTCCTCTGCATTTGCAAACATTAACTCATCTTTCTCTTGGCTGCTCCATTTCTTTTTGGGATTGTTTTTTCCAGCTTCCACAAACGTCTTGCTGATCAGAAGGTAGAAGGAACACTCTCCACACGGCTTGTTCGTTCTGTGTGCCTCTGCCAGTTCTTTCCTAAAAGGTGTAACACAGAGGTCTGCCTGCTGAGTCAGGTGAAATCCATGAAATCCACGAACCAGAGCACAGAGAAAACCAGTGAGGCCTCTTCGGTGGGTTCTGTCGTGTCTGACACAGGCTTAATGAACCGACGTTAGGTCTGGACACTTCTAAAGCACCGAGTGTTATTTCTGTAGTCCACTGCACTTTCCATTAATTACAGCAGTGTTTTATAGTAAGTAGTCTGATGAGTCAGATGATGCTGAGTTGTGGATACACGGTAAATAACGAGTCTCAGATTCACTCGACATCAACATGTAAGAAGGTGCATTTTTAAGGACAGATATTTAACAAAAAGCCACAAAGGCACAGAGCCATAACCAAAGCCCTCGGAGCAGGTGACTACTAGGCTCCTGGCACTAGAGTCTGGAACTCACTCCTGACCTGCTGCACAAAGGGCACGGTAGGACACAGGTGCCCTAAATTCTAGAGTAGTCTGTGGCGTGGCAATGCAGCCTAAATCTTTTTTCCTTCTGGAAACTACACAGTGTCCCTCTGCATCTGGCTGAACAAAGATGGAAAGCCTCTGGCTTGCCTTAACAGAGGATCAGGAGGGAGATCACCCTCCCGTGAACCCAAACAAACACGAGCTCCAGCGGATCAGAAAAAAGGCGAAGCGCGACAAAGGACACGCGGCAGAAGCCCGTCGCACGGCAGCTGGGGGTCCTCGTGGCCGGCAGTTCCCTTCCCGCCAAGCACCGCCGGGAGCGCGCGAGCGCCGTGGCCCCGGAGCGGGGGCGTCTGCGCGGCACGGGGGCCGGTCTGTGTTTCCGCCCCGCTCTACCTCAAGGTCCAGTCAATGCCGAGCCTGAGCCCTGCTTACAGTTAAAATGGTGGAAACCTAACACTACACCCCACCCCCCCGTAATATAAAAACACGACAGCAACAAACCCTGAGAAGCCAGACACACGGTGTCGGGACCGCTTCCTTAGTTACAAAACGTCCCTGTGGAATCTAGGAATTGTACCCAGTTTTCGTCACTGGCACATCGCTTGGCACCTCACCCGTGCTACAGAAATCTGGGAAGAGGGGGGAAACCTTAGTCCAACGGGTAAGAAGGCCACATGAGCTGCTCCTGTACCCCTGTCAATCTCGTAAGGCCGTTCAGACTACAGCCGCAAGTAATCAAGGGCTGGTGGGACACGGCCTCCCCTCTGGCTGTTCCAGCTGCCCCCCGCCCCACACACACACACGGTTGGCATCACTCTGCCGAACCCACCGGGGAAAAACCGTGCAGAGGCGCGCGGCCCGGTCTCTTACCGGAGCTGCTGGTGCATGGGCAGCGCGATCTGAGGAGGAACGTTAATGAACCTCTCGCTGAGGAGAAAGCCCACGGGCTTGGAGGCGTCGTTGAAAAGCGCGTCCAGCTGTTCAACCGAGCTCTTCCCACAGCTCTTCTCACAGGAGCTCAGGATCAACTCTTTAATTTGTTCAGCACACCGCGTACCCTGCAAAGCAAAGACAAGGCGACGTGACAGTGAGAGCTGTGACTTCTGTCTCACGGCAAAGGCGTTTCCCGCCACGTCCTCGGTCTCCCACACTTCCTCAGTGCTGACTGCGGAAGCATCGCCACCCAGGTTGCGTACCGGCCGTGAGCAGCGGTGAGAGAGGGGCACACGGACACGCACACACTGGCATGGCAACTCCAATCCATCTAAAACCTGAAGGTGAAGTGTAACCTGCACCTGATTCCGTAAACAGCCGGTTTTCCCTTTTCGGCCAGAACTCCCGTCAACAAAGAGATGGATGGAAACCCAAGCGAAGGTGAGGAAGCGCCCTCCGCGGCAGGAAGCAACGAAGCCTCACAGTCAAAGCAAGGGCCGCAGGGACAGCAGCACCATCGGCTCCCGTGTCAATACCGACACCAGGCCACCAGTGCCCGATGGTTCTCTACGCCACAGGGACTCAAGGCCCTGAACGGCATAGATTACTCGTAACACAGACACTTTCGTATTAAAAAAAGATTACAGTGAGCTTTCACAAGGGCACATACCCTTATAGCATCGCTATCTGATATAAAAAACTATCATCGTGTGTTAAATACAAGCGATTTCGGTCTAATGAACAGTCATCCAGTGAAACTAACCTTTCTTTCCGTTAAATTTAAAAGACTTATGAATCCAAAAATCTCATCTTCGTCCACATCGTCATCACTGTCTTCTGAAACATCCGTTTGCTGTTTGAAAAAGCAATGAGAGTTGTTATGTTTGGGAAGAAGCAGAATACGAAGTCCTCTTTCGGTTTTCACAAACTTTCCTCGGCTGTCGTCACCGTAGGGAAGCATCGCACGCTAAGCACCGTGTGGCCGTGGCCCTACCAGCTCACCTCCCTCGATTCTGTTCTCCTGTTTTACACCGTGGATGATCCCTTCCTGCTCCAGGTTTCTTCATGCTAGATACGGTGGCTCAGTAGGTTAAGCGTCTGACTTTTGACTTCAGCTCAGGGCACGGTCTCACGGTTCGTGAGATCAAGCCCCGTGTCAGGCTCTGGGCTGACGGCACAGAGGCCTGCTTGGGATTCTCTCTCTCTCCCTCTCTCTCTGCCCCTTCCCCATCCCCCCCCAAAATAAACGTTAAAAAAAAAAGAAAAAAAAAAAAAAACCCAGAACAATTAAAGCCTCTTGAAAGAAGCCACTCTGTCTTCCAAGCAAACCGGCTGCAGCCAGCCCTAGCGACACTGGCTCACCTACAGCCACACTCCGGAGCCCTGGTGAAGGAGGACAAGGCCTGAGTGCCACTTACACCTACCACGCGCGCGGGAGAGGAAGGGCCAGAGGGGAAATGAATTAAGAACCGAGAACTAAGAATGAAATGCCGGCCTCTACCCTGCACTTCCCGGCTCGATGACGGCCCTTCCCCTGCCGGCCTCAGCGCGCCCTCCACACGGACCGCCTCACGCTGCTTGTTTGCTTGTTCAAGCTGCGAACTCTCCGCGCATCCCCAGTACCGAGCGCGGGGTCCGGCACGGACTGAGTCCTTGGGGACCATGTGCTGAACAAAATGAGAAGGAGGCTGCTGCTCTCCCCCGGAAGGACAGCAGGGACCCACAGCTGCCCGCTGTCCTGGAAACCGTCCCATGGGAAGGGGCTTACAGGGCTCTGCCACCCGCTTCAGCACGACCGGTTCACGGAGGGGAGGCCGAGGGAGCAGATGCACCGCCGGTGGCAGGGTGCCGCCGGGCGAGAGTGGAGAACAGCAGGACCTGCCTCTGTGGGCACCGGAAGTCACACCTCAGTGACTGAAAGGGGCCCGGCCACGCTGAGCGGGGCGGAGGAGACGGGCAAAGGGGCCACCAGGCTTTAAGGCCTGCACGTCTGCGGGCCCGGGCTGTAAACGACCACCGGTTTCTTCCTGCGGGAACAAGGAAGGGGGCGGTGGCTCAGGTAAGGCCTCAAAGGCCTAGGAAATAAAACTATATGCCAAGGTGAGAGATGTTTCAGGTAATCACGTGGATACACTAATGGAGACTGAGAAGGTAACTCAGGGCACTAACAGCCCGTGAGAGGACCGGCCATGTCTGGTCAGGAAGGAGAGAGGGAAAGAAAGAAAAGAGTAGGTATGCCAGCCTTGGTCCCTTAAGATCAACCCGAGACCGCTTTTCAAGGTCTCCCAGCTACCGTGGCAAAACACGCAGTACCGACCGATGGAACGCCAGGGGACGAAAAAGGAACCTTCAGTGTCAAATCCTAAGAAATCCCCAAAACGGAGGCACCTGGCTGGCACAGTTGGAGGAGGATGCAACTCTTGATCTCGGGGTCATGAGTTCAAGCCCCAGATTGAGCACCAAAATTACTTTAAAAAAAAAAACACAAAAAAAACAACCCCCAAATGGTCACTGGGCTCATAAGCAGTCAGCATTCCCTGGAGCATGCTCAGTGTTCCTCCCTGACAGGCCGTCAACCATCAACGTCACATGGGGGTGCCTCTTGTGGGGCTGGAGTCCCAATCCCATTCGGTCTCCTCCACATGCCCCCCCCCATCAAGAGCCCCCCATCTGCTTGGCCCACTCACAGTCCCCCCCCGCATGCCTCCCTTCACCCCTGAAGCCTCCTGGTTCAAAACAATTCTTAGCACCTATGTCCTGAGCAACTCCACCACAAGCGGAGCCTCTACACAAACCACGAGTGCAGTTCATGGCCCTCCCCCACCACCGCCCTTTTGCCTCCACAGCCTAACAGACGGACCGTCTTTTCTAGAAAAGTCTAAATCACGTCCCCAGTCCCAGAGGCTCCAGTGAAAGTTCTGGGCAGTCCTCTCCTCAGGACACAAACCTCTGTCCCTGGGACACCTCAAGTATCTCCGCGGAAGCCATGGGGCTATTTGTGAAATCATCCAAGGGAGGGCTGAATCCCGTCACTCACAGTAAGCGGTGTCAAGGATAAAAGCGACTGCTTGTTGGAAGGTCACAGGACAGGGTCAGAAGGTAGAGGAGGGTCAGTAACGTATCCCCCAGACTGAAAAGGCACACGAGACGGAAAACCGAAGCAAGCCACTCCACACCACTTACAGAGTCTTGCTCTGGGTAGCTTCCTGTCTGAGGGATCAGGTGAACAAACAGTCTCACGCTGTGAAGCTATTCTCCACAAAGCCCAGACCTTACCCTCACTGTAGCGATTATGTTTCCCACCAACGGCCACATCTCCACTCCCATAGGGCCCGCCCTGGAGAGGAAGGGAGGCCCCTAGCCCACAGTCCCAGCCGGGCTCCCAGTGGACAGCCGGCACTAACCCGCGAGTCGTGTGAGGGGGCCATCCTGAAAGGGAACCCTCCAGCCCCCCTGACCCTCTTGGGCTAGTGCAACACGGAGCAGGTGTGTGCTGTCCTCACTGAACTCTGTCCAAATGGGCTACACAGACGACCTACTATTCTAAGACACTAAACTGCGGACACTTCACTTAGGCAGCTACAGGTAACCGAAGGCACCGCCAGGGGCTGGGCGCACAGGTGGGATTCACCCTCCTGCCAAATGCTCCCTCCCAGGCCACCCCCGCCCCCACCGGAGGCGCCTCCTCGGGCTCTGCCAATTGCTCCGGAGTAACGGTGGCATCAGCAGGGTCTGCCTGCGCCCTCCCTGGCAAGCGCCCATCTGCTGAGAGGGGCCAAGTCTCAGGCTCACACCTCATGTGCTTGTGTCACAGGCAAACCTAACATGACATGTGCACTCCCAAGCTCACGTTCCCTCCCGACCTCCTCCTCCTCCATGTTTGCAATCTCGGTCACTCGAGCCGGACACTTGGGAGCCACCCTCGACTCCTTTCCCGCCACTCACGAAACCCCATCACATCTCATCTCCCAAACACCCTCCGAATCACCCACTTCTCTCACCATCCGTTGCCACTCCTGGGTACCTGCATTCAATAATCTTGGAAATTGCTAGAATGGCTTCTAACCAGTCTCTCTTCCTGAAGTTACACCTCTTTCCAGTTTGAGCCCCTGGCCTGCCAACTAAACACCAGGAGGATCTTAACAGACCAAAGAACTAATTTGATAAGAACAAACATAACTGTCCCGCTTACCTTAATCACACTCCCGATGTGGTTTTGTTGAATTAAGAGATCAGTTAGTTCTGCAATGTTCACAGGAGCCTTCAGGAAAAGCTAAAAGGAGAAAAATACTTACTTTAAATGAAAATCAAAGCAAAAATTTTAATAAAACTTCTAATATCCACATTCAAATAATGCAATATCCATGATGTGACCACAAAGACAACCCAGGAGGAAAGGAAAAGCCCAGGAGAATCCAAGCTAAAAGCACTGAAATGTAAGAGGCAGTGGTAATACAGGAGGTGTGGGAGAGAAGGAGACAAAAGAGGGGAAAAGAGAGAGGAGAAGGAGGACATAAGGCCAAAGAATGTGACTAGGACACTGGAGCCACCTTAAACGGGGTAAGGGAGACTGGAAGCAGAAGCAAAGCATGGATTTTGGAGCACCAGCTGGTGCACTCTGGACAGACTCTTCCGCAAGAATTCTTCTGCCCCGGGGAGCCTGGGTGGATCAGCTGGTTAAGCGTCCTGCTTCAGCTCAGGTCATGATCTCCTCGAGGTTCAGGAGTTTTAGTCTCGCATCAGGCTCTCTGCTGTCAGCGTGGAGCCTGCTAGGATTCCCTCCCTCCCTCCCTCCCTCCCTCCCTCTCGGCCCCTCCCCTGCTCTAGTCTCTTAGTCTCTCTCAAAAATAAACAAACTTAAAAAACAAAACAAAACAAAACTTCTACCCCACCAAGTTTGGATGTGAATTAGAGAAAAACAGAAGAGTTGTTCAAGTAGTTAGCACATGAAAAGGAAAAGATTTTACGACAACAGATACTTATTAACATATTAATGAGGCAAAAAAACAGGGTCTGTTAGCCTTGGTAAAGAAGGGAAACCATTCTTCCTCCTCTGCAGGGTCCAGAGGACAGGAACGGAATTCTAAAATAAAGGGTGGAATTTGACCTAGTTGGCGTTGCTTGAATGGCCTGGATTTTCTCAGAAGAGCAAAGTTCTGTGTAGAGTCAGAGACCATACCTGCTGCAGTAACTTCTTAATTCCGTCATAATCATTATCTGAGATGGAATACGCTTCAAATTCAACGTTCACTTCCTGTAAATAACACACAAAATAGGTCATCACACATAACTTCCTAAGATAATTCAGGCATTATTTTCTACTCGGCAGATTTTTCTTCTCCTGCTCCCTCCATTCTTTTGGGCTCTATGTCTATCTACAGAACATGCCAGAAAAAGGACGCAAAGAAAGTGTTATCGCTGCCTGAGCTTTAAGGAGGCAAGAAAAGTGCCAAGACAGCCATCTGCACAGGTTACAAAGCACCTTCACACTATCTCCTCATTTGACACAAAAGTCTGAGAAACAAAAAACTGAGTGAGCTAGTTTCAAAGTAGAGCAAGTCGGCCCCACAGAAAACCACCACAGCAGCCGCAAAGGAGAAATTATGTACCTGACTGCAAGGGCGAAGGAAGAGCACAATCACTTCAAAAGTCCCTGGCAGGACCTACAGTTCGGTTCAGCCCACGGCCCCGAGGCTACGCTTCATTTCCTTGGCAGGTACTGACCGAGTGCCACACGTACCAAGCACCGTGCCAGGCACTCACGATGGAGAGGTAAGCAAAGCAGGCAGGAATGGTCCCGCCCTCGTGGAGGGTACGGTTTAGGGGGGAATACAGACTTGAAGAAAACATGAATGCAAATAAATGTGAGGTTGCAGCTATACGTGCTATAAAACACAGGAGCACGGTGCCATAACAGCTTGGAAAACAGGTAACAAAGTCTTCCCTTAGAGAAGGGACGCTCGACCGACTTCGGCTCAGGTCACGATCTCACGGTTCGTGGGTTCGAGCCCCGCGTCGGGCTCTGTGCTGACAGCTCAGAGCCTGGAGGCTGTTTCGGATTCTGTGTCTCCCTCACTCTCTGCCCCTCCCCTACTCGCACTCTGTCTCTCTCTGTCTCAAAAATACATAAACATTAAAAAAAAAAAATTTAAAAAAAAAAGAAGGGATGCTTGAGCTGGGGGTGAGGATAAGAGTTCCTGGCACCAAGAACCGCACACGCCAAGGCCCCAAGGCAGGAGGAAATCGGTGAGTGAGTGCAAGAGACTAAAGGAAGCTGGGTGTGGCTGGGCTCCTTGATCCTCTGCAAAACAATGACAACATCAGGCCTGGTTTTTAGTGAGAAGGCTTAGACTTAAAACTGCCACAAGGTCAGTCCTGTGTCATACCTTGCCTGCTAAGTGACACACTTATTTGGGGGCTCTGATGAAATAGTGTTTTCCCACATACTTCCAAGTTTAGCAGGTTCTGGAATTTGGGTCTTAGCCGGAGAAGGCCGCGGAGGAAAGTCACACGTGCTTTTGCCTAGTCACCCTGCCTGTGCCTATATTTAAGCATTCCCTTGGCTGTTCAAATTTGCCAAGGGCTGGATATCAAGGTCAGTTTATAAACGTCAAATCCTGACCCTCGGAGGTAGGTTCGGCCAGATGTGAGCGGCAAAACCCGGAGGGAAGGAGGGTGTTCCAAACAAAACCACGAAACAATTCATCACTAGTCAGGTATTCCTTATAAAGGAATACTTCTCTAAACAATACCCTTCCGGTGTTGTTTTCTATTTTCTCGTCTGGACAGAAGCCTCAGACATCTGTCCCAGGCTATTACTGGCCGCCCCACTGCTACAGATACCCGATGGATTATGTGCCCAGCACCACTTTCCCTGGGAACGGCCTCCCCAACCGCCAGGTTTCAGGGCAAACGGCCCATCTTTGTAAAACAGAGCCCTGCCACTCACTCCCAAGTGACAGGATTTAGAATTAAGACGAAATACGACAAATCTCAGAAGCTGTTGATTTTCTATTCTCTGCTATATGGAGTAGGAACAGAAAAAGAACCAAATATCTTGAATGCAACAAAGAGCAGTAAAGCAAAGACAAACGTGAAAGACTTTTCGTGTTCTCCACGGCATCCCAGGCTCCCCAGCTGGTTCCAGAAGCCCAGCTACTTCCTGCCCTTGGAGGTCTACGATGCCCTTGCACCCTTACCACAAACTCCCCTTTCTGCTGAAGCTATCCTCTGAGGGTCTCGAATAAGCATGAACAAGAGCCCCAACCACACGGCCGGGAGCACTGAACGTGCCTAGCGCTCTTCTTCTCATCTTTTCAGGACCCCCACCCATTTCCTGAAGTTCGCATACCCACTTTCTATCTCTGCCAGCCGCCTCAAAGCCAATCACTCTGCTTTTTAAATCGGGCTTATTGCCTACGAGTGTGCGCACGTGCACACACACACAAACACTTCCTTCCTTTTAAACAGATCTAAGGCAGATTTTGAATTTCCAAAAATAACTCCCATGGATTTCTTCATCACAGTAATGAGCTGTGGATAGTGAACATCTCAGAAACTAAAAGGCCCCCCCCCCCTTCAAATAAAGGACTCTATCCACTAAGTGTGCGGAACTGCCCTGAAAGCCTTATAATTTCTTCAGCCAAAAAGTGATACAGGTCATTGGTAAACACTACGAAGACCACAGAGATTAGGGCTTGAACTCTTATTACCCACCCCCCAACTCCTACTCTTGAGAGGTCACTACCAATAGTAAGTTAATCTTTCAGGAAGTTTTCAACACATCACCAAATTTATTTCCTGTTTCTTCTTTCCCCTACATAGACTGCACTACACTTGCGGTCTTAAACTTTCTGTGTGTCCTCAGTCTTAAATGGTGACAATTCCCAACTTCAGAGTTGACATAAACGTTAAATGAGTTAATACAACGTATACAGATCCTGGAACAGCATGTATTATCATTATTATCAGAAGATAAATTCTTACAAGTAGAATTACTGAATCAGGGAATACATACAATTTTAAACTTTGATAGATACCGTCAAATTGTCCTCCAAAGACACTGCAACAAATTATACTCCAATGGTATATGTAAAATGCCTATTTTCTTATACTACTATGGCAATGACGATTACCACATTGATTTTAACCACCAGAGTGCAACAGATTATCCATGTTAATGCAAGAAGCACTGATTTCTACAACCCAAAGTTAGCAAAATAGCCAGTTAAAGCTCTAAGTGAAAAAAGGTGAGACCACATTCAAGGCAAGGGGCCAAAGAGCTAATTCGTAAGAGAAAGCTCTGTTCACTCAAGATTTATCATATACCCGGGGCGCCTGGGTGGCTCAGTCGGTTGGGCGGCCGACTTCGGCTCAGGTCATGATCTCACGGTCCATGAGTTCGAGCCCCGTGTCGGGCTCTGTGCTGACAGCTCGGAGCCTGGAGCCTGTTTCAGATTCTGTGTCTCCCTCTCTCTGACCCTCCCCTGTTCATGCTCTGTCTCTCTCTGTCTCAAAAATAAACAAACGTTAAAAAAAAAAAAAAAGATTTATCATATACCCACGCCAGTCTCAGCCCTAACCCTGAATCCACCCTTCTGACTCATGTTTACCTCTGACTTGATTTCCCATCACTCTTGATTATTCTGTTGTGGCCACTCAAGCTGCCTTTCTGATTTTCTTATTCATGAAATGGAAAGTCACTGGAATACTCTGAACAAGGAAGAGGGAATAGACCTACATTTTAAAAAGATCTCCCTGGGTGTGCCTGGCTGGCTCAATTGGAAAAGCGTGTGACTCTTGATCTCAGGGTGGTAAGTTTGAGCCCCGTGGCCTTAGAGATTATTTAAAAAAAAAAAAAAAAAAAAAGATAAATTTCAAAATATGGTACTTAGCATTCCCAGTATCTTGTAAAAAAAATAAATAAAAGATCTCTCCTGCTTCAGGTGTAGAGACGGTTCAGGAACAAGAATGGAAAAAAGCTACTGAAGGAGTCCAGGCAGGTGGTGATGAAGTGTGCACTAAGATGCTGGAGAATCAATGATGAAAAGCGTCTGGATACAAAGATAAAGCTAACAGGATCTACTGATAGACTGGACGCAGGATGACAAAAGGGAGGAATTAAACTACTGGGTTTGAGCAACTGGCGAATATGGGGGCCATTTATAGAAAGAGGGCAAAGGTTAGAAGCGGGAGCATGAAATGCAAATTCTGCTTTGGGCGTTACTAAGTTTTAGGTATCCATCGGGCATTCAGTGCTCTTAAGGATCATTCAATCCTAACTACTCATTCAACAGATATTAAGTACCTATAATGTCCAGCAGCAGCACGGTAGGAGCTATTCTGAAACACAGGAACCCAGTTCTAGGAGAACCCATCACCCGGACTTGGTGAACGGAACAAGGTCAGGCGCCCCGGGGGCAGAAACACTGTTTAGGGGAGATCTAAACAAGGATGGAAAACACTGCAGGATGAAGACCAGCCTCTGATACGGGTCTTGGTAGAACGGACAGAAGGCCTTCAAGGAAAGAAGGCCGCTGTGAGTGAGCCACGGAACAAGAGCCGGCCGGAGTGACCGCGGGGTGGGCAGAGAAAAAAAACTGCAGGCCCTTGTTGGTCTACTGCGGGTTTGGGGCTTTAGCTTTGGAACTAAATTAAAAAAAGCCACTGAGAAGTGTCGCGGCGGGTTTTCTCGGAGAGGTGGGGGCGGGGGGGGGCGACCCGGCGGAGTAGGACTTCTGAAAATAACTTCCGTGTCTGCCATGTGCAAAAAGACTTAGTTTATCATCTCCAGTTTCTGCTTAGAGACCCTCAGGTACTGGAGGTCGCTACTCCGAGCAGCTCACAGTCACAAACAAGGCTTTGGCGGCCAGAAAGTTTGAACCCAGCCGTAAACCAAGCTGGGGTCGACTGTGGTTCTCACCTCGTCGACGCTCTCGTCGTCTTCATCCTCTTCTTCGTCACTGTCTTCATCGTCTTCGTCCTCGTCCTCCACTTCATCTTCCTCTTCTTCCTCGTCTCGCGGGACCGGAACACCTGGAACCCGCGGAGCCCCACTACCCAAGGCACGCCGCTTGGCCCTGGACGCCATGATACCAGCCTCACTGCGCCTGCGCAATTCCCTCCAACCCGCCCTACCGGACCCACCCATGCAGGTCGAGGGGGTGAGAGACCACGAAGAACCTCGGCGCTGAGTCGGTGTCAACCTCAGAGCCCCTGCTGGATTCCACGGCCCTGATACCTAGGAGTCGAGTCCAGTCTGGGGTCCTATTTTGGCATTTCCTTCCCCCGCCTCCATCCTCCCTTACTCCCTACAACGCTCCCCACCCCCTTCGCTCAGTGGTTCGACCCCTCTCGGCCCCACCTCCCCGGGCCTGGGCGCCGGTGCGCATGCGCGAACTCCAGCTGTGCGCTGCTCTGGCTCCCAGACCCCGGCCGCGCCGCTGGTGCCTCGCGGCCGCGCACAGACCGTTTCCATGGCAGCAGAGGCCACGCGGTGAGGGGGCCTCCCACCTGGCTCCCAGCTCCCACAGCTGCATCTCCGGCTCCTTGGCACCGCGAGATACCGCCCCCGACGGGGCGCCCGCCGAGTGCCCCAGCCCCTAGCCTTTCGGGCCTCTGCAGCCCGGCGAGGTAGGTGTCGCCGCCCACGGTGCCGACGATGACACCGAGGCCTAGCGGGAGGGTGACGAGTAGCGAGCGGAGCTCCGAGGCCGCTGCTGGCTTGGGCGAGGGTCCCTGGCCTCCGGGGCAGCGGTCGCCCCGAACGGAAGGTCGCCGGATGCGTACAGATGCCCGCGCGCCAGGCTCAGGCCCGGTCCCGAGGGGGCACCCCAACACCGTCAGTGGCATAACCATGTCAGCGATTGAACGAATCCCCCCCTAAGCCCTGCCCCTAGCCAACGCTCTTGAAGCGCATTTCTGGACCCGAAAGTGTCTTTAACCTTCAATGCTTCGGGTCCAGTGGGGAAATCTGAATTACAGACCAGAGCCTACTTTGAGAGAATAGAGAGTGGAGGGGACTATGGTGCTGCTGCAGCCGGTTGTGGCCCAGTCGATCTCCCCGCCCAGTGCTGTCAGATCTTTATGTGGCAAGAGCCCCCGGGGTTCTGGAGTTTTACAAGGTCCATCCTGATTGTTAACACCTGTGCCAAATAAAATTCAGCTCCTAATCAGATTTCTCACCTGGACCACCAGTATGCAGCCATTGTAAAGATGACTCGGAAAGAAGGTCCTTGAAGAAGACATCAGCTTTCTGAGCAGAAGGTCTATGGTTTAAGCATTCTCTCCTCTGTAAAATGAGGAAAGTGGGTTGGAGAGCTGTGACCCTAAAAATGGAAGGCACTGCCCCTAGTAGTGAGGTGGCTACTGCCCAGAGGGTTAAGCAGACCCTTTCTCAGTGATCTTTCGGCAGCAGGAAATGGAGTCAGGGTGACGTAAGGGTTGCCAGAGCCCAAGTCCCCATGACTGTTTTCTGTAAGTTTCGTCTTTCCTGAGAGTCTCCGCTACCAGGCCACCATATGGATGTTGGCAGACCCGCATATCAGGAATTCACATCTGATGGGGTAGCTTAAAATGACCCCTTTGGGTCCCACAGCTGTGTAAAAACATCTTCCTGTAACGTACAAGACAGGAAGCTGTAGGGGGGGAAAAAAACACCTATCACAAGGCTCAAATTAGAAAAAAGACTCGGAAGGCGTGGTGCCAGTGTACGAACAGAGTTGCGCTCAGACAGCATGGGTAATTTTTAAGTATACGGTTGAGTGGCACCAGGTATATCCGCATTATTGTGCAACAATCACCACCATCCATCCCCAGACCTTCTTTATCTTGCAAAAACCAAACTCTGTGTCCATTAAACTGTAATTCCTCAGTTCCTACCCTCCGCACAACGGGCCCCAGAAACCCCCACTTTGTTCTCTACCTTTATGAATTCGGGCTATTGTAGTGGAATCATATAATGTGTATTCTTCTATGGCAGCTCATTTCATTGAGTGTAAAGTCCTCAGGGTTCATCCATGTTGTAGCAGGTGTCAGAATTTCCTTTTTTTTTTTTTAGGGTTGAATAATACTCCACTGTACGTATATGTCGCATTTTGTTTATGCATTTGACCATTGGTGGGCACGTGGGTTGCCACCACCTTTTGACTCTTGTGAATAATGCTGTGAACTTGGACATAAAAATACCTGTTGAAGTCCCTGTTGTTAAATTTTGGGGTGTATATACCCAGAAGTGGAACTGTTGGATCATACAATAATTCTGCGTTTACTGTTTTTTGAGGACCTATACTTTTTGGTATTTTGCAAAGTTTCCACGGTGAGCAGGCATGGCTTTGACAAGAGATCGGGGGAAAAGCCTTACTTGCACCCTCAGACTAGCTCCCAGGTTGAGGTCATGGTCAGGGTGTAGAGTAGAGTATCTTAAAAGAGCCGAGATGGTAGGCCTGGATTAAATTCCACCGCTGCCACTCGCTGTGCTGTGTGACTATGGGTACATTGCTCAGTCCTTCAGAGTGTTGGTTTCCTCTTCTGTGAAATACGGATAATAATACCTACCTTGCTGGTCTAAATGGGGGTGGAGATCCTGCCATGTAAAATGCTTGGCCCCTTAAATAACACAGAGTAAGTGCTTAATAAAAGGGCAGCTGTTGTTACTGTTGAGAGAGCAGCAGGACACAGCTAGAAAGTGTGAGTTCGAGAACCTGGCTCTTTCTTACCAGCAAAGTGGTCTTGATCAAGTCATTTTCTCTGTTTGTGTAAGGAAAAGAGATCATTTCCCCTGTTCCGGAGATGCTGGGTAAATCTGAAGTGTTGTTTTCCCTCAGTGTGAACTAATATTTACCGAGCATCCACTGTGGGGAAGGAAGTCCCTCAAACAGCCAGCAGTCCAGAGGGCCCGTCCACTGCACGATCGCAGGGCCTGAGACCAAGAGCAGAGCAGCCTAGACCAGAACACAGGCCTCCGCCCCCCCAGCGCAAACCCCTTCCCCTCCCCCGAGCCTCTTCCCAAAGTCCAGAGCGGCTCAGGTACAATCCTCCTTATTTAAAAGCCTGGGAATAGCCCCTCTTGTTTCCTGTTCCTGGTTCCCTCCTATTCCTGCTGCGAGGCAGGTTAGCAGGAGTTTCTTCAAGCAGGGAGCTTTCAACTTGGTCCGGGACAAATGCAGGGATAGTAGAATTCCTGAGGCTGTACTGGCTCCCCAGGCTGCCGTGTCCAAGTGCCACAAACTGGGCAGTATATGCGGTATATACGGTGGAAAAAGTCAGTGGTAGAGACTAGAATTCTACGACCAAGATGTCATTAGGGTTGGTTCCTTCTGAGGGCTGTCAGGAGACATCTGCTCTGTGCCTCTACCCCCCCCACCCCCCCGTTCTGGTGGCTTTCTGGCCATCTGACATCCCTCGGCTTGTCAATACCTCGCCCCGATCTCAGCCTTATCTTCACAGGTCTTTCCCCCAGTGCGTGTGTGTGTGTGTGTGTGTGTGTGTGTGTGTGTGTGCGCGCGCGCCCGCCTCTCCCCTTGTCATTGTCATCGGATACCAGCCCTATTGGATTAGGGCCCGCCCTAATGACCTCATTTTAACTTGACTACATGGCAAGGACCCTGTTTCCAAATAAGGTCACATTCTGAGGGATGAGGGTTAGGACTTCGGCACATAAATCTTGGATTCAAAGCCTAACAGCCCAAGTTCAGGCAGGGATCTACCATTTCACTGCTAGCTCTCCACAGCAAGCGACCGGATGACGGGTATGTGAACTTCTTGATGGGAACAACTGAAGGAGCCTGTGTGGAGATGCACGTCGCCGAGAAGGGCATCGTTCATTTTTTGAGAACCCCCCCTCGCCGCCCCAATCCCTAGAATACTCCAGGCTCTAGTCAACAAAAGCATCTCAGCTGGCTTCACCCATCTCCAACCTGTTCGGCACCAACCTGCTGCTGGACTCCTGTTTTAATGTCACCAGACCTTCCATACAAAGTAGCTGGAATGTGCACACATCATCCTAGGTCATCGGCCACAGCAGAGTATGAATTATGAGTCAGAGGAGCCCTGGGCCCAGAAGCAGACTTTTAAAGCCTTTCTTCTGAGTGCTGGCAGTTTGCGGTAGGCAGTACTTGTGTGTGTGTGTGTCTGTCTCTCTCTCTCAGTCAGTCTCTCTCTCTCTCTCTCTCTCTCTCTCTCTCTCTCTCTCTCTCTCTCTCTGTCGACACTTAGCTCACAATTCTGTGGTTGTCAGTCTCCCCCCACCAGCCTTGGAGCATCTTGAGAGTGGGTGTTAAGTGTTATTTGTCCCTTAACCAGCACCCAGTTCCCAGCATCACACAGAAGAGATTCAGTGTATCTTGGGTAAACGAAAGTAGGATTGCAGAGCCCCTCCCTGTCTCGATGAGAGCCACGTTTCTGGCCTGGAAGGCCAGCCGGTCCTTTCTTAGTTCCCCTTGTTGGTAAAATCCAGGAGCTTCTGCAAGGTGAGCAAGGCAGAATGCGGCACACCAGGAACTCCAAAGAGTAAGTCCTGCCAAAGAACCAGGCTCAGCTGCTCCCCAAGCGCATCGCATGGTTCTCTTTGACTTGCCCATCATCCGGAACTGCCCGCTCGGTGCCTGCCTCGGCTCTGGTATCTCCCGTACGTGTGCGTTGGGGTGGGGAGGTACCCCTGCAACGTCTCTCCACCCCACTGCCTGCCTTGCCAGTGATGGCCTTGTTTCTCCTCCTCAGAGCAAGACTGAGTCATCTTCCCTTCCTGTACCTACATCTTTCCCTCCACTTTATTCTGGCACTTGCTCTATTATGGACTGAATTGTGCCGCCCCCCCCCCCCCCCCCCCCGCCAATTCATATGTTCCAGCCCTAATCCCCAATGTGACTTTACTTGGATGTAGGGCCTTTAAAGAGGTATTGAAGAGGGGCACCTGGCTGGCTCAGTCGGTCTAGCATGTGACTCTTGATCTCAGGGTCATGAGTTCAAGCCCCATTTTGGGCCTGGAGCCTATTCAAAAAAGGAAGAAAAAAAAAGCAGTAATGATTAGATGAGGTCACTGGGAGGTCAAGCCCTAATACAGTGGCCACCAGGTGGAGGCCTAATCCTGTGGGTCCAGTGTCCTTTACAGAAAAGGAGACATCAGCAGTCTCTCTCTGTGCACAGAGGAAAGACCACGTGAGCACGGCCAGAAGGCACTCGCCCCTGAGCGGGGAAGAGAGCTCTCACCAGGAACCAACCGTGAGAACACCTTGATCTTGGACTCCCAGCCTCCAGAACTGTGAGCAAATAAATGTCTGCTGTTTAGCCCCCCGAGTCTTTGGAATTCCGGTATCGATGGGATTCCACTCTGCAGAGGTGTCTTCCTTCTCCTTTGCTAGGGTCTCCCCTGCCCACTGCCCAACTTGACCTGGCATTGCCTGGGTGCTGGAGGGCTCTGACCTGGGCCTCCTTCCCCCGTCACCCAGGTCCCGGGACTTCAGAAGACTCCCTCTACACACTGACACCGCCCAGATCCCTGTCCTTTGACCCGACTCCCCCCTGAGCCCAGATTGCCTACCCAGTTTCTCCATTTGGGCATTTGGTGCCACGACTCTCCGACTCGTTTACCACTGCAGCAGACCTAGTAAATGCTAACGTTCGTACAGCACATCGTGGTAAACAGATGAGGTGTACAGTTCCCAGGTAAAGGTGGCCGGCCCTGGCTGGGGCTGCCGTGGTTCTGGCTGCCCTGGGCCCCACCAGCTGCCCCAGGGGCCGAGAGGACCAAGCCCGCAGGCATGCCTGTAGGCCGTTCACAGCACACGAACGAATGGGCTGAGGCGCACGGGTGTGGAACGGGCATCCTCAAACACGGTACGTCCCGAATGAATCTTTGTCCGCATCCCTTCACATGCCCCGACAGGGCTCCCATCCTCCAGCTGTTCGGGTTATAAACCCAACTCCTCTCTCCTCCACCCTGCACCAGCCCCAGTAAATGCTGTTGGCCCCACCTTCAGAACGCATCCGAAGGGACGCCTCCCCACTTCGCCTGCCAACGCCTACCCAGGCCCTGCGGGTAGGAGTTGGCACAAGAAGCCCTGAGGAGGGCGAGCCTGAGAGACAGAAGTCTGGGGCGGCCGGAGTGCAGAGGCAGGAGTGGAGACCCCGGGGCTGGACCCTGCCGGGCCTCGTTGGGTCGTATCAGGGAGTTTGGATCTGATCTCGACAGGAGTGGGAAGGTTCTTATTGACAGATTTACTTCTCCTGGCCCTTTCTCATTTCTGCTCGCCCTTTCCTCCTGCAGGGTAACAGGAGGCGGGAAGTGTGGTATCACAGAGCAGGCACAGGACTGGGGGGCAAGGGATCTGATGCCAGCTTTACCGCCCACGATGTGATCTTGTTCTCCTCTGTTGAGTGGGGCAAACCTCGGCGTTACCAAGCTGTCCGGGTGCCAAGTGACTCAGAGGACATAACAATGGCCACTAACACGTTTACTGAGCACCTACCATACACCAAAGACTGACTGAATGCTTCAGTTGTATGTAAACGATGAGGTCGGCCCGTTTTATGGGTGAGGAAGCTGCCGTAGAGAGGACAGAACTCCTCCAGAGTCCCTGAGCTGACAAGTGGCAGAGCCAGGTGGCATTCACAGACAGGCGGGCTGGCTCTCAAGGCTGTGCTCCCAACGCCTAGGCTGTGCTGCCTCTCCTATCCTTTGCAGACCCCACCCAGTGTTTGGGAGAACAGAAAATAAAAAGTATCACTCTGGTACAGAGTGCTTAGATTAATAACGCAGACACGCGAAAGCAAAGCCCATCTACCCACCGCAAATAGAGAAAATATATCTTCTGGGTCCTTCTCTGTGGTTGTCTTAGGTAATAAAATTGATGGCTCTGGGATAATAACCATTAAGAGATTCCGTGAGCTGTGCTACTGGCCTTGAGAACTAAAAATCAGATTATTACCCTTATTCCTTCTCTGCCCGTGCTCACAGCACCTCTAATGCAACATTCGGAGAAACCACTGCTGATGATTCTGTGCCCGGCTAGCGCCCCGTGTCATCAAGTTCAGTGAGAAACCCATCACCTGATAAGTGCACAGAGATAGTCCTGCTAACACATCACTCATTTTCTTAGTCATTTAAGAATTAAAGTTGATCATGTTTCGAGAATAGATTCCCCACTAATTGGCTAGTACCATTCACTGTATATTAAGCACATTCGGCCCAGGGCAGAATCCCAGGGCTCAGAGAAAGGTCTACAGGGCGTGGGGGTGGAGGGGAGTGGACAGGGGGAGTCCCAAGAGGTCCTGCAGAGCCAAAGGATCTGCAGCAAAGGCCTGGGGACTGGGTGACAGACACTGCCCTTAGCAGAGGAAATGGTCACCAGGGGGAGGCCTGGCTCACGGGGCAGCTGAGGTGCAGGTGTTTCCACAGGCACTCGTGTGCATGGCATCAGCTGCCCTACACGTGGGGGATGACTTCTGTGCCTGGAATGGCTTCTGTCTAAATGGCTTTCTTTCTCCAATCATCAGGGTTTAGAGAATGGCATTACTGCAACTTCTCCCAGACCAAGGAAAGGTCCAGAACATTCCCATCCACATTCCAGCCGGCAGGGAGGCAGGGGGAGAGAGTAGGGGCGTGTCACTTCCCGCTAAGGGCAGGACCCACAAAGTGTGTGCCTCGCCCCCCCCCCCCCCCCCCGCCCTCCGCTTGTGTCCTGAGGGCCAGAACCCAGTCACCAGGCCACATCCAGGCACGTTTTCATTTGGGGCAACCACGTGCCCTGCCCTGTTAACAACAAGGGAGTCCATTTCTATGAGAGAAAAGGGCAGACTGGGTATTTGGGAGCCAGTGGCGACCTTGGCCACACCTGCCACTCCAAGTAAGACATGGCCAGTTAGGCCTCCATGGCATCTTGACTTTTTCTTTGTCGTGCTTATTATGCTTATTACACCGACTTTGTCATCGTCTTTACGTGTAAAATGTCAGTTTTATCCTCCAGTAAAGATGAGGCAGGAATCATACTGTATCCCCAGTGCCTAGTACACAGTAACTGTTTAGAAATATTTGTTGCCTCATTGATAGGATTACATTGAACACACCTCAAGCTTAGGTGGGATTCAAAGAAAGACATTTTCGCCTAGCGGCAACCATCAGGCCACGGACAGATGGTTTCACCCTGAATTATGTCACTGCACCCTGTTAACTCTGTCTTCACTATGAATCCCCGATCCAGCCGCTTCCTAATGGCGCCACTGCCCAGTGTCCTGGGTGGTCATCCCCGCCACGGAAGCCAGAGACCCTTCTAAAGCGCGAACCAGTGTCATCGCTTCTGGTCCTGCTGCAACCCGTCTGTGGATTCCCATTTCTCGTGGGGCCCAAGTCCACCTTGTCCTTCGCACTGGAGCCACGCTTACCCTTCTCTCCTGGGGACATGCCCGGCCCCTTCCTGACACTGGAACAGTTTTCCTCACTGCCATTGTCATTCTGATCTCAACTAAGACGCCATCTCAGAGGTGGCCCTGGGGAGGCAACCAGCTATCAGCATCCGGTCAACTCTCCTACATCACCTTATAGCACTTGGTAGTACTTGAACTTGTCCCCCCTTCCCCAGTAAATAATGCAGACCTAATGCCCCTGAGGCAGATTCCAGGTGTCACTGCCTGAGAACAACATAGAAACATTTTTGTGAGAGACTGGCTCCTGGAATCTGAAAGCAACACTTGGAAAACTTGGGGTTCCATACCCCAGAGCCTACAACTGTGGCGGGGATGTGCCCCTTAAGGCCTTCCACCGACTGGAGGAGGCCCTCCCAGATCATCTAGGATAATCTCCCTGGCTAAAAGCCACCTGATGATAGACTTTATTGTGTCTCCAAAATACCTAGGTCAGCGCTCGTGAATAAATGGGGACTAGATCCTAGCCGGGCTGACACGTGAGCATGACCATCTCAGAAAGGCGGGTTCCCGGTTTCCCAAAAGACAGACACATTCCAAACGACCTCAGGAAACAATAGAAACAATCCTGCCTACTTCCTCAGTCTCTGTAGCTAACAGCTCAGTGGCAGCAGTAATTAGAACTTGATTTCATAATTATTATTTGTTCACCCAGGGTTGGTTGCTTAGATACAAAGCAATTCATTTTGAGCCAGATTTTCCTTAAGACGCCCCGCAGGTATTATAATGTTCCGGAACCTATTCAGTAATAACAAGTAATGGCTCTCAAAGTTAACACATTTCTGCTCGAAACAATATGTGCTGTTTGACTGTTACCAACCACTTGTATAGTGGTTAGTAAGTAACTGGTGGGCCTCATGCTACTCACGGGATAGTAATCCACATTTCGGGCAGGATTTATTCCACACTTCTCCAGCAGCATTTATTTTGAGGCCTTTGGGGTAGTCATATTAAATTCCACCCCCACCCTATGCCTTGATACAAAAGAATTTAATGTCTATTGTAAAAAAAAAATCGTGGATAATACAGAAAGAGGTAAACAAGAAAACAATCACCCTAACCTGCCCCCCAGGAATAATTATTAGTAGTATTTTGATGCATATTCTTTCATATATATGTATATATGAGATCAATAAAGTCACACTATTCATGCGTCCTATTTTTTTAACATTACTTGGTGATCCATGTAATTAAGTTATTAATGACTCTTCTAATGACTTCATCTAATGATGTACCATTCTCTCAACGTTGGACATTTACTTTGTTTCCCGTTGTTAATACTAGGATACAATCTCACCACTAGACGAGGAGTAAGTCTTGGAGACCTAATGCACAACATGGTGATTATAGTCAACAATACTGTATTATAAACCTCAGAGTTCCCAGGAGAGTTCACCTCAACTGTTCTCACCACAAAAAGATAATTAGGAGGCACGGTAAAGCCATTACTGTAGTCATCACACTGCAGTATAGAAATGTATCAAATGAACAGCTAACCACCGGACATTTACAAATTTACACAGTGTCCTATGTCAATTATATCTCAAAAAAAAAAAAATACCAAGATGGACATCTTCATGTTAATCTTTGCACACATTTATGAGTAGTGCCTTCGTATTTATTCTTAGCAGTGAAATTATAGGAAGGAAGAGTATGAAATATACAAGGCTCTTGATACATATCAACGAATTATTTTCCAGGTCGTTAGATGACTTTTGAAAGGTTTCTCATAATATTTGACAACATTTATAACCCATCATTTGAAAAGGAGAAAGGTCAATATAATTATTTCCTAAAGAGCTTATGAACTATTTAGTATGTTTACCCTGAAACAGAAGTAATTGTTTATTTCCTTAAAATAATTTCTCTATTATTGACAATACGACCCCAAATTTGCATTGCTTCTCTTTATGAGCCTTAAATGTGTGGCCCGGACACTGGCTTTCCCTAATGGCTTCCATCTGCCTTTCCGAGTGATATCAAGTGCCAGCATGCTGTCCCTTGGCCTTATCAGCGACAGGGTCTTCAGAAGGAACAAGCACATGAACGCTAAGTCATTGTGGGCGAGGGACAGTTCCCCTCAGCCAGCAGTTGATTACCTTCTTCCCCTGCTTCTGTCCCATCGATAACTGCTCAGGAAGAGTCCTTGAGCTCTAATTAGGATCCATCTGTCTCCCTGCTCTGTCACAGCACCCTGTAAGGATTGCCAGGCGATAATGAAGGTTCTTTTACTAAAAGACCCTAAGGAGGATGACTGTGGCCAAGATCCATATATCAGGGTAAGTGCCTGAGGCTCCTGGTCCCGCGAGGCCTAACACTGTCTTACTACGAGGGTGAGGGGTGGGGGGGCGGGTATCTGCTAACCCTCTACAGGGCCGACACCAAGTAAGTCGTGACTGTGACCCTTTCCTTATTTTCCACACAACCCTGGCCAATGCAGAACTATATTCTTGTATTTGCAGGAACTAGGATTATATGGACTTGAAGCCACTCTGATCCCTGTTTTATCATTTGAGTTTTTGTCTCTTTCCAGTTTTTCTGAGAAGGTAAGGTCTGTCAGTGTCCGAGTACCATAATTTCTGAGTCTCTGTAGAATCGTTGCCCACCCAAACCGGAAGGATTTCTTCACCATCCCCGCATTTCACTAGCAAACTTGAAACAGGGGTGGCCCAGCCTCACCTGGCCCCAGGGGAGGTGGCTCTTGGACTGCCTGTGAGTCCCCACCAGCTCCCCCAGAAAGCCTCCCTGTCCCGGAGGTGGGGTCTGTGGGGGCCGGGAGAGCAGGCTGCAGGGGGCTCTCAGCAGTGGGGCCCTTCCAGTTTGCCCTCCCACTCACCCGCCCGCCCTGACCACGCGCCACATGGGTGTTACCATCCCGTTTTAGAGCCAGGCCCCAGGTTGGGCCACTCGGCCGAGGCCTCCAGCAATAAGAAGGCTGCTGCGCAGGGCGTCCATTCTGCTGCCGGTGATGCCGTCGTAGATCCTGCTGGACAAAGCCTCAGGAAAGACTCACAAACATTTCAGATCAAAGACTCAGTGCTCAGGCCACCTCATCAGTGTGCAACCGGCCCCAGGGGCAGAGCGCCTTCGGGGCGCCTCCCCCTGGAGCTCCTTTCTAGACACGCAGGCCCACAGCCAGGGAGGTTCCATGGGACTGGGGTGCCCAGCCCTGCTCCCGGGCCCCACACCTGTGTGAGCACCAGGGTCACCCCTCCTGCTGTGCGCAGCACAACCCTGCCAGCAGCTCTGTACGGAAGCCTGTTTCTTCCTTTTGATTTGGGCCGAATACTGCATTATTCATTCAGTAATTTACCCGGCAAACATCCATCTGGCATCTGTTCTGTCCAAGGCACTGGGCTGAGTGCTGAGGGAACCATGTAAGCAGGGCCCCAAGAGACATGCTCTTCCATAAGCAGCCCCGAAAGGCACCAAAGGCCTCATCGCTTGAGATCACGTCTTCGACTTGTGCTCACACAGATACCAGAGTTTCCACACGGTCATCTCCCATCTCCACCAGCCAGCGTGCTCCCTGGGGGCCTTCCAGAGCCCTCATGAAGCCCCCTACGGAGCGAGGAGGGGCACGGGCATGTCCTTGAGCCCTGGCCCTGCCACTCACCTTGGGCCAGCTCCTTAGGCTTTGTCTTCATCTATGAGATGACAATAACCCCACCATCTCACATGGTACTTTCACAGATTTTAGGGAGAGACTAGGTAAAAACGGCAATGTTTAGTAGATTTTATCATATTATCTTTGAAAATCAGTGCTTCGGCATGGAGATTGCCCCTTGAAGATTCCAGTTTTATTACAGACGCAGGTCCAATCTGCCCTCCTGCCTGCACCCCACCCAAGCACGGGCTGGGTCAGATTGTCCCTCTCTGCACCTGTCATACCTGCCACCCTACAGTTCTCTTTCCTGTCCCTCCCCTAGATGGTGAGCTGCTCAAGGGAAATGCCATGAACAGTGAATTCACCTGCATTCGCCTGAGTGCATGAATGGTGAATTCACATGAATGGTGCACAGTCCCAGGCATTTAGTAAGCTCCCAACAGGTGCTGAGTGGACCGGTGGGTGGGTGGATAGATGGATGGATGGATGGATGGAATTTATTCTTGTAAAACATTGGAATTCTGGGAAATATTGAACTTGATCTTTATGTAAAACGCCTCTGTTACTGCTTGGTGTGCAGCTGTCTCATCCTGAAGGCTACGGGGGCCTCATTTTTACCAGCCCCAGAGCAGTGGAAGCAGTGGAACTGTGTTTGGAGAAAGACAATAAAACTGAAGGTAAGTGGGGGTGGGGGGAGGGCGGGTACCTGGGTGGTTCGGTCAGTTAAGCACCTGACTCTTGATTTTGGCTCAGGTCGTGGGATTGAGTCCCGCATGGGCCTCCAGCGCTGAGTGTGGAGTCTGCTTAGGATTCTCTGTCTCCTTCTCCATTCCCCCTCCCCTGCTAGCATTCTTGCTCTCAAAAAACAAAAACAAAAACAAACCTAAAACCTAAAGGTAGGGGAGACACTGTTGTGAATTCCACTGGACTTTACTCCAATTCTTCCCACTGGGGATATCAGATTCCAGAAATAGCTGCCCTTCAGGTTTGAAAAATCTCAATGACTTTTAGTTCAAAAAAGTATTCAGGTACCAAGTCACTTCACGTTCGTGTAAACTTTGGAGGAAGCAGAAAATGACCTTTCTCCTTATAAGCTGACTCTTAATGTCCCACACAAAGTGACACATTAACCCGGTAGCCTTCTACCACTACGCCTAGTGGCGCCGTGTCACAGATACTGCTTTGGGACACAGGTGACAGGGCTGGCTCCTGAAGTCCCCAGTCCCTGGGTAGTTCACCTGCCAGGTGAACCTCTCTGTCCTCAGCATATACTGGTTGCAGTCTCTTTCCTCAAGGGGATGATGGGAAGACCCAACAACTTTGAGAAAATGGTCCGTGCATGCCAGGCACTTAATGACAGGACCATCCCTTAAACCCTTCTTCCTACCTCCTTCTCTCGCCATCAGAACATGTGAACAGGGCCCAGGTTTCAAACTGAACAGCCACGTTAGTCTTTGCAGTCAGACCACTTTGTGGCCAACATTTGTGGAATGCCTAATGCGTACCAGGCCCTGTTAAATACTTTCCATTTGTTACCTCATTTATCACTAGACTGCTGGCCAGAGGCATATGTACGGTGGTCCTGTTTTACAGATGACAAAGCTGAGGCTTGGGAAGCGCTTATCCAAGGCCATGGAACCAGTCGGTGCACAGCCAGGCTTCAGACCCAGGCGTGACCAGCCCTAGTTATTCTAAGCAGTGGAGGCAGCAGTCAGGGGTCATTACAGAATGGCTTTGCGGCAAGTTAGGCCTGGGTTCAGATGGCCACTCTGTCCTTGGCGAGTTCCTTGACCTCACTGAGCCTTGCTTTCCTTGTCTGTAAAGTGGGCATAATAAATAATCCTTCCATCCCAGGATCATCACTTCTTTTTTTTTTTTTAATTTTTTAACGTTTTAGTTTTATTTTTTGAGAGACAGAGAGAGAGAGAGAGAGAGCACGAGCAAGGTAGGGGCAGAGAGAGAGGGAGACACAGAATCCAAAGTAGGCTCCAAGCTCCAGGCTCCAAGCTGTCTGCACAGAGCTGAGCTTGATGTGGGGTTTGAACCCATGAATGCAAGATCATGACCTGAGCTGAAGTCAAATGCTCAACTGACTGAGCCACCCAGGTGCCCCCAGGATCATCACTTCTAACTACTAGCTAGCTAAACTTACCAAGTGCCTTCTCTGTGCCAGACCCCATACTAAATGCTTTACCCCTGAGGTAGAATATGACTCACCAGAGCTTGAAGAGCAGAGGGTATGAAGCTTGCAAAGACCACAGGGTCTGTAAGTTGTAGACCGGTGATTTCAGCTACCAGTCTCCCAAAAAGAAGCATTCAGGATGTTCCCTGGCACATGGCAGGCTAGTGGGGAATAAGTGGCAGTGGTGAATGGTTATTGTCTCTCTACAGTTAATTAGGCTTCGGTTATAAGCTAAAAAATCACCTTCTTGATGGTGTATACACATTCACCTCCTGCTAAAGAGAAATATCAGCTATGAGGCTCGGAGAATGGTTTGCTCACATGAGATAGGTAATTTTCAGATAAATATTATTTACATGGGTCGGGGAGGAAAGAAGGTGAAACTCAATCTCCGGTTACTTTTTCAAAAGAAATTACCCCCAGGGCACCTGGCCAGCTCAGTCGGTAGAGCATCCAACTCGACAGTGGGGTGTAAATTCAAGCCCCATGCTGGGTGTAGAGATTTCTTAAAAAAAAAATAAAAATCTTTAAAAAGAGGTAAATAAAAGAAAAGGAGATTTCCAATGGGAGTGCAAAGGGTTGTGTCACACTTAAATATAAGGGAGAGTTCTGCTCATAACTGGATTCTAAGAAGGGAGAGCGCATATTTTCTTGTCTTCTAAAAAAGTGTTCGATACTGAACACTGCTCAATATTGAACCCCCAGTGGCCTGATGTATTCGTACAACCCATTTTCTCTTTGTAGGTCTTTAATCCACATTTAGAGATGTTTGTTTTTGTCATAAAATGGTAGTGTTCTCCATTAAAGTGTGTCTGCTCTGAACTTGAAATTTATTATCTTTCTTTGACCTAATGGAAACAGGAGTCCTCTCCTCGGAGGTCACAGCTTCTTGACTGCTTCTAGATTTAGGTCCCAAATAAAACCAGTTTTATTGCTTTATTAGATATTAAGTTGCCACCTTTCAATGACCAGTGACTTTTTCTTGAGAAGTCTAAATTTTTAGGGGCTGGTTCATTCAGAAGAGCATGCGACTCTTGATCTCAAGGTCATGAGTTTGAGCCCCAAGTTGGGTGTAGATGTGACTAATAAAATTTTTTTTTATTAACTGTAAGTCTAGATTTTTACATTAAAATTTTTTTTTATTAGAGAGAGATAAAGAGAGAGAATCTGTGAGTAAGGGAGGAGGAGGAGGGAAAGAGAGCATCCCACGACCCTGGGATCATGACCTCAGCCAAAATCAAGAGTCAGGCACCCAACCTACCCAGCTACCCAGGCACCGCTGGATTTTAAATTTTTAATGTCACCCTTCAAATCAATTCTTCAAGTCATATTTGTTCTCTGGTACACACTAAAAATGCTTCTAGTGCCAACTGTGGAAACGAGTTAATATTTTACTCAAGGCATACTGAAACATTTACCAAGGTGATTTTTAAAAATTTGCCTGCTGAATACGAACAGAATAAAAATGGAATTTTAGTTTGAGATGCTTCTCTTTATATTTGGTCATTAATAGTTTGCCTTGTTCACAAGCGTCTTAGGATGAACAGGCAGCCTCGGGCAACAGTGCAAATGGCCACCATGATATCTGCAGCTCACATATCATTCCATGTTTTACAGTCTGGAAACACTCTCTGAAAGAAAAGTGGAATGCTAAGTCAGTGTACGTGGTTGGAAGTGCTACGTCTTCTCTAGGTAAGCAATCCAGGTAAAGGGAAAACACCACAGAATTATTGCGATATTATGTATTTGTTGGTCTTTGTCCCAGTACCTGGCACAAAGCTCCTTTAGGAGGTTTTAACCCTTGGTATTTGCTAAGTGATAAGAAAGATGAAGTTATTCATAACAGACCTCTTTCAGTTACACCTGAGTTTATATTAATGAGGTGGCTTTTGGAAAACTGCAAAGGATGGGGGGGCTGGTTGCCAGGGGAAGCAACCTTGGGATTAGAGAGGGTGGTCTCCTGTCTCCCCCACCTGCAAGGAGGAGAGTGGGGCTGGAGGTTGAGTTAATCATCAGCGACCAGTGATGTAATTCATCGTGCCTGTGTAATGGAACCTTCATAAAACCCAAAAGGATGGTGCCCCAGACAGGTGCTGGGAGGGTGGTGCACCTGGAGGGGGTGTGGAAGCACTCTGCACCCGCCCCCCTTGCTCTGCGCATCTCTTCCATTTGTGTCCTTTGAAATATCCTTTGTAATAAGTGGGCAATAGTTAGCAAACCATTTGCCTGAGTTCTGTGAGCAAATGATCCAACCCAACCCACATTCGCTAACCAGAGTACCGAAGCATGACTATGGTAGTAGCAGAGAGTACAGGAGAGAAAACCAAGGGTTTTTCATTCTGCAATGACTTAGCCTTGTTTATTTAAAAAAAAAGAAAAACACACAAAAAAACACTATAGTTCAAAATACGATTTTTGCTTATTAAATTTACAAATAACTAGTTAAGTATAGAATGCCGCTGGTAAGGGTACAGTGAAACAAATATATTCAAATATTGCTAAGTAGCATTGAGAATTGGTTCATATGTTTTCAGAAATACTTGATCAGTATGTATCAAAAGCTCTATTACGTTGGCACCTGGTTGGCTCAGTAGGTAGAGCATGGGACTCTTGATCTCAGGGTTGTAAGTTCAAGCCCCATGTTGGGCATAGAGCTTACTTTAAAAAAATGAAGTAAAATCTTTTTTTTCCAGTTATTAAATATTTATTCACTGTAGTTCTTAAGTTCTATTACAATGGAAATTTTGAATTTTTCATTGGTGCCTAAGTTATCGGCTTAAGAGGCATGGTACCCTGGCTCCAGAAAACTCTGACTAGGCTTATGTAGTGGGTTCAGGGCAGGACCCTATAAACTCACACAGCGTTCTGCATTGGGTTTGTCCCCATATTGAAATTCATTTTTTTTCTTTCAATTTAACTAAATTTCCTTTTTTTAATTTAAACCCAAGTTACTTAACATACAATGCAATAATCATTTCAGGAATAGAATTTAGTGATTTATCACTTACATATAACACCCAGTGCTCATCCCAGCAAGTTTAATGCCCATCACCTATTTAGCCCATCCCCCCACCCATAAAATAAAATCTTTAAGAAATAAGAAAAAATTTTAAAAGCTCTATTACAAGGTTTGTACCCTTTGACCCACTAATCCCTTTTCTGATAAATCTAGACAAAGGTAATAATCCAAAATAGAAATTAAGTGTTTTTATTTTTATGATTATTTTTTTAATGTTTATTTTTGACGGAGAGAGAGACAGAGCATGAGTGTGGGAGGGGCAGAGAGAGAGGGAGACACAAAATCTGAAGCAGGCTCCAGGCTCCGAGCTGTCAGCACGGAAACCAACATGGAGCTCGAACTCATGAGCTGTGAGATCATGACCTGAGCCGAAGTCGGACGCTCAACCGACTGGGCCACCCAGGTACCCTTGAAGTGGTTTTTATGTGAGACTATATCCTAGCATTAGTTATAGTCGTGAAAAAAGGAAAGCCCCCAATAGGGAAACAGTAATCATCTATGTGATGATTATGTAGCTTCTTCTTTTACATACTTTTTATTTGGAAGGAAATTTACAGAAAACTTACAATACAAAGAACTCAGTCTTTCCTGGACTCCTGGAGAGTAAGTTGCCAACATGATGCCCCCATCACCCGCAAATATTTGAGTGTAGATTCCCCACAAAGACATTTCTGTATAGCCACAACCATCAAATTTAAGAAATTAACACACATACATTGGTACCTCCTAATTCTCACTAACATCTCTCATAGCTGAAGGGTTAAGTTCAGAATCACGTCATACATCTCGTCAGGTCTTGTTAGTTGCCTGCAGGTTGAAACGATGCCTCCATCTGTCTTTGGCTTTGTGACCTTGACACTTTCAGAGTACAGACCATTTGTTTTGTAGACGGTCCCCCGATTCAGGTTTGTCTGATATTTTTCTCATCATTACATTCATTCAGGTTATATATGTCTGGCAGGAATATCACAAGCGATGCTGTTTTTCTCCTTGACGCTTACCCATCATTCCAATTTGCTCTCGTACTGGGAATGTCCTTTGTCATCCTTTGATTTGGGTGATGTGAGGCTTCTCCACTGTGAAGCTACTGTTTTTCCCCTTGAAATTAATAAGTGCTTTGTGGGGAGGTACTTTGAGAATATATGATAATGTATTCTTTCTTTTTTTCTTGAGTAGTCTCTACACCCAGTGTGGGGCTTGGGCTCACAACTCCAAGATGAAGAGCCACATGTTGTACCTATTGAGCCGGTCAGGTGCCCCTGATTAATTGTCATCACACTTTCAATTTATTCAATTACTTATTTATATCCGTATGGATTCGTGGTTTCCTCATTTAAAGATTACAACCCATTACTAAGTCTATTTATTTTATTGCTCAAATTATCCCTGATGTGGCCATTGGCAACCCCTTTAAGGTGACTTCTGTGTCCTTTTGGCATGTCCCATCATTCTTTGAATACTTCCTCCTTTGCTGGTACAAAAAGATGTTCCCGGTATGTTCTGCCTTTCCTGTCACAGCCCTGAAATCAAGCATTTTCCCTAAGAACCAGGGTTCCTATTAGTGGAGAGCAGCAGTGTATTCATCACCCTTGGACTTCACTGCTCACAGTCATTTTCAGCACACAGAGACAGGGAATACATAATTTTACACACACACACATCCCAATGTTCACATATACTCATTTATATTGGAAACCATGAGTTTATTCCACCACCTCCAATTACAGTCCGACACCACAGGGCTTATTCTGGGTCTTTCACTTCCATATTTGTGGCCCCCATCTCTGACAGGGAAAAACCTAATACATTTACCTATTTGACCAGTGTCCCTGTAAGGAATCAGTCTCCCCTGGCCCCACCCTCACAGGGTTTCTCACACCCCACATCAGTCACTCCTCCACAATGACACTCACGTTACTCTGCCCCACCTAAGGGCCTTCGGACCGAAATGTTCAAAAGGAGAGGGGGGAGCAGAGAGGCTAGGGGGTCTTTTTAAATGATTTTGAAGGATTTTTATAGCATAGGAAAGATATAGTATATAACATTAAGGAAAAAGCAGGAGGCAATACAGATAGATATCTGATATAATTTCACTTTAATCAAAAAATGCAGGGACTATACTATACCAGAGAGTCCTCTCTATCCTCCAAGGAGCCTGAAAGGAGCAGGGCCTCACGGAGATACTTGCCGGAGTATGATGTTCATAACCAAATCAGTCACAACAGGCAAAAGGTGGAAACAACCCAAATATCCATTGACAGATAAATGGAGAGATAAAATGTGGCATATGCAGGCCACAGAACATCATGCAGACATAAAAAGCAAGGAAGGGTGCCTGGGTGGTTCTGTTGGTTAAATGTCTGGCATTGGCTCAGGTTGTGATCATGGTTCATGAGTTTGAGCCCCACACTGTGGCTTTGGATCCTCTGTCTCCCTCTCTTCCTGTCCCTCCCTTTTTCGAGCTCTCTCTCTCTCTCTCTCTCAAAAATAAACATTAAAAAAAAAAAAAAGGAAGGAAACTCTGACATATGCTACAATATGGAAGAACCTTGAAAACATTGCACTAAGTGAAATGAGCCAGATGCAAAAAGATAATGATGCCGTACGATTCCACTTATATGAGGCTCATAGAGCAGTCAAACTCAAAGAGACCAAAGTTACAGTAGAGGTTTGCAAGGCCTGAGTCAGGGGAAGTAGGAAATTATTGTTTAATTTGGTGTAGAGTTTCTATTTGGGAGGATGAAGAAGTTCTGTAAGTGGATACTGGTGGTGGTTGTGAACGTACTTAATGCCGCTGAGTTATACACTTACAAATGGTTAAAATGGTAAATTCTATGTTATGTATTTTTACTACCGTAAGAACAAAACCTGAAAGGAAATAGCCAAACATTAAAGGTATTTATCTCCAGATGGTGGTATTACAATGGTGTTTATCATTTTTAAAATACTTTCAACATTATCCAGTCTTGAAATTGTTATTTAAAAAAATTTTTAATGTTTATTTTTGAAGGAGACACACACAGAGTGTGACTGGGGGAGGGGCAGATAGAGAGGGAGACACAGAATCTGAAATCGGCTCCAGGCTGCGAGCTGTCAGCACGGAGCCCGACGGAGGGCTCGACCTCACGAGTCTTGAGATCATGACTGAGCCGCCCGGGTGCCCCATATGTTATTTTTAAAGCACAGAGGTAAACAGTGAATCATGAAAAGTCAACCTTACAAATGAACATAAAAATTAAGCATTTGGGGCACCCGGGTGGCTCTGTCGGTTAAGCATACATCTTCAGCTCAGGTCATGATTTCATTGTCGAGAGTTTGAGCCCCACATTAGGCTCTGTGCTGACAGCTCAGAGCCTAGAGCCTGCTTCGGATTCTGTGTCTTCCTCTCTCTCTGTCCCTCTCTCTCTCTCTCAAAAATAAATAGACGTTAAAAAAACTTCTTTTAAAGTAAGCATTAGGGGTGCCCGGGTGGCTCAGTTGGTTAAGTGACCAACTTCAGCTCAGGTCATGATCTCACAGTTCGTGAGCTCGAGCCCCGTGTCAGGCTCTGTGCTGACAGCTCAGAGCCTGGAGCCTGCTTCGGATTCTGCATCTCCCTCTCTCTCTCTGCCCGTCCCCTGCTCATGCTCTGTGTCTTTCTGTCTCTCAATAATAAATAAACGTTTAAAAAAAAAATTTTTTTTAAAGCATTAAACAATGCTTAGCAATTATGAGTAAATCAATGTACAGCTTTGTTGCAAAACAGTTCAGTTTGTCCAAATGAATTTTGAAACACTGGGGGAAGTTGCGGCATGAGTGAAAGTAGTTTAAAAATGAAAAGCCCTCTTTCCAGAGAACAAAACGACGTAAGGCGGACACCAGCTGCGAGCTGCCTGTCTAATTAAGAGCTGATGCTTAGCTTTTCAGTACAGTGCGACCTGCGCCTGGGAGTCCTGCAGATCAGCAGAGGGGGAGTCAGGCCTTGGTTGCCAAGGAAACCGCCCCCACTCCCCCCCCCAATCAGTTAAGACTTGGCTTGCTCCTTCTTTCGCTCTTTTCTGAAGTAGAAGAGGGAAGCAAATCATAGAGGCAATTTCCGACCATCAAAGACAGTGTGTTTGTAAATTGTTCCATTTTGATTCTCGTGCTGCCTTCAGTCTGGTCTCGTGCTTTGCATCTCACTGTTCTGTCAAGTGAGAAGAAAACCCCACAGCGGAAGCGGTGACACGGGAAGAGAAAGCCGAGACGGAGCTGGCAGGCGTGCGCCAGCATCCCGTGTGGCCCAGGCAGCAGGGCCTGGTCCGATGGGGACCCGCTGGCCCCAGCCTGCTCCCGGTTCATTCAGCTGTGAAGGAAAAGGGCGCGTTCTAAATGCTAGAAACATTATGACCAGAGGAGAGATGTAATTCGAATTTCGCAGCTGTAAAAAAAATCTCCTGGGAGAGGAGACCCTGGCCGGCTCTGTTGGGCCCCACACTGGGCGCAGAGATTACTTTGAAAGAGAAGGGAAAAAAAAATCTCTTTGGAGAAACCAATCGGTCTTAACATGAAAGTCAATCACCCAATTTTGGAACCTTCTTAGTTCACTTTGCAGACACAATGTGCACAAGGAGCTCTCTCTGGCAGGTGCAGGGAAGAGGACTTCCTTGAACGCCTGGATGTTTCTGTTGATCCTGAGGCTCAGCCAAGAGACTGGAGAGTTAGAGGACGTTAAACACTGACAGCCGGAGGAATCCAGGCCCGTGTGTTAGTCATCATCTGCTGCGTAACCCATTGCCCCAAAACGTAGTGGCTAGAAACAACAAGCATCTAATTGCTCACCATTTCCTTGAGGCAGAAATCTGGGAATGGCTTAGTTGGGTCCCTCCGGCTCAGTGTCTGTCACCAGGCCGCAGACACCTCGAGGCTTGACTCGGGGGCTCTGCTTCCAAGACCCTGCACGTGGATCCACCCCCCAGCCCTCACGTGGTCCTCTCTAAAGGGCTACCTCCCGGCCCTGCTGTGAGACAGTCCAAGAGCCAGCGAAAGAGAGCATCCAAGCCAGAAGCCAGTCTTTCCATAATCAGGCTTGCAAGTGACACTATCTCCCTTCTGCCACCTTCCTTTTGTGTGAATGGAGTCAGTCCAGCCCACACCCAAGGGGAGGGGATGCCACAGGGGTGTGAACACCGAGGTGACTGGGAGCCTTTTCACAGGAGCCCCTCTGGCTCCCCCCAGAAGCTGTGAATCAGGGCAGGAGACGGAAAGGTAGGGATGTGTCTCACAGTGGAAATGGAAACCGGGTCCGGTGAGCAGCAAGTAGTCAAGGTCCATCAGGGAAACGTGTCTGTGTCTCTTCATAAATACTGACTTGACTCACAATCCTGTAGATATTATTAACTACTAATAGATGGAGACTATTTTGTAAGTCTGTTGTTGGTCTGCATAAAACCTCTGAGAACGTCATTTTGGTTGGAAAGTTTCTGCTTATTTTAATAAGATTTCCATTTGTATCGAAAAAGCAGCATTGGTTGGCTGCGGGCTGATCCCCTGCGGGTCAGCCGGCCTCCCCGGGGGGAAGCCGCCTCCCTGGCCGCCCAGAAGTGGGGTCCCCTAGCTCCCCCATCTGACTGCCAGTCTGGTACCTGGGAGCCACTGAGTGGCCCTCATTACTTGGCCTTGTCGACCCGGAACAATTCCTCCGTGGAACACAGCTTAGCACTGAACAACTCAGGACTCGGACAGACGCTGTGTAAGGTAACTTCACTCTGAGGTGTGTATGTGCACCGTCAGAAAGAATTACCGTCTACACCTACTCGTGTAAGTCCTACTGCCATTTCTGCGTCCCCGTCGCACGTCAGGCACTGCGCCGTGCACTTTATGTATGTCTTTTCACAAGGAAGGTCTTACTAAGCCCATTTTCCTGACTTAAAAAAACCAAGCCTAAGAGAGGAGGTGTGATTTACCAGTCACACGCCTCGAAAGTGGTACAGATGGGGTGCCTGGGTGGCCCGGTTGATGAAGCATCTGACTCTTGATCTCGGCTCAGGTCACGTTCTTGTGGTTCGTGGGACTGAGCCCCGCATCGGGCTCTTTGCTACCAGTGCGGAGCCTGCTTGGGATTCTCTGTCTCCGTCTCTGCCTCGTCTCCACTCATGCTCTCTCTCTCTCAAAATAAATAAATAAACTTTAAAAACAAACGTGTAAAAAAAAAGAAAAGCAAGTGGTACAGACATCGTTCAAATCCCTGACTGCATTTTCCAAAGTGACCATGACCCACTGGCCTAAGCACGCAGACGTCCTTCCACTTTTAAACCCTATCTGTTTTTTTTAGTATTTTTCATTGCTCTGTTTTCCCACTCATTCTGGGAGAATACTGAGGTCTTCTTACCCCTAACCTTGTTAAAATGTCTTCAAAGCCCATGTGCTGACTCTTACGGATGTGCTTTCGCACTAAGAATTGTCTTACCTTCACATAACCACACGGTACCTTTCGCCATAGGCCTCTGCCAGCAGGGGGGGCTCACCCCCTGGTTTACAAGAGCCCCCCCTCCCCCCCCAAGACTGGATGCGCTGTGGCAGTCCTTGCCTCAACCTCCTAAATGTAAACAACATGATGGCAGGTTTGTCCAGGATCAAACTGGCTTGTTCCACCCCCACTGTGAATAAGCTTCAGCTGCACTGTCCCTGTCACCTGGGGAGGCCCTGAAGGTGGCCTTGCCTGGCCCAGGTGCTGGCTGAAATGCTCGTACCCCTGAGAGCTGAGCCAGCCCTGCCGCCTCAGGGGTTGAGACCTTCTGGCAAACATTCATTCCCCTAATCTTTTTTTTTTTTTTTAGTTTGAGAGAGGGGAAGAGAGCACAGGAGGGGCAGAGAGAGAGAGGGAGAGAGACAATTCCAAGTAGGTTCCACACTGTCAGCACAGAGGCTGATGTGGGGCTCAATCTCACGAACCCACGAACCGTGGGATCATGACCTGAGACCTTCTGGCAAACATTCATTCCCCTAATCTTTTTTTTTTTTTTTTAGTTTGAGAGAGGGAAAGAGAGCACAGGAGGGGCAGAGAGAGAGAGGGAGAGAGACAATTCCAAGTAGGTTCCACACTGTCAGCACAGAGGCTGATGTGGGGCTCAATCTCACGAACCCACGAACCGTGGGACCATGACCTGAGTCGAAATTGGGAGTTGGACACTTAACCGACTGAGCCACCCAGGCACCTCCCCACCCAATCTTTACTGAGAGCCCCTGTGGGCTGCAGGCAGGCCGCACAGCCCAGTCCCTGTGCTCGCAGAGACAGAGAGGACAGGCGCTGGACAGCTCAGGGTCCCAGCTGCCTCCTCTCGGGACCAGACGTCCCAGGGTTGTGCGGGGACGAAATGCGTCAGGCCTCGCTCCGCACAGCCAGGCTGCAATGGGAGAGGCCAAGTTCTGGGCCTGGTTCCTCTTGTCTAGTTAACTCAGGAAGAAAGCGTATGAATGTCGACACTAAGTACTTATGTCCCAGTTCACTTCCTGGGAGGTTTTCAGGGTTTTTGGTGAACCGAGACCTCCCCAGTTCAATCAGAGGAGGTGGCCCAGCCTGGGCTGGCCGTGCAGCATTCAGAGGGGCTCTACCTGAGCAGAGTTCACAGCTGCATGTGACTTTTGTCCCCCGGACTCAGGACACTTGAGATGACCTGTAAATTAAAAGCTGATGGTGCTTACGTTAAAGCTGCAGTTCGTGGCCTAAGTGGAAAGCCCACAGCACCCATGTCCGGGAAGGCCCACACCCTGTGAACGGGTAATGGGAGCTGACGGAGCTGTGCCCTTGGCCCTTCCTACATCAGCATCCTCCGCGGTGGCCAGTGTTCCCCGCGTGGCAAAGGGCGGGGGGAGCCTGGGTGTCTGCTTCTGCTCCCTTCGTGACAGCGGTCTCTCAAAGCAGCTGGGATGCCCCTCACCCCAGATGACCCGCATTCGCGGTGCCGTGGGTCCCCGTCGGCGGGTCACTATGAAACCTCTCCCGCCGTCCCTTCCATTTCAGTCTGGCCACGTCAGCCCGCGACACCTTTCTGGATGGGGGCTGGCCTTGTCTCCCTAACAACAGGAGGGCTGTCTCTGGCCTGTGAGAAGTAAAAAATCCCAAATGCTCACCACCTGCTTACTGGCTGATGAGAAAGGCCTTAGGTGGCCGTGGTCTGCTCCCACCCTCTCCTGGATTCCTTAAAGCGGGTCCCACATGGCTGGCGTCTTGTCTGGTAGATGAGCTCAGTGGGGTGCAGAGGAATGGGGGCGTGACCCAAAGTCACACGTCCAGGAAAGGTGGGGCCAGGACCCAGCACCCTCACCTCTGACAGTGCCCGTGGGCCTCTGGTACCAGCCTTCAGGAGAGACTTTCTCTGTGATTCGTAAAGCACGTGCCTTTGTATTCGCATATCAACAACACGGGAACAGAGGTCTTCGACAGCCATGTGAAAACATGCATTTCTTGGTTGTTTTCCAGTGAATAAAATCGGCCTGGACACAGAAGGAGAGAGCTGTGGAAATGCAGAAAAGCTCGCAGAATACATTTGTTCCAGTAAGTAGAAAAAGCTCACCCCCAAGTGAAGGCCATTTATTTATGTTGGCTTCTTGGCCTCGCAACCGTCGCCCCAGGAAAGGCCCGTCTCCCCTGTGCATCCTCTGTGGTGACGGGGGTTGGTGTGCCGTGTGCAAGCCACTCCTGGGACCCCTGGCTCCTGGTCCCGATGTGTGTCTCTGCTTGTCTGAGATTCGAGTCTCTCCGCCCCCTCCACCAAAGGACTCGGGACAATGCGAACATTACACAAAACAAAATATTTGGCGACAAGTACAGGGAGACCATCTGCGGTGATTCTAGAGGGAGTGGAGGCAGGCAGGTGCCGCTGGGCACCGTCCCTGTGTCTGTGTCTCCTCCTCTCTCCTAGGGGCTGCTTCCTTCTCTGAATTCCCCTCCTCAGAGCGGCCCCCACCCCCACGAGCACGTCCCCGGACGGCGTGTGGCCGCCGTTTGTAGGTGTCGCTGGTTGCAGACATGTTGCGTTTCCGTGAGGGGTTCACCCTTGATGGAAGTAAAGCTTCTGGGGAACTTGGAGCGAGGGGGGCGGGAAAGTTAAGGGGTGCCCGCAGGGCAGTCCTCCTCACCATCTCCCCCACCCCCCAGCCTAACCCAGCTGCAGACACTTGCCCCGGCCCCCTCCCCATTGGTAAAAGCGGGTCGAATAAGCACCCCACGTCACGGGCCCAGCACAACGACGTATTACGTACGCAGAGACAACACGTGCCAGATGCCAGCGTGGTGGCCCCCCGGGGGCCAGGGAGCAGGGCAGCAGGACCGAGGGTGCTCCCTTCCTCTCTGGTCGCAGCCACCCCAGCCCTGCTCTTCCGTTTAGTTCGGTGAGGTCTAAGTTTGGAGAAACGCTCTTCTTACTAAAGGAGTGTGTTTCCCAGACACTCCCAAAAGCCCCGGGGACAATGGATGTGACCCTAAGCCAGTGACCCTTTGGGCCCAAGCCTGGTCGAAGCAGGTGCTGGCCTGGGCCGGGGAGGAGGACCGGGCACCCAGCACTGTGTTCCTGTCCCAGGGCAGCACCGCGGGGCCTCCTGCCTCGGGTCTGGGATCCACCACGCCACCCGAACCGCGGTGCCTCGGGGGCTCTCAGACACGACAGTCGAGGGCCCACAACTCTAGTGGCCGGTCCCATGGCTGCTCCCGGCACGTTGTCCCGTCCAGCCTCCTGCACAACCCTCCCACCTCTGCCTGTCCCCCCCTCCCCCAACGGTGCTGCCCGTGGACGTCCCGTCCCTCGTGTAGTTCCCGTTAAGCACAGCCCCTCACGGCAGGGCTGCCATAGGCTGTGCTCCTTCTACCCATTACTGTCCCAAAGACCCCAGCCCTCTTTCGGGCACCTGCTCACTGTACACATGCCGTTCGTATCTCCTCTGTTGTTTAACCCGCTCCGGCCTTGTGAGGGTCGCTGGTCTGTGTCGCCTCCTCCCTGGTGCCCCCCCCCAGCCCTGCAAAGGGCCTGGCACACAGGTGTTCCCACACGGTGTTTGCCGAATGCTGTTGGACTGTTCCAGCTTGACGGGAGGGCACGTGGAGGGCAAGGCAGGGGAGGGCTTGGCCAATGCCGGCCGGCCTGTCGGGGCTGAGAAGCCCTTTAGCATCAGCATGGGTGTGCCGCTGCCCACCGCTGCCCAGCCAGGTGTTGAAACAGCAGTGGGAATTATGCCGGGGTCCAAGGGTGAGCACGGTCCCAGGCACCTCGGGGTCCTCAGGCCCGTGGCACTGTTTCGAGGGTCACTGAGCCTCATCTCTTCTGGGGCGAGAAGAATGTCACGATTGGGTTCTTCCCCAGCCGTTCATAGTGTGGGTGCATATGTTCCAGAAGGATCCAACTCCAGGCTTTTTATTTCTGATGTTTTCAGGGGATAATGGTCACCATTAAGTGGTAACCGAGCCCTTCTAATGTCTTCATGTAGAAATCACTGTGAACGGTAGCTCTTGGCATTCCCCGTGGAATCAAGTGCCTTGGTTTACGAAGACTCATGATGGGTTCTGTGGGTGGCACGACAATTACTCCTTAATGGAACAGGTGGCTGCCGCCTGCTCCCAGGGCAGACCATCTGGCCGTCCTCACAGCTGATGCACTAGTTCTGGAAAGAGACGGAGGGAAATTGAGTCATTCTTCATCATCAGGTGCAAAGCCATCAAGCTGGTGTTCCTTGCTCTGCGTACACAAGGCAGGAAGGATCCGTGTCACTTCTGAGATATCACACTGGTGTTTCAATTAACTGCCTCACGGCGTGAGGGTAGATAGGAGCCTACTCTGCCCTTATCTCAGCAGACACGGGTCCACACTCTTTGCAAAGCCTTTGTGACTTCTCGTTCATTACCGGCATGCCTGTGTGTCCTAATAAATTTTTAATTCGCAATTAGAATACCACATAAGAATCCTTCTTGACTGCTAATACTTTAACCTTGGTTTTACCAAGGCATTAATGATTTCCTTCCCCAGTAAGATCTGAAGCTTGATTTGAAAAGCTAAGAATCTACTTCCAGTATTTAGAGTGAACAGGCCAGTTCATAGTTATTGCTTATTTACCTTAGTTGACACTTTTACTCTGTGACAGACACCACTGTGAGCACTAAAGCTATGAACTCATTTCATCTGTCGTGTGTGGTTTGTTTTTTTTTTTGAGAGATGGAGAGGAAGGGACAGGGAGAGGGGGGCGCAGAGAATCCCACCCTGAGAGTGGAGAGCCCTGATGTGGGGCTTGAACCCAGGAACCATGAGATCATGCCCTGAGCCAAAACCACAGGTCCGACGCTTAACCAACTGAGCCACCTACGTGTACCAGATAGCTCACTGTTATGATAGAAAACTCTGCCCTCCCAGGGTATCTCCTCTAATGGAAGAGAGAGCAGCAATTAAAACGGTAAAAGGGGGAAGACAGTTGCAACATTCTGCAGGAGAGAGGGTCCGCCTGAGTCAGAGGGGAGCGCAGCTATTTGAAATGTCCTCTGGATTCGACGCTGGCAGGCAGACAGCTCCCGCAGCCTCGCAGACTTGCTCGGCTCTTCCTTCCTCGCCATCAGCCTCACTGTCCGGGTTCCGCACCATGAGCATCTGCCCGCACGGCCTGCTTCTCACAGCAGCGCCTAGGAGGCTGAAATCCCTGCTCACCCGGCAACTGTTGGAGCTTTATAGTCACTCATGTGTCCTCCAGTGAAATGGCATTTGTAAAAAATCAGCCTTGTTACCTTAATCACTACAGCGACTACTTACGGAGTCCCCGCCCACCCCATCCCACCGTACAACCCTCTCCTGGGATTTCCAGCACCCTTGCTGTCCTCAGCCCCCACAGCCCGCAGTCCAGCCTCCTTCCTGTTAAAGGGATGGACAGCCTCGGAGCCGTGTGAGTCCCCATTCTGTGTCTTCTGTGTCGGGTGAGACCCCTGCCAGGCCCCATCTCTCCTTATCGTCCCAGGAAACACGTCACGCCTCTGCGAAATCAGACAGCTTCGGCGTTAACCTATTTAGCGTTGGCCTATTTGTGTTAAAACTCTGCAGGCAATAAACTTATCCCCCGAAAAGAATGAGTTCTTTGCCACTGGCTCGAAGGGGGTTAGGTCCCAGGAAGGATAGTTGTGGTAGATCTCCGCTCAGCAGCAGGAGAGGATTCAACCAGGACAGTGGTGGTCTTCCTCCCTGGATAATGGTGCCTCAGGTTTTCATGAAGGCAGCTGGGCTGACTGGGCCTGTGCAGCCTGGCCCTCCAGGCCCTGGAAAGACAGGCGTCTGTCCTCTTCTAGGACACACATGCTAAGCTCCCATCTCCCTTGTTAGTGGCCAAGAATCAGAGAATATGAGCATATGAGCAGCTCAATACTCTGCTACTTTCAGAAGAGATGCTTCAAAGGGCAGATTCTGTAATCTTCCGAAGGACCCTTGCACACTGCTAGGGCTGGGCTTGCTGACAAGGCGGGCCCATGATTTCCCTGCTGGATTCTTGAAGCCGCCCAGAACAGGCAGTTGGGGTCTGTGGGAAAGCTTTGGCCCCTGGAATCCTGCCCCAGCACCTAACACCCACAGAGATACAGACGCTGAAGGGATGCCTGGGCTCTGGTTTAGAAAATAGCACCTGAACGTGGCTTTGGAAATATGCCTTTATGGATCGGACGTGTCATGCATGTAACATCTCTTCACACTGGAAAAAAGAAATCAGTGGGCATTTATCATCTACATTAAAAATTTTCCCCATTCCTTATGTTCTTTTATATCAGTGCTGATATTTACAGAACAGTTCAAAGAAAACATTCACCAATATATAGTTATTTAATAACTCAAAAGAAGTCTACAGTTATTCCTGTTGTTTAACTGGGTGTTCATGGAGATGGTGCTAGATGGAAAGAACTTGCTTTGCTCCCTCCTGTATTTGCAGTCTCCAAAGAGGTGTTCAGGGAGGTCTATGGATATAGAAGTGTGCATAAGGAACAGCCATTAAAACTTCTTCCAATTGATGGCTGGATGGATGGATGGATATAGGGGGGAAATGGTTAGTTCTATGAAAATGTTCACATATGGGGAGGATTCTAACATGTGACAGCCTATTGGTTCCTTGGCTGGTATTACCTCGAGTTGGTGTTTGGATTTCACGCCGTCTTCACGATTCTGCAGAGAGCTTAGAACTGAACACACCCTTAGGTCTTCCTAGAGCGAACATGGGGAGCGGAGGTGAGAGGCCCGGCCATTCTCAGCAGACGGGGCCCCTACATGGCCGCCCAGCAGCCCCTTGGGCCCCTGGCCGGGTGGCCGCCGTTCTGATGGGGACAGTAGGCCTGCAGCTTGTCTCTGTTTGGGGGTGCTTGCCGGGCCGTGGGTGGCTGCCCTCACCCTGCCACCTCGGGGGCATGAGCCCTGGCTCCAGCCACCTCTGTCGCCTCCACGGCTCCTCCCGAGTTGGGGGGCGTCTGCAGTGCCGACACCACCCAGCCTCTGGCCTTCTGACTCCAGTGACAGGCAGAGCTCATGCCTGCTGCTCAGGCGCCTCGTCAGCACCGGGGGGCCAGAGGGGCCTGGGGGGGGGTGGCTCCCGGCTTGTGGAGACGCCCGTTTTCTGAGCGCCTCAGCCAAACTTCCTGTGATCTTCCTACGGCAAGGTCAGCGCTTCTTCCCACTCAGATGCCGGGTGGCCCGGAGCAGCTCCTCCCCACCCCTGTGCAGACGCACCCCCTTCTCAAAAGCGTTCACAAAGTCCGGTTATTTATCTGCAGGGGAGTCACCGGCATTGCCTCTCCTGTTTCCCTGTGGAACCGTCAAAGGGGAAATCCTGCCGAAGATGCTCAAGGACAAAGGTGATGAGAATGCCCTGGGGCTCGTGGTCACCTCCTCCCTTGTCCGCCTCCTCGGGTCTACCGGGAGCCTTCGTGGTCAGTGTTTGTGGTCAGCCCCGTAGAGCCCCCTGGGGAGAGGAGGCCGCAGCAGGGGTGGGGGCAGTGGCGGGCTGCCCCTCAGGAGCCCACAGAGTGTCACTGAGCCTTCGCCACTCCACTGTCACGGTCTAGAGACCAGCCCTCTGCCCCGGCGGCACGTCAGCCCCAGCCACTCAAGTGCTGGGGCAGCGGGGGCGGGGCAGGGGAGAGGGGGTGTGGCCCGCACACCTTCTGTCACGGGCGGGTCTGAGAGCAGAGGGTCAACGGCAGGTTGGAGGGCAGACTTCAGGAGAGACTAAGCCAGGTTTGAACTCTCCCTCTGCTGTTCATTAGCTGTGTGAGCAAGGGCAGGTCACACGCGGTGCACGTGTCCACATCCCCGCCTGCGGAATGAGCACAACCACAGAGCCTGCCGCCCAGGGCCGCTGTGACGCTAGGTGGCACCAGGCCTGGCTCTCCAAAGGCAAGAAATGCGTGGCGCCGCGGGTCTCCTCTTCCCGCCCTCTGTCCTCGATCTCCAGTGACCCACGTAAAGAATATTCCCCAGGAGGATCTTAGACCCAGTAACGATTCCCCCTGCGTTAAAGCAGAGATCGTGTGTCTTTGGTGTCGTCCTCTGTCTCCTGAACGCTACCGGGAATAACGGCAGAGGACGTTAGGCCGGGGGGTCAGGATCACGGGCTGCCGAGGGCCGGCCGGGCGCCCGGGCACGGTCTGCACCTCAGCTCCCGGCTGCTTGTTCAGGAGAGTTGTGCTGCGCTGTCCCGTCTGCACGGACCGCCCTGCAGAGCAGGGACCCCGCTGCCTTCCTCGTGTAATAAAGCCCGTTTCCTGGTTCTGCTCGTGTCCAGGGATTCCCATGGAAAGCATCATCGTCTATCAGAAGGTCCCACACCCAGGAATCCAGGTGAACCTCCACAGCTACTATTCTCAGCAGGTGCGTGGTGCTCCCCAGGAGACCTCCAGCGGGGCGGGCACCTGCACGTTGTTCCCCCATCCCCAGCAGTGTGACTTCATCTCCACCTCTGTGAAATGGGACCGGACCGCTCTCTTAAGGTTTTTGTAAGGATTAAAGGAGATAATTTACACGAAGCCATATGCATGGCATCCCAGACATAGTAAGCCTGGGCAGCTGGGGGCCTTGATGTTGTGCAGGGGGCTGGCGGAGCTATAGGGGCAGAGGCTGGGCCCATACTGGGAAGGCCCACAAAGCCCTCGGAGGGGTCTATGTTGAATTTGGGAGGTCACAGGGACCTTTGGAGGCTTCAGACAGGAGAGTGGGCGGCGCCTGTTTGAGTCAAGGTTTTCCACTCCTGTTTTCAGTAAGATCTCCCGTCCCTCTCCTAGGACAGGCTTCTAGATGCCTTGCTGGTTCTGGATGTCCCCTTAGTGCAAACCGAAAGGCCACACAGCTAGCCTGTCTTCTGCGTCCTCAGAAGGGGTGCAGAGCGGACAGGGAGCTGGGCTGGACTGCTGCCTTATTGATCAGTGCCACTTTGGCCACATGAGCAGAGGCACACTGTCCACTGGGCCGGGCATGTGGGTCCATAGGCCCCTGTCCTCCGGCCGGCAGCACCATGAGGAGCAGCGTCCAGCCTCCCCAATGGCACCCTGCTCTCTACACAGGCCTCCCGTGAACTCGGCCTCCAGGGAGCAGAGAAGGCCACGTCCCCCAGGGACCCTCCTGCTGTGGATCCTCGGGTCTGCCTCATGTGGCCCGAGGGCCCAGCTACGGCACTAGGGGAACATTCTCTCCCCTTGGCCTACGACAACAGGCTGATCTTTCCTCCCTGCAGGGCATCCCAGCGAGCATCACGTTTTTCAGCCCCTCTGGCCTCACCCACAGCCTCAAGCATATTCAAGAGTTATCTGGTGACAACATTGGTCGAATCAAGGTGAGGTATTCAGTGGGCTTTTGGTCTTTTCGGATTTTTAAAAATTTTTACTAATTATCCTAGAGCTTCCGTGTAAAGTCAGAGCACTCCTGACCCAGGAGACACCCTGATGCCAGCTCTGGAGCACTGGAAAGGCAGGGTTCTAGAATTCCCAAGCACCGCTTCCTGGCTGGTGCTCCTGGACAAGTTACTTAACCTCTCAGAGCCTGTTTCCTCATTTGTGACATGATGCTTATCCCTCTGTGGCCTGTACAGGTGTATACAGTAGTCCCCACCCCCCGTGGGGGGTACGTTCCAGGACCCTCAAGCAGATGTCTGAAACTGCGGTTAATACAGAACCCTAATATACTAGGTTTTGTTCTATCACAGACATCCCTGTGGTAAAGTGTAATTTATAAATTAGGCACAGTAAGAGATTAACAACAATAACAATAAAAGTTTAACAATACAGTGTAATAAAAGTTCTGTCAGCGTGGTCTCTCAAAATATCTTCCTCTACCACACCCTTCTTGTGAGGACGAGAGATGAGAAAGGCCTACGTGCTGAACAGAGGGGGGTGAATGACGGAGGCATGAGGTTACTCCGGACCTGACCACACGGGACACGGAAGGTCATCTGGTCCTGGACCGCGGCTGACCGTGTGTAACTGAAACCACAGAAAGCAAAACCCCGAGTAAGGGGTTTTCCTGATGGATTAGTCTCAGGATTCGATGAGAAAATTCAAGTCAGTCCTTAGCCAGAGCCTGGCATGCACGTGAGCATCCTTTCCCATTTTCCCATCTAAGCATCTTGGAATTCATCCTGGAATCTATTCAAAAAGCCATTCCCCTTTTTCGTGTCTTTTAACTCAAAGGATGAAAGTCCCACATTTTAAGGGCTCTGTTTGTCAGGAGTCTACACGTATCACCAGGCCTAGGGGGCCGGTAATGGGAATGCTCTTGAGCCAGCTGCAGCGGGACCGAGGAGAGGGCGGAGGTGACCTGGAGCCCCGGGACAGAGGCTGCCAGCACTGTCCCAACTCACGCGGAGTGAGGGCTCTTCCCTTGTATCACAGGATGTCTCGTAGCACACCTGCGGGGTCGGCACCGTTTCCCAATTTTGCAGCTGGAGTTAGGCTCAGAGTTGTGCGCCTCGCCCTTGGTCTCCCAGGAAGAAGGGAGAGCCACAGTTTGAACCGAGGAAGCCTGAGTCCACGTTGTTAGCCTCGGTGATACATGAGCCATGGCCCGTTGACGGAACATTTCTAGGCAATATCTCGTAGGATTTTCACACCGTTCCAGGGGTAGAAATCAAGCAGAATCAGGACTTTTGTCCTTATTACAGGCGAGGAAACTGAGGCCCAGAGAAGTTAAATGACTTGCCAAAGTCATATGGTGAGTTTCGGGGAGGCCCAGGACTTGCATTTAGGTCGCTGGGGAAAGAGAACGTTGTCTGACTCTTGGGGACAGAAGATTAAAAAGATTAGACCCTCAAGCGCTCAGTGTTAGCGGCTGGCACGGAGTGAGCGGGTACCGTTTTAGAGGCTGGGATCCGGTTCTCGTCCCCCTGCGCGACACCGCCCCCCCCCCCCCCCCCCCCCGGACGTGGTAGCCGTGCCTGGGTGGCCTGGCAGCCAGTAGCCGACTTCCTGTGTCTACGGACTTGCCTGTTGTGGGATTTCAGGGCCGGCTTCTTTCACTTAGCGTCGCGGCTTCACAGCCGCTCTGTGTCGGCATCCCGACAGGCTCGTGCCGTCGGAGTTTCTAGTCGGGAACAACACCAGGGTTCCCAGCAGCCGCTGGTGGTCACTGAGCACTTCTGGTGCCGGGCGCCAGTGGTTACACACGCTGCCCCAAGTGACCCTCACGGCAGCCGACGAAGCCTGTTCACCTTGCTGTTTCACAAACGAAGAGACAGAGGCCCAGAGAGGGAGGGTCACTTGCTACGGCCACGATCCTGCGGAGCTGGGATGGGAACCTGCCCCTCTGGCTCCAGGGCCCGGCCTCTCGACTGCTCCATTTTCCTGGGGGCGTCGCGTCGGGGCCCCCGCGTGCCCCGGGTGCCTTCCAGACTTTGTGCTCCACTGGGCCCCACCCAGGCGTGCGGAGGTGTGGCCAAGGCGGCGCGCACCAGTGCCGGGGTCTGGCACCCCGGCCCCGCACCGGAGCCGCAGGCTGGCGGGGAGGCTGTAAGGAGGTTGTGCAGGCCAGGCATTGCACGGGTGTGGGGCTGGATTCCCATCGGGAGGCGTGAGCACACACGTTAGGAGCTCACGGGTGAGCAGTGGCGTCCGGACAGGCCACAGGCCCTGCCCCACCGCCCTCCCGCTCCCGGCCCGGCCTGCAGGTGCACTGAGGTCCCTTCTCTCTCCCCCTGCAGTTCGCCGCCATCGGCCCCAGCACCGCCCGTGCGCTGGCCGCCCAGGGCCTGCCTGTGAGCTGCACGGCCGAGAGCCCCACGCCACCAGCCCTGGCCAAGGGCCTCAGGTTGGCGCTTCAGGCCCCCGGCTGCTGAGTCACTGGCACTTCCGGCCGCGCGGCTGTCCCGGACCCGGGCACCGCACCACCACTGCTGCGGGGAAGCCAGGCATCAGCGGGCTCCCCGGACTTCTGCCTCATGCCTCCGCGGACCCGCGGGGACACCGGGAGCAGGGTGGGCCCCAGGGCTGGCGTCGGGCTTGGCCGGCGCCCCCGGCTCCCAGGCCCGGCCGGGGCTCCTCCGGCAGCAGGAAGGAAACCAAATAAAGCACCGGCTCCCCGAGCTGACTGCGTTGTCACTTGCTGCCTGTTGTTTTCACGCAAAGCCGTGTTCGCCGAGGAAACCGATGTGCCCACGTCCTGAGATCCGCCGGCCCTGGTGGGAATGATGAAATCTGCCGCGTAGGAAGTAGTTTCATTCGTCTTCTAAAAAGGACCCTCAGGCTCCTGCTGTGTGCGCTGTGGACACTTGCGGTCCGCGTATGGGGAGAGGTCCTTTCCCTCGGAAACCAGACGCAGCGTAGGTCAGGCCGGGCATCTGACAGGCGGGGGGCGTTCAGTTTACTTAGAAGGGGTTTGTCCAGGGGCGCCTGGGGGGCTCAGTCGGTGAAGCGTCCGGCCTCGGCTCAGGTCATGATCTCACAGTCGTGGGTTCGAGCCCCGCGTCGGGCTCTGTGCCGACAGCTCGGAGCCTGGAGCCTGCTTGGGATCCTGTGTCTCCCTCTCTCTCTGCCCCTCCCCACCCCCCCACCTCAAAAATAAACATAAAAAAAAAATTTAAGAAGGGTTCATCTGCAGGCACAGTGCCCCGCAGAGAGGCTTCAGAAATCTACCCCCAACTTTATTTCTGCTTTTAAAATCTTGGCCGGGAACTTGGGGGGGGGGGGGGTTGAATGAAACCTCCGTCTGTCTTTCAGTAATGGGAGCTGGTGCAGGAAAGAGGACTGCGTTACCCGCCCGTTGTCTCTTTGGAAGGCGTGCGATAGTGGGCGGTTCCCGCGTGCCACAGCCCCACACACGGGGCTCTGCCCCTTGTCCCCGTTCCTCTTAATGCCCTGAGGAGCGGACGCCACTATTATTCCCATTTCTCCGAGGAAGGAACGGAGACTCAGGGCATCGCAGGACTTGCTCAGGGTCACATGGCTGGCGGGGGACTGGCGGACAAAGGGGACTCGTGTACGTAAGCACGCAGGCCCAGACCAGCAGCGTTCACAAGCCACCTCACATCAAAGTCACCTTAGCAGAAGAGTACGAACCCGGGAACACCTAGTTCTCTAAGTCTTGGCGTGACCTGAACAAGAATTCTGCAGGTGCCGCGGTGGCCCCGTGGTTCTCCTCCGCAGTCATTTCTCTGAAAACAGGCCAGAATCCGTCCCACCGCTTCTCTCTGATGAGAAGGTCAAATCTGGAGTCAGGAGCTCGGAATCCCTGCCATTCTCAAGGAGCCTTTTTCTCTGCTGGGGAAGAGCCCGGCCCCAGGCAGCGCGGTGGTGCCCTCCGGCAGCCCCTGTGGCCAAGGAGCCCCGAGGCCCGCCTACTGAGCCTCCCTGAGGTCTCTGCCCCGGCCGTGCGGGTGCCCGCAGTTGCCAGGAAGCTGTGCCAACCACGCCGGGCTTGCCGGGGCAATGTCCTGAGGCCAGCCTCGGACAGAACGCCACCCCCCGCACTTAGCTGGCTAAACCCGCCTTAACTGGAGGGCACGGCTTGTGCCACACCGGGCTGTCGTGCGGGCTGGGCGAGGCGGCCCCCTGACCGTGAGCTTGGAGGTCACAGCCACGCCAGATTGCTGCACGATACACCAGAAAACGACGTCACTGCCTCTGACCCACCTGCTGCCCTGCCCCCTTGTCCCGTGTGCACACGGCCCCTGACCCCGCCCCCCCCCACACTCCTGCAAAGTTGCCCCCACTCAGGTAGGGTGTCCGGGTGAGGACAGGAACCAGCCCTTCCACGATGGACCGTGCCTGGCCTTCTTTGTGGGGACAGGGAGCAAGTTAACAGTCCCAAGGGTCCAGGAAGCTCGGGGTGGGGGGAGCATGGCACCCGGCGGGGGGCGGAGTGACCCTCTCGGAGCCCCATCTCCCCGTCACCCGTGTACTGCCTGCCACCTCCTGAGACTCACTCGTGCCTTCTGGGCTGCAATTCCCCAGCTGTCGGGAGGGGGTGAGCTCCCGCCTCCCTGGCCGTGTGCCCCCGCAGCTCAGAAAACTGCTTCTGGAACCCCGTGGAGCTCCCTCGAGAGGTGGTGGTGGATAAGCAGCGTGTCACATATCCTCATAAATAAGATAATACCGTTCAGCACTTACTGCTACGTCTGAGTTTAGAGGCGTCTCTGGTAGGATGGCAGACGTGATCGTCTGGGGCCGGGAGACGCGGCCCAGGCCGCCTCTCCGGACCCCTGCCATAGGACCGCTCTCTGAGGCTCTGTTGCTGGGAGCCGGACAGTAGGGAGCCAGGTGACAGCCGAGTCCCCGGATGGCCTTCTCCAAGTCACCTGCCTTTTGTGCCGATGCCACTGTCCTATTTCCCTTCGGAGATTTTATGATAAACGTGAGATTAGGTGTCTTTTTTTTTTAAAGCCCGTTTCTTACAACTGGAGGCCGTCAGCAGGGCACATCACACCATCGAGTACACATACCTCTCTGCCCTTCCGCCTCTCCCACCCACTCCAGCGATCTGGACACTTTGCAGCAAAGACAGAGGAAACAGCACATCAGCACCCAGGCGGCCATCAGTAAGCAGACGCCGATGCGATCATCATCTCCAAATCAATAGCCATCATGATCTCGGAGCATCTCACACCCACCTGGGCAGAGAAGCACAGGCAAGCAGTGAACGTGGCTTCCCTCCCACGCGGCCACCTCAGCACGCCCCCTTCGGCCGGGGAACCACGAGCCCCAAGCCGCAGAGCCCTCCATGCGTTTAAAACGTGCGTGAACTTGGCGGGGCGGGGGGGCAGCCATGGGGGTAGAAGGTTTATTCGTGATGGAAATCCACTGAAATGCCCAGTGCAGAGAGCAGGAAGGCAGAAGGTCGGGGAGCAGGAAGAACTTTCCTTTTCCCAGGCTGCTAAGTCACAAGAGGCCCATCCTCGCGCAACTGGTTTCCCAAACACCCGGGCCCATGACAGGTGTATGCACTTTCAGAGCCAGAACTGACCCCTCACCGTACATCAGGCTTAAAAATCTCCCAGGGAGCGCCTGGGCGGCTCAGCCAGTTAAGCGTCCGACCTCAGCTCAGGTCGTGATCTCCCCGGTTCATGAGTTCGAGCCCCGCGGCAGGCTCTGTGCTCTCAGAGCCGGCGTCTGCTTCCGATTCTGTGTCTCCCTCTCTCTCTCTGCTCCTCCTCCACTTGCACTGTCTTTCTCAAAAGTAAACATTGAAAAAAAATTTTTTTTTTTTACTCTCCCATGGGAATAATGAAGGGAAGGTCTTTTTTCAAAATGCCACGCGGTAAGGGGCTGAGAATATGCAAACCCATTTCGTAAATGACATATACTTGAGGGGGAAAAACGTTTCCGGTCCTCCCACTGACAACCGGATCACGACACCTGAACATTTCAGAAGATTCTGGAAGCCTCCAGCCAAACCCTTCCCCCAGCTCAGAGACAAGGAGTGTCCCACACCGACGGGGAGCCCGCCGCTCCTGTCTGTACTGTAGATCGCACGCTCTTCTCTGCCATTTTCCCTGCTAAAGCTAACTGATTTCCTCAAAATCCACTTTACCTGGAGCAAGCGATTTAGCTCATCAAACACTGGGAGCCTCGCGAAGCCAGTCAGTCTACTCAAAGGCTTTGAAGATCGGGGAGAGGAACACTCCCAGAGAAAAAGCAACAACCCCTGAGTCCCGGGGCCCTGAGCTGCACGAGGCCAACCGCACACCACAGCAGAAAAGAACAATGTCCCGGAACAAGACCCTTGCGTCAGAAAGCCCTAACGATCCCACTGTCATCTTCACGGACAGCTGTCGTGCACGTTTTAAGACCTGACATTCCGATGCCCCGTCTCCGGCCGGAGCTTGCTGGGTGAACAGTCACTGATGGGTCTCTCTGACCCCGCAGAACCCAGGCTGTGTGACATCAGCTCTCGGGACACCCGCACTCACTCATCCAGAGTTCTCCATTCTGTTCCATGTTCAGAATGTCAGCCTCCCGGGAAACGCGTAACATTTAGAAACATTTTGCTCTAAATCTTGTGCCTTCGCAGGTTTTTGTTTCCCCAAGAGAAAACATTTAGGATTGATCTTCTAATGAAAACACAATTTGCGATTTCAATTTAAAAAAAAAAAAAAAACAGAAAAGAACCACAATCACGTGGGAAGGTGAACAGTGCCCTTACACTTGGTTTTGGCCACACGGGCAACACTGTGTAGCCATTTATTCAGATGTGTGTTCACCGTCCACCATATACAGACACGTGAACTATTTTGATAAATATGAGGGACACGTGTAAATGGACACGTGATTGACGTGTCACAGTTACACGCAGCGAAACCTTGATTTGCGAGCCTCGTTTGTTCCGGAAACCTGCTTATAATCCAAAGCACTTGTACATCAAAGCGAATTTCCCCAGCAGAAATAAAGGAAACTCAGATGATTCGTTCCACAACCCAAAAATATTCAGGTAAAAAGAACTGCGATACTGTAATACAAAATAATAAAGAAGACACAAAATATAAAAAAAGTAAATTAACCTGCACTTCCCTTTGAAAACCTTCGTGGCTGGTGTGGGAGGGACAAGAGAGAGGAGGGTTATTGTGTAGGACGACTTTCACTCTAACGGAATCACTGCCGTCTGTTGGCTCAATGGGTTCTTTTTCTTTTCGTGCAACTTTAACAGGGAACCTGTCCAATGACCTAGAGTGAAGCAAAGCGTGCCTAAGCTCACTCTTGTCTGGAAAAGCAAAGGACCGTCCAGAGGAGCTTTGAAGTGACAAAAAGATACACTAACGCCAGCTGTGGGCACCTTCCAACGATCCGAAAAATCACCGATTTCTGACAAAAGCTGTAGCCTGAGGCCGAGCATCTGAGCGTGGGAGATGATCACCCATAATCCCACAGCGAGCGAGCAAGAGAGAGAGAACCACCACTGGCTCAGTTGCGATCATGGGGCTCCTACTGCAAGACCTCGCTCGTTCATCAAGGTAAAATCGATTCGAAACGTCTGCTCGTCTTGCGGACACAGGTGCCGAACAAGTGCCTCGCGACCCAAGGGTTTACTGTATGTGCTTATATACGTTCTACACACACCAGCACGTAACTGACAAAAACTCTGGCAGGCGGGACACCGCGCAGTGAGAAGCCACCGGAGTGGGGCGCCGGCTCCGGCAGGGGTCCTGATGGCGAGAAACGGAGCGCCTGCCAGGCCAGGTCTAGTTAGGCGAGGCGAGAGGAGCTTCACGGGGCCTGTCGTGGGAATCACGCACGGGAGCAGAGCGGACCTCGTGGGCGCGGCCGTGGGGACCGGCAGCCGCCCGGCTCCGCGAAGGGCAAAGGGCCTGCGTGCCGCCTGGCGTCATTTCGAGCCTGCCTTTCACCCTCCTCGCTTTTTACAGAAGCGTTCGGATGGGCCTTCCGCTCGGAAGGCCACTTAGAAGTTAACAGAGAACGAGGCCAGCATTGAAACCGTGAAAGCTGCCCGGGGAAATGTGATAACAGAGGGTTGTTGCTCCGTCTTAAGGCAGGATGATGCTTTGCTTTGCTTCCCATCGCGTCTATCTTGTGCAGACCCACAGTAGGATCTTCACGCACAGAATTATACAGGGTGCCTGGGGCTTGCTTCTGAGTGTGCGAAGTGGGGGTGAGGGTAATGAGAAATTCCACACCCTGAACCACACTTGTCTCCTGACTGCGGACCCGGGCTTCCCTCCCCTCCGCCAGGCTCCTCCCAGAGGGGTGACCACGAGTCCTCTCACCCCAGTGGTGCCGGCTCAGGGAGCTGGGAGATCACGTCGGTAGGAGACGGGGAGAGGGCTTTAGTCGGGGGTGGGGGTGGGGGTGGGGATCTGTGGACACAGCTGAGGGTAAGCCGCCCTTAGTGACCAGAAGGGCCCTGCTGGAGAAGGTCATCTAAAAGACGTGACTGCCGACTGACCCGCGAGCGGGACCAGGCACCCGGAGGCCCCTCACCCCTCCCAGTCCCTGGAACGTGGGTTCTGTTCCTCTTGCCTTTCCCGCTCCCGGCGGCTGCTCCGAGGACACAGCCTTGAAAGGTGACATGGGGTTGAAAACACCCACAGGGTACGCAGGACTCGGCCCAGGTAGAGCCTCTTGATAAGCTTTCAAGATCCAGCGGGCAGGTGCAGGGATCCATTAGTCCCGCCCGCTGCCCAGGACGAACCTGGAATGTACGTTCCCTTCGCTTATTAAAACTGCCACCTCCCGACCCGGAGGGGCCTCCTTCTTCCGTCTCTCCCCGTCACCCTCCCTCGGTGGGTTTCCGGTTACACCCGGGAAGCCCTGGGAGGGTTTCTAATCACATCCCCCCCCCCCCCAACCCTGCTCGCTCTTGTGTCCCCACCTGGTGCGTGGCCGGCCCCAGAGGACTCCAAGCTGACCGGAGCTGACTGAGCACAACACCCTGATGTCACAGGTGCTGGCCTCGCCGCCGCAGCCCCCGTGTGAGGCCAAACACCCGCTCCTGGGACCTCACTAGGAACGGATCCCGCTGGGTCACAGCCTAGTACTGTGCCCTGCCTCGGAAAGCCAATGTCCTGGAGCCCCGTGACAGGTCTCGGGCTACAGGGCCATCAGACAGACCAACCTGGCACAGAAGGGCTGCTGGGGCGGGGAACACCCAGGAAGGAGTGCCAGGCCAGCCGGTGCCGTCTACACCTGCCTCTGGGCTGCACCCCTTTTTATCTATCTTCCATAGAGCAACTGGAAGGATTTAAGTTTATTTAAGTAATCTCTACACCCAACATGAGGTTCGAACTTAACCCTGAGATCAAGAATCGCCTGGTCCTCTGGGCCAACCAGGCACCCCAGGAGGATTCTTTAAATAACGAATCAATAAAGTCACTCTCCTGCTCAAAAGATCTCCACTGAACTTAGGGTAGAATCCAATTTACCTGACCTCCACGTCTTTCGTCATCTTCCCATCCACCCTCTCTTTTCCATCCTCACCTCCCCCTCGCCCTTCCCCCTCACTGACCTTCCACCGGCCCTCTGCTACTCCGCCGGATCCTGCCTCAGGGCCTTTGCACTTGTCCTTTCCTTTGTCCACACCACACATGAATCCCCAGTCACACGTGACAGCGTCTCTCTTTTCTTTCACTGCTTCCATTTCATCTTTACAAGAGGTCTCTCCTGCCCATCTTAATATGGACTCCCCACCTCCAAAGCATTCGCTTTTCTGATTTATGCCGTTAGCTCCTGTCACTATTTGAATTTTTCACTCATTGTTTGGTTTATTGTCTGTCTCCTCCACTTAGAATAGAAGTTCCATGGGGGCGCCTGGGTGGCTCAGTCGGTTAAGTGCCTGACGTCCGACTTCAGCTCAGGTCATGATCTCATGGTTCCTGAGTTTGAGTCCCGCGTTGGGCTCTGTGCCGACAGCTCGGAGCCCGGAGCCTGCTTCGGATTCTGTGTCTCCCTCTCTCCCTGCCCCTCCCCTGCTCGTGCTGTCTTTCAAGAATAAATGAGTATTAAAAAAAATATATTAAAAAAAAAAGTTCCCTGAGGGCAAAGAATGGGTCCACCACGTTTATTTCCAGGTTCCCTGTCCCTAAAACGGTCATGAGGATTTGATGAATGAGTAGCTAAGGGCCAGCCCCACACCTGCACACTTGCTGTTTTCAGACCTTTGACACTGACGTTCCAAGCTCTCACCTGCAGCCAAGTGCCTGGAGGGCCTTACTCACGTCTCCCAGCCTCTCCAGACGTGACTAGTTACAAGGTCCAGGCAGCTGAGCCTGGCCCTGCTTAATATTTTCTTCTCCACCCTCCACCCCCCACCCCCTCCCTTCCCCTCCTTCAAAAGACTCCTTTGTGAGGGTGAACTGAGAGGGGCCAGTTCTAGAACCTCCAGGGATCCTAGTTTACCCTCGTATAAAAATCCCTGACCCACAGACTAGGACACCACACAGCCATTGCTAGGAAGACAAACGCCTACGTTCACAAACACCGAAGCTGCCCGTGACATTCGAATCACCGAGTTTTAGCTAATGGAGAACACGGTTTACGTAAAACTATACACACGTACTTCCCCGTGAACGTACACAATACGTGTACCTGCAAGAATGTTCATCAAACGTCACCCTCTGAATCACTGGATTTCCTCCTTGATTCTCAGTACTTTTTAATTTTACGTTTTCCCATACTGATGAAGCATCCTTTGTATAACAAGGAACAAGAAGAGATCGGAGAAACAAGATCTGCAACCCAGGCCCGCCAAGAAAAAAAAAGGACCCACGCTGTGAGCAAACTGATGATCGGGTAGTTAGGCCGCAGGTGCAGTGAGCGACAGCAGGTGGTTGGCGGCCAGGTTTTGCACTTCTACCGACAGGACCCCCGGACTTCGCGAACATTCCACTGCTCCCCGGGGCAGCCAGCCTGCCCGGGGGCACGTCACCACAGAAACGGAATCCACATGAGGCTGCCAGGGCAGGATGTAATTACCTGAGGACGGGGCAAACATTCTCACCCCAACGAGAAGGGCACTCCTGGGGTCTTCAAAGGGCAGCAGGGCCAGGGCCTCCCGGCGGGCACACTTCAGACCTGGCTGCGAAGGCCTCGGATAACGCACGGCTCCCCAGAGCGGGGGTGCTGCTTATAAAAGCATCCCCGGGGGCCTGGGCCCCAGGAGGGAGACGGGAGGGAAGCCGGAGGGCAGCGTGCTGATCGGGCCATGCTGGCCGCCTCCATCCTCCGTCGGAGCCTGCTGCTCTGCTGGCTCGCTACCCCCCGGGCCGCCGGGCCGGAGCCGCTGTTCCACAGCCGCGACCGCTCGGACCTGGAGCCGCCCCCGCTGCGCCGGGCCCAGCCCATCGCGGACGTCCTCGCCGCGCAGGTAGGAGGAGCCCCGGCACCAGCGGCACGGGAGTACGTGCGCGGGCGGACACGTGCACGGTGAACCCTAGCACACGCAGGCAGGTGTGCGCGGGGGTACGCGCACAGGTGAACCCTAGCACACGCAGGCACGTGCACACGCCGGCAGGTGCACACAGGGGCACGTGCGCCGGCGGACCCGTGCACGTGCAAACCCGCGCACACGCAAGCATGTGCACACTAGGACACGTGCAGAGCTGGGCACATGCATGCGCAGGCACGCGCACACGCAGGTCCGTGCACACCCACGCCACCTCAGGTCGGGGGCGAAGGGCCTCCCGCAAACGACCCATAACCACAGGCTGGCCGTGCCACACGACACGGGTGACCACGCCCCGTGGCTACAGACACGCGTAGCGACACACAGGCCACCCCGCCTGCCCATTCCGTAAACCCCACACACCCGCGCCCCACCGCTCGCGGCCTCTCTCCACAGCGCTTCCTGTCCAAGTACGGCTGGGCCGACGCGCCCCCCGGGCCCGGCTCCCGGACCCCCGGCCCCGCCGCGCCGCCTGCGGGCCCCCGGGCCGCCACCCTGGCCGAGGCCGTGCGCAGGTTCCAGAAGGTCAACGCGCTGCCTGCGAGCGGGCGGCTGGACGCGGCCACGCTGGCGGCCATGAACAGGCCGCGCTGCGGCGTCCCCGACACGCGGCCGCCGGCGTCCCCGCCGCCCCGGGTGCGGCCCAAGCGCTTCGCTCGGCCGCTACCGCCACGGAGTCCGCGGCCCGAGGACGCCGCGCCCCGCGGGGACACCCGGGCCTTCGCCAAGAGGACGCTGACGTGGCGGCTGCTGGGGGAGGGCTCCAGCGGCCAGCTGTCCGTGGACGAGCAGCGGCACATCCTCAGACTGGCCTTCAGGATGTGGAGCGAGGTGACGCCGCTGGACTTCCGGGAGGACCTCACAGCCCCCGGGGCCGCGGTGGACATAAAACTGGGGTTCGGACGAGGTGAGAAGGGCGAAGACGGCGAGCCAACCCTGGGCTCCCGGTCACTGGCCCCCACGGCCGCAGGCAGGGCCCGGTTAGCATAGGGAGCCCCGCCCTGGTCACCTGTCCAGCGGTCCCAGGACCGCTGCCTCCCGGGGTGTCCCGAGATGGCCCCTGGCGGCGGCGTGGTCATGTCGTAAACCCTGTGTAGGCGCTTCAGTACAGCTCACCGGGAAGGGTGCGGGCACGCCACCCTGCACAGGACGGGGGGGGGGGGGGGGGGGGGGGAGTCACATAGGGACATCAGTGAAGGCCCCTCACTGCTGGTCTTGGAGCAGGTCAGCCCAGTGAGCATTGTGGCAGGGAGCGAGCTCAGCAGGGTACGAGCCAGGGCACTGACCCCTCCTAGCCAGGTGGGTTTGGACAAAGTAACTTCTCTGCAGGCGCCCCCGCTGGGATCGAGGGGTGCTAGGGGCTGCCCTGCTGACTCCCTTGACTCCCTGCTGTGAGAAGTCCCCAGCACTCATGCAAGGGGACGTAATCATTGGGCTGCACCTTCTTCCTGTCCTGACCCGTCCGCTGTTAGGATCCAACTCAGATCTCGCCTTTTGATAGCACCCCCATGCCCCGCACCCTTCTCTGGGCTCCCACAGAATCTGCGTGTTTAGTGTTTAGACTTCAAAACGCTGTGGCGCAGGCGAGTTGTGGCTTCCGCTCCTGGACTACAAGCTCCTCGAGGCCGTGACCGTTTTGGGGAACGTGTCTGTGCTCCCTGTCCCCTTGCCAGGCCGGCACCTGGGCTGTCCCCGGGTTTTTGATGGCAGCGGGCAGGAGTTTGCACACGCCTGGCGCCTGGGCGACATCCACTTTGACGATGATGAGCACTTCACGCCTCCCAGCAGTGATGCGGGCATCAGCCTTCTCAAAGTAAGTGGTCTCAGGCCGCGGGGAGTGACCGGGCAGAGGGCGGTACAGGGTGGGCTGGAGTTCAGGGAAGAGCGGACAGCCTTCTGGGAAGGTTCCCCGATTTTCACCATCGTCCCCCTTCCCCTTGGCGAGGCCCGCCGCTGGCAGGCGCTCGGCCGCCCACGGTCGGCACCGCACCCGTGGTTTGTGTCCCCTTCTAGGTGGCCGTCCATGAAATTGGCCACGTACTCGGCCTGCCTCACACGTACAGGACAGGATCCATAATGCGGCCGAATTATACTCCCCAGGAGCCTGCGTTTGAGCTGGACTGGTCGGACAGAAAAGCCATTCAGAAGCTGTACGGTAAGACTGTTCTGGGAGATCCTCCTCAGAGCTCCCAGAGGACACTCAACAGGACCCCGCTCCCTATCGGGAGGCCGGGCCCCCCAAGAGCACGGAACAGTACGACTCCAAGAGCACCCAGCAGTAGCTGCCTTCTAGCTCGGGGATGCAGGTGGCCACCGGCATGGATATTCCCTCCTGTGGCCTCTGCTTCGCGTGCTACATCACATCTCTGGGAGGAAGGAACAGGGCTTGGCAGTTTTCCAAACAGCACTGGGCCGCCCAAGGGGTGGCCTCCCCCCTCCCCCGGGAGCTACAGATCCCGGAAGCCCCAGGGAGAAGGTGCCCCAGGGAGAAGGTTCCTGCCGTCCCAAAGCAAAGAGCAGGGAGGATCAATTTTCACCTCTAATTGTTCAGGCTAAGGTGTGAGTGGTTAGTTAACTGAAGTGACTAATGGCTTAGCCCGGAGGCTGAAGGGAAAGCGAGCTGCCCTCCCCTTTTCCACCGAACACAGAGACCACCCCCCTTCTGTTCCACTCGACCCTATGTTCTTGGCCCTGGGCCTCTGGGGACAGTAAGCGGTGCCAGGACGGCACGTGTTTCCCTCAGAGGCGGTCTTACTCTGGTGTGTGCCCAGAACCAAGCTTCTTGCCTCTAATGAGGTCAGGCCAGCCGTCAGGAGGCATCAGCTGTGGTGAAGGTGATCACATGACCAGCATCCGCATGGAGACACTTAGAGGCCCGGGAGCGCCTCTGAGAAAACCTCTGAGAGAACCAAGATGAGCCGGAACAGCCCACGTGGGCCAGCAGTGCTGCAGGCCCCCTCCCCGCCACCTCCGGGCAGGCCTACTTCCAGCCTTGTGTGGCGTCTTGCTTTAAGACCGTTGAAGAGACGGGCGCTTGGTTGGCTCAGTCAGTCAAGCGTCCAGCGTCAGCTCAGATCACGGTCTCGCGGTTCGTGGGTTCGAGCCCCGCGTCGGGCTCTGTGCTGACAGCTCGGAGCCTGGAGCCTGCTTCCCGTTCTGCGTCTTCCGCTCTCTCTGCTCCTCCCCCTCTCGCGCACGCGCTCTTTCTCTCTCAAAAATAAACACACACAAAAAAAAGTTTAATCGAAAACTCCAGCTTTGCAATGGTCTCTATTTGAATCACACGTGAAAGTAGCAACAGGTGGTTTTTGCCCCAGGTGACAAGGGACTTTTTTTTTTCCGAAGGTTCATGTGAAGGATCGTTTGATACCGCATTTGACTGGATTCGCAAAGAGAGAAACCAATACGGGGCAGTGATGATGAGGTTTAGCACGTATTTCTTCCGCAACGGCTGGTACTGGCTTTACGAAAATCGAAACAGCCGGACACGCTACGGGGACCCCATCCAAATCCTCAGCGGCTGGCGCGGAATCCCAACACAAAACATAGACGCTTTCGTCCACCTCTGGACGTGGAGAAGAGACGAGCGCTATTTCTTTAAAGGTAGAGGTTCTCCCGGATGGCTCGATTTCTTGTATCACACAGGCGCACTCGGAACGAGGGCTTTGAGCCCCGTGCCAGGGAATCTTCTAGTGCTCTTGCAGTGACTCACCTGACTGGCTTGTCCCACCGGACGGACTGTAAGTTCTGAGCACAGGGTATGAAGGCGCCGAATGCGTCACATGAACAAATGAATGAGTGAACCGGCTGTGCCAGGCAGAGGTGGTTGCCGGAGACCTATAAGAAAGGGGCCCCCCCGACAGCAGTTTTAGTTAACCCTTCCTCTGGAGAGGAGGAGCCTTAGAAGCCCCCCGCTAGAAGTCTGTGGTGAAGGAGAGCAGATAAGGTGACCACGGCCACCTGGAACCAGAGGCTGGAGCCACCCAGAAGTCAGGGCTTTTGATCCAGACCCAGAGGCCGTGTGGGACCCCGGGAGCCCCGCCGGGACAGCGGGGGTGTGATGGGGGAAGTGTGGACGGGGGTGAGGGGTGGGGTGTAAGACACAGGAAGTGGAAGCAAGGCTTTAGAGGGAGGGGAAAAGATGTCTGAGACAGCTGAAGCCGCGGGGTGCAGGGGCAGGGCACTCACACGGGACGAGATTAGGTTGGAAAGACAGGGTCAGCCTGAGCCCCGAGAGCCTCGAGCACCGTGGCCGGGGGCTGGACTTCAGCCAGCAGGCAGTGAGGCGTCGGTGGCAGTTTCTGAGCAGGGAGGATCAGCGTGTTGCTGGGAGGCAGAGACCAAGGCGGGGGTCTGGGGTCAGTGGATGCGCAGAGAAGACAGGCCGCTCCCCTTACAGGCCGCCTTGCCCGGGGGCCTCTGCCCGTGTCACGGAGGCTGGCTGTTTGCAAACCAAATGCCCGGAGTCTAATAAGCACAAACAAGATTCTGTGGCTGCTTTTTCTTTCCCTTCCCCGAACTGCCACAGAGGTAAGCCGTGTGCCCTCGGTCTGCCTGAGCCCTGGCAATAGGACCCTCTGGCCTTAAATGGCTCAGGAGTCAGAGAGGCAAGAGCCAAACCCAAAGGAAGCTGTGTGCAGATTTTGCCGCAAGAAACCAGTGCATGAATCTGGCCTTAATTTTCTTTACATCGCACAAAGGAAGAATGGAGTGCAGTTACAGAAACAAATTGCCCAGGGCGGACTTGTCTAGTTCAGGGCTCTCAGAGTTGGAAGCACATCTCTCAGGGTCCTAAGAAGTCCTGGACGAGAGCTTCCACGGGCAACAAAGACTCTTCGTTACAGAATTAGGTCATCGTGGGGGACTGCTGTAATAACACGTGTATTTTAGTCTCGGAGCTGTAAAAAACCTCTTAACTGGCCGAGAATACTTTAAATTCAAATATTCCAGTTAGAGTGAACTGTGCCATTGGCTGGACAAACGTCACTGTTTTCTCTCAAAGGCAAACCTTTTGGGGACGGGGTAGAAGCAGGGGCCGAGGGCGAGGGGGAGCTCGCGTGGGCGGCCGCTACGGAACGGAACTGATTGTGAGGTGACGTAGGTTGTGAACACCAAAACCTCTAGCTCAGTGGATTTATTCTGTTTTATGCTGACCATATGCCAGGGTTCGGGATGGGCAACTAATAAGGAGAGTCCAGAAGAGTCCTGTGCTGTTTCAGAGCACGAACGAGGCATCTGGATCGTGAACTGCAACAGAGCAACATTACAAGCTGTGCCTTCACAGGACAGAGGGTCGAGTCGCTGGGGTGGGATAAGGGAGTCTCGGGCCGCACCGGTCCCACCTGGGCCGTGAATCCGGATGAAGTGCTTCAGTGCTTCTCCGGTTTCCTCATTTGTACAACCGAGATGGTAGTCGAACTGCAGAATTCTACAACCCTGACAAAAAGCTGGGGTGCCTGGCTGGCTTAGCTGGTAGAGCATGTGACTCTTGATCTTGGGGTTGAGTTTAACCCCCCCTGGGTGTAGAGATTACTTAAACAAAATCTTTAAAAGACCTGATCATAAGCATCGTGATTGTTTTCTGTAAAAAGAGGGCTTATATTTATTATGGTGGGAAAACGATTCACGGCAACCCCTGGGATCCTAACACGTAAAAGGAAGATCATGAGACTACATAGGAAGAAGGGAAAAAAACAGAAGATGCTTATGTGAAAAAGACCGTACGATTTGTCATTTTGTTTTTGCTTTTGAGGAGCACCAGGGGGCCGGCCTGCCCTGCAAAAGGCAACCAACATCTTAATAGCGCCAATGATGGTCAGAACCGATCTAGAAGTAATTCAAGACCTGGAGAATCATTCACTTGAGTGGAGGCTTCACTCAGATGCTGAGGTCCTGCCTTCTTCTGGGGTCATGGCGAAACATCACAGTTGGCGGAGACCTAGATTGAAAGTGGGCCTCTTTGTCGTCCATAATTAAATGGTAATAAGCCATATAAGAATGTTTTGTTTGGCTCTCAGGAAATCAGTACTGGAGATACGACAGCGACAAGGATCAGGCCTACACAGAGGATGAACAAGGGAGAAGCTACCCCAGATTGATTTCGGAAGGATTTCCTGGCATTCCAAGTCCTCTGGACACTGCCTTTTATGACCGGGGAAAACAGTTAATTTACTTCTTCAAAGAGTCCCTCGTAAGTAGAGGCTTTCCAGCTTGGTGTGGCTTCTATCACCCCTGAGGTCTGTCAGAGGGCCAAGTTGTTAAAAGTTGTTCTCAATTGCCTCGGCCCTGTAGGACCATGGCGGGTCCCATCATGTGGAAAATTAAGAAATTCAAGCCCAGAGAATTTGGTGCAAAGCTACAGATTTACTTAGCTCATTCCTAAAATTAATCTAAAAAATCAATGGTTTTCAGAAATGCCGGTCTCACTTTCTTACTTGCTTTGCAGGTGTTTGCATTTGATGTCAACAGAAATCAAGTACTTGATTCTTATCCAATGAAGATTACTGAGGTATTTCCAGGAATAGAGCCGCAAAACCATCCTTTCAGAAATATAGATTCAGCCTATTACTCCTACGCACACAACTCCGTTTTCTTGCTCAAAGGCAATGCGTACTGGAAAGTGGTTAATGCCAAGGACAAACAGCACCAGCCTTGGCTTCCTTCAAATGGCTTATTTCCAAAGCAGCCCATCTCAGGGAGGTGGTTTGACATTTGTGACGTCCATGCCTCCACCCTGAACATGTAAGGAGAAAAACAGGCAAGTGGAGAAAGGGATTTCTCTTCTGAGAGAAAGTCGGGTCTTTTACAAAGAAAATAAACCAGATCTTTAGTAACCGAAACAAATAGGGCTAAAACCCAGTGGAAAAAGCTATTACCTGAACTTTTCAAATACGTGGTTTAGAAGTCCGTTTTACAGGCAAAAAAAAAAAAAAAAAAAATTACCGAATGATTTTAGGACATTTTTAGGAAAGGTTAAAAAAAAACAAATCCTGACACATCCCTGTCCTTCTGCCACCCGTCACCCCTGTACCGATTTCATGGCTGGATGGGAACGTAGCCGTGGCCAAAGGATCCAATCACGGAAGGAGATACGGCTCCCTGAAAACATAGGGATTCATCGGAAAAGCTCCACTACTGTGCTCCACACTTGCTGGCGTGGTAACTTACGTTTCCCTCACGGACAGCGTATGGAAGGTTTCCCCACGCATTTCTCTCCATCTTCACAACTCCGTTGGAGTGCCAAGGCCCACACTAGTTTGCACATTTCTAGTCCTAGAAACTGAAGTGCACCGTTGTGTCCTTCTCAGCAGGGTCAACGCAGTGGCTGCTGGTGACCCCCGACTCTGACTCCAGCCCCAGGGCCCTGGCACCTTCTCTCCATCCCTGCCCTGAAATTAACTGAAAAACAAGTCGTCTCAATGACCAGGCCACAAGTAGCCCAATTCTGCCCACCTACCAGCCAAAGCTCAAGCACTTTAAGAAGCACTCATTTCAAATCAGCAAATTACAACATTTAGACAGACTTTTTTTCTCCCCCTGTAGGGAACGTTCCTATTATTGTTTCGACAAGTGAAGACGGCTAGAATTGCCATCTTCTTGCTTAGAAACGAATATTCCTCGACTAAAAGGCTGTTCAGCCAAGGAGAGGCCGGAAGACAAGACCAGGAACGCGACATCCTGATGCCAGCTTACTTCAAAACCGGATCTTCTCAGGGGAAGTGTGCGGGCTGGACCAGTGAGGACAGCACTCGCCGCAGGGGAAGCGGAGGGACGGCTGTCCCGACGGACGATGTCTGCTTTTGTACATCTGTTTCACGACTTAGTTAAAACTTTAAATGCCTCAGTGGTTTTTGAGAACGGATACACATCTGTCCCAAGGAAACGCAAACCAGATAACAAAGAAGTAGACAAAGGACAGGGCCAGCGACAGTCCCGTCAAGCTGGGACAGGTGTCAACTCACCGCCAAGGAAAACACCTGAATATCTCGGCGCGCTTTCGACAAAGCACTTTGTAAAGGGCCAGCTTTATTCCAGACAACTTTCCGGTACGGTTCAGATTCCTCCAGAGGGCACAGCCACTGAGCGGAGGGACTACTGGCCAAGGCGCAGGGGCTGCGGGAGGCGCTGAAGGTCAGGGGTGAGCCCGCACTCGGGGCCAGGCCGACGGACGTGGCGGCAGAGCGGGCTCCCGTCTACACGTCCCAGCCTTCAACCCGATGGGAGACGGCATGCCCGATTTCTGTTCCGTTTCCTTGAAACGGAGGCTGTGGTGCCAGGGCAGGTAGGCAGCGCGAGGTGGGCACGGAGAAAGCAGAGCTCGCACAGGTGCCCAGACGAGAGCCGTGCGTGACGGTTGCAAGCAGCGTCCCGTTCTGTGACGATGCGGTGAATGGCAGAGATTTTTAATGTTTTAATCTTCACTTTGGAAGATTGATTAAACCAGTTCAAATCAAAACTCAAAGTGCAGAATGTGAAATTCAGGAAAAATAACAGACATTTTAAATAAATAATTTATTTATTCAAAATAGTTTTCTTACCTTATTCACAGTTTCCAGTTTACAATGAAAGAAAGAGGGAGCAGTACCTATCCTCGATCAGCTGTCCTAGCCAGTCAGAGAGAAGCGGGCGCTCTCACAGCACGCCCCGAACTCAACACCGCGGAGCCCGCGACACGGGGGGAGGGCGGGCCGCCTTCCGTGCGACCGGGAAGCGCCGTAGAGACAGGATGTTTCTTGAACCCACCTGAACCACTAAAGGCATCTGGATTCAAGTTCCCCTGACCAAGGTAACATCATCCAAAATAATTCTGTCTTAAACCCATGGAGCCCAACAGACTTGAAACCTGTTTACAAGTGCAGCTGCATCACAGCAAGGGTGTGAACACGGAGGCACCACGTATGTCTCTGAAAAACCAACGCCGGGGGCTCTCAGTCTGGTTCTGCCTCCACTTCAAATGAAGCAAAGAACTCAACCACGATGTGTCCGTGACGGGAAAAGAGAACTGTGTTTCCACTGCTGTGCCTGTCTTTAGTGACAGGAGAGTCTTTCCCTCCTATTTAATGACACGAAGCACCGAATGGACAAACCGGCCCCCAAGAGCAGAAGGCACTGACAGCGTCTCTGCGGACGGAGCTTCAGGCCCGACTCACTGGCCGCCACTGCCGCCGCGAGCAAGCTGATCCAGCAACTGGATGAGGACGTCGATCCTTTCCAGAAGAGTGGAGTTTCTGTTAGCGGTAGCTCTCAAAAGCTGGGAGTAAATCTGCTTGTTGGTTTTGAGGACTACATCCTCTTCAGCATTACTGCCGCGTTAAAACAAAAACAAAACAGAAGTGCACAGTGAGGTCCACCGACGATCCAGAAAGAAACCCAAATAAGCAGTCCCAGACCGTCACTGCCCACAGGGAAGCGGGTGGTCCGTTAAGGCCTATTCCGTGCTTACCTTCTCGCAGTCACTGTTCCCAGGCCCGTTTTTAGATACTTACTTCAATACGTCAATTAAAAACAAGGTTCATTCTCTTCACAAATATCTGAGTGCCTACTATGTACTGGGAACTGCTCGTGGCCGTGAACAAAACACACCAAGCAGAGTCCCTGTGCTCACGGCATCTGCGGGCTACTGAGGTAGCAGTGGGCGGGGGGGGGGGGGGGGGTGCGTTAAACAAGAAGAAAACAGCATGTCCGATGATATGCTACGATGAAAATCCAGCCTGGGGCAGCCTGGGGCCTGGAAAGCTACCCAGGATTTCCTCCCTCCTCCGTGCTGAGCCTGACACCCCTCAGCCCTGTTAACAAGCACACATGTAACGCGACTGTGGGGAGGTCTTCCCTGGAGAACCCTCTGTAGAACCTCATTTCTCTTCTCCCTCTTATTCCAACTTCTTTAATCAGGCAAATCTCTCTTCCTCTCAAAACCACCCATGGCACAGTAAAGTGATTGTTTAAAATGCATTCACTATGTACAGTTTGGGCCTAAGATGGCTAGGTTTTAGTTCTGGGCTGGGGTTGACATTTGCAAAACCTCTGATAATCTTATAAGAAATTTAAACTCCTTTCTGGGGGCTCCTGGGTGGCTCAGTCGGTTAAGCGTCCGACTTCGGGTCAGGTCATGATCTCGCAGTCCGTGAGTTCGAGCCCCGCGTCGGGCTCTGTGCTGATGGCTCGGAGCCTGGGGTCCCCTTCCGATTCTGTCTCCCTCTCTCTCTGCCCCACCCCCACTCACATAAACGCTCTCTCTCAAATATAAACATAAAAAAAAAAAGCATTTTTACTTTTTTTAACACATAGTTTTTTTTTTCAACTTTTTTTTTTTATTTATTTTTGGGACAGAGACAGACAGAGCATGAACGGGGGAGGGGCAGAGAGAGAGGGAGACACAGAATCGGAAACAGGCTCCAGGCTCTGAGCCATCAGCCCAGAGCCCGACGCGGGGCTCGAACTCACGGACCGCGAGATCGTGACCTGGCTGAAGTCGGACGCTTAACCGACTGCGCCACCCAGGCGCCCCTTTTAACGCATAATTTTTGAGAGACTGAGAGAGAACATGAGCAGGGGAGGGGTAGAGAGAGAAGGAGACAGAGAATCCGAAGTAGGCTCCAGGATCTGAGCTGCTGGCACAGAGCTCCATGCGGGGCTCAAACCCACGAACTATGAGAACATGACCTGAGCCAAAGTCGGACGCTTAACCGACTGAGCCACCCAGGCCCCAGCCCCACTCCCCCCCACCAAAAAAACATTTCTAACAGAACCATATGGTTGTCATAAGAGGAAATTGTCATAAAAGGATTCAAAGAAAATTAAAATTTTTTATTTAGAAGAGTTTTAAATTTATTTTGAGAGAGAGATACAGTGCAAGTGAGGGAGGGGCAGAGAGGGAGGGAGAGAATCTTGAGCAGGCTCCGTGCTGCCCACGTATAGCCAATGTGGGGCCAACGTGGGGCATGAAACCACGAGATCATGACCTGAGCCGAAACCAAGAGTCGACGCTTAACCAACTGAGCCACCCAGACACCCGAAACAATTAAGATTTTTAACTACTAAGCTCAGTTTTTCTTTTTCTTTTTTTAAAGCACAGGTGGGGTGGGTAGAAAATAATCAACAAAACAGAAACCTACTAGCATTTCCTTTCTTTTCAAGTCTAGCTCTGATCTCCTTTTACTGCGGACAGAAACGCTCCCGGACTCCTGGTGAGGTAGCAGGGCCACAGCACAGGTCTCCCTCCTAGCAATAAAGTCACGTGTATCTCCTGTGCCAGCCAGTGACACACAAGAGACACACTGACTTAGGAACCAGTCTGTTTTGGAGCCCTATCAACATGGTAACTGTATGCACACAAATACCACATTTAACAGTCTTCAATACATTTTGAAAAAATTAACACAAATTAGAGGAAGAGGACTTCGTGCATCCTACCCAAAAACTTTAAGCGGTTTTTTTTGACAGGATATTAATAACCTGAGAAGACGGGTCAGAAGACCCTCCACTAAAATAAAACTACTTAGGCCACACACAGAGGAGAGGACAGGTATGTTTACAAAAGGTACCATAGGACGGAACGGTCACCCGTTGGCCAACTACTCAGACCACCAATTTGCGAAAACCCACAAAGAGCTGGTGGTTCTCACACATATTTATGTCGCCACCTTGTGGAAACCGGTAAAACATTTCAAGATTTACCCGCTTCCCTTAAACAGGAGAGGCGCTAACTTTTTCAACTGCGTGTGTCCCCACATGCACGGTCCCCTCCGCCTTCTCCTCCTCTGGTTCTTCAGAAGGTGGGGTGTCTGCCAACCGCTGCCCGGACCACCACCCCCTGCTGAGAAGCAGGGACAGGGCGGAGAAGGCGCACGCGGAGTGCTCCGCCCCACAGACGCTCTCCTCAAGGCCACAGAGGATTGTTTGAAAGCGTTTACTGGAGGCGTTTCTGCTTAGGACAAACCCAACAGCACAGAGCAGGACAAACTACCACTTCAGGACTTCGGGACTGCTGGGATCTATCAAAGGGTTGGGGCTGCTGGGCCACCGAGGCTGCAGACTGAGGACAGGCAGGGAGAGGGAGAAGAACGTCCTGGCCTGCGGCGCACGCCGCAACTGCCAAGGATTTAGCTACAACAGTGAACGAGCCGGGAGAGGCCGAGGGAGGGAGCGTGGGGCCCTGGGAGCTGCAGGTATAGGATGAGGTCACCTGGCCTTGTAGGCTTTTCTTCAAGGACCCCACCAGATGCTCACATAAAAAACCTGGTGAGAGTCCTAAAAAAAGGCCCTTCGTGTGGGCCGGGCAACAGGACGAGCTACGGCTACAAGAGGGGCAGGCAACCCCACCCAGATCCTCCCCTCCAGGGAATGGTCAACGTTTATAGCAGCACTCCCAACAATAGCCAAATTATGGAAAGAGCCCAAATGCCCACCAACTGACGAATGGAGAGAGAAGCTGTGGTTTATATATACAACGGAATACTACTTGGCAATGAGAAAGAATGAAATCTGGCCATTTGTAGCAACGTGGAGGGACCTGGAGGGTATTATATGCTAAGTGAAATAAGTCAGGCAGAGAAAGACAGATACCGTATGTTTTCACTCATATATGGATCCTGAGAAAATTAAGAGAAGACCATGGGGGAGGGGAAGGGGAAAAAAAAGTTACAGAGAGGGAGGGAGGCAAACCATAAGAGACTCAAATACAGAGGACAAACAGGGTTGATGGGGGATGGGGGAGAGGGGAAAATGGGTGATGGGCATTGAGGAGGTCACTTGTTGGGATGAGCACTGGGTGTTGTATGGAAACCAATCTGACAATAAATTGTATTAAATAAAAACAGGGGCGCCTGGGTGGCTCAGTCGGTTAAGCGGCTGACTTCAGCTCAGGTCACGATCTCACGGTCCGTGAGTTCGAGCCCTGCGTCAGGCTCTGTACTGACCGCTCAGAGCCTGGAGCCTGTTTCAGATTCTGTGTCTCCCTCTCTCTCTGCCCCTCCCCCGTTCATGCTCTGTCTCTGTCTCAAAAATAAAGAAACGTTAAAAAAAAAAAAATTAAAAAAAAAATAAAATCAAGTTGCAAAAAAAGAAAAAAAAAAAAGCAAGCCTTAATCTGCAGGGTGGAGTCGGAGCGGGTAGGAGGGAGAGGAGGGCAATAAGGCATGTCAGCCTTCGGGCACTGGTGAGAGTCGATGCAGACAGAGCAGTGAATGGTGGGGGGGGAGGTGGGCACACTCTTCCCCTGGGGCAGGGGCAGTGTGAGGCCCAACGCTGAGACTCAGAGACCCAGTTTCTGCCTAAGAGAGGTTTACCCAAACTAAAGGAGAAGGCCTGGCCAACGCCCTTCCCGCCACACAGACTAGACGCACGGATGGACAAGTAGGAACGGAACATGGACTCTGGACTAGAGCTAAGAGGGTGCAGACAGAGCCTCTCTGAAGTACCACACACCTTCCTCACGAAAATGCTAAAACGAAAGGTGGAGTAGACGGTAAGAAAGACGTCAGGAGACCCGCTCCACACTAAGCCCAGGCACTGCTCGAGAACTTGAAGCCTGTGATTCGTGAAAAAGTAACCGTAGTGACAAAAAAAATCTCAATCACAGCTCCGCTCCAGACTAGGAAACTGAACTCAACCCCCCTTCCTAAAGGTGTAAAAACTCCTGAGAGATGAAAATGATGCCCCTCAGTCTGAGATGTCCAGTTTCCCACAAATAAGAGATGGAGAAAGGTAAGGAAACCACACGTGTAAGACAGCAGAACCAGACTCAGATGACACGGATGCTGGAGCTCTCCGACAGGGGATTTAGAAGGACAGGGATCACTATGTCAAAAGGCTCAAATGGAAAACAATACGTAAGAACAGACTGGCTAACTTCAGCAGAGAGGTGGAACCCACACAAAGAACCCAGTAAGAATAGCAGAAATGAGCACAGTAAACAGAATGCCTTCAACAAGTTCAACTGTAAGTGACTAAAATCAAGAATCAGCGAACCTGAAGATAGGTTAATAGAAATCACACTGAACCCTTGCTGCCCCGAAAAAGGGTGCAAAGGCAAGGGAACACATAACAGGTATGCAGAAGATCAGTCTAGCACAGGAACAGCTGGAACCACGGAGAAACAGGAGACAATGGAGCAGGAGAAATAAGAACACCGAAGAGGGAAGAAACCATCACAAGGCACCCAGGAACAACAGGTTCAAACTGCTGGGGGAGGGGCGCCTGGGTGGCTCAGTCAGTTGGGGGTCCAACTTCGGCTCAGGTCATGATCTCACCGTCTGTGAGTTTGAGCCCGGCATTGGGCTGTGTGCTGACAGCTCAGAGCCTGGAGCCTGCTTCTGTTTCTGTGTCTCCCTCTCACTCTGCCCCTCCCCTTCTCATGCTCTATCAAAAATAAATAAACATTAGAAAAAAATTAAAAAAAAAAAATCAATACAACCGATGAATTCCTAACCAAACTGACCAAGGGGGTGGGGATCAAAGTTGCCAATATCAGGAATGAAAAAAAGCTAGCACTACAAACACCTTTAGACATTAGCAGGATAATAAGTGAATACTGTGAACCTATACATCTGACAATAGACAAAATAGAACCTATACATCTGACAAAAGACTTTCATTCACTCAGAAAATTTTACCTATGAAAAGAAGCTAAACTCTTTGTGAAAAATTTTCAATAAAGCCAAGTCTAGGTTAAGATACTTTCACTGGTAAATTCTAACAAAGCTTTAGGGAAGAAATAGTTCTACACTTCTAAAAATCAGATGAGGAAACACGGGTACACTGATTTCATGAGGCCAGCAGGCTCTACTCCCAAAAGCAGACAAAACCACTAACAGGAGAGAATCATCCCACAAACACACACAAAAATCAATTATTAGTACACGAAACCCCAGGGATATTAAGAAGAATGATGAATCCCAACCAAGTGTGGTGTATATCAGGGATGCAAAGCTGCTTTAACCTTAAAAAAAAAACAAAAAACAAAAACTCTCAATGAGCCCCACATTAACACACTGAAGAAGGAAAACAATGTGGTCATTTCAATGCTTAGACCAGAAGCATCTAACAAAAATTCAACGTCCACTAATGATAAAAGTTAGGAACAGAGAGAACATTCTCAACTTAAAAAAAATTTTTTTAAGTTTATTTGAGACAGAGATAGTGTGAGTGGGGGAGGGGCAAAGGGCAGGGTGGGGGGGCAGTGAGAGAGAATCCCAAGCAGGCTCCGTGCCACCAGCTAGAGCAGAGCCCGACACGGGGCTCAAACTCACAAAACTGTGAGATCACATGACCTGAGCTGAAACCAAGGGTCAGACGCTTAATTCATTGAACCATCCAGGCACCCCAGAACATTCTCAACCTGACTAAGGGCATTTATAAAAAACCCACAGGTGATGCTACACTTAATGGTAAAAGACAGCACGCTTTCTCCCTGAAATCCTGCGGCTGACCACAAAGAGGCAGCAAAAGAGAATTCTTGAAGTGACAGAGCGGTTCCGGATGGTGATTTTGGCAGGAGACACAGTTCTCTAAGTGTCTGTTAAAGCCTGAAGAACTGTATGCCACAAAAAGTAAATTTTACTATGTATACATTAAAACAAATATAGATCGGGCTCTGTGCTGACAGCTCAGAGCCTGGAGCCTGCTTCAGATTCTCTGTCTCCCTTTCTCTCTGCCCCTCCCCTGTTCACCTGCTGCCTCTCTCTCAAAGATAAATAAACATTAAAAAAATAATAATAATAAAAAATAAAGTAAATATAGAGACAAAAATTACCTGTATCTGAAGATTATAAATTGGTAAAATATGCATGGGATAACGGACAATGTAGGTGTTAAGATGAATGATTTTTTTCCCCTTATTTTCCAAATTTTGTAATATGGCCAGATTGTACGTATATTTTAAAAGGAAAGACATTATTGGGGCTCCTGAGTGGCTCAGTCGGTTAAGTGTCTGACATCGGCTCAGGTCATGATCTCACAGTCCAGTCTGTGGATTTCAGCCCCGCGTCGGGGCTCCGTGCTGACAGCTCAGAGCCTGGAGCCTGCTTCGGGTTCTGTGTCTCCCTCTCTGCTCCTCCCCTGCTCGTACTCTGTCTCTCTCACTCAAAGATAAATGAACATTAAAAAAAAAATTAATAAAAAAAGACATTATTTATGTTACCTTCCTGATCCACTACTCACTGCTAGAATTCCAAGTTAAATTAATAATGCCAATATAAGAAGTCTGGTAAAACAACAGAATCGTATAAGCTGATACAGGTGTAGAAGAACATTTTCTGCCGAGACGTTCACTGTTTTCACCAAGTTCTTGGGCATTACAAGGATCCTGACATTCTGTCATCTGCTTCCTTCCTACTGGTGCATTTGGTGCCGGGTATCAAAACTGTAGTCCTGACTTCCCATTTAAAGACAATGCTCAGAAGCGTTACTAGAAACAGTCGAGGTCTTCATTCCAGGGTCATTCATGTCTCTCAGGGCAAATATTAAAACCAATAGGGTATTTACTCTTGGAAGCAAGATCTGTTTCTACAGTTTCGCTGGATCATAGGCCACACTGCGAGGAGTCTCATCTGGTTTAACAGGTCACAGCACCACTTAAATCCCTGGTCGCCCACATACAAAACAAGAACAAATACAACCTATCCTTTCCCGGGGTCGGTAGAAATTACCTTTCTACAAAGTAAGGTGCTAGAGAAGAAACTTCCAGAGAACAATTCCATTTACCTCATTTTCTTCTTAGTTGAAGACAGCAGTTTGATGGACTGAAGGAGAAGGAATGACAACCGAGATTCAAATATACTGAGGAGCTTGATCACTTCTTCTCGACTGAGACCAGGCGAAGGATCAGCAGCTGGAGCGCTCTCGTCACTCTTCGGCTACCAACGACAAAAGGTCACTTCACCTCAGCTAGCGGACGATTACGGCTCCGCACCCAGGGATGGGGCTGCGGTGCTGTCCACCCAGTAAACGTTTTAGCCAAAAAACAAAACAAACCAAAAGCAGACCCGAGGTCATTTTCCCCCAGGCACAGCCCGTCGGTGGCAGGGGCCCTGACGAGTCCCTCATCCTGGAGATCATCCGACAGACTAAAAGCCGAGAAAATGTCTCACACCTAACAGGCTCTTACGTAGGAATTAATCCTGAATGGAAACCTACTTCCCCCGAGTGCACACTGACGGAGCAGGAGGAAAACGGATGTTCGACGGGGTGTGACAGAACGGGGCTGGACAGGCTGGCGTGCGATGGGGACTCGGGGAAGCTTTTCGCCCCAGCAGAAGGTGGCATGAATGCTGGAAAGCCAGGCAAACCAGAGATGCTTTCCAAGGAGCTTGCTGAAGCCCATTCATCGTTCAACTGCTCCCTGGCAGTTTACCGGAAGTTATAAAAGAGCTACGTGCCTCTTTCTTAAAAAACAAACACAACAGGGGCACCTGGGCGGCTCAGTCGGTTCAGTGTCGGACTCTTTTTTTTTCTCTCTTTTTTTTTTTTTAAATTTTTTTTCAACGTTTATTTATTTTTGAGACAGAGAGACAGAGCATGAACGGGGGAGGGTCAGAGAGAGAGGGAGACACAGAATCGGAAACAGGCTCCAGGCTCTGAGCTGTCAGCACAGAGCCTGACGCGGGGCTCGAACTCACAGACCATGAGATCGTGACCTGGCTGAAGTCGGCCGCTTAACCGACTGAGCCACCCAGGCGCCCCCAGTGTCGGACTCTTGACTTGGACTCACACGATCTCACGGTTTGTGAGTTTGAGCCCCGCATCGGGATGCTCTGAATTCACTCTCTCCCTGCCCCTCTGGCACTTGCTCTCTCTCTCAAAAAAAACTTAAAAAAAAAAAAACCAACAACCAGTAACTTCCTTTAAAAAAAACAAAACAAAACCAGAACAATGATAAAAAAGACAACACACACACACACACAAAAAAAAAACCATAAAAGAAAACAGAGACGTTACACTATCAGAGCCTTACTAAGGTCTACGTGGCTAAAGAAAAAAGTATTTAACACAAAGCTATAGTTCCAACTTAAAGAGTTTAATAATTCCACCAAGAAAATATAATACATCACTGTTAATGTGTTTTTATGCAAAGCACATATATGTATGCATACGTTTATATATGCATATACACACACAATATACATACCTCACCCCCACCATACGCCCACCATATACATTCACCATTTAGCTTAAGGCACACAAAAACCAAAGATAAATACTTCTCCATTTACCTGGTCAAATTCCTCTACAAGCTCCTTTCTGATGAGCTGGAATGCGTGTTTAGTTCTCACCATTATATCAAGAGCCCCAGATAGTGTTTTCAATTTTCCAACGTTGCTATTCTGACCTACAGTATGAAGCACAAAATGATCATCCCTTTCAATATAAATCTAGAAACCATTCCAATGTCAATGTATTACTGAACGTTGATTTTCGAATCCCGTAAAGGTAGCTCATGAGAATCTCAACAGGTTTTCTCAATCCAGCTTTTAGTAATTATCCCTAGACAAAGCAAAAATCACAACGGTCTCCCTGCTGTACCATTTGGTTCTGTGAGGGTGACAACCCAATCTCCCTGAAAGACCTGAGTGTTAAGGCAAAGAAACCAGCTGGAAGCAAATGTTTCTATTCTATTCTATTCTCTCTCTCTCTCTCTCTCTCCCTCCCTCCCGCGGGCGCGCGCGCTCTCTCTGTCTCTCTCTCTTTTTGGTACTCAATTTTTAAAGGGAAATTAACCATACTTATCCTATCTCAGCAAATTTGTTCCCACTGTCTACTGTTCTTATGAAAATGACGCCTGCTCTCTCCAAGGAATTCAAACATGGCAGAAAATTCGAAGATGTAAATCAAGAAAGGTCACCCAAAACCCACTCCCAGAGAGTGTGGCGGTTAATCCTGCCGTAGGATGGCAAAAGGTTAACAGACGTACTCTCAGTAAACAGGATTTTTAAAACCGGCTTTGAACCGGCCATGCTTTCACAGATGCGCCAAGTCTAAACCAGAGCCGGGTGAGAGACTTCCTCCCGGCCACCCGCCCGCAGTGCCGCGACTTCCTTGTGCATCCTTCGGGGGACACTCCCCTGGAAGAGTCCTCCACGTGGGTAAGTAGCACATTTGTTTTAATTTTATACAAGAAAACAACTGAAAGAAAACCAAATGAGCAGCCGTACTTCAAATGAACGTGTGTCTCTACCGCACAAGAGCTAGGTCTCCAGGGACCCCTCTGCACGAGGGAGCAGGTGGGCGCGAGTGAGAGAACGCGGCAAACACCCTCTGTGTGCGGCAGCAGCTTGCTCCCTGCTGTGGCTGAGCCCGGACAGAGAGGGCGCGCTCGCTTTCGTCCAGCCCTTCCCTTCCCACAGATCTGTGCCCTGCGCGGGCCCACAGTTCTGCTGCCACAATCCACCGCTGCCCGTACCCACCGTGTTTCAAGGGGTTCACTGCTCCGTTACCACCGCTTCTCCCTTCCTAAGTCGGTCGTGAGGATTTAATCTCTGATGGTCTCAACTGACTTGCCCCATTTCTTCAAATAAGGGAGCGGGGGCTACGTTTCACTATTTCTATGAAATAAATAGGTCACTGAACGTAATCCAATCCATTTTCTAAACTTCAAAAAGCGTAGAGACTTCTGGCCCCTACCCAAAGTCATCAACTATGGCAAATTAAAAAGAAAACGTTATTTATAATCAAGAGAGATCCCCGGGTCTGCCTCACTCTAAGAGGATCCCACACTAAGTCGATGCCCACAAACACGAGAAATGAAAACGTAAGACTTACTGGTCATCTGAAACTCTGCAAACGCCACTCTTTCTAACTGCACTCTAAGTAGTTCACAAGGAGCATCTTTCAGAAGCTGAAAAAGCTTAACAGCTTTGCTATAATGAAGATCTGCAAGCACCCGGTGCTGCTTCCTAAGATGTTCATCACCAACCTAGAATCAAAAACAATCCTAAGCCTTGAGTTATTTCACAGTATTTCAGTTATTTCACAATAACTACTTAACTAAGTCTCTGGATCACTAAACGTTAGTGTTGTTTCTCTAGAAGTCTTCAACGGTGTTAGCTCTTACGTTTAGGTGTTTAATTCGCTTTTGGTTAATTTTTGTATACGATGTGAGGTAGGAGTCCAACTTCATTCTTCTGGCATGTGGACATCCAGCTGTGCCAGCACCATGTGCTGAAAAGAAAATTCTTTCCCCATCACGTGGTCTTGGAACGCTAAGGCTTGCTTCTGCCTTGGGGATATTAGGCCACCTGGACACGCCTGAATTTTGATTAGGACCTCCCGGGGCAAGGGCCAGAGAGTCCAGGGACAGTGGAACATGAAGAGAAATCCTCTGTGGTTAAGCTGGACCTCAAAAGGACAATATTCTCAGGCTGAGGGTACCCAGAACGCAGCCTATGCCCAAGGGACTGCAAGATAAATTATCTTGGTCCTGAGCAAAAAAAAACAAAACAAACAAATTTTAAAAAAAAGGGGGGGGGGAGGGGAAACAACCAAACAAAAAACATCCCTGAGAAACTTCCAACACAAGATTCCTGGTAGAAGCCACACAACCTCTCTGGAGGAATGCACCATCAACCTGGGCTGCAACGGATTCTTAAGACACTCATGCATCCGAGTACCGGGATTCATGTACCAGGCTGTTCACAGCTATCAATAATTAATGAAAAATAATAAACAATCACAGATTATTCCTAATAGCCTCAAACTGAAACGACCCAAAAGTTCAGGAATCACAGAGAGGATAAACAAACTGTGGTACAGTCATTAAATGAGCGCTACTGAACTAGAAAATGCACTGACCAGAAGGAATCTCACTAACACAATGTCCAAGGAAAGGCAATAAACCACAGAAGACTGTGTACAGTATGATTTGATCTATAAAGTTCACAACCAGGTAAAATGTAAACACACTGTTTTAAGTGGTCCAACAGGGTACATAACGGAAAAGTCCAGGACGGCAGTTACTCTGGGTGGGTGTGGAGGGACACTCAGCAGGGAGGGGGAGCACACAGAGGAGACCTAACTGGGTCAGCTAATACCCACTCAACTTATAAGAGGAAAAAATGCAGCGCAGGCAAGAGGGAAAAATTACCTACACTCCAAATTATTTTAAAGCAGCCAAAAGAACACACGGCATCACAAACACACACTGAAATGTAAGACCAACACCCAGAACGCTTCTAAATGGACTTGGCATCGAACTGAGGTTGGAAAGGCAGTACCTGATTTCTCAGACAACTGTGGTACATGGACGCCAGCCTGTGATGGATGGTCGCAGCTCGATACTGACAAAGAGGCTGTCGAGCGGACACGGAGTCCACGTCACAGTGTTTCAGGGACTTCATCATAGCCTCACTGACTTCTTTTTCGATCTGGGTTTTTTTTTAAGGGGGAGGAGAAAACAATGACAAGCCTATAATCTTAAAAGTATTTAAATACTGCTTGTTAAGGAAAATATGTTCAGTATCTGTTAAAGGCTGAAAGTTGCAGACTTCTTTCATAGCCCAGCAAGTATTATTACCTGCTCTTGAGCTTTTCTAGATAATGGCGCGTAGTCTTGCTGGAGAGTTGCCATAGTAAAGTAAGTAGTGGACAGTTCCCAATTCACTGAATCCCAAACAGCTGGGTGTAGGTCTCGCGTTCCCAGGGACCTTAGCGCTTTCAAATAGTAATCAACAGCCTGTGCAGGGAGGGAAAGACACAGTTCTCACTCAGTTTAAATCTATGCCAGCAGCAGATTAAAAATAAAACCTTGGGGCGCCTGGGTGGCTCCGTCGGTTGGGCGGCCGACTTCGGCTCAGGTCACGATCTCGCGGTCCGGGAGTTGGAGCCCCGCGTCGGGCTCTGGGCTGACGGCTCGGAGCCTGGAGCCTGTTTCGGATTCTGTGTCTCCCTCTCTCTGACCCTCCCCCGTTCATGCTCTGTCTCTCTGTCTCAAAAATAAATAAGCGTTAAAAAAAAAAAAAAATTAAAAAAATAAAATCAAATAAAATATCCTTTAAAGTCACCCAGAAGTTGATTTGATCTGGGGACAACTTACAGAAGGGCAATATTATGAAAGGAAAAAACGATCTATGAAACGGTTTCAATGAAGAAAAGCTACTCAAAGTGGCTGGCCGCATGCCAGTCCACGTTTCCATGGCAAGTCCCTAAGCCTTGATGCTTTCTGACTTCTGCTCATGCATGAGGATGCATTTTCTTCCTTTGGTTTTTCTTTCTTTTTTTTTTTTATAGTTTTTTTTTTTTTTTAAACGTTTGTGTATTTTCGAGACAGAGAGAGAGAGACAGAGCATGAGCAGGGGAGGGGCAGAGAGAGGGGGAGACACAAAACCCAAAGCAGGCTCCAGGCTCTGAGGTGTCAGCACAGGGCCCGACGGGGCTCAAACTCCCAAACCAAGAGATTATGACCTGAGCTGAAGTCGGACGCTCAACTGGCTAAGCCACCCAGGTGCCCCTGGTTTTTCTCCTTCTTAAATGAAAATTTGTTTGTATAACTAGTAAACGAGAAAAAATAACTAGAAGAGTCTAAGGATAAAAAATCGCTGCTACCTGACTACAAAAAAGCAGCCCCCCACGCCCCCTGCCTGAAAGGCATGCTCATTACATTTAAGCAAATAAAATCACATTTAATTCCACCACCCGGCAATAATTTCTACATGTCTTGTAACTATCTACTCTCTGTGTATCTGTAAAGTGGGAAAAAAAACCCTGAAATACAGTCACTTTCCCTTTACAACCTCGCATGCCGTGACCATGCTTCACTAGCATGCTCTGAGAGCTCTGAAGTACTTGTTAAGGAAGCACGCCTGTTCCTTCCCCCTCTCCTACGCTGCAGGTAATTTGATAGACAAAAGAAACTCAATTTTTAAATTTCATAAAAATGTAAAATTTGAAATTTCTTACATCTTAACCATTTTTTTTTTTTTTAACGTGCACCCATTTTTTGTTCAAGATTATTTGCCTTTTTTTCTATTGGGGCAGTTTATTCTCCATGATTATCTTATTTTTGAGGTAAGTACCATGCCCAGTGTGGGGCTCAAACTCACAGCCCCAACATCAAGAGTAGTGTGCTTTACCGACTTAGCCGGTCAGGCGCCCCTATTTTCAACGGTTCTTAACTCTTCCCTATATATGAAGGATTTATTAACCTCTGATCCGTCATAGGTTACAAATGTTTTCAAGAGACTGTGGTGTGCTTTTCAATTCTGCTTTCTGTTATACATTTAAAAACCGTTCTTTTTACACGTTTACACGTGTCCATCGTTTACTCTGTTTCCTGCTTATTGTGTCGTGCGAGGCAAGTCCCGTCCCGTCTCCTCACGAAGGCTCTTCCTTCATCTTCTCCTGGCACGTTCCCAGTTTCCCTTCGTGTCAGCCTTTACCCCGCCTGCCACCTGATGTCTTCTCTGGTTATGCCAACACAACCCACCGATCGTCTTTTCAACACGCCAGCTTCTATACTAAATTCTCCCCATCCTAGGGTCGGTTTCTAAGCGTCGTGACTGTCTCATCACACACCATCGCCACAGCTCTCGTTAGACGTATGGTCTTTCCCTGGAGCCACGGCAAAGCCGAGGGCCGATTCGGTGGAAGTGGACGACGCCCGACATGGAAGCAGGTGTGTTACCTTATTATAATACAAGCCTTCTTCCGGTGAAAACTCCCGCTTAAATTCATCACCGGCACCGCAGTGCGCCTGCGCACAAATTCGCATGAGTCTCCCCGTGTTGCACAACAAAAGGGCAGCGTTTGTAGCATCATCGATTGACTCGAAGTTGTGAATTCCTTTTTCAAAACAAGAAAAGCTTTTTTTCCACAGCTGCTGCTCCGCAGTAGACACACTCTTGCTCACTTCACACAAAAGAGAAAAAAACCACACGTAAGCGGACATCAGTGTAAACCCCGTGTGTCCCAGGGAAGGACGAGGGGAGGAGGGCAGGGACAGGACAGCTAAGGAAGCAGCCAAGTGGAGTCACCACAGCGAGCGGCTGAGCTGCTATCGTCGTCCTCACTCGCCTCAAATTCACGGTGAGGCCATACCCCCCAGTGTGGCTGTATTGGGAGGCGGGGCCTTTAAAGAGGCAACTACAGCTCGAGGAGGATAGGATGGGCCCTAATCCAACATGACTGGTGGTTTTCGAGGAGAGACAGACACCAGGGCTTGCACAGAGAGAAGACCAACTAAGGACATGGCTAAAAGGTGGCCATCTGCAGGCCACAGAGAGGCGCCTCAGAAAAACCCAACCTTGCTGGCACCTTGATAATGAACTTCCAGCTTCCAGCTTGTGAGAAATACAATTTCTGTTGTTTAAGCCACCCGATCTATGCTATTTTGTTATGGCAGCCTGAGCAGACTAACACAATATGAAAACGTGGCCCTTCTTCACTCTTAATAAAACACGCCAATAAAATGATCTGACAAAGCACAATGTTATGAAGATTCAAAACACATGGTCCCATGGAGTTATGAGAGGCGTAATGTGTGTTGTATCCAACCCTCCTAGGTTTCTATCGCTTTGATGCTCCTTCACCACCAACTTCCTCCTCCAAACGCACCTTAAAAGCACAGGTTCTTACTTCTCAATCAAAAATACGCATGTGGGTTCCTGGGTGGCTCGATCAGTTAAGACGGCTGATTTCGGCTCAGGTCATGATCTTACGGCTCCTGGGATAAGCCCTGTGTCAGCTCTGCACGGACAGCCGGGAGCCTGCTTGGGATTCTCTTTCCCTCTCTCTCTGCCCCTTCCCCTGCTAGCTCTCTCTCAAAATAAACATTAAAATATATACATATGATAACATTTTCCTTTTAAAATTTTAAAGTTATTTTTACAAGTGCAAGTCGGGGGGGAGGGTGGGGGGGGGGAGGAATCCCAAACAGACTCCGCACTAACAGCGACACAGGGCTTGAACTCATGAACCATGAGGTCATGACCTGAGCTGAAATCAAGAGTTGGACGCTTAACCAACTGAGCCACCCAAACCTCCCAATACGGCAACACTGTAAAAACCATGAACCTTTGTATCTCTAGTGCCAAGCACAGTCCACACACCACCGCACGCATGCGCACACACACACTCACACTCTCTCTCACTCTCGGATTACCTGCTGTCCTCATTCCTCTCAGCTCTTTGCCTCCTCACACTGGGTCCAGTCTTTACATTTCCATCATTCTCATGGCTCCAACTATCCCCCCACCTTCCATCTGAGCGATTCCTCAACCTGCGTCTTGCTATCCCAAATAGCTCTAAGTCCAACAACTGAGCGAGACCTTCTGCTCACATGTCCGCTGGTATCTCAAACGCGATATGGGCCCAGCTGAATCCACTATCCTGTGCCTGAATCACACAAGGCCCCTGCATTACTAACTCTCGCCACCCACTGGACCGTGCCACCTCTGGCTCCTTCTCTAGGCTGCCTACTCTGTGTGGACAGCACCCCCTTTCCCATATCTGCCTGCCGACATCCTGTGTATCATGTACCAACCTGCTCGAACCACACCTTCTCCCCAAAAGCCCTCCAAGAACCTCACATCTTCAATGAACCTCTGTCCCCACTCTTCTGGACTGTACTTGTGCTCATGGCATTTTCCAAAGATTTACATTTCTATCTGGCTTCCTGACACGGAAGAGAAACTAGGTTTCAGTTACATACCCAGCAGAGAGCCTAGCATCGCTGGTTGTGTGCTTCACTTTTGAACGGATCAGATGCAGAATGGAGGACATGGAAATGAGGACTCTCAAAGGGCAATGGCTTTTTGTTTATTTCTCGAGAACTTAAGAATAAAAGATTCTTTAAGAGAGCACCCCTTTATACATAAAATCAAATGCCACAATTCTTTGCCCAAACCACAAAACCAGCATGATTTTCTACTAGAATAGGCAATAAAGAGAGGACTCCAAAGAGATACTCACCTACTCTCTCACTCTGCAGTGCAGCTGCCTGATTCATGTAAAACACACCGATTTCATTTCTGATATTACCCATTCTCTTCAATACTTGTACATAGTGTTCTGGGTTTTGGCTTTTTAAGTCACTAAATTGCAAGATTTCATTAGCAGCTTCGTAACACTTACAACTAACTGAAAGCTGACTCTCTAAGTCTGTAGACAAATCAGTTGCCCATGCAAATCCTTAAAAAAAAAAAAAATCACCGTGAGTCACATGAACCCTTCTTCCTTAGTATCTACATAATCTCACATTTTTAAGACCACAAAATAAATATAATACTGTATAAACCTAAGATTCAATCAATGCAACTAAAATTTTAAGTTTCAAAGTAAAGATCCTTTATTTAAAAAACCATATTTTCCTGGGATATTAATGTTTGAATAAAGAAATATTTCCCTAAAAATACCAAAAACTTCCCAAGACCTGGATTTTACCAAGTACACCTGCTTACTGGTACAAGCCTAAAGTTGTTTGTGGATACAGAGTAAATCTTTTTTTTTTTCTTTTTAATCAATGGAAATAGTTCTTGAAATAAAGCTCTGATTGCTACCAGATGCTATTTAAGCACATGATGGCTTGCGATGTAAGTTTAACTCATTGAAGAAACTACCAGCTCAAAGACTTAAGCTCAAAGACTTCAGCGTGCTATGGAGTGGGAATGGAGTAAACTTAAGTGCAGGGCTCAAGATTCAAGAGGGGAAAAGGGAGTGCTACTGCCGTTAACACCGGAACATGAGAGAATGCCACGCTCACCAACAAGTGTTTTCAATGAAATTAATTTGATGGGAGTGGTAAAAACACACTGAAGGTTTTCTCACTGTGTCTATGAAAATAAAATGATCATTTGAGAAACTCAGAAGGAAAGAAGGGGAAGAGAGAGGGCAAAAAAATGAAGAAATACTACACTTCTCCCCAATGTACTTCTCTAGATATTACATGTCCAAAAGTTTTTGGGAGGTGGATATCAAGTAAACATTTCAGGAGCAAAAGAAGACAATTCCATGGTAAGTGAAAGGACTTATCTCTTGGCTCACTTACTGCCCTAACTGCAGTGTGCTGACGACTGTACCGAAAGAAGCAGGGATACAGCCGCTAGGAATAATACTCCGATTTCAGAGTTTTAATATCTGGCAACTCCAGAACAAAGAAATATATATATATATTCACTAAGACAGTCAGCTACGAACGGAGTTTAAAAAATGATCTCTGTATCTGAGCCCCTGGAAATCATTCAGAAGGTAATTCATTCCCTTTTACCAACTGTTAATTCCTTTTCAAAAGAAAATCATGGCTTGGTTAGTGGACTGCAAGGTCACCTAGAAAAACCTGGACGGAAAGAGGAGTAAAAGGTCAACACAACGGTCTTAGAGCTTATTTTATCGTTATTTGAGAATTTCTAATTTTACAACTAGAACGATTTCGAAACCACTTTACGCACAAATACACACGGAATCCCACTCGATTTTAAAGTTAAGAGAGCAGAACAACAGAACTGCAACACTGAAACGCTAACGTTTCCGCCACCTCTCCGGACACACCCCGGTCACCTATGCTGGACCCAAGAAAGAGCCCGGTGCGCGTCACACGCCTGGCCGGCGCACCTTGACACGGGGACTCCCTGTGGAGGCTGTGCAGGATCTCCTGGTCTTCTTTTGTTTGATAATTAAACTCCTCAAGATGTGCGGCTCTGTTGTTTGCGTTCTGGGCCAGCATTAGCTGGATATCACCACAGAGCGTCAAATATTGAGAAAGAAACAGCAGCACTTCAGAAAGCATATTGGTGCAGAGGCAGCAGTAAGTATCTAGGCAGAAAGGACGGGAAAGAGAAAAGACACTGGTGCGTGAAAAATTAATATGATGAATATTAAGAAAATCTGTTACTAGCTGAAAGCTTTGTACCACTGTACCCAAGTTTCTTACGTTACATATGGCTTCCTGGGTGTCAAAAGGAAGGGATAATTAACCACTCAGAGCAGAAAATAAAATCCTGAGTAACAGACTCAAGAACAGAAAGTTATTTCAAAATTAAGTTTTACAACAGAAACAGGAGTGAAATTCCATTGTGATTCAAATGCCTTTTCTGTTCTCCCTCCCAATGCCTATTAAACATATTAATTTACAGCAACTTACCGTGGCTCTGCAAAGCTAATTTAATGTATCGTAACGCTCTTCCGTATTTCTGAAGACTCATGGCAGCATCAGACAAAACATAATAGGCCTTTGATGACTTGAGAATCAGCTGGAGTTTCATTTTATGTTGCCAAGAACCAGGGATCATTCCAGATTGACTGGAATAATTACCCTTCTGAAGGGAGCCCACTATGACAGGAGAGGGGGAGAGAAGGCAGCACGTTTTATTTGAACCTAAGTCTCACCATAAAAAAATAATTTGTTTCTTGACAGAAACAGTCCAGGCTTAGGTACCATAACTACAACAAGACCGGTAAATACTGTGCTTTACTACTTAACAATAGAGAATAATGGCAGTGTTTCAATGGACCCTCATTGGATTTCTGAAGGCTTTCTGCTCCCTGCAGCCGTTAACTCTGTCATTCTCTTTCAGGGTCACATGTAACTAAACTCATGACTGGCCTGTCCTTTCTCCAGTCTACATGCCAACCGGCCAGAAAGTTTACCCTTCTAAAACAAACTTTAATTGCGGTGGAACCCCTGTTCTAGAACACTGAAATGGTTTCTCACCACTTACTAAATCCTGTCTATGCACCTTAGCCCCACTTCCTACAGGACGTTTTTGTCTGCCTCCGCAGTATTCCACCCCTACTACCCATCGGCCAAAGTCAAGTTACTGCTTGTTGCCTACACAGAGGCCTATTTTTTCCACACCCCCCCCACCCCCCGCAGTGGACTATTTCCTCTCCCAGGAACACTCTTTACTTAAAGTCCAGCCTATTACTATCTTCTTCATCTAACAAACGGTCATTTTTTGTGCCAAGCACTGTCCTAGGCACCAGCAACAGTGACATGCTGTTGTATGGCCTCCTTCCTTGAAGATCTCCCAGAGTAGAGGTGCAGACGGGCTGCTAACATAAACCACAGCGAAATCGATTAAGTGCAAGTACAGAGATGAAAACAAAATGGCTGCAGGAACCCTCCCTCCCCAGTCTCTCAGCCTCAAGATTTCTCTTTTTTCGATCAGCAACGACACAAGTCTTTCAAAGCAATGAAGGCACAATCTCTATTATGGTTTTTTTTAATGCATGGATTTCTTTTCCCTCTGCTACTGCATGAACTTTCTGCATCTGAGGTATTGTGAGAACACCAGAGATGAAGACGACACAATTTTTGCTCACAACCATATTGGTGTGCACGCAGAAAACCATTCGGCACAACTAACTATAGCAGAAGACAAAATTAAGTGCTCAAGGATAAAGTGGTTAAGAGAATCAATTCTGACTAGAGACGGGTGCGTAAAGATCTTGAACATACATCAATGGGATTTTCAACAGCCGAGTTGGGGAGAAAGGAAGGAAGAAAAGGCATTTCAAAAAAAAAAAAAATACCATAAAAAAGGCAGCGATGTCTCAAGTCCTGGTGTTCTCACTGCAAAGGGGCTCAAGCCTGGCACACAGCAAGCACTACATAAACTCTAGGGAAATAAATTTACTTCCCCACCTACAACTTATGTTCGTGAAGAGAAGAAAAGTCAGGAAAGCATTTGGTATTTCATACACACAGGCTTCCAAAACATTTTTTAAACAAAACAAGACTTTTCAAAAGTCCACATGCTCTTCATGAAGTGACTTCCCTGAGGAACCAACCAGACAACGTATAAGTGACCTTTCTGGTTTATTCAAGAACCACGGGGTAACAACAGCCAACAACTCTATGGGGCTTACATGTGCCGCGGCTCTAAGCACTTGACATGTATTAATTCATTTGATCCATATAAAACCCTCTAAAACAGGCACCATTGTCTCCAGTTGGAGAGAAAACAAGGCTCAAAGAAGTGGAACTTGCCCTAGCAAAGCCAAGATTTGAAGCGAGGCAGTTTGGTTCCTAAGTCTGCTCTTCAACACTCAGCTGCTTTAACTGAAGTCATTTCTTAGGAGAACCCTACTGGGCCGAAGGCATCAGCTCTTTGCTGCAGGGGGAAGGAGCAGAACTTATTAGGAGTAGCTATAAAGGATCAAAGTTATCCTCTGTTTTATACTTTGAATGAAACGGTATTTCCCCCTACTTTCCATTCACATGGCATCCTTTTCCTGAATTCCTTCCAATGAATGCCTTAATTGACAGAAGTCTGCCACTGATAAAGGACTAGTACACCATTCTATAGAAGAGTCCTTATTTGCACATCAATCCAACTTACTTTTGTCCAAAAACAAGGCCATCTGCTTCTCCAGACCCTCAGGACCCCCCCTTGTGGACTCATCTTCATATTTTAATGGGATCGGGGTGTTGGGGTCAGCTGCAGGAAGGTCGCTTTCTTTTTTAATGCTGCTATCCACAGATTTTAGCCCCTTTAAGCAAGGAGAAACAGTTATCACACACATAATGAAAGGTCAACTATAAACGAGATACAAGGCACTGAACACATGTAGGAAAATGTACACTCTGAAAATAGACTTTAGTCACCAACAAACAAGTGCTATGTGCATACCAAGTGCAAGTTCACCGAAACAGTGAAGACCAAACGAAGGCCTACCTCCAGAACATAGCTGAGCACAAGTCTACAGCGCTCCTCGGTGTCATGGCAAACCGGAAAGGTGCAACTGGGCTTCAGAAACAGACATTTCAAGTGATTAGTAGGCTGCCCCCATGACAAATTCCACAGCTCTCGGCTCCTGGGAATTACTAAAACTCCACACGTCAATAACTTCAACATTTGCTTACGCATTCAGCTTCGTGAGGTAACGTGCCGCCTTAACTGCACATTAAATTGATATAAGCATCAACAAAAATCTTGCCTGATGAAAAGATCTTCCCAAGTGTATGTGACTTTCAATTCTTAAAGTTTTAAACATAATTCTGTTATGACACAGCAAGAACGTAATGTTTCAGGTAAATGCGTACCCCATCTCAGAGGGCAATGTGGCCCCTGGTCAGCACGGCTACTTGGCAACACGCAGTTAACAGTACCCCAATTTGGCAGTAAGTTAACGAGGATCGCCAGTGGTCTCGGCGTATAATTTATGTGCTTAAGTAGGAGCAGAACCAGTTAATGACCTACATCTACTAAGTGATAGTACGTGTAGGGGCCTCTGCGAGGCAGGTCACTTTTGGGGACTCCTGCAACGCGGGAATCACTGTTCTCATTTTACAGCGAGCACAGATGTGAAGTAATCTGTCCACAGACACAGGAGACTGAAACGGAGGCGTGGAAGCCATGCTGACTGTACTTCAAACAGTACGTTTTATAAGGCAAGGCTCACTAAAGACACGTTTACAGGAATACCATGACTGTATTTTTGAGTGCCTCGGATAGCAATAAAAATCACGGTCTACGTATAAAAAAAAAAAAAAGTCAACTAACGTATCACTACGTCTTTAATTATCATCTACTTAAAATCTTTTAATTAAAAGACCCATAAATCCAGGGTCTTTACAACACAGTTCCCCAAATACATAAAATTATTGGTTGCAGAAGTTCTGTTCATAATCAGAGAAAACAGTTTTTTCAATTCTACTGTGGAGTTCAAGCTGAAAGTGCACGAAAACTCGGATGGACAGTAACTTTTCCCACGGTCATTTAATCAAGTATTTACGGAGCACCCATTATGTGTTCGAGACACAAGAATGTCCATACCTACAGGGAGCTTCTGTTTTAGTGAAAGGAAACAAACACAAACCTCAGGGACAGATCACTACCTCCATGAAGGACAGAAAAATACAGCATGGTTTTAGCTAGAGTGGTCCAGGTCTCTGAAAGGAGCGACACTTTCATCAGGATTTAAGGCTTAGAAAAAGGCAACCACGCAGACTTCCGGGACATGCTGAGCACAAGCAATGGCAGATGCCTCCACTGGGCATGATCCTGACGAGCTTGAGGCAGGAAAAAAGGTGGTGAGGGGAAGGTAAAGGAGAGGGAGAGTGCAGGAAGTCAAAAAGCTAGGCAATGTTTTATGGAGACAGCGAGGTCCTCTAAAAGCTTCCCTGGATATAACGTTTCCACCTGAAAGTTTAAACTCTGAGCTTACGTTAAGAGATGATCTGTAAATAGGACCATATCTCAGTTCAGCGAATAGCCAGTGTCTTTTAAGGCTGACTTGGATCTGATCACAGGGTGGACTGGAAGGTAGTTACGATTCAGAAAACAGAAACTTCATTCTAATGTCTGGAGAAAGACTGACGGTAGAAGAATAGTCAATGCAATCCACATCACCAGAAATCGAAGGGTGGGAAGTTGTTAGGGTCGATCTGACCTTGACCAGGACAGAGGTATGTCCAACCTAGTTGACATGGCCCAATCACTGAGTCTACCAGACCTTGACCAGGACAGAGGTATGTCCAACCTAGTTGACATGGCCCAGTCACTGAGTCTACCAGACCTTGACCAGGACAGAGATACGTTCAATCGAGCTGACATGGTCCAGCCACTGAAAAAGTCCTGTCGCCCTGGGATAAGGTACCGGGTTCCTCGTAAATGGACCAATGAGCCACCTCCTGTCTACTTATTCTACGTTCACCAAGCAATATATGCAGTTTCCCAGCAACCCAGAAACGGAGAAGGAAGACCCTAGTGAGGAGACATGACTACCTGCTGGTCACTGCAAAGGAAAGTCTCCTACGTAAAAATTAGTATACTGATGTGCGATTTGCACGTTGCCCGCCATCGGTCTGCATGTTGGATCAGTTACCCTGGGGCAATTACAAATTTGACCCTGGACCATAAAGGATCTCCCGAAGTAATGCCTTCTTTTGAGAGGCTAGCTGTATTCAATTAACCACTGGTAAAACTTTAACAAAAACGCTTACTCGGATTTGATGAATGGATTTGTATTTCTCCGGAACTGACAATTCTCCAACAGACTTAATGATAGCTACTGCTTTGTTATCATCTGATGGATCAGAACCGGTGCCATAGGATCCATTTTCATCGCTGTCTGCCAGCTCTTCCTCCTCTTCACTGTAACTTTCATCAGAATTTTCATTTAAAGGAGATTCTGAACTTTCTTCTTTTTTAGGTTCATCTAATTGAAAAAGTTCTGAAAGCATGTAATTGGCTGAAGCAATAATCTTACAAAAAGAAAAAAAAAACAAAAGGAAATGTGTGTGATTGTCATCAGAACTGAGCATTCTAAAGCAGAATGAATGTTACTACTGTACTAATAGATTTCTGGAGGTCTGCAACAGGCTTTTTCCACCAGACCGTTACACTCAGAAAGAACTGGTCCCAAGTCAAAGGTCTGCCATAAAAATCTCCCTGGGTTGGTATGTTTATTTCCCGAAATTATTCCATCCCCAGCCCACCTCTTAAAAAAGGGGGCAACTGGTGACAAAAGTTTTCACGTGTGTAGTGTTTTAACTGAAGTATTAGCAAGAGAACACTCCATATTAACTGAGAAACCAGAATTTCTCTTTATAAGCTATGAATTAATAAGGGTTTTAATAAGCAACTAATACATGTTACAGGATCCTTGGTTCTAGGGGGGAAAAAACCTCCACTAGCTTAATGAAGGAAAAGTCCATCCGGGCATCTTGTAAAATTAGTGTTTATGTATTACCATTATTATTCCACTCTATTATTTGTTGTTAATTCTTGATCACATTCAATAATTTTAACACCAGTTTCCAACTTTCACATAAACTATCCAATTTCCACAAAATATCACCACCTCCATCAACTAAATATTTAAGTCAGAAATTATTTTGCCACTTTTCTTCAAAAAAAAGTTCTCTTGGTTTAATCTCTAGGGTAAACTTTTATAGTCAAACTGGATGTGGCGACAATTAAAATTAACTTGGGCCTTTAAAAAAAAAGTGCACATGACACAACTTTTTCTAACGTAAATGGGATACAACTAGCAGTAACCACAAAGCCGCTGTCGGATTCAGACACCAGAGGGTAAAGAGAATGGGAAATCGTGGGGCACACGGCTCAACGATTGTTTTGAGAGAGGCTTTGTACATTTAAGTATGGAGTGCGAACCTAATTTACACAACAAAGTGATAACAAGGTCCACGTGTGTAAATGGATCTTTTAAAAGATACTGTAAATACCGTAAAATAGTTTCTCTACCTTCTAGACGTGGTAAGACAAAAGGAAAAAACAGCACTACTCAGTGAACATTACGGGAGTCCTAAATTTAGGGAACAGGGCTATCCAAGAGAAATGTAATGGAAGCCAGCCACATAGGAAGTTTTAAATTTCTAGTGCCTAAATTATAAAAAATCAAATCTGGGGAAATTAATTTTAATGTATTTGTTCCACTGCACAAAACATGATCATTTCAACATGCAACGTGTACACACAACACGTGGAATTCAATGTGTATTTTACACTTAAAACACATCCCGATTCAGATGAAGCACATTTTCAGTGCTCAGCAGCCACATGTGGTTACTGGCTGCCGTAATGGGGCAGTTCAGACTATGCGTTAAGCAGCTTTAATGTGTAGGCAACAATTCTCTATCAGAATGCTAGACTGTTTTCAAAGAACACGTAAACGTTAACCTTACTTGAGGATGTCTGCTTTTGTCCAACAACTTAACACAATTAAGAAGCAATGTTCTAATAGTTCCGTAGTGTTTCTTATTTTGATTCTTCTTCATCATCATGTTGCAAGCAACCCTAGAAAAATATTTGTATCATTTCACACCCATTCCTCATTCTCTGCAAGACTCAAGTATAAGCATACTCCTCCTACCTTCTAATAGTATGAGAAATACAAGAAACCATTACCGCATCTTTTGAATATGGCATTCATCCCCTACAAGTGGACACTGACAGAGTCTGTATACATACACACATACTTCGTCTCTTAAGCCACAAAAACCGAAAGGGTATTTAAAAGATTTAACCTAGATAGTGTGGCCATACGCCTTAAAATTCAATGAGGTTTACTTATCCAAGCACTCACTTATATAAGAGAACAGCCACCGGCATTGTGAACGGATTTTGGTACTTGTCTTCAGTTTCTTCACAAAGAGTAGTGAGATCATAGAGCTTCACTATATCACTCCCACTTGCTGAAAAGGAAAACAAACCTCAGTTTACTGGAGTCACTCAATCATTATTGGTCATTCAAGAATTCGTTTACCTTTAAACAGCCAATAGGTATGTCCTTCTTTGGTACAATTAGATTTCAGAAACGATAAAATATTCTGTGCAATGTCTTTTATGACCTTCGTAGAGAAGTTCGAGTTTTCCAAATTGGGAATCTCTTCTGTTTTTATCATTTCATACTTCTGCAAAACACAGAATACATTTTCAGAAAAACACCTAGACGGCAACACTTCTCTTACTAAAAAGGAACCAAATACATAGATCCTGCAGTCAGAGATCTCTGCAGCCTGGAAGAATTTCAACCGCTGGTTCTCCATCTTTTTACGGCTCCAGCATTCTGAAGGAAATGGGACCCACCTGTCGGCAATGCCGTCGGTTGCCACAGGAGTGAGTCTCAAGCGAGAATCACCACCGATTTAGAACCACAGGTTTAGGCGTGATCCTATTCCGGTCCTCACGTGCAGCAGCTCATAGCACACCCTTTCTTCTCTCCACCTAGTGGTTTTCACCGGGAGGGTGGCAGACAAGGCGGACTTCACCCAGCAAGCTCTTCCCCCCCAGACACTAGACTCACCTGGAAAGTCTCCTCGGTAGACCGTCCTCTTCCCTGAGGCTACAGACTCTACCCCTTTGCAGACAGGGAGACGGGGCTGGGAGGCAGCAGGGAGAGCACAGGCTGCGTGGACACGACTACCACGACTTTTAAAGGATCTCCATTTTTCTAGCTTCTCTTCTGTTCACACTTCCCTAAATGCCTCTTACCACACTTTAAGAAACTCCAAAGCAATTGGAAAATAAGACCAACAGTCTCCCAAGGTTGGTTTTCATCCCTCTCGTTCACCTAAAGCCCCAAGTTGTAATTTCCTTCCTTAAGATGCTCTTCTCCTGGATCGTACACCGTGCTACTGGGGATCTCGTTCCCTCTGAATGCCCCCTTCCCTTTCACCCACATGGGGAAAGGCTCCAACACTGGAGGTGAAGATTCCCATGGTGATGAAGTTCAACAGTATCCAAGCAGATGGCGCCTCAGATTCTCTTTCTAGCCCCACCTTCTCTAAAGCCTGCAACTTCAAAATGCTCACGGACATTTCGATGCTTTCCTCAAGCAGAACACATGATCACAGAGAGACCCCCCTCCTCACCTAAACCAATTCAATGTCCCATCTCAGGCAAGGATACCACCATTATTCTAGTCCCCAGGCTCTGGGATTCCCTCTGACGCACCTCCCCCTCCTGCCCCAGCCTCTCCTTAAAGGCTGCCATTCAGGGTAACAGTACAGTGTTTCCCAACCGAGGGTGCAGATCAGAATCATATACAAGCTCCCTTTCTTCTTTTTTTTTTTTTTTTTAACGTTTATTCATTTTTGAGAGAGAGAGAGAGAGAGAGAGAGAGAGAGAGCGAGACAGACAGACAGAGCATGAGCGGGGAAGGGGCAGAGAGAGGGAGACACAGAATCTGAAGCAGGCTCCAGGCTCCAAGCTGTCAGCATAGAGACCGAGGCAGGGCTCGAACTCACGAACCGTGAGATCATGACCTAAGCCGAAGTCGGACGCTGAACCGACTAGGCCACCCAGGCGCCCCCTTTCTTTTCCTTTCTTTGACAGATACACAGATCCCACCTATCCTGATACACTAAGGGACCCAAGCAAGTGTGTTAACAGGCCCCTGGGTTGGAGCACAATGGTTAAAAGGATGGCCTCAGCCAGACACAGGTTCAAATACTGGCACCACCGCTAACTAGCAATGTGGCCCTGGGCGACTCATTTGAGTGCCCTGATCCTCAAGTCTCCCTCTTCATCAAGAGGGAATAATGGTATTCGAGCACCTAAGATCAAATGAGTAATGCACGTAAAGCATTTAACAAGGTATCTGGAACAAAACAAGTACTCAGTAAATGCTAGCCATTCTTGCTGTCACTTCTGAGTATTCCCTCTGTAGAAGTCCATCCTGGTGCTTGCGATAACGCGAGGCTCCCCAGTCTTGTCTCCAAGTCCTCCGTGTCTGTTTCTCGTGCCTTCTCCAAATTATGATTCCAACACAACGAATTTCACCTCCCAGACACAAAGCCTTCACAGATTCCAGATTATTAAGTGAACCAAGCCCACACTTCTTAACTCAGAATCCGGGACTCTCCATCATTTGACCCCAGCTTTTCTAATCTATTTGCCATTCTGCTACGTGAATCCTGTGTCCCCCAGCTGTGTTTATCATCAATCCCTTCATTTACTTACACCTTACATTAGTCTTTTAGAACATTCATCTCTTGTCTTCCGAGACGCTATCATTCAAGACCCAGTTGAGAGGCCACTTCTTCCAGGAAGTCCTTCTTTTAGACCAAAACAGAAGTGATCTCACCTTCCCCGATCACCCAGACTTCTGTGTGTGTACTGCACTTCGAACACATAATCGATGGTCTCCTATCTTTTCCTTTGCACCCTGCTATTTCCCATTAGTATTTTACCTTTCTGGGTAGTGGTTTTCCCCCAACATTTGCAATGGGGATAAAGTGCCTAATACCACCAGCTCCATAACAATCTGCTATATAAGCAATTGATTTTACACACTATTGCTGTAGTCTTTCCTTAAAACTCCACGTATACGGAGTAGATAGCTGTTCAGTGTACAAATATCTCCACTGTACAGACACTTTTAGGTAATTAACTACTATGAGTGCCTGGCGTTAAAATCAGAGATCTATGATTACAGATGTAGGTTTCCACGTATGATGACCTTCCCACAAATTACCTGTAAAATTATACTCCTGTAATATCTGGAATTCTGTTATCACCCACTCAAATGTGAAAACGCTTATTCATTTATTTACAGCCATCTTCCTTGCTGAAAAGACAGCCTGGTATTTAAGGGCCTCGGGAAATTTGGCGAGGTACTCTCCACACCCATTTGCATTTGAGAGAAAATTAGAAAAGTCACACTGTATCTTACTTACCTGTACAATTCCATTTACATGGAAACACATCACAAGCTCTGGTACGTTGCAGATCAAGTTGTCCAACCAATAGTCAATTCCAGTTAGCACATTAATCGGCTTGTTGTTGTCCCTAGAAATACACAATTCCAATTATTCAGTTTGAGATGTTCCATAATAAAACCACCTGAGACTGACTTCCACCATTTCTCCCCAGATGAAAAATGCCACATACGCTTTCTTTTCTGATGAGCTACACACATGTAGCTCACGTGGCGTGTTAACATCTTTCCATAAGCTTCGCTTGAGTTTCTAACAGGAATCCATACAAGTTTTCATTAAGAGTAGAAGTAAATACGATAGCAGATGACTGTGAGCCTACAGCATGCTCCTCATACAACCCGAGGTGAAAGACTAACCACCCGTGTATAATAGTGCCCAAGTTATAATTCACACTGGCCAAAATATCTCCGGAGTACTAACTCAAGTGTTCACCATCAGTTAGTAGGAAGCTGGTAAACTATCCCCTTGACTAATGATAGCCTATTCTTACAAGTTATACATTCAGACAGAAGACTAAGCCTGTGCAACAGATCTCCAACTCCACTCACTAAGGACTGGAATGAAAACCCAGCTACAGGGCTTTCAGCATTTGCTGATGATAGCACCCCTCTTCCTTACCGTGCCCATCTCAATTCATGGGGCCCAGGAGGAAGGTAAAAAACCCAGAGAAAGGTGATAATGCCCAAAGAGATTTAGTGAAAGCAGATGAAACACAGACACTAAAGGAGTATCATTTTGGTTTACCTGAGACGTAGGCTGACTGCTGGGTATCTGCCTCCTCCAAATATAGGCATGTTGGAGCCAACTAACATATGTATATCTTCAAATGTCCATAAGATGTTCCGAACGAAATCGTTTTTAAGACCCTTTGATTTAAAACAAAATGGGAAAGACTATTACATAGTAAACAAGAGATCCATAATTTCCCCCCATGAGTCACAGAAAGACTAGAAAAAGGTAAAGAAGACAAAGTAAAGTCACAGAGCTAGAAGATCACAGAGATGTTTAGAAAGCAATTTTCAGGATCGAGTGGATTTTTTTCCCCCTACAAATTCCAATTCAGACTAGTTTTTAAATGGCAAAGTAGACTGGGGATTAGGTGTCTCGATTCGGACACCATGGAAAGCATACCTGACTGTTCTCCCCGTCATTGAATAAAGTAGTCAGGTTTTGTTCTTTGGGTGCTGAGGCCACATGCCCCACTATGTATGAGGGTTCAAGAGGCTCACTTCCCTGTGAAAAGTGCAAGGATAGGAGTGACTCCGCTGCCATCATTTCTTACAAACGGCCTACTTTTAAAGAGTTATTACCTAAACATTCAAAACATAAACCTCAAATCTATTTTTGTGAATTAAAGCTACTACAAATCATTAACTCTCACCACTGGGTGGCTTGCTTCAGCTCTTAAGTATTACAGCTATTCTAATAAGCCAATCACACTTAGATCTCAAATAAAGATTAAAGATTGTTTGCAGCTTTCAAAGGTTTAACATTTTTCTCTTTTTTGGATAAATTTGAATACCACTGCTCTTTCAGCCCACCCCATCTCTACTGAATTTAAAGTATTTAAGAAACCTCAGCCATATGGGACGCCTGGGTGGCTCAGTTGGTTAAGCATCTGACTTCGGCTCAGGTCATAATCTCATGGTTTGTGAGTTCGAGTCCTGTGTCAGGTTTGGTGCTGACAGCTCGGAGCCTAAAGCCTGCTTTGGATTCTGGGTCTTCCTCTCTTTCTGCCCCACCCTTGCTCTCACTCTGTCTCTCGAAAATAAATAAACGTTAAAAAACATTAAAAAAAAAAAAAACAAAACACCCTCAGCCATATATATACATATATAGGTTTTTTTTTTTTTTTTTATTTTTAAGTAATCTTTCCACCCAACATGGGGATTGAACTTACAACCCCGTGATGAAGAGTTGCATGCTCTACTGACTGAGCCAGCCAGGCGACCCTCAGCCGTATTATCCTGGAGACATCGTCATCAGAACAGCCTCTAGTTTTGCTGTCTAATGTGTGCTTCACAGAATACGAGTCCCTAGGATACTCGGTGAAGAACTTCCAGAGGATGCTTTGAAGCCTGCCGCTCACTACAGGCTTGATTTTGGAGAATAACAATGCCTATTATGTAAAAAAAAAGCCTCTAAGAGATTCTGTAGTAGAAAAATCAACTTCCCCTCTATAAAACCCGATGTTCTCAAACTTCTTTAATCTCCGAATACGTTTTATTCTTAATACAATCTGTGGAATATATTCTTTAAAAAAAAAAATTTGAGGCAGAGGAATCTTTGGCAACTCAGTCCACCACTCAAATTTCAACCACTGGGGACAACTGCCTCAAGCACTACCGTCAACGCCGCAACAGATCCCAAGCTCGGAAAGCTTACGTGCCACGTGCACTGCTTGCTCTATGAATTTACCTCTTGGCCTACGTGCGCGCTCATTGGCTCAGCACCTGCCCGTGAAGTGCGTATACTCGACCACAAGCGCAGTGAGGCTGGGGTGGGTGGCAGTGGGGGAGAACTTTGACTGCTTTCGCTGCGTCTTGTAATCTCTTTCGAGAGTCCCAAAAGAACTTCAAAACTTTTTTGTTTATCCAGACAAGTTATCAACCTCTGGACCAAATCCCCAAATTGTACTCGTCAGGTAGTAGCTTTAGTGGGAGTCCGGGCTCTAGGTTATAACGTTCTCAAAGTTTGGCTCCAAGGCCACCCAGACACCTATTTAACTCCATCCTGCTTAACACAGGCCTCAAACTAGCAAGGTTTGTTTTGGGAACAAGAATTCACACACAAAAATCTCTAAATTTGAAATTTAGGCAGTGTAATATTGTATCAAATATTCTGTCAAAGAATATCTTTATGGCAGGCTAGCAGTGCTCAGGGCCATGCCATGGCCAGGATAATCAGATAATCCTACTGCTCCCAGGGCCCTTCTAAACACGCGTGGAGCACACGGATGCTGTGTGGGGTGCTGCTGCAAGGTTGAAGTCAGAAAGTTCAGGGTTTAGATCCTCACTCAGATTTCACCAGCTGTGACCGCGGGCAAACATCCTCTTGTACAAACTTTGGTTTACTTATTTATAAGACGATACCACCAACGCTTAATACACACAAAGCTCCAAGGATGAAAAAAACGTGCACGTACACACATACGGATACACACGGCACAGAGTATGCGGCGTAAAAGGCATTAAGCAGATGCCAGGTCGCTTCCTCCACATACAAGTCTATAGATTCTCAAAAGCTTCCCTGACTTTTCACAGTGAGCCTTAAACAAGGGAAGGACAGAATGAGGAGGCTGGGAGACGAGCAGATGGGTGGCAGATTAGGTATTTCCGTTATGTGGTCCTTTTGTAATGTGTGGGGTTTGAAGTCAAGGAACATTCGACGAGTTTTTAAAAACTCTGTCAGTGTAATACAGTCACATACAAGAAAGTGCATAAACAAAATCCGATGGTAGAAGGACTAACTATCAGACAAAATATCCATGTAATCATTATGCAGGTCAGAACATGGGACCCTGCTGGCACGAAGCACCCAGCCCCTTCTCATGTACACAACACCCTCACCTCCTGGAGGTCAGCACCATGTGAACTTGCACGGTAATGATTTCCTTCCTTTTCATTATAGCTTGCCTGCCTTTGGAAAAAACTTAAAATACATTACATAACTTAATTAGCTTTCTCCATCTTAAAACCTACTAAAACTCACATCAAGTTAAATCTATTTGCCTCCTGTACCCTATAGTTTGGGAGGATAGCACCAATCTGGACAAATAACGTTCAATACCTGGGAGTATAGAACAAGAGAAAAAACACAATTTACCACGTTAAAAATCCTACTTTATCTTCTTCAACCTTGTGAGTACATTTTCCTAAAAACAGACATGCACAGTTTACATCTCTGCAGTTACCTTATTCTTTGATAGACACAGTAAAAAAGACTAAACAAGAAATAAGAAGAATCCCAGAAAATAAGACACAAAACAGACACCCTACTCTCTCTTGCTTCTAAAAGCTTTACAACGTTAACGCAGGTTACGTATCAGGAACTTCATCCAGGAAATCCTAAGGGCAGTCTGACGCTTAACAATCTACAAGTTAAGATAAGAAGGTCAGTATTCACTTACAAACAGGCCTGTGAGTCTCAATATTTGACAGGCATTTATTATAAATCTAAAGTGTAAGATATACCAGATTACATACTACCCTTAGGACTTCCAGGAGATAATTGGTACTGATAAACATACTGGCAAGCTACTTTAAATGCTGGTAAAAATTTTTAAATCTTGTGACTTAAAAAATTTGATCTAGCCATTCATAGTATTTTTTGTAGATTCTGTCTTGAGAGTCTGAAAAAAGTATTTTTCCTAATTTTAGGCCATAAACTAGAGCATTTTTTTTTTTACTCCCATTCATCTATTTTTATTAACAAGATCACCGGTTTTGTCTTCTTAAATGAGTTTACCGAATTAACATCTAAGGACTAACTAACCTGACTGGAAGCACTGGGATCCTCAGAGACTGAAGAAGGCATTTCAAAGGGGGCGGGCCAGGAAGCCCCATCGGAGTCAGTGGCCTGATCTGAACTGGACGGTCCCTGCTGTTCCGCAGCAGAGGGGACGGGCTGAGCAGCTCCATCGCCATTGATACTGGCCAGTCAGAAAAAGTATCGCACGGTTACTAAAGTTAACCTCACGGAACGGTCTACCAGCTTTTAAAACCCAAAGCCCACGATCAAGTATAAATCCCGTTACAAAAAGGAAGACGAGACATTGCAAGGTCAACAATACCCCAGTTGCAAAACTTCAATTATTACTTTTACGAGCTTAAAATTAAATTTCGGATCAGTTTCCCCTTCCTTAAGGGAAATGCAAACAAGTCGCCAAGTACCTGTAATATAAAAACTTGGAAAGAATAGCCTTCTGATACCAGTGCTCTTTGCTCTTTTTCTTCCTCTGCCACTTCTGATCGATAAGTCTCTGATAAAACTCCTTCAGCCACGTCCAGTCACCAGTCTGAGTGACAAGAGAAAACGATAAATACAGCAAACTCGTAGTCAAAACAATTTGTCACCCGCTACTCTTTTACAGGAAATACTCTATTTTTTGAATGCTACTTCCTAAACACATACTCAAACACTATCTTTCTAGACTCAACGTCTATCACCTCTTTTGGGAAATCTGTCTTTCTCTTCTCTGTGAGCCAGGCTAAGACAAGTGATTCTTCTTTGTAACACGTTCCTCGGTACCTGGAATAAGCCCCAGTGTGTATACCACACTGAAATTATCTGCGTATGTGTCTGCAACACCAAAACTCTAAGCTGCCAGCAAACGACCACTGTGATTTACTGTCACGTCCCGAGAGCTTGACCAGCGGCAAGCATACGCGTACAGACTGAACGGCCAACAGTCTGAGTACAGAAACGGACCGCAAGCCTTGAGAAACTGAAACATTGCTATTACGCTTTATATAAAAAGTATCCACCATCAACACATGGGGGGTTTGGGAATAGGCATTTATCAAGGTACAGTTTGAGAAGCTCTGCTTTCAGCAAACCAATTAATTCCAATAACTATGTCTTCATTGGAAGAACTTCTAACCTTTTTCACATTTCCCAGCAGTCATGTTTCATGAGAGTCTCTTCAATGGAGACATCAAAGGATCTTTCAAAAATTTTAACTATTCCCTTAAATTTCCATTTTTTTCACAACTTTCTTCACTGGCTTCCTCCCTTTTCCTTGCAAGATTCCTGGCTGTTGGTTACCAGGAAGTTTCTTCTTCGTTCACTCTCTTTTCTATTTTTTTCTTTAGTAAAGCTTCTTTACATTCTGCGCAACATCTTACTTCTTAGCTGCCGAAGTGCTGGACTGCGTGCCCACCCAAGCCTTTCTTTGGATTAAAATAATGCTTTAATGGTTGTTTTTCCACAAAAAAGTATTACCTGAGACGATCTCATAAAGAGCTCTTGAATATCTAACTCGTCTAACAAGAGAGTCCTTCCGATGCGATGTACGGCCATGCTCACGTGGGATTTGCTGTAGGGAATCTTCAGGAGCTTTTTTATGTTCTTTGAAAAATTAAGAGAAGACACAGTTTAAGAAAAAGACCTTATTACTGTGACTTGAGCTCTTTCAAATCTTCATGGTTTGAAAGCATAATAAACTTCATTCCCCTAACATTATACAAACTGTACTGGACACGAAGAGCTAAATACAAACATACAGCAAACAGAGCTTTACAAACACAATCACCTACACTTTACCAGTCATGCTACGTTAATGTAAATGACAGTCAAAGATTTATTTTTACACAAAAGAATTTCCTAAAGTTAAGGGTGTAGGTTACACTTTCACAAGGACCTAGGCTTTCAGCATATCAAATAAAACCGCCCAACTAAGGAGTGGGAGATTCTGTTCTAAGTACCATTTTTAATTCTCAATTGGTAACATTATATAAATCATCCCAAACGTTATAATCACCTATACTTGCTACTATAAAAATACAACCACCAATATCACTATATTGCCACTGCCAGTGTTTTGGGCACTGCTCCTTCCTTTTTGAAAGGAGAGGTGGCCGAGCATGACTTTATTAACAAAAGAGATATTCGATAATCAGATGACTGTACCTTATTTCACCAGTAATTTTTCAAGGCTACAGAACACAGCATGCTACAAATCCCGGGCATAAACACCCCAACTACAGTCCCCAATAAAGACACTTACTTCAGAGTCAGAAACGACATCCACATCATTTCCCACAGAATCAATAAAGTCGTACGCCATTCCAAAGCTAATGGGGGGAACAAAGGCCACAACCGTCATGCCCATGACGACATAAGTAGGAGTTTATAATACAGTATTTCATCACTCCCAGGATACACATTTTCCACATTTTACCATCTCTGAAATCAGTCTGCCTACAGCCATTAGAGTGGAGTAGCCTTTCCTTCTTAGTGGTACACAGAACAATGATGCGACTTAATCACGTCTTAGATTTGATAGAATACAGTAATACTTGTCAGAAGCAATAGGAAACATCTAGAAAAAAATTAATTTTTTTTTTGTAATTACAAATCCCCAAAAAACCTCCAAACAAAAACACCTTAAGATACTGTTCTTTTTTAGGTGGGGAGATAAGAAAAATATAAACAGAAACATTTATCAGGATTTTAGTCTCTAGGATTGTGTTGCTAGGGATATACAATCAATACTACTTTTTCAAAACAACAACAAAAAAACCAGAACCTGACACTAATTCAGCCAGAAGGAGAAAAGAAAAAAAATGTTGTGTCAGGTACCACGTGAGGCACATCTATAATCTCTAAGTCTGAACAGCAGCTGAGGTCGCCACATTTCAGTTAGTAAGCGGCAGAGGTTCAGAATACTTACCTAGGACCACCTCATTTCACATGCTGATGATTTACCATGCAGGCTGGGCAAGTACTTAACCTTTCTAAGCTTCAGTTTTTCCATTTAAAAATCAGTTAACAGAACCTAACTCAAAGGGCTGTTTTGAGAATTAAAAGAGATAAACATATAAAGTACTCAACGCACTGTTCGCACACAATCGATGTAACTAAAATTTAAATTACTTCATAATATTTAATTGTGTTGACATATAATTTATTAAGTCGTTCTCCTAGAGGAAGGTATTTGGACTACTCCCAAATTTTTGCCAGTATAAATAATGTTGCAACATTTTGCGAACACAACTTTTACCTTCTGAGGCATTAGGATGATTTCTAAACTACTAACTCATTAGGTTTTCTTTTTTTTTTTTTTTTTGAGAGAGAGAAAGAAATCCAGCAGGGGGAAGGACAAAAGGGGGTGGGGGAGGGAGACAGGATCTTACACTCCTCTGGGCTGGGTGTGGAGCCAGAGCTCAATCTCATTAACCAGGGAATTATAACCTGAGCCAAAATCAAGAAGTCAGATTCTTAACTGACCGAGCCACCCAGGCGCCCCAGAACTCATTAGGTATTAATGCATTTATGGCTCTTGCTGTATGTTATATGGACATATTTTAGGTTCAATCACAGAGAGGAAAAATAAGAGAATCCTACACATTAAATAGTCTACATGTTAGTAGAGATTTCTCTGTAAGAATCCAGGCCACTCTCTCCCTTAAATACCATCAGCAGAATTTCCAGCAACTGACTCAGCAAGTGTCAGAGTGTAGGTCACCCAACATGCTGGGTTTCTACATCAGGCTTTTTCAGACCAAATAATCCAGCACCATTTAATGAAAACTCCCCAGGACAGATTAGGTAGTGTTAAGGGTTTTCCTCCTCAGGTGCCACCCCTGATGCTTGGTATCCACATAGTCAAAAGGTAGGCAGATTGGCTAAAAATAAAACAGCTGATTGAATTTTAGTGGCTAAAACTGAGATCTGTTGAGAACATGATGCAGACCCGAAAGAAGTATTCGCAACTAATATCTTCAGACTGGAACATAAGCCCTCTAGGAGGGGGAAGAGGACTTTGAAAGTCAAATACAACCTCTTCCTAAAGGGAAATCTCACCAAGATGATGAGCATTATAAGTTAAACTGAAAAAGCAAATATTAGAGTTCGGGGTGGCGGGGGGGGGGGGGGGGGGGGGGTGCTGCTGGGAGACAGGTAAAAACGCCACTGATTAATATTTACCTTGAAAATGGCTTGCTTTTCTTACTATTGCCAAGAATGGTAGTTCCTGCCGGCCCTAGTTTGGCACTCTCTCGCAACCAGTTGGCAGGTGGGAGTTTCAAGTCTGTTTTCTCTTCAAGGCGTGCAAATGCTGTTCGAGGAGGGGCAGAAGAGTATTTCACCACAGCTCGGCTCTTCACTTCATTGCCTCCAAGAAATAAAGCTGATCCCTAATTAACACATTGGACGAAACTTTAATGACACTACTAGGAATTTAAAATGCCACCTTTAAAAAAAAGAAAAAGAAATCCCACCACGTCAGGCTTCACAAGACTATGTGCTACATGTTTCTAATGGCAAGAAACGCAAGCATTTACTTAGCTGTTTTTCACATAATTTCAAAGAAAAACAAGAGTCAGTGAGTATAATGTTTACGGTTATCAGCTAAGACAGTGGTCAAGCAGGAACCCAGGAAGAGTCAATAGCGTTACAGTAATGAAATGTGAGATTGGATAAAATCTCTGCTCATTATTCAAGATGTATTACTTTCACTTGAATATCATTTAGAAAGTAGCTTGTTACACGGTATCTGAGGCTTTTTTGTTTTCATTTTTTTAAGAAACCTCTACGCCCAACGTGGGGCTTGAACTCAGGATCCAGAGATCAAGAGTCAAATGCTCTACGGACTGAACCAGCCAGGAATCCCTGGGGCTTTTTTTGTTGTCAAGCAAACGTTTGGTAACTGAGTCATCAGTTCATTACACACACTCTCTCAACCTTTAACTTCATAGGAAGGCGCTGGGGGTTCCTCACACTCTTCACTCGCACACCAAGCAAGCTCAGTGTCCGATTTCACTAACCTTTCACGCGCTCCCTTTTCGGCCCGGCAGACACTCTGCAACCCTTCCAGGATTATCTCCTTCCCATGTCGGCGAGCTCCCCCCAGCCCCCGACACCCTCTCTTTGCCCTCCAGCTTTGCATGACTGTGTCACATTCTGGAACCACGTATTTACGGGTTCGCTCCTTGAGAGCGGAGATCGTCTCTAACTCACTTCTCGGTTACAGCCAAGTGGAAAGCCAGAACTGCTTGCGATAGGAGTAACTTGCCCGCAAAAACCCGAATACCTGACGACAGACACGCGGGCTTCCACTCCGTTTGGGGGACTGCCCGGGAGGCGCGGAGAAGGCACCCGAAGCCGCCGGGAACCGTGACATCCCTCCCCGGCGAAGCGGGCCCGAAGCCCCCGGAGCCCGGCAGGTCCCGCCCCAGGGCGGACTCACCTGTGCTGAAGGTTCCTCGGATTCTCCCTGGGACAGGAGGCTGAGCCCTCCCCGAGCAGCGGCCCCGGCCGGCGGCGACTCGGCCCCAGCCTCCTTGGAGTCCCCCATCACCTCGGCCCAGAGTAGGCGAGGCAAAACGGGACCCGAGGAGCCGCGGCAGCAACCGGGCCCAGCGGCGCGGTGCCACAGCAGAGCCAGCGCCAGAGACGCCCCGCTCACTGCACTTCCGGTTCCTGACCGGAAGGAGGTGCAGTGACGCGTCCAAATCTCGCGAGCTTTATGCTAGCGGCCCGGCTCCGCCTTCTCCAGTGGCAGCCACCTTTGCGGCAGGGGCGGGAGCTGTAGTGCGCCTGCGCTTGTCGGAGCCTCTTCAGGAGACCACTTCTCGCGGTATCTGATTCTCAGGCTCCACCCCTTGCACGCTTTTCATCTTTGTTGGCCAACAGTTCTCGGAATGTGGGCTTTGGGATGTCAGTTTCGCCGAGGTCGTCCTTGCGTGGGCGGGGAGGTGAGGGTGGCCGTTTAACCCCGGCTCCCGTGAAATAAAGTGCACAAGTGTTAGCACTCCCGCCTTTCCAGCCGTCAGTGACCCCTCAGCTTACAAACTGGCTGACAGCCCCAGGGAAGGAGAGAGCAGGTGCCCAGGCGAGGGGCAGACAGGCCCAGTGAGGCAGAGACCCGGTGCCCAGGTGAGGGGCTCGGCGTCCTGCCCCAGCATCACAATGCGGGTGTGGGTGCAGCCCCAAGTGTAGCAGCGGCGGGGCTCCGTGGGGAGGACGACCCTCCGTCTTTGCTAAAGGGATGCATTTCAAAGGCGATGGCACCTCACCAGTGTTTTGCAAGGTCCCTCGTTTGCTTAGTGACTCGTGGAGCATCTGCGGAATGCATGCTATTTGTCAGGCCCCAGGGAGCTAGCAAAGGGCGTTCTGGGGTGATCCAAGGGTTTCTCCAGCGTTAACGTGCATAGGAAACAACTTGGGGTTCTTGTAGACACGCAGGTTCTGATTCAATAGGTCTGGGATGGGCCCGAGATTCTGCATTTCTAACGGACTAACAGGAGACGATGCCAGTGGTTTGAGTAGCAAGGACGTAGAGAAATAGCTAGGGCCCTGTGAAAGGTTGGGAGATGCTAGGCTCTTTTACGCTCAAACTCCGCATCTAATGTCCTATCAAGCGTAGTTAAATATGGCCACATCCTTCGCAATTGCTGTAAAATATTGGGAGCTTTTTGAAAAATTAATTTCACCTGCTGGTTATTTGGCTCTCTTAACTTGTAGCTCACATTAGGCTCTGATAACCCGTTATGTGCATATTCACACGTCCTTGACTGAGGAAGCTCCACTTACAAGCTGTTTTCAAACGTAAGAAAACATTCTTACAAATTATATTTAACAATGAATTAGATATTATAATACAATTTGTAGGCACTTCAACATGTATTGATTTGGCTATCGTTTTTTGTATTTGTAGTCCTATTTTGTAGGGTAATATGTTGTTATTTGTTACAGTAAAAAATTGGACACAATTGGGGCGCCTGGGTGGCTCAGTTAAGCATCCGACTTCGGCTCAGGTCATGATCTCGCAGTTCAGGAGTTGGAGCCCTGCATCAGGCTCCGTGCTAACAGCTCAGAGCCTGGAACCTGCCTCAGATTCTGTGCCTCCCTGTCTCTCTGCCCCTCTCCCACTCATGCTATCTCGCTCTCTCAAAAATAAAAGCATTAAAAAATTAAAAAAAATTTTTTTTAATTGGATGCAATTTCACTTATCTAGCATTAGGAAGATTGGTGACTCTTTTGGTATATAATACCACTAACTTATGCTTAACTATTCTTTTTCAGGAATGTTCAAGAACATGTAAATTGTGCATGATATGGTAAATGATAACATTTTAAAAAGCAAATATGCATTATGATCCTAATTTTTAAAACATGTCTTTTTCTGTGTGTCCATAAACACGTCTGAGAGATCAGATGAAGAGATTTAAAATTTATTCTTTAAAGTTTTATTTTCCAATTTTCTTTCTGAGTATGCATTATTTTATAAAATACCATTTTTATTAAGCTTTTAAACACATTTAGAGTTCAGCTTCCAGTAATCTTTAAATTCTGTATAATCTTTAAGTCTGTATAATTCTTCGTAAGAAGGGATTTTTCTGAGGCAGCAGTAATTCTTTTTTCAGGACTCAAATATATTGTAGTCTTCTTGAGAAGTAAGTTCCTGAACCCTTGGTGATGTTGCTTAGTAGAAAAATGTGCTGGAAATGGCCTATGAAAAGGTAGAGAGCAATGATACAGAGAGACCCAGAAATTCCGCATAGAGAGGTCAGCTGCCAAAAGGGTTCCGGGAGCAGAAGGGGTCTTGAGGCTGTGAGGGGACCAGTGACTTTCAGCACCTTTTGTGGAGTGAAACTGGAGAAGGGGCTGGATTTCCTGAGGCCACTCCCAGGGTTAGAACCCGCGAGAAGTGGGCAGTCAGGGAGGGGGACTCCTCAGGGCAGGAGAAATTGGGCCCGTGTGAGTTACAGAAGGTGGATCCATTCTTCCAGCTCTGAGTGCTTGTTAATTGCTTTCTTTCCTCTGTTCAGACATTTTTAAGTGAAATGTGTGTGCGTTTGTGTTATTGTTTCTGATGTAAGTGATTGAAATTTAATGTTGTGGGTGACATGGATCATTACTTCCAGAATTTCACGCTTTAAGAAGCTTATTTATATTTGGTTTTGTATTGTATCAGTGTCGGCCTTCCTCCTCCTTCCCTATCCCCCAGCTCCCAGCCCAGCTCAGGGTGTCCTTCATCATCTATGGATTGCTCTGCCTTGTCGGTATCAGTTCTTGTAACCAATCAGCACTCTCAGGTGTTTACTTGGCTCCCCAGTACCTGATGCTTTCACCACTTAGGAAGTGTTTGTTGAATGAATGAACCGCTTACGGTTGTTCAACAAGCTGTTCCAGAAGCCTGTGTTTACTGGTGCTTTTACTCTGCTTAGAATACCTTTCCCTTCCTCACTTGGCTTATTCCTCAAGACTCATCTCAGGTATCATCCCTAATAAGTCTCTCCTGACACCTCCTGCCTCCTGTGAGCTCCTCGGGGGCTAGTGTCCCATCTGATCATCTGTTTTTACCAACACCAGGCATAGCACCAGCACACTAAACTGTTTTAGCTTTTAGGCCACAGAGGTACAATCACTAGTATGACAGGCTTCTAAAATGCTTATCAGAGTGTTTGAGACATTGAAATAATGTTGTTGGCTCCAGTTTTATGTTTTTTAATCTGCAAAACCAAAGCTACAAATGTTTAATGAAGTATCTCCAGACTATTGCTGCGTCAGCCATTAATTGTTAAAGTTCATATTCACACGCAGTCCGTTCCATTCTAAGACAAATTCCAATTTGTAGGTTAGGCTGCCCTTAAAATATCCTCCTGGCACACATGATGACTTCAGAGAAATGCCAATCATAAATTTGCTTAGTGACTCACGGCACACAGTATTTTCCGAAGCAAAATTAGAAATCTTGCCAGAAACGTTTACAGTTCTCTGTATGGCCGATGTGCCTAGGGCCCTCGGAGTTCCACCTGCAGAGAGGAGAACATACAGAGACCACTTCAATTTGCCACAGTCCCTCCATGACCCAGTGTCTTCCACCTACCCACCCTCGCTCGTTTACTTTGCTTGCTGGACCTTGGAAGGCCCTGGGTTACTGACTCCTGGTCCTGGACTCTCAGAGCTGGAAGAGAGATTTGAGATTATCTGAGGCCACCCCAGTCTGGACAGGAGAATGGAATTGACTTGTTGCACATCAGACCAAGCCAGTTTAACAGCAAAGGCAGGATGAGTCTCCGACCCACGCAAACTTAGAGAAAGCTGAATTGCAGTCTCGGGCCCCTGGACCTTTAATTTGTCTCGGAATCTCCAGAGGAAATTGTGAAATGTCTCCGGCCATCTCCAGATTCAAAATCCATATTCTAGGCTAGTGCCAAGAATCTGCATTTTCAGCACGATTACAGTCTCTTGACCCCCGTGGCCTAGGACCACAGACACCCTGCTGGGGCACAGGAAAAACTGGTACACCTTTAATCTGAAAGTATGGGCAAAATTAAGCCTTGCTAATAGTGAATATGCAGATTGACACAGGCACCCTTGCTTGGGCCACGTATCAGTCAGGTAAGATTGGGTCCTGCAGCCAAAACCAATGATCCCCGAGCGTAGTGACTTACAAGCAGGGTTCCCAAGCGACATGCGGGATGCTACGTTACATGTGAATTTCAGGTAAACTGTGAAAACATTTTTAAGGGTAAGAATGTCCCAAATGTTTAGTGGAAGTGTGGCCCGTGCAGTTTGAGACCTCCTTGCACTAATCCATGTAACGTTTAGTCTTCGAGAGACCACCTCGACCCGGGGCATTGCCAGTTGAATAGTGGTGCAGCATGACAAAACAAGGCCATTAGGAGAATCTTTTCAGAATTCTGTGATGAGGGGTGATCTCGAAAATCTCACGTACCAAACACTGTTCACAGATCATCTTGCAACACTTAGAAGAATTGTCGAGGGGCGCCTGGGTGGCTCAGTCGGTTGAGTGTCCAACTCCGGCTCAGGTCCTGATCTCTCGGTCCGTGAGTTGGAGCCCCGCGTCGGGCTCTGTGCCGACACCTGGGAGCCTTGTTTCGGATTCTGTGTCTCCCTCTCTCTCTGACCCTCCCCCGCTCATTCTCTGTCTCAAAAAATAAATAAACGTTAAGAAAAAAAAACTAAAGAGAAAAAGAATTGTCGAGCTTAAAGAATGAGTTACAATATTTTATAAAAAGTGTCCCACATTTCCTCACCTTTTCTGTGATGGCGCATAGCTGTCATTAGGATGTTTTCGGAGAAAATTTCACAAAAATAAACAGACTTAATCTATTCCTCTGAGATAAAGGTGGTGTCTGAACAGCGAGTGAGAAAAGTCATTGGTTTAAAAAAAAAAAAAACAAAACCTTAGAGAGCATTTTGGAAAATAAATGTTTACAAATCTTTCCAACATTCTGTGATTTTGTTGCTAAAACTGACCTATACTGTGTATAAAAAAACTCATTTCCACACAGTCAACTTGAGAGCTGAAATTTCTCACCTCCTTTAAAACTCTTCCAAATGGAGTTTGTTTTAAATTTATTGAGGGGGGTGCCTGGGTGGCTCAGTCCGACTTCAGCTCAGGTCATGATCTCGTGGTTCACAAGGTAGAGCCCTGCGTCCCGCTCTGTGCTGACAGCTTAGAGCCTGGAGCCTGCTTCAGATTCTGTCTCCCTCTCTCTGCCCCTTCCCCGCTGACTCTCTCTCTTTCCCTCCCTCTCTCTCCCTCTCTAAAAAATAAACGCTAAAAAGTTTTTTAAGAAGGAAACAAGTGTATTGAGGACTTCTAAGGAGGACAGTGGTTTGGATCTGTTTTACCTAAGGCGGTGTGGGAGGGAAGGGAGACAGCAGAGCAGACGACATACAGAGACGGCAAGCCTGCCCTGCACACCCTGAAGGCTTGTGAAAACCCTATCCACGTGGTAATTGTTTTGTTCAATACCACTCATTGGCATTCTTAGAATGCCCAGACTGACCTCTTTGTCAGCCACCAACTGATTTGTTTACCCCAAACATGCGCCTGCAAAGTTCACTATTCCCAGCTGCCAGCAGGTGTCTTCCTTTCTGCTTTCTCTTATACATCCTGTTTTAAATTTTGCTCCTTGACAACAGTCTGTTGACCTGTCTTCCTCACCGAGGGGTAAACAAATTGCATGCAAAACAACTAACTTAATAGATCTGAATTATTCCTTGACACCATGTAATTGGTTTGCAAAAGACTGACGGGCTCAAAGAAGTTGGAAATGTAACCAAATTTTAGCTACAATGTTTGCATCGTCTATGGCTACAAGTGAAATGAGCAGTTGGACTTGGTAAGCTCTGAAACCATGTGATTCAGTCCTATTTACTTGCCTTTTGAGATATTTTAAGTAACGGCAGCCATTCCAACTGAGTTTTGAAATAAACTGAGCTTAGAAGGACACTTTAAGTTGTTCTGTCACAAAGTTTTCCACCAAGAGCCACAAAAATAAAATCGTGTCACCACTTTACTCTCGTTTAAAGAATATCAGTGGAACAGAACCAGTTTGAAGTCAACACGTAAAACACAAATATTTTAAATATTGTTTTCTCCTTTTGTGTTTTCATGTTAATGTGCTACTGTGACTGGGTCATTTACAAGTAAGTAAATACACAGACATTGAGGCTGCACGTCCAGAACATTTTTTGAACCAATAATAATGTGTGATAAGAAAGTTTATAGACAGCTGTTTTTAGAAAGACTGTTTAGGTACCCTCGGCTAAGAGTGAGAAGGAAGGAATTCTCAAATGAATCTTCAAATCAATCCCTCAATCAGGCTCTGCCTGTGGGTCCCCCTCTCTGCCTTTCTAGTTAAGGGCTTGGCCTTTGCAGACGCTAATGAATCGCTGAGCTATTAAGCATTTACAAGGAGCCTTCCAGTGGAGACAACAAAAGGAAGGCATCACTTAGTGCCAAAGTGTCAGATATCAAAGCCACCGACAGGACAGACATTTTTACTAAACATTTCTATATTTGTCTTCGCATGGGCATTTTACTTTCTCGGTGTCGTGCAGTCACAAGGCACCCAGTAATAGAATCCACTGCATGTAAAGGTCGGGCTGAATGATAAACCACCGGATGAACCATGGGTGTTAGCCACATATGACAATTTTTTTACATATTTATTTACATTTTTCCTCTCTAGGAAATGAAGCCAGAATCCACAGATGTCATGATCCATCTACATACATGTGTTTACTACCCAGAAGGCAAGGATATTGCATTTTAAAAGGGTCTGGACTTTTGTTCTTATCACAAATGACTTGAGTGGCTCTGACCATTCACGTTTACCCGGAGTGAAAGTGCCAGTGAAAGCTTTGCTTCCTGGAGAGCTTTGAGATTCTGGTACAAAAGGCATTTTATAAGCACAAAGTGGAAAAGCATCATTTATATTCATTTGCTGCTGTGGCATTTCTCTCTGGAATCTTCCTCTTGTCTGTCAACATTGTACAAAAAGACTGGCCTCATCTACATTACAAATATCATTCTTTTAATGGTCTGCAAGTAGGAAAGAGCACAAGAAGGGAGGGGGCGGAGAAACTTGAGGTCTCCTGTTGGAAGATCTAGGCTTGTTTATCCCTAAAACTGGGTGCACATCACCAGTGTGGATGCTGTGAATTGTTTCGGAAAGACTGGGGTATGGAAGTACTACAATGCTTTGCGTGCGATGAATGTTTATATGCAATTGCAGCGACTCATGGGAGGATCGCAGCCACGGGGAAAATCCTCAGAGGGGTCATTTAGAATGGAACCAATCTTTCTGGGCAGAGGGTGATCTGCATTGGCCTCCACCTGCCACAGGAAGGCTTCCGGAGCGGAGACATTTCCACTGAGATGTCTCCTGGGACCTGTGGCAAATCCTTCCTCACAGGGGACTCTACTTGGTGTGATTTAAGAAACATCAAGGACTTTATGTCCCAGAAGAGCTCAGTGCGCGGCTTATCACACACACGGGTTAGGGTTTGCCAACCGGGTTAGTTGAAGTTGAGCCCAGCTCTGAGGGGCCCCCATTCTCACCCGGGGAATGTTCTAGAACATGGGACATTACTCAAGAGGCAGGGCCTGGGATGGTGTTACTTGGCTCAAAGGTCTGAGCGTGAAGACCATGTAAATGAGTGGAGGCGAGTGTAGATTCGGGGGGGGGGGGGGGGGACAGGAGCTTGGAGGACAGAAGTGCAGCCACAGAGAAGGATGGTACCCGGAGGAAGAGAGACCTGTATCCCAATCCTGTCTCTCATACCTGGGGCCTCCTCTGAGTCTGCAAGCCAGCTGCTGCTGCTTTTCCTCCTTTGCCTTCTTCTTCAGATCTTTCCATCACAAAAATTTCAAAGATACACCTAAGTAGAGAGGATGGGAAGGCGAACCCCTTTTCACCCATCACCATCACCCGCCTTGAACAGTTGTCAGCACACATCCCGTCTGCCTCCTGCCCCCGACCCTCCCCTTCCTCCAATTATTATTGAAATTGGTTCATTCTTAATTTAATTTTTATTTTTTTTATTTAATTTTTATTTAGAATCCATTTTTAATTTAATCTTCCCTGTTGCATTTTTCTGGCCGTTTTCTCCCCTCAGTCACTGTCTTAAGTCAGTCTGCTGAGTTGGCTCTGAAAAGACACATTTCTCAGGAGAACCCTGAGCAGTTCTGAGAGAAACGCTGGGGTTGATCAAACAAGGCATGCTTCGTTAATTTCAGACACTCACTGAGTCCTAGGTACAGTGCTGGGCTGAAGACAGTAACGCAACAGGGGCCTCTGATCTAGTTCTGGGGAGAGGATAAGGGCCGTAGCAAGTACTCAGGAGTCGCAGGCAAAAATGTGAGCCCTGAAAAAGGAGAAGCTCCCAGGTGTGGTAGAACTTCCAGGATGTGATCATTCCACTTGGCTGGGAGGGGTGAGGGTGGAGGGTGGTCAGGAAGGGCTCTGGAGCCTGAGGCGCTCGGGGGGATTTGGAAGGTTGGGCAGAGCGTGGGATGGTGAAGGAAAAATGCTTGCCAAAGGGTGGAGGCGGGAGCAGCCCAGGCGAGGGGGCAGGGACAGGAGTGTCACCCCACTGACAGGTACGCACGGTGCGAGGGACTTGGTGGGAGGGGTGGGGCATGGGAAGGGAGGTGATTAGTTCTTCCTAGGTTATTAACTAAACCATTCTTCTTTTTTAATGTTTTTAATTATTTTTGAGAGGGAGAGTATGAGCAGGGAGGGACAGAGAGAGAGGGGGACAGAGGATCTCAAGCAGGCCCTGTGCTGACAGCAGGGGACTCGAACTCACGAACCCGTGAGACCGGGACCCTCGCCTAAGTCGGACACTCGGCCGACTGAGCCACCCAGACGCCCCCAGGCGACACATTTTTTAAACCTAGAAACGAAGCTTGTATGTGACTCTGTGCTTCATCCAATGTCAGATAAGCCACAGTCCTTTCCCACCGAGTTCTGAGAAGATAGGGGTTTTGCCTCTGCAATTAATAACGTGGGCAGAAAATTCCTACTGTTTCCTCCATGTGAAGGAGAGCAAAGAAGATGGTGAGCTTGGTGAAATGTTCACATTTTGTAAATGCAATAGAGTAGTAACTTGATTTTTCAAAAGAAGGTTTTCATTACAAATGTAAGCACTGTTACGTTAGAAAAGTCAAACAGTAAAATGCAAAAAGGCAAGAAACTGCATTGTCCCGTGACCCAAAGAACATAGTTTTTAATATTTTAGCATCACATAATGATTTTGGAGCATGTTTTCAAACCGAATGATTTCAATTGTTTATCCCTGCCCCCCTCCACCCCCGTCCCCATTCATTATGCTTATCAAGGAGTTTTGGCATTAAATATTTATCTCTCTGTTGACTTTAAGGGTCACTTCTCCTTTGAACTCAGATTTCAGATGGGATAAAGGGGATCATCCTGATATTAAGTGAGAGGTAAAGTTTATTCTCAGATATGCACGAAATAGTCCTGTGTCTGGGTTTTTTTTGGGGGGGGGGGAGGTGGTTGACAGGGTGTAGGGAAAATTACAAACGGAGGTCTGCATAGCATACAGCCAAATATCTCAAGTTATGTGTTAAGCCAACAAATTATTAAATAAAACAGATTCTACCCTCTTTCCTTGACTAATACACCTTCATCACAGCCACCCCTTGGCAACTATTAAACTACCTTCTATCCTCTGACCTAACAGTATGCCCCTCACCCACCCCTTGGGCGTAGGAGTGGATACACCAGGTCCTTTGGGGGACAGGCTTGGGGAGCAGCCTGCATGGGCCCTAGAGCAGGCTTGGAGCTGTTACAGCAGGTTGCCGGGAGCTCCGGGTGGGTTCATCTCTCTCTGGTGAGGTATGTAGCCAGAGAAGGGCCAGAGCAGGTGACTCTCTGGCCCTGATCGGAGTGAGTCATTCCATATTTCCTACGTGCAGGTGGTATGCACAGGTAAGTGAAAACAGTCTAGTGGGGGCATGCAGAAAATCCAGGTAAGTATCCCCAAAATGCACATTTGCCACTATGAATTGACCCAGTCGGGAAAGTCAGGGAAGAAGTAACTAAGCCAATGAGGGGAGAGAAGAGAATTCCAGGCACAGGGAAAAGCAGAGGCAAAGCCCTGGTGGCAGTGGGCAGAAGCGCCAGGGCTGGGCACAGAAGGAAAGGCAGGGCTGAGGCTAGGGCAGAAGCCCCAGGAGCTCGAGATGGCAGGTGGGACTGGAGAGACAGGTGCTTTCTGCCCAGGAAAGGCCTCTGTTGGCTTGGTTAAGAATTTTCTCTGTATCCTCAGTGAACGGCTTTGAGCTTAGCTACAGAAATTAGACAGCCGAGCCTTCCAATGCAGATGAGAACCTCCAGAAATGAAATCGCACCGGCAGTGAACTAAACGAAAAGAGACACCTTCCCGCAACCTTGCACAGGACGTTTATCACCGCAAACAGGCTGGTCGCGCACACATCACCTGCAATGGCAGAGGATTATGGATGAGTCGGTTGCTATCACACAAGGTCTTTCTGTGCTTAGGGTTTACATCAGGTGGTTACTTGCACACCATTTGGGGGGATGTATTTGTACCTGTATCTTGCCAGCATGTTTGAGGCTTCAGTTAGTTGACATCTAAAAACAAAATCAATTTTCAGACAAAATACCCATAAAACAAGTGAAATGCTATCATAAGTTTTAAGAAATTAAAATGTAATAAATGTAGCCTTCTATTCTAAAGCAATTTCATCTAGAATAGATAGTAGATACTGTAGAGGTATTTTTTTCCTGCATCTCTGTCAATTACACGACAGTGACTCTTGCTACTGTATATTCAGAAATGTATTGCTTGAAGTAGTTTCTCATGAAAAAGGAATTTTTTCTTGTTGGGGCTTCCTTTACAGTGTCAAAGAGCTTAAAGATGAATACTTTGTGTGTTGACGTTCAGCCATAATTAAGCCTTGACAATGATTATTACTTTGGGTATAAACACTATCAAATTTTCATTGGGCGAGTTCTTTTTTAATTAACGTTGAGTTATGTTCTGTTTATTATCCTGTTTGCTTCTGTTTCTGTCATTTTCCAGTTGTCTGCTTGAATCTTGTTTTTTCATAGTGAGTTAGCAACTGATAATGTGTATCGATTTCAGTTTTGCTTCTAATTTACATTTTTATCTCTTTGGTGGATGTATTTGGCTTAATCATTTTATTTTTATAAGCAGTTGTACAATTTGTTAATTTAGCCGGATGATTAAATTTGGCTTCTAAAGAGAGTTTGTTTCAGAAAATGGTCCCTGAAGTAAATTAGCACTTGGCATTTCCAACATATCAAAGGGACTGGTCTCTTAAAGATAACCGAGAACGTAACTCTAAATTCTCAAAAACGGATTCCTAATTTTCAAACCTTGGACTATATAGAGCTATGTATTCCAGTAGGTGGTGCAAATCGACTCTGTTTCAAATGGAAATGTAATTTAGAATTGTGATGTAACTATTTTCACTATAGAAATAATATTTCAACATGTTTTCTCAACTGCAAAATTATTTGTCTCTCTTTCTAATGGAAGCTCGATTTACCCTTTCGATGCTCATTGTCTTTATATTTATTTCATTCCCGAGGTACCATTATAATGATCACTGTCATAGGAGAGGTGGAGGGGAAATGGGGGGGGGGCGCTACAAAAACTGGGGAGACCTGTTAAAAATTGTGAATACAGAGGCGAGTCATCTGCTTCTGTGCTCAGTTCTACAAGGAACATAACATCCGCATCAGCAACATTCTTAACTTTTATGTCTCCATTCACTGGCTGGACACCCTGTTTTGTCTTGTATAAAAATTAGGGATACTTCATTCCTAGGAATCTGATGTTCTCATACCAGCACATAAAATATGTATACAAGGATATTCACGGCAGCATCTTTTTCAAATTAGTTTTGACTTGGATCACTGTAAGAGATGTGCAGGGAGAGGCAGCGAGGACTGAGAGCGGGACCCGGGAGACACCTGCCTCTTGGTGGTAGAGGGTTAAAGAACATATATACAAAGTATCGAAAACACAGGTGGCTGGCAGTAAGCCCCGTATAATGTTAACACGACCAACTTAAAAGTAAAACAACACAACAAGGGCTTTCATGACCAGCAGCTGTCTCTTGCCACACCCCTCCCTTCTTCCCCGCGTGCCTCACCTCCTAGTGGCAAAAGCGCCCGCGACTCGGCTGTTTTCTCCTGCTCTTTGCCACCGTAACTTTGAATATTATTCTCACACAGCTATTACTCTGTAACCATTTTCTTTTGTGGCACTAAGCGCACCCATAATGTTGTGCAACCATCTCCACCATCTAGAAGTTTTTGCCTGCCCCAAAAGGCAACTCTGTACCCATCAAACAGTGACTCCCCACTCCCCTCTTCCCTCCTAGCACCTGGTAAGCTATGAATTTGTCCAACGTAGGTATGCCCGATAAGGGGAATCACATTATCTGCCCTTTCGTCACTGGCTTATGCCACTTAGCATAGTGTCTTCAAGTTTCACCCGTGTAGCAGGTGTTAGAATGTCCTTCAATTTTAAAGGCTGAATAATATTCCACTGCATGTATATGCCACATGTTGCTTATTCATGCACCTATCTACGGGCATTTGGGCCGTTTCCACCTTTTGGCCACTGTGAGTAATGCTATGAACACTAATGCACACATTCCCGTTTGAGCCTCTGTTTGCAATTAATTTTGGCAGCCGTTTCTTGATTTTGCCACTTTTTTATGTGATCTTTTGAATTTCAGACATGGTAAATCGGACAGGTGAGGACGTAATTATAAACAACTCCCTACCTTTCCATGCACACACTCCCCATCACCACGCCCACACAGTTTTGAATAAATAAATTAAAAAAAAAAACAGTGTTTCCTTTATTATAACATTACAAATATTGTTAACTGCTGAGGCAGACATGTTCTTGTTCCTTGTCTCTCTTCTGGAACACTCGTCATTTTCTTCTGGAAATAACAACAGCATCGATTTTACATTTTCCGGGTTTTCTGTGGGTCGTCATTACATTTCCCTTAAAGCTCTGCTACATGTTTCCCAATGATGAGTCCCATCTGAGCAGGCCGGGGAGAGTTTTATTTTGTTTTGTTTCAGTCTTTCCTGTTTTCCCTCTTTTCCCAAAAGCACAGTGCCCTCCCGCTCAAGCCTGCGTCGGGGGTTTTCTTGCACCTCTGCATCCCGTGGCTTCCCTTTTCCACCATCCAGGGCCTTCTTTTCTTTCCCTTCCTCCTTCTTGCATCCCATCTTTGTTGTCTGAAGCATATCTTCTGCTAACTTTCTGAGAAAAGGTACATGGGGAGATAAAAATGTTGACTTCTTTCATATGTTAGAAATATAAATATAAATATATAAATATATTATATATAAATATAAATATATTTATATAAATATAAATATATAAATATAAATATATTTATATAAATATAAATAAATATATAAATATATTTATATTTATATATAAATTATATAAATTTATATATAAATATATATAAAATATATCATATATTTTTATAAATATATTATATATATAAATATATCATATATATATAAATATATTTATATTTATAAATATATTTATATAAATATAAATATATTTATATAAATATATTATATATATTAAATATATATTAAATATATAATATATTTATATAAATAGATATATAAATAAATATTTATATAAATATACTTATATTTATATATAATATATAAATATACTTATATTTATATATAATATATATAAATATACTTATATTTATATATAATATATAAATATACTTATATTTATATATAATATATATAAATATACTTATATTCATATATAATATATATAAATATACTTATATTCATATATAATATATATAAATATATTTATATTCATATATAATATATATTTATATTTATATATAATATATATTTATGTTTATATATAATATATATATTTATATTTATATATAATATATAAAAATATATTTATGTTTATATATAATATATATAAATATATATAATATATATAAATATATATAAAATATATGTATTTATATATATTTATATAAATATAAATATAAATTTTTAATGTTTATTTTTGAGAGGGGAGAGAGAGAAAGAGAGACAGAGAGAGAGCATGAGCAGGAGAGGGGCAGAGAGAGGGAGACACGGAATCAAAGCAGGCTCCAGGCTCTGAGCCGTCAGCACAGAGCTCGATGCGGGGCTCAAACCCACGAACTGTGAGATCATGACCTGAGGTGAAGTCGGACACTTAACTGACTGAGCCACCCAGGCACCCCCATTTTTAAAAAAATTTTTAAAACGTTTATTTATTTTTGAGAGACAGTGTTAGAAATATTTCTTCCTGCCCTGACTACTTTGGTAGATGGTTTGGCTGGGAATAAAAATCTGGATTGGGAAGCACTTGTACTCAATATCCTATAAAGTACCTTTGTTACTGGTTTTCCCTTTTACTGTTGCTGTTGAGGGATCTTATTCTGGGATTCTTTGTATTGTTGTTTTATTTTGAAAAAGTTCAAACCAACCTAGTATAAAAAGTAAAGAATGGGACAGTGAATACCCCATACCTAGTCTCATTATTGTTAACATTTTGCCACACTGGCTCCCTCTGATTTCTTCTCCCCCCTTTTCTCTGCCCATCTATCTATGTGTGTATGTATGTATGTATGTGTGGAGTATCCATCCATCCATCTATGGGTACATTCACACACATATATATCTGTATGTGTATAATTCCTTTGATGGCTATTTGAAAGGTGCAGCTCTTCTAAATACTTCAGCATGGCTTACAGGAACAAGGACATTTGCCTATATTTGCACAATACTTTTATCACCGAAAGATATGTAGCACTGGTGTAACAAAGCCCAATACAGAGTCCGTATTTGAATTTCTCCAACATTCTACACTCATCCTTTAGAGATGCCTTTCTTCCTTCTCTGACCCAGGATGCAATTGAGGCTCCCACATGGCATTTGTTTATTGTAGTGGACACCGTCTTTCCCTACTGTCTGTCCCTGCCTATGTCCTGGGACCAATCATTGTGCTCAGGCTGACTTCCAGCTGTGAAAAGCCACAACCTCTGTGCCTGAGGGCTTTTCTGCGGACCCGCAGATTATTAGATGTTCACTGAACTGCCCCGTTTTAGTCCTGTGCCTCCCTTACCCCCATGCCTCATCTCCCCCCTGTGGAGACCCTCCGTTGGCTTTCTCCAGAGGAGAAGCCTCTGCTCTTCTGCAGGTGCTGGTATCCGAGTAGAAATGGAAAAAGCCCTTGCTTGGCTACCTAGGGTGGGAAGGGGGTGAGATTTTAGCCCTCTGGCTACAGATTTTCAATGAGTATTTTCAGCCCCTGCCTTGCCCTGCCCCCCATATTCCACAATATTTGTGTCCCCAAGACTCTGGGTCCCAGGCTCTCTGTCACCTGGCTACCTTTCCATCGGCACCTGGGATATAGCGGCTCCTCTTTGTTACAGCAGCTACTACTTCTCCACCTGCTTTCCACACACCAAAAACTTGCTGAGGTCTTTCTTTTCTTATTGTCTCCTCTTTAGTTCTCTTTGTTCCTGTTCTTATGGGTCTACACTTTTGAAAAATCCCTTCATTGGAGGGTCTCCAGAAGAAACGTGTGATAAATTTGCCAGGTTGACTCAAAACTTCCCCCTGTAGCATTTTTAATAGAGAAAACATGGTTCATTCAAACTATGGGGCACCTGTCATGTAAGAGGAGTTAGGGATGTGGTGGAAAGAGCAAAACCAGGGATAATTCCTGGGTTTATGGAGCAAATAGTCTACAGGGGAGGCATGAATACATGACATATTACAAACTGTGACAGGTGCATTGCAGAAAAGTTCAGGTTTCTACATGAAACTGGGGGAACTAACTTGACCTGGAGGAAGTGATGTTTAAGATCTGGAGGATGGACAGGCGTTGGGTAGACATAGGGGCGAGGTGGGTGTGGGGCAGAGCAGTGCACAAAGGCCATGTGGTGTCACAGGATGTGGTTTGTGGAGGGGGGTGCAGAAAGGGAGGGGGAAGATGGTATGAGATGCAGCCAAAGACAAAAGCAGGGACCAGAGCAGTCAGGAGTTTGTGGACCCTGCAAGGGACATTGTCTTTATGCTGCGTGAGAATGGCCACTGACGGGATTTTATCTATCTATCCATCTATGTATCTATCAATCACCAAAGTGATTTTAACAGTTGACATGGTCTGATTCACATTTCCAACCTATGGGGTGCAGAATGGCTTGGGTGCAGAGGGCCGTGTACATACAGGGATTCCTGGAATGAGGCAGGCACCCACTTGAGAAATAGTGATTGCTTCAACCAGGTTGTTGGAAGACCAACTGGAAAGAAGGAGATGGATGGATTTGAGAGATGTGCGAAGACTTGGGGATGGCTTGGATTTGGGGAGCAGAGGAGAGAAAGGTATGTCGATGACTCCTAAGTCTTTGACGTATGGAACTAGAGGGATGGTGATACCATTCACAGGGGCAGGGAACTCTGGAAAATAACTAGATTTAAGAACTATCAGAAACAGGGGTGCCTGGGTGACTCAGTTGGTTAAGTGGCCAACCTTGGCTCCAGTCATGATCTCACAGTTCGTGAGTTTGAGACCCACGTCGGGCTCTGTGCTGACAGCCTGGAGCCTGCTTCGGAGTCTGTGTCTCCCTCTCTCTCTGTCCCTCCCCTGCTCAGACTCTGTCTCTCTCTCTCTCAAAAATAAATAAACATTAAAAAAAAGAAGAAGAACTGTTGGAAACTGTTGGAAACAACCGTTGTCCATCAACAAAATAACAATCAAATAGAGCATTACAGAGTCAAAATGGCAGCAGCCCATGGTGTTGACCAACAGAAAACCAGAAAGCTGAACAGGCTAACAAGGAAGAATTTGGACCATGATTCTAGACAATAAGGTCTGGGTCAAATCATGGATCCAGTGATTGACCCAAAAAAAAAAAAAATCCTTCTTATAAAATCCCAATCCCAGTTTTGAGAAGACAGAATTGGAGAAGTGTCTCAGGAGGAGGAAAAGTCAAGGAGGTTGGCTAAGTTGCTCCTTTTGTAATTTGATATATCCATTTCCAAGGGAGGTCAGTCATCTCTGGAGGACCCCATCATCCCAGATGACCGCAAGGAAGAGACAAGTTGGCCTCCGACACTGGATGGAGATCTATGTGGGTGGGTTGTACCTGGTACCAACTGACTGAAACGAGGAGCGGGCCAAGCAGAGTCAGGTGGCCTCTGAACCTAAAAGGGTGGGGGGCTTTCGTGAGGTCTAGTGAGGGGCTGTGCTCCAGGTGGGCACTTAGCTGCCTCTCTAGTAAACCCTCCCAGGTCCCCAACCCCAACTACAGCCCTTTCTGCTCCCACCGTCTATCCATCAGGGGTCGGTGGGAAACAGCTTGCTCCAGATGGTTTAATGAACACACTTTATTTATTTTTTTTCTTAATGTTTATTCATTTTGGAGAGAGAGAGGGAGACGGAGCGTGAATGGGGGAGGGACCGAGAGAGAGGGAGACACAGAATCCAAAGCAGGCTCCAGGCTCTGAGCTGTCAGCACAGAGCCTGATGCAGGGCTCAAACTCTTGAACCACAAGATCATTGACCCGAGCCGAAGTCAGATGCTTAACCGATTGAGCCATCCAGGCGCCCCTAACGAAAACACTTTAATGAAGGCACCACTCAGGGAGGTATGGGCAGGCAAAGGTCCCATATGGGATGGCAAGACTCTGTCACCTCCCCGGGGCTGAAAGAGTGAAGAGAGAGAGAATGGTGTTCCTGGAGCCCAGTGAGCACTGGAGCCAGGGAGGAGGTAGGGGGAAGCGAAGATTACTGGAGAAACTGCCAGAGCAGGAAGGAAGCAGGAGGGGATGCCTGTGCTTCCTCTCCTTTCCTTGGTCCCATCTCCTGTCACTCGAACCTGCCAGGAAGCCAGACAGCAAAGGGGATGCTGTCAGCAGGGCCTGAGAAGCACGGGTAATGGGCCAGGGGCACATGGAGAACCCCTGCACAGATCCCTTCTGGAACGTGCCACACTGTCGTCTGAACTCTGCAGTGACCACAGCCTGTGCCACTGTGGCTTGAAGACGCCTTCCTCTGTGTGCAGCCTGATCTCAGGATACGTATGCCCAGACCCCACTGCACACCCCAGATCTGGCAGGGAGGATCGCATACACCCACGCTCAGAATGAACGTGGAGACTTCTCCCAGGGCCAAATCGAAATGGCTTTTGGATTACCCACCATTTGGCCAGATTATTTGCACCATTGCTTCTGTCCATTACTGAGGAGAGCCAGGAGGGGTCTGGACTGTCCTTGGTGTTCCAGGATGACCTTGAAGGGAGCTGATTACAGTCTGCGTGCGGAAAAAGAAGATGTTGGACTGTCATTCTTTCCCTTACCCCGGTTCCGCGAAGCTCAATCATTGGCCTGTGGCTGGAACCCACACCGAAGAGCCTGTCATTGCCGGTGATTTTCCTGGAAGACCCGAATTCAGACTGAAGCAAGGCTTTCCATCAGCAAGTCTGTACAGAATCCCCATTTGCCTTGGAACTTCCAGACTTCCCATTCGGTGCTTGGGGGTCCTCTCTTGCACAGCGCCCCTCCTCACCCTTCTCCTGCCAGGTGCCACCTGCTTCACCCCACCATCTTCAAGTCTTAAAAAGGGTGGATGGCCAAAACAGCGGTAGGAGATCTTGGGTCAGAGCGGAGAGGAGAATAAGAGACGGTATCTAAGGTCAGGGCCTGGGAGAGCCCTTGGGAACCAGGACATCTTTTGGGGGGACCCCCAGATTGGCGTGGAAAGCCTCTGCCTCTGCGTCCGCCACAGCCTCCTTTACATCTGAGAGCTCTGGCCCTGTGGACAGCCTTCCGGAGACCCAGACCCGGGGCGGAGCCCCCAGCTCTGGCCCCGCCCACCTCTGACTTCCTAGACCTCTTCTTCCTTCTGTCCTCAGCCACCGCTGTGTTCCCATGGGTTTCTTGACAGGATCCGTGCACTTTGAAGAATCAGCGATATGTGGTAAAACGTGCTAGCATTTATTTACACCTAATTACGGATCAGGAGCTTTTCTGGGCTTTTCACCCGTATCCGTGACTTTAATCCTGACAACAGCCCAAACAGGTAGGTACTTCGCTATTTGTTAAATTAGTTATTTATTACTTTTTAAAGTTTATTTATTTATTTTGAGAATTCGAATCCATGGACGGTAAGGTCATGATGTGAGCCGAAATCAAGGGTCAGACACTTAACCGAATGAGCCGCCCAGGTGCCCCAAAATGGAGGTGAGTTTCTAAATACCTACATCTTTTCGGCTCAGGTCATGATCTTGAGGTTTATGGGATTGAGCCCCATGTCAGTCTCTGTGTTCATAGCACAGAGCCTTCTCGGGATTCTCTCTCTCTCTCTCTCTCTGCCCCTCCACCGTGTGCGTACGTGCTGTCTCGCTCTCTCTCTCTCAAAATAAATAAACTTAAAAAAAACTATCCCCATATTGCAGATGAGAAAGCTGAGGCACAGAGGGGTGAAGTAAGGTGCCTGAGATCACACACCCGGGAAACGGCAGTGCTGGGGCGCAAGCCAGCCTCCCACACCTAAGCTGCGTTCTTACCACAGGCAACACTGCCATTCGGGTGGCTTTTGCTTTCCAGGATGACTTAGGGAACAGACGACAGGTAACTCTGGATGTGCTTTTTCAAGTTCTATTTTACTCCACTGGACTCGGTTAGAAGAAAGGTTGGCAATTTTTTCAGACCCAAGAGTTTCCTTGCGCCACAATCCCAACAACACGGTCAACAAAGATGCAGGATGAGAATGCCTTTCTTTTTTTTTAAGTTTATTTATTTAAGTCATCTCGATACTGAACGTGGGGCTTGCACTTACAACCCTGAGATCAAGAGTCACAATCTCTTCTGACTGAGCCCGCCAGGCACCCCGAGAATGCCTATTTTTAACAGAAAAATATATAACTTTACACTGATGATATTGATACGATGACTAATAGGGAAATAAATATGGAACTTAACAACTCTGTCAATGACGTCGAATTGGCAGCCCTTCTGCCATTTGCTCTTTAAAAGAGTTTTTAGGGGCGCCTGGGTGGCGCAGTCGGTTAAGCGTCCGACTTCAGCCAGGTCACGATCTCGCGGTCCGGGAGTTCGAGCCCCGCGTCAGGCTCTGGGCTGATGGCTCAGAGCCTGGAGCCTGTTTCCGATTCTGTGTCTCCCTCTCTCTCTGCCCCTCCCCCGTTCATGCTGTGTCTCTCTCTGTCCCAAAAATAAATAAACGTTGAAAAAAAAAATTTAAAAGAGTTTTTAAAGAAGTTTTAGCTTCGTTACCCTGCCTGTCGTAACCCCAAACACAGAGACTGGGCCCTGTGGGTAACGAATGAGTAGGTCTTGTTAACAAGAAGGAAGCCACACTTAGGGCCAGAAGACATCACTCCAACCTTAGGATTTGTGTCTACGGCGGCCATCTGTGACAGCCACAGGGGGAGCAGAAATTATAGATTGAACAGTGGGGCCATCGTGGAAGTCCTGGAATTTGCCAAAAGAAGGCCTTTTCAGGGAGGGGCAGTTGGTGTTTTGGGGTGAGTTCAAATCCAGCGTGTGTGTCCGGCGGCCGGGATTGGAGTCGAGCGCACGGAGACCAGATACCAAGGGGACCCGGGAGTAGGAATTCTTCCTTCCCTCCCCTCCCCAGTTGGGGCTCAGCTCCTACAGTGTCATTCTTGGGCAAAATCCATACCAAGAGGTCCAACCTGCAGGAGATAAGGGTGACAGGTGTCTGAGGTGTGCTCAGCAGTGGTGACAGCAGGGGACTGGCCAGGAACTTGGATGAGGAGGAAGCAGGTGGAGTGGCCCCTGTCTGGGCAGCAGACTCTGGGGCTTCGAAGGCATTAGCCAGGTCCCAGGTAGGGTTCCCTCATCTCAGAGGAAGTGCATTTTGTGCTTTTTTTTTTGTCCACCACCTTCCTTTCCCATGGGCCCTCCCCTCCCCCTATGCCTACGAGGTCAAGTCTTCTCTCTTTCTCCACTTCTCCCTCAATCCTCACTCCTTTTGCACCGAAAGAAGGACACTTACTGGCTCAGGCACTGGCTCATTCAAGGTATTGCTGGCTTCAGGTGCAGGTTCAGCGGGTGTAATGAGGAGCCACAGTCCCACGGCCCCTCCGGGCGGGTCCTGTCTGTGGTTGGCTTCATTGTCGAGGTCGGGAGGTGGGAAGGTGGCAGCAGAGATGCCCGCCCACATGCTTGTGGGTTCAAATTTGTCAGGAAACGTGGAGATTCTTTCTCTGTCTTAGAACTGAATTTACTTTACTTCGATTGGCCTGATTTCCTCATGTGCCCACCCAGAGCCAAAGAGTATCACCAGGGGAACAATGCTCTGATTGGCTAGTGCTGGAGGGAAGGACAGAATCAACTCCACCTAACCTGGGTGGACCGATGGTGGTGACAAGCAGCAATGGGGGTTATTACTGGAAGAAGGGCGATGATAGATGCTGGAGAGGGAAGCCCCAAATGTCTTTTTTTTTTTTTTTTTAAGAGACAGAGAGAGAGAGCAAGCAGGGGAGGGGCAGAGAGAAGGAAAGAGAGAGAATCCCAAGCAGGCTCTGTCCCGTCAGCACCGATGTGGGTCTCAAACTCACAAACCATGAGATCATGACCTGAGCTGAAATCAAGAGTCGGATGCTTCACCAACTGAGCCACCCAGATGCCCCACAAATGTCATTTTTACCCCCAGTTCCTCCTGTCTCCAAGTCTTCCATCACTACCCCTTTAAATTAAGATCTGTTCCCTAGGACTGAACCGTGGCCTGACCACTTGGCTGGTGCCCTTGGGGCCTTCCCTAACCCCTTTGAGGAAGAATGTATCAGGTGGTCTATTTAGTGTAAAAATGAACACTGGTATTGAGGAACTCATGCCAAAAGCTTTTTCATAGCAGAAGGATAATATCTTAAATCAACACAGTCTATCTTTTGGGGTCTGATTCCCAAGAATGGAAGCTTTGAACGTTTCACGGTTGTGTTCAGAGGGGCCCATGGACACCTTTTAGCAGGTTCTAGCCTTCCTACTTCAAGATCTCAGCAGGGTTGCTGCTGCTGGAGCTTGGAACTTCGTTATTCCTCATTGTCTGACTTCAAGGTCTCACTCTTGGTTTAAGAGTCTAGGTTAAGGCCAAGTGTCATGCTTTAGCAGGCTTTAAGCTTTATTTGATTTTACTTCCCATAATGCAAAGGCTTACTAAGGCAGATTTCACAGAGATCGATGGGGGAATTTCTCCACCTGCTGCAAGGGTGGGATGGAAATGCTTCCATGGAAACGTGGATGCATTCCTCAGACAGGCTGGAAGCCCTCAGAGTAGGGACCACCGATTATGCACCGTGGTATCTTCAGCACCTAGCGCGATATGGAGCGTTGCCTGCAAAACACTTTTTCTGGAATACATGCAAATTCATGACTTGACCACAGCCAGTCGAGCTTTGTTCTTAGTAGACCATCACATGCATCACTGTGTTTTATAGCTTAATTTTTGTGCCCTCTGCTTGGCTGGGTCTTGACCTGTTCCAAGACATTGATCATAAATTACTTGCTTTCCCATGCCTTCTCTTAAAAAATCTTCTAATTTTGTTTCTGACCACAATAGCGATACATGTGCATTTGGAAAAGTCCAGTGAAGGAAAAAAAAAAATGAAATTCAAGTAATCCTAAAACTTTTTGTGTAACCTTCTGTTTTCCTATAAGTATGAATATATATATTTTTTTTTACAAAAGAAGATCATTCTATATATGCATTTACCTTTTTTTTTTAATGTTTATTTATTTTTGAGAGAGAGACAGAGACAGAGCACAAGCCAGGGAGGGCAGAGAGAGAGAGGGAGACACAGAGTCCGAAGCAAGCTCCAGGCTCCCAGCTGTCAGCACAGAGCACGATGCAGGCTCAAACCCACGAACCACAAGATCATGACCTGAGTTGAAGTCAGACCCTTAACCGACTCAGCCACCTAGGCGCCCCTACCTTTCTTTTCTAATGAGCAATATAATGTGAACATTTTTGTGTCATTCTATGTTTTTCGACGACTCCATTGGGTTCAACTTTATGATTCAATTTTTTTTTTCTCTAACAAATAGTATAATAAGCATGCTTGGGGATAAATCTTTGTGCAAATATATGAGTATTTTCTTGGGGTGAATTCTCGGCAGTAACATTGCAGGATCATAAAATATGGATATGTTTAAGGCTCTTTGGGAGCTATTGCTACCAAATTACTCTTTGATGCCAATAGTAATTTCTTAATTCTGGTCCCGATGCTGGTCCCGCAGCACCGTTGAGCAGTGTCTAAAGTGCTCCTGGCTGCCCAGTCCGGCCTATGTTGCCAAGAGCTGACCTTTGTCGATGAGACTTCTGCCTAGTGTTTCTTTGTTCCTTACAGATGAACGGGCCTTTAGGGCTCCACGTTTCCCATGGCTTCTTGTTGAAATGCCTCTTTTATTTATTTAAAAAAAAATTTTTTTTAACATTTATTTATTTTTGAGACAGAGAGAGACAGAGCATGAACAGGGGAGGGTCGGAGAGAGAGGGAGACACAGAATCCGAAACAGGCTCCAGGCTCTGAGCTGTCAGCACAGAGCCCGATGTGGGGCTTGAACTCACGGACCGCGAGATCATGACCTGAGCTGAAGTCGGACGCTTAACGACTGAGCCACCCAGGCGCCCCGAAATGCCTCTTTTAAAATTGATGGTGATCGCAACCTCCAACTTGAGATTGTGGTTATTCGGGAAGGCGGTGAGGTGCTGCCTGCTGCTCAATCACTCAGCTTTCCTTCCTGTGGATTTCCCAGTAAGCAAATCCAGTTGATTTCTCCCCCAGGGAGGGCCTGTAGGTAAGGGCCCCCTGGCCTGAGAAGAAGACCTTCTCTCTAGAGCCCAACTCTAGTGAGGGTTTTGCCTGGTGGAACTATTCCCACCACAGGGATTATTTTGCCTGGGTGATGCCCTGGTCTCCCTCGGCGATTTTCCTAGGAAGTGAGCTGAGGTGTTCTGCAAGGCAGTGTTGCAAAAACTGTGGGCTGTTATTTGTGGCCTTTTCAGATGCCAGCAGTAATTGGCCAGAGCAAGAAGTGCTCCCGACCCTGGGCCGTCCATGCACAGGTCACAGATGTTCCGGCCAATGAGAAGCGAGAGCTCATTTGCTCTAAGGGCTCATTGGCCGATGGTGCAACTTCGTGCCTTCTATTTTAAGGCTGTGTCTCTAGCCCCAGCTTGGAAGGCTTGCTTGAGACATCTGGCAACAATGATCAGAATGCCTTTTTTTTTCAAGGAGGCTCACAATCAATTCATCTGTGGACTCACAAGGAAAGGCTCATTTAGTAGAGCCAACATGTTTCAAAGAAAAATATATTTTCATTAACTAGCCTCAAAGCAGTAATTATATGTTCAGAGAACACAGTAAAAATTTATTTCTAAATATTTGGCAGCGAAAAGTTGAAGGCGGTGTGTGCGTGCGTGCGTGTCCAACGTGTTGCATGTGTTTTAAATAAATCCAGCATCTCCCCTCAAAAAGGAAGCAGGAAATGCAAGTGTAGACTTAATTTTTAGCAACAGGATGTGTTTCTAAATGCTGCTAATATATCATAAGGAAGATGTCGGTAAAGGCTTTGCGATTGCGAAACAAACGAGGTATTTTTTATTTTATTTTTTTTTAAAGGACGGTGGTGTCTAAACAGGGAAAACCAAATTTCAACCAAGGATCAGAAGCAACAGAGGTATCTTTGCCTGAGCTGCAGCTGAAACTCGGATGCTCCCCGGATCTGATTCACAGTTTATAATCACAGTTATCACAGAACCATTAAAAGCCTATTAACTTGAAGTCCCACAATTCCTGCAGGGCAAGGGCAAAGGAAGAGCAAAATAACTTCGAATGTAAATGTAACGCAACGTTCGGCAGAGGAGAATCTCTTTTAATTACGCCAGCGAAGGAAGATGTCTTGTGGATACATCCACCCTAGCAGATGGCTGATGGAAAAATACGACACGAAGTCTTAGGACGCTCGGGATGTTATGGAAATGATTTCTCTGTGAAGAGCCGGGGACAGCATCCGCCTGTTCCAGACCCCTTTCTGAGAGCAGGAAGAGAGGAGGGCTTGTTAAAACGTGTTGACTGCTGGGTAGGCTGGCTGGACAAACAAACCCCGTGCAGGGGCCGAGCCAATCAGCCTGAAAAGAATCCTCAGCCTCGTTCGGTGGAGGCGAAAACCCAACAAATATTCAAGCCATTGTCATATGAGAAATTTGATTTCATGTTTTTCCACCCTTCAGTGCCTTCGCTGACATTTCCCCTAACAACGTTATTATGTGCTGTGCAGTAAGACAGTGCAGTCAATAAGCTGTCTTGAGACCTCAGATAAAACGCAGAGTTCTTATCTCACCGCAGAACAATTACAGGCATCACCCGGCAGCGAGCTGTGTGCACGCCAACGATGGAGCCTCTTCCCAGACCTCTGGGGCCACCGTGGCAAGGTGCCCACCGGCCCTCCGGGGGCCCCACTCACGCGCCCCTGGCGGGTGGACCCAGTCCCCACCTCGCCTTCGTGGAGGAATGCTGGAATCGCCCGGGGAGAGACAGCGCTTTCTCTCCGCCGTCTCTGACTCCGAAGCAACCAATTCCCATCAATCCAGCCTCACCTAAAACGAGTTCTTGCTGCCTGAATTACCCACGTTCACTGCCCAGCTTGATCTCGTTCCCGCAATGGATAAAGCAAATGGCTCAGTCCAGGGGGAGTGGGTTATTGACTAAGTGCTTAATTAGGCGCACAACCCTGATGTGGCCATTCTCCTACACTCAAGACGACTGGACCGTGGCACGGCAGCACCATGAATCTGGTTTGCTCTCATCTGCCCGAGCCACAGTGGAATCAATGGGGCAGCAATCTAAATTAAACATTAAGACAAGCACACTGCAGTATGTTTATGTAACTGTGCAAAGAAACAGCGTGTGTCTCGGGGTCCTCTAGGGGAAACATTATTTACTTCCCTACTTCCATATCAAGCACACTGAAGGTTTGTGTGGTACCGTCTAGAAAGGGTTTGAGCACCTGACGGAAGACCTTCTAGCCTCCTATCGGTTTCTGAATCTTTAAAAGTCTAGTACGACAGTGATCACGGTCCAAGGATTAGTGCCTCTCTGCAGGTGCAACAGCAAACGTGCCCACGGGGCTTTCAGACCCCACTTTCCTTTCATAGAAGGATTGAGCATCCAATCCTTTTGAGTATCCAAAGGATTGGATTGAGTATCCAATGCCAGCATGGCCGAGAGAGGTCTCACGTGTTTCCTGATTCTCCACGGTGCACTTGTCGGACTTTACGTGCACGTGAATCATCTGGGAGTCTTGTGAAAGTGCACATTCTGATTCCGTAGGTCTGGGCAGGGACCCGAGAATCGGCGTTTCTAATAAATTCAAAAGTGGTCCCCGGGGAGCTGCCGGTCCAAGGACCACACTTGGAACAGCGTGGCCCTGATGGGCAGGTTCCTTACTTTACAGCCAACTCAAACGTTGAGAGGGGAGGAGGGAAAAAAAAATAGAGCCGATGTTTTGGTGATAAGGTAAGTTGGAAGCCAGAATGGGAGGCAGAAGGATACAAGGAACAAGCCGGTCCTCCCTTGGGTGAAGGGGTATATCCACGCTGGCTTTAAAGCCATGTCCTGTCTGATTCCTCCGTCAGGGTATCATTTACGGAGCCAATGAACAGGCAGTGTTGCAAGACTTAATGCTGTATGTATTTCCGATTGGCCTTTGCAAGGCACCCCCGATGGGCAGAAACGCCCTGGAATATGAAGAAAGGACAGGAGGAGGAAAGGACAAATTGGTGGTCATCCACACCATTAACTGAGTTGATGAACCTCAGGTCCCTGTAGAGTTGGAGAAAGAAGGGCCTAAAGCCAGAACTCAGCCCATGTCTGTCTTTTACGACGTTCTCTTCTTCTTATCTTTGTAACAAGGCTCTTTTATTAGCTTGCAATTTCCTGCCAAGTTGATGAAATCTCCATTATGGTTTATAGCACAAAATAAGAGGATAAAGGAGATTTTAAAGGGCCTATGGCTCTCTCCTTCGTTTGAGGACCCTGCCTCCGCCGCTGCTCCCGCCCGGTGGCGTAGAGATGAACTTTCTGTCACATTCCGAGACACTGCTCATTTTCTCTTCAGCTGAAAAATATATATTTATTTTGCCGGTTTGCTCTACGATTCTGGAGGCCGGCATTTTCCATTTTAGTGCTCTCCGTTTTGAACCACACATGTAATTACCGCTGTCTTTTATTCTGTGTTTTCGGAGGACTCTCCCATTCAAACCGCGAGAGGGGACCAGAGCAGCCGTCGTTCCAGGGGGGCGAAAACAAAGCGTCAAGCCTTCGCGACAACCTCTACAAGCGCGCAAACACACAAGTGGAGGCAGGAATTGAAATCCCAACGAGCGGAGAAGCGGGCGCCCAACTAAATGCTCCCGCTTGTCTTTTTCAGCATTTGGAGAGAGGACAGACTCAACCCAGGTGGTGCATCTTGGGGGCGTCTTATTTCTTTTTAAAAAAATTTTTTTTCCAACGTTTATTTATTTTTGGGACAGAGAGAGACAGAGCATGAACGGGGGAGGGGCAGAGAGAGAGGGATACACAGAATCGGAAACAGGCTCCAGGCTCCGAGCCATCAGCCCAGAGCCTGACGCGGGGCTCGAACTCACGGACTGCGAGATTGTGACCTGGCTGAAGTCGGACGCTCAACCGACTGCGCCACCCAGGCGCCCCGGGGGCATCTTATTTCTAAGGTGCTTTTCTTTAAAACGCCAAAGCTCTCAGGAGCCTTTCTTGTGGTTTCGGCCCGCTCCCTGTGTCCCTACCTCCTTCGGGCATTGGCTGTCGGGTCAAGGTCACAGAGGGCAAGTGCCTGTGCACCTCTCTGGACCACCTGGACACCCCGAGTGGCCTGCCTTCTGCTCCTCCCCTCGGACCACATTGAAGCCATGTCGGCTACCCTTCCTTTTTTTTTATTAAAACAATTTTTTTTTAAATGTTCATATTTGAGAGACAGAGCGCAAGCTGGGGGTGGGGGCAGAGAGGGAGGGAGACAGACTCTGAAGCAGGCTCCAGGCTCCGAGCTGTCAGCACAGAGCCGATGCGGGGCTCGAACCCACAAGCCGTGAGATCGTGACCTAAGCCGAAGTCGGACGCTCAACCGACTGAGTCCCCCAGGTGCCCCGGCCGCCCTTCATTTCTTGAGTGAGCCACACTGAGCCCACTGCCAGGGCCTGTGACAGGCTCTCTGCTGCCTGGCATGCCCTCCCTGGCTCTGTGCAGCCTTTCTTCGCTTCATCTTCTCCCTATCTCCCTGGTCACCTTTATGATTCATTCAGGTCCCTCTGTCATGTGGCCTTGGAGCACCTGTGCCTCTCTGTTACTACCCTTTGTTCGTGTGGCGATGTCTCTGTCGCCAGGAGGGTCTGCACCACGAGGACAGAGGCAGGATTTACCGTGTCTTTCGCTGTCCCCGGCACATTTTGCCAGATTGCCTCACTTGGGTGACCAATTAGCCAAATTATCAATTACCAAAAGCTTCTCTGGAAACAATTTGAAAGGCTTAGAGCAATTCATGTTTCAGCAGGGTTATCAAAAATTCAGTCATTACAATGACAGTGCATGTAATTTGAATTTGGAGTATCATGTGTACGTCAGCAAAGTCAAGGGTTTTTGTAAATGTCCCGGTGAGTTAGTTTCTTTCAATTCAATAGATTTCCTTTGTCTTTTTTTTTTTTAATGGGTGACAGAGAGAGAGGGGGAATACAAGAGGGCGGAGGGCGAGAGAGAATCCCAAGCAGGCTCCATGCTGGGCCGATATGAGGCTCGATCCCGTGACCCTGGGATCATGACCTGAGCCGAAATCAAGAGCCAGATGCTTAACCTGCTGGGCCACCCGGGTGCCCCTGCTTCTTCTCTTTCACTTTAGTCTTACTTGTCTGGATCCACTGAATTGTTTTCTTGGGTGGAAAGGAAAAAGATGGAGTTAACTTTCCAAACAGTTTGCAACGTAAGATACAACGAGAAATGTGCTCCCGTTACAGGTGCCAGAGTGCTTTCCAAGAGGGTGTGCAAACCTGTTGTGCACCCATTAAACTTTCCATTAGTACCATATGAATTAGGAATCCTAATAAAAAGTACAGCTGAGTCACCTTGATTCGGCTGCTATTTGCAGAAAGAGTTCAGATAGATAAAATGTGTTTTACAATTCAGATGCCTGAGAATTTCTCAGATGGATGGGCTTTCTCCACGTGCAGGTTAAGTTGTCCAGGGTGCATGAACGTGAATGTGAAGATGGAACATTCATTTGGTGGAATGACAAATGGGATAACGCCCATGTGTGCAGGTCTGAGTGTTTGTGGGGGCATCACAGGTGGGCACGGGCACACACATGAGAGCATTCCTCCAGAGTGCCCATGGTCCCACCGCTTTCTCTCCTAGAAAAGATACCCATCATTAAGTAAACAAGGAATGGCTGGCAGACCACACTGGAAACACATGGAAGAGATAGACACATCTATCCTTCATAAACTCCTTAACACTTGAGATGTGCAAGGTCTAAAAGTCAAAGTACACACAACTGTTAAGTCAAAAAAATATATGGGGTGGGGCGCCTGGGTGGCTCAGTTGGTTAAGCATCCAACTCTTTAAAAAAAAAATTAATGTTTATTTTATTTTTGAGACAGAGAGAAACAGATCACGAGTGGGGGAGGGGCAGAGAGAGAGACACACGGAATCCGAAGCAGGCTTCAAGCTCTGAGCTGTCAGCACACAGCCCGAAGTGGGGCTTGAACTCGTCAACTGCGAGATCATGACCTGAGCCAAAGTCAGACGCTCAACCGACTGAGCCACCCAGGCGCCCCAAGCATCCAACTCTTGATTTTGGCTCAGGTCATGGTCTCACAATTGGTGAGATCGAGCCCCGCATTGGGCTCTGAGCTGATAGCATGGGGTCTGCTTGAGATTTTCCCTCTCTCTGCCCTCCCACACTCGCTCCCATGCATGTGTGCTCACACACGTGCTGTTTCAAATAAATAAACGTTAAAAAATATGTATATTGGGCAAAACTATTTGCTGCAAATGTAGATAGTTCACTGAAAATAATTTTTGGTTCATCAGTAATTTGGGGTACTGATCATTGGATGTATTGGTAAAGTCATAATTCGTTATTCATGAAGACTAATTTTGGCGATGCCTTAGTACTGTTTGAAAACAGTACTGGCCTATAGTGGGTGTTGGGTAAGTATTTGTTGACTGAATGAATAGATTCTGACACAAGCTCACACCATTGTCTTCATGGACAGTCTGTAACGAGCCGTCTTGGGCCACTGCACTCCAAGCAGGGGCCCCTCGTGTGCAAAGCACAAGGCAGGATGAAGCATGAATCTCTGCTGACCTCAGCGCCAGGGACTCAAGCGCTCTGAGTGCTCCAGAACTTGTGTGCAGACTGAGGCGTCGCCAAGTTCAGCCCAGTAATTCAAACCTCTGCAAATAATAACATCAACAATGAACAGCCCGACCCCCATCTGGGGCTGAGAAATCCTAGCTGCAGAAAAATTGAATTTTATTTTTCCTGGCTGGGAGTCCTTTATTCAGTTTTGATTTCCTTGGACAAATTTGTTAAGAATTTTGAACAATCATTCAGAGGGGCGAAATTAGGACACACCTTAGCCAGTGATCATATTCCTTGTTTAACAGAGCGAATGACTAACTGGAGAGGAGATGCAAAACATATTTAAACATGAGATTTCCGTTCTAAAAACTGTTCGGCCCTGTTGGTGGAGACCAAGTGAACGCACACGAAATACCCTGTTGGAAATGGCACTTTTAAGCTCGAAGTCTTTGGCTTCCTCTGTCCTTCTTGCTTTCCTCTCGGTTGTGGGGTGTCAGAGGGGCACGTTCTGGGCTTGTGCCCCCTCTCCCCCCACCTCCCACCCCGTCACGTGCGTGGCAGAGGGAAGGTGGCCTAGAGACAGGCATTTAGATGGGCCGTTTTATGCAAATCAGCACTGCCCAATAATTTGGCAGGGTCGAGGAAGTGAGCTCTGTTTCCTGCTGGCATTGAACTTGGTCTCAGTACCTGGGGGGTCTAGTTCAGGCTCAGTATTGGCTGTGTGACCGTGCGGAGTCCCTCTGCTTGTCTGAGACTCGGTCTCCTCTTCTGTAAGTGGAGGTGGTGGCCAATGCCTGTGTTGGCCTTGGTCTGCCTCCCAGGAGGAACCAGGTGGCCCATTCCAAGACAGAAGACGGTCTAACGAAGAGTGTCCTTGGAGAGATGTGGGCAGGGTTCGGGGGCTGACAAGGCCCAGCGAGAGCCAAAAGCCTTGCCCACCCCTAGGCCTAAAGGGTTGGGAGAGGTCGCTGTTAACAGCAGGGGCTGGAGCCGTGGGCCAGGGGACACCAGACTGATGGGAGCAGTGGATGTAGGTAGGACAACACAGCTCCTTCCAAAGTCTGGCCTGGGAGGGAGGGATCCTGGGAGATCAATCCTTTGACCCAGGGAGGGGGCCTGGAGCCTGTGCGCACATCTCTTCCCAACTCCATGTTCGTCGGTGTTAGCTTAAAAATCACGGTACAAGTATTTACACCATGGAAATTGGCCAACAGCACTACAAATCGGACTGTCTTCCAGAGACCTGGTCATCAAGCATTGACCAGCAGCCCTCGCCTTGTCCGAGCTCTTCCTGCCTTTTCCTTAAGGCTGTGCTGTCCTCACTTGTCTGACCCATCCATGGGGCTTCCTCAGCCGGGAGCCTGGGGGGAGCAGCCGCAGGTAGCCTGTGCAGGAACCCTCAGAGGGCTTAGAAGACCCACAGCCCTCCCGCATTGTGATGGGGGCATCGGAATTCTATGGCAACAGTGGGCCCCCCTGGACCTCCCCTTCTAGGAGAGGCCAAGGGTCAGGAGCAGGAGGAGGGACGTCTTCCGGATGCAGAGAGTTTACGAGGCAATGGGGACATAAGGGAGCCAACCTCAGCCACCTTCCGCTTCCCGCAGAAAATGGTCAGAGGAAGACGCTTCAATCCACCTTTAGACAAGGACGGAAGATGGGTAAGAAAGATGGGGACTCCTCTCGCCTTCCTCAGGTCACGTGGGTGTGGCCAAGCTCGCAGAACTGGGTCTAGATCCCGCTTCTGCTTCTCCTCCTGGGATCCCTTTTGAGGAATCGCCTCACCTAGCCTCGGTTCCTTCACCTGTCGAATGGGACTCTCATAGCGTTCTCAGGGGGACTAAATGAAATAAATCTGGTGTGTAAAACACTCAGCACACTCGTGAACGTCCATTGGGCAGTCGCTGCTGTGTGCTTAGTCCTTCTAAATCAGTCTCTTTGTCTGTTAAATGGGATCATAGTATACACCAGGGTTAGAGGGTTATTGTGTGGATTAATGACACAATTCATATGGAGCGGTTAGTAGGATTCACGGAAACAGAGTAACCATTCATTACTTGTTAACTATTATATGTATTAATGTATATACATATACATATATATTGTTTACTCCTTATACACCCTGCTTCATTCTTCAAAGATTTACAGTAATATATGGAAAATATTCAAAATAAAATAGGAAAGTATAAAAAAATAAAAATTCAGAATCAGTTTGAATATATTTTAGAAGAAGAGGCTGAGACTGGGAAAATACAGAACACATACAGGCCATATGGCCTACATGACAGCTATTTATATAATATCATCAGATTTGACACTGAGATTCCTGGCAGCCAAAGTAAAATGGGAAAGAGCGTGAACTACATAACACCAGTCTCCAAGAGAAGAATACAAGTTTCTCAGACTAGCTTCCCTTCTTTCTATCAGCTACAATACCCATGAGGATTGTGTTGGCCTGGCTATCATAAAAAGCTGACTACAGCGTCGTCACCTTATAAATAAGGGTTTGTATTTCGCGAGCAACAACAAATCCAGAAGTAGGCAGCTCAGGGCTGGTACACACGTCCGTGGGGGTCATCGGGACTTTTTCGGTCCTCTGTTCTGTTATCCTTGGAGTGGGGCTGTTCAACTCAGGCAGGTAAATGAGGGGGGACGGTCAAGGAACAAAACGACCCCTGGCACCTGTCCTCTAAGTCTGTCTCTTTGGTGGGGGAAAACAAAGTTATCCCAGGGGCCCCGCCCCGCAGACCCCCGCTAGCGTCTCTTTGGGTCACGTGGCTGAGCTTGCTGCACGGGAGTTTGGGGAGGTATTTTTTATACGCCACCTCAAACAAAGTCAGGGTTCTGCTATATGGGGGAAAGCAAGAGAGAGCGTTTCGTTTCCTCTTGTGATCCCACAACTTCCCAGAGCCCGGTCGCGGGTCTAGAGGCATTGCCTCCCGAGGTCTGACTTGAGCACTTGCTGTGGGGCCCTTCTGCTGCCAGCACCCAAGAGCATGAACAGAATAGTGCTGATCCTGAAGCTTCCCAAAGTAACTTGCAGACAAGTCGGGGAAATGAAAGAAATTGTTGGCTTTGAGTCAGCAGCGGCCCATTTGGGAGGACAGTAATTGCCACATTAGAGGTGACCGTCATTTTGCAGTTGACCTTGCTGGTTGAAATGTGGCTGTCGCCGGGTAGGAGAGGCTTTCTCCGTACACTTTCACCTTCCTGTTTAATATTGCAATCGTTGCGTGATTGAATGCAGCACAAATTTCACTGCCAACTAGTTAAAAAGCTGTATTTCACGGTTACAATATCTAACAGAAGGGTTTATGTCACAGCTATCATGTTATCACCATTCAATATATATTTTAAAAGAGTAAAATTAAAATGCTAGAGCCGTGGTTTTTTTTCCCCCCCTCAGTGATTTAGTCCATAGACTTCCGGAATACAAATGAACTCAAATCAGTTGTCACTTAGCTGGGGAGAGCGATGGTTCCTGATGCTGCAGAAACTCCCACCCTCCCAGCCCCACCCCTGATTTTCCATAGCTGCCCAGACAGGAACGTTGACACAGCCAGACTGGAGGAAGAGAGAAAGGAAAGGTTGCGAGTCTGGAGGACCTCTGTATTATTTGTATTTACTTTGGAAAAAGAATTGTTTTAAGACATGAAAAAAATGTAACAGAAGGAGTTAGAAGCCTATAGGTTGACTTTGGCAAATGTCTAGGGTATCTTGCTAAGTGGGAAAGCAAAGAGCAGAACAGTACGTATCGCACGGTCTGATGTTTGTAGAGTGACGGAAACCTCCTCTGCAGGTGGCCGTGTCGGCGTCTGTGAGTGCGCAGCCGCGAATATTGAATATTGTGATCTGGGGTGACAGAAAGGTGGGGAGAAAGTCACCAAAAATGACTGTTCAATAAGGAGGCGTTCGTGGTGTTTAGAAACCGCATGTATACTATGATCTTAGATATGCCACATTATACACAGGTACACACACACATCTACACGTCCGTGGCTGCATGTGCATGTAATGGGGATGTAGGCCAAGGATGGTCACCATCTGGGGTGCCTGGGTGGCTCAGTCGGCTAAGTGTCCGACTTCGGCTCAGGTCACGATCTCACAGTTCGTGAGTTCAAGCCCCGCGTCAAGCTCTGTGCTGACAGCTCAGAGCCTGGAGCCTGCTTCAGATTCTGTCTCTCTCTCTCTGCCCCTCCCCTGATCGTGCTCTGTCTCTCTGTCTCTCTCAAAAATAAACATTTAAATAAATAAACATTTTTTTTAAAAAAAAAAGATGGTCACCACTGAGTTCAGGGGAATTTGATTGCTTTACGTTTTTATGTTCACATCTTCTTAAACCATGAGTACGTGTTACAACGGTAAACGGAAACAAATACGATTATCTTTGTTGTGGAAAAAAAGAGAATGTAATGGATGCATTTAGTTAAGAAATGTTTAAATAGTGGAACATAATAGGGGAAAAAAGTCGTCCTCCTTCCAGGTTCCTTCCTCCATTCCTCCTCCTTCAGAGAGCCTTGATGCTGGCTGCTGGCTGGCCGGGCCCTAGCTCCCGCCTGGCAAGGCGGGCACTGGCCGGGCACTGCTCTGATCCCCATCCCATCTCTCCTCGCTCCACGTGCAGTCATTCCAAAGTGTTTCCTGAGAGTTCTTCGATTCGGATGTGTTCTGTAAGTTAGGCATTGTGGTCTTGCGTGCATGGATTATTTTTTTCACATAAATGGCGTTGGGCTATAGATCTCATTCTGCTTCTTTCTTTTTCCCACTCAGCACTGTGTTTCAAAGGCCGCTCGGCCGCTGTGTGTCACCTAGCCCAGTGCTGCTCATTGCTGCCGAGAACACCCCACCAAGTACACATCATGTAGGACGTAATCTCCCCCCCTTTTGACGTAAACAGTCACGTACTGAACGCACTTGCACAGGCAGGGAACAGGAGCCACCTGAGTATACAGGTACGCTGTGACGTGAGAAGGCATGAGGGAGAATGGCAGTGTTGGTCAAGTTCCTTATAATCCGGCAGAAAGCAAGGAGGACTGGCCTGAGGCCTGGCGGTAGGTTTGGGGACCAAGGAGGGGACAGCTGTGAGCAAAGATACAACCTGCTAACGGTCATCGAGCACTCTCTGGTGCGTGCACTTTCTCTTTTAATCGCACCCACGCTGTCAAAGAAGTGTTATTATTCCAATTTACAGACAAGGAAACTGGGACGTAGAGAAGTGAAGTCTCTTGCATAGGGCTGACCTCATAGGAGAGAGAGCCGGGATTGGACTCGGGAGCTTTGAATTCACAGTCTGTGACCCAGCCACCAAATTCTGCTTCCTCCCTTTGTTGGAAGGCCTCGGTGCTCTGACCCCAGGGATAACCCCTGGCTGGAGAGAGCTGCCTCCTCAAAAATCACCCCCTCTTCCTAGATCAACCCACACTTGGTGACTGATCGATGAGGGTGCAGAAAAGCCCAGTCCCGTCGCCCTAACTCAGGATGATTCTGAGAGGCCATCACGCGCCCAGAACTCTCTGTGGGGTGGATCAAGGCCTCTCTTGGGACGTCTTCCCTCTGCCCCGTCTTATTTCCTTCCTTCCTGTTCATAGGGAGATGCCAACAGCCTCCCCAGATAATCTTTATTATTACTATTTTGCTTTGTATCCTATCCCCTATTTTTTCCCTCTCCCCTCTACCGTTCTACCTTCTCAGGGCAGAGTCAGCTATGTTTCTCCTCCACCTCCTACCGGGGGAGGTTGGCTCACCCCTGTGAACGTGGGCTGGGTCCTCAGCCCCAGTACGGGGAGCGCCCTGACAGGAAGAAAGAGCTCAACCCATTTCTGTCTTCTCAGAGCACATCAGCTTTTGCTCACAGGTCACACCCCCCCCTCACCGGGCCACAGAAACATTTCCAGGCTCCAGCACAGCAGGGGCGGGCCCCGGTAACTTGAAACAGCCCGCAGTGATGGCCTTGGGCCATTACAATATTTTTTGGTCTTGGAAAGAATACTTGCAAATTACGAAAATTACGCCATTTCCTTCGCCCACCAGAAGCACCCAAATTGCATTTTGATCACGTTACAGAGGAAGCCCCGATACTTGGCTTTGAGGTTCAGATGTGTCTGGTTTTAATCACGGCCTGTGATGGTTTTCTAGTTCCCTCAGATTGGACTAACGCAGAAGACACCAGAATCCATCACAAGTGCTATGTTAAAAGAACCCCACAGCCCACGTGTGTCTCAGCAAGTGGAGGGGAGGCTACCCCCAATCTACAAGGTTCGAGAGAAGGTGAGTCCCGAGTGCTGGCCCGGGCCACGCGTCCCTGTGGCTCTCCAAGGGGGCGGCACCCACTGGCATTCCTGGCCTGTCAATTCTTCCTCGGAAGGAACTACTCTTTCGTCATCTTTGGGTCCTTAAATGCCGGTAGCATCCCACCTCCTATCCTGGTCACTCTGACACCCCAAATACTTCCTAGAAGGAACTGCCTCCTGGCTCAGACAATCAAGTTAGGCTCCTCTGTGGACAGGAAGACACCATCTTTGGTTACAGCTCACAGATCGTTAACAGGCACGTTCTGCCTCCCTGGCCAGTTCACCAGCGACTTCAGGGGCACGAAATGGCCTCAGGGAGAAGCCAGTGTGGACTTCACCCTTAGCTAACTCACGCAGCCAACTTGGGCCAGGATCCTTATCGGTCAGAGGAAGAACTTTGGTCTTGATGGCCTCCAAAGTCCCTTTCCAGCTTTCAATTCCACGAGCTTATACACTTGTCCTTCTTTGCCTCCAAAGAGGGTGTTTTGAAAGAGAATTTTTATGATTTTCCGCAAGGTCACCAATGAGGTTGACTTTTAAAGCCTTGAGTTGACAGGCACACCCATGACCTCCTGTCCCTCGCCGTCTGCTCCTCTCCGGTGATGGGTTTGGTTCTGTCTGCAGGTTCTGCCAGCACGCTGGGGTTCTGATGTGTCTTTTTTCCAACTCCTTCCCAATCTCTTCTAGCAAGCGGCAGATAACAACTTCCCCTTCTCCGTACACGACAATCGCTACAGCTTTCAGAGCTCTGGATGCTACCTTGACTCTGTGAGTATCTCCCTCCAGAGTACTAGCAAAACTGAGAGCGCCTCTAGTTTGCTAGACGATTTTCCCCAACTCGGGAACAAGGTCATGTGTGCACCTCACACTTCTCAAAGTATGAACTGCCCCATTCGCGAGCTTTCGTGGGAAGGTCTGTAACGGGAAAGAGGGGTTTCCCAGGTGTGTCTCTGGTGGACAGAACCAAGCCCCCCCGGGACAGGTCAGAGGGAGTCGAGCTTACAAAGTACAAAGGACTTCCCATAACTGGAGTTGTCTTTCCCCTAGAGGGGGTGAGTTGCCCTCAGCGGAGAAAATAAAGTCTGAGAGCACGTAGTGGTGGTTAACACAGCACCGTGCCGTGGAAACCTATATGTTGTGAGTGGCACACGCGACTGGAAAGGTTCTAGTAGCCCCGTGGAGTAAAAAAGAGGTGACATTAATTTTACTAATGTATTTTATTTAACTCGATAATTCCCCAAATGATCCGTTCGACATGTAATCAATGTAAACATTACTCATGAGATATTTTACATTCCCCAAGCGAAGTCTTTAAAATCCAGTTTTGTGTTTTATTCTTGTGACACCTCTGAGTTTAGAAGACCCACATTTGCAGTGCTCATGTGGCCACGGGGCTGTCAAAGTAGGCAGGGGAGGGTTAACACAGCTGAGGTAGAGGGTTGGATCACGTGATCTCTGAGACTCTTTACCAACTCTGAAAGTCCATGATGATGACGACGACGACGTGAATAATACCCACCATTTGTAAAGCATTTGCCCTGTGCTAGCATCTCCTACGATCTCATTGAACCATCATGACAACATTGCTGGCTAATTACTCTTATCATCCCCGATTTAAAGATGAGGAACCTGAGAACAGTGATGCTAAAAAGCTTGCCCGAAATTACTCTTTCCTCCAGGCTACCATCTTTAAGATAAATTGAAGTGGTTTAACCTAAAAAAGAATCTGGCTTTCCCTGGCAGAGTGTTGAACACAGAGCGAGAATACCCACTCTGCCTGACTCTCTAAATGGAATGTTTAACATCATTTTTTAAATTATCAAAGTAACAGATGTCCTTTACAACTTTCAAAGAATACAGAATTAAATAAATTTTCTTGAAAATTTGCACTCTTACTTTCCCTCCTCACAATCCTACCTTGATGACTCACAGATAATGGTTTGGTGGGCAAAATTTGAGAATTTTTTGCAATTCACATGCAAATATACACATATAAGCGTATATGTTGTTAATGATATAAACAGGATTGTACCACATATATTCTATCAGAGCTATGTTAGTCTCATAGAAAACACTGGAAGCTTTCCAACTTCCTCTACATTCTGGGCTGGTTTATATAAAGTGTGGAATTTCAGTTTAACGAGGTTTAGGTAGAATTTGCCCATAAAATTACTTGAGTTTGAGAACGTTTTTAGTTTTTGTTTTTTTTGTACTGTTTTCCCTTTTTAATTTCTCCATTGATTATTAATCTATTAAAACTGTCTATTTTTTTTTTTTTTTAATTTTTAAGGGTTTATTTATTTATTTATTTAGAGAGCAATTGAGGAGGGGAGTGGCAAAGGGAGAGGGAGAGAATCCCTGATTCAATCTCACAACCTCTCATGACTGTGAGGTCATGACCTGAGCCAAAATCAAAAGTCGAACGCTGAACCGACTGAGCCACCCAGGTGCATTGTTAAGATTTTATTTTTAAGTAATCTTTACACCCAATGTAGGGCTTGAACTCACAACCCCGAGGTCAAAGTCACACACTCCACCAACCGAGTCAGCCAGGTGCTCCCCAACTTTCTATTTCTTCTTGAGTAGATTTTGTTGACATGTGTCTAAAGTGTATTTGTTTCCAAATCTGTTGGTGTAACATCTCCTAAAATACTCTTAGTTTGCTGTTCTTTTATATCTTTTTTGGTTGCGTGTTTAATTCATATACTTGCAACTGTTTTTGTTAGTAAACCTACTAAAACTAGGAATTTTCCTTAGATTATTGCTTTGGCTACATCTGAACATGTTTTTAAACTAGAGTTTCATTATTATTTGCTTCCAAATAGTCTATGATTTAATTTTTAACTCTAAAAATAATTTAGAAGAATGTTTTGAATTTTCTACGTAGCTAGAATTTTTTCAGATCAACTTCTGTTGCTAATATCTAGTTCTATGGTTTATATAAGTTCTATAGAATATGAATTTTGAATTATAAAGATTATCTTTGTTATCTTGTACATGATTGATTTTAACAAAAATTTCATGGGTGTTTACAAAGTTGGTTGCAAAATTCTTAATTTTATTAAGGCCATTATTTATGTTATTCAAATCCTTCATAACCTTTTCTTAATTTTTGTCTTCATTTGTCAATTTTTCCTTCTAAGATTATTCTTGAGTTTCTAAATTTTTTTAACCTTATGTAATTCTTTCAACCTTATGTAGTTTAATATCATATTTTTCTGCATAATAATTCATGAATATTTTATGTTCTTGGTGGCTCTTATTATTTATCAATACGAAGCACCTTTTACATACTTTAGTGTTTTTAGGCATGAATTCTGAATTGCAATATTAGCTTTGCCACTATTACTTTCCTTTTTTTTTTTTTAATAATTTATTGTCAAATTGGTTTCCATGCAACACCCTGTGCTCATCCCAACAGGTGCCCTCCTCCATGCCCACCCCCCATCAATCCTCAGTTTCCCCTCTTCCCCACCCCCCATCAATCCTGTTTATTCTCAGTATTTAAGAGTCTCTTATGGATTGCCTCCTTCCCTCTCTGTAACCTTTTTTTTCCCCTTCCTCTCTCCCCTGGTCTTCTGTTGAGTTTCTCGGGATCCGCTTATGAGTGAAAACATGGTATCTGTCTTTCTCTGCCTGACTTATTTCACTTAGCATAACACCCTCCAGTTCCATCCACGTTGCTACAAATGGCCAGATTTCATTCCTTCTCATTGCCAAGTAGTATTCCATTGTATATATAAACCACATCTTTTCTATCCATTCGTCAGTCGATGGACATTTAGGCTCTTTCCATAATTTGGTTATTGTTGAAAGCGCTTCTACAAACATTGGGGTACAAGTGCCCCTATGCATCAGCACTCCTGTATCCCTTGGGTAAATTCCTAGCAAACACTATTACTTTCCTATTGCTCACATTCATTACTTACATTATGGTTTATTTCTTTGTCTTTTACTTTTTAGTCAATTTGTATTTTTTAAAAAAAGTTTCTTTTATGTTTATTCATTTTTGAAAGACAGAGAGAGACAGAGCAAGAGCAGAGGAGGGGCAGAGAGAGAAGGAGACACAGAATCCAAGCAGGCTCCAGGCTCTGAGCTGTCAGCACAGAGCCCGACGCGGGGCTCGAACTCACGAACCGTGAGATCATGACCTGAGCCGAAGTCGGACGCTTAACCGACTGAGCCACCCAGGCGCCCCTGTATTTTTTTAATTATAAATAGAATAGAGCATTTTTTTTTAAATCTAAGAGTCATTGTTTCTTTGTATAAGAATTCCATCCATTCCAATTGTTATGATAATTTATGTTTTGGGTTTTATTTCTGTTGTTTCATTGTCTGTTTCCTATTTACCATGTTTGCACTTTGTTTCTTTTAATTTGTCCCTCTCCTGACTTAGCTAGATTGAATTTATTTGCTCACTGGCTTCTATTGTCTACCAGTGGCTACCCTTAACTATAAATGTTTAAGAAATGCATTGATATTATATTATCCTATGAATATAAAATGTAATATCTATAGTTACCCCCCAACTCCCAGCCCCCAAAGGTATGGCAAGTTCTTCAACGTACTGACCTTCCTCACTTTAGTGGCCAGACTGTGCTGTCCCAACTCACGGAGGTGCCATTTTCATGGGATAATGTTAAGTGGCACCTCCTGGGTTTCACAGCTATCAAATTGAAATCCTACAAATTTCAGTTCCAGATTTGTTTCTCTCTCCCCCCCTTCCTCCCCCCTCCATTCCTTCCTTTTTGTGGATTCTTACCTGAAGTTTCAATATATTTCAATTTTTCATAGTTACATTATCAGCAAGTATTTAGACGTGTTTACATTTTTTTTTATTTTTTTATTTTTTAGAGAGAGCAGGGAGGGGCGGAGGAGAGAGGGTGAGAGAGAATCCCAAGCAGGCTCTGTGCTGTCAGCTTGAACTCACAGGCTGTGAGATCATGACCTGAGCTGAGATCAAGAGTCAGATACTTAACCGACACCTCAACAATCTTCTGGAAGGATTAGGGCTTCTGTTGTTATTCCCGGCAAGTAGTTAGACTTAATTACAAGCTTTACTTGTTGCTGTCCTTGTACCTCTTTCCCCTATTCATTTTGTCTCTTTCTTTTATTTTACTTCACTTTTTTTCCTGGACTATCGGCAAGTACCTTGTTAGAAAGGTGCTCGGGCAGCATCTTCCCTTGGTGTCTCTAGAACCAGCCTCTCCCGTTCTCTCTGCCCCAGCACCAGGGACACATCTATGGGGACTACATTCCTCCTCAAACCCCTTGGATCTGGAGCCTCTACACTGTCCCCGTGAGGTTCCCCACAAATAGTCCCGTTACTAAACTCTCTTCCAATTACCCTAAATTGAGGGTGCCACCTGCTGTCACTCTGAATGACACTGGTCCTTATGAAACAACAAACTCACTTTGCTACAGAGGGTCCTTGTGTGATTTTTTTCAGCTTCCCGTGGGTTTATCGGATGTCACTCCATCATGAGTCCAGGACGATCTATAATGTAAAGTCTGGGCAATCTCATGTCCGTTTCCTTCTAGTCTTTTGTCGAAGCATAGTGTTTTCTTCTAATTATGGGTCAGATCGAAAGCACAATTCTGAATACAGAGTAATTCTCAGGTTCACATGTGAGGTCCTGAGAGTTAATGAGGAATCCTGTGGGCAGACCCCCAAGGGTGTTGTTTCCTGAGTGGGAAAGAGTTCAGCTTCCCTCGGAGTGAGAACCATCTACCCCATTGAATGCTGGGATGCAGCCAGAGGCAGATTCACCGAGGTGCCACCTGGGTGCAGAGAACCTGACTGGGGTGCCTGGGAGTCTAGGCTGGCTAATAGGCTGTTTCCAGCTGTGGTCTCTCTGGTTCTGCCCTCTATGTCTCTAGAAGACCAATCCCCTTGGCAAGTAAATCCATTGGTGGAAGTGGAAGGTTACGAGAACAATAACGAAACTCCACCAGCATGCTTTCGGTGTTGATTTATAGGTTGGTAAAGGATACCTCTCATAGCCATTGCCATGTTGTGTATTAAGACATAGGCTATCATGTAGCTGGTTTTATTAAAGACTTCAGAACTCTTTGACTTTGAATATTTTTCTCCTAATCTTCTTATAATTCTTCTCCAGGGCCTGGGACGTAGGAAGATCTCCCCAGAGAAAAGGCAACACGTTTCAAGAAATTTCAATCTGTGGGCATGTGACTATGTCCCATCTTATCTTGATGGCTTTTCAAATAACCAAATATCTTATGTCTGTCAAGAAATCGTGGTGGTCCCAATTTTCAGACGCTTCCCAAAGCATTATAATGAGATATGGAACTCTTTTAAATTTATTCCTCAGAGAAGCTATACAGAGGTTTTGAAAAAGAATCCCAAAGTAAGTTTTACTATTGACAAATTTTTGGTTCTTCACGGGAGCCCTAAATCCTTCCAGAAGATTGTGGATGAGTTTTGTAATATTGGTATTGCCCTGGACATTCTAAAAGCATGTGTTTTCCGGTCCAGCACCACTAGTCGAAATAGGATTTACATTAGAGGTTAGAGACTGTATACGCCTTACGCGGAGGTGAAGTACTCTTGCAGTGATAAACAGAGACTAAAGTCCTTATGTGGAGAAACAAGAAAAGCTACAGATTACGTTATCATCATATCATTATGTTGTTATGTTATCACTCCCCACCTTGAAAATATTTCTGTTTTTTAATAAGGTTGAAAAACATTCAAGTCCTTATAAAATAAAGACATGCGAAGATACACACACTGTAAATGAAAGGATTTTGAACAAAAAATGTATTTGAAGGAACTTTGAAATTGCCACATTACCTTTGGGTGAAGTTTTAAAAATTATGTAATTAATATATGATTCTATTTTTCTTTTGAAAGTTCAAACAATACAGAGGAACCAGAAGTCCCCCTTGATTTCATCACATCTCCAATCCTTGTCCTGTCCCCAGAAGTAAGTTAACCATTTGTTTCTATTCTGTGCTCTTGTAATGTGTAACTACATATACATTTTGAACATAAACTGTTATACAGACCATAATGCTCTATACCTTTCTTTTTTTTTAAATTTTTTCTGATGTTTATTTATTTTTGAAGGAGAGAGAGACAGAGCGTGAGGGAGGAGGGGCAGAAAGAGAGGGAGACACAGAATCCTCCGAAGCAGGCTCCGGGCTCTGAGCTGTCACCACAGAGCCCAAAGCGGTGCTCGAACTCAAGACTGCGAGATCATGACCTGAGCCGAAGTCGGCCGTTTAACTGACTGAGCCACCCAGGCGCCCTTTTTTTTTTTTTTTTCTTGGATTTTCTATGCAGACAATTATATTGCTCGTGAAAATGGTAATTTATGTCATTGATACCATTTATACATTTCCCCCCGCCCCCTGGTTTTGCATCAGGCACAATTTGAGTATTAGCACAGATAGTCCTTATTTTGAACTTAATCAGGCTGCTTCTAATGTGCCACTCTGAAGTCTGACTATTGCTGTAGGTTTTAGATAGATAATCTCTATCTAGTTAAGAATCATCTCATTTTTCTTAAATTTATTATCTATTTTGAGAGAGAGAGAGAGAGAGAGAGAGAGCATTCACATGCCCATGAATGAGGGAAGGGCAGAGAGAGAGAGGGAGAGAGAATCCCAAGCAGGCTCTGCAGGGTCAGCACAGAGCCCGATGCGGGCCTTGATCTCACGAATGGTGAGATCACGACCTGAGCCCAAATCGAGAGTCCAACACTTAACTGACGGAGCCACCCAGAATGATCTCTTATTCTTTATTTCCTGTTTTCTTCCCCCTAAGATATATTTTTTTAAGTCCATGTAAAGTATGTACATGGGAAAAAGAGAATTAAACAATGAAATACCGTTTCCCTGATGTCCTTGACCTCAGTCCCCATTTTTCCTCCCAGTGTCAGCCCTACTGACACTTTTTTGTGTGTGCCTATGTTTCCAGGCAGCCTGTATAGATCCTCTCTCTGCCTCCCTCTCCCTCTCCCTCTCCCTCTGTCTCTCTCTCTCTCTCTCTCTCTCTCTCACCCTTTAACAAACATCAATGGCAGACACCGTTCCACTGTTGGTCTCTGCGGTTCCACTAACAACTGCACTTACGAATGTGTCTTTGAAGTTTGAAAGTAAGTATCAGTACCTACAAATCTACTTCTTTTGTTAAGCGCGGCCGCCTGGCATTTCATTACACGGGTGCGTCGTGCTCCCGGAATCTTTTGGTGGGCATTTGTGCAGTTTTCTGTCTTTTCCTCCTGTAAACACCTTGATAGGTAGATATTTGCAGCCATGTCCAAGCACTTCTGCATGGCAAAATTCATAAAAATAAACTCGTTCAACTGAAGAACACGTGGATTTTAAATTTTAGTTTACGTTACGTTTAAAAAATCTTAAGATCAAATTTTCTAAAAGGGGCTATGCTCCAGCTTACAACTTCCCTAACAAGATACAAGATACGGGCGCTTCTGTTTCCCACACGCTTGCACAGCCAAAGTTTTTTTTCGATATTTACCCATTTGTTAGCTAAAAAAAACCAAAAAACAAACAACAAAAAACAAAACTGGCATCGTATTTTGATTTGCATCTCTTTCATTGTGTGTGTGTGGCTATTGAAAAGCCATTGGTGTTTCTTTTGCTGTGAACTGTTTTTCTGCATCTTTCACTAGTTTTCCTATTGGTTCTTTTGTCTTATTCTTCAATTATTTGTATGGTTTCTATTTTTTTTAAGTTTATTTATTTTGAAAGAGAGAGCGAGAGAGCAAGCAGGGATGGTGCAGAGAGAGGAGAGAGAGAATCCCAAACAGGCTCCATGCAGCCCTGATGCAGGGCTTGAACTCACGGACCGCGACACTTAACCGCCTGAGCCACCCAGGCACTCCTGGTTCTTGATGTATTAAGATATGGAGGCTTTTGTATCAAATGTGTTGCAAGTGTTTTATCTAGTGTGTTGGTTATTCCCTCGTTGTTACTGTATGTATTTCTAATTAATAGACTTTGAGCAGTTTTAGGCTTACAGGAAAATCGGATGGGAAGTATGCAGTTCCCATACACCCACTCTCCCCCCTTCCTCACCTACCACGGTTTCTCCTATGGTTAACATCTTGCACAGGTGTGGTATGCACTATATTTTTAGTTCTGCATATATTTTCGTGTAATAGGATGTATGAATCTCCTATTTAATGGCTTCTGGATTTCATGCCTTGCTTAGGACCTCCTTTGAGACTATGAAATAATTCTAAGAGCTTATTGTAGTTTTTTTTTTTAATGTCTGTTTATTCATTCATTCATTCATTCATTTTGAGAGAGAGAGGAAGAGAGAGAATCCCGAGCAAGCTCAGCGCCGAGCCCCACGCAGGGCTCGATCTCACGACCGTGAGATATCATGACCTGAGCAGAAATGAGGAGTTGGATGCTTAACCAACTGAACCACCCAGGCGCCCCAACTTTATATATGGGGCCCCATATATATATATATATAGCGCCCCAACATATATATATATATATATATATATATATATATATGGGGTGACGTTTTAGCAAATGACGTTTTGGCGCCTATTGAGATGATCATATAAATTTTCTATATTAATCTGTGAGTGTAATAAAGTATATCCATGGATTTTCTAATGGTGAACCGCTCTAGCATTCCTAGAGACAAACTGTAGTTAGTTGTTTCTGATATGATGTATTATTCTTTTGATAAATTGAGGATTTGATATGCCATTTTTAAAAGGATTTTAAAATCTATTTTTACTATGCCCTGACACTGCTTGTACAAATTGCAAGTGTCTATAGAATTTGCTACTAAATCTCCCAGACCTGGTGCAGTTTTCAGGTACAGATCCTGATCCTTGAACATCTTTTCAATGTATTTTATAGAAATTAGTCTGTATCTTCTCTGCCTTTTTTTCTTTTTCTCTAATTGTGGCCACTTTTTTTAAAAGCTTATTTATTTGTTTTTAGTAATCTCCACACTCGACGTGGGACTCAAACTCACGACCCCAAGATCAAGAGTTGCCCACCCCTCCAACTAAGCCATCCAGGGGTCCCCATCTAAATTTGGTTGCTGTTATTTGTAGAGGAAATCATCTGTTTCATATGGATTTTTGAATTTTGGGTATTTAACCTAGTTATTCTCTCTAATGCTTTAAAGTTACATCCTGTCCTTCGACACGTTAAATGTTGGTCACATGTCTTTGCTCTGTTTACCGAATCTACATTTTCGCCGCTGCTGTTTGCTTTTGATCTTACTAATTTATGCTTTCCTGTTTATGTATTCTGTTCTTGGGCTTATTTTTATTTTTCCTAGCTTCTCCAGGTGAAAGCATAACTCAATTATTTGCAGCCTTTCCTGTTTTCTTGTAAATGTAGGCAAGGCAATTTCTTTCCAATGCAACTTTGTAGACACATCATGCTCCTCTACTTATTGTTAATTTTATTTTTATTATTTTTTTTACCTTGTTTCCCCCTTGTTAAAAAAGTTTTTATTTACATTCCAGTTAATATACAGGGTAATATTGGTTTCAGACGTACAGCGTGGTGATTCAATGCTCCTGTACGACACCCGGTGCTCATCACAGCACGTGCGGTCCTTAGTCCCCATCACCGTTCCACCATTCCTGCTGCTCGCCTCCCCCCTGGTAACCACCACTTTGTTCTCTAGAGTTAAGAGTCTGTTTCTTGGTTTGCCTCTCAGACACACAGATCAATGGAACAGAATAGGAAACCCAGAAATGAACCCACAACTCTGTGGTCAATTAATCTTCGACAAAGCACGAAAGTACATCCATTTTCAAGTAGCTTGTCATTTTCTTTTTTCACCCAAGAATTAGTACGAAGTATGTTTTCTGTGGGGTGCCTGGGTGGCTCAGTTGGTTGAGCATTCAACACTTGATTTTGGCTCCAATCATGATGTCACAGTTCGTGAATTCAAGGCCGGAGTCAGGCTCTGAGCCTGCTTGGGATTCTCTTGCTCTCTGCCCCTCCCCCGCTTGCTTAGGCACAAGCATGTTCTCTCCCAAAATAAATAAATAAATAAAAACCTTTTAAAAAGGACTATATTTTTCCGTTAATTCTTTTGTTATTTTTCATGGTCTGTATTTTATTAACTGATTAATTTTTGCGTTGTGGTCAGTAACTAAGATCTGTATAATTTTTGCTTACAGAAAGGTTGAAAGTGCTGTGGCTTAACACATTGGTCAGTTTTTGCAACTGTTTTATGTGTTTGAAAAGGATGTGTAATTACCCCTTAAAAATTTTATTTTGAAAGCAGTATAGATCTGTACAAAGTTGTGGGGTTTTTTTTTAAGTGTTTGAGGGGGTGAGGGAAGAGCAGAGAGAGGGAGACAGAGAATCCGAAGCAGGCTCCATGCTGTCAACAAGGAGCCTGATGTGGGATGAATTTCCTCCCATTTTCTCTCCCCCCACTCCTACTCCCAGGTGCCCTCACAAACCCTCAGTTGCCTCACTCCTGCCTCGCCTCGCCTCTCTCTGCCCAAACACCAGCAATCGCCAACAGGAGTTACCCCAAACTCAGTGTGCTAGGGATGAAATTCACAAACTCACGAGAAAGGTTTGCAGAACCGTATCTGCGATTGGGTGAAGGAGGGACACAGCGATGGGGGAAGATCAGCCTCCGCTCTTGGGGATTGAAGAATGGGGGGGCATGTTTACCATCGACAAAAACACAAATTAGAGAACTGGCCCTTAAACCCAGTCTTTTCTCATTTAATTGTTTTCTACACAAAATGTAAATACCACTGTCCCACGACCTCACCTTAAGGGCTCAATCCGGTGAACCAAGAACAAAGGACACAGCACTTTAATGGAAGGGGAGCCCTCAGGGACTCAGGTGAACTCCCCAAGTACAATAACCCACTTTACCGAAATAAAAGTCTCTAATAACTTGGCACAATGTCAATGACTTGCCATTGTTGGTTCTTTGTTTTAGTGCGTTGTTTTGAACAGAGGAATAAACAGCCAGTTAAAGAAACCCCAACTTACTAATCAATTACATGCAGGTGTTTATAGATTTCTGCTGTCTTAACGAATGAGACTTGGACTTGTGCCATCCTAGAAATGACTTAGATGCTAAAAGAACAGCTGATGGTTTGGCAATACTCTTTCAGAGCAATGCTGCCTAATATCCCTCCCGGAGCCACACCGGGAAGCTTCCGTTACTTACTGTGCATGTTGGAAGCATGTGCCTAGCGACTGGCTTTCTTGTTTATAAAAATCAGATCTCAGGCCCTTAAAGATCAGAGTTAAAAGAGCAGAGAGATGATCTCCTATTTGAAGCCCACCCTTGAACACTGTCTATTTTTAGGCAGAGAAGCACATTCTCGTTTGGTCTGTTTTGACACTTAGGACTATTTTTAAAGACTGCCTTGTGCCGTCTCTTTGTTTTGCACGTTTTGTCGCCGTCTTCGGCCAAAGCCATCCCTGTTCTAGTGGCTGCGCACCAGGTTCAGATGCGGTGGCTGGCTGTTCCTGCCGTGGCTGATAGGCTAGCCATCCCCGGAACAGGGTCCACTTGGCATTTTTGCGGTCAACTGCAACTCGAATCAAAGTTCAGGACACATCGCCGCTGTCCCGTGGGCCAAGACAAAAGGACGCTTCACCCAATGGAGCATTTTTTTTTTTTTTAATCTACAGAACTGGTACCATATTGAGGACTCCTGAGGTGGGGGGAGCTGTGTGTGGGGGAGGAAGGGCTTGAAATGACAAGCTAAGTATAGGTTCCCCATATGTTCCGCTGAGTTCATGAAAGAATCCATGCTGTTATGGTAACACCCTGAGGACCATAAAACAAGCAAGAAGAATCCATTTCCTCCTCTGGGCTCTTTGCTGCTGCCCACAATCTTGGGTCCTAATGCGATATCCGGAGCCCAAGATGTGGGTCGAGCCCCTTTTAGCTCGGGTCTGGGCTTGGTGGCTTAACACCACGGCTCAAGTCCTGCTTTTCTCTGGGCGGAGTGAGGCTGGCACTTCCCAAACACACAGGGTAGTCATTCTCGAGTGCCCGTGCCGTGCGGAGGACTCGGAAAGCACTGTGTAAGTGTGAAATGCTGTACGTTGCCTTTATAAGTACCTATCAAAACAAACGAAAACATCTCATTTAACACCCAGTATTTAAGTAAACACGTTGCAAATATACCAAAATAATCCCCCCCAAATATTAAACAACAAATCAACCCCCTGTCAGAGCCTGACTCACTGAATAAATGGAATGAATAAAATTGTAACTCACACGCTTGACTACGGCTCTATGAAATTGTCGAATTTGTGAGGTGTAGCGTGTGATTTCTGCACAGAAGAACCAAAATAACTTCAAACGCTGTCTTCTCTCCCCCAGTCGAAATCAAACAGATCTGCAGGTTTCCAAATTGGGCCATACCGGCACGAGAGCACACATCACATTTTCTTCCCTTCTTTCCCTCCCCCCTGCCCAAACAGGAGGCAGCGTCAGAAAGTCAGATCCAAGAAGCTTTGTTTCGGCTCCACCTGGGCGCTGGTCTGGTCGTGTCGCTTGGAGCCGTGGAGCTGGTTCCCAGGGGAACGAACGAGTGTGCTCATGACCCAGGGTCACAGGGTTGTTCGCGGGATCGTAAGTGACCGCGGTAGCATCTGGCCTTCCCTGCCCTAGAACACATTGCTGTTCCTTAGGCCTGAAGGAGAAACGTTGAAGCTGTCGTAAATATTCTCCCGCCGTTTATAACCTTGGTCAAAGCACCCAGGACCCTTGTCAGCCACGAGTGACGTGTGCAGTCCTTCTGCACACGCCATGGCGGTCCCCAGAAAGGACGGGCAAGTCTCAACAACACCCCATGGGAGAAATCAGATTGTTCCCCTGAGAACAGACAGGCACCCAGGCCTGGGCAAACCAATGCCTGACATCTGTCACATTCGGGATCTTTAAAAGGAGGGATTTGGCTCTGTGCATCCACAGTCACTGGAGAGCTCAGCGTCTTTAGCCAATCAGGACAGTTCTGATCAAAGCAGGTATGTTTGCCAACTCAACCTGGCCTAATTTCTAGCTCCTTCCTAACAGGGCTCTGCCCCCTTCCCTTTGGGCCTCGTGAGCCACGTTCTCACGGGCACCAACTGAATAAATGTAAGACATGCCCAAACACCTCACGTGTTGACTCATCACTCAACGACTGTTTTTCGAGCCTCTGCCTTGGGCATTGGGGAACAAGGCTGAGCAGGGACAGACTCGCCCTCCCTCTCAGAGCGTGCCGTCCAGACTCCCTGTCAGCCGAGGAAATGCAGCCACCCCCTTGCAAGAGTCGAGGTTTCAAGCTAAGAATGCCGATTAAATGTGGATCGGGCAGTAATACTTTCAAAGGTCGTAATTATAATTTTATTAAGCTGTGATCAGGGAGATAAGATAAATGTCATAGAAATGTGTTTAATATTGGATACATAGGATATTAAAGAACAATTATGAATTTGTGTTTCTGGTGTACATGAAAATTTGGATTTGTGTAAGGGCGGGCAGAAGCAGAGCCTAATTTTTTATCTGCTGGATGAGAAACTGATTTTAATTCTTTCCCTGCTAATTAAAGGAAAATTAGAAAAACAAACGATTTGCTACAGCACTAAGTACGTTTTGATTACTTATGGATATAAGCAGTTATCTGGGTTTCATTTATTTACCCACGGAAAGCCTAACGATAGGTGAAATTACGAGTCGGGTAATGGGGAGGGACTGTGGGCTTACTCAGCTGAGGGGGTGAGGTCCGTGTTCCCACCGATGGCTGGGACGTGAAGTCGAGGTGCTCCCCCCTCCCCCGTTCACGCAGCGAGGGCTGTGCGGGGAGACAGCGGACGCACTGGGTTGTTCGAGAGGTGATGAGAGAGTGGAGGGAGCAGAGTCAGGCTCGAGGTGCCAGGGGCAGCACAGGAAACTTCCAGCGGGCAGCTGGGCGCTGGGGTTCAGCTCAGGAAGAACACCAGATCTGCAAGGAGGAGATAGGATGACAGCTTGATGCGGGGAAGGGGGGTCGACAGAAGGCTTTGTTTGTTTGTTCGTTTGTTTTGGCTTAAAACAACCCAAATTTATTACAGTTTTGGAACCCAGAGCCAAAATAGGTCTCAAAGGACAGAAATCAAGGTGTGGGCAGGGCCACACCCCTTCCCAGAGGTTCTAACGGAGAGAATCCAATTCCTTTCCCTTTTTGGTTTCTGGGGCCACCTTGGTTTGCAGCCCCTTCCTCCATTCTCAGAACCAGAGTGGCTCCAAGTCCTACCCATGTGGCCTGGTTCTGTCGTCATATTCCCTCTCAGCTTTTTTCTTTTTTTAAACCAAGGGAAGAGTAGCGTGTACGAGGCAAAGAAGGGAAGCACGTGGATGGACTGAGACAGCCTGGGGAGGAGGGGGAGGTAGGTGAGGCCAGAGCAGTGCTGGGTGGGTGTGCACCCAGAGGGGGCCGGCCTCCGGGCGAGGCTCAGGGGGCAGGCATGGAGAGGAAGAGAGGAGAGCAACCTTCAAGGGCGAGGGAAGACTTCAGTCCCTCTGGAGTGACCATGGTCCTAGGGAGAAAAAGGGTAGGGCTGCAGCTCAGAACCAGGTGCCTGAAGCAGAACCTTGTGGAAGGGGGGGGTGGGTAGAGTTGTCCTTTCGGGTGATGGCCGGAAAGCCAGCCACGGGGAGATGGTCTGGATGGACACAGGGCTTGGTCCTGCTTTGGGATTTCCCAGCAGGTGGATGCCAGGGGATGGCCTAGGGCAAGGCTTTTGAGGCTGGCTGCACCCTTGACCTCCTGGGACCTGAAACCCGCTGAGGCCGGGGCCCCACCCAGCTCAGTTACATCGGGTCCCTGTGCTGGGGTCTGCTTTGGTATTTTTACTTTTATTAGTTTTTTAATGTTTATTATTGAGAGAGAGAGAGAGAGAGAGCGCGCGCGCACATGTGAGCAGGGGAGGGTTAGAGAGAGAGGGAGACACAGAATCCGAAGCAGGCTCCAGGCTCCAATCCGTCAGCACAGAGCCCGTCGCAGGGCTCGAACTCACGAGCCATGAGATCATGACCTGAGCCGAAGTCGGACGCTTAACTGACTGAGCCACCAAGTGCCCCTGAGTTTGGTATTTTTAAAAAGCTCCCAGATGATGGCAGGGCCAGTGAGGCTGAGAGCTGCTGGAGGGACAGAAGGACACATACTGTCAATACACCCGGGCTTTTGGAGAAGCTGGAAGAGTATGGGGATGAGGGAATGGCACTGAGCAGGCCGTGGGGCATAGGCGTGGGCACTGCCACGGTGCCACGGTGGGGCGCAGGCGTGGGGCACATCTGTAGAGCTGGAACACGGGCTTTCAACGAGTCATATCTGTGAACTTATTTAGAACTTTTGCAAACGTATCAAAACTGAGTCTCGTTTGGTTATTCATTTAATGCGTCACCTTTATAACATGGTTGAGCAGTACAGGATGTGTTGAGATTTGAGGTGTCCTAGAAATTCAGGCTGTCCGGTCACCAGAGAGAGAGAGAGAGAGAGAGAGAAGAGTCTCTGGGGACTGGGGTCCAGTCTGGGCTGCGATGGAACCCCCAGCCCGGAAGCTCATTCACGCAGTGAAGGTGCAGCAATGGCCAAGTGTGTGTGGAAAACAGGAGCCAACGTGCGGGGCCTGGCAGGACCTTGAGCGCACAAGGTGATACCAGGACGCTGCCAGCTTCTCAGGCCTGGATGATGGCAGTGTTTGGGGACAGCAGAAGACTGCATACTTCCCCTGTCTGCCATACCCCCATTCCCTAGGACCCAACATCTGCCTGGCATACAGAACATGGGTGCAAGGAGACTGCCAAAAGAACATTCTGGAAAGTCTCTGCAGGGGCCATTTGTGAAGGGTGGTCCTAGCTTACTGGGTGAGAGTGCAGCTCTGGGACCCAGCTCAATTGTTACCTTTGTGGGCTAATCACATCACTCCTAACTCTTGGTTTTCATATCCTTTTACGGAGTCTAATTAGGGGCCCCACCTCCTAGAATTAAGGATTACAGGAACAGGTGCATGCAAAGCGTTCTTCAAAGTGCGAGGCGGGGCGCCTGGGAGGCTCAGTCGCTTGTGCTTTCCGACTCTTGATTTTGGCTCAGGTCATGATCTCACGGTCATGAGATGATACCACGCATTGGACTCCTCGCTGAGCCTGGAGCCTGCTTGGGATTCTCTCTCTCCCTCTCTCTCTCTCTGCCCCTTCCCCACTCGCGTTCCTGGAAGACCCTGATGGCCAGTGAGGCCTGCAGGCTGACCCCTCTGGGTCGCTTCTCTTGGATGAGTGGAGCACTGGGACGGTGCCCCCCTTCTGTCAAGACTCTTTGCCATTTGCCATTCACAAAATCGGGTCCCTAGTTACGATTCTCCGGCAACAAGAGTGGATTGCATCGATTCCTAGAGAACCAAACAGTATTGGGTTGGCGATGGGTCTGATGTGGCCTTGACCCCTCATCCTGCCTTGTGAAGGGAAGACCTGGCCATTCCAAACCCCCCCCACCCCCCCCACCCCCCCCACCCCCCCGCCGCACTGCCCTGGCTGGAAGCAATGTTTCTTCTTTCTCCTCTGAGCTTCCTCACAGCCCTGAGTGCGCGGGTAGGTTAAGTATCTGCTCCCCCATCCTCCCAGGCTACTGGCACCTGGTGGACAGGCTCACACCCTTGCTTTTCACCTTCACCTTGGCACTTGCTTAGCTCATCCTCTGACGCTCACTCACGGTTCAGGACACTAATGAATGAGGGAGTGTCTCCAAATAGCCAACCATTAAAACTGGTGCTTTTTTTAACCTTACGATTTAAAAAAAAAAATTTTTTTTAGCGTTTATTTATTTTTGAGAGACAGAGACCAAGCGTGAGCAGGGGAGGGGCAGAGAGAGAAGGAGACACAGAATCGGAAGCAGGTTCCAGGCCCTGGCCTGCCAGCACAGAGCCCAACGTGGGGTGCAAACCCACGAACTGCGAGATCCTGACCTGAGCTGGCATTGGCTGCTTAACCAACTGAGCCACCCAGGTGCCCCGTAACGTTATGATTTTTTAATATTTTTTTAATGTTTATTCATTTTTGAGAGAGAGAGAGAGACAAAGTGAGAGCAAGGGAGGGGCAGAGAGAGAGGGAGACCCCGAATCCGAAGCAGGCTCCAGGCTCTGAGCTGTCGGCACAGAGCCTGACGTGGGGCTCGAACCCACGAAGTGCGAGATCGTGACCTGAGCCGAAGTCCAACGCTTAACCAGCTGAGCTGGTGCCCCGAACCTAATGATTTTTAACAAAACGGGCTTTTTCCATTCTAGAAACGGCAACGATCATTTTGCTTTATAAAGCTGTGGCAGGTGGGTAAAGACGGCTCTAGGGGGGCGCCTGGGGGGCTCAGTCGGTTAAGCCTCCGACTTCGGCTCAGGTCACAATGTCGCAGTGCGTGAGTTCGAGCCGCGCATCGAGCTCTGGGCTGATGGCTCAGAGCCCGGAGCCTGCTTCCGATTCTGTGTCTCCCTCTCTCTCTGCCCCTTCCCCGTTCATGCTCTGTCTCTCTCTGTCTCAAAAATAAATAAACGTTAAAAAAAAAAAAAAACGGCTCCACAAAGAGGACAGCGTTTCACCGAGGCCACATTTAGGGAAAAGAATGCTCCGGTTTTTCCCCTCTGAAGATAGGTACTCTTCAGTTATTTATATTTAATCACTGTGATAACAACTTTTGCTCTGAACTAAATATATGCAGAGACGCATTTCACAAGCCCCCTCCTCCTCTGGGCTGGGAGAGCAGGGAGCCGGCTTCCTCGGGCTCTGCGCAGTGGCCGGAACCATCTGCGCGGTGGCTGGAACAGTCTATAGTTTAAGTCCCCAAGCCCTCAGGTGCTACACAACATTGATCAGACTCAGAAAGTGTTTTTTTCAAAAAAAGCACGTATGTAACAGACATCTTTTATCCTTTCCCTTAAAAGACTGGACAAAAGCCAGCTTATTGTTTTTAAACGTCTGTACCGCACCCCCCCCCCCCCGCCCCAGTTTTTGGAAATCAAAGAAACTCATGGTAACTGATGTCCAAGGAGCAGACTCGAACCTTAAAGGCAGCTGAGCGACTGACTACTAATGGCCCCATAAAGCACTGCCCGGCCTTCACCTAATGCCTAATTACTCACCGGCATGCCTTTGCGTCGCCAGTGTCTGCTCAAACAATGCAGCCAAACAAGGTGGAACTGTGTCCATTTATGGGCAAGTCAAAGACCAATAAATAAAAAGTTTAATTTCCTGATTCCCTGAAGTCGATGGGGCTTAGAAAATACTCCCCAATCCTTCCAACAATGTCTCTCAAAACACCGTGTGACCAGCCACCTCGTCTCACATTTCATTGCTCATAAAAAGGAATCAGATAACGCTAAGTGAAAAAAAGGACACGAAGTGCACTGTGTTTACAGCTAAGAAACTATCCGCTTTGGGCTGAGGACTGGAACCCTACCATCGTTATCAGACCTTCGTGATGGGCGCAGGATCCCGGGAGATGGCTTCCCCTGTTTTCGAAATTTTCTGCTATCTTAGTTTTACAGCAAGCCCCCAAATTGAAAGTGATCAGCAAAATAATTAGTGAGTTGTTTATCAGGTGCTAGTACTCAGGACCAGCTCATCACATGAGGGCTCCGATGTGAATGAAGCAAACCAACCGAAAACTGAGAAATCCATTCAGGTATCCTCGGATTCCGTTTCTTAGCTTTCGTCTGGAGGGCTGTTGACTCCTGAACAGGTATCTGAAGTTCCTATCACTAATAAAAAGTAATCCTTCCTTAGGTCTTTGTTCCTTTTTTTAAAAATTTTTTTTTCAACGTTTATTTATTTTTGAGACAGAGAGAGACAGAGCATGAACAGGGGAGGGGCAGAGAGAGAGGGAGACACAGAATCCGAAACAGGCTGCAGGCTCTGAGCAGTCAGCACAGAGCCCGACGCGGGGCTCGAACTCACGGACTGCGAGATCATGACCTGAGCCAAAGTCGGATGCCTAACCGACCAAGCCACCCAGGCACCCCTACTTAGGTCTTTGTTCTTATTGAATTCTTTTTTTTTTTTTATTTATTTTAATGTTTGTTTATTTATTTTGAAAGAGAGGGGGGAAGAGAGAAAATCCCAAGCAGGCTCTGGACTGTCAGCGCCGAGCCCAACACGGGGCTCGATCTCATGACCCGTGACATCATGGCCTGAGCCAAAAGCAAGAGTTGGCCATTGAACTAACTGAGCCACCCAGGCGCCCCAGCCAGTTACGGAATTCCTTAAGGTAATTAATGATATTTGGGAAACTTTCCCCTCTGTAAGTATGATATGGGAAGATGAGGCAGTGAACTGGGGGTGTGATTCCAGGTCTAGGAAGAAAATGGGGAGAAACTAGCCGGGCTATTCACATGAACTGTCTAGAGAGAGCAGACTGTGCACAAAAATGGACAGAACCGATTCTGACCCGTTTCAGCCCACACCGTCGGGCTGAGCAAGCCGACATGATCTTCTCATCCCGGGACCACGTCTGAGGGTCTCACCGCTGGGCTGCTGCGGGGTCTGCTGACGCGGGAAGAGGTGGGGACAGAACATCAGCGGGGCTGGTTCTCTTACCCTGAATTTTTTCAACCGTTTCTCAAATGGGGGTCCTCAACGTGCCTCCCCGGCCCTTCCCCCTTTTCCGCCTCTTCCCTGCATGCGTTTTGTTGGCCAATCACTTACGCAGACAGCCATGGATTCGGAGGTCCCACGCGAGGCATCAGAGATACGACACGAAGAGTCGCGTCCCTCTTGGAATGCCAGCCTGCTTCAGAAAGGTCTCTCCAGTACTTTCCTCCTTTCCATTCCCACCAGCACTGCCCCAGCCACCCCTGCTTTTCAGCTTCCGGCTGTCATCTTTTGGCGTACCTCTTGCTTCTTGGATGGCCACCAAACACAGAGGGATTCTTCTAAAATTTACCCAGGTGCTGGTGCCCTTGCTTAAAAACGCTGAAGACTCATCTCAATGGATCGAGTTCAGCCTCCCTGCCATGCCCATTAACTACCACACCCACATGCCACCAATCAGGATACTGGTACCTGTCATTTCCCAGGCAGATGGCTCCTGTTGACATACTGGCCCTTGGCTCATGCTTTCCCTCTACCTACAGTGCTCTCCCAAACACCCCACAGAGGAGGTCCTGGATGCCGTTCACCTGTTGTTCAGGACTTAGCTCCAACTTCACCTTCTCAGGATTCTCCAACTCTCCAGCCCTGCCCTCCGTCAGCTCCTTTCTGACCACAATGCAGAATGTTCCAGATCAGGGGTGAGTTCTCTGTCCTACAGTTGACGGCCACACCGTGAGGGCTTCTGGCTACACCGCTGTCCCGAGAGAGCTTGTGGGTAGTGAGCCAATACCAGCGTGTGGTCTTCCTGAATACGAGGCTATTTTTTTTTTCCAGAACCAAAACACTTATATTTTTAAAAATGGAAAACCTGAATTAAGACTTGAGTTACATTCAGATAATTATAGGCAGCAGTCAATTTTCAGATTAAAGGAGGTTCCATTCGTTGAGAAAGCATTCTGACCCCACCCTTCCTTCAGGGTATCTGATTATGGCTTCGATGTCTGTTTCCAGGGTTACTAGTTTTTTTTTTTTTTTTTCTTTGAGATGTTTTTTTTCTTTAATGTTTATTAGTCATTCTTATTTCGCCCAGAAGTCCTTGATGGAATCTCTTAAATTGCAGGTGGAGGCGGGGGTGGAGAATGGGGGTCTGGGAGGGAGACGCCTCAGAAGAGAAGAGAGAAGTCCCCATTCCTCCCTACCCCCCACCCCCACCCTGACCACCTCCCACCCATCTGTGCTGGCATCCCTCCTCTGCCCTCCCTTTTTCCTTCCAGAGCTAGATCCCGGAAGATCTCGCCTCTTTCCTCGGATGATTCACTCTATTTGGGACATCTCCCTTAATCATTCTCCCGGACACACTCACGCAGGAAGGAGAGGGGACTTCAGTGCCACATGCTGGCCGGGCGGAGAGCATGCCAGGGCCCGGTGCATGGAAGTGAAGGCAGTCACACCTTACTGAAAAATAAAGCACAGTATAGGTTCATTATTAAAATGTGGGCAGTCTTCAAGATGACCCCAGTGATCTACGCCTCCTTGTGTTCATGTTCCCTAACATACCGCATCGGGGCTGGTCCCTTGTGGTCAACAGAATCTGGTGGAGGCGACCCTATCTGACTTCTGACGCTGGGTCATAAAAACGGGCAGAGCTTCTGCCTGGCATTTTTTCTCCTGGGGACACTCACCCTTGGAACACAGCCACCATCCTCTGAAGAAGCCCACGGGCCCTCACGAAGAGCCACATGCAGAAGAAACTCCCCGGCGTCCGGCCAGTCCCAACCCCCGGACAGCGAACGAGCCTTCAGATGTTTCCACCCCACGGCCTTTCAATAGTCCCCGCAAAGCCCCGGCCAGAGCAGCCCCTGTCTGAATTCCTGGCTCACAGGTCGCTTGTTTTGTACCATCACATTTTGGGGGGTCACTCGTGAGGCAGTCCTAGCAGCTGCAGCAGGACAGTGAAATGGATTGAGCTCCAATGACGCCGTCACCAAACGTGAGCGCCCCTTGAGGGCTCTACGCCCTAGCAGACGTGGTGTTCAGCAAGGGCTCGTTGGAAGGATTCGGGACGATCTGGGGACAGGGCTCTGTGGTGAGTATTCACGGCCATTCAGGACGCTGGCTGGGGCACCCCATTTCCGAAAGTCTTGAACGTGCACGGTGGGCGGCCATACAGACGAATACCACAAGAGGGCAGGTGTAGATGCTGAACTAGGGTTTCGTGGACTTCACCTTCTCTCATACTGCCTTGTTTCCCCCCCTTTTGCATTTCACTGATGATTTTGTTTGATATCGATCGCTGCCCATGGATCAGCTCCATTTTGAAGAAGTGAATCTACGTTTCAGAACCCAACCTGATCCAGGAAGGAGTGCGGTCGGAGAGGCTCCCTAACAGTTAATTTAACAATGCCGTATTTGTATTTCTTATAAAATATATTTCTGTAATGACAACACCTACGATTTCATTACGAAGAAAAATTGAGCTGCTATTTTTAAATGTCAGTGGGATAAACATTTCCTGACTTTATATCACTGCGTGAACGCAGATGTGCTATTTACTCAATCTCATTTATTTCATAATGGGATTAAATAATGCTTCATTATTTCATAATGAACAAAGTAATATTGTGATCTCGAAAAAAAAAGAAGCAATTACACTTACTTTTCCTTCACCTCGGAACCCCTTCCCCCCCTCCATGCATTCTGACATTAAAATGAACTAATTTGTTGGGTAATTTAAAGTCGGCTCAATTTCTCCGGGAAAGATGAGGAAACGGGCGTCTCAGACCCTGGGGTTTTTCTGATTACAAATCGTCTCCTCAAAACATTTCTTATAAACTTCAGGTAGCCTCGCCCCTCAGAGTGCATCTCACCGGCTATGCGGACAGTGCTCTTGGCGTCTGGTCAGCACCTGTCTCTGCAGGCTGTTCAACCGCACCTCCGGAGCCCATAGTGTTGAATCATCCAAGCCTGATCGGCACCCCCTCGCCCCCCGCAGCGTGCCCCTGCGGAGCCACCGGATGGGGCCACGGAGATCAGCAGGCTGCCAGTTTGGATGCGTAAAGTCGTGTGACCCCGGGCACCTCAGCAGCCTCTCTGAACCTCAGCTTTCCTCTCTGTAAGATGGACCCATGCTTCTGTTTCTCTCCAGGGGACGCTGCAGGGACTGAGAGAATGGGCCACAGCTCTGCACCTGGGGACGTGTACATGCTGCCTGGGACAGCAGACGCGGGGCAGACAGCCAGCTAGTGTTCTTTTTTACTGCCCTGCTTTTGGTTCTGTAACAACCTTTATGGATTGATTGATTAACTGATTTATAATTTTTTTAATGTTTATTTTTGAGAGAAAGAAACAGAGCGTGAGTTGGGGGTGCAGACAGAGTGAGAGGGAGACACAGAATCCGAAGCAGGCTGCAGGCTCCGAGCTGTCAGCACAGAGCCCGACACGGGGCTCGAACCCACCAACGGCGAGATCGTGACCTGAGCCGAAGTTGGACGCTCAACCGACTGAGCCACCCAGGCGCCCCTATAACAACCTTTACAGATGACTTTGAAAGCAAAGATGCTACGTCTCTCTTCCTAGCTGTGTGCCACGCATGACCTCCCTAAATGCTTCCAGAAGCTTCCTCCGGAACAGGTGCTCCTTTCTGTGCTTCTCTACTGCATCTGAAGGTCCAGCTATCATTCGGGAAAAATTCCACATGAAGGAAGCCTTCCCTCCCGTTTTCCCGCTCGGGGTTGGCGGAGACGGTCTATTACAAGAGGCGGCAGTTTCTAAAGCGGCCCATCTTCCACTTTCAACTCTGAGTCCACATGAAGTCCTTTCAAACTCTGCTTCCTCCAAGGTCAAACACCCCAGGTCAGATGTCTTCATAGGGTAGAGTTCTGCAATGGCACACTTGAACTTCTTTCCCTTCCAGGTGCCAAATGTTTCTTACCATTACACGGTCTGAAATACATAGTAGTACAAGGTGGTTGTTTCTTTTTTTTTTTAAGGCACCAATAACTTGCATAACCTTTAACCCATGGTCAGCATGAGGAAGGTCTGGACTCTTCTTTAAGGGCACTAACTCCATCATGGGGCTCCGCCCTCATGACCTCCCAAAGGTCTCATCTCCAAACAGTATCACATTGGGGATTAGGGTTTCAACATAAGAATTTGGGGAGGACACAAACATGCTGTCCATAACAGTATATCAACAGCCTCCCATTTCCTGAGATCGCAACAGGATGGCGCCCCCTGGAGTTGTACGACGCAGCGACACACAATTTTGGCGCTCAAACACTGGTGAAATAAAAGACATGATAAATCATGACATCTCTGATTCAAAAACATTTTAAGTATTTTTATTAACCATTTTTATTACCGTTTTATAAAAATGCAAAAGGCAATGCATAAATTTAAAAAAATGGCATTTTCAATTAAAGACATGCTTTCAAAGAACTTAAGTTGATGGATCTTTTTTTTTTTTCCTGAGTGACTTTAAGCATGACTTAAATATTCTAATAGGCCAATGGCTTATTGATCAGAAAAACTTGGGTATTAAATTACTGGCTGCATACTGCCCTAGGAATCCCATTTGTCTTTGGATTTTAGGGTGATTAATTTCACAAAGAGGCAAGCTATATTTTCATCTTTGTAACATCTAAAAGCACGATCTGATGTTCGTTGTTCTTCTGAGCAGTGATGTTCCAAAGACGCGTGTCTGGACCCACGATTAAGCATTTCAATTTTGTGGCAAGTGTCAATAGGCTGCAAATTCAGATCAGTGAAAAACGTCTCACTTTACATGTTTTTTTGTTGTTGTCGTTGGTTTTTTTTTGGTTGTTTTTTTTTTTTTTTTTTTTTTTTTGGTCTCATTCTCTCAAGCTTCTTCTCCTACTAGAGATACAAAACTCAACAAACCCTGTCGACTCCGGAAAGTAGCAAAGAAGGACTGAAGTTAATTTAGTGCTTGACGTGGGACCGGGGACAACGTGCCAAGGTCACATGATTCTTTTATTTGGAATCCCACCACCCTGCGCTCGGTGCCTCCAGACTCCCTGCTTCCGCTCTCCGTCCTGCGGCTGCCTGGGCCCCAACCAGCGGTGTGCGTGTGAGGGGGAAGCCAGAGCCCGCTGGGCCTCTCGGGCTCCGGGCCACCGGGGTTCAGCCCGTGGGGACCCCAGGGCGCCGGGGTCGAGGTGCGGGCTCTGTGGCTGTCGGGGCCCGGCCGTGAGTCTCCCCTGGCACTCTGCGGTCTCACTGTTGCCGCAGGCCCCGGGGCCCGGCAGCCTCGCCCCCCCAGAGGCCCTGCCTCCCCCGTCGCCCCTCTTCTCCCCTCTCCGTGGCTTGTCCTGTCGTGGCCCTCAGCACCCGAAGAATCCCACCAGGACATCTGCTTTCTGCGCTGGCCTTTGACTTGTCATGGGGAGGGAGAGGCCTTAGTCCTCACTGTATCGTCGCTGCTGGCGTGGGGCAGGGACGTCACCGATCAGCGGGCTGAATGAGTGAATGAATGAATGAACGGATGGATGAGCAGAAAGCACGTGGGCAGTGTGCATGGAAGAGCTTTGTCATCAGCAGAGCGGCAGACGACCAGTGAAGCACAGTCATCGGTGATGACCATTTTCTTTTTAGTCGTCAGATTCAGGGCCTCGGCCCGGGTCACAGCCGGCGCCCAGAAACGAAGGCCGGAAGGCTGGGGGAGCCCATGGCTGCAGGCCGGGTGCCCAGGAAGCAGACTCAGGAGGACTACAGAACGCAAGACGCTAGACTAGGGAGAACCCGAGGGCCGGGGGAGGACGTGGCACCCGCCAGAGGAGGAGAGCTGCGAAGCGGGTGGCCCGATGACGGTTTTGGCTGTCCCTATGGGGAGCCCTGAGCTAGGACGGCCCTTCGGACCGGTCCCGACTTGGGTCGCGACAGCTTGGCCTTTATCCGCTGCCCTGGTCAGACGTTGGGTGTGGGTTGCCCCAGGAAGGGGCGTGAACTTGAGCGGAGGTGTGTGCTTTTGGGGTCTGGGCAACCCACCATAGTGTCCACTACACCAGCTCTTAGGGGGTCCACGACCCAAGGGAGCCTGTTGAGAGCCGAGGAGGCTGGGCTTGCCAAATCCTTCGCCGGCAGCGAAGACAGGCTTCAGTTAGGAAAACACAGCCTAGCGTATCCACGAGAGTCGGCCGCCAAAGTGCCGGCAAAGACTGGGCCAGGTGCCAAGACCCTCAAACACCGGGGCAGGGCCTCTGGGGTGCTGGCAACGTTCTGTCTCTTGCTCTGGGTGTGGGGGTTACCCTGGGTTGCGCTCTTGTGACACGCTGACTTCTCTATATACATTATGTAAATTACATCTCAATAATGCTGTTCAAATTATTTTAAATGTTTGTAACAAATGTGTCAGGGTTAACCTTCCAGTCTGCCTCCCATTTCTCCTTTCAGAAGAGAAAACATTAGTGGGGTTTTACGACACGATTCTGCCAGCCCCCAGATGGGAACAAATTATTTTAACACGAAACTATGAACTGAGCCAGAACATCAAAATTCTCTCTGGAACGAACCTGATCTTCACTCTACGTGTGGACACCTCTCCGTTCTCCGCGTTAGCCCATTATTAGCTTGCATTTCACTCGAAGGAACATTTAAACACTTTTATGGGGGGGGGCGGAGTCTGCACCATTTTCAGTCCCTCCCAGCGCGCCCTCATGGTGCACCTGCTCCGCCAGGGACTGTGTCCGGGTCGAAGGAGGCGCGGGCCCTGCTGACGAGGGGACCCAGTCCGGTGGGAGGCTGATGCACACTTAAGAGCGAAGTCAGTGGCTGAGCCGGACGCACAGGGCGAGGATCAGCATGAACTTTCTGGAACGGGTGCCCCCTTGCCAGACTTGGAGAGATCGCCCTCTAACCGCCCTGGCGCATCGCCTGGAAACCTCATTTTGCTTGTGTTCGTTTCCCTCCACAGGCCAGGCCAGCCCGGCCTCCTCGTGGCACGGCCCCTATGTTTGAGGCTCTTGCCTTTCTGTATTCATACTGGTGCCTTATCTTTCTATGCAACAAGGTGGCTTGCTCTCAGATCCCTGAGCTTGCTGTTGGAGGGACAGAGGCTTTCCCAGCATCCTCTGAGCCTGAGCCTCCTGTCACAAAGCCCCGTTTGCCTGGGTCCCCTGGAGGCTGCTCCATTAAATTCATACGGTGTCAGTTAACTGCTTTCTTGCCTCTTTATTTTTTTATTTTATTAAAATTTTGAAAAATGTTTATTTATTTTTGAGACAGAGAGAGACAGAGCATGAGCAGAGGAGGGGCAGAGAGAAAGGGAGACACAGAATCCGAAGCAGGCTCCAGACTCTGAGCCGTCAGCCCAGAGCCCAACGCGGGGCTCGAACTCACGAACCGCGAGATCATGGCCTGAGCCGAAGTCAGACGCTTAACTGACTGAGCCACCCAGGTGCCCCTTTATTTATTTATTTAACCACAGGACTGCACATCTCCTGGGTATCAGGTCCTCCCGCAGAAGTTCATTCCCTATCCTGCTCCTTTAAAACTTCCAACTAAGATTAGCACCCCAGTAACAAGGTAGGCGGTGACCTGGGGACACCCCAGGGCCCGAGTGGTGCCGTCTGCCTGGCTCTGCAAGAGCTGACCAGTAAGGACCCACCTCACCTCCTCCCTTCTCTCCCGGCAGTGTTGAGAACCGAATCCTTTGGTTCAGTTCGGATTCCGAACAGCTCAGGAGCGTAGGACGTGAAGCGATCTGCTTTCCGGTTTCTCCCTTTGTTGTCTGGTCACAGCCCACTCCCAGCGCGGCCCCCCGCACTGGCCCGGGCTCCAAGGGGAAATGAGGGTCCGGCCAATATTCACATAAGCACCCGGCGCCATCTCCACACCCTTTGACTCTGGATCAGGACGTTCTTAGGATGATACCGGGCAGCGGAGGGTCCCGGGAAGACACGAGGAGCTTCGACAGCCAGAACACATGTTGTGTCCGCGGACGCTGGTTTACTGTGACCTCGTTGAAGCCTGCAACGGTTCACACCGGGAGAAGCATTCCAAGACTACAGTTTGCCCAGCTCAGTGTCAAAAAAGATGCTGCAGATAGTTCCGAGAGCTGAGACGCAAGCGCGAATGATACCGCGGGGGAAACACCAATGCCTTAGAAAACCTCACAGCCTGTCCACACATGTCTGAATCCTGTCCACACATGTCCACTCTGAGGCGAGGACAGGACAGCCACCATTAGTATGTCCCTCGGGTCGTGTCTCCAGAGCCAAAGCAAAGAGGCACCTGATTACTGGTAAATTCCAACTGCATAGAGAGCCATTGACAATAGTCGACCTCCAGTCTTTTCCTAAATGTGCTGTTAAATTCCTGGGTACATATTTGCTGATATAACATTCACAGTGAGGCTGCAAAAAAGGTGAACTTAAAGTCTCGTTCTCATACTTACCTGGAGTCACTTCAGACCTGCCTGTCCACGCTCACAGGGCCTCTCACCTTCATGTTGCACCAGAGTGGAGGATTTGGTTGATCAGGACCAGGCCCGGCTTTTCCCCTCATTTAGAAACTGGCAAATCACAGGGGTGATTTCAAGTGAGCTTCATATTAAAGATACTACTAAGAAGGAAGGGGCTAACGCAGAAAGATGAACGTCCCCCAGTATCACCACGCTCCACGCAACCGTGGCAAATGCGGCGTGAAAACTCGCCCATCGCGAAGACACGCAGAGAGCCCACGGGCAGGTGAACAGATGCTCCACATCGCGCATCGTCAGGGAAACGCAAATCAAAGCCACGATGAGATAGCACCCCCACACCCATCAGGATGACTACCACTGAAAAGCAACAGAAAACAACGAGCGTTGGCAAGGAGGTGAAGACACTGGAACCCTGCAGCCTGTCAATGGGAACGCAAAATGGCGCAGCTACTGTGGAAAATGGTACGGCAGTGCCTGAAAACATTAAAAATAGAATTGGCTTATGATCCAGCCATCCCGCTTCTGGGTATTCATCCCGAAGATCTAAAAACAGAGTCTCAGGGAGGTCTTTGTACACCCGGTTCATGGCAGGGTTGTTCACAACAGCCAAGAGGGAGAAGCAACCCAAGTGTTATCATTGGATTAATGAAGAAAATGTGGGTGGGAGATAGATCTATGTACAGACAATGGAATATTATTTAGCTTTAAAAAGGAAGGAAATCCTGTCACGTGCTATTACACGAACGAACCTCCAGGACATTATGCTACGTGAAATAAGCCAGCGGCAAAGGGACAATACTGAATGATTCCACTTATATAAAACCCCCGGAGTAGTCAAAATCACAGGACCAGAGAATGGAACGGTCACTGTCAAGGGCAGTTGTTTAACGGGCATGAAATTCAGTTTCACAAAATGAAAACTTCTGGAGACTGGTTGCACAGCAATGCGAATACACTTTAACGATACTTAACTATGCACGTAAAAGTGGTTAAGACGGTAAATTTTATGTTATGTGTATTTTACCGCAATTTTTAAAAATCATGCAAGGTCGCCTCCTCACAGCAATTGTCACTGGGTAGCGTTCTGTCCGGCAGTGTCCTGCTGGGGTGTGTATCACCCCAGGTATGCGGAGTCCTTGACTGTATCTTCCTGACCCATATCCACCGTGGCCCCCGGGGCAGGGGCTGGTAAACAGCACAGTTTTACTGAATGTCTGAGGAAGACAGGGAGAGAGAGGGAAGAAGGAATGAATAGAAAATCCACAAAAGATAAATTACAAATGGACGGTAACCAAATGAGGAAATTTTCAGCTTCACTAGTAATCAAAGAAAAGCCCATTAAAGCAACAATGAGTTTCCATTTCTCACTATGAAATGAGCAAAGATATTTATTATTATAATTTAAATACCTAACGCTGGCAAGGATTTGTTGAGATGGGTCATTTCAGACAGAACTGGCATATTTCTACAAGGAAATGGAGTAGTACCTACGAGCAGCCCCATAAAAATGCCTATCTTTTGACCCAATAATCTCCCATCTAAGAACATATCCTGAGAAATCAACAAGATACGTAGACAAAGATTTAGGGGCAAAGATACTTATCACAGAGTTACTATTAGCAGCTCAAAGACCAAAGGAAACTATCTGGCAAATGGAGAATCTCAGGCACAAGGTGAAAATTATATAGCTATCAAAAAATCATATTTAACAAAAATATTTAATGATGTAAGAAATTTCTACAGCGATATACGCAGGTAGGTTATACATATAATGAGATCGGTTTCATAAAAAAACCAAAACAGGGGTGCCTGGGTGGCTCAGTAGGCTGGACGTCTGACTTCAGCTCAGCTCATGATCTCACAGTCCGTGGGTTCGAGCCCTGCGTCAGGCTCTGTGCTGACAGCTCAGAGCCTGAAGCCTGCTTCAGATGCTGTGTCTCCCTCTCTCTCTGCCCCTTCTCCACTCGCACTCTGTCTGTCTCTTAAAAATAAATACTTTTAAAAAAAATTTTCAATAATAAAATAAAACAAAACAAAACAACCAACAAGCCTCAGAGAAGAAATACAACACATCAAGATGTAATCTGTGATTTCTGGATGACGTGATTATCACGAATATTCCTGTACCTTTCTTTAGCTTCTAAATATTCTAAAACAACCATTTGATCTTTTTGGAATTCGAAACAAAACGTGACTTGACAAGAGTAAAAGTGTTGTCACCATCTGAGCATCGAAAAAGCGCTCGGGGATGGGAAAAATGACAAGGCGAGGTCCCTGTTCTCAAGGAGCCTTTGCAAGGCGGTGAAGACATCTACCGTGCTGCTCGGGGAGCGCAGACGTGGGGGTGATGAGATGGGACCAGGGAAGGCTCCCCGGGGAGGGGAGCGGTCTGAGCCCTTGTCTGCCTCCTCTGGACCTGCTGCTCGTGCTTCCTGTTGACTTTGTCCTCTCCTGGTATCACTCGTCTGGGACGCTCTGCTTCCTGCCATCAGTTGACAGTGCTTTAGGGCTCATTCTCTCCATGGTATACGTAGGCTCAACTCAGCCAATATAGGATATTCTCCAAGGTTTATCTCCTTAATACCCTCACTGTAGCAGGCTTTCAAGTCAGGGCTTATTTAAATCATCACTTGGCTTGCATCCACTTGGGCAGGGATCCCCTTGCTCGGAGATCAAGGTCTGGGAGGTAGCAGGACCCACATGGCCTGAAGGGCCACTCCAGCAGAAGCCTGGAGTCTTAGGCTGCAGAGGTGGGAGGCGGGTACCTCGATCGGGAAGCAGGGAGAGGAGAGCCACAGAGGGGCAGTGGCTTGTCCGAGGCAGGGGGCCGGCCTCGGGCGAGAGCTGGGACTGTGTCCTAGCTTTCCTGACACCCAGGTGTTGCACCGATACACTGCACCCTGCTGCTGGAAGGGACGCGACCCTCGCTCCCCACTGGAAGACTCATCTCACTGCCGTGGCACACGAGGGGACCGGGACAGGCTGCCGGGCGCGGCTGGCTGCTGGGGGGCGGTGTGGATGGTGGCTCCTTTTAGTGCTGATAGGAGAAAGATGAAAATCATCTTTGTGCGCACATCAGGAGACCATTTGGGGATCTTCCGAAATTTAGAATTGAAAAAAATTACAACCTAAATACAATCTTCTTCTCTTTTGGCTTTATGTGTCCGCCCCCCCCCTCCCCCGCCGCAATATGAAAGAGCTACGTGTCCTGGAGGTTTTAGCCAATGCGATAAACAAATCAAAGCCGTGAATCAGGACTGGGAGAAATAAGACAGACTAAATTATTTTTAGGTATTATGTTCGCCGGTTTATAAAGCCCGGGGGGATTACCAAGCCAGGGGAGAAGAGAATGGCATGGTCAAATGAGCCCAGCCAGTCCCTTGGAGGCTGCAAAGTCAGAAAAAGCCTGGATAGGATCCGACTGTATAGCTATAGAATTATACACATATATGTGTGCGTATGTGTATGCATACATTTACATGTGCCTATTAGCTGAGCTAAATAGATACAGGTAAGGGCCAATAGAAACAGAAATCCGCAGGTGTCCTACACAAAACCAGAGGGGGTAACACATGAGTGGATGCGGGTGTCTGGGACTAACACGCTGGAAAAGAGACTCCTACCTTCATGGGGCTTGCGTGCTACAGCGTGACACAGACATCAGTCAAAGACTCACACACCCCGTAAAACATTCCCATTGCGAAAAGTGCTGAGAGGGAGGTAGGGTGCCTGGGGGGGCTCTGCGAGCTCGTAACAGGGGGGTTTTACCCGGCTGGAGAAGTCAGTTACCACCTGAGGGGTGAGTGTCATTAACGAGCGAATCAAACAGTAAAATGTAAAAATCGACATCTAAAAGAACTAAAAACAGACAAACAAACCACTCAGGGATCATTTTGGGGTAGGACTTATTTCCTTTAGTATAACGCTAAAGGAAAAAAAAAACATTGCTAGATTTTACCATATCAACATTTAAAGCTTCTACACATCGAAAAATGGTAAGCAAAAGGTAAAATACAAATTGCCAAAAAATGCAACGTACGTGAGAGTTGTCACTTTCATATGTAAAGAGATTTATTCGTCAAGAAGATAAAGACACGTGCACCCACACATAAGTGGGCTCAGGTATGTTAAAGTAAGTACAAAAGGCCAATAAACCATATAAAAAATGTGTGTCTTCAGTTGTCATAAAAGGCACATGAGTTACAACAATAGCACGTCTATTATTTTGCTTCTGATATTGGCAGGGATTTAAACACCGGGGTACTAAAATGTGAAGGAAGGCAGCAGGACACAGGTGGGAATATAAATTGGTCCAATCTCTCTGGAAGGCAATTTGGTAATGTTTATCAAATGCTTTAAAAAAGTGTCTACTTGGTAATTTCACTCAGAGAATTTATCTTAAATCAACATGCACGCGCGCAAAGATCGCGTGAAGGATATTCACCCCACAGTTATTTACAACAGAGTAAAACCAAAACAAGGTGACGGACAGAATGATGGACGGTAGGATACGAGGCAGCCATTCAAATTCATTGTCAGAGAACCTCAGGATGTGGACAAATTGTTTGAAATATACGGTTGAATGGGGTGGGGTGGGGGGAACAGTTTACCCAACAGAAAAATCTGAATGGGGACACCAGAGATATGAACCACATGTGTATGGAAACGTGATTTACAGCCTACGACTGGGGTAGCATGACAGAGCCGGAAAGAATGGATGATTAATTCAGTGAATGGGATAATTGTTACCCATGCACACAAAAAATAAGATGAGTGCCTTATGGGACATCACAAACACGAGTTCCAGGCAGAAGAACAATCCGTGAAAAGAAAAACTTCAAAACTTTGAGAAGAAAATGCAGCTCGGTATCTGGCCGCACGCAGAGACTTTCTTAGGACACATAGGGGACAGACAAGCAAGAAAATGAAATTTTGATAAATACTACAATGTTAACACATTTTTTTAAATCTATAGATGAGAAGATAGAACCAAAAAAAATGGAAAGATGGGTACAGAACGGAGTAAATGAGCTCAACCCACATGAAAGATGAGGCATTACGGCAGAAGCTCCAAAGCAGCTTTTCAGACTTTCTCGTGCATGAGAATCACCGGGAGAGCTTTTTAAAACGCAAGTTCTGGGGCGCCTGGGTGGCTCAGTCAGTGAAGCGTCCAACTACGGCTCAGGTCATGATCTCATGGTTTGTGAGTTCGAGCCCCGCGTCGGGCTCTGTGCTGACAGCTCGGAGCCTGGAGCCTGCTTGGGATTCTGTCTCCCTTTCTGTCTGCCCCTCCCCTGCTCACACTCTGTCTCTGTCTCTCTCAAAAACAAACAAACATTAAAAAAAATGTTTTTTTAATAAATAAATAAAATGCAAGTTCTGGGGCGCCTGGGTGGGGCAGAGATGCTGCATTTCTAACAAGGTCCCAGGTGAAATTTATTGTGCTGGTCCACAGACTACATACACTTTGAATAGCCAGGATATAGAGGACTCCTACAGCTAGGTGAAAAAAAGAATAAACACCCCCCTACTCAGTTTGGCAAAGGGTCTGAGCAGGTAATCCTCAGAAGAGGGAAATCGGATGAGCAATGAACACGGATCAGCAAGGATGGGCTGTCTGCCGTGAATACAGACCCACAACAGAAGCTTATTTCTTGCTCATATAGACTAGGCTGGTGGAAGGAGGGGCAAAGTTCTGGTCCTCACAGCCCTGCAGGGTTCCAGGCTGCCGGAGGCTTTGCCGTGTTCGACGGGGGACTTCCAAAGGTGCCCGAGGAACAGGGCAGCTGGAAAGAGAAAGGAGGTTTTCAGGGGCCAGATGTGGCTACTGCTCACGTTCCATCAGTGGGAGCTCCACCCCAGGCTATAGCTAACAGCACGGGAGGCTGGGAAATGTAGTCTAACTGGACCCAAGAAAAAGAGGGACCGTGTTTGGCGGCTAGCTGGCAGTCTGCGACACAAGTGAAGAGATGCTCAGCTCACCCCGCAGTCAGGAAAACGCAATTAAAACCGATACTGGGGGGCCCGGGGGGCTCGGGCGGTTGAGCGTCTGACTTCGGCTCAGGTCATGATCTCGCGGTCCGTGAGTTCAAGCCCCGCGCCGGGCTCTGTGCTGACAGCTCAGAGTCCGGAGCCGGCTTCGGGATTCCGTGTCTCCCTCTCTCTCTGCCCCTCCCCCACTTGTGTTCTGTCTCTCTCTCTCTCATTCTTTCAAGAAGAAATAAACATTTTATTACAAAACATAACTTAAAGATTCACCCATTTCGGTTATATAGGTTGCCAAGCTTTGACAAATGGATAGACACGAGGCTACCATCACAGCCGAAACACAGAAGGTTTCCATTACCCAACAGAGTCCCCTTCTAGGCCACCAAGCTTCAGGGTGGTTCGTTACACAGAAACACTAACCAGAATGACATTCTCCTCGCTCTGCTGTGTACTCATTTCGTATCTATCTTCTCTGCTCTGGGAATCTCCTTTCTTGGGAGCTCGTGCCTAAACGTCTTCTCTCCCATGAGACTAGAAGCTCTTTGGGGGCCAGAAGATGGTTACGGTATTGCATCTCAAGGGGAAAGGCACAGAACAGCGTTGGTCCAGATAATTCCCCCAGGCATATTCCAACACCCGGCAAGCATTTATCGAGCACCTCTGTGCCAGGCACTGCTATGGGCTACACGCGGCGCTGGCGCTGAGGATGCGAAGGTCAACAGAAGCAGACACGACCCACCATCTAGTGGGGGAGCTCACACGTAAATACGATGATCGCACAAAATTATACGCTCTAGTAAAGCATGGCAAGGGCCACAGGACAATGCCTCCCGCCCCCCATGCCCCGTCCTGAGGATAACGGTCTTGTAATGTCTCTCGCACATGAATCGTCATGTTTTCTTGGAATCCATTGCTCGGGGCGGGGAGAAACGTGCTCCTATCATGGCTATTCGCTATCAAGGTTAGACGTGTTCCGAGAACCGCCTCGTTTATGATAATAGTGGACCCTTCCGAAATAAACGCGCGGAGGGCAGAAACAGGCAAAAGCACCAGGCGGTCTCTTCCTTCCAATAGTCTCCGACTTGAAAGCAGCAAACCAGACCTTTCAGGTGAACCCACCAGCCTCACAAACGCTGTCCAAGAGAATTCGGCCTGGGGGACGCTTGCTTGAACGCCGGGAATTTCAAAGGCCTCGCTCGTGCTTCTCCTTCAGTGACTTTATGATTGGGAAAGAAGCATACTGCCTTATAAATATTTCCCATTACGAAACTTTTTGGGAAGCTTCTAAAGCAATTTTAGATCTCAGCGAGGCCTCTTTTCCCTACTGCCCAAGACAATATCTTCCAGGGCTGCCACGCCGAAGCCAGGGAGAGAAACGAGAAATTAAGACAATCTGCTAGCATTCTGCTCGCATTTGCATGTGAACGTAGGCTGCTGTGCTGTTTGATAAATCTGATCTGTGAGAAAACCAAGAGGATCGAAGTTCCCAGCCAGTTGGGCGCTTTACACGTACGTTGCGAAGGTTGCTACAAAAACGGGGTAATCTCCTTCCAAGTATATGACTAATGAGAATACGTATAGCACATCTGAGACAGCGCAAATGTGTAATTATTGTGAGGATTTCACAGACACATAAATATAATGATCTTCAGCTAAGTAAATTGCTAGCTACCAATGAAATAAATAGGGTCCCTTCAGAATTTGAAATAATTTGGAATGGTAGGTGGTGGGAAATGATTCACCTTAAGCTGTTATCTCCGGAACAGTAATGTAGAAATGTATCTGCCAACTCTGAGGCATTTACATTGTTCTTCATATCCTGGGGAGTCTGTCGAAAGAGCCCTGGGCCCTGCCGCCTTCCACCCTCTTATTCCGACGGGTCTCCGCGCAGCATGGCTCAGCACCGGCTAGAGCAGCTAGTATTGTTTACTCTGGTAGGTATCCCAGCCATAATATTTTCCCAAGAAACACTGATGCGTTTAAAGGTCAGGTTGATGCTGATTTGACGGAATAACATAAATTCCTCTGTCTAGGAGTAAAATGGTGTACATGACTTGGTATAAAGGTTAAACTGTTTTTTGTGCACTGGATAGGTCAAAGATATAAGACTTTAATACACAAAGTATAATTACCTGTTTGGACAGACAGGGAGATGTGGCCCGGGGTTTGCATTTTCAAAGAGATGTTTGAAAACTCAGCAATCTATTCACATCTCATCATTCTTGAATACATTTCGTTACAGGGGAAAAGAATCCTATAAGGGTGGTCAGTTAGAAGGACTGTCTCTTTCTTACTCCTGGTTATACAACAGTTGGGATTCTAGAAATTGAGCTTTAGGGCACTGGTAGAGTCTAAGCATATTCTCAGATACAAAGTTCCCTCAGGGCCAATAGACTCCCAAATACAAACATTGTACAGTAGGTTCTAAACAAAAGCTTGGGTGCGCCTGGGTGGCTTAGGTCATGATCTCACCGTCTGAGTTGGAGCCCCCCCCCCCCCGGGCCCCCCCCCCCCCCGCCCCGTGGGGTTCTGTGCTGACAGCCCAGAGCCTAGAACCTGCTTCAGATCCTGTCTCTCTCTGCCCCTCCCCTGTTCTCTCTCTCTCTCAAAAATAAACTTAAAAAAAAAAAGCTTGCTAAGCTAATAAATTGAATACATCTTTTTTTTAAAGTACAAAGTTGGTTTTGATAGATAAGGAGAAAGATGGAGAGATTTTTTTTTTTTTTTTGTAACTAGAATGTAAGATTAGACGCATCTTGGACACAGAGTTTCTTTCATCCATTCCTTCGTTCACCTGTTTGCTTTTTCATTCAACAAAAAAATGTATTAAGCACTCACCCATCACCGCCGTGTGCCGGATACTGAGATGAGCTGGAAAGCCCTGGTCCCACCTCAGAATTTAGTCGGGGAGAAAATCAAGGGAGAGGCGGACATGCGAGGGGAAGGAACACAGCGCGGCCCGCTTCGCCCCCAGTTCCCGCGAAAGGGGAGCAGGTCTCCTTCCCCAGTCGGCAACTCCAGCACACCGACCCTGGTCCTGGTCCCGAGCTCTTCCCCAGGCGCTGTCTGTGCGCCACCGGGGACCTGCCAGGCGCGGCGCGTCCCGCACCCCACCCCCGGGCCTCGCATTCTCGCCACGCGGCGCGCTCTGCGCCCCCTGTGCCCCAGCAGCGCCCCCTTTCCGTCCCCTCTTCCCGCGGGGTCCTGCTCTCGGGTGGTCTCCCAGGCTGGGCGGAGGCAGGGGTGGGGGATGGGGGAGTATGTTTTTCAACACTACGATGGTGTGGGAGCCGTGGATACTCTGTCCTCTCCAGGAGACGCAGGCCTGTCCCGCAGCCCAAAGGCCCGCGCCGCCCCCGCCGTGGGCCCAGGTCCGAGCAGGTGGCCCTGCGCGCCCCCCGCCCCAGAACCCGCCTCCGCAGCTGCCGCGCTCAGGCTGCGGCTTTAGCGGGTCCCCAGATGGGCGGTGAGCCCCGTGCCCACATTTTAGAGGCAAGAATGATGGCACAGCCCTATTCGTGCGCAGTCCGCAGTTGGAGTGCTACTGTGTTTGGAGGCCGTGTTAAAGGAGCAAAACCCCGCGTGGCAGAGGGGCGCAGGGGAGGTGCGGGTGGGAGGAGGGCGGGAACGGAGGTGGGAGCCAAGGGAGAGTAGGGGGTTAGGACCGGCGGGCTCAGCAGAGCGAGGAGTGAAGGAGGGGAGAGGCGGGGGGAGTGGAATGGCGGGGAGGGGGGTGCGAGGGCGAGCTCATGGGCAGAGAGGTGGGCGGGGCAAAGAGGAGGGCAGAGGAGCAGGGCGGTGGACTTGAGGGAGGGTGGACCGGGGATGGGGAGGGGGATGGGGAGGGGGATGGGGAGGAGGATGGGGAGGAGGATGGGGAGGAGGGGGGGAGCGAGGGCTTTCCTGGGAGCTACGCGCCTCCACCAAGGTTTCTGGCGTGGGGATGAGGACGTGGGGTCCTTGGCCATCGGAGAAATCCAAGTGGAAACCGTCTCCTTCTGGAGCGTCGAAGGGGTGGGGTGGGGAGGGTGGTACTTTGATTTAAACCCTCGTAGTTGGAGGGGGTCGGGGGAGCTGAGAACAGCAGACCGCTGGGCCTTCGCCTTTTCGGGGTCCTTGAGCTTGAGAAGTTGTCCCTGGTCTCTTTCTGCCCCTGTTTTGCCACATTTGCCACATTTGGTCCCGCGGTGGGGCTCCCGGGGCCCCGGGAAACTCCGCTTGCCTTACTCACCACCCCACACCGCGCCGAGGGCTCATTGGCCCCGCGTACCTGGGGTGCATTTTTAACACGCATTCCTTGGGAAATTTTGAGAATTTTTAAAGAAGGAATGAAATTCTATACCGCGTGGAAATATAAGCAAGAATGAAAAAACTGGGCAGACAGAAGTCCGGGATGAACGCGGCCTAATCCCTGCACCCCTCCGCCTGTGCACCTCCTCGGGCACCGGCCCCTCCTCCTTTTCTTCTCGGTCCCTCTGTGCAGCGTCCGCGGGCAGAGAGCAAGCACTCAGAGCAAGCACTCGGTGTTTGATGAGTGAATGAATGATTCACAGTGGAGTCAGAGCGATGTTACGGCCTGCTGGGGAGCACGCAGGAGGACGCACGAATTCCAGGGGGGAGGGGACTTCCAGAGATGGGAGCTTCGCAGGGGGCCTCAGGCTGACTCCTAAAAGGCAGATAGGAGGGGCGCCTGGTGGCTCAGTCGGTTGAGCATCCACCTTTGGCTCAGGTCATGATCTGGCAGCTTGTGAGTTCGAGCCCCAGCGTGGGGCTCTGTGCTGGCAGCTTGGAGCCTGGAGCCTGCTGGGGATCCTGTGTCTCCCTCTCTCTCTGCCCTTTCCCCAGCTTGCTCTGTCTCTCCCAAAAATAAATAAACATTAAAAAATTTTTAAAAATAAAAAATAAAAGGCAGATAGGAGATAACCAGGGGCAGGAAGATGTAGGAGTGAGGCCAGGGACCGCAGGCTAACAATGCGGCAGGGAGGGGTGTGGCGCAGCCGGGAGCACTGAATTCCTGTGTGAGCCAGGGACAGTGGGAGCATCTGGAAGCAGCGAGGATCATCTTTTTCCAGCATCTTCTAAACGCAGGCTGGCAAGCTGGTGAGCCCCATTGTGCATAGGTAATAAGTCAGCCGGAAACAAATGTCATGATTCACGTGTCAAGGCTAATGTCTAGCTAATATCCCCCAGCCCGGATGAGCAATGGCAAATTCCTGAATTATCTCCTCTGTCTGTACCTCAAGCAAACAAGCAATCATCCGTTTCCTTTGCTCACCTTCCCCGGGGGTGTGTGGCTGAAAGGCCGAGAACAGCCTCCCAGGTGCAGACCCAGGAGGTGCCTCCACTTCCTGGCTGTGCGTCCTGGGCAGGTTCCTGGGAAGTCCCCGTAGAATTATTATTAGTTTCTAAAATGACGTACTTGTCCCATAGGCTACCGTGCAGATTCCATATGATTATCGATTAGAAGTGTCTTACCCGTAGGAAGCACACAGTAAATGCTCGCTATTATTATTAGCCCAAAATCAAACCCAAAATATTACGATGCGGGCATTAATAGAAGTATGCTTAGATTTCACCAATATGTTTAATTTTCCCAATTCTTCTGTTTCAACCAGACAGCCAAATTGAATCAACACTGACACGTGCCAACTCCCCTGGCCAAATGAGAAAGCTAAAACAGAATTGCTTTTGGGCTTGGCAAAGATACTGTATTCTTTAACAATTGCTCTCGCTGGCTGAAATCATCAGCTAGGCTTTTTTCTCCCCCCCAAGTTTTTATCTAAATTCTAGTTAGTTGGAAACCAATTTGACAATAAACTTCATATATTGAAAAAAAAATTCTAGTTAGTTAACATGTATGGTTAAATTGGTTTCAGGTGTAGAATTTAGTGATTCGTCACTTACAACACCCAGTGCTCATCGCAAGTGCCCCCCTTAATGCCCACCCCCCATCTAGCCCCTCCCCCACCCACCTGCCTCCGTGACTCTCAGCTTGCTCTCTCTAGTTAAGAGCCTCTTATGGTTTGCTTCCCTCTCTCTCTCTCTCTCTGTCTCTTTTTTTCCCCCTTCCCCTATGCTCATCTATTTTGTTTCTTATAGGCTTCTGCTATCAATGCAGTTTTAGGTCAGACCCAAACAGAAATGGGCATGGTATCCAGCATCTCGTATGTACAAAATCAAATGTGACTTTCCCATAGACGGTGCTTCTCGTGCCCTTGGTAGGCTAATGAGATGATGCCACGAGACTTTTCAGATCTTTCCATGGGGCTGCATTTAGAAACAGGGTGATCTGTGTTTGGCTTAGAGATGGGAGCCTGTGCGCTGCCCTCTTCAGCGCCATAATGCAAAGACGGTCGCGTTGAGGGTTGTCACCGGGCCTCTGGGCATCACTGGGTGGCCTGGGCAGGCTCCTTGGCTGCTGGGGTCCTTGGTTTCTGCAAGTGTGGAATACGGCCTAGATGTGAGCGCTGCCTTTACTCCCGCTTTACATCAGTCAGGTAAGGATAGAAACTCACCCAGAGTGGGGCGCCTGGGTGGCTCAGTGGGTTAAGAGTCCGGCTTCGGCTCAGGCCATGACATCGTGGTTTGTGGGTTCGAGCCCCGCGTTGGGTTCTGTGCTGACAGCTCAGAGCCTGGAGCCTGCTTCGGATTCTGTGTCTCCCTCTCTCTTTGCCCCTCCCCCCACTCATGTTCTGTCTCTCTCTCTCTCTCAAAAGTAAACTTTAAAAAAATTCAATAAAAAAAAAGAAGAAAGAGACTCACCCACAGTAACTGGAGTAAAGGACAGTCCTGTCTAAGTACAACTAGGATGGCTTATGGATCCGTGTGGCCCGTAGAGCGGCTGTCACGGGACAGTGGCAGGACAGCCGGGCCATCATTCTGGGGACATCTCTCCATCTCTTCCTGCATCTGCCCAGATCTTGTGCTTCCCTCCCTCAGATTCCCAGTCTCTGCTCCGTCATCACCCACTCCCGGGCCTCTACACAGCTCGTGGTTGATTCCCACAGCAACTGCCCTGTCTCTTGCTTTCTCATGCTGACGACCTCTTGAGAAAAGAATCAGATTGGCCCAGTTCATCTTACCAAGCAGACCACACAGGTCCAAGTGACCGCTGAGCCTGTGGACATGCTCCCCTTAGATCAGTTGCCTGCCTGTGGGCCAGTCAGCGGTGGCCCAGGTCGCCCTGCCCTCAGCGGGCCTGGGAGTGGGAACTGTGCACTGGGTAGACAAGCAGTATGAAACCCACCTAGAAAATAACAGAAGTCCTGCGTTCACAGCCTGACTACCCTCGCTTCCTACTTCCTCCCCACGTGCTGAAAGGTGTTGACACTTGGGATAAGCCTGTCATCTTCGCTCTCCTTGGCCCCCTGGCCCAGCGATGATGACAGGTGCACAGGGCCCGTGTCCTGCACTGTCTCTGTGCCCAAACTCACAGTGATCGGAGGGGAGAGGCAGGGAAATGCTAAAATGGGCTGTCTGCATCTAGAAGCACTTGGAAGGTCAGAAAGACAAAGAGAGCAGGGCTGTGGCTGCTGCCTGCCTTCCTCCTTGCTCCCCCCCTGTTTTCCTGCCTTTCTTCTGGTTTCTCTCCTGGCCTCCCTTTCCTTCCACCCACAGACATTGACCAAGAATCTATTATGTGCCAGTTCCTATATTAGCTGGTGAAGATGCCGTGGTCTTTCTAATCCTCTCAAGGCTGTGAAGCTATTTATTTCAAGCAACTAAGTACACAATCACAATATGCCAGTGGTTCTCGAACATTAGCTGAGCATCACTAACCCTGGAGGGCTACTTAGAGCCCTGACTGCCAGGGCTTCAACCGCAGAGTTTCTGATTCAGGGAGTCCAGAGGGGGCTTGAGCAGCTACTTTTATTTTATTTTATGTTTTTACGTGTATTTATTTTTGAGAGCGAGAGAGAGAGAGAGAGAGAGAGGGAGGGGCGGCAGGACAGGCTGGTGACTCCCGGCCACCGGCCACCGAGTCCCAAAGGTGGAGGGCGGGGCCAGGGGAAGACGAGTGGGAAGGCCCTCCTGTGAGGGAGAGTCCGGAGGAGGACACGGCAGCTTGTCATCCCGGGCGTAGGGTGGGTGGACGGCAAGGGAGGAGGTGACGGCAGACAGCTCAGTGGAGGCCAGATCACGGAGGGACCTCTACACCGCTCGAGGGCTAACCACGGAAGGGTTTCAAGCGAGGGGGTGGCGGTGGGGGAGGCAAGTCAGATTTATGTTTAGGACGATTGCTTTGGCTGGAGCGGAGACAATACTGGAAAAAAACCCAGGAAGCGATCGTAGCAACCCAGGCGAGCCCCGCTGGTGGCTGGAAGAAGGGCGGTAGCCTTGGCGTGGAGAGAACACGGAGTGGACAGGATTTGGACGTGGGGGAGGGCGAGGGGAGAGAGGAGTCTGGAGTGGCCCTGGGACACTAAGGGACCCACAGAGAAGTACAGCCCATCTTGGTGTTTGGGGAGGAAGCAGCCAAAAAACACCTTTCACCAGAGACTCTGCCAGATTCCGGGGAGGGGGCTCCACCTTAGACATGCCGGGCAGGACCCTCACCCTAAGAAAGGAATTACCGATGAGGACGTCAGGGCCTCTTAGGACACCAAAGCCGGGGATGAGAGCCGTTCCTGGGAAAAGTCTAGACCATGGCACAGAGGAAAGTGCCTGCTTCTTACCCTCTTCAGGTGCGTTCTCTCTGCAGATCAAATTCCTCTCTTCTCTCCCTACCTGGTGGGATGTAGCTGCCCCCTGTCACCCCAAGTTACTATCTTATAGTCTTGCCGAACCGTGGGTTCAAAAGCCTTTAAGAGAATTGGATCGGCCGACCTTGGGTAGGGTGGCCGGAGTTAGCGAATACAAATAAAGGATGCTTAAATATCGCACGGTGACACTTATGCTAAAAGACGATCCATCGTTTATCTGAAATTCACACCTAGCTGGCGTCTGGCATTTTTCTGGCAATCTTGACCGGGCCACACGTTCCCCTCTTAGGCCAGTCAGTCATGGCAGAGTGGACAGGAAATGGTGGCCGCTGGGGGCACTGTCCCCGTGGGTGGGAGGGAAGGTTCAGAGAAGAGGGTCCAAGCAGATGTCCCAGAGCGTGGGGGTGTCCCCAGCTTAGACCTGCCCCACAGCCTGTGGGGTGCCCAGGATGCCTACCCCTGAGTCTCGGGGTCTCCGGGGGAGGGGAAGCCCAGAGGCAGGGAGGCTGGGAGGAGTGAGTTCTTAGAAATCCTGGCTGCGTGCCCCCAGACCAAGCTCAGGCACGACTCTAAGACATGAAGCGGGGGTTCCGTCGAGGGTGAGAGTGGGGGTGTGAGGTGGCTACCGGGCCGGTCACGGGTGCGGGCTAGGTCTAAATTCAGGTGCAGGGACCCAAACACATCCGCTCAGTGGGCTGGGCACCGGCTTGAGGACAGTGTTGTGTTGTCCTGTCTGCTTCCCCCGGGGGCTGCCTGGGGCAGGACCAGGGCCACTCCTGTGTATATTCTGGTGCAGTGCCCAGCTCTGAGTGGGGGCTCATTTGTGTTTGCTGCCTAAATAAATTGGACCCACATCCGATTTCCTGAACTGGGCTGGGGACATCAGGACTGGATCGCATGACAAATCCCAGACAAGGGGCTGAAGCTTTATACATCACTTCTGCCTCGGGTCAGCACAGGTCCTGGAGTCTGGGGCAGGGCCGAACTGGGTATGTGTGTGTGTGTGTGTGTGGGGGGGGGTGTCTCTGTATCCCAGCTCCCATCCAGGAGGGCTGGGGTGGCCAGGGAGCCGGTGAAAGCCCCCCTGAGGTGTCCTTAGAGACCTCCTAGGCTTACAGATGGGGTAACTGAGGCTCAGAGAGGGCGAACCATTTATGAAAGATCACAACTAGGACCTGCTGACATTTTTGGAGCCTCTGACCGGCCCCCGTCCCAAAATATTGAGCTACAACGTGGAGGAGATTTCATTGCAGCGCTGTCTAGCAAGTAGCTCAAAGCCGTGACATGTGACCAGTTTTGGTGAGGTGAGTGGCCCTGGGAGCAAGGAACCTCGGTGCACTGATGAGCCATCTTTCCCCAAGCAGACAGCCACTTTCTGTTTGCTACTTATCACGTCCTCCTGCCTGTGTGGAACTAGAGAACACATGTAACGAATAACTCATCTCTTGAAGAACTTGTCCTGGAAGGAAATGCAGAAACAAGGTCAAAACTGAAAAATGAACAGGGGTGAGCATGAAGAGAGGCTGTGCAAAGGAGGAGAAAGTTCTAGAAAGTTCTAGAAGTTCCGGAAAGTTCTAGAAGGCTGCCCCTCTGACAGAAGGCGTGGGGGCCTGTCCCCCGTGTCGTGTGGTCCTCAGCCTGTCTCCAAACCCTGGACATGATGCTCCACAGTCACACACTGAGAGGAATTTTCATTGGAATGCCTGCAAGGACCACACTGTGGATGTCCGCTGTAAACCATTAGCTGTTTCAGTTTGCTGGGATTATGGGTATTGTTGTTGTTGTTTTTTCCTTTTCCATTTGCCAAATGTTCTTTAATGTGGTTACATCTTATAATGAAAGAATGTGTTTTCCCTTTATTATTTTTTTTTATTTAAGTAATCTCTACGCCCAACATGGGACTCAAACTCACACCCCCGAGATCAAGAGTTGCACACTCTTCCAGCTGAGCCAGCCAGGTGTCCCTTTTGCCTATTTTTTAAAGGAAGAGATATCTAAGCCGAGTATACCTTTCAATAGTTTAGTGAGTGATTTGGGGGAGCAGCAAAGGGACAGTGTGTGGGAAGGGGAGCAAGGTCATGGTCTAAGAAGATAAGACCCCACAGGGAGTTTCCCATTTATGGAACCATGGCTGATATGATCAGTTCACCTTTTAGCTTCACATCTATTGTGAATGGGCTAATCATCAGGACCAAGGATATAATTTTGGACTAGGGTTTCCAACAATGGTATGGAAGTTCCAAGACCACTCAGTTGTAGACATTCTTTTCTTACAGAAAAGGCGCAATTAAATTCAGGTAAAGTAAGTTATTGCTGAAACAATCTTGAGCCTGGCCGGTGATGAAACAGAGCTGGGCTACCCTCTCTGGATGGATTTACTTTCCTATAATCAATCAGCTGGGTCTCTAGAGACCTCCAAGGAAAAAAATCAGGAAAATCTACTGATTAGTGAAATCTGGAGTTATAAATAGCATCAAGAAGGGCAGGAATGCACTTGTTCAACTCGTTTGTCTCAGCACAAAGACTAGGCCAATTCAGCAATGAATGCTCAGCACTGGGCTGAGTTGGTCTGGGGACAAGTGACGTTGCCAGGGCCCGAAGCACGGACTTTCCCAAGGACCCACTTCCTCCGGGTCAGGGGAAGTAGCAGTCAAGCCGTGCAAACCCAGCTCAAGGCGGGGTTGAAGGAAAGAGCCCTGGCCTGGCCAGGTGACAGGGGCGCTAACTCAGCCGGCGGGACCTGGTTTCCTCCACCGTTGTCACACTCCAGGGTTCACAAATCACAGATGGGCAAGGCCCGCCCTGGACTGTGACCTCAACCAATGCTCATCGCCACTGTCGCTGTTAGATTATTATTGGCATTAGGGTCTTGGAAGGTGGGCTGGAAGCACACGTGGGAAGGGTGGGGAGTCCGTGTATCCTGCTGATGCTGACAAGAGGCTGGAGTCAGACCTGCAGGTGGCCCAACGCCGGAGGGGGTGGTTGGGCTCGGGAGGGACTTCACTGATGGGACGGTGGACTGACTTCGCATGGTGAAGGGAAGTAGAGTCTGTCCAGGCCTGAGGTCCAGACACCCACCCACGCTGGCGGGGGTGAGAGGCCAGACGGTCAAGCACCGGGCAGGCCTGCGGACGGTGCAGTCAACGGTGTGATGTGGTCCCCCCCCCCCCCCCCGCCAAAACCTGCAGGGCTCTATCCCAGGCCAGGCAGCTCATAGGAGAGACGTGGCTTGAGCGCTCCCCGAGCTCAGGCCCTGTTCTGGCAGCGTGGCGTGGGCCAGTCCACCGGGGCTCTTTGAAGTAGGTACGGTTCCTTACATCCGAGAAGAGTCATAGGAAAAATGACCTCACTTGTCCAAATTTACGCATTTGGGTCGTGAGCCAAGAGTCTCTCACCCAGGAGTGTCCCCGGGTCGTTCCGCGTGTCATCCGTTACACTGAGCCCCGCAATGAACAGCGTGCCTGGGCCCTGCCAGGAGCGCTGAGGCTGTCCCCGTGTCCCATGCAGGTGGCTCACAGCCCTCTCATCATCCAATCATCCACGGAGATGATTTTTTTTTTCAGCTGCTAACATAAGCTACTATATTTGTTTCCTATCGCTGCTCTAACGAATGAACACAAACATAGTTATGTTTATGGCTCAAAACAACACGTATTTGCATGGCTCAGTCGGTTAGGCCCCCAACTCTTAATTTCGACTCGGGTTACGTTCGCCCGGTTCGTGAGTTCGAGCCCCATGTCTGGCTCCAGGCTGACAGGGCGGAGCCTGCTTGGGATTCTGTCTCTCTCCCTGTCTGTCTGCCCCTCCTCCCACCTCTCTCAAAGTAAATAAATAAAAACTTAAAAAAAAAACCCACAACATATACGTGTCATATCTTACAGTTCTGGAGGTCAGAAGTCTTAAAAACCAAGGTGTGGGTGGGGCTGCATTCCTTCTAGAGGCTCTAGGGGATGGTCCTTTTTTTTTTTTTCCTTTCCCATCTTTTCCAGGCTGCCCCTATTCCTTGGCTCATGGTCCCTTCCTCCATTTTCAAAACCAGCAGGGTATCATGTCCAAATATTCATCTCCCTTTCTCTCCCCTGCTCCTCCCCGCTTTTCCCACCCCCCCCCCCTTCTCCCTGCCCCTTTCATCTCTATTTCTGTCCTCAGGCCTCCCTCTCTGACCCTCCTGCCTTCTCTTCTAAGGATGTTTGTGATTACATTGGGCTTGCAGACCCACCTGGATAATCCAGGATAACATTGCAATCTCAACATCTTTGACTTAATCACACCTGCAAAGTTTCTTTTGTCACGTAAGGTGACCTTCACAGGTTCCTGGGACTAGGACACAGTCATCTGGGGGAGGCAGGGTAAGATTTAGCCCAGAGCAGTCATAGATGCACATTTACTCATGGGAAACCACTCTTGCATTCCCGAGATAAACACGACCTCATCACGATGCTGTTCTTATCAGCATTTTAAGAGAACAGCTGGATTCCATTTGCTAATATTTTCATCAAGATCTTGACATCTACCGTCCTGAGAACTCTTTCTTCATACCCAACATGGGGCTCCAACTCATGACCCTGAGATCAAGAGTCACATGCTCTACCCCCTGAGCCAGCCAGATGCCCCCGTTCAACAAATATTTTAATGATGTGTCAGGCACCGTTCCAAGAACTTGGGATTTTTCAGGGACAAGATGGACAAAGTCTTTGCCTCGAGGAACTTATGCTCCCAAAGGGGAAACAAGGACAAAGAGCAAACAAATATTTGAGTGTACTAGGTGTCTTAGCTCAGGCTGCGAGAACAAAATAGCACAGACTGGAAGCCTTCACCGGTATGCAGTTTCTTCCTCCGCCTTCTGAGGCCTGGGAAGTCCCAGACCAAGGCAGATTTGGTTCTTGTTGAGAGTTCTCTCCTTCGCTTGCAGACGGCTGCCTTCTCACTGTGTCCTCACATGACAGAGAAAGGGAGAGAGAGAGCAAGAAAGCTCTGTGGTGTCTCTTCTTCCAAAGCTCCCCAGGGTCTCTCTTCTAAGGGGACCATTCCTGTCATGAGGGCTCCGCTCTCATGACCTCATCCAAACCTGATTACTTTCTGGGATGCCTGGGTGGCTCAGTTCGTTGAGCGACCAACTTCAGCTCAGGTCATGATGTCATGGTCCGTGGGTTCGAGCCCCGCATCAGGTTCTGTGCTAACAGCCTGGAGCCTCCTTCGGATTTTATGTGTCCCTCTCTCTGCCCCTTCCCCGCTCATGCTCTGTCTCTCTCTGTCTCAGAAATAAATAAACATTAAAAAAAATTTTTTTTTAAACCTGATTACTTTCTGAAGGCCTCATCTCCGAACACCATCATATTGGGAGTTAGGACTTCAATAGGAACTTTGCGGGGAGGGGGAGACACAATATAGCCCACAGTACCAGGCAATGCTATGCACCGATCAGGGTCAGGGCAGTCACTCTGGGCGGAGGCTGAATTAAGGTGGGGAGGGAGCCATGTGAATGTGGGGAGAAGAGTGGTTTCTGCAGAAAGAACGGCCAGTGCAAAGGTCCTGAGGCAGGAGTATTTGGTGTGCTTGAAGAACAGTGAGGGGGCAAGGTAGAGGATAGGGCAGAGAGGTGGCCAGGGGTCAGAGTGGTAGGTGCAGGCATAATCTGACTTATATTTTAAATAGATCACTCTGGGCTGCAAGTAGAATCAACTGTAAGGGGGATGAGAATAGCAGAGGTGAGATTAGCCAAGAGGCTACTGTGGACGCTTGGCCAAAATTTTCCTTTTTTCAAGGTGTTCTTGTCTGATTTTGATATTGACGTGAATCTGGCTCCATAAAATCAGTTTGAGGAACTTTCCCTCTATTTACTAATATACATATTTTGGAGAGGGAATGATTTATGTAAGTGAAAGACAATCTGCTTATTACCTGAAGGTTTGGTAAAACACACCTGCCAGCTAGATCAGAGGACTTTTGTGTGAGATTTTTGGCTCTGATTCCATTTACTTAATGTATCTCTTCTGACTTTCTGTTTTTTTTTTTTCTAAATTCATACTGGTGTAACATATTTTGAGAAGATTACTTATTTTTACCTAAGTTTTCAAACATTGTAGTATAAAGGGTTTTTTTGTAACATTTTTTAAAACGTTTTATTTATTTTTGAGAGCCAGAGAGACAGAGTGTGAGTGGGGGGTGGGGCCGAGAGAGGGGGAGACACAGAATCCGAAGCAGGTCCAGGCTCCGAGCTGTCAGCACAGAGCCCGACGCGGGGCTCGAACCCACGAACTGCGAGATCATGACCTGAGCTGAAGTCAGACCCTCCACCGACTGGGCCACCCAGGCACCTCCATTCTTATGTTTAAAATCTGAATTGTAACTATCTTCCCTCTTCCATGCATCACCATTTGTATTCTGCCTTCTTTCTCTGTCTCTTCCATAGCTTCTTCACTCAACCTTGCCCAACATTTGTCTATTTAATTCGGTCTCTGGAAGAATAATAGTGTTGGTTTTGTGGCTTTTCTCTATTCTTTTATTCTGTTCATTTCTTGCCGGCTTTACAGTTTCCTTCCTTCTGCTTCCTTTGTGATTGTGCTGCTAACTTGTGAAGTCAGTTCATCAATTTTTAATCTTGTCCCCAGTATATGCAATTCAGATTCTGACTTTCCCTCTAAATAGCGATTCAGCAAAATGTGCAGATTTTTATACTTTGTTTTGTATTGTGTTTAAAATTGCTACAAATGTGGGTTTGGGGGTGGTTTGGGGGGAAGAATTTTTGGTCTATGTGATCAATTTCAGGGAGAGGTGTGTTAAGCTGTGTATAACGTGGGCTCATCGACCCCATCTGATCTTTCTAAATGCCTTACAGATTTTGAAGCTACGTTGCCAAGCATATGCAAGCTTAAGCTTAAACATTTCATCAATATAGAATATCCCTGGTGCTTCCTTCAGTGATTTTCGCCGTGAATTCAATTTTGTCTGGTATTAATTTTCCTACATCTGCTTTCTTTTTGTCTTCGCTTAGCTGGGACATCTCTTTCTCATACCTTTGTTTGCAATCTTTTCCGGTTGAAATGTGCATCCAGTAAATCGTCTTATTGCCCTACTTATTCGAGAAGGCAGTTGGCTACTATATGCCGAAAACCAGAAGTTGAAAATTTAAGTTCGTGTGGGCAGCAGTGAGGTGAGCCCTCTCTCCTCCCCGTGTAACCCAGATGGCAGTGGGGGCCCCTGCTGCTTGGAAATCCGGTTGTAAGGGCTCTTGGCTCCTTCTCTGCCCCTTTTCTGTGCTCCTCTGCCGTCTATGCCTGCATCAGATCCACCAGGAAGCCCACACTGAAAAAATTCAGGTGAAATCCATGTAACATAAAATGAATGATTTAATTTTTTTTTAATGTTTTTATTTATTTTTGAGACAGAGAGAGACAGAGCGTGAGTAGGGGAGGAGCAGAGAGAGAGAGGGAGACACAGAATCCGAAGCAGGCACCAGGCTCCGAGCCGTCAGCCCAGAGCATGACGTGGGGCTCGAACCCACAGACCGCAAGATCGTGACCCCAGCCGAAGTCAGACGCTTAACCGACGGAGCCACCCGGGCGCCCCATAAAACGAAAGATTTTATTTTATTTTATTTTATTTTATTTATTTATTTATTTTTTTAATTTTCTTTTTTTTTTTTCAACGTTTATTTATTTTTGGGATAGAGAGAGACAGAGCGTGAACGGGGGAGGGGCAAAGAGAGAGGGAGACACAGAATCGGAAACAGCTCCAGGCTCTGAGCCATCAGCTCAGAGCCTGACGCGGGGCTCGAACTCACGGACCGCGAGATCGTGACCTGAGCTGAAGTCGGACGCTTAACCGACTGCGCCACCCAGGCACCCCAAAACGAAAGATTTTAAAGTGAACAATTCGGTGGCGGTTAGTACATTCCTGGTGTTGTGCCAACCACCACATCTTTCTAGCTCCAAGTTCTTTCCATCGCCCCAAACTAAAACCCCAGACCCATTCAGCAGTTGCTTGCCCGTTCTGCTCCCTGCTCCTCTGGTCTGTACTCTTGCTTCTGTGGATCTCCAATTCTAGGTAATTCACAGAAATGAAAGCGTGCCCTCTGAGCCTTTGTGTTTGGCATCTTGTGCTTAGCCTCGTGTTGTTGAGGTTGGTCCGTGTTGCACTGTGTAAAAGCCTACATCGTCACTGGCTTCCCCCAAACACCCACCCGTGCGCGGGCCCGAACACCTGCGGGAACCTCACCCAACATTTCGTGTGTGCAGCCTTCCGCCTTCTTGCTGGCCTCACCCCACGTCCCCCCTGCTTCCTCCTCTGGAAAACTGACACTCACCAGCTCATCAGCCACATTCTATCCTCGCTCGCATGGAGAGTTTCGGCTTCTGCTCCAGGGTGTTTATCAAAGAGCCGTGTAGAATGACTCTCTTCTCTCCCTGGGTGCTGTTTTCTCCTGTTCCTTAGAGAGGACAGAGTGACAGTGAGGGGAAAGAAATGGCCAGGATTTTTATCTGTTGGAGCCGCCTCGATGGGTCGGGAGCGGTACGGTAAGTCCCGGTTTTCCAGGGACTGTCCCAACGTATGGCTATGCCCCCCCCCCTTCTCAAAAGCATCCCGTTTTGGAGGACAAATTATATGGTCATCCATAAGCAGGGAGTCTGTGTATTCTCTCTGCTTTGATTATGACCAGTCCAAGGGAAGGAGACTCTTCTGTGCAGGGGACATGTCTTAGACACAAGATAAAAGGAGGAGAGTGAGCAAATATTGGTAGTGTCTGTCTGTGTCCGGCCAAGGCAGGAGACGTTGCCCTTGCTGTGCGACCAGTCCCACGGATGCCTTCTGATGAGGATTTGGCTTTGCAGAGAGTCTGGCCAGAGAAAGAGACCTGGCTCCATATACACAGCAAACACAAGGACACAGCTCTTTCTGATGATATGTAAGTGAAATTCCTTGTTGTAAATAATCCTGTGTCTCCCTAAGCCATCTGCTCATTTATTTTTGTTGGTGTTGTTTTTTTTTTTTTTTGTATTGTGGGAAAACATAGATAACATAAAAGTTACCATTTTAACCATTGTTAAGTGTATATTTCAGCGGCATTGAGTACATTCACTGTTTTTGCACAACTATCACCACCATCCACCCCCAGATTCCTTCCACCTTCCCGAACAGAAACTCTGTCCCCACCGAACACCAATTTCCCATCCTCTCCCCCCCACCGCCATCACCCCCAGGGGACCCTCTGTTACACTTCTGTCTCCATGAATTTGCCTACTCTAGGTGCCTCAAATAAGAGGAATACTACAGTAGTTGTCCTTTGGTGCGTCTGTTCATTCTCTGAATGTTATTGCTAACCTCCCATGGTCCTGTGAAGGGCAGTGTCCTACGTGTTGGGCGAGGCTTTGTACCTTCTAAGAATTTTCGAACGAATTAGATGTTTGAGTCTCACGACAATTCGTTGAGGCGAGCACGGATCTTGTTATCCTCGTGAGACTGAAGTTCAGAGAAGCTACTTATGTTGTGGAAAGTCACACAGCTAGTGGCCGGATTAGGACGAGAAGGCTGAGTCTGTCGACTCTATCTGTCTTTTCTAGAGTCTGGCAACTGGTCCGGAGGCGGGGACGATTTCTTCCTTCCGGAGTCTAAACCTGAAGTTTGCGTAACTACATTTTGCAGATGCAAAGAAAGACTCCCGTTGATTTGTGAGCGTGTGGTGAGGGGAGAGCGGGAGTGGGGGCAGGGCCCGCTGGTGGGGAGCCCACGAGGGGGAGGGGTGTGTCTTCACATCCAAGGTCTCCCCACCGGCCGCGTCCAGCTCAGGCCTTCCGTCTTTATCAGGGTTTTCTCCCAGAGGGAGGGTTCCGGATGCTCAAGATACGCTCTTCCAAAAAGGTTGGGCATTTCTCCAGGAGCCAGAAAAATCAACCAGGGCTCAAACAGGCTGGAAGACAATCTTGTTTTTCCAAGCCCTGAAATAATCAAGATCTCGCTGTGTACACGTTTGCAAACAAGAGGGAACAATAAGCTCACTCGACACGTAGGGTTTTACTTGCCGTTCTATCGCGCGGGACAGTCACTTCTGAGGACTCGATTGCAGCTGTCCCTCCGTGAAAAACAACCTGGGGAGCCGGGACCCTGCTCGGAAACGAGAGCTCGGGACTGGTGACGGGCAAGGGTCCGGCCTCCGCGGCCACTAATGCTTGTCCCGAGGGCGGGGAAGGCCAGCTTTTATTTATTTGTTTTTATTGTAAGTGAGCTCTATGCCCAACGTGGGGCTCGGCCTCACGGCCCTGAGAGCAAGAGTCGCGGGCCCGGGGAGGTCAGGCTCCACAAAGAAAAGCTGACCGGAGCTGCGCAGCCAGACCGGGGTCAGTGCACCTGCTCGCGGATAACTCTGAGCCGGAGGCGGTTTCCACTTGCTTGCGGCAGCGCCGTGCACACGCGTGAGCGTTGCAAGGACACTTTTAACGTGAAGACCAAGATTGGCTTTGACACAGGAGTACCGCTTTTCTGTTGACTTCGGCGACTCGGAGCATAGGGAGAAGCGTGGCTGACACTGCGTGTCTTCAGCGAGGGTTCCCAGCCCGTGCGTCTGCACCCAAAGCGATGGCCGTCTATCGGGTCTGGCAAGAGGGGTCTTCTCGACGATTCTGTGCAGCATGGGGCCTCTCACCCCTGGGCCCCGCTGCCTCCCCGTCACTATGGGTAGAACTCAATGGCCAGCTTGTTGGCGGTCTGGGGGCCGGGACCTCCAGCGAAACCAGCCGTCCACAACCTCTCCAACTGCCATCACACCCCAGCTGACTCCGCTCCTGTCGAGAGCCCAGCGCGGGAATAAAAGTGACGCGAATGACAGTCTCCCGGCCGGCGGGCCCGGGGGAAGCGGGGCAAAGCCACCATGCAAACCCTCCCTCTTCAGTGACTCAGTTTGAAGTGCTCGCACTCCCAAGACAGGTGGCCGCTCGCCGTTTAGAGGTAAAGACGCAGACGCAGAGAAGACCCTCGCTGGCCCGGGCTGCACAGAGAGGTTGAGGGGATGTTCAGACTCCGGTTCCCTCCCAGCCCCACTGCTGGGTCTGCTACCTTCCGGGGGGGGGGGCAGGGAGGGCAATGGCGTTAAAATGACTGAAGTGAACAAAATTGCAGAGACACGGAGAAAGGGCTCCGTAGAACACCTTTCTGAGCACTGTGCACCTCCTGAATGCTCAGTATTTATATCCAGTGAATCTCTGTTACGTCCCAGTGTCTTCCTGTAAACCACATTGTTTAAGAGGTGAACACAATGGGAACCATTTCTTCATCAGACGGTCACGCTGATGGCAGCTGACATCATACATGACAATTGTTTCCCATGGACGCGCAAATGTCTTATTTGAGTGTTTTAAAGTTAATATGAATTATTAATATCCAATACGGTTGGCACTGACGGCTATTAACCATTAATAAAGGCTAACATTAAATCTGATACCTTCGGAGCACTTACTCTGTGACTTTAAGTTTTTATTTATTTAACTTGAGACAGAGAGGGAATTCCAAGCAGGTCGCGCATTGTCAGTGCAGAGCCCGATGTGGGGCTTGATCTCACGAACTGAGAAATCATGACCTGAGCTGAAACTGAGAGTCGGACGTTTAACTGACTGAGCCACCCAGGTACCCCAACGCTCCCCGTTTTTAAATAAAAGTGGACAGTGGGACAGAGCGGTATGGGGGAGCTCCCTCAAGGTCATGTGATGCCAATGAGTGGTTCTCCGCCAACATTCTGTGGACAGGGGATGGTAGTTGAGGGAAAAGAGACCTTATCTATGTGGACTTGAAAAAGCAAACCGATGCCCAGTGGTGAACGTGCTCAAGAACCGCCTAACAGGTTGTGATGCCCAGACTTTACGAAGATATTATCAGAAAGAAAACCAGACAGTAACTTCTCATGTGAATATACATAAGAAATGCAGAGATCCCAAATAAAATACTAAGCAATGGACTCTTGCACTGTATTAAATAAGGAAAACACATCATTCTGGGAATGCAAGGGTAGTTTGGGATTAAGAATCTGTTAATATAATGCATTATGATGCAAAGAAAAAAATATGATTGCCTGAATATATTCTGAAAATCTACTTAATACAACTTAACATCCAATATTGATTATATTTTTCAAGACTCTAGTAACGATCTCTCACTAAGCTGGGAATAGACAGACCTCTTTTACAAAGGTAAAGAATGTCTATGAGGGGGGATGCCTGGGTGGCTCAGTCAGTTAAGCATCCCACTCTTGGTTTTGGCTTAGGTCATGATCCCCGGGTCATGTCCCGCTTTGGGGTCTGGACTGAGCACGGAGCCTGCTTGAGGTTCTCTCTCTTCCTCTCTCTCTGCCCCTCCCCTGCTTTTCCGTGCTCACTCTACCTCCCTCTCAAAAATAAATACACGTTAAAAAAAAAAAAAAAAGGAAAAAAGAAAGGCACAGGACCCGAAACTACATGATGTATACTGGTGGTTATCTGGGTGACAAATATTTATCACAACCCTCAAAACTGTATATAACCTCTGACCCAACAATTTCTTTTTTTTTTTTTAATTTTTTTAAATATTTATTTATTTATTTTCAGAGACAGAGACAGAGCATGAGCAGGAGAGGAGCAGAGAGAGAGACACAGAATCCGAAATAGGCTCCAGGCTCCGAGCTGTCAGCAAAGAGCCCGACGCGGGGCTCGAACTCACAAACCGTGAGATTGTGACCTGAGCCAAAGCTGGACACTCAGCCGACTGAGCCACCCAGGCGCCCCAACAATTTCAATCCTAGGGGTTTATGCCAAGGAAGTTGTCACAGATGAAAACAAGGGTTGGCTGGCAAGAATGTTAATCACAACCCAGCTTGTGAAACTAATCCATTGGAAATGAACTGTATGTATGAAGTCAGGAGTGCAGCGTTGATTAAATGAATTACGTTATACACACCTGCACTGGACACAAACTTGTGTGCCTTCTCAGAGTCCCCAGACAGCCCGCTTGTTTCTGTCTTCCGGGCTCACGTCTCCCCTGCACGGGCACCCTCTGGTACCGAACTTAGACCAAGTACCGCAAGGCAGGGTCTTCTGAGTGAGCGCCAACGCACTGAACGAGACCCTGGTGAGCGTGGGAGACTTAGCTCCTGATGGGGGTGACCCTCGACCTCTTGGAAATTGGGCAGATACACCCCATCTTGGTTCTCCCCTTGGGGAGTGAGGCTGTGATAAGTTTTCTCCCGGAATCCCTTCTGATGCCAAGGGAGCGTGTCTGTTGAACGACCTGTTGTATCTCTTTGGAGCTTGTCCTGAATTGCTGCCGGCATGGTGACTCATCACAGGGCATCGCTTTGTGTTTTCCTTGTATTTTTTTCTTTATTTTTCTTGCCGTCTAGGCCCTGGGCCTGCACCTCCCAAATAAAGTATCAGCACTTCGATTCTTGCTCCAGGCCGTCTTTTCCAGAAGACTCATGTGAAGACATTATACTAAGCCATTATTTTAAATGATGTTGAAGACTCTATTGTTTATATACATTTTTCATTTTCTCTATGGGAGGATAGGTTTTGACATGGTAAGAACCTTTCTGGCTGGGGAGAGACTGCCCCTCCCAGGCCTAGCAAATTCTCAGAGGTAGCAAATGGCTCAGCTGGAGTATACCTTTAGCACACAAACTAAGTAATCCAGAGCCTTACCTCCTTTGTCCTGCAGACCCCTGGAGGTAACACTCCTCTCCTTTAATTAACACCCCCTCCCCCCCTGCCAGGGGGGCAGGGGTGGGCGGTCAAGTGCAGGCAATGAGAGATCGCCCCTGGAGTCCAGAGCCTGAACAAATTATTCAAACTAGCCAATCCAGACTGTATACCCTGCCTTCCCTTCCCTTTCCCAAGGAGGCTCCAATAAAAGCGAAGCCTAAGTTCTCTTTACTTCTGCCCCTTCTGCCTCAGGACCACCCTGTGCTTCCCCATCACGTGACTGTGCGTGGCCTGGTTTGCTTCCTGTTTCTAGCACCTGGGAGCATAATGAACTAGGCTTTCCTTGAGCCTCTCCTACGTCTCCTCCTGTGACTATGCTTGACTGACCATCACATAAAAGAACCCCGAACAAAGCCTCTTTTATGACACAGAAAAGCATTCACGCTGGGTGTGTCAAAAAGCACACACATCCAGTGTCTGACTCTCGACTTCTGGCTCAGGTGATGATCTCACGGTTCTGGAGTTCGAGTCCCTCATTGGGCTCTGCACTGACATCACAGAGCCTGCTTGGGACTCTGTTTCCTTCTCTCTCTGCCCCTCCCCTGCTTGCTCTCTGTCTCTCTCTCAAAAAAGCAAAACAAAACAAAAAACAAAAAAACAATCCCCCCCCCCATTTATAAAACAGTATGTTTCCATTCTTATAAAAAACAAACATAAAAGAAAACATTTGAAAGAAAAATACCAACACAGTAATAGTGGTTAATGTTAGAGGTAAGATTGGGGGGATGTTTTGTCTCTTTTTGGACTCTAATGTCTGAATTTTCGACATTTTTTTTGAAAAAAACACATTGGTATCAGTTACCTCTTGCTGCATTAAAAGTGACCCCAACACTCAGTGGGTTCAAACAGCAATTTGTTGATGGGTCTGTGGGTCAGCCGTTTCGGGCTGGGCTCGGATGGGTAGTTCTACTAGTTTGCCTGAAGTCTTTCCGGTAACTTTCTTGGGGCCGTTTGGTCCCCGGTAGCCTAGCGTGTCTGGGCCTCTCCTTCCAAGTGGTCTTTCATCTGTAGAGGACAGCTGGGCTTTATTACATGAAAGTGGCATTCCACGAGGGTCGACCAGGACGCTGCAAGGCCTCTTAAGGCCCAGGCTCTAAGCTCACACAATGTTACTTCCGCCCCCAAACGATTGCTCAAAGCAAGTCACAAAGTCTGCCCAGATTCGAGGGCGGGGGAACAGATCCGTCCTCTGGTCTGCAAGGATGGGCAGAACGATTGCAGTCTCCTCCTAAACACTGATAAGCAAGCTACCATACCGTTTGGAAGACGTTTCCAAAGTTTCTTCTAGTCTGTCTATAGGGACAGATATTATTTCTTCTAGTCTAGGTTGAGACAGTACTCACGAGTAATGCTTTCATATCCATCATTTCGTGCAGGACTCAAGATTCTCATGCAACTTGAAAGACAAAATTAAAAAGTATTACGTAGGGGCGCCTGGGTGGCTCAGTCAGTTAAGGGTCAGAATCTTGATCTCGGCTCAGGTCATGATCTCACAGTGGGTTTGAGCCTCTCATTGGGCAGCATGCTGACAGCGTGGAGCCTGCTTGGGATTCTCTCTCTCCCTCTCTCTCTCTCCCTCCTTCCCCTCACTCTCTCAAAAATAAATAAACCCCCAAAAAAGTATTAAGTAAGTCCTACAGTGGAGATCTATCTATATCTATGTCTATATCTATTTATATATCTATATCATCTATATCTATATCTATCTATCTATATCTGTAATTTATTTATTTATTACCAAAATAGATTGGCTCTTCCTCTCCATCAATTTGAATCAGGGAGATTTACAGCATACGTATCAGGGAAAGAAAACTTCTTTAATTTAGTTCCTGGCTGCTGGACAGATTGTCAGATTTGTGCCAGTGATTAAAAAATGAATTTCTCACCATTCTGCAATTAAAACCCTACCCACTCTCCATTCCCGATGATGTGATAGGACAGGAGCCATCTCGGAGTAGCTTAATATTATTAGATTAGCAAGAAGATGTCTAACATGACTCAGTGTTGTTCTTGAGAAATAATTAGCTACTTAAGTGGAATAGACCTCCATGGAATACAAGTCTATCTCTTTTATAACATTTAGATTTGGAGGCTTAATTATCCAGTGAAAAATAGTCACTTTAGCACTTTCGTCCATTGGGCTATATATTGACATTATTAAAATGCTTTCTTGGTCTCTATGCAAATTGCTTTTTTTTTTTTTTAAACCAATTTATCTCCTAGCAACCCAAAGTGAAATAAGCTCTGAAAAATGACATCTCAAGAAGACTTTGGGCTGTTAATCCACAGAAATTCCTAGGGTTTATTTGTTGATTGTCTAAACGAACAAACGGATTTGTGCCTCTCGGTGTCTGTGCCATGGAGTCATTCCTTTCAGCTCAACTTTTAAGCAGTTAATTAAATAGTTGACTTCACACAAATAAACAGTGAAATCGACTGCATTGGGTCCCCAGTTCCAGTCTGTAAGCACTTTGCATCCAGCTGAATGGGAGGACCCAATGTGAAGTCAGCTAAGGTGCCCTGGAGACCCGGCCGTGCTCTGGGGTGTGGGGGAGTTTCTCCGTCTTTCCAGACACGCTCCCCCGCTGCAGGAGAGGCGGCCACCTCTCCTCCCGGGGTCTTAGCTTCTCTCTTCTGGAGATGCGCGCAAAGTCCACGTTCCAGGCTCAGGGCCGAGAAGCCTGGAGTCAGACAATGAGCGCGACAGTGTTTTACAGACGGCACAGAAGCGCCAGCCATGGTTATTCCCTCGGATGAGGCAGCGGCAGATGGGGACCAGCTTCCCGCCTCAAGGATGGAGGCCACGGGCCCTGCGGTGACCCAGAGGGCGCCCCCCGCTGCCTGCCCACCCACCTCCCTGGCCTGAGGCTGTGTCCCTTTGCTTCCCGACTCAGTCGCCTTGCCATCAGGGGGCACTCCTGCTGGCTGCTCTCCACTCTGTCCCTGAGCTGCAGGGCTGGGGTCGCAGTGCGGGGAGACCCCTGTTTGCTCTGCAGAGCGTGTGTCACCACAGCCTTGGGAGCGGGGCTCAGGCTCCAATCTTGCTGCTGCTGCTGCAGCTGAAGCTTTCCCTGGTGGCAGGACCAACAGTAATCCCCCTCCCCTCCCCCCAGACTGAGTGTGTGCCCAGCCAGAGACACCCTGGGGCTGCCACTTTTCAGACTCACTTCCAGGGAAGGGGAACCTGGACGGGGTTGGCAGTCCACCACCGCCCCCAGCCCCCGGCGAGCGACCGCTTGCCTCAAAGCCTGGTCTGGCAGTGACTTGCTCACCTGCTCTTTTCCAGGACCCTTTAGAGGTGACCTGAACCCAACTCAGTGCCATGAGTTTAGGCACAAAGGGGATTTGTAGGCAGCTTAGCCTCCAAAGGGTCTTAGACAGAACTGGCTTTCGGGACGACCACAGCCAGACCCTCCCTGGTTAGTTTGGGTTCCCCCCAAAGTGGAGCCTGAGACGAGGACTTAAAGGTAGGACATTTATTCAGAAGGTGTTTCCAGAAAGCCCAAGTGAAGACTTGGAAGGGAAAGCGGAACAGGGAACTGAGAACAGCCATGAAGATGTGTCAGTGTGGTGAGTGAGCTGCCCGGCTGGGCTCTCTGGTGGGGACCCTCTGAGAAACCAGCCTCACAATCATCCAATACAGGCTGGGCAGGAGGGGGCCCTTCCCACCAACCCCCTTCCCCTGCCACTTGAAGGCTGCCTCAGGAACCCAAACTTCCCAGTATTTTAGGTTGTGTCAGTTGGAGAAAGCACTGGCAGAGAAGAAGCCAGCCCCTGGGACTTGAGGCGGGAAGCTGGAGAACCCAGGTGGGCCATGCTCTGTGGCAGGGGCACCCAAACTTTCTGCTCTAGGCCCGGATGCCCTGGGGACTCTGCATCTTCTTTGTCTGCCCCTGCTGGTTGTTTGGCTCCCTCTGACAGCAAAGGGTTTGTCTGCAGGAAGCTACATGGCAATGCCTTCCAGGCTGATGTCCATTCAGATCATGGAGGACTCTTCTCTTCTGGCTCCAGCCAGCAGAGTCCCAGGGAAGGACTCTGGTTGGCCTGGCTGGGTCACGTGACATCCCTGGACCAATCAGGGTAGTCTAGGCTCTGAAGGATTGTGACTGGCCCACGATGGGTCATTTGCTCCCCCCGTGATCAGAGGGATGGGGTCTGCTCCCAGAAGAGGGGTTGTGAGGCTTCAGGGAGTGGCTGGGTATTTTCCTCATCGGGCATTGGCCAGGACCAACCCAAATAGCTGGCAGGCTTCAGACAATTTGAACCCGGGCAAGGAGGGTTTGGGGTCTTGATCCTTCCCTCTCCGAAGGCTGCTAGACTCTAAATTTAAATTTTCCCCTTTCTCACTCCCTGTCAGTCTTCTAAGTCTCTATATCAGTGATTTCTCTCCTCCCCCCTCTCTGCTTTTGCTTCCCATACACCAGGTACTGTGAGTAGGCAGTTATAACCCCTGAACTCTACCTAGCTGGGTGTGTTTTATGGTATTCTAGGAAAATGCTCTCCCATTAATCAGGCATGAATATAATTTAGAAAATAGGCTTTTGGTTTTTTTTAAAATTTTTTAAATGTTTATTTATTTTTGAGAGAGACAGAGACAGAGCGTGAACAGGGGAGGGGCAGAGAGAGAGGGAGACACAGAATCCGAGGCAGGCTCCAGGCTCCGAGCCATCAGCACAGAGCCCGACGCAGGGCTCGAACTCACAAGCTGTGAGATCATGACCTGAGCCGAAGTCGGACGCTCAACCGACTGAGCCACCCAGGCGCCCCTAGAGAAAAAGTTTTGACAAAAGATACTACCACAAAAGAGCCAATGGAGAGTTTTAAAATATTTTTCACACCTTAGGGCAATTGACATTTTAGATTTATGCTTTTGCTCTCTTTTACCAGAAATAAGACTTTCACTTGCCTGACCTTAATGGATGTTAAGAGAATTCCTTCGTTGCTCAAAGACAAGGGCAGTATGTGTAGGAAGCTAGTGGTAAAAACCAAAGGGACGTTGACTGGAATGAAACTAATACTCCAACAGACCATCGTCCTCGCCTAACAGCAAACATGTCTTTTCAGAACTCGGTGTTCATTCATGCTTTCATCCAACTAGCATTTATTAAGTACCCAGAAGGTGCTTAAGAAGCAGTGTTAACTAAGATCAGCAACATTCTTGCTTTGGAGGACCTTACTTTTGAGTTGGGGAGACAGAAGATAAGCATGCATGAGTGAAAAAACGAGCTTCTTCCAAGAGTGAATGTGCTAGAAATGCAGTAAAGTGGGAAGTAGCCAGGGAAGCCTCACTGAGAAAGATCTTGACTTATTTACTGATTGATTTTTATCGAGGGAGCAAGCTGGGGAGAGGGGCAGAGGGAGAGAGAGAACTTTAAGCAGGCTCCACGCTCATCAGGGCTCGATTCCATGACCCTGGGATCATGACCTGAGCCAAAATCAAGAGTTGGATGCCAACCGACTGAGCCATTCAGGCGCCCCAAGATCTTGACTTGGAGTCAAGAGCTGAATGGTTGGGAGCCCTTGGCGTGATGAGCTGGGGAGAAGCAGCTCAGGTAGAGGCAGGAACCAGTCTGTGATGTTGGGGAAACTAGAAGGGAGGCCTGAGTGGCCCAGGTGCAGTGTGCAGGGAAAGGGAGGGAGGGTGTGGGTCAGGAAGGGATTCCATTTACGGGGCCATGGGCCACGGTAAAGATTTTGAGCTGTGAGCTTGAGGTTTTGGTTTTTGAAAGACCCTCCTTTCACCCAGTTCTTGTTGCTGGACAGGATACACAGGAAAAGAATGGGAGGGGGCGGGAAACATGGCACCCCCCCACCTCCCCTCAGTTCTGCTCAAAGAAAGCTGAGCACATTGTCTGCCAAGTATACCCATAGCCAAACTTGGCGTTGTATGGCGAACTGTGTTTTCTGAGTCATTGATAATACCTGGGTCCTGTCTGTGTTGTCCTGGGGGGAAAAGCCGAGTCAGAGAAGAGCATAAAATTTAGTTCTGTTAAGTGAGGACCATTTAACTCCAGTTAAAATGTCATTCCTGGGCCAGCAAACAAGCTCTACGCCAACACCCTCCTTGGGAGGGACCCGGGGATTTATTTTCACCATCCACGGCAGTCCAGTTGAGCTAAATGAGAATGCAGTTTGGATGTGAGCTTCAATTCAGCAACTTCAGAGTCTGTGGGTTTGGATGCACATTATTATCAGCAGCTCTCAGAATAGCGTCCTGTCCTCACCTGATGCTGGGAGTGCTTTGCACAAACCCTGTTACCACCCACACCTCACGATGCATTTATGGATTCTCTGGGGAAAGCCCTCCTTTCTCGGCAGGACCGTGTGGCAGTACAGCACAACCTCCCACCACCCTGGGACCGTCCCGGGAACTCGGTCACTTAAAAAATCGGGGAAGAATGTATCTGGTGGAAAATGACTACAACCGGTGTAGGATTTCACATATAATGTGTCATCTGTTCACATCTCAGCAGCACTGCCAAGGTCACAGAGCCTTGTCTTTTTAATCCTTCCTCCTCTCTTTGCTCAAACTCCCCGAAGTCAAAAAAGCCCACACTCCCTGCAGCTACTCGTGCAGGCTGCACAGTCTTCCACCGAAGAGCTGGGGTGGGAAAGGAGAGGGATCTGTGCAGGGCACGGAGTCAAAGGAAGTAACACGAGCAAATCCTTCTGTTACAATTCCAAGTAAAAAGGGCAGGATGCAAAATTGTCTACGTCTACGGTAGGACTGTATTCAGCATGCACCTGTGCCTAGGACAAAAGCACTCGGGGCCGACACACCCATGGTGTTCACTACGGTTGTTTGGGGACGCCAGGATGATGGGGGACATTTTTGCTCTGAGTTTTTCATCTTTTCCCGCAATTTAAAAATCACAAGTATTTGTAGCAGATATTTCTTATTTTGTTTGTTCAGAAGAAACGAGAGAACTTCTTCCTCTGTGTCAACCCTGCGCTCCTGCCCTGGGCTGCCCATGGCTGCGTCCCACCCCTCTGAGTTGAAGGGATGAGATGTAGGTGACCCGAATTGAGCCAGTAGTGCTACCCCATTTCCCTGACCCCAGTTCAGGAATGGGCGTGGGGCTCAAGCCGGGTCTTACCACGCCCTTCCCCTGGTCCTAGTGAGTGGAAGGGAAAGACAGGCAGGACAGTCAAGGTGACACAACTGTGTGGAAGACTCAACACCCCATCGCTGGCTTTGAAGATGGAAGGGGCCTCAACACAAGGTTCGCGGGCAGCTTCCAGAGGTCTGAGAAGGCAAGAAAATGGATTCCCCCGAAGAGCCTCCAACACATTGACCTTAGCTCAGGGAGATTTTCAGACTTCTCCACTCCACGACTGTAAGATAATAGATTAGTGTTGTTTTAAGTCACTAAGTTTGTGGTCATTTCGTTGCAAGAAGCGGTAAGAAACTCCTACAGGGAGAGAGAGGCCAACTCCAGCCGTGGACTGTCTGGGCTGGGTCAAGATGGCACAAGTGGGCCATCTTCCAACCACGGCTGTGGGGACAGGGTGTTGGGAGCCGATGGGGCCTGCTGTGTCGGAGGCCCACTGAAGGGCCCCCGGGCAGGTACTGAGCGCTCCCATGGCAGCTTGGGTCCAGAGGTGCTCGGGAAAGGCCGATGCCAGGTTGTCCTCCCACCCCCATTTCCAGCTGAGCTAAACCAGGCAGCATGAGAAGGGACAGGATGGTTACAGTTTCATGGGTGTCCCTGGAGGGACAGGGGTTAAATGTCTCCTCACAGGGTCAGAGGAGACAGAGTACAAGTGGGAGCCCTCAGACCAAATGTCGATGGAGATCACTACAAATAACACCAATCTTGGGTGGCCGGCTATCTCAGTCAGTCCTGGTCTCGGGGTTGTGAGGTCAAACCCCACGCTGGGTGGAGAGATTACTTAAAAATAAAATCTTTAGTCTCCTGATTTGCTCATTTTAGCCACTCTGACTGGCGTAAAATGATATCTCAATGTGGTTTGGATTTGTATTTCCCTGATGAGGAGTGACGTTGAGCATCTTTTCATGTGTCTGTTGGCCACCTGAATGTCTTCTTTAGAGAAGTGTCTATTCATGTTTTCTGCCCATTTCTTCACTGGGTTATTTGTTTTTCGGGTGTGGAGTTTGGTGAGTTCTTTCTAGATTCTGGATACTAGCCCTTTGTCTGATATGTCATTTGCAAATATCTTTTCCCATTCCATCGGTTGCCTTTTAGTTTTGTTGATTGTTTCCTTTGCTGTGCAGAAGCTTTTTACCTTCATGAGGTCCCAATAGTTCGTTTTTGCTTTTAATTCCCTTGTCTTTGGAGACGTGTCAAGTAAGAAATTGCTGCAGCTGAGGTCAGAGAGGTTTTTTCCTGCTTTCTCCTCTGGGGTTTTGATGGTTTCCTGTCTCATGTTCAGGTCCTTTATCCATTTTCAGTTTATTTTTGTGAGTGGTGTAAGAAAGTGGTCTAGTTTCATTCTTCTGTATGTTGCTGTCCAGTTGTCCCCGCACCATTTGTTAAAGAGACTGTCTTTTTTCCATTGGATATTCTTTCCTGCTTTGTCAAAGATTAGTTGGCCATACTTTTGTGGGTCCAATTCTGGAGTCTCTATTCTATTCCGTTGGTCTATGTGTCTGTTTTTGTGCCAACACCATGCTGTCTTGATGATTACAGCTTCTATAGATGCTGGAGAGGATGTGGAGAAAAAACGGGAACCCTCTTGCACTGTTGGTGGGACTGCAAACTGGGGCAGCCGCTCTGGAAAACAGTGTGGAGGTTCCTCAAAAAATTAAAAATAGACCTACCCTATTACCCAGCAATAACACTGCTAGGAATTTACCCAAGGGACACAGGAGTACTGATGCATAGGGGCACTTGTACCCCAATGTTTATAGCAGCACTTTCAACAATAGCCAAATTATCGAAAGAGCCTAAATGTCCATCAACTCACGAATGGATAAAGAAATTGTGGTTTATATACACAATGGAGTACTACGTGGTGATGAGAAAGAATGAAATCTCGCCATTTGTAGCAACGTGGATGGAACTGGAGAGTGTGAGGCTAAGTGAAATAAGTCATACAGAGAGAGACAGATACCATGTTTTCACTCTTATGTGGATCCTGAGAAACTTAACAGAAGACCATGGGGGAGGGGAAGGAAAAAAAAGTTAGAGAGGGAGGGAGACAAACTATAAGAGACTCAAAAACAGAGAACAAACTGAGGGTTAATGGGGGGTGGGAGGGAGGGGAAGGTGGGTGATGGGCATGGAAGGAGGGCATCTGTTGGGATGAGCCCTGGGTGTTGTATGGAAACCAATTTGACAATAAATTTCATATTAAAATAAATAAATAAAATAAAATCATAAAAAACAAAAAACAAAGCCAGGGGCACATGGGTGGCTTAGTTAAGCATCCGATGTTGGCTCCGGTCATGATCTCACAGTTTGTGACTTGGGACCCCACATTGTGCTGTCTTCTGTCAGAGTGGAGCCTACTTCAGATCCTCTGTTTCCCTCTCTCTCTGCTCCCTCCCCATCTGGTCACTCTCTCTAAAATAAAATATTTAAATATTTAAGTAAATAAATAAATAAATAAATAAAATAAAAAAACCAAAACCAAAACCAAACAACAAAAACACAAATAACACCGATCTCACAAGCTCTGAAATAAAATATGTCCCATCTTTCTCACTTGAGACCTATACCTTCATAAGAAGAAGTTAAAAAAGTTTCAATATGGTAGACAGATGTTAAATATTAACACATTGGAATACATGTTATAATATGTTAAAAATATATTTGACTATAGTTTTTTTAAGTTTTGTTTTTACATTTACTTATTTTTGACGAGAGAGAGAGAGAGAGTGAGCAGGGGAGGAGCAGAGAGAGAGGGAGACACAGAATCCGAAGCAGGCTCCAGGCTCTGAGCTGTCAGCACAGAGCCGGATGCAGGGCTTGAACCCATGAACTGTGAGATCAAGACCTGAGCCAAAGTCAGACGCTTAACCAACTGAGCCACCCAGGTGCCCCTGACTACAGTTTTACATGGCAGAAGTTTGGCCAAGATATCAAAGATAACCAAATCTAATTTTTTTAAGTTTATTTATTTATTTTGAGAGAGAGAGAGCGAGAGAGCGAGCGCACATGTGAGCTGGAGAGGGGCAGAGAGGGGGGTGGAGAGGGAATCCTAAGCAGGCTTCAGGCTGTCAGCATAGAGCCTGGTGCGGGGCTTGATCCCAAGAATGGTGATATCATGACCAGAGCCCAAATCAAGAGTCAGACGCTTAACCAACCGAGCCACCCAGGCGCTCCCCAAATTTAATTACTATTGTGTATGTCTATACATTTTACTGATGGGTCAGTGGTGGATGGGTAATAATAAAATGCATAATTCATAAATTATATGCTTATTCCATAAAATTTATATTTCTTGAATTTCACCAAAATCACTTATTACATTGTCATTATAAAGATTTTCACACAACATATACTGTGGAATAATGTCAAATTAGACATTTCATGAGTTATCATAGTTCTTAGCTTTTAAATTCAAATTAGAGAAACTTTGTTCTGTGTATTAATAACCACTGAAGTCATCACTATACTTCTTCAAGCAATACTTAGATTCCAAGACGGACCATGATTGTACATATCATGTTCACGTGTTATAATGGAATCATATGATACATTATTTTAGAAAATATCATAGAATGGAATTTTATCATCTAAATCACTATCATTTATCATCTCTTAAAGCAATGTCTAGATTGAGTTAATGTTTCTTCATTTCTTCTTGCAAATTTTTCAATATTAAGAAAGCTTAAAATAGCAGTAAAATACTCATTTTTTTTTTCACATCTTAGCTGAGACTATTCCTTGATCCATAATGACCAGAAGATATTCTCTGTAGAAACAAATTTGGGAATTATTTTCATGTAGATCTTCATAGTTATGCAATTTGTTCCATTTCTTTGTTCTAACTTCTCTACATTTTAATGGAATGCCACGTATTCTGCACGTATTTTCTGTTGATTAAGAAAACTCGTTTTCTTTAAAGTTTCCAAAAATATCTTTTCATAATTAACAAATGAAGTAGCTACACTTAACATTATTTTTTTTTCTTTTGGCAGCTTCTGAAAATGTTAAGAGCAAGCAACGATATATACCAAACAACAGTGGACAAAGCAAATTCAAAATTGACTTCGTTTTCCATACATTCACTTTTTTGGTGGATCTTCTGTTCTTTTGCTTACTTAACTCTTGTTTAAATTAAATCTAATTGCTTGAACAGCATTTACTTGGCATTCCCGTTTTAAGTCTTAGAGGTTGTTAAGGTCAGATTTGAAGTATGTTTGATCAAGCTGTTCCCTTTTTGGGCAGATCTTGAAAATACCCTTTATTCTTCCTTAATTATTCTGAAGAATGCATCACTAGGGGCCAGCGTGAGACCATGTGTCCTCGTAACAAAGTCAAATGATGAGCTATACATGGGATGCTTCTGAATTTTTGGCCAAAAAATTCTGGGCCATATACTTTTTCCTTTACTGTGTTTGTGCCGTTTTACAGACTTATTCTCAACCAGCTTTTTAACATTTTTAGTAGTAATCACTACACCCCACGTGGGGCTCAAACTCACGACCCCAAGATCAAGAGTTGCATGCTGTGTTGACAGCCAGCCAGGTGCCCCTCAAATTTATTTTTCCACTTCTTCACTTGGATAAAAAACGATTTCTAGGCATAAAAACAATGCAATATGCTCTTGTTTTCTTCTTCAACAATATATGTAATCAATGTTTGTTGTTCAACATGACTTTTGTCAGTGGTACGATCTAGTTGCATTGAGTAATGGTTACTTATGTTTTTATTGTATGTAGGATTGATTCTCTCACGTTCTTCCCTACTGAATTAATCATCTCATTTTGAATTATCCCATCCTAAATAGTGATTGTTTGTTTTATTGCTTTTATCCATCTTACATTTTTGGCCGTCCTAGCCTAAAAATTGGGATTATTTCTATTAAGCTTACGACATTTTTATTGCTTTCTGTAGACATTGGGGTTTCAGTACTGTAAAAAGCACCATAACTCTTGGCTAAATGTTGAGCCCAAAATATATTATTTCAGAACATCACAACAGTGCTGTAGACTGGCATTTACTCGTCGTTGTTGAATACTGTTAGTGGTTTGCTATTTTTTCATGCTATTATTAAATTTTTAGTACTTGCATGTGTATTTTGTTCATATGTGCCCAAATGACATTTTGTGTTATTCCAGTAAAGAACCCCAAATGTTTCTGGCTACAAATAACACCTCTGGCCAAAGCTGATCTTGGAAATTGGTTGTGAATTCCATAACACATGTAACAAAATACTTTGTCTTTCACTTTGGAAGACGAAAAACTGCTTTTAGAGGTTCTTTCCCCCTTGGAAAGGATGTTGGTATAAAGTGAAATACTAAGTTTTCCGCCATGCTCATCCAATGAAAAACTGTATTTGCTAATTTGAATAGGATTGTGTTTTGCTAGAACATTCTCCTGCTGTCCAAGAGGTCTTGACGCCATTTTAAGGACCATCCTACAATAAATGAGTGAGGCTCCAGATGACCCGTGAATGGCTTTTTCTCCATCTTCCAACAGATAGGGCAGAGTTCCACTTGCTCCTTCTGAGTAGTGAATGTGTTATGAACAATCCTCTTTTCCATTCTCGTGGCCTTGATCAGTAATTAAATCTACACGTAGTGGAGAATATGAAGTCCCAGGGATTTCCTCTGACCTCTTGAAGTTGTGAATTTGATTAGAACAATTTTCTTGCTCCTTTTCGTTGTTTTGATCGGTAATTAAAACTTTATTAAATATAGAATTTCTAATGTCTTACTAGCAAATTTTATGTGGGTCATGCCTGACATAGACTTCTCACTAATTGTTTCTGGCTTTAAAAAATTTATGCAGATCACTTATTTGAAGGTATTATGTTTCTCTTTTTCTTCTCAGTTTTCTTTTCTTTTCTGACCTCTACAGTCTGTTTTTTTATTCCTATCATGATCTTGCCTTTTATTTGTTCTCAGTGATTTAAAGATTAAAAACGGAAGGTAGTTGTATCTAAAGTAAGTACAATTTAAATATTTTTATATCAAAAAAAATGAAAGCAAATGTGACAAAAAGTCAACATAATTTTTCATGTTTAAAAAAATTTTTTTAACGTTTATTAATTTTTAAGAAACAGAAAGGGACAGAGCGCAAGCAGAGGAGGGGCAGAGGCAGAGGGAGACCCAGAATCCGAAGCAGGCTCCAGGCTCTGAGCTGTCCACGCAGAGCTCTATGTGGGGCTCCAACTCTCCAACCATGAGATCATGACCTGAGCCGACATCAGACGCTTAACCAACTGAGCCCCCCAGGCGCTCCTATTTTTCACGTTTTTAAAAGTTACTTCCTTCTAGAATATTATTATGCATGAAATTCAAAAGGAAAAATAGAAAATATCATTAACAGGTATAAAAAGGGAAGCTATTTTTCTAAGAGATGAATTTTTATTTAATTTTCAAAGCCTCGCTAATCCTATTAAGTAGTTTACAAAAATAGGATTACTTTCCGTTCCAGTCTTCAGTGTCCATCTAGTGGCGACCGCAGGAGCTGGTACCACGCTTCACGCACGTCGTATCTAGCCCAGGTCCCTCTGTAAGCCAACTTAAGGGCAGTATGAATTCTCTAGCTATTTGCTAAGTGTTCCTTGGGACAGCTGGGCCGCACATTGGAATACAAAGGGAAGCAAGAAAATGGACTCCCCACATCACAAAGAACGCCTCACTGTGCAAGAATCTCTTGTGTTCATCCTATCGAGGCGGAAGGGTTTGACAAGGCAATTAATTCATCATTTATCTTACCTGAGCACTTTTGCTGCTCAAAGCCTCCCCTATGTTGAAGCGATGTCTGTTTCTGACACCCACAGCACACCCCACAAACCTTCATGGCCCTGGGATTCAGGTACTTTTTGATTCAAGGACGTAGGGCAAGAGACGTAGAGAAGTGTCTCCCCAGGGCCCTATGGGTTCCTCCAGGACAGCGGCACCCGTGTGTTCTCCGAAACATCGTCGTGTGAGCCGTGTGTCAGACGCAGAGCCCTCAGAGGCTCAGAACCCACAGCCAAGGTCTTCTATCCACTGATCCGAATTGAACTCCTTTTTTAAAAAAAACTTTATTTTTCAAGTCATCTCTACACCCAACGTGGGGATCGAACCTATACCCCCAGATCAAGAGTCGCATGGTCTGCTGCCTGAGCCAGCAGGGTGCCCCAAACGAAACTACTTCTTTGAGTAGCTCCTACATTCCAGGTACTGTGCCAGGTGCTGGAGTCACCGAGAGCCCTTTGGGGAGAGAAAACTCGAAAGGCTGTGTGGATGGGGCGACAGCGGAGCTGTTCTTGAAAAGCGAGAGATCACCAGGGAGAGAAGAGGGAGAAAGACCATTGAGAGTCACAGTCTGTGCAAATGCAGCCTGCTGGAGGTCTGTGATGGCTGGGTGTGAACACGGCTGGAGGGCAGGGGCCAGGGGGCCAGGGACCCACAACCCCTCTGGAGAGGTCTGAGGCCTGGTTTTGAGTAACCTTGTTGCCCGGGGAGGGAGTTGGTACTTCATCCTACAGGGCATCAGCATGACGTGATGACATGTGTCACGTCAGAGAGGAAAAGCTTTCCTCCCAGTGCCTGGGACCTGCGAACTAAACCGACAAAAGACAGACCAGCAGGAGAGGAAACCGGATTAAACGCACACCAGAGTTCACAAAGAATGCGACTCAGGAGGTGGTTAGAATCTGGGGCTTCTGTCCCATCTAATAGGGGATGGGGAGGCCAGAGGGGTATTTTTGGGAGAACAAATGCCTTCTCAGAAGAGGGGAGAGAGGACACTGATGGAAAAGCAAATGACATTTTGGAAAGACAAATGGTCCCTCAAGAGGATAGATGGGAGACGGGATGGGCAGGTGCCAATGTCTGTAGGGGTTAGAGATTGTTGATCTGCAGAGGGGATGTATGACCACCGAGTTCTTTTGCGGAGGCTCTGCTTTTAGACAGAGAAGAGATTTCAGGATCACAAATGCCTTCAGCTCAAGATAATTTTACAGTGGCTTATTCTGAGCCCCTTCAATAGTATGGAGATTGCCTTCAAATGAGGGGGAGTTTGGGAGACTGTGGATGCGTACTGGGAAGATACTAGAGCCTAGGTTGGTGCTGCCGACAGTTCAACATGCACACGACACATCCAGGGGTCTCGTTAAAATGCAGGATCTGATTCAGAAGGCCTGGGCTGAGATTCTGGATCTCTACTGAACTGCCAGATGTCACCGATGCTCTGCTCCCTGGACCACACTGGACGCAGGAGGGCTTTGACTGAAGCAGGAGGTGGAGCTGAGAGAAGGGGGAAGGTTCTTGATTTTGGCTGCACGATACAATCATCTGCCTGGACCCAGAGCCATCACATTGGAGTCTGTGAGGGGTGGACTCTGAGACCAGGGTGTTGTAAAGCTCCCCAGGTGATTGAAAATGCAGGCAAGGCTGGGCGGCGGGTCTTAGAAGCCGTAGTGGCTGAATCCAGACTTCATGAGCCTTGCCATGCCTGCTCCCATGTAGTAAGTTCTCTGGCTCCTGATGCCAAAGAGGATTCCCGGGAGAGCTCATGGAATGGCTTTGTGGAGTGTGGGAAATAAGCCCAAAGGAGGGCCGCGGACATGGATGCGGATACTGGGAGCACGGTGAAGGGAGGCTTTAATCAACGTTCTTGCAAGAGTGGGCTTCCGATGGGCAGGCACACTGAGGGCAATGACAGCAGACAACTTATCTCCTAGCATGCTAGTCCCTCCCCTGGTTCCTCATTGGTTGAGCACCACAGAGGTAAGTCCCTCCCCTGGCCCCTCATTGGCTGAGTGCTACAGAGGTTACAGCCTTCCCCAGAAGTCGCCTGTGCCCAGGTAAGGCAAAAAGCAGTGTGGTTGGAACAAATGTGCATTCCTTGAGGTGACGCAGCCGCTTCAGGTACTTGACGCATGCTCCTTGCAAAGCACACGAAAAATAAGCCCCAGAAATGGAGAGGGGAAGGAGAACCAGGACGTGAAGCGTCCAAGGGTTGGGACTCCGGTGTGGCGGATGGGGTTTGTACACATTTCCAATAGGTTGTAAACCTGCTGTTAACTAGATAGCACAGCTTTTATTTGGTATTTCTTTTAATATAGTTTTTTTTTTTTAATATTTATTCTTGAAAGAGAGAGAGAGGGACTGAGCACGAATGGGGGAGGGGCAGAGTGAGAGAGGGACACAGAATCTGAAGCAGGCTCCAGGCTCTGAGCTGCTGGCACAGAGCCTGACGCGGGGCTGGAACTCACGAACGGCGAGGTCATGATCTGAACCGAAGTGGACGTTTAATGGACTAAACCACCCAGGCACCCCTGGTATTTCTGGTAATGAATCCTCTCCCTTACTTCTCACAGGAGCTGTAGGGCAAGCAGAAGAAGCACCCAGCAGGATAGAAATGATGACCATTTTCATCTCCATCTCCGTTGTTGTTTTCCATGTTGCTGTCTTCCTTGGAAACCGTGCTCTTGTAACTCAATTCTCGCAGAGTCCGAAAGCAGAAGCCAGAATCTGCTGTTGTTTACCACGGTTGGGTAAACAGCCTTGAACCCTATCCTCAGAAGAGGGAGCTCGGGCAAAAAAGGAGAATGAAGGAGCCCATTGTTTTCTTTTGTTTTCAAGAATGTCAATTGCTTTTTCTGATGACCACAATTATACAGGCTCATTGTAAAAACTTTCAGGCGTGGTAGGTAAAACCAGAAAGGGCCAGTCCCCAGCATCAAGTTGTTTTATCTTAATTTCCAGGACAAGAGTGAGAGAGAAGGGGAGGGGGAGGGAGAGAGAGAGAGGACACAACCCAAAAGCAAGGCCCTGGAGCTGGAACACAATTGGAACAGGGGCGGCCTTCTGACTGCATCAGCCCATTTGCTTTTCCACCTTCCAAACTTCACCGAAGGTGACGCTGCTCTCACGTCCTCACCTGGAGTGATCACTACTTAATGGTAGTGATTAAGTCTCCAGCTCAGAGGCAGCTGGTTATTAAATAACAGCCTCCTGCCGTCTTATCCTTCTCCAAAACAATGCGCTTCCACACCCCAGGGTTTGCCTCCCTCCTGCTTGGGCCCTGTTCCTTCGGGGGCAGGCGGTACAAATCCCCCAGCGGACACACCTGGGCCTCACCACCAGCGTCTCTCTCTCTCTCACTCGGGGTTCAGGGATAATTGTGGCTTCGATTTCCAGTGATTCAACTCGCTTGCTCTGGTTAAAAGCCCACACATTGGTGCTAAAGATGAAATGTTAAGTCATAAATGTGTGAGTGGAATTAACGAAATAAAATAGAGATTATTTTTTTTTAAGTTTTTTAACGTTTATTCATTTTTGAGAGACAGAGCATGAGCAGGGGAGGGGCAGAGAGAGAGGGAGACGTAGAATCCGAAGCAGACTCCAGGTTCCGAGCTGTCAGCACCGAGCCCGAGGCGGGGCTCGAACTCACGGACCGCGAGATCGTGACCTGAGCCCAAGTCGGCTGCTCAATCGACTGAGCCCCACCCAAGGGCCCCTATTTTGAAAACATCGTACTGGCACCACTGTGGGACATTTGGGGAAGATACTAAAATTCTGCAAATTCTTGAGGATGCCCGAGGAAGGGAGGGAGGGGTGTGCGGGGCTGCAGAAGGAGTGGGGCGGGGAGGAGTGGGGCTGGGGCTTCTTTACCCAGAGGCGGAGGGAGACTCGAACGCGCACACCTGTACGAAGCCTGCTCATTTCATCGGAACTCAGATAGAAATGGATCGTTTTGGAAGTACCTGTTTCAAAGGGATAGAAGGATTGATGCAATGAATGAATGAAGGTAGCTGGTGGTCTGGCCTGGATGATAATTTAGCAAGAAGAGGAAGATCCAATGGGGCGATGGCGAATATTATCACAGAGGCCCATGGATGGACTCTTCTAGCCAGGATGACATCTTCCCATTTTCTCGCCTTGTTTTATTTCCCCACAAAAGGTCAAGAGGAAAGTTTCATCAGCTGAGATGTGTGAAAATTAATCCCTTTTAATCCTCAGTAACCCCCCTCTGTACCCCATTGTTTCCTTTGATGCAATTAATTCCATCCACCTTCACCGTTCTGTTCGTCCTGAGCCCGCCGGCTGATAAGCAAGAGCTCCGCTCAGGAAGAGCCCACCGAAGGGCTCTAGGTTTCCATTCAAATTTCCAAGTTGAGTCCAGTTTCCAGCAACACAAACCACCCTTGCAAGGGGCTCTCTTTCTCTTTGATGAATGGTGCCATTTTGCTTGGAGGAGGTGATCTCTGATTCAAGGCCTGTCAAACCCGCAGTTCTGATGACTATCAGCTTTCACCTTTTGTGTGCGCTATTCACTCTTCAGAGTGTTCTGAAGAGGGGCTTCTAGAATATAAGATGGCTCCCACTTAGTCATTTCTCACCTTCCTGAAGTATCAGGAAGTCTCCCATTTGAAGTATCAGTGAATCAATTCAAGTCACATCCCAGCTGTGCTGATCTTTAAACTAAGTTAGGTTCAAACTAGGAAAGGGTATGTCCCCCACAGGAAATGGGAAAGGGTGGTGTATTCTTAGACCCCCTCTCCTCACCCACAATTGCCTGGATGAGTCAGGGGTGGAAATGGGGTCTCCTTCCAGGTAATTCCAGGTAATTCAGGCTGTGAACTCTGGTAGATGCTGATTCTAAGTGACTCATACATGAGTCATCAAGTAATAACCAAATACTTTGCAAAAATCACTCCCATGACAAGTCTTGATTTCTTAGTCTTTGTGATGCTCAAAAACTCATCATCAAAAAGCTCTCCAAATATATTGTTAAGTGAAAGATGCAAGGTTCAGAACAATGCATATACTGTGCTACCATTTATGATAAAGGTAGGGGGATAAGAGATCTTTGTATTGGCCTGTAAATGCTCTAAAGTCTCTGGAAGGAAAAAGAGAACAAAACCATAAATCTAGCAATCCCGATTCTCTGTTGGGAGACATGGGAGAATAGCATCATCTGAGGATTCTTTTCAATGTTTGAACCATATAAATGAGTAACTTGGCAAGAAAACCAAGTCGTTATTTAATTTCAAATGCTTCATACCAAGGATCGGTGCTTAGGGGCTAAATGAAGGAAGGCTGTATTTAGACACCCCACAGGCTTCTCTTTAATGTGTGTCCTTTGACTCAAGGGAATATTCCAGGCAGAAATAAGGGCTCGTGTATTTGTCATCTCTCACAAGCAACTTAAGAAGAGCACTCGACTGTCTGAGGTAGTGGAAGAAACCCGGTCACTTGGCACGTTGCTGGACAGTCTGTGGAGGGCCTAGCCCAAAGCCTCGTGTCCCAATGTGCACTTAAAAATGGTTACGTTGGGGGCATCTGGATGGCTCAGTCAGTTAAGCATCCAACTCTTGATTTTGGCTCAGGACATTTTCTCACAGTTTCACAAGATCGAGCCCCGCATTGGGCTTTGTGCTGACAGTGCAGAGCCTGCTTGGGTTTCTCTCCCCCCCACCCCCCCGCCTTGGCTCCTCCCCCACTCACATTGTCTCTGTCTCTCTCAAAATTAAAACAAAAACAAAAACACCCAAACTTAAAAAAATGGTTAAATTAGCAAATTTCCTGTTACATTTATTTCCTCATCATCTCAAAAATTAATATGTAAAACCTCATTGAATTATATGCTTTAAATGGGTAAGTTATTGGATATGTGAGGTATATCTCAATAAAGCTGTTAAAGCAAAAATCTGCCTTTCTCTGAATTGTTGTAAGCTCTTTGGAAGCAGAGGCTGGCCTTTTACACACTCATATCTCAAATGTAGGAGGGCTGGCTCAGAAGGTGCCAGTAAATGTTTGATGATTAAATGCTGACTCACATTAGCCGTATGGATAGTTCAAAGTAACCCACTAACGCTATCTGGCTTGTACTGGAAACCACCTCTGTACAATTAGCTGGATCCTCATTTGAGTAATCTAGTCGTTTTTTCTCTTACAATTTTTATGGTTAAAGACAAGACACGAAACCTTCTTTCCGTCTCTACTTAAGAATAAATCACAACACAGGGCGCCTGGGTGGCTCAGTTGGTTAAACGGCTGACTTTGGCTCAGGTCATGATCTCACAGTTCGTGGGTTCAAGGCCCGTGTTGGGCTCTGGGCTGACAGCTCAGAGCCTGGAGCCTGCTTTAGATTGTCTGTCTGTCTGTCTGTCTCTCTCTCTCTCTGCCCCTCCCCTGCTTGTGTTCTGTCTCTGTCTCTCTCTCTCTCTCAAAAAATAAAATAAACATTAAAAAATTAAAAAAAAAGAATAAATCACAACTCAGCAACAACAACAAGTCAAATAACTCAGTTAAAAAATGGGCACAGCACCTGACTAGACATTTCTGTGAAGAAGATATGCAGACGGCTAAACAGACACGTGAAAACCAGCTCAACAGCGCTCATCATGAAGGAAATGCAAATCAAAACCACAATGGGGTATCACCCTACGTCCATCAGTAAGGCTACTATTAAAAAAAAAAAACCCAAAGAACAAAATAACAAGTGTTGGTGGGGGTGTAAAGATATTAGAACCCTGTGCACTGTTGGCATGATTGTGAAAATGATGGGACTGCTGGGAAGTTTCCATGGAAAATTAAAACTAGATGTGCCATGTGATCCAGCAATTCCACCTCTGGGTATATATTGACAAGAATCGAAATCAGGACCTTGGGCATCCGGGTATTTGGGCACCCATGCTCATAGCGGCGCTACACACAATGGCCAAAATGATGGAGGCAACCCAAGTGTTCATTGACAGATGAATGGATAAACAAAATGCCGTCCATTCATCCAGTGGAATATTATTTAGACTTAGAAAGGAAGGAAATCCTGTGGCGCCCGGGGGGCTCCGTTGGTTAAGTATCCAACTCTTGGTTTTGGCTCAGGCCATGATCCAAGGGTTGTGGGATCAAGCCCCATGTTGGGCTCCACACTGAGTGCGGAGCGGGCTTGAGATCTCTCTCCCTCCCTCTCTCTCTCCCTGTCTCCCTCTCTCTTCCTCTCTCTTTCTCTCTTCCTCTGCTCTTCTTCCCCATTCTTACTCACTCACTTTCTCTTTCTCTGTCTAAAATAAATAAATGAAAAAAATGCTACAATATGGGATAAGCCTTGAGGACATTATGCTAAATGAAAGAAGCTAGTCACAGAAAGACAAATACTGTACGATTCCATTAATGTGACGTATCTAAAGTAGTAAAGTTCCTAGAGACAGAAAACAGCATGGGGGTTTCCCCGGGCTGGGGCAGGGAGAAAAGGGAAGTTGTTCAGTGGATATAGGGTTTCGGATTTACGAGATGAAAAAGTTCTAGAGATGTGTTTTACAATAGTGTGAATATACTTGCCACTGAACTTGTATATTTCAAAAGGCTACGCTGGTAAGTTTTATGTAATGTTTTTGCCACAATAAAAAAAATTTTTTTTCTGGAAGATTGGTGAAAGGTCTCCACTAATGGGGGCAGATGGACACATTGAAATTTGTTATGCTGCTCTGTTTTAGTAAATGCTTAACATTTCCTATAACATAAAGTAACTTAGAAAAGGACACCGGTCTTTTAGCAAAAGCCACACGGAGGAAGACCATCGGGGATCCGGATCTCTGAAACATCCTGTGGGATTTAGGATGCATGAACTTGGGCAGACACACAGGTTTACCACCTGGGTCACTTCCGGTGACAAAGAGGAAGAGAGCTCAGGGCTGCCGGTCAGACGCGGGACTGCATCTGCTAGGAACTTAGTGACAGAAGGTGGCGCATTTTTTTTTTGCTTCTCATATTCCTCTAACACATTACGAGAATCCGAGCATTAGCCTGACTGTAATTCTCTACCGGAGAGATGCAAATAATACTGATTATAGGGCATGTATTTCTGATCTATTTTGTTTACATTCTCTAGTTATCTGCCTGTTACCTGCTTAAACTGCTCTGCCTACCTTTCTGGAATCAACAGTGTCAACACTCTTAATGTTTTATTAAGCTTCTCAAACACATCATCGATCCCCCAGCCAGAATACGCCGCTTTGTTACCATGGCTTTAGTCCCAATGCAGCTTTCCGGGGATATTTGCCAAAATATTCTTGGATTCATTCGTAATCCGTTTACTAACTTACACTTGAAGGATAATTGTTTGTGCAAAATATTAACCACATTATTACGCCTGTTGATGGCTACCTAGATGAATTGGTAAATTATATAAAAATATGTAAAAATAAAAATAAGTAGCAATATAATGACAACCAAATGTGGAAAATCAAAAGAACAGGCTAGCTTTCACGCGAGATATCTCTACGTTATGAGAAAATTCCAGATGAAAACAGAGGCAGTCACACATCCGGGTGTTTTATTTACCTGCTGTCAAATATCTACACATTTGGACAGATCAGGGATGTGGTTAGTTTTCAGCGCCGGGGCAACAGATGTAACCGTACACAATTCAAAGAAGACGGGACTTCGAAGGTGATAAAATGATGTTGAAGAGCGGGTCGGTGGGAGCAAAGTCCGGGGGATGTGGGTGTATTACGACAAGATAAAATGCCAGAAAGCAATAGTGATGGAATATATCTGACACGTGCACCGAGTCACATAGTCCCGAACTCAGGAAAAGCAGTGTTCTGGGACATCAGAGGGTTTAATGGAGATACCGTGTAATTTACAAAGGTCTCCCTTCGTTAGGGAGAGGGCAGGATGAGAAGGTACAAAAAGAATTTCCAAGCGCGAGATCCCTCCCCGTTCAGCCAGCTGACTGACCTGTCTTGACACTGGCTCATAAATTTCCAAACCCTGAGTTATGGTTCTGAGCTACAAATTACCCCCCGAATAATAATAAAAACAAAGGGTGTGCCATTGCTTGTGCTCTTTCCTCGCCTTTGATCTCCGCAGCATATTGAGAAATCAAGTTACTGGGTGTTTTTTTTTTTTTTTCTTTCCACTTCGGCCATTTGTCAGCATATGCCATAAAATTCTGAGTTGTCCCTCTTGATCTTTATCAGAGATCGAAGTTTCCTTTCATCTCCTGCCCTGTGTGTGACATTTGTGCATGGTTTCCCCACTTAATTGTCTGACTTTCAGTTGCTGTTTTAGTTTGAGAGTTAACGGTAGGGTTTTTTTGTTTGTTTTTTTTAAGCCCTAATTTCCTCAACTCCTGGGAGAGTTATTCAATCTCCCGATGACACCTTGTCGGTTAGGGCAGCAACGTCTGCCTCAGTTCAGTTCTGCGTATATAGTGAACTTCCTGAAGTCTCGAGGAGGAACATCTCGTAGAAAAGTTCATGAAGCTGCCAAGGGCCCTAAGTTGCCAATGTCTGCGCAGAAGACACCCAGGCTGGTTTGCAAAGGGCAAACCTCAAGTCCCCACGGTGGGCTCAGTCTCTCCCATTCGGCCAGGTTCCTCAGTTTACCTCCATTCCCCTCCTTCCATGGCACAATCCACAAGGGAAGCAGGAAATGGAAAGAGGTAAGGACCTAGCTCTCCTCTCCCTATGTTGTCCCTCCCTGGTCCTGGGCTGAGATCTGCAGATTCCTCTGCCGATGGGGGTTTCCAGAACCCACCCCCAGGAACACCGAGGCCTTTTGTACAGTTTCCCACACCTGTTTGTGTCAGTGTTGGGGTCGCAACTGGGACTCTTAAATGGCATATATCAGGGAAAGGGGACGGACATTTATTGGGGCAAACGATGCATGCAATGCTTGGGAAATCTCTCTGAGCTATGGCTATCCCACATCACACAAGGGGAAATAGAGGCTGAAGACGTGAATTAATGAATTTCTTCTCTTTCTTTGCTACTTTTGTGCCTTTTAAGACTCACAGGTTTTTTTTCTGCATTCCGCAAAAATGCGTTTCTGCATTACAGGCATCTTTGGGCTCTCCCGGCTCAGTACACACACTTGTGTTTTCAAGTTCACAGTTGAGCTTTGGCCGTGTGGACACAAACGGCTAACGACTAGGGCTGGGAAGCAGCGGTCCGCCTGGAAGGGAAGGCTGAGAAAACGCGCTCATGCTTCACGTGAGAACAAAACGCTGGAGAACATGCCAGAGGCTGCCGGAAACACTTAGATGTGCAGGCACATGTGCCCAAGCTCCCTGTCCAGGGGAGGGATCACAGCCCAGTGGTTTTCCCCATCCCAGTGCCTGAAGAGTGGGAGAAGACCGGAGGGCCATGTCCACCCTTGAGGACACGTCTGCCTTCCATCCTTAGGGGCCAGGAGTTCTCCAAAGCAGAATGTGTTTTTCCGGGGGCTGCAGCTCGAGTACCCATCAGTGCCCAGGGTCCTGACCGGGAGGCAAGCACACAGGACGTGTGTTGATCGATGGCAGATTTCCTTTGTGACATACGTGGCCGTCGTGATGACTAAGTTTGCTAGACATTTGGTTGGCGTCTGTTTCCCTACTGGCCTTCACGTGGCTCGCAAGCTGGGTCTGTGGCTGTCTCACGAACCACGGGATCCACAGTTTTTCATACAAAGTCTGGAGGGTAGAAAGTGCTCAATGAGAAGCTTCACAATGAATGAACGGGGTCTTCACTTCGAGCAGCCCTTTTATCAGGGGGCACTAAGAAAGATCCTTGAGGGTTCCTGAAGGGAGGCAAAGGCCCCACATGGGGGGGGGGTGCTGAAGGCGGGAGAGGGTTGGACATGATGGCTCAGTGGGGCCAGGAGGAAGGACGTCCGACGAACCCGGGGTTCAGGCTGGCGGCTGGGAAGGGGCTGGGGTGGGGTGTGCAGGAGGCAGCTGGGCAGGGCAGCATCATAGCTTGACTTCCTTGTGGGAAGACATCAGGGACAGGGAGGGGAGTAGAGGAGGGACCGAGGAGGAGGAAGAGAGGAAAGACAGAAGGAGGGAGGGAGGGAGGGAAGCGAAGAGAAGGCGAAGAAAAGCAAAGGAGAGGAAAAGGTCCCCTTTTCCTATTAGGTAGCAAAGGCACGGAGGCCAGGCGGACATGATGATTTTGCAAAGCATCACAGGAGGTGAGGGAACACAAATAGGGGAGGAGCGGGAGCAGCTAATCTGAGCTGTAGCACCGCAGAAGAGGTGCCGGGATCCGTAATGAGGGGGCGAGATTGACAGGAAAAAGATGGGCCAGGCGGACGAGTATAAATCGTAGCCCCGGCTTGTTTGTAACTTTCATTTTTAGGTAAGGATGATTGGCACCTGGATGGCTTGGATGAAGGGAGCCCCCCGATCTTTAACTTGCGGGTCACATGGAGAAAACTTTGAGAAAATGCTCCGACATGGAGATGTCAACTTGAGTGACAGCCCTGTGTGAGGTGCCCTGCACCGGCTGCCTCCTTTACATGCATCACTTCACAGAAATGATGGCTGCCATTTGAACAGAAGAATCTCCTTCCCGACCGGGGTCAGGAAACTGACAGGGCCCACCCATTAATAGAAATAACTGTCACTTAAAATAAAATGCTTGGTGGAAAACTTCAGAAATCTATTAGATAACATGGGGCCTGTGATCGGGGCCCCCATGAATCACAGGGGCGCAGATGGGCCGCCATGTGCGGGAGACGATGGCACCCGGCCACGTGACTTCTTCGTGCTGGACGTGTGGGCTCCTTTTTCCAATTTACTGGCCTCCCCTCCCTCAACTAGGAGCTTTCCCTGTGGGACAACACGGGGTGGGATCTGAACGAAAAGACGGATGGCAACCTGCTTTCTGATTTGACAACTTCGGGCAAAACCTCTCCTGGTGAGCCTTCGCGGGATCTTGTTTTCCGATGCAAATAAAATGTTGCTTGGAGAGATTTGGCTACTTTCAAGGATAATATAACCTCTAGGCAACGTCTCCTGAGCATTCGCTACTTTTCTTAATTGGAGGGGCCCGCGCTACACAGACATGACAGTGCCTGATGATACGCTTGCGGGAAATGGCCCTTCCTGACCCGTTCTCGGGTGTGTGATGTGTGTGGTTTGTGCTCAGGCTGGCGATGTAAATAAGAGACACTGATGTTGTGCCCTCCTCCACTGTCTCGTCTGATACGATCTTTAGAACAATGATATGATAAGTATTAATGAGGCCCTTTCTACAAGGAGACAGCTGAGGTGCAGAATGATTATGGAGTCCCCTGAGAGCATCCGCGTGTCAGACTCCAGTAAAAGAGACCTCCCTGAAAGACAGGGCTATCCAGCCCTTTATAGATGAGGAAACTGAGGCTGGGAGGTGGTGAAGCTAAGAAGAAGAGGAACTCATCCACAGCCTGTAGTGCCCCCAGACCTACTGCAAAGAGCTCTCAACGAAGACTGTAGCGGTCTTCCATTGCTGTGTAACAAATGAATGCCAACACAAAGACTTGAGACAACACCCATTCCCTCACAGTTCTGTGGCTAGAAGTCCCCTGGGTTTGGCTGCCCTGGGTTTAGGGGCCTCACCAGACTGAAATCAAGGTGTCATCCGGCTGGGCTCTTACCTGAGGCCCTGAGGAAGGATCTGCTCCTTCAGGTTGTTGGCAATATCAGGTTCCTTGCATTGCAGGACTGAGGTCCCCGTGCCCTGGCAGACTGGTGGCCTCTCAGCTCCTATAGGCCACTCTGCAGGCTTTTCATGTGGCCCTCTCCACCTTCAAAGTCAACAGTGATACACTGAATCTTTGTTGTGTTCGACCATCTCTGGTTTCTCTTTCTGCCACCAGTCAGAGTGTCTCTGACGATGTGGGACCCACCTGGGTAATATCCCTATCTTAGGGTCAACTGATTCGTAACCTTAGTTACAGCGGTACCACAACTACAGGAGTGATCGCCCACCATACGCAGGGGAAGGGCTTCCAGGAGAGTGGGAGCCATCTTAGCGTTCTGCCCGCCACAGACTATGGGCTGGGAACCACTGGCCCTTGGGTACACACCAGTGCATTCTCAGCTTGAGGGAATCCATGAACTCCTTCCTCCCAGGAGGGGAGTAGGGAGACAACCCACCAGCAGAGTTCATAGACATGGCTCCCCCAAGCCTCTGCCCTCCAACACTCAGCTGGCAATCGGTTTTCCTCAGAACCCCTTCCCCCATTCCAAGTATTTCTGAGTCTCTCAAGAATGCTTTCTTCCCATGCATGTGACAGAATTACGGTTTATCACCTCGTGTCCGCTTCGTTCCGTCACTCCCGTTGTCCAGGCTGCTGGAACTCTTCTACGTGCCAACTTTGCATGTGGCTACTTCACTTCTGTATACATGGCGGTGGAGGTTTAGGGGTAACATCAGGGGCTGCAGGTGTAAATGAGGAAGCTTTTTCTTTCTCTCTTTTTTTTTCAGAGAGAGAACATGAGCATGTGAGCAGGGGAGAGGAGCAGAGGGAGAGAGAGAATCTTAAGCAGGTTCCAAGCCCAGTGCAGAGTCCAACAAGGAGCGCGATCCCACAACCCTGGGATCATGACTTGAGCTGAAATCAAGAGTCACTCAACCAACTAAGCCACCCAGGCACCCCAAGGAGGAAACTTGTAAAATAGATTCCAGAATTCACATCTGCTAGAGCCTACCGGCCATGCCCCTCACCAAGGTCCCCTTTTGGCTCTTTCTTCTTAGGTGTCCATCCCAGATGTCCACCCTCAACGGGACCAGCCAACTCCTCCCAGGAGTGAGGGGACAGCTTCTGTCACATCCCTCTAGCTAGACTTGATTCAAAGCCATGCCTCCTCTCCGCCCCTCCTTGTCTGGTTCCCCAGACCAGACCGAACTCCGTGCCTTGCAGAGATAGCCTCGAACGTTGGCACACAGTGTTTGATTATGTTGTGGCCTCCCCCTCCCCATCCCAGAGCAGGCTTGGGGCTCCACTCTGCGTGACCACCAGGACACTTAAATGTCCCTCCCACCGCCAAACAAATAGATGTATACCCTCTTCCCAGGGACAAGGTCGGCCTCCATCTCTAGCTGAGGAGGAAACTGCGAGCAACTTTAAAACGGCACCTTCCCTCCTTTTTAGCCATCAAGGTATTTAAAAAATAGCCTTCATAGTGAGTCCAGCCTCAGAGCAGTTGACAAAATTAGACACAGGGTGCCATGGAGCGCCTCAGTTCAAATTCCCCAGAACAGACTCTGAGAAGGAAAGCTGGATGTGTTGGGAGGTGGGCCTGGAAGGAAGGAAGGGCTGAGCAGAAGAAGTGGGTCCATGATGCAGGTGCAATAGGCATGAGCCCCCGCCGACCCTCCAAGAGCTCTGAAGTCAAGACGCGTCCAATTCTAGGGAAATGGGCCGGGCTTGGTGTCCCTGCCTTAGCCAGTCACTGGCTGTGGGTTGCCCCTGATGGTTTAACCTTGGGCAAGTCTATTCCCTGTGGCCAAAGGCAATTCCCAGTGAGGGCTGCAGCTGTGAGCCGCTGGGGTGGGGGTGGGGAGGGGGTGGGGCGGGGGTATGTTTTCATCCTAAAGAAGGAAACCAGACAGAAAACCCCAGCATCCACTCCGAAGAGGCACTAAGGCAGGGCTGTGAGTCATGGAAGGAGAAATTCATCCTAGGAAGGCTTTCTGGAGAAGTGGCCTGTGACCAACCGCTGAAGGAATGGTAGGATTAGGAGGAAGGACCAGCTCACAAGCAGGGTGGGACCAGGAGCTATGCCCACCCAGTAGCCCGCTGCGACTGGGGAACCAGGAGGCGTGGGCTCCGTGAACGCCGGGAGGCGGGTGGCTCCAGTAGGGTTTGACCCAGGGGTCTTCTGTCCGTCAGAAAAAGGCACGGGGAAATAAAAATAATGGAGAGGTTAATTAATGGTGCCGGCAGACTTCTTTGTAACCTCCTCCACTTCGCTGTGTCAATAATAACTCAGGAGTAGACTTTCCCCAGGATATTCCAAAGCGTGACTAATTGCAAGAACACCGAACACGTTCCCCCCCCCTCCCTGTCTGCTCCAATTTGGAAAATGATTTTGCCCTTTTCCAGATAAATGGTGCAAAATGGGTGAAGCACTTGAGCATATTTACATAGCAAAAGCTTAGATGCTAAGACCTCGCACGCTTCGCGAATCCTAGGCACTTCTTTAGAAGCCAGGCCCAGCAGTAGCCTGACAGGCGGGCGACCCGTTGCGGGCACGAGGGCACAGACCTACCGAATCCCCCCACTTCCGCTTATAAACATGCTTTCGGAGAATGGCTCTAGAATCGCGTGTGCAAGGTTTCTCTTTTTCTGAAAGGCAATTTCGCTACTAAGAGATTCGCCTCGCCTTCCTGAAGGTCGTGAAATACATTTATTCGTTAACTTCTGTGTAATGCCCGAGACATAAGGCTTTGAGATAACGTGCGAGTAGGGGCCCCAGCGAGGACCGGGAAGTTTGCGTGGCCGTCGCGGGAAGTGCTATGCGGGTCTGGAACACAGCGAGGACACAGATGATTTGCAGGCTGTGCCTACCACATGCCCAAAGGACCAAAAAAGGAAGTCCCCCATGTGTTTATCATGTGCCTCGAGCGAGGCGCTTGCCCTGTGTTGCCAGGATGGCCACCTTTTGTGTCACAGTCTCAATCTACCCTTTGGGTCATCCCCGCCCACGCCGGCCCTGGGCTGACCTTGCGTCTTGCTTTGGCCACTGCGACGTTAGCAAACAAGCCAGAGGAGGCGGAAAAAGTGCCTGCACACTGGAGCTTGCCCTCTTGCTGCCCTGGGATGCAGGGTAACTGCATGTAAACGAACCTAGGCTAGAGTGTGGCCCAGGGATCCCTGTCGCCCCACCGATGCCCTGTCAACCACCACATAGTTGGCTGAGGCCATTTCACATCCACCCGCCTCTGGCCGACCCAGAGAGGCATCGCGGTCTCCGCTGAGGTCAGCTGAGGGAGTCCGTCTAGCCCAGCCCAAACTGCTGAGGGGCAGCGCCGTAAGGTAAATAAATGGTGGTGTTCAGATACTGGTCGGGAGTGCTCTGTCGTACGGCAAAAGCTGATGGCTCAACCTCAGCCCTCGGCCTCTTCATCTGTAAAATGGGTTCCTAGGGTTTCTCGAAGCTGGGGCAGACGCTGGCTTCTTACTCTTGACCATGAGAACGCACGCTAACAGCTGCAGAGCCTTCCGTTGGGAGCAGCAGAATGGAGACTAAGCCCTTCCGCAACTGACGACAATCTGCCGTGTGCCAGGGGCTGTGTTCAACGCGCCGCATGCCTCGGCCTTCCCACTCAAAATGGCATCAGGAGGCAGGTGCTCAAGTCGCACCTGCTTCCCGCGTCCGGAGACGGCAGGAGGGCGAGACTGAGGAAGACGGTCAAGGGCGCAAGAGTCCAGAGCTGAAGTCCGGGATCCAGCCTCTGGCCGCGTCTCCCGCTCGGCCACAACCCTGCCACCTAATTCCACGTGGGAAGCCCCAGATCTCCCGGGGTTCAGCCGTGGCCAGACTCAGCCAGTGCTCTGCGCTTATCGGAGAGGCCAGCGGGACCGCTGCCTGGAAAGAAATGATCTCGGTGCACGAACCGAAGGCCATTTGGTGCGGGGGACCCTCACTCCCAGAGTCCGCATTCATGATGGGTGCTCCACAGATGACGTTTTCTCTCCTTTTATTTTGCTGTGTGTTGCAAATGTGCAGCAGGGCACTGATTTCCGTGAACACGCTTGATCTGCCCGCGTGAGCTGGGCTGGGCCTTCGTAAAGGGCAGGTGTCACGAGGCAGGAAGGAGCTTCTGCAAACAGCTAGCGAGGTGCCACAAGGTACCATGGCAGAGCCATCAGCTTGGCGCTCTGGTGCTCCTCTCACACTCTCTCCCGCACAGATGATGCTCCCAGTAGGGGATCCTGTCATCTGTCTGCCAAACTGGGACACTGGGAAGAGTGAAGCGGGGCTCTGCTAACAGGTGTAACCTCCGACCGTTCTGGGCACACCAGGGCGTGGGTCGCTCCGTCCCGTCCGGAAACTTTTCAAAAAGGATGACAAGTGGGCTTTCCGAAGGACCGTATCCTTCACAGAGCCCTTTCGCCTGCCCCGGGGAAGCGTCATCAGATCACTTTACAGGCGGGAAACCTGCCACGGGGGAGTTTGAAAGGCGTGTGACAAAACCCACGAGGGGCCAAGCGGTGGCTTGAATCTACAAGGCGTTTCCGACTCCAGATCTGATTCCTTCTTCTCCAGGATGCGGATGGGTCTTGAAAATCGTTTTCCATGACCTGTGCATAGAAGTCACCTGGCAAATATTTGCTGAGTGACTGAGTGCTTGCAACGGCCCCAAATAAGTAAATAAATAACAAGTAACACAGCAGCCTCGTGTCTTGGGAGTTCGTCGAGGACTCGGGTGGTTCGTGATGGACGAGAAAGGCTCTGTTCTGTTGGAACTTCTCTGAAATCTCCTAATACCTTAATTGCTCCTTAATATGAAGGGATTCCGCCAATATCCCCCTCTTCTGTTCTGGGGCTGCTGGAAATGAGCACTTTGTTCTTTCCGGCATGGGAGGATTTGGTGGAGCTCTATAATCAGCAAAGTGGGAATAATGTCTTTGTTCATGTGTTCTCTGCGCAGCCCCCCGCCCCCCACGCCCTCCAGCTATCCTTTCCTCCTTTTGAGTCTTGAGACGCTCTTTTATTTGCGGCCCCCCTCTTCCACCCGGTGGCAGAGGGGGTGCCGCTGCCTTTTAGAAAGGCTTTGAAAGGCTCCCTCTTTCCCTCCGAAGTTTCCGCTGAAGCTGTGTGGCTGGAAACACTTAGGAAATTAGTTAAGTGGTGTAATTCCCCAAACGCTTCTAACATCAGTTCTGGAGAAAACGCTTTCGTTCCTAGGAACTCGAGACAGCGGGGAGCAAGGTGCTGACGGCACGTCCTACTAAATTATCGTGGCCACGGCGTTCGCGAAGGTAGCTTTGAATGATATTGTTCGAAGTGATGTTTTCTGGAAATGAACTCCAGACAAGGCAGGGAGCTGTGCTCCGATCTCTTTGTGCTCAGCCCCAGGGCTTCCGTAGCTACCTTCTTTCTCATTCACCATCTCCACCTGTTTGCCGGAGACCCGAAGTGCAGGCTCCCATCTTCAGGAAGAACTTTCTCTGCCTTCTTGGATTAACCAAACCACCCCTGCCCACCCCGAGCACCACAGGGCAAAGCCCTTAGCAAGGAACTTGAGGGCACAGGAAGAGCCCCTCTTAGAACTGGACAAGGAGCTCACGTTTGGGTTCGGCCCACGGCTGTGGCGTCAACCTTCACCGTCCCGCTGGAGAGCGTGATCCCGGGACAGGCCCCTGGTGAGTGTGGCAGCTGGCACCTCTCAGTTAGACACAGACTCTGAAGGCAAACAGAAACAAGGAGGGGGGGTCTTGGGCATTCCTGTCCCCACAAGGTGTAGATGTTCCCCCCAGACCCCCAGCTTCCCAGCCCTGGTCTCTCCTGGCCCATCCCTGCATTGGGGCCCCTTCAGAGGCCCATCTGGGGCCTACTGGGTCCCAAAGGGCTTTCAAGGTCTCATTTCCCTGGCCTCAGCTTTGAGGTGCTGTATTAGTCAGGGTTCTCTCAGAAACAGAACCGACAGTATAGATGTAGATACAGGTATAGACATGAGGAGATATATTATAGGAATTGGCTCTTGTGGTTATGGAGGCCAAGAAGTCGCCCAATGTGCTGTCTACCGTCTGGAGACTTAGGAAAGCTGGTGGTATATATAGTCTGGAAGCTTCCAGAAGCTTCCAAGTCTAGAATCTCAAGAATCTGGAGTGCGGATGGCCAAGGGTGGGAGATGCCCCAGCTCACACACACACACACACACACACACACACACACACACAGAATCTGCCCCTCCTCTGCCTTTTGGTTCTACTCAGGCGCTCAGCAGATTGGATGATGCCCACCCGTCTTTTAACTAGTGGACCGATTCGAATGTCAGCCTCTCTGTAGACACCCGCACAGACACCCTCAGCAATAATGTTTTGCCGGCTCTCTGGCACCCCTTGGTCCAGCCAAGTGGACGCATAAAATAAGCCATCACGGTGTAACTCACGCTGCGGAACTTTCCATGCGATCAGACCGAAATTACCCCACTCCCACCCGTGTTTCCGGGAGCACTTCCTTTGTGAATCACTCACACATGAAACCTTGTCCTGCCAGAACCTAACGTACGGCTCCAGCTTTCGAGAAAGAGCACGTCAGCAGGAAGCAAAGTACCATGGCAGGAAGCCCTTTGGCTTCTGTGCCTCCACGTCTGCTCGGGGAACTCCAAATTACGACTGCTCCATCAATATGTCTGCCCAAGAGGGTTATCGGCAACCTCTCGCTGTGACAGGCAGCGTGAAGGTAGTGGCTCGCGTGGTCTACACGGCCAAGCCCATCTGTTCACCCACCCGCTCGCTCCTGTGTTCACGGAGGGCACAGGACTCTACGTGCTGGGACCCGTGCTCCGTGGAGATACGAACACAGTTCTGACCCTTCCCGGGACTCCAGGGTGCGCAGTGAGGAAGACAGATGAGTAGACAAAGACAAACAGAGCATGATGGTCCGGGAAGAACACTGTGAAACGTACTGTCCTGTCCTGTCTCCCCGACATCATTGCTCTGGGTCAGGGGACTCCAAGCTTCCTGCAGGTCAACACCACGTCTCGTTTGTCTTTGTGTCCCCGGTGCCCGCCCGTGGCCAGCACACAGGAGGCAGGCAGCCACCAGGTGTTTGCTGAGTGAGAGTCATTACAAGGAAGGGGCTCCCCACCTGGACCACGAGGGTGGTCAGAAAGGCTTCCCGGAGGAGCTGGTGCTGAGCCGAGTCAGCCGTGGCTGGATGAAGACAGGCGAGGGAACAGTGTTGCACTCAGAGGGAACAGCATGGGGCAGGGGCGGGCGCTTGTGAAGCCCCGGGGGGCCTGAGAAGGGGCAGCACAGACTCAGAGGAGCCAGGGAGCCCCTGGGTTCAGGGTGGATGCTCCTGAAAGGCCATTAGCGCGGGAGGAGCCTGATGGAGAGATTGGGGTGGGGAGAAGTGGAGGAGTGGGGAAGTAGAAACCACCCAGCGGGACTCGGGTCCTGAGGCTGGAGAGGAGGGCGCTGGACAGGCGTGAGGAAGTGGAAAGAGGAACCTCTCTCCCCAGACTTCTCTGCCATCAGGACGGGGCGGTTCGCGGTGAGAGGACCCTGGGGTGAAGCTCTCCTTTATCCTTTGGACGCAAAGGGGTGTGAGCGGAGCTGGAGCAGCAGGGGCAGGCGGAGAAGCAGGCACTGAGGGCCGGGCCCCGGGGCTCCAAGGGGTGGGGAGACACATAGACTGTGACAGCCCGAAGTTGGCTAGTATCTTGGCCAGCCTGACTTTTGGAAAACAAATAAAGAGATGAGGTTGGGGCCGGGGCAGGGGTAATAAGAACGGAACACTCTCCAGGGTCACTGATGTCCCCAGATGGGGCAGTGGTTAGAACTGGGGCGGCGGGGGGGGGGGGGGGGGGAGGGGAGCACCTGCGTCTCCAGAGGGGTGATTGCGAGTTCCTTCGAAAAGGCACCTGCTGTGTGAAGACACTCAGGGCAGTGGAAATCTGGTCCCAGCCCTTGTCACCGACCCTCAGTGTGACCTGAGGGCAAGTCCTGTGCTCTCCCGGGATTTAGATGACGTGAGCTTCAAAGTCACTTCTGGCTCTAGCCCTCTGGGATCCAGTCGATTCCCAGGAAAGACACAGGCAGAGGGACCCAAGTGATGATTCCGGTCACGCCAGAGGCCTGGTTGGCAGGGGGGGCAGACCAGGGCTCACGACCGTCCCTTCTGGCAGGAGGAGCCGAGGCTTACCTGAAAGTTTTGTGGGGCCCCATCGGCCTAGATCATGAAGTACAGCCCTCCCGCTCCAAAGCCTGACCACTTTAAACATCTGAACTTTGGGGCGCCTGGGTGACTCAGTCGGTTGAGCATCCGACTCCGGCTCAGGTCATGATCTCGCAGTCCGTGGGTTCGAGCCCCATGTCGGGCTCTGTGCTGGCAGCTCGGAGCCTGGAGCCTGCTTCGGATTCTGTGTCTCCCTCTCTCTGCCCCTAACCCACCTGCATTCTGTCTCTTGTCTTTCTCAAGAATAAATAAATATTAAAAAAAATATTTTTTTTAACATCTTAACTTTGTGCAAGAGAGAGTATCAGCAAAAAACACCGCAGGGCTTTGGGGGAAACTAGAGGGGGTAACAGGTCAGGCGTGTGCCCTAACAAGGGAACGCATTATTGGTGGTAATGGCAATGATAGAACAACAACTTGGTGAGCTGGAAAGGCCCATCCCCCTGCTCGTTCTTCTAGCCCAGTGAAACACACACACACACACACACCCATACCACCCAGGAACACACTACATGACCCTCTTAATACACTATGTTACTTAAGTCGCATAGTCAGTATCACAAAGTCTACATTACAGAAAACAAACGTCTCCGTTCTAAAAACATCTAGTGGTGCCCACAATATCCTACTCTCTTTCAAGGATTGCTCAAACACAGGCTCATTGACCTTTAAGCTAAATGAAAGGGCAGGGGAATTCCTAAGCCAGCGTTCTAGAAACTGAGCTCAGCAGTGTAAGAGCAACAATGCGAGGCAGGAAAACCCGGCGGAAGGCAAGGGTTTGCAGCGGCGGTCACTGCCGAGCACACAAGGCGTAGCCGCAGGTAAGATTACGAATCACTCAGCAGATGAAAGTGACAGCCTACAAGGTGATAAGTTTGCAGTTAACTTTATGTCACTCAGGGAGATAAAAATACATTGTCTTTGGTTGGATCAGAGACTTGTGTATCTAACTAAGCCCTCGTGAAATTTACCTAACTTGTCCCTGGTTGCTCGGGGAGTTTTGAAAAGCACTGCGATGTGTCCACAGAGTCCTGGGGAACCGCGCCACAGCCCCATTTTATGCACACAGACCCTTGCGTGCCATTCCGACACGAGCCACCCTCGGCGATTCTGGTGAGGGGACACCAGCTCACCGGGTGTCTTGTCTCCACTCCATCATCATGGCTTTCCCCACCAGCAAGGCTAGAGAGCTTCTCTGGTCCACAGGCACGTGCAGTGGGGACAAGATACTCCTGTGTGATGCCCCCACCCTGTCACCTGCCCCACCTCCCATCTCTCCGGCTCATCCTCTCTGTCTCCTCTGCGCTCGGAAGAGATACCCTTCTTTTCCGACTCACTGCCAGTCTTTTGAGATACAAACCTAGAAAAATGGCTCAGGGGACATGGGGCTGGAGTGGTAAGAGGTAAGAGGGAAGAGGGAATCAACAGAAAGAATGGAATTGAGAGCCACCCAGGTGGCAGCTGGGAAGCAGAATTTTGAGAGTAAAATGTTTAGCGTCCGAGAGTCCCTGCAGGAATTGTGTAAAAATCGGAGGGAAAAGGAAAGAAGGAAAAGGGGTTTTCAGAAGTGTTTCTAGGTATTATAACTTGGGTTTCCCCTGATATTCTTCTAGGGAGATTGGAATTTGTAATCCAGTCCCCGGGATTCACTCAGGTCACACACGGCTATCTTGGAAACGTTGGACGGAGCAGATTCGAGGGCTTCCGTGGTGATTTTGCAACCCAGCACCTGAGGAGCTGTGCACCCAGTAAGGAATTCGTGGGTGAAATGGATTGAATTATATGAACAAACACCTCTGTCTTGCTTTGTCTCCACCCTCAGAGCCCGGTCCTTCCAAGCTCCGGGACCATTAGCATCGCCTTAGCGTATCTGCAGAACTTGACGTACTCAAGAAATCTCCAAGGTCATCTGGGTGTGGCTCATCTCTGAGCTATTTCCAAGACGCCAAGGGAAGGAAGAAACAGTGGAAGATAAGAGAGATGATATGGAAAGAAGGAAGAAGGCCTGTCCCCCTCCTCTGTGCCAGGCACGGGGCCCAATCCTGTGCACACTGAACATTATTTAATCCCCCAACAGCTGCACGCGTCATGATTTACTCTCCCCAAATGTTGAGGCAACTGAGACACAGAGAGCTGGCGTCCCTTACTCAACTAGCAAGCACAGAGACTAAAACCCAGTTCTGCCCGACTGACAAGTCCAGCCTCTTCACAGCAGGGCATTTGCCTTTCCAAGACTTAGGCCCAACGGCCAGACTGAGTTGTTCCCAGTGACCTGGGGCTCCCCGTCCAGCGTCCTGTGGACTGACAGAAAGATGAAGGATGGGTGTCTACGCGCTTCTCCAGGTGAGAAACCTGCAGTCACATAAGCTGAGTCCCAACTCACTGCAGCCCGGCTGGGACTGACCTACGGGGGCATAAAAACAAGGCCCTGGGAACCCAGACCATACCCTTGTTCCACTTGAAGACAGTGTGTTCCCGTGGGGATTGCGGAAAGTGAATCATAAAGTTGAACCCAATGGAGTCATCGAAAAACATAGAATGACACAAAAATTTTCACATTATATTTTCATTAGAAAAGAAAGGTAGGGGCGCCTCGGTGGCTGAGTCGGTTAAGGGTCTGACTCCGACTCAGGTCATGATCTTACGGTTCGCGAGGTCGAGCCCCGCGTCGGGCTCTGTGCCGACAGCTCGGAGCCTGGAGCCTGCTTCGGGTTCTGTGTCTCCCTCTCTGCCCCTCTCCAACTCACGCTCTATTTCTCTCTCCCTCACTCAAAAAGAAACATAATTTTTTTTAAAAAAAAGAACACTACAGAAAGGATACGTATGTTTGCTTCGGTTATGATTACATCTGGTACGGTAACAGGGCTTTTGTTTGGTGTGGTTTCCTATTCTCGTGAAGTAAGCAAGGCAGGCATTTGTATCCCCATTTAGCAGACGCAGAAACCGAGACTCAGGAAGCCTACGTGACATGATTGGTAGCGGGTGGAGCCCTTGCCTTCTGGGTCCTCGCCACCCACCGGTCCCTCCCCGCTACGTCCAGCACCGTCCGGGCCCATCGCCCACCTAAAACATCCCGAGGGGCCAAGGACTGGCAAGGTTTGATTTGTGTGATGTACTTGTAGTCCAACATGTCCCCCAAGAGGCTACCAGCCATGGCCAGGAACTACAGGGCTCACATGAGGAAGGGGGTTTGTGCCTGGCAGGACACAGCCCACTGTCACCAATGGGGGAGAAAAAGCCACCAAGAGAGCTTGTGCTGGTGGTGGCCGGGTGCAGAGTGTCACCTTCAAACAAGAGAGGGGAGTGACAAATGTGAGCACCCCTCCCTCAGTGCCCAGCAAATGAATTTACTACCTCCAGTCTCAAAGTGTTGGTCTCGTTTCCACGGAATAACATTTATTTCAGTCTGATGGATGAGACATAAATCAACTTCGCTGTATTTGCCGGGTGTACTATACCGTTTCTTTCAAAAAAAAAAGTTTGAAAGGTAATTCTTCCCAGAACTGGATTGATGATCGCGTATCTCCTATTAGCGGGGTTTGTAAGACCAGGATTGACAGCTGTTTTAGCGCTCCCCGGCTGGGAACGGTTTGTTTAACAAACACGGCAGGACACATACATGTTCCCCTGGCTGCCTGTTCTCATTCCCATGTCGAAGGATGGCATTGTGCCCACTCACAAGCCATCAGCTCCCTGCCCTTGGGCAGAGGTGCCAGGGAATTGGGGCTGTAAACTGGCATCGAGCAGAGCACAGAGGATGCCTGGCATTTCCTCTGTCGAAAGTCACTCGCTGCCCCCAGCGACCCAGGGGCCCCGCATCTTGCCATCTGCGTGTCCTCAATCTGGCACCTGAGTGTTAGGACAGGACTCGGAACGAATGACACGATTAGCGATAGTCCCTGGCATGTACCGAGTGCTTGTCATGGGTCAGGCACAGTGTCAAACCAGCTCGTTAGATTCTTTCACGGAGACACTCACAGGTTCTCAGGGAGATCCCATTTTTACCCCCATCCTGCAGATGAAGACATGGAGACTTGGAGAGCTGAAATAACCTGTCCACCATCTGCAAGTTGTAAATGGCGGAGCTAGGAGGGACCCAGGGGCAGGACCAAACAATTCACAGGGGGGAAAATTCAAGTGGCAATAAATACATGAGAAAGTTGAGGACTGGAATGAATACATTCTATGAAAACACCACTTTCTTGTCTAACCATTTCTTGCATATGAGCAAACAAATAAACATTCCTTGTGCTAATACTCGATGTTCTTACGGAGGATCAGAAGGGGCCATAACTTTTTTGACATTCCCTCCACCGAGAAATGATGCTTGAATCCCCTCCCTTGAAGCTGGGTGGGCTCTGTGACCTCTTTGACAACAGAATATGGCAGGAGTGACAGTGTGCCTTCAGAGACTGGCAGCTTCCACGTCCTTTGTCGGGCAATGCTGGCTCCCTGTGGCTCCCTGAGCCTCCCTGTAACAAGTCTGACTCCCTGTGGGAGAGACCATGTGAAAAGGCCACCCCGTGAAAGGTGAGCGACTTGATGGGACCAAGGTGCAGGACATGTGGAGAAGCCATCCTGGAGCCTCCAGACCAGACCACCTGCCAACTTAATCCTCCAAGAAACCCCGGTCAGTGCCGCTCAGGGCAGAAGAGCCAGCCGGCTGAGCCCTGCCTGAATTCCTAACCCACAAAATTGAGAGAGAATAAAATGGCTATAACTTTAAAAAAAAATTTTTTTTTAATGTTTATTTATTTTGGACAGAGAAAGAGAGAGAGAGACCATGAGTGGGGGAGGGGCAGAGAGAGAGGGGAACCCAGAATCCGAAGCAGGCTCCAGGCTCCGAGCTGTCAGCACAAAGCCTGAGGTGGGGCTTGAATTCACGGACAGTGAGATCATGACCTGAGCCGAAGTCGGATGCTCAACCAACTGAGCCACCCAGGCACCCCAAATGGCTGTAACTTTTAGCAGCTCGTTTGGGGGATAGTTTGTTCCACGACAGCACATCACTAAAGAGCTGGTGAACTGAGGTGTTGAGAGCAGCAAACCCTCTGGGAGCAGGATACACGGAGGCAAACTTTCCAGAAAGCAATTTGATAATACGAATCTAATTAAGATCTCTAAAATGTTTATTTCCACTGATTCCAGAATTTCCCTTTTAAAGAATCTATTCTAAGCCAATAACCCAAAATGTGGGCGACACTTTATAAAGATTCCATTTCAGCTTTATTTATACTAACATAAAACTGGAACAATCCACATGCCGAACATGACGAAAATTTAAGTTACAGCCTTATCAACATGTCTCATTCCATGGTGGTTTAAGGCTGTTTTTGAGTTTTACTGGCAGTGGAAAGTACTCTAAATAGTGTTTTTAATAGCGCTTATCAATGCTAACAATACATATCTATACGAGTGCTGTAAAGAAATCTGCCAAAAATAATATTCATGCTTGCCTCTAGGTTATGGGATAATGGGTGATTTTTGCCCTAATTCTTCAAACCTGCCTCTACTTTCCAAGATGTTTATGAGATTGTGTTGCTTTTTTTCTTATGAGAAAATAGAGTAAAAACAAACACAAAGGCAAAACAGGTGAAGAGTCTTTGAAACTAACCCTACATCAGAGAATACTGAATTCGAGTGGGCACTTGGGGTAAAGAAATCCTACTGCCCAGATACAACCTGTGAAGTTGGCAGGTTGACATTCTGACTTCTCTTTCCCATGAATTTACACGGAATCTGTAAAGAGTTGAATGAGATCTTCTGAAGTTCTACAGATCAGCAGGAGCCCCTGGGCCCAAACATCTCCTTGTTCAGGAGGCCCCGGTCCACCGGTCTACCCCAGGCAGGAAGCGATCCACCCCCTAATCCCAACCCAGCTCCAAATTTCCAAAGCGTTTGATGGTTCTCATCCATTTAACCAAGTTAAGTGAACGCTGGCTCCTGCCGGACCCTCTCTTGGTGCAGAGACACAAAAGAGCGAGTTCTTGCCTTCAGGGAGCTTACCATCTAGTCTCAAGGTACCTTCTAGGTTGTATTAGCTGCTGTGCCTCTAGCTTGTCTCTTCCATCAGCCTTCAAAGTACCAGAGGGCAGCAGCATCCCAGTCAGAGCCTCTTCTGCATTCCCCTGGTCCCCGGGCTGTGGTCAGGCTCACGGCCGGCACCTGCAGTCAGGAATCCGTGGAAGGAACGGGGCCTAGGATGCCCTGCCCATTTCTCCGTACTGTGGTTAGAGTAAAACGTGCTACGGCACAGGAAGTGTTACGTAAGTGGCAATCCCACGTTTAAGTAGGAAGTCGTAGAGTTATGGATCGCACGGAACGGAAAGCACCGAGCATGTCCACACGAGGGGGAAAGCCTTCCCTTATCTGCGTTTGTCCGAGAAACAATTCTCCCTTCTCAAGAAGATTTTCTCGTCCCAAAAGGGGGAGCAGAGAAAACCGATCATCGGTCTCTGAGACGTCAGTTCCCACACGGAAGCTGCTCAGAGCGCACGTCCGCGCCTGGACTGCTCCCGCTACCGTTCTGCTGTGGCAACCTGTAATAACGGCCTTGAGGAAAAGGGTAAGTGTTGTAAGCAAACAGCAAGGATCGATGAAATTCCACGAGCATGACTGAATGCCAAAGATAGCACTGGCTTTTCCTTTGTATCTGGCGAACATTTTCAAAGGCGTCATCCCCTCTTTTGGCTTTAAATCTAATTGTGGGCGAGGAGCCCCCTGAGTCATGCAAATTAACAGAAGGGCAGATTTGGAGCTTTGGTCCTCCAGCCGCCACGTGCCTGGGTTTAAACTCCGGTATCTGCTGACCCTGAGGACACCGGACCGCACCCGGACAACTTTAACTTAGCGGGTTGAGTGGGGGTGGGGGTGGGCGTGAGATTCCCACGCAGGGGGCCCGGGACCTCGGGCTGAGTGGGGGATCTCCAGAGAGGGGCTGTTAGAGGGATGCGGAACAGAGTAGACAGAAGTAAGCTGAGTTTTTCTTGTAAGATCTTCTATATCCATTTATTTGTGTATCCATTTGTTCACGTTTTACACAAACATTTCTTTCTCTTAATTTTTTAACATTCACTTTTGAGAGAGAGAGAAAGAGAGAGAGAGAGAGATAGTGTGAGCGGAGGAGGGGCAGAGAGAGAGGGAGACACGGAATCCCAAGCAGGCTCCAGGCTCTGAGCTGTCAGCACAGAGCCTGACGCGGGGCTCGAGCCCACGAGCGGAGATCACGACCTGCACAGAAGTTGGGCGTTTAACCGACTGAGCCACCCAGCCACCCCTACACAAACATTTCTTTAAGGCCAATTATGTGCCCAGAAAATGACCGAAACAACCCAGTGGAGACCACTGGCACCTGAGGGACATCTCTAGGGCGACGGGGCAGCCACCAGCCGCCCATGGGCTCTGCAAGTGGAAGGTGAGGAAATGGTGGCCGTGAGTGCGGGTGGCTTTGTCATGAAGCTTGGGTTTGAAGAAAAGGATAGGAAAGAGTTTGAGAGAGAAAGAGGGAAGGGTGGGAGGGATGGGGGAGAGGGAGGGAGGGGGAAGGAGAAGACAGAAGAGGGATCCAGGACTTCTTTAAATGGGTGGATGTTGGGGGCGGGGTGGGGGGTGGCTTGAGTGTATTTCATTGTTGATGGGGACGAGTCAATGAGAAGGGAGAGGCCGATGATCCCGGAGGGGCAGGGACGGTTAGAGTGAATCCCTCAGAAGGCGGGGTGGGTTAGGACCCCGAGGCTGCAGAGGGACCCGCCTGGAGTGAAGGACTGATGTCCATCTAAGCACAGTGGCTGGACAGTGGTCACCTCCCGGCTCTGACGCGTGCTGCTGCTAAGTGTGTGGCCCCGGACAGGTGTCTTAGCTTCTCTGCCCCTCAAAATGGGGATGAGACCATCACGGGGGTACTATGAGGATGAAGTAAAAAAGCACAGGCAGAGACTTCATGGTAAGTGCCCTGGAAGCTTTATCTTGGGTGACATGATTATTAAGGCAGGAGAAATGAGGACAGGATGGGCGAGGCCAGGTCAGTTTACGGGGCTGGGCGCGTTCCTCCCTGCGGGCTTCTGTGTTCTCTGTGAACTGGAGGGAAGGGAGCGGGGGACGAGGTCATCTGCTGGGAGGAGGGCCCGGAGAGTTGGGTAGACATTGGAGGAGGGGCCGAGATCCAAGATGGTCTTTGGTAGAAGCTGGAGAGGGCAGAGTTGAGGCCCACCAAGTACAGGCTCCCACCTTCCCCGGGGTGTGACGTGTTCGGGGAGCTGAGACCTGGCTCAGGGTGGGGTCCATCCCGGGTAGGGCCTGGGGCAGCGGACGCGAGGGCCGGATGAGTCCCTCTGCCTCCCGCCTTTCTTTCTCTCTTCCTTCTGCTCCGCAGCTACAGGTGCACATGAGGCCCCCCTCTTCCCCGCAGGCAGCGACCCCACAGGCGGGTCACTCGGACGGGGCAGGCGCGCGGCTCGGGCCAAATCCTGCCAGGTGAGTAACATTACCCAAGGGCGTGAGAAAACGTCCACACAGTGAGGAAACAATCACACGAAGCCGAATGACGCTCTTGCCCAACTACCAGAGACGAATGTGACAGCGGTCCCCTTGCTTTAAATTGAATTGCTCCTCCCTGCTAACTTCTATCCTCTGCGCCTGCTGGGTGCCCCTGTGCCAGCCTCACCCCCGGGAACGCTGGGTGGGGCTAGTGCTGACCCCCGTCTTCCGTGGGCAGCACGGGCCGGGGCGCCGAGTGACTGATGCAGGCTGACAGCTGCAGAGCCGGGTAACAAGCATCACTTTGTGCCCACGACTCCTGAGGGCCTGGATGAAAGCTTTGTCTCCTCCAACATCTAAACTGTAACATCTGCTCAACAAACACGTCTGATTGGATGATTCTTGGGGAACAAAGTCTCGGTTATCGAGCTCTGTTTCAAAAGAGCTTTTTCACTGCTCACCACTTAACATTCGACTAATAACAGTCAGTATTTGTGTGGTTGATTTATGTTTTCAAAATACACAGAAACATTTAATTAGGCAGTAAATATCTGTCTTTTTCTTTCAAAAAGAGCTCAAAGTAAGGTCCGTCCAAACATGATTTTCATTTGATCACCTGCCTTTTGAAGTCAAATCTCTCCAACTCCAGCAAAGTGTGGGGTGAAGGCAATTATCTAAATTATTCAGGAAGCAGAATTTTGGCCTAAATCATCACATTCCTAGAGAACAAAGAATATCTGTCAGTTCAGCCGAAAAGCAGAAAAATTGAACACTTTGCTCTTTTTCTACATGAAATAGCATCTATGCTGCCTTATTTTCTCTGAGCTAATTGGCTAATGAATTCTGTTTGACCCTGTCCGAAGATGGAGAAAAATCTTAAGAAGGCGAAGCCACGAAGTTAAAGATTCCTTCTCTTTGCGCGAGTCGGGGACGAGAGATCTATATTTACCAAAGGTTTTCTGCTTTGAGTTTCTGTGCCAGACTGGACCTTTCCGGGCACTGGTCCTTGCGTGTGTCCTCACTGCTCCAGGGATATTTCAGTTCAGTCAACCCCGTTCTCCATACCTTCTCGGCTGAAAATATCCCACACTTACGGGCTGAGTGGCAAAGAATGATTTTATATTCGAGTACCCCGTTCTTTGCAAGCGACGCGGCCTCTGAGAAGTGACTCGCGGAGCTGACACGCGAGTCCATAAATTACGCCGCTTCACTTGCGACAACATAATTTAGGATGAAAACCAGCTTCGTGTCAAAAGCCTCCGACCCCAGAAAGGGCGCGTTTAGCCAGACGCGCCGGATATCCTATTCTGCTCATGAAAACGCCAAGTTTCCTCCTGAGATGAGTTTGACTTTGAGAAAAATCAAATAAACTCAAGTTTACTGGGCAGGAGGGCAGGTACAGGGGTGCGTCACGCCTTGTTTATTTATGTATTATTTATTTATTTATTTATTTATTTATTTCAGCTCAAACAACGGATCACCCACTAACGAGGATCTGAAAGGACGGGAGTGCCCCGGGCATCTCTAATTGTGCAGTCCTCCAAGTGTAAGTCCTTTCGGACTCCCAAAGCTTATATGGTAACACGGTATGTTCGGAGGCAAGTCTGGGTGGCGTTTGGGGCTCTGTCCTGGAGTTTGGAGGAAGGAGCAGGAGGGTGCCATTATGCGCCAACTGGAGCCACCGTGGCTTGGTCAACGCCTCCCGCGGATGATGAGCCATCGGCTGATTCGTCTTGATTTCGATGCTGCCGACACCTGCTCTGAGAGCCCGTCCTGTTTCCATGGTAACCAAGGGAAAGCATCCTTGTCCACATACTTTCGGAACCTCATTAAATCCGGCAGCAGGACAGCAGCTGTGTTCTCCGTGCGTTACTCTGACAGCCACGGACTAATTTTACGATGCTCAGGTGATTCTGGGCCCTTTCTAGGCCAGACTGTTGAGAATGTGTAGATGGTGAGACAGATGGCAGAATAAATAAATATTGCCAAAGTGTTTAATGCACACAAATTTTCTGAAAGGCGCGCACCAACAATGGTAATTTTATTGACTGAGGTGATTTGAAGCCAAAATAATAAATACGAAGGGGATGGGAAGCTCTTGGAAAACGTTAACTTGAGACACTCTTCTGACGATAGTCTCTCGGGAAAATAAAGCTTCCCAAGTGTCACTAATGTGGCCCTAAGGCAGTTTAAGATGCCAACTCCAGAACTTTCTCTCTCCTCCCCACCATCTTATTATTTGATGGATTCTGGAAAACCTGAAGGACGATCCCTTTATGCACACCAGGAGATAGATGTTTGATAAAGCCAAGCAGTCAGCCCAAAGCCCAATTTTTACCAAAGTGCCGTGTGGATTTAACAAATATTGAGGCAATAGCCAGATTACTCTGGCTGCTCGTTTGCCCCCAAGGGTGCTTGAAGATACACGTTCTGTGGTTCTGTCGAAAGGAGTCTGGGATGGCTTGCTTGGCCCAGAATAAACATGTCTCGCTGATTTCCAAAGATAATCCAGAAGTCTCTTCAAGCAGGGGACAGTAGGGCAAGCGTTGAATTCATCAGTTTTGATGGCGATGACCGACAGCCAAGAGGAGAGTTCTCATGTAGCATAGAGTAGTGGCTCCTTCCTCAGATCCAGAGCTGACCCCTTGGGGTCCAAGCTCTGCCCCGCCGCTGCCAGGGGCATGGCCTTGGGCAAGTTGTCTGACCTATCAGTGCTGGCTTCACCTACAAACTGGAGATACCAATGGTGCCTACCTCCTAGGGTCATACTGAGATGAAGGTAATGAATTCGTATCTGACAAATGCTTAGGACAGTGTCTGATGCATATTGAGTGCTGCTTGGGGGTTAGCCAATTGGGGGTGTGCCTTCTATTATTGTCCTATCGTATGAGTTTTGTCTCTTTCATATGCTAATTCCAATTTTCCCCGCGAAGCCGTTACAGACAACCGGTTTGGCTCTGGAGAAAGTGAGACCTGGTTTTTTCCGCGCATTTATTAGCCACACCATTGTATGCCATGACTTGGCCTCCCTGAGCCTCAGCTTGTGCACCTGCAACAGCAGAAGCTACGACCCAGGGGGATCCTGTGGATGAAATGAGTGACAGTCACCTGGTCTGGCCCCGAGGAGGAGCTCAGTCCAGGAGAGCTATTAGGATCATGCTGCTCTTCGTATTAAGTAGTCACTGTCTAAGCTAGGTTAAAGTCTTACGAAAGCGAGGCTCTAGCTTACCTGGCAGAGAAGTTAAAAATAATATCGAGGAAGGCGGTGGCCAAAGAGATTCTGCGTTGCACATGATTTTTGAAAGCGGAAAAAAGGTTCCTCCGTTCCAACTTGAAAAACAGACTCTTGACTTTGCGTGTGTGTGTAGGCGTGTGCGTGGATTCAGCTCTCATAGGAGCTTCTGTATCCTTAGCCTTCAAAAATTGTGTAGCAAAATGTTCTCTGTGTCAGAAGAGGTCAAGAATTATGTAAACTGTCATGTAATTAATTGGAACCAGAATACCATTAATAAATAGTCAAGACTTGGAGCTGTCTCTAGACATCCCAATTCTCTATCTCTGTAATGAAAGAAGATGTCCCTTCCTCGGTGATTGTCCAATCTACAAACTTTTCTTGTTACTCTGAAATTGGCGAACGGTCATATGTAACCGATTAAGATCAATCAATTTACATTATGCAAAACAGAAAATCCCTACTCTGAAGGGGGTGGGGGGAGTCCAAAGGCCACGAATAGAGAACTCAGATTCGGAGGGAGAGAATGCAGCGTGGCCTCAGTGACCGTATAGAGCCAACTGTTCCTCTGACGTTTGTTCCTCTGGGAGCTATGGGATTCTTCTGCTTCCTTCTCCACTCTTTTATGCTGAGCAGGATTGATTTGGGAGCACGTAAAGAGAAGGACACCACTTATATTATTTTAGCATATGAGAAAACATTTGTGGACATGTGTCATGCCTAGGGCCCTGTGCTAATTACCAGAAGGAACTCAGAGGTCCCTAAGATACTGTCCCCGTCCTTGGAGAAGCCTACGGTCAAATGGGAAAGAGAGGCAGAGAGAGTTACTACAAGGACGGGATGGAAAAGAAACACGGCGCAGCAGCCTGTTTGGCTAAGTTAGAGCCTAGTGTTGGCGCATACGAGATGCTGTCCACACCAGGGACACGGCCAGCCCTAGGATGCCCTTCCACAGGGAGGAGAATATTAGGCAGAGGCTCTGGCACCCACCACCTTCTCCTAGACATTCCTCCCTCTGCCAGCAAACATCCACTTCCATGGAAGAAACTGGGAGATTTCTATTATTTTGATATTTCCATTTTCTCAAAAATACAGAAGCAATCCATGCTTGTAGAAACAGGAAAAAGCAAGCCAACAAACAAACAAACAAACCACACACACACACACACACACACACACACAAAACAACAAAACAAAACACCCCGACCATCCAAGAGGACCATTTGAATCTTATTTGATTTATTCCTAATCATTTTCTGTTTTCATTTCTTTGTTTGGTTTTAATGTACACGTGATGACATTGTTTAACGTTTATTTTTGAGAGACAGAGTGAGAGTGGGGGAGGGGCAGAGAGAGAGAAAATGAGAAGGAGAGAGAGAGAGAGAGAGAGAGACAGAATCTGAAGCAGACTCCAGGCTCCGAGCTGTCAGGACAGAGCCTGGCGTGGGGCTCGAACCCACGAACTGTGAGATCGTGACCTGAGCCGTAGTCAGACACCCAACAGACTGAGCCACCCAGGCGCCCCGACATAGTATATTTTTACCCTGATTTTCCACTTAACATTAAAGAATGCATTTCCATGCTTTTATGAAATCTTTGCACACAGCAGTTTATGACTGCATAATGTTCCATTCTACCATAATTTACCTAAACGTCCCCTCTGGTTTAGGTTGTTTTCTAATCTTTGTTGTTATAAATAATTTGTAAGAAACAGCTTTGTGCTTAAAGCAGCATTTCCCAAATGGATACCTCTTTAAAGATATCGCGTAGGATGTTCTAATAGGTAAGCTTAAAAAAAGAAGTGTCTGTGTTCAAATTAGTTTGGAAAGCCTGGGTTGAAGAAAAAAGCTTCTCAGCAGGAGTTTCCAAAGCCTTCGTACCTGATGTATTGTGAATCTCTAACCAGAACTGCTGGACCATGGAATCCTTTCTTTTCAAGAGCTAGTTGGCATGACTGACACTTATCAATAGAATTAAGATGTACTTCATATTTTTGTGTGTGTGAAAACACACTTGGAGTGTCTTTCAGACACATTTTAAATGACTAACATATTCCTGATAGCAAAATCAGACAAGGGCAGTTGAGATAGAAAAACTAAAGGTCATTCGCTCGTGAGCAAAAATGCAAAACTGAAAGAAAATTTCAGCAGATAAATTACAATGGGGTATAAAATAGATGAAGAATGCAATGAGAATTCACTCTTAATAAATCTATTAATGTAAATCATTGCAATGAAAGCTTAAGAAAACGTCTGGTGGTCAATTCAGGAGACATGAAGGCATCCTACAACATTTCAGATTTATTCTGGATTTAAATGAAAAGCAACAACTCTGGAAATAGGTATAAAATAAAACCATACGAGTGATATAGAATACATATTAGAATATAAACAAACAATATTTAAATATTTTTAAATAAAGGTATTTGGACTAAAGTTCGGGTTAAGAATATCTTCTCTAAGAGCCATTAGTCTACCCTGGGTGGGACCTTGAGCCAGTGCAATAGAACAAGAAAAAGAAAATTAAGTATTGGACTTAATTGGATGAAGTATTGGACATACCATTATTAATAGGTTATATGATTGTTTACTACAAAACCCAAGAGAATCAAACGCATAACTATGGTAATCAACTTTGAAATTTAGGAAGCTGGCGGTTTTCTAAATACTTACAGGATGGATATACAAAATTCAATTGTTGTCCTTTATCATAATGACAATCAGCTAGAAAATATAATGGAAACAGAGATCTACTCACAGTAGCAATGAAAAGTACAAGATTTGGGAAATGAATTTGACATATGCATAACTTTGGTATAAAACATTGACAAAGCTTTTCTGAAGGGTATTATATCCTAATGAATAGAGACAGATCATGTTTTCAGATCCAGAAAGTGTTTTCAAATGCCACTGCTCCTTAATATCTACTTAATACAGTTTCTAACACAATCCCAGTTTCCCTTTTGGTTCTGAGTTTATTAATTTTTTTAAAAATTAAATAAATTGAAAATGATTTGGCTTTATCGGGTTGGCCAGAAGAAAAAAGAAAACAGTGCCTCCTGGTAGGGGGAAATACTTAGTATCTTGATTTAAAATAATAACTTCATGGAGAGCCTGGCTGGCTCATGTGCAACTCTTGATCTTGGGCTCGTGAGTTTGAACCCCACGTTGGGTGTAGATATTACTTCAATAAATAAATAAAAACTTTAAGAATAATGATAATAACTTAGGAATATGTTTCTGTTTAAGAGTTCTCAGGGAAGTCCAATAACGATTTATTGAAGAGAAATGTTCAGTTAGAATTCTACATTAGTTAGGGGAAAATAAAATGAATAACTTGACTAAACAAGAAAATTTTTTAAAGGAGAAAGAGGAAACAATAATGAAAAATCCAAAGTAAGCATGGACACAGAAGGATGAAAAATAGATATGTAAAGGCCATGTTGTTGTTGTTTTTATTTTTATTGTTTTTTTAACGCTTATTCATTTTTGAGAGAGAGAGAGAGAGAGAGAGAGAGAGAGGGAGAGCGCATGGCAGGGGAGGGGCAGAGAGAGAGGGAGACACAGAATCCAAAGCAGGTTCCAGGCTCTGAGCTGTCAGCACAGAGCTCAATGTGGGGCTCAAACCCACAAACTGTAAGATCATGACCTGAGCCAAAGTCGGACGCTTAACCGACTGAGCCACCCAGGTGCCCCAAGGTCATGTTATTATACCGAAATAAAAAAAAATTAATAAACATTAAAGAAACATTGACCACAAATCTCGTAAATGAAGAACCACAGTCCCAGTTAATCATTAGGTCAAATCGAAAATTAAAGGGAAGCCACATACAAAAGAATGAAACTAGGCCATTATCTTACACCATACACTAAAATTAACTCAAAATGGATTAAAGACTTCAGTGTCAGATCTAAAACCATAAAATTCCTAGAAGAAAACATAGACAGTAAGCTCATTGACATCAGTCTCAGTGACATGTTTGTGGAGCTGACTCCAATGGCAAAGGAAACAAAAGTAAAAATAAAAAAGCGGAACTATATCAAACACAAAAAAAGCTTCTGCACAGCAAAGGAAACTATCATCAAAATGAAAAGGCAACTTACCGAATGGGAGAAAATACTTGTAAATCATATATCTGATAAGGGGTTAATATCCAAAACATATAAAGAACTCACACAACTCAACACTAAAAACCAAACCCAATTTAAAAATAACGAGCTGAGGATCTGGACAGATATTTTTCCAAAGGAGACATACAGATGGCCAACAGGCACATGAAAAGATGTTCAACATTATTACTTATTAGGGAAATACAAATCAAAACCACAGTGAGATATCACCTCACCGCTGTTAGAATGGCTGTTATCAAAAAGAGAAGAAGTGAGGTGTGGGGAAAAGGAAACCATTCTGCATTGTCGGTGGAATGTAAATTGGTGAAGCCACCAAGGAAAGCAGATGGATATCCCTCAAAAAACTAAGAGTAGGTCTACCACATGATGTAGGGATCCCACTTCTGAGCGTTTGTCCAAAGAACACAAAAACACTAATTGGAACAGATACATGCTTCCGTATGTTCACAACAGCATCATTTACGATCGCCGAGATGTGGAAGGAAACTAAACGTCTGTCCCTTGATAGATGAATGGATAAAGAGGATGTGGTGTGTATGAATCCCACTCAGCCATAAGGAAGAATGAAATGTTGTCATTTGTGACAACATGGACGGACCCTGAAGGTATGACCCGAGTGAGGTAAGTCAGATGCAGAAAGACAAATGTCATCTGATTTCACTTGTATGTGGAATCTAAAAACAAACAAACAAAACAATACAAAATAAGACAAACTCATAGAGGGGTGCCTGGATGGCTCAGTTGGTTAAGCGGCTGACTTTGGTTCAGATCATGACCTCTTGGTCCATGGGTTCGAGCCCTATAGCGTGCTCTGCACTGATAGCTTGGAGCCTGGAGCCGGCTTCAGATTCTGTGTCTCCTCCCTCTCTCTCTGTTCCTTCCCTGCTCACACTCTGTCTCTCTCTCTCTCAAAAATAAATAAAGATTTAAAAAATTAAAAAAAAAAAACCCAACTCATAGATACAGAGAGCAGATTGATGGTTACCAGAGGGGAGGGAGGTTGGGGGTTGGGCTCAGTGGGTGAAGGGGTCAACTGCGGGGTGATGGTTGGTAGCTAGACTTTTGGTGGTGATCACTTGGTGGTGCGTGTGGATGTCAAATTATAATGTCGCACACCTGAAAGTTATATAGTGTTAAATACCGATTCTACCTCAATAAAAAATAAATCAATAAAATCACTAAACCCTAACTAAACACATACACAAAGAAAATTAAAGGGAAATAGCAAACCACAGAAAATAATGAAGAGAACACTTTTTTCTAGAAACCTCTGGTGCACCCCGGAAAGCTTTAACAGCATCTATAGATTTAGGTATTTACCTACCAAAGGTGAAAAATAAGGAAAAAAATAATAAAAGTTTTTAAAAGATAAAATATTAAAAATAAATTAGAAAAGGAGCTATAAAATAAACCTAGAGAAGCTGGAAAGTCGGAACTTATTCATTTAAAAGACAAAATTAATGAAACAGAAAACCATAGCAACAAAGACAGTGGAAGGGTAAATTAATCCAAAAGCTCTTTCTTTGCAAATAACACTGAAAAGTCTACATTCCTTTCAAGTTTGATGAAGGAAAAGAGAGCGAGAGCAAAAATATACAGGATTAAGAATGAGAAAAGAGAGAGATTCACAGATACAAGAGAACTTCGAAAAAACACGAGGGAGTGTTACATGTAATACTATGGCAAATGCATTGAACATGTAGAGGGGGAAAAATACCAAATTAGCTATAAATTGCCTAAATTGACCCAATAAAAAGTGGAAACCTTGAATAGACCAATTACCAAAGAAGAAATTGTAAAACTTCATAAAGATGCATCATTAAGAAACATACGGGGGCGCCTGGGTGGCTCAGTCAGTTGAGCGTCCGACTTCAGCTCAGGTCACGATCTCGCGGTCCGTGAGTTCGAGCCCCGCGTCGGGCTCTGGGCTGATGGCTCAGAGCCTGGAGCCTGCTTCCGATTCTGTGTCTCCCTCTCTCTCTGCCCCTCCCCCGTTCATGCTGTGTCTCTCTCTGTCTCAAAAATAAATAAACGTTAAAAAAATTTTTTTTAATAAAAAAAAATTAAATAAATAAATAAATAAATAAATAAAAAAGAAACATACAGAACAAGGTGGGTTCACAGCTGAAATTTGCTTAACTTTCAAAGATCAGACAAATAAACCCAATTACATAATGATTCTAGGCCAGAGATAAAGAAAGAAATCTTCCCAATTAAATTTATGAAGTTTACTTACCTTTAATACCAAAACCTGATAAAGAGTTGCCAAAAAGAAGCATAGTCTGATTTAACTTCTAAAAATCGATGTAAAAATTCTAAGTAAATATTAACAGATAGAACCCATCAATATATCAAACGAATGGGACATTTTTATCAAAATGAGTGTTTTACAGAAAAGCAAGAGAGATTTAACAATCCTACAATTATCAACATAATGCATTATGTCTGTAAATTAAAAGAATAAAGTCACTTGAACAAATCCACAGATGCTAGAAAGGCAAATGATAAAATGTAGTGGTAATCTCATTACTAATAAAAATTTTAAGTCGGGGGTGCCTGGGTGGCTCAGTCAGTTGAGTGTCTGACTCTTAATTTTGGCTCGGGACATGATCTCTCAGTTCATGAGATCGAGCCCCATGTCGGGCTCTGTGCTGACCGTGCAGAGCCTGCTTGGGATTCTCTCTGTCCCTCTCTCTCCGCTCCTCCCCTCACTTGTGTGCGCGCTCTCTCTCTCTCTCAAAATAAACAAACTTAGAAACAATTTTTAAGTCCAATGGAAAAAGAGAAAATAATTTAATTTAATAATTTAATAAGTGTTATTTGTTCACTAAACTATTTTTCACTAAGTTATGTAATAGATTTATTTACCAAAAAATCAACAGCAAATATATCCTATAAGAGGAAAACTCAAAATAATTTCAACTAAGTTAGAAACTAGACAGTGATGCCTGCCACTGCTGTTATTATTAAGCACTATCTTAATAATAATAATGTCCCCCACCTCCCGCAAAAGACGTTCTAATCCCCAGTACTTAGAGTATGACCTGATTTGGAAATAGGGTCTTTGCAGCTGATCAAGTTAAAATGAGATCGTTAGGGTGGGCCCTAATCCAATACGACAGATGTCCTTATGAAAGGGGGAAATTTGGACACATATACACGCACAGGGAGCATGCCCTGTGAAGGTGAAGGCAGGGATCAGGGTGATTCATCTGCTGGTCAAGGAACACACCAAAGATGACCAGCGCACCCCCAGAAGCTGGGGGAGGGGCACAGAACAGATTCTCCGTCCTCAGGAGGAACCAACCTTGATGCGTCCTTGAGCTCGGACCTCTAGCTCCCGGAAGCCTGGGACAACACATTTCTGCTGCGTAAGCCACTCGATTTTTGGTACTTGGTTGTGGCAACCCTCGCAAGCTCATACAACAGGAAGATGAAATAATTTATATAAACATCAGACAATAAGAGAATTGCCCGTTTTAAATAACGATATCATTGTACAGCCAGAAAACCTAAACGGATCTGGGTTTTTTTAACTTATTAGAATTAATAAAATAATATGTAAGGTGGCCTGATGCAAGATGAAGTCACAAAAATTCAACAGCTTTTCTCTATTCTAGATTTGGACATGGTGCTGGGCAGTCTGTCTCCCTGTGGCTTCCTGATCCCCCCTTGTCCCCCTTCTTTGCTCTCTGACTTCCAGCTGGGTGCAACCCCTGGAAAGCATTGGCAGGAGGTGGGAGAGAGAGGGTGTCTCCCTTTCTGTGCTACTGGGGAAGGGCGATGGCTGCTTCGTTACCAAAGGCTCCCGTCCAGCTGACCTGTCTGGCCACCACAGCTCTCTCTCCAAGTCTGTAAAGTGCTCCCTGCTGACCCTTGCTGTCCCACCTGGGTTTGCCCCGGCATGCTTCTCGTCCACACCTTTACAAATGCTGTCTTTTAAAACTCTTCTCAGTATCCCATACCGTGTATCTCCTGCCGGGACACTGACCCAAACACCTAGAAGTAAAAACTGGAAAATATGTTTTATTCATGATGGCAACAAAAGCCACAAATACTTAGAAATGGATTTAACCAGGGGCGCCTGGGTGGCTCCGTCGGCTGAGCGTCCGACTTCGGCTCAGGTCATGATCTCACAGCTCATGAGTTCAAGCCTCGCGTCGAGCTCTGTGCTGACAGCTCAGAGTCTGGAGCCGACTTCCAATTCTGTGTCTCCCCCTCTCTCTGCTCCTCCCTCACTCATGCCCTGTCTCTCTTTCAAAAATAAATAAATGATTTAAAAAAAAAGAAATGGATTTAACCAAAAAGTGCAATCGCTAAAAGAAGAAAACCGAAGACCCTAACGGAATGTATAAAACCAGATCTGAACAGATGTTCTCCTTGGATTGGGAGACAGATCATAATGCCAGTTCTCCCAAGTTAATACATAAAAGTGATCCAATTCTAATTAAAATCTCAGTGAGTCGTTTCCAGATTGGATGGGATGATATTGAGACTTACTTGGAAGAATAAGAATAGCTAAGAAAGTTACGAAAAAGAACAGTGGGTGGGCAAGCAAATCATTGTGGATTCAAGAATAGGCAAATAGATCAGCGCAACTGAATAGAGAATCCAAAATTGGATGCCAGCAAATACGAAAATATAATAGATGACAAAGTTTCATTTCAGTGGGAAAAGGTTATTTAATAAATAGTGTCAGTACAGGGCTGTCGGAAAGAAAATATAATTAGATCCTCACTTACATCACGCTAAAAACATAATCTACTTGGACTGAAGATTTAAATGTAAAAAATAGAACTTTAAAAACCTCAAGAAAAATCTAGGGGTGTATCCACACCACCTAGGAGCTGAGAAGGCCTTCTTAACCACCACTGGAAACCTAGAAGTTATAGATTAAAAAAAAAAAAAAAAAGACGTATATGACTCAACATAATTTTTAAACTCTGAGGAGAGAAATCGGCCTTTGTACAAAGGCAATAGACAAGTGGTAAATTTGGAAAAAAAATATTTGCAATGAAGAATTTTGGAAAAAAATATTTGTAGGACTCTGTATAATGTAAAATATTCCAAAAACGATCGCAAGAGTGTTTGTGATATAATTAGGTGCCAGTTTGGCCAGTAGAGGCCCTGGAGGGAAACTGTTCCTCCCGAAAGCCCTCCTCCACTGGCTGTCCCCTCGTCCTGTGACTCGATTCCACACTTCTTCAAGTCTCCGCTCCCATGCCACCCAGGACACGTCTTTTCTGAGCGCCCTGTCTCAAATAGCACAGCCTGCTTCACCGCCTCCGTCAGTCTTGTCCCATTCTCCTCCGGTCCCCTCTGACTCACTACTTATATGCCGTCAGTTTACCTCTCTAGGACAGAACCTCCCGGAGCACAGGTGCACTTGACTTCCGTTGTTCACAGGCGTATACAATACAGCTGCCAGCAACCATGCCCGGTATGGAAAAGGTGCTCAATAAATGTTTATTAAGTGAGTGAGTGAATCACAGCCACTGGACTAGAAACAAGTTTAAATAACTCAATATTAATTCCTAGTATCGTTAGGGATGAGCAAAGAAGGATCTGCATACGTTGTAAATTGTTACAGCTTTTTTTTTAAAGATACCGTGTTTCTACTCCTAGAAATCCAATTCACAGAAATAAAGGCGGACGACATAAACACATACAGAGACGATGTTTGTGCATCACTTATCCAAAAAAACAACAAAAGGAAATTAAAATAAACCCTATCAGTAGGAGAATGATTGAACAGCTCAGGTAACATCCATGTTATGAAATACTATGCAGCACTTTCAAAGGAATGAAAGTTATACTAGTTGTTGCCCAGGGATTTCCATGAGTTTTTGTGGAGTTTGAAAAGCAAGATTCATAAATATCTCACTTGAAAGATGTTACATCATTAATTATTCATACAAATACACTGTTTAGTTTCTTAGAGAGTAACAAAATGATTATATAACACAAGAAGAGTGTGGAAAAATCCCAAGGCAGGGGGTGACTCTGGGCTCAAAGATTTCCCTGAGGATAGAAGCTATAACATAACTTCAAGAGAAATGATAGTTTGGATCAACAAAAAAAAAAGAAGATAGTAAATCGCTAGCAAGACTGCTTGCGAAAAAGTTTTTACTCATGGGGACATACCACGCTCAAAGGCTCATGTACCTAAGTTCCATGAGCCCGGAGGATTTATACCGGAAGTTCTATAAATCAAGATGATAGGCCCATTCATAATGGTGTAGTTAAATAATTTGCATCATTAGTATATCATTTTTCAAAAAAGATCCTGTTGACACACTACTGAAGAATTATATTCAACGTCGCACGATGCACTCATTTGGACATGATCACGAGCTTGAAAACTTCTCCAATATAGCGATCCCTAAAAAACAGAGAGAGACTATAAGATTAACAAAGAAAACTGAGTACCTGTTTGCAGTAATAAGAAATCGAATTGTCTGTACAGTTATTCCTAATGTTTCCCAAACTCCCATTTTTTTTTTTTTTTTCCTGAACATTTGTATTTGAGACTACAAATCCTGATCAGGCTAACCATGGCTGATTTCATCAGGGGAGTCCATGTTCATTGAAGGAGGAAATAATTAACTGCTTTAGAAAACAAACAAACTCAAAGTGTGGGAAAATCACAAATATGGTACAAAGAACTTTCGGTGAACCATTTCAGACAGAGCTGCCTACATGATGTCCCCACATCCCCAAATATTTAGTATGTATTGTGTATTCCTACAACCAAGGATGTTCCCCGGCATAAATAAAGTTCAACCAAAAAAAAAAAAAAAATGAAGGAAATCAACACTGATATAATACTACAGTCTGACCCTTCATGGGCCTTCAAGGTTTTCTAATTGTCCCAACAATGTTTTTAGAGCAAAATGATCCAGTTCAGAATCACATGTTGAGCGTAGCTGTCATGTCTCTTTAATCCCATTGGTCTTTCCTGATTATCATGACCTTGACACTTTGAAGATCACAGGCCAGTTATCTTGTGAAATTTCCCTCCTCTCAGGGTTTGCTATCTCCTTGTGAATGGATTCACACTTCGTATCTGGGGCAGGGAGAGCACAGACATACTGCTGAAGTGGCATAGTATCTCAGTTTGTCCCCTTACTGACGTTACTTTGATCCTTCGTCCAGGGTAGAATCTGTCAGGCTTCTCCACGGGTTCTCCTTTTCTATTTGTAACTAACAAGTATTTTGTGGGGAGATGTGGTGAGACTATGAACACATCCTGTTCCTCACCATAGTTTCAGTTTACTCATTCATTTGTTTATATCAGCGTGGACTCCATGGTTTCCTAATTTTATTCAATGGGTTATAACGCATTACTAAAATGATTTCGTTTGATACTCAAATTGTACCAGATGTGGCCAGTAGGAGCCCCTTCAGTCTGGTTCCTGTGTCCCTCTGGCCTCCTTCTTTCAGCACTTCCTCATTTGGGGGCACAAAGAGAAGTTTCAAGTGCATTTCGTTCTTTCTCTGTGCCAGCCAGGGAATCAGCCATTTCTCCGAGGACCCCTGGTCTCTTTTAGTAAAGGATGGTATTTCGGAAGCAGTATCTGGGGTTAGCGCTGCTCAATGCGGTCGAGGAGTCCCCAGTTCCAGGTCCTTTCGATGGTCAGATCTAGGGAACGTATGTACATATACATACACACATTTATGCTGATATTTCTCTAGCTCTATCTACATCTCTGTCTACCTCTACCTCTATCTCTATCTTGATCTCTATCTCTACCTCTACCTCTATCTCTGTCTCTATCTCTACCTCTATCTCTGTCTCCCCACCGGGAAGATGCCCTGCTTTCTCCACCCCAAAATCCTGCACTGGGCAGCTACCTTCCCCAAAGCATGGACACCCCACCTATTCAGGCCAGCCAGGTGCAAACCCCTGCTCTGGGCCACTGCAACCCCATCTGTTCCATGACAGATGCCTCTATTGCTCAAACCCCTTGACCAGCTTTTGCACTGGGTTTCCATCAAGCTCTTTACCAGCCCATATCGCCCTGGTGAGACACTGTAATATAAGTGGACTTTCTGGGGGCTGCAGTGTCTCAGAAAGGGGGGCAGTGCTAGTGGGGCCTCCTAGCATGGCCTGCAGGAGACAGCCCCCTCCCCTGCTCCACCTGGCCTGCCCCCATGCGAGCTGTCACCGCTACAGACATTTATGTGACACAAACGTGAGGAATGCGCTGTTCCCTGGCATGGGGAGGTGTGCATAAGGGCCTCTGCAACCTTCAAAACCCTCCCCGTTAAACATCCTGACTTTCTCCAAGCCATCCTTTACGTTCTGCTAAAAACAGAAACTCCGGGGTGTAGCTGATGTCTGTGCCACAAAATGGAATTGCACTCTCTGTCCACTGCCAACCTGCCTGCTGTCTTCCCATGTGCCATCGAGAGACCAGGGAACAGAGAAGGAAAGGCCTCAGTGGCAGAGTTTGCTTGACTGTACAGCTAATATTTCAAGTGTGGCTAAAGATACTACGGCCTTTTGCCATGAAATGCCTGAAGGTGAAACTGAGTGAACTTCATGTATTTAGGAGAGTGATTACGGGACAATTTTGACTGCTAAATTAGAAATTGTTAAAAAGCAGAGTCGTGCTCATAAACATTCAATATTTTACACTAATTTTTATTTTACCCCTGTAGTCAAAATGATTTAACCATGTTGTCTTATATTTGGAAGGTTTGGAAGTGCCCGTGCTTGGCCACTTATTCCGAAGGATGTCATTTCTCGGTTGGCCTTTTCTTACATTTCAACAATGATGATATGGTTAGGAGAAAACTTGCCACACTCTGGGAACGTAAATAACTGTGAGAACATTCCAGTCACAGGTTTGGATTTGTTCATGTGAAATCCGAGGTGTAAGTTTGTCACGCTGTTCGCAGGTGTCTGTTTCTCAGGAATCATCCTTTATTTTGATAACAGTCACACAAGCTCCATCTCCAGAGGCTTCCACGGAGGAGCTCTAGTCTTCCTGTTGTGTCTGAGACTCTCTCAGACGTACGGAACATTCTAGCAACTCCAAGGCGGGGCCCAGAGATCATCTAGGCGTGATTGAGAACGCAGCCAAATTATGTATTGAAGCTACAAGGCACTTCCCTCCTTGTTTTTAAAAAAAAATTTTTTTAAGTTCCTCAAATCGAGATCATTTTAAGTTTTTGTTTTATTTTTGTCTATTTGTGCCAGCTGTAAAAACTTAACCTAGCTGGCTGTGAGGGGAAGCAAGGGCCTGGAGCACAGCCACCAGCATTGCTGAAGCATTTTCCAGCTCCCTTAGGAACTGACCTGACTGGAGGAAGTGGAGAGAAGACGATTCTTCCCGCTTCCTCATCGGCTCAAATTGGGATGCCTGCCCAGAGCCTCTGCATATCTCAACTCAAAGGGCCTTCAAGACTGGCTCAGGTGCTGGCTTCTCCCTGGGGCCATCTTTGACCACCACAGAACTGCTGTCCCTCCGGGGCCTTCCTGGTGGCCCTCACCCATTTGAACAAATCGTGATGGCTACCCCTGTCCTTTGTGCCATCCTCTGATCTCTCTGGGTAACTTTAAGCTCTCTGAGGTCAAGCACTGAATGGAATTCAACCCCGGGATCTCTTCGTGCGCCCGGGAGCACATAAAGAGTCATCGAATGAATGAGGAGAGAATCTAATGTTTGGAGAGGAAAACCAACCGATGACGGCGTTATCACGTGGGCGACGGATGCGTGTCCTTCCTCGGAGCTAATGGAGGGGAGAATGTCTAGGCAAGCAAGGGTGGATATTACTCTTGAACGTTCTTAGGTCCTCCCTGAAATCCCTTTAGCTTCAAGATCCTTGTGAGGAACCAAAGAGGCGTTGTCTCTGCTTCACAATCTGGACCCAGGACCGGGATATGAAACGTTCAGATAAAAGCTCAAATCCTTAATAAGAAAAAAACCAAAAACAACAAAGGCCATGTTTGTTTCTGGAAGACAGAAACGAGAGGAGATCAACAGAGTGATGGAGAGGAGGGCCCCCGCCACACCGCTGGGGTTTCCTGCAGCCCCACCTCGCCGGGATGCGCTGGCCTGGATGGTGTCGGTAGCTGTGCCCGCCGTCCGCAAACCCGCTCTGTTCCAGTCTGACTCACTATGGTCATGGGGCTCCTTTTTCCCTCCTCCCAGTTGTGCGAAGTGGTTCTTTGGCCTCCGCGTCACAGAGCCAGCTCTGGATGCTCTCCAGCGGCTCTTCTCTCTGCTTCCAAAGAGCCGGGCTGAGAGGGCAAATGGGGACCAGAGAAGTTTTTCTGGAACTTCTTCTGGCTACAAGCCTAAAAGGCCATTAAAGCTAAAAGCCATGTAATTTTTGTGCTGGGCAGAGCGTGGAGTAAGGGTCTGGTTCTACTTACGAAGTTAAGATTCCTGCTTGGGCGGGGCGGGGGGGGGGAGTTTGTGGTAGGGACAACCCATTTCGTGTTTTTGGTTTTAAAATGATTTCCTCTGCTCTACTAGGTGAATAAATAATCGTGCTCTGTTATGACGGAAATAGTCATTTTGTTCACATAACAAAGCCTCGGGCATCTTGGAAACAACAGGCAATACGCTCTCCGCGCTGGATATCACTAACTCTTCACTCTTTCAAGTGTGTATCTTTGAAAAATGCTAAAGAATAAAGACATCTGGTAAAGGTCAAATTCATGTTCTTATTTCAGGCCTCCGTTCATCTGACATTTTGGTTGAGGAAAGACAGTTTCTCTTCTGCTCAGAGAGGAAGTAAAAGTCGTCTAATGGCAGATGTAACACTGCTGTTAAACAAAGCCCTGATACTAATTCCCTCCCTGTCCTAAATCGCTGGGGGCAGGCGGGACGGCTCAGGCTTTGCCAGATGAAGGAAGATATAAACAGTAAAGAAAACAAAACATGTCCCTATCCGTGAGAAGACAGACGCAAAAAACCATACTAAATGGAAGGTTTTTGACAGATGTCTTGAGTTTTTAACGCACGTACAGAAACAGGCAACCTGAAAAATGGCTTTTGGAGAAACAAGGAAACCAAATATTGGCAGGACACCCTACGGATCTCAGGTTTGGGGCTGACTTGGAGGAATAACATGTTTGACAAAGACACTCGTGTGAGTCTGGACAGCTTGACTTAATGGATGCGATGCAACCGTTGCTTAGACTAGTTGAAGACCTTAGACAGAAAAGCATTGTCAAAAAGAACCTCGCATTGGTTTCTACGTCTCCTCCAGCCACTTAAGCCCTGGTACAGGGTCATCAAGGGGTCCGAAAGGCCTCGCCAGTTGGACTGCGATGCATGCTGAGACACTTCCTGCTGGGTCTGGGTGGGGTCAGGTCTGGAAGTCCTAACCTCTGATGACCTCCGGGCACAGACCGGCATCCCTCCACTTGCCCACCTGCAGACGCCGTCAGTCCCGGCGTCCCCCACGCCAAACCCTTCCCTCCTCTCCAGAAGCCCGGGAGCAAGCACGCTTCGGCTGAGTTTAATTCATCTTCTTCTTCCAGACTGTGTTTAAGACTGGCTGGCAAAGATCAATGCCTCTCCTGCGCGCGTTAGACCAGAGAGGAAATGAGCAGAGATGTTTTCAGTTTACTGCAGCTCTAACTGTCTTTGTACAGTTTAGTCTTCCCTGCCTTGACCCACAGCAGTTGTCTCATTTGGACTGCGGCTGGCATTAGCGGGTTGAATTCTATTTAAGAAAAATCACCTGCCCACCTGCCTGCTCCCTGACATGATTATTCCAGCTCAGATATTCTGTTACTTACAGGGCACTTGCTGTAAAATCTTTACTATTTATTGTATACAACTACATTTTCAAGTTGCCAGAAAGATCCTGTTTGTTTTTTTTTTATAAGGCTGTTGGTATATCTTTCTTTAAACAAGAATGATCTGAAAACGTATTTAAATATTTATGGAAGGAGTAAGGCTGGAGACGATGGCTGCGAAAGTAATGCCTTTGACTACGATTTTCAAAAATTCGGTTTGTCACAACTTTTTAAGAGTATGTGCTCTGCACATGTTGGTGATACATAGGTGGGATGGATTTTTCCCTTCATGTAAGAAGGGAAAGAACCAGAAGGAGTCCAGAATGCAGGCTTTGAGCAAGTACTTAGAAGTTGTGAGCATCACTATGTGTTCGGAGGGGAAAGGGACAGGCGATGAAATGTCTTGTCTCAGCTATAGAGAGAGGACAATCAACACTTTTGGAGTTGGCCTCAGAAGGTCACCTGTACTCATCGTTGCTATGGAAAATGTCTTCCATCAGGATCTAGGATCTTGGGTTGCCATCACCAAGGACACCTTTGTTGAAGACTCTGGATGTTTTATTTTATTGAGATTTCTGAGAAGCACATATTTTGATGAACTCCAAATACTATTTCCCGACTGCTGATGGCTAAATATGTCAGGGTTGATGACACAAGAGTCTTCCTGCCTTCCCCCAACACCCCTTTCTGTCTCTCTCTGTCTCTGTCTCTGCCTCTGTCTCTCTCTCTCAAATTCACAGGTAAAGTCCTCATACTGTGATAGTCCATGACTGTTCGCATTTTAAGAAACTGTTGGAACGGGGCTGGGAGCCAGCCTCCCCAGGATATATTTCAAGAAGGTCATGATTTTTGACCTTAGAGAAGCACTTCATTATAAATAAGAGGAAGTTCTAGGAAACACATTTGGAATGCTCTCTAAGGTCTCTCTACCTCTAACATGCCCAAATTCATTGTATAATTTATTGTTATTTGCTATTTGGATACCCTTCACTGAATGGTGAGCAAAAGAGGCAATTTTTTATCCTTTTTTCAATAAGTCAATAGAAGAAAAAAATGCCTATGCATCCTGACCTATTTGGTCTCCCACAATGCCCTTTAATTTGAAAGAGAATGAAGAATTATTATCGAAATTCACCAAAAAAAAAAAAAATTTAATGCAAAATGAGCAGAGCTGTTTTGTTTCTGCTAGTGGTGCAATATTTTCTCATGGTTATGTTCTCGAAACATGAATCTGTGATAGTTTAAGAGCTGAATACATAATTTAATACTGCCCAAGGCCAGCATTAGCTAAAGCAGATGTTTGTGAAAGATGCATGGTCTTTATTGGAGGGCTGAGCTGCCCTAATTCGGTCCATTTCACTCTGCCTCACTTTCAGTGCTCTTTACTGCAATGATGGAACCTGAGAACGCCCCCCCCCCCTTAAAGGTACCCCAGGAGGGCCATCACACATGACATAAAGCTGCCCGAAATGCAGAAGGTGGTTGTCTCTCAGGGTTGTTTTCTGTATCTAACAACTGTTGACGTGTCACCGAATCCCTGGATCTCACAATGGGAAGATCCTCAGCAGGTTCCCGATTCTCTTAATGCTCAGACCCTCTACAATATCCCAGTAACGATCGGCAACTTTCAGAGCCATCCATTTGTTCTGTAACAACACGCTCCTCACAAGGAAGCCGTTTGAGGGTGGTGACTGAGAGAAGCAATTTTGGAATCCGAGCTCTACCCTGTCCTTGCTGCGTGACCCTGAGCTGATTAATTTAACCTCTCATGACGCTTATGTCATAGGGTTGTTTAGAGGATCTGACGAGATATAAAATCCAATGGATATAAAATCCTTCACATAGTATCTGGGATACCGGAAGGACTAACTAAGTGGAAGCCATGATTGTAGTTTAATTTTTAGTCCATGTCCTTCTCCCTGGAATTTCCACTCCTGGATTCTGATTGTGCCCCCGGAGCCGGCTAGCTGCACAGAGCAAACCTAACCTCTCTCCCACACACCTGTCATCCAGATAACGGAAATGTTCATCTTTTCCATCTCTTTCCCTCCATCCTTTAGACTCTTTACTACGATGACCTCAAATTACTCTCATTTCTCCAAATGTCCAGTGTTCTCGCTCATCCTTGGGCTTTGGCACACGCTATTTTCTCTTAGCCCAGGCTTCTTCCTCCATCATTTCTCCCCTTTTGGCCTCATCAAATCCATTTCAAACTTCAGGTCTCAACTAAGATGTCCCCTCTGCAACAAGCCTTCCCCGATCCCCGACATATTTCTCGGTACCAACTGAAGCAAAACGACTTCAGTTTTGCAGGAAGAAGAAGATATGGGGAAGGGGGGGGGGGAGAAACTAGGCAGAAGTGGAGGAAAAGAAACATATGCATCGTTACTTGGAATTAAGCTACCTGCATCAACATGGGAGACTGAATTAAAGTCCCTAACTGAAGACGCTACTTACAATGATGTTTTGTCCTTGGGGCTGTGACTTTACCTCTCGTGGCTGAAAGCACTGGTCTCCATGAGGCGGGGTCGGTGTCCTTCTTCACTTCCAATCTGTAGAGACTAGCGGGGTCTGGCACATAGTCTGCTGCTTACTAGGTATTCCTCACACATGTCGGTAGACTTCTTTCTGAGAGCTTTCGCAGCCCTTTTGTGATCTCAACAAAACTGGGAAGCCCTCATAGCTTTTTTTTTTTCACATATGTCAACTCTCTTTGCAGACGAGGCAACTGAGAACTAAGGGACACTGTCTCATGAGTGACAAATCAAATCCTTCATATTCAGAGTCCTAGTCTAAAGGTTCTTCGGTGACATGAATGTCTCTTTCCCACCCATTTCAGACGGAAGGCTACACACCCATAGCTCAACAGACAAGAAGTCAGACGGAGTACATAAACGTCTACCTGAACTCCTTCTCTTGTGAAGGGAGAAAGGATTATACCCACTATGTTTATTTCACACAGAGGGTAAAGACAGGAAGGCAGCTCTGTGGTAACAGGAAATGATAAGAGGTCAGGGGTAGTCTGTGTCAACCCAGTGGAGCCTAATTCTGCACCTTCGTCTAAGCATCATGTTGTCACCTGAAAAAAACCAAAGCTTGATCTTCACACAGTATCCGATGTTGGTCATACCAGCTAGTGCCCACCATATCCTCTTAGCTAGGATGGTCCCATTATTCAGTGGGCTCTCCTAGGAAACAAACAAACGCAGGGGGGCTTTCTTGTTCTGAAGGCATCTTGCCCAACCTTTGCAGTGAGGTGAAGGTCTTCTTACAAAGCCTGCCCTGAAGGTGAGGACGGGTCCTCATCTTCCTTTGTCTTCTGGAAAGACTTGAGCCTGAGCTGATCCTGAACACTGAGTGCCTCACCCAGTGTTTGGAAACAGTTGAAGAGAATTTTGACTGGGGCCAGAGAAACAACTGTTTGTTCCTTCCTGCTCTCCCATCTCCGGGTTTTCCCTTGGATGTATTAAGCCCAACCCAGTGACAACTCAGGCCAAATGACAGGCTAAAGCCCACAGCTGTCCTTTGCTAGTGCCGAGATCCAATTGAAAAGCCATCACGAAGCTGGCTCTGAGGGTTTGGGGAGATAGGCGTAAATTGACTGCAGGCCTAGAAGGGAGGCTGAACTGTTGAGCTCAGACTCACCAGCCAAGAAGCCTATTTAGAGCTATGGCTATCCCAGAAGCCAACCAGACTAATAAAGGAATCCATTGTCCCAGCTGCCCCAGTGGAATGCATTTAGCCCAGCATAAAAGAAACATGGGAGGATAGAAAAGGAACCAACCTTGCTGAAGAAAAAGGCACCGTCGTGAGCTCTGACGCTGGTAAGAAAGCCCAGCTCACAACAATATGGCCCAGATGGGTTTTGAGCCTTTATCTCCGGAAGACTAAAATCAACAGGTCAGAGATGATGGTATCTGACCCCTGAGCCAGCAAGAACAAAGAAAAGAAACCATGGGATTTGGACAGGGGAGGGCTGGAGGGACCACCATGAGACCTACTTTTATCTGAGCCTTGGCCAGTATGGTTTGTGAACCCCGCCTGGGCATTTAAAAAAAAACAAAAACAAGAACTAAATTTACTCACCTGAGTTAGATCACACCTCAGAACATAGCTTTAGTCGCTTGTCAAGATCACATGTGCACCGACAGGAAATTCGATGCCCGCTACCGTGGCCCTTGAACTATAGTAAACATAAAAACTTTAATTGACAGATCGCTCGACAACAACTTGTAGCAGAGCAATGTAAAGTTAAAAAAAAAAAAACAACAACAAAGTCTTAAAACGGTTACTTCTAGTTGTAAATGGTTAAAAGGATTCATGCTTGGTTTAAGTATTTCTTTCACCTCAAGAAGCAGCTCGGGGCTTTGTTAGCCTGCAGAGGAGACGAGGGCAAGCCAGAATGAATTGGCGGAGAGAATACCACGTTGGCATAAACAAAACAAAGAGAGCAAGAGACTCCATCGAGTTTTGGGAAAATAAGTGCCATCACTTGCAAAATACTGGGATGCTAGATGTCAAAATGTGATCTGCAAGGCTCGGGAGCTCACAGAGAAGCCTGCACATGTGAAAATATGATCTCCAGAGTGCAGCCAGGATTACAGTGCTTACTGTGGAAGCTGTAACACACTCCCGGCTTCCTTTCTCCGGGAAATCATTTTACGTGATGACTGTGGGGGACTGAAATGTAGTTCTGTTGCACAATATCATCACCAGAGCCCATCTTCCTCTGTGTCCAGGCATCTGAATTACATCCGCAATATGCCTTCGGGCATATTACATACAATTAGGAAATCTTCTTTAGTAGCTCATTTTTTTCCCAAATATGTAATTTTGGCTGAATGATATTAAGGGATTTAAAAAAAAAAAGATATCATTACATTAACTGAAATTATTGCTATTTTAATTTGCCTGCAAAGCCTTTATTTCAAGTATCATTTCTTATAACTTGTAACTCAGTGGGTATCATAATCCTGATAGAATTTTAGCTACTTGATAGCCTGAGACATTTTGGGGGGAATCATTCCCAACAGAAAATCAGTTTAATGAGCACTTCTGGTGTTAACTGGGAACAGCTATTTTCCACACTCTTAAAGTACATGACTAAACAAGGGATTCATGCCACCTTCTGTAATGTGACACCTGGTGTTCTGTTCCTCCCCGTCCTGACCCTAACAATCATCCTCGAGCAACGCCTAGCCAATTTATGGAATTGATGGACTCCAGAGAAAGTGGAGAAGCTGAGCCAGGCTTCCTGAAATAGCAAGTTTTAAGATGAATTTCTGGAACGACCACTTTAAAGTGCAATACAATGGAACTCTCTCTCACAATTTCCAACCAGCCAAGCCTTTGCCAAAAGGGTATTATTTGCGGAAGGAATTTGTGCATCCTTGGGAATGCAGAAAGCCAATCACTGATGGCAACAGAAATACCTAACCACTCACTCTGTTTTCTCTTCAACCTGGTGCACAGTGTTCCGTGAAATGTTAATCACGCACCCCCCGCGCGGCCGTCTTGTGGTCAAGGTGGTGCCCGGCCTTTCTGCCCTCTGCTCAGAACAACAGCAAGGACAAAATATGCAGCCAGTATTTTGTGTGTATTTTATAAATTATATTATATATTACATATACATTGAAAAGTATGGCTATGCTAAAAAAAAAAAAAAAAAAAAAAAAAAAGAGCTAATGATGGACCAGAAACAGAACCACAAAGCAAAGTGTGTCATGAGCCAGAGGCCTACAGAGCTTTAACACCAAATCAGGCAGGGGGGGTGAAGATTTGACCCCTGCGGGGCAGCCTGGACAGGCAGATCCTGTGTACAGCTGGGAACCACAGCTTTGCTTCCTACGTACGACCAACGGTTGGGTCATGCTTTCTACCGTGTAAAAGGAGCCAGAAGAATCTCCAGTTGCTGTTCCCTGACGTGGCAGCACTTGGACCATGCTGCCCACCGGTTCCCCGGCTAACCCTGGGGCAGCACCGGTATCACTGTGGGTCAGGGCTCGGAATTACCAGGTTAGAACCTGGGGTCCCAGGGAGCTTCTGTGTGTCCACAAACAGGTTGACAAAGTGAGAAAAGTACAGAGAGCAGGGGAAAACCCCACTCAAGATGAACCCAAAAACTGACATGTCAAAGCTCGGGGCACCTGGGTGGCTCAGTCGGCCGGGCGTCCGACATCGGCTCAGGTCACGATCTCACGCACGGTTCATGAGTTCGAGCCCCGCGTCGGGCTCTGTGCTGACAGCTCAGGGCCTGGAGCCCGTTTCAGATTCTGTGTCTCCCCCTCACTCTGCCCCTCCCCCACTCACACTCTGTCTCTCTCTCTCAAAGACAAATAAACATTAAAAAAAATTTTTTTTAATGTCAAAGCTCATGCGGACGAAGTAGTGGGCAGAAACGCAGCCAGCGAACTCAGCCATCGGATGTGTCGGTTTCTGATTGCTGCTGTAACAAATTGCCCCGAACGTAATGGCTTAAAACAACAGCAGTTTGGGGCGCCTGGATGGCTCGGTCGATTAGGCGTCTGACTCGATGTTGGCTTAAGTCATGATTTCACTGTTCATGAGATCAAGTCCCGAGTCAACCTCTGCGCCCAATAGCGTGGAACCTGTTTGGAATCCTCTCTCCCTCTCTCTGCCCCTCCCCCACCTGTGCGCACTCTCTCTCTCTCTCTCTCTCTCTCTCAAAAATAAATAAAAATAAACTTAAAAAAACCCGCCAATTTATTGTTCCAGTTTTGTAGTTCAGAAATCTGAACTGGCTCTCAGTGGGCTAAAATCTAGGTGCTATCAGGGTTGATTGCTTTCCGGGGGGGATTCCACTACCTCGTCCCTGCCATCTTCTAGAAGCTGCCTGCATTCCTTGGATTCCTTGGCTCATGGCTCCCCTCCATCTTTAAAGTCAGCAACAGAGCATTGAGTCTTTCTCACGCTGCAAAACTCTGCACTCTTCTTCTCTCTCTCTCTTCCACATTTAAGGACCCTTGTTATTACACCAGGCCCACCTGGATAATCCAGGATAATCTGTTTTAAAGGCAGCCGATTAACGACCTTAACTCTTGGGGCACCTGGGTGGCTGTCAGTTAAGTGTCCAGCTTCATCCCACGTCATGATCTCACGGTTCATGCGTTCCAGCTCCGCATCAGGCTCTCTGCTGTCCACACAGATCCTCTCTCCCCTCCCCTCTCTGCCCCTTCCCCGCTCACGTGCTTTCTCTCTCTCTCAAGAATGATAAATTTAAAAAATCGTTTTTAAAGAACAACCTTAATTCTCCACGTAATATAACATGTTCACAGGTCCCAAGCAGTCAGGACATAAACATCTTTGCAGGAGGACATTATTCTGCCTACCACATCAGGACTTATTTACTCCCGGTGAGATGGAAGTCATAGAACAATCTGAAAAGGCTTTAAGAAAACTAGTATAAAATCCCCAAAAAGATAAAAGGAGGAATAACACCAGTTTGTTAAAAACAGGGACCGGTGAAGGAATTTATGCCTGGTCACCAGGAGCAGAAAGTGAATCTACGGGTATTGGAGTAGATTTGGTAAACTAGCTCAACTCTGTTCTAACCTCCTATTAGCATGCTTTCCCGGATTGAGAAGTCCAGAAAATTAAAACAAAACAAAATGTACATTTCCCAGGCTCCCGTGCATTTAAAGGAGCCATTTAGGTTTGGCCAATCAGAGGCAAGCTCCTGAGACCTGTATGCGGAACCCGGTTCAGGGGAGGGAGAAGCAGTGTGGGGACATCCATTTTCCTCTTGCTGATTTCAGCGTGGCCCTAAAGACCTTGGGCCATACTCTCTCAGCAGACTGCAGCCTAGGCGGCAATCTCTTGGACCCGACAACTGCAGTGGTGGCCTCCTGACGCCTGGAAGGCAGCTAAAGTCACAGATCTGCCATGACCCTGGGGATGACAGTTGCTACGGCAGCTTCCCGATTCGGTGCCCTTGGACGCCGGGTTCTGCAAAGTTGTCCTGGGAGTGGTTCCTGGAGGTCAGTGGAGAGCCTGTTGTTCTAAACCCTCTAATGCACGTTTAGGTTCCCAATTCCCTGTAAAGCACCCTTTCTGCCTAAAATAGTGAAAAGGCCTCCTACCATTTACAACAGAGCCCTACTGATACACGCACAATATACGATTCCCCCAAACTGGGGACAGAATGCTGTTGAGTGTGCTTTCTTCACAGGACTTAGTGGTACTGGGTTCTCTTTCTCCTCTGTCACGGCAAATTAGCTACTATATACAGGTAAGCACGTTGTGCAGTAACTAAACTTTAAATTGTAAACAAGTGACTTTACAAAGTTAAAAGTATGTCACTCAACCGCTGGAAGGAGACAAAATGACCTTCTAGGGAGCATGATCATTCCATTTTTCATTTTAATTAAACAAACATCTTGGAATTGGGAAAAATGAAAATAGACCTTAGGTAATGGATGGGACCACAGCTGCATTTGGCTGACAGTATTGACAAATTATCTCCTTCTAATTCCTGGACGGCATGTGTCAGGTTAGCAAGTAAGAATCCATTTTTCTGATGACCTCTTTATTGCAAATGGGGCATCATAAAAGAAAAAGCTCGGGACTTATGCCTTTTCAATTTTCTGTTATCAGAAAATGAGTTACGTGGTCATTCGGGGAAGGCTTAACTGGCCACGTCCCTCTTTCTCTGTAGATGGTCCAGGGCTGTCATGGGAAGCATCATACTCCTTCACCCAGAAGATTCTTCATGAGTGTGAGTGGATCAAGAACCTAGTTCAGAATGTTGGCTTTTTTTTCACCCCTGCTGTTTAGAAAAATGATGGCTTCTTTGATTTGTTGAGTAGAATCAAAATAGCTGACAGCCATTTGAGAAGACTGACCAGCCATTGCTAACATTGTCATCTTTTTCCTACAAAGAAAATCCTAAATTTCCAAGTCTGAATTTACTTCTGTAGCTCTCTCATATACTTCTTGAGATCATAAATTAAGACTTATACCACATTCTTTATCTTGTTAATTCAAGATCATGACAAGGACCCATCCAAAGCATACATTCCCATTACCTTTCCTGCTTAGCAGTGGTTTCTATGAGAAAATTTTACATGCTATTTTAAAATCACTTCTTTTAAAAATTATGTATGTCACCAGAGAAGGTGGTGAGTCAATGACAATAGTAGTTGAAGCAAAAAACAATTTTTTTTATTTTTTTAATTAAAAAAATCTTTTTTAATGTTTTTATTTTTATTTTTGAGAGAGAGAGAGAGAGACAGAGCATGAGCAGGGGAGGGGCAGAGAGAGAGGGAGACACAGAACCCGAAGCAGGCTCCAGGCTCCGAGCCATCAGCACAGAGCCCGACGCGGGGCTCGAACTCACAGACCACAAGATCATGACCTGAGCCGAAGTCGGACGCTCAACCGACTGAGCCACCGAGGCGCCCCCCCCAAAAATATTTTACTTAAGAGAGTAAAGGCTGAAGAAAAAGCATCAATTATTTCATTGAAATCTGACTCCTTATATCGCAACCAGGTAGCTCTGTCGTAGACCAGTCATCTTTAAGAAGATGAGGAGCACTCCTGTCACTAGAGGCATTGTGATGGCACAAATGGCATCTTGGGAAGGACACTGAAAATACATGTGCCCTTTGTCAGCCATTTTGAGCTCCTTCTATTACCTCCTAAACTGGGAAAATGGGGTTCGCTACCGTATTCGTATTTGAGACTTTGATCTAAAATGCATTCTCTAACTCAAATTTGGCCAAGTGTTCCTAGGACAGAAATACGCAGAAATTCTTATCTAGAAGTACTGCTGAGCCAGGGGATCAGAAGATGAGAAAAGAGTAAGTACGTCTGAGCGTAGGAAATCAAAATACAGTCGGGCACCTACTTGGCCAAGTGCCTTCTACCAGTTCAACACTCGAATCTTCCTGGCTACTTGCATAGTATTATTAAGGTAGAAGAAATTGTTTGACATGACTGGGTTTTAGGAAAATACGTGAGAGTCATTCAGGCAAAAAAATCAGTTTGAAATAGATGAAATTTTCCATCTCAGTGGCTTCTACCAGAAGAGAATGTTTCCGGGAGTACAGTATTTTTAATCTTGTTTTGAAATAAATAATGTACAAATCACACAATTGTAAAGGCACTTCAATTTTATTTTCCTTTAGTTCTTGAGGTTTTGGAATTGCTGTGTGCAGTTCCAAGTAAAAACTCTTAGATAAAACTTGCATGCCGAAAACCACCGTCACAAATGTGCAAGTACGACTATAAATTTATACAACACTCAAGCTGTTTGTAGTTTGCAAAATTTGCTAATAAAATGCAGAAGTAGGGTTTCCATTTAACATTCTCTGGCACAGGCACAGCGTGTATATCTTGGGTGAAGGCAAGAGATGGAAAATTCCATGCATAGAGACTCTTCTGTGGTTGTGACAGTTTGCTAATATCTTAATGAGTGAATTATGATAATTATGAAAATCTTAGCTTTACATTATTTGTGAAGAGCGTCTGTGTGTGTGTGTGTGTGTGTGTGTGTGAGAGAGAGAGAGAGACAGCCTTCCCAGGCAAATACAGCATTCTGATTCAGCAGCATTCAACGAGGAACATTTCATGGGCTAATAATACAAAATGGATCTTAAGCTGCTGCATATTAATCAAACTCATTAAAGTACATTCATTAATTTGTGTGTATAACAGCCAAACTGGGAATGCGGAATTTGCTGATTTTGCACAAAATACATGCATTAATGAACGCTCAAACTTCAACATGAGTAATAGCTTTAACAATATTTTTATAAAGCAAAATTCTAAGTATTGTAAATATCTAATTGTTAATTATTTTCTTTTTAATAGTTCCACTTTCGTTTCCTTTTGTTATTTAGCTTTAAGTGGAAAAATAAATATGGAAGAGGAAAACAATTAAGAAATAAAGGGTAACCCCAAAAGACTTAAAAAAAACCATACAACATTAATATTAAATTTCCTACCTCTCCTTCAAATCGATTTTAAGAAAAAAGGTTCAGGGGACCTTAGACATGGTCACATTTATGTGTACAAAGAAACATGAATTTGAAGTTAAATTAGGAAAGGGTCTTTAATGTCCTCTATGGGAGTGGAGGCTGGGAGGGCGAGGCAAAGGAGCATTGGAGGGTGTATACTTAAATGTCTACCACTAATGGCAAATTGTTACATTTCTTCCTAGGTCAGGGGATTTAAGAGTTGTGCTAACAGTGGAAGACTAGTGTCCCTTTGGCAGCACATGTCTGGAATGATGCAGAGATTAGCACGCCCCCTGCGCAAGGATGATAGGCAAACTCGCAAACTGTTTCCTAGTAAAAAATTAATAATAATAAAAAAGGTTATTATGGGATGGACGTTCATTAAGTTGACTGTGGTGGTCATTTCAAAATGTATACATATCGTGTCGTACACTTTAAAGATATAAACTTTTAGGGGCGCCTGGGTGGCTCAGTCGGTTAAGCGTCCGACTTCAACTCAGGTCACGATCTCGCCGTCCGTGAGTTCGAGCCCCGCGTCGGGCTCTGGGCTGATGGCTCGGAGCCTGGAGCCTGTTTTAGATTCTGTGTCTCCCTCTCTTTCTGCCCCTCCCCCGTTCATGCTCTGTCTCTCTCTGTCTCAAAAAAAATAAATAAATAAACGTTAAAAAAAATAAAGATATAAACTTTTATTTGTCAATTACCTGTCAGTTTGTCAAAGAAGAAAAAAATATCAATAACTCCCTATGTACCATAGGATGTTTTACCCTGGGTGCTAATTGCTCTGAAGGTGAGGTTCCTTTCCTCACCTTGAATAACATCCAGCACAGTGCCTGGCAATATTTAATATTTACTATCTATCGAAGTTTTAAAAACTATGTAGGTGTCTTCAGGACAAGACTTCTCAGACCCCTTGATCTGCGCCTGTACACCGTAAGGCTCTGAGCCCAAGGGAACCAGAAGCATTTTACAAATAGTTCAATACCTGCAAACTAGTTCAAATATTCATACCTCACAACACACGGGAGTTCTGGAGAATGCCAACGGTAGGGCCATGTTCCCAAGGAAGTCCGTAATTGGCAGATAGCTCCTAATTAATGAGAACGCTCAACAGAAATTGATATCTATGAAGACACTAATATACTACGTTTAAAATAACTATGGAACAAAGCAAAATACGGCAAGAGTGATAAGAGAGGTGGAAACATCACATCCACCGACGTCAGTGCAGGGAAACATTGGCAAGGCTTTGGGTCAGAGGCAGCAATGCCGATCTGGAAGCCTGTGGAGGGCGGGACCCTTCAGTTCGTCCTCCTTCTGCCTCGGCTGCATGCTCCGTGGCTAACAGGTGTTTGGTGCGGGACATTCGAAGCGGACAAAGTCAATTAAACAGAGAAAGGAAGGTGGGAATCTGTACTCTGTGCTGGGTAGGCGAAAACAGCTGGGCCAGAAGAGCCCGACCCAAAGGACGAAGGGTGTTCCGTGGAACCCCAGTGCGGTGTGATGTGGGGCGGGAAAGTTTCACTGGTGTGAAATTGCTGTCCTTGGTTCCAGACGCATCGGCCTTTCCTCTGAATTAGGAGGTATCTGCCGGTTTTCTGACTTGCTTAACAACATTGCTGTGCATTGGCATTCTCTAGAACTCCCGTGTTCTGTGAGGTACGAAAGGGTAGGGGGAAAGTCCTTTATTGAGCTGTTTGGGAAATGCTTCTGACTTTCTTGTGCTCTCAGCTTTACCACGTACACGAACGTATCAAAGGGTCCGAGAAGTCTTATCCTGAAGACACCCGTATACATTTGTAAACCTACCTCCTCGAGTGACTTCAGCGCAGGACCGATGTCCCCATGCCATCTATTAACGTTTCACGGACACCCCCACTGTTGCGTGTCTACAATTCCTCTGCTAAAAATTCTCTGGCATTCGAGGGGCGCCTGGGTGGCTCCGTTGGTTGAGCGTCCGGCTTCGGCTCAGGTCATGATCTCACGGTTCGTGCGCCCGAACTCGCGCTCTGTCTCCCTCGGTCTCAAAAATAAGTAAACATTAAAAAAAATTTTTTTTAATTCTCTGGCACTCTGTTGGCCAGGGGAGTCACAAAACTGTATGTATGAGATCCAAAGTGGATCCCAGTACTTTTGCCTTGAAATACAAACGTCAATTGTTTAGATAAGTAAGGAATTTTCCTGTACTTTAAAAATTTTTTTTGAAGTTTATTCGTTTTTGAGAGACACAGTGTGAGTGGGGGAGGGACAGAGAGAAAGAGGGAGACACAGAATCTGAAGCAGGCTCCAGGCTCTGAGCTATCAGCACAGAGCCCGATATGGGGCTCGAACCCACAAACCACGAGATCATGACCCGAGCCAAAGTCAGACTGAGCCACCCAGGCATCCCGAGATTTTCCTATGTTTAATGAGATTCTTAGCTTTACTGGCTATCCCATTTTAATTTGTCTGCCACCCCTGTCATGGCAAAATTCTCTTGTGTATCTCCTCTGTCTTGTCCTGCCCTTTACGAGACTGGCACAAGATGGTTCCACACTCATTATTAGGTTTCTCTCTTCAAAATGGTTCAGCTGAAACCTTAGCCTTTTTTCCCCTACACTCATATTATTCTCCATCTTCTCTAAGATCTTAATTTGTGGCCGATTTTTGTTATTGAGATATAATTGACATATAACACTATATTAGTGTCATGTATACAACATAATGATTCAATATTTGTATATATTGTGAAACGATCACCGTAATAAGTCTGGTTAACAACAATCACCATGCAGTTACAGTTATTTTTTTAAGTCCTACTCTCGTAAGCAACTTTCAAACATGCAATAGTCTTATAAACCATAGTCACCATGCTGTACATTACATCCCCAGAACTTATTTTACAACTGGAAGTTTGTATGCTTTGACCCTCTTCACATACTTCGTACTCCCCTCCCCCCGCCCTTGGCAGCCACCAATCTATTCTCTGTATCCATGGGTTCAAGTGTGTTTTGTTTTGTGTTGCTTTAGATTCCATATATAAGTGAGATCACCTTTTTCTCTGCCTGACTTATCTCACTTAGCATAATGCCCTCAAGGTCCATCCACGCTGTTGCAAATGGCGGGATTTCCTTCTTTTTTAGGGCTGAGTAGTAGTCCGTGGTCTAGTCACGCATTTTCTTCACCCATTCGTCCAACAGTGGACAGCCAGGTGGCTTCGATGTCCTGACTATTGTAAATGCTGCAGTGAACAATGCAGGTGAAAAACTGAAAAATCGGTTGCCACTTTCATTTCCTTTGGATAAATACCCAGAAGTGGAATTGCCACATCAGACGGTACGTCTATTTTTAACTTTTCGAGGAAACGCCCCACTGTTTTCCACAGTGGCTGCACCGACTTACATTCCATCCACGGGGCCCGAGGGCTCCCTTTTCTCCACATCTTTACCAACACTCGTCATGGAACATCTGACCGGCACTGAATGTCCTTGTCACCTGCTCCATTAATTCCAAGTACAGTAAACGCTTCCCATCTTATACCCAAGCAGTTTGTTCTTCTTTCCTAATTTTCCGTCTTTCACTGGCTCCCATTAAGTCTCTTCTCCCACTAAAGTGACTTTTGATTTTCATATTACAGTCTAATAGTATTTCTCAAGATGCTGATCGCTAATTGTGCTTCTTTAGGTGCACCGCCTGTCAACCAAGAAGATGAAAAACAATTGTTTCCACTAAAAATGAAGTTTGTGAGCTGTTCATCTTGTCCGTAGATAAAAATTGACGCCGATGATAACATCACCCTCATGACCTGTATCCCAACATGCTTTCTCGAGTGGGAAAGAAAGGGCCAGGCTTACAGGCTGCGGGTTATAGGCATCTCTGCAATCGGTGACCTGGGCAAACCACAGGACTGTGATCCACGGGACTACTGTCACTCACTTGCTGTAGAAGGATGTTAAGAAACGCTCATGCTTTACATAAATTCTACTTCATCCTACTTGGACGTTAGAAAACATCCCAGCATGTTTTCTGTTGTTATAGACAATATGAAATAATGGGGAAATAACACGAGTCAGGACAGAAGATTTGAATTCAAGCCCTAAATTTGATCACTCGATAATGTGGCAGTGGGAAAATGAATTATCTGAGTCGCTCTTCTCTCACCTGTAAGATGAAAAAAACATCGAATACTGGGGGAATGAAATATTATCAAGGTGTACTAGAGACGTAAGGCATCACATATGACAACAATTTCCAAAATGTGCTCAGAAGTTCAAGGGCCTCCATGAAAGGGCTCCAGAGCCATTGACGGGTGAACCTACAAGGTTGCCTTTAGCCCCTCCCCCCATTCCCCGCCCCCACAAACACCTTCCTCCGAGCAAAGATACCTGTGTGTCTGTTTTGCAAACTGGGCTTCCAAGTAAGAACTCCTTTGAAAGATTTCATGACAAAGAGGGGGAAAAGGGTGAAAACCACTAATACAAATTATTAATCCACCTACCACTATACTTACAAAACGATCGTTTCAGATTTGTGCGTATATACTGTTCAGATCTGTACATGTAAGATACACGTGCTATAGGTTTGTGCATGTATACGTGCAAAGTGCAAATACTAAAGTAAGCCTCTGTAGCATGTCAAATCTTTTTAAGATTTTATTTAGTTATTTATTTATTTTTGAGAGAGAGAGAGAGAGAGAGAATCCCATGAGGTGCAGAGAGAGAGGGAGAGAGAATGTGGAGCCCGGAGCAAGGCTTAAGCTCCACCAGGAGTGGGACTCAAACTCACAAACTGAGATCATGACCGGAGCTGAAGTCAGGTGCTTAACCCACTGAGCCACCCAGGCCCCCTGTAGCCTGTGAAATCTTTTGCTGTTCACACCATCACCATGAAAACCTATGTTTTGACTCTCAGAAGACGGCAGCTTGGGTTTTTGCTCTTCCTAAATAAACATATCGAGTGGCACTGGTCATTAAATTGCATGGTACAAAACAGTATCGTACATGACACATATATATGACCAACACAACCAAACATTATGCCACACAACGTGAGTTCTCTTAATTATTAGCTGTCATATGGAGATTAAATTGGGCATTAAATTAAGTTTAAAGAGAGATTAAATTGTGACATGAGGTACTGTAAAGACCTAAAAGGCATTGAACATAAAAGGCAATTATTCAGAATAAAATCACAGTATTAAGGATCTGAATACTTGTCTGCTTTCAAATTTAAATATAAGTTTATTTGGGTCTAAATATAGAAACGAAAGGTGAATTTCATGATCTTAGTTCCTCAGTTTTGGAAATCTACAGTCTATCGTTCACTGCCTAAAGATGAAGTTCTCCAATGCAATGTTAATTTTTAATTCAGCTAGGAAGTTTCCACCAGCCTATACTATATATTTATGCTTTCATGTGATTATTTTCTCTACCTAACTCCTTTCTTTAAAAAAAAAAAAAAAAGCTTATTTATTTTGAGAGAGAGAGAAGAAGTGGGGAAGGGGCAGAGAGCGAGAGGGGGACAGAGAATCCCGAGCAGGCCCTGCACTGTCAGTGAGGAGTCCAACTTGGGGTCCGGCCCACAACCCGTGAGATCATGACCTGAGCCGAAACCAAGAGTGAGACAGTCAACCCGCTGAGCCACCCAGGTGCCCCTCTACCCAAGTCCTTTCTTAGTAGATAAATTCTTTACCTTATTACCAGCTTAATATTAATATTATGAACATTTTCCAATCTTTGTTTTTTATTTGAATTAACTTAATATCGGGGTGTTTGGGTGGCTCCGTCGGCTGAGCATCCAACTCTTGATCCCAGGTCTTGATCTCAGGGTTGTGAGTTCAAGCCCCGCATCAGGCTAACTGAGTTTAATTAACTTCTCCTCTTTACGCATATCCCCCGCTAGACAGAGATTTTGTCAAGGCTTAACGTCTCTAATTTGTATCATGAAAAGAGTCTATAGAATAGTCTTTCTTCACCGCACTGTGGAGTTTACCCTGGAAATTCCAACGTGCCCCTCCACTTTTTCTGTCCCTCCTCCTGCTTGAAGATCACCACCTTTAGGGAATACAGAATTAAGAAGTAACAATTGTTGGGGTACCTGGGGGGGGCTCAGTCGGTTAAGCATCCGACTTCAGCTCAGGTCATGATCTCACGGTCTGTGAGTTCGAGCCCCGCGTCGGGCTCTGTGCTGACAGCTCGGAGCCTGAAGCCTGCTTCGGATGCTGTGTCTCCCTCTCTCTCTGCCTGACCCATCCTTCACTCATGCTCTGTCTCTCTCTCTCAAAAATAAATAAACATTAAAAAAATCTTTAAAAAAAAGTAACAATTGTGAGGCATGCTGTATTATAGTTGTAGCCTGCAGACTGGCCTTCTTGGGGGCTGGGGCTTCTGTAGTTCTCCTTGTGAATTTTTTTCATCCAGAATACCTTCTAAAAATGTAAAAAAAAGAAAAAGAAAAAAGAAAAAACCACAAAAAACTGATCTTACCCAAAGTGTATAAATGATGTGAAGTATTTTCTTGAAATGGTAAACCCATCCCTTTACTTGCATAACCAGTCAATGCTGGAAATACTGTGAAAAGCTTGCAGCTTTAATGTTTAAGGCCTGCACTGTAAGCTTCCAAGATCAAATTTTGTTTTCCAGAACGCAACTGCCGTATTTTGCCCCAAACCCTTTCTCTTTGTATGCCGTTCGAGGACGTAGTCGTAGGCCACGATTTGTATTTAGGTCTGGCACGAAGTTTGACATTTCATCAATAGGAACGAATCCAATTTCTGCTGATTTCTTCACAGAAGCCTTTCCGCAGACTGCCTGGCGACCTCACTCATCGGGCTTGGAAATGTGCGGGGCCTCGGAGGGGTCCCGGGTTCCGAAACCCAAGTCGCTCCTTCTCCACAACAGGAGCCTGTTTACGAAATGCCTCCCACGGCCGGCAGGCTTCTCTGCCAGTGCCTGTCGGACGTCCAGGTTCTGAGGTGCCACGGCAGCTTCCGCCTGCCACGTTTCCCAGGCCACACGGCCGGGGGGGGGGGGGGGGGGGTAGGAGGCAGCCGCTGTGCCAGGCACAGAACAGATTTCTCGAATGCTACCCCCCACTTCCTTCTCGTCCTTTGCAGCTGCCGCGGGGGACGTGGCCTGCTGTCCGGGGGCCCTCCTCCACGCCGAGCTCTCCCAGGCGGACCCCTCTGACATCACAGTGAGAAAGCCCTGGCCGGGATTTGATGTGGGCGACACCGTGTGAAAGGCCGAGTCCTGGCCACCGCGGGGCACAGCCTCTAGGAGTTTCCTCCTTCGTTTACCGATAGGCGAGGCAGAGCATTGCTGGGGCCAGGGCTGGGCCAAGCGCAGAGGATGGGTTTTGGCAGGCTGAAGGCACGTCTATCTGGGCGAAGCAGAAGAAGCTTCTAGTTAATCCCCTCACTTAGGCAATTTATCTTACCCAAATCAGCACTTTAAAGAACTCTTCCAACCCTAGAGCGAGAGGCGTCTAGTAAATGGAACGGTCTCCGAATCTCTTTAGGATTCCGGGAGGATTGCAGAATGGCCTTAGGCCTCCGCGGGCTGGCGCCTTGGACACGCGTCCAGGCGGGCAGGCTTTACTCAGCCTCAGCTTCTGCCCCCGGAGGAGTCACTTACTCTCCCTCCCGAGGAGCCCAGGCCCCAGGTCCCAGGGTGCCTCCCAAACATCTGGGGCCAGAACGCTCCGCGGTGCGTGGCCGGGCCTTCTGGGTTTCGAAGACTCTGGGGTCATGGAGGAAGACTGCACAGCCATCCCTCCAGGAATGCGGCTTGGGCATCGTATTGGGTCACTGGGGACACACACAATGGCTGCCGGGTAATGGCAGGGGGCAACAACCTCCTGGTAATGGTGCCAGGTAACTGGATGGGGCAGTGGCTGTGGGGCAAAGACTGCCGGGTAATGGCTGTGGGGCAAGGACTGCCGGGTAATGGCTGTGGGGCAAGGACTGCCGGGTAATGGCTGTGGGGCAAGGACTGCCGGGTAATGGCTGTGGGGCAAGGACTGCCGGGTAATGGCTTCCGGGCAAAGACTGCCGGGTAATGGCTTCCGGGCAAAGACTGCCGGGTAATGGCTGTGGGGCAAGGACTGCCGGGTAATGGCTTCCGGGCAAAGACTGCCGGGTAATGGCTTCCGGGCAAAGACTGCCGGGTAATAGCTGTGGGGCAAGGACTGCCGGGTAATGGCTTCCGGGCAAAGACTGCTGGGTACTGGTGGCGGGGGCAAAGGCTGCTGGGCCACGGCAGATGGGCTCTGGCTGCTGGCTCTGTCCGTTGGGCCCTGGCCCAACATCCAGGCCTAGTCCCAGCCCTCAGTGAGCGCTCACCACCCGTGAGGCCCTCAGCGAACACACTGACACGGTTGATTCTGTGAGGGACGTGTGGCCAATTTCTAGGCTGCTAATGACCGCAGCCCCCCTTTCCCCACCATTTTCATCACCACCTTGCCAAGCGTGGCACCACTGTGAGTTTACCGTCATTCCTTGCACTAGCTAAACTAAAATTCAACCAGAATGCTGCAGACATTTTTTTTAAATCCGTAATTAACTGTAGGCTGCTAATAAATTTTAAAGTAAACTTTAAAGTACACGGATAACTTTCTTATGGATTAAATCCCACTCAGTCAACTAAATGTCAAACGAGGAAATAAAATGATGGATATCCTGTCAATAAAGTTTCTTACTAACTTCTCTCTACCCGGTCTTATTTGTTTAAAAAACGAAAACAAAAGGAGGGGTGGGGAGAAGTAGTGTGCTTTATTATTAAACACAGATATTTGGAATAAGGTAAGGATATAACATTTAGAAATAGTTGCCCAAGGAATGGGCCAAACTAGAACGATATCTCGCATATTTTATTTGTTTCCCCACTCAGTGCCCGCATTTCCCCTCCTAGTATCTGCCAGAATTTATATACACCGACTGCAAGTTGCAAGCATTATTTTCTAAATCAAAGAAGTGAAAACTTTTAAGGAAAGCTCAAAGGCGGTGCCTTGATTAGCACAGACAACGACATTAAAATCAGTGGCAGTATCTCTCTGAGCAAAATCTCCCGATTTTGTTCTTGTCATTCCCTGGGGTGCATTTGCAATTGTGGGTGCATTTCACTCTCTGGCCTCCTTTGATCTTTTTATTCAGATCTCCTGTTTACTGTATTAAAATGATTCACTCCATTCATTGGCCCAGTCTTTGTTCATGAAATCAGATATTTTTCACCTTTGTTTTTATCAAGCGCGCAAGGACGCATTTAGCCTTGTTTATGAGTCCTCTGACAAAGACTGAATTTTATTTTCCCCATCTTTTGAAAGAGTTGTGCTATGGAGATCTCCCAGATGGAGGCAAATATTGATTTTTTTCCCTCTCTCTCTTATCCCTTCTTCTGGATGCGGAGTCAAGTTTCCTTGCTACGATTCTTGTTAGCGAAAAAGCAAAGATTACCTCTTTGGAGATGTTTGGAGAGGCTGGGCACTCCATTTTGTAATGATGGGGTCAAGATGTTTGGATTTGTGACAACCCCTTGTCTGTCTTGTTCTGATTCTCTCTGGAAGAAGGAAGATTGCCTTTTCTTTCTCTTCCTTGCTGTGCCATTATTTGTCAGCCGCGGAAGCTAGAAGGTGGTGCTGTTTAGCATGTAAATAAACCAACACTTTTTCCAGTAAATAGCTCTGTCTAGCATTATAAGCCAGGAACTCTCACACACCATGATGACTTCAATTCTTGTATTGTGCCTTTCCTTTCCTGTCCCTTCATGGAGGGAAAGGTGATCGCACTGTAATTATAGAAGTCCTTTTTACTTTATTTTTTCTTCTCGTGCCTCTAATTTTTCTAGTATCCTTCTAGCAGATAGCATTTCCCTTTGCTAAAATAAAATCCCGAAGGCAGCCTTTTTGAATTAATCTACTGCCTGTAGACCAGCGGTTTATAGATGATGTAAATGAAGGATGTGGCTTACAGATCTATTTAAAGAGACGTGCTTATACTTCAGTGTTCTGGCCAGATGAGTGGGCACATGCTTTTGCATTTTTATTTGAACCCCACTGAAGTTGGTCATTATATTTTGAATGCCACAGCACGTCTATACCATTATTTAAAGGATCTTGTTCATTCATCCATATAATGATTGGCATTGGCTATAACTTGATGCAATGTTACACTATTTTAATTCTTTCTCAGGCAGTGTTATCTTTGATCACTTCCTATTCACTGGGGAAAAAACCCCACACAATTGCAATCCCACATTATGTTTCAGTGATGATGCCAAGTACTCCTCGGAATATAGCTATTCAAGACACTTTCTCCACCCTCAGGCGGCTCATTAGAGGCATGGCAGTTTCTAACTTTAATGAATAAGGTAGAGTGCAAATTCTGCTTTTCTTTCAAAGAGACTTCATGGTTTTTAAAAAAGTGTTTTCTGCTGCCTATTTCTTTGTTTAATTGGAAATGGTATACACTCCTACATAACCATGGTCACAACTCAATATGCAAAGTATTTCCTTGTCACATTTTCGTGTGTGTGTGTGTGTGTGTGTGTGTGTGATTCAAGTGTATAGTTAATCAAAGAGTTCTGAGAAAGTCCTGTACCTTCCCTCAAAAAAAAAAAAAACACAAAAACACCACGTATTATGCATAGTGAGTCTAGACATCATCTTGTCTATTGGTAGAGTAACTCTTACAGTCTTTGGTTTTTCTCCTTTCTTCTAACCCGGCACTGATTTAATATGTTCTTTTAACCCAGGGGTATTTGTGGTTGCTCCAAAGCCTCACTGAAAAGTTTAGCGAGAAAGAGCCAAGTAAGAAAGAACGACAGAGACCAGTGTTTTAAAAATGCTGTCTTTTGTTTTTTGGGTTTTTTTTTTTTTTGCAAAATCTGGTAGCCTAAAACCCAGCAAAACCTGAGTTCGTGTCCATGCTTAAAAGTGCACATTGTCTTTCTTCTTTTTGAAGAAATCAAATAGACTCCAAAGGTTTGTTTGTCTCGTAGTGAATCGTAGCCATGTAGCAACGCTCAAGCAGAGTAGAGGAAGAAATTAAGATTTTAAGCCAAGGGTGGGTGACTCAAGCACCCGAGTTACACAGTGGTATGAGAGCAAATAGGAATGAGCTTAGCTCCATTCATGTCCTCTTCGGTTTCTGGAACCTTCTTTCCTTAGCTTCTAGAAATGTAGTATCTGAGCTCCTGAGCACTAGATATGTCATAGGTTCCCAGGGAGGCCAGATGAGAGCACCCTGTAGACATTAGCAAGTTTATTCAAGCCCTGAAAAGGTGTTAGAGGGACTGACGACACCCAAACCAAATCCTTGTTTTCATTATCATTTATTTAGTGTTTGGTATAAGCATGGAAGTGTTTGAGCATCCTGGAGCACACCTGGATAGTAGGTAATCATACGGAGGATACGATCTGTATTCCTGCAGAGCTTTCAAAATAATTGGGGAGGTGCATCGAATTGATTTGAAATGAGAGAATAGAAAATAGTTGAAACTAAATGCTCACTTGTGCTCAGTTATCATAGGACATACATTAACAACTTACTTATCGTTTATCTGAAATTCAGATTTAACTAGGCATCCTGTATTTTATCCAGCGACCCTGGCCCTATCACGGTGCATTGAATTCAGGAGCTGAGAGTTACGGTCCCACACATTCCACAAGTAGCGTAGTGACAGTTTATACATTCACACTGCCTTACTGTTTCCACAGTGTTCCATACACATGTTTAAACTTGATCTTTCTTTTTTTATTCCTTTTTTAAATGTTTACTTATGTTTGAGGGAGAGAGACAGAGGCAGAGCACAGGCGGGGAAGGGCAGAGAATCCAAAGCAGGCTCCAGGCTCCAAGTTGTCAGCACAGAGCCCGACACAGGGCCTGAACCCACGAGCCATGAGATCATGACCTGAGCCGAAGTCTGACCCCCAACCGACTGAGCCCCCCAGGCGCCCCAAAATTCGATCTTTCGCCACAACCCCATGAGATAAATATCATTAATCCCATTTTTCAGAGGAAGAAAAGGAGGCTCCAAGAAGATAATTAATTTTCTAACTCAATCTCGATGGAAATACCCAACCCAGATTTCAGGACTCTCAAATCCAGGGTTCCTTCGCTAAGCCACAGCTGCCACCAGCGTCCCAACCAGCCTGGGGGCCTTCTTCAGGTCACAAAGTTTCCATTTAGTCAGTTCTCTGGCCAAGTATCCCATTGGAATGGCAACTTATCCAAAGCTACTTATTCATCGCTCATTGAGCCCGGCTAATGCCACCACCAGGCTGCTAGGAGAATGAAGGACTAGTGGAGTTTGTGGACGCGATTGTGATGGTTTTCTGTGGGGCTTTTCTCTTAATCCCGCTTTTTAATGTTCTTTGTGAATGAACTAGCTCTCTGGCTGAAAATTTGATATTGCCTTTGATGCTGAACTCATTCAGCTGGCTTATCAGTCACGTTGGTTGCCTTTTTGTTGTTCTAGAAATTTTCACTTGGCTAGGAAATGCAGAATGTAAACGTGAGAAGACAAGCTTAACAGTTTTAAAATGCTTTCTGAATTTTAAGTCTTGTTTTTCTTGATTATAGGGTACAAACTTCAAAGCATCCAAACTATACGTAAATGTGAGAAAGAGCATAGAGATGTCTCTACTTCACTTTTCCCCCCACTTCTTAGAAATCATCCTTGTAACAGATCGGCATACATTCTTCCAAGATCCTTTCCTATGATTATGCAATTATACATATTCCAATTATTTTATGAAGATGTGATCACTTTGCCGTGCAACTTTTTTCCACTTAAAAATTACCTGGGAGACTTGCATGTCAGTACATATAGATTGACCTTTTCATTTTTGATGGTTGCAGAGTATTCCATTATATGGATATACCACAATTTATTTAACCAATACTCCGTCAGCGTACTTTGGGTTTTTCTACATTCTTTTCTTATTGCAAACCATACTCCCAGTTTCTGGGGCGAATTCAATCTAGAGAATTGAATCCTAGGAGTGGACTGTCTTGGCGAAAGGGGGTGCACATTTTGTGTGCGGAAGAATTGCCACGTGGCAGTAAGCGAGGATTTTGCCTGTTTCCCTTTCTGTTGCTTCCTTTTTCTGGTTTGTCTGGGGATTTTTCATGTTTTCTTATTTTTCTACATAGGACATGAATTTTCATCCTGTACATGTGGCAGACATTTTCCCTGGCTTATCTTTTATCTTGATTTTACTTACAGTATTCCTTATCGTGCACAAGTATTCTTTGGGAGCCCAATGGTGTGGTTTTGTGTGGTTTCTACTCTCCTCGCCGTATCAGAGAAGCTTTCCCCTGCCAACATTATACAAGTCACTTGTGTTTTCTTCTAGTACTTGTGTAGCTTTAGATTTCTGCATTTAAATCTTTGACACATCTGCTTTCTATTTCAGGGTAAAACAGTGTGATAGAGATTTAACTTAATGTTTTCCAAATGGCTAGACATCTGAGTTTCCCCCTCCATTATGTCCCCATTGATTTGAAATGTCACTTTCATCATACATTACATTTACATATACTTGAGTTCATTTCTGGACACTATAATCTGTTGACATTTCCATCTATTCCTGAGTCACTAGGACACTTATTAAAACACTGAGATTTATAATGTATTTTACTATCAGTTTAGGGCAAATTTTGTATTCCCCAACTTTGTGATTCTCCATTTGCGCATGCTCCTTTCCACAGATGAGTATTATGTTCGTTGCACCAAATCATCATATCATATTATCACATCAAAAATGTTTTCATTAGGATTTTGATTAGATTGGATTGAATATATGTATCTTTTTTTTGTTTACATTGTGTTTTACTTTTATTTTATTTTTTTAGTATATACTTGTCAAATTGGCTAACACACAGTGTGTAAAGCGTGCTCTTAGTTTTTGGGGTAGATTCCCATGGTTCATCGTTTCCATACCACACCCAGTGCTCATGCCAACAAGTGCCCTCCTCAGTGCCCATCACCCATTTCCCCCTCTTCCCCACCCCCCTCCATCAACTCTTAGTTTGTTCTCTGTATTTAAGAGTCTCTTATGGTTTGCCTCCCGCCCTCTGTTTGTAACTATTTTTTTCCCCTTCCCTTCCCCCATGGTGGATTGAATATATGTATCTTATTTTAACCAATAAATTTTTTTTAAATAATGGAAGATAATTGAATAAAATCCACCCCCCTTTTTTAAACCAACCGTGACTCCGGTCAGTTCTCTCACCCTTGTAAGCAGTGTGGTCTATGTCCTTCCAGATCCTGATCTATTTACAGACTTGAAAACACAGCAATGCTCATATACATAAGCATATATAAAGCTGTTAAATATTAAACTCGTTCTGTACTCGTAGGTAGACAGTGTGGCTGCCAGGCCTCTGGTGACTCACTCGGGCTACTCTGACTTTCCCCAGCATAAAATTTATTATTGCATTCCATTTAAACATGTATTCACAAATAGCATTAGTTTAATGTGTGTGTGTTTGCGTGTGTGTGTGCATGTGTGTGTGTGTGTGTGTGTATTATTTTTTTGTCCTATTTGGTGTCAGAATCATACTAGTTCTACAGAACGAGTGGGGAAACATCTTTTTTTTTTAATTCTCTGGAATGGCATACATGTCAAAGGACTCGTTGGTTCCTTTGGAAAAACTTGTTTATGAAACCATCTGGACCTGTTGCCTTTATCTTGACTCATTGTTCTATTTAGTTTTGTGTTCTCTTTATTAAGGAAATTGTGATCATTTTAATTTTTCTAGAAAATTATCTACTTATTAACACCACGGGCTGTAGAGTCAGGCTGCTTTGACCATACCCTAGCTCCACCAATTACCCATTTTTTCTTTGTGATAGACTTTGTTTTTCATTCCAGTTTTGGATTTTCAGAAAAATTAAGAATTCCCATGTACCTGGCACCCAGTTTCCCCTGTTATTAATAATCTTACATTAGTATTGGACATTTGTGACAATTAATGAACCAACATTGATACATGATTAGTAAAGATCACGGTTCATTTAGATTCCTTTAGTTTTTACCTAAGTCCTTTTTATTTTAATTAAAAAATTTTTCCATTTTAGAGAGAGAGTGTGAGTGGGGGCAAGGGAGAGAGAGAGAGAGAGAGAGAGAGAGAGAGAGAGAGAATCTTAAGCAGGCTCCTGGATCATCTGTTATATTTTCTGCCCCAGTCCTAGAATCAGCCATTTCTCCAAGGACCCCTGGTTCCTTTCACGGGAGAATGGAATTAAAAACCAAAATCTGGGCCCTTGGCATGTTTGTTGCTACTGGGGTGTTGTTTCTTTTTCGGTTTTCTTTTAATTTGATATCTGCCCTCGGCTACGGTGACTATATTATTTTCATAGCAAGAAATTCCCAACAATTCGGTGCCCTCTTCTAGAAAACCGAAGAAGGTGGAATCCTTTCTCGCTCTTCTGGGCTGCCTCTTCCCGTCTCTGCAGTGGTGTCGAGAAGGCCTTTGGCTTCCTTATACCTAGGGGCTGGTCCTCAACACGATGGCCCTGCTCCCTCAGTGTTTCATGTTAGTGCGATCAGTTTTAAAAACACTTCATGCCACCTCTCAGTGTCTAAATTTAAGCTGAAAATCCAAATGCTTGTGTTTTTACCAGTGGAAATGACTTTACTGAGGTGGAAATGGAATGCACGGTGCGCTTCTAAGCGAAGCTAAGTTCTGCCACGTGCAGGCAGGGACAGCCCCCACAATCTTCTCCTCTGTCCGGCTGCGGTTATATTTCTCTTAACATAATGTACAAGAGTTATTAAAACAGCTTTGCAGAAGAGAGAGTATGCAAATATTCTCTGATTCAGTTTTTTTCCATGAGTTTGATTATGTCTCCTATTTCTTTTCTAATATTTTTATGTGTGTTTTCTCTATGTTTTTCATGGTTAGAATTGCCAGAGATTTGTCTGTTTCCTCAGCTATTTTAAAAGAAGCCACTAGTGATTATGATGATCAAGTTTCCCATTTGGCTTTCTGTTGCAGTAATTTCTGATTTTATCCTGGAGAGGAGATGTGAATAGATCAGGCTTTCCTTTTAGGTCATTGTTCTTTCTCTCAACTTCTTGAATTGAATGTTTAATTATTTAATTTGGAGTCTTCCTTGTTTTCTAGTAAATGCACTTTAAGGCGTTACATTTTTTGAAATGTTACTTCGAGCACATCTCAATAACTTTGAATTATAGTGCCTCGATTTTGATCAGTTTCTAAATATTCCATCATTTTTATTTTCTTTTTGACATGTGTTATCCAGAAGAAAATGCGTAAATGCCCAAAGTTTTAGAATTTTTAATTTCTAGTTTAATTGAATTATAATGACAAGAAGTGGCATTTATGATTTCTCCCTTAGGAACTGGATTTCTTCATGATAGTATTACTACATGTATATATTATGGCATGCGTGTATACACACATATATATACAACCATTTTGGAACGCTAAATGATTTTGAATAGAGTGACTATTTTCTGTTTGTTGGGCATGCATTTCTACGTATGTTTCTAAATTAGGATTGTTCATTATGATTTTCAAATCCTCATGTCATTTATCTGTCAATTTCTAAGAGAATTGTGCCAAATTATCCCACTACTATTTTCTTTTCATTAATATTGTTTTGGTTTTTCTAACCATTTTTGCATTACACGGTTCAAACCATTAAAATTGATAACTATTTTATCTTCTTAGGAGACTGCTTCTTGATCAAGATCAAGCATCCCGTTTTGTTCCATTTAATATTTTCCTTCATGATTTGCATTTGGTTTAATATTGCCCCTCCAGCTTTCTTTTGTTAAGCTTGTACTGAGTGTAAAATTCACAGAGAAAAAAATGAACATCATGTTAAACATCACCTCAGAAGAATAAGTAGAGTTGGGGTTTTAAGTCCCATTTTTCTAGCATGGAAAGAGCGAGCCCAAATGTCCATCGACTGATGAATGGATAAAGAAGATGTGGAATCCAGGCGCCTGGGTGGCTCAGTTGGTGAAGCGTCTGACTTCCGCTTGGGTCACGATCTCGCGGTTCGTGGGTTTGAGCCCCGCATCGGGCTCTGTGCTGACAGCTCGGAGCCTGGAGCCTGCTTCGGATTCTGTCTCCTCCTCTCTCTGCCCCTCCCATGCTCATGCTCTGTTTCTGTCTGTCAATAATAAGTAAATGTTAAAAAAAAAAAGAATTATTAAAAAAAGAATTATAAAAAAAAAGATGTGGTATATATATATATATATATATATATATATATACACACACGATGGACTATTACTCAGCGATTGAAAAGAATGAAATCTTGCCATTTGCAGCAACGTGGATGGACCTGGAGGGTATTATGCTAAGCAAAATAAGTCAGAGAAAGACAACTATCATATGATTTCACTCATATGTGGAATTTAAGATACAAAACAGATGAACATAGGGGAAGGGAAGGAAAAATAATGTAAAAACAGAGAGGGAGACAAACCAGAAGAGACTCTTACATACAGAGAACAAACTGAGGGTTGCTGGAGGGCTGTTGGGTAGGGGGATGGGCTGAAGGGGTGAGGGGCATTAAGGAGGGCACTTGTCAGGATGAGCACTGGGTGTTATATGTAAGTGACGAATCATTAAATTCTGTTCCTGAAATTATTATGACACTATATGTTAACTAAGTTGGATTTAATAAAAAAAAAAGTCCCATTTTTCCAAGCATGTTCCTAGTTATTATCTTTTTTTCTGCTATTATAAATGGGATCCTTTTTCCCTTATATTCTCCAATTAGTGATTATATTTATATAGTAAAGCTTATTTATTTTTGTATATTAATTGTGTAGCCAGCCACCTCATTAAGTCATATTTTAAGTGAAGGTTTTTTTTTAATGTTTATTTATTTTTGAGAGAGAGAGAGAGAGAGAGACAGCGTGAGCAGGGGAGGGGCAGAGAGAGAGGGAGACACGGAATCCGAAGCAGGCTCTAGGCTCTGAGCTGTCAGCACAGAGCCCATGTGGGGCTTGAACCCACCAACTGGGAGATCATGACCTGCGCTGAAGTCAGACGCTCAACCCACGGAGCCAGCCAGGCGCCCCCAATAATGGTTTTCAGTTTATCCATTTGGGTAGGTACTCTATCAGTCATAACATCTAAGGTCATGATAATTTGCCTCTTCTGTTTATTGTTTATATTTCTTATTTAGTTCCCTCACCCATTTGTGTTGGCTAACACTTCTAGCACGATGATAAATGAGAACAGCGAGAGTGGCATCCTTGCTTTTTGCTCCTTTTTTGGAACAAATGTGAGGTGCTGTCCTTGTCAGAGTTAAACAAGTAGGTGCTCCGGTCAGAAGTACGTTTTGTTGCAAATAACAGAAAACTTGAGTCATAAAGATGCACGTGAAACGTTCCTTTTCCTCGGATAACAAGAAGGCTGCAGATGGAGGGTTCGTTCATTCTGTGGCTCAGCCCGTGGCCTGTCGTCCGGGAGGCTCTTAGTTTCTCCCTCGTGGCTGCAAGGAGACCGCGGCAGCTTTGGGAACACAGGAAGAGCCAGCGCACCCGTGGTGGTTCTGTAGCCGAAACACGCTTTCCCAACGGCCCCCCCAGCGGACATCCCTTGGGCAAGGGAGGCTGGGAAGCTGGGGAACAGAGATACAATAATGGACTTCCCGGCCAGGTTTTCAAACGTATTAGCTAGAGTCTTGCAAAGTACCGTTTTGAATTCTTTTAATTCCCTTTGTCTCTATGGTTATTTTCCTATTCTGGTTTCCAGTTTTGTGTTTCTGTGCTTTCTCGCTGTTTTTCTTGATTAGTCTAGCAAGTAGTTTATTTCACCCCAGGTCTTTATTTCTTTCCCATCACCTGGCTCTTGATTTTACGTATCAGTCCTTCCAGTTTTGTAGGCCAATTCATTTATAGCTGCATTTATCTTTGTTAGTTCCTTTTTTTTTTTTTTTTGGTTTGTGTTTATTTTATTTTATTTTATTTATTAAAAAAATCTTTTTTTCTAATGTTTATTTTTATTTTTGACAGAGAGAGAGAGAGAGAGACAGAGCGTGAGTGGGGGAGGAGCAGAGAGAGAGGGAGACACAGGATCCGAAGTAGGCTCCAGGATCTGAGCTGTCAGCACAGAGCCCGACGCGGGGCTCAAACTCACAAACCTCGAGATCATGACCTGAGCTGAAGTCAGACGCTCAACCGACTGAGCCACCCGTTTATTTTAGTGTTATTTTTCTAAACACTTGATTTGGATGTCAAATTCATTTGTTTCATTCATGGTTATTAGTGAAAGAATTTAAAATTGTTTTCATCTGAGTTCAGCTTTAAGATTTAATGTGTATTATTTTTGTTATCATTTTTAGTTACTCTCTGCTTATGGTTTCGATTTCTATCTTGGCTTAAGAGTAGTTTAGGAGATGTGTGTGCATTTACTATTAGTGGGGATTTTTCATTTTTAGTTTTCTTTCTTTGCTATTTAATTTTAGTTTTATTGAATTGTAGTCAGAAAACCTGTGCCATGTATATTTTCTTAGAATTGACTGAGGTTTTATTTGTGATCTAATTTTTGCAAAAGATATGGGCACTTGAAAAGAAATGGCTACTAATTATATTAATCAGATCCAGTAGGATTTTTTTTGGTCTATTTACTTATTTACTTATTATTCGTCTATGGAAGACATTAGTGACTAAGAGAAGTGTTTTAAAGTCTCCTCATCCTATTTTGTTTCAAATACTTTATCCTTTTATTTCCTACAATTTTTACTTTTTTTAATGTTCATTTATTTATTTTGAAAGAGAGAGAGAGGGAGAGCACAAGTGGGGAAGGGGCAGAGAGAGAGGGAGAGAGAGAATCCCAAGCAGACTCCATGCTGTCAGCGCAGAGCCCAAAGCGGGGCTCGAACTCGCGAACCGTGAGATCATGACCTGAGCTAAAATCAAGAATCAGATGCTTAACGGACTGAGCCACCCAGGCACCCCACCTGCAATTTTTACTTTTTATCTATTTTGATGCTATATTGCTTGGTGCATAAAGATGAATTAAATATGCATTTCCATTATGAATTTTATATCTTAGCATTATAATGCTTCCCCCTCTACATCCAAGAGTGTCTAATATTCATATTGCAAACCCTGCTTTCTTTTTATTTGTGACTGCCTGGTACATCACTGGCCATTGTTCTACTTTCAACGTTTGTCCCTAAGAGCAAATAGATGACTTTAGTTTTTGATGTCATTTTCACTGATTTTTGTAATACCTATATTTCATTTCAACTTTGTAATTCTATGTAGTAATTTTTGTTTTCTTGGTGTGTGTGTGTGTGTGTGTGTGTGTGTGTGCGTGTGCTCTCTCTTTCACTATAAATTTTGGCTTGTTTTCGGTTGCTTATTGCGCCGGGAGGCATATGGAAGATACATAGACTGTTTTAATTTCCAACTAATGGGCTACCTTTACAAATTTAAACAATATTCTTAAATCTTTCTCCACTTATCAAGTTAGGAAATTAAACATGAGGAAATTAAGACCCTTACATTGCTTTTTCTTGCTTCATTCTTTTTTTCCCTAGCTTTCATTGGTATATTCTGGTGTATTTAACCGGTATATGCATATTTTTTATTCTAATTTATTATGTTTTTATTTTTGCACAAAACATTTACAGCCTCTGGAATAACAAGTTTTGTTAAATTATTAAACTTTTTCATGAAAAATTTTAAGATGTTTTCATGTAAATTTCCATTCTGTCCTGAATAACATAACCGCCATAGTTCTTTACCTGTATTTATGTGGATGCAGGGTTCATGTCTAATCTTTTAGAACAGTGGCTCTCCTATTTTATATCATCTCTGAGCTCCTTAGTTTGCTTCATTAAGACTTTTCTGATTCACATACAGGAGCAATGTATGTTTTTAGTCCCTTGCACACTTGTGAATGTCTTTGTGTTGTCATAGCATATGATTGACAGTTTGGCTGCACATAGAATCTTGAGTCATTTTCTTTTTCCTCAAAATCTATAAAGGTTGCTCCACTGTCTGTTGGCGTCGAAAATTGCCAAGCTGAACTCTGTGTGAGGCCAGCTTAATTCCAGCTTAATTTGAAGAGACGCGTCCTATCTTCTTAGCTGCGTGCAGTGGTCTTTATTTCTGAAGTTCAATAAATTTGCCAGGCTGTATCTTCCTGTTTTGATCATTGTTTATTTGTGGAATTTGGTGAGCCTGTTTGATGGGGAGTATGATGGTTAATTTTATGTGTCAACTTGTCTGGTCTAAGGATGCCCAGATAGGTGGTAAAACACCCTGTCTGGATGTGTATGTGTGTGAGGTTTATTTCTGGGTGAGATTAGCATTTAAATCTGTTGACTGGCAAAGAAGATTGCCCTTACCAATCCCAGTGGGCACCACTCCATCTGTTGAGGACCGAAGAGAACAAAAAATGTGGAATATGGGTAAATTTGCTCACCACTTACTTTTGCCTTTGGACACCATGCTCTTAGTTTGGGGGGCCTTCAGACTCAGACTGGCACTTACACCATCGGCCTCCTGATTCTCAGGCCTTTGGGTCAGACAGAATGACACCACCAGCTTTCCTGGTTGTCCAGCTCGCAAACAGCAGATCATGGGACTTCTCAGCCTCTGTAACCACATGGGTCAATCCCTATGATAACTTTCATATATATCGCTATATATTATATTGGCTCTGTTTCTCTGGAGAGCCTAATACAGGAAGATTCAGGTTTTCCACTTCAGGAAGTTTTTCTTTTTCATTATCTTTTGAATATACTTTCTGCTTTTTTTTCTGTGCTCTCTGTTTTAGGACATTGGTTATTTGAATACGGATCTCTGCTGCCTCCCCTCCACATCTATCATCATGCCTCTTACCTTTTCAGTGCCTTTTCTTTCCATGTTCTGTTCAACTTTCTGAAACCTCTTCTCCATATCTCCGACTCCGTTTTCTACAAAGCCACATTCTCTTCTCCTTATTTGTCATGGATTGGTTAGTTCTGCATTCAGATTTATTTTACCCTCAATTTCTAATTTTCCCTGCTCTCTTTTTATATTATTTTTGTGTTTCTTCACCTCACTGTTGATCTTGAGTTTCATGAGGATCCTGTCTTAATTAATCTCCTTGAGAATGTTTATATTTCTGACAATGCTATCATGTAAGCTGAGACCCATCGGATAAGAAGGCATCCTCCAGGTGAAAGATAGAGGCTTTGGAGTCATAACATGGGCACAAGTAAGGGCACAAGTGGAAAAAAGCTGGGAACATTTATGGAGCATAGAGATAGAAGTGACAGTTGCTTATATAACTGGAAAATGGTGAGTGAGGGAAAGGGCAGCACAGTTTGGGGCTTGAGAGGTAAGCAGGAGACAGATTGTGCAGGAACTTACAGCCCACATTAAGGAGTTACGCTTTGTTTTTAAGTCTAACGAAAACCACTGAATGGTTTTAAGCAAGGGACATTTGTAAAATGTACATTTGTAAAAATTTAGTCTGGCTGAACATTGAGGATGGATAGGAGAGGGAAGTGATAAAATGATGGTACCGGCCAGGATACAGACCCTGGTGAGGGATTATGGTGGCTTGGACTAGAGTGACAACAGAGGAAATGAAGGAAAGTGGATGGATTCGGATGATATTTCAGTGGTAGCATCAGTAGGATTTAGGAATGGATTAATGGGGAGTAAAGAGTGGAAGTGAATGTGAGAAGAAATGTAGAAACAGATTTTAGAAGACGTTGAAGAGAAGCAGAAAGTAGCATCCTGATAGAGTAGATATTGGGGAATATTTGAGTGGAAGAAAAATCTCTGAGCATCGTTTAGTGAAGATTAATGTCAACAATGTTCAGATGGAAGATGAAAAAGGAAAAAGAGTAACCAGGCTCTACATTGGAAAGGTAACAGCAAGGATATCAAGGAAGGAACAAATAGAATAGACTCAGAGGAAGGTGTTTTAGAACTGGGCTCCAAATCAGATGTAGACAAGCTAAAAAGCATGGTCAGTGACATTATAATAAACTGAAACAGAGAAACTAAGAAATAAGAAAAGGGAAAGATGGAGGTTGGATGGGGGATTGTATAACTTGTTTAGTTGAAAACATTTTCAACTGTTGACGCCAATAGTGTGCACGGTTTACCAAAAGTTAAATTTAATGATGTAGTTTTTACTTTCCACGAGCAAAACGCTAGATGCATAATAAAGTCTTGCAAAGTTGCTCCTTAAAGTTCTTGTGCTCATGACCTTCTCCATTCAGGGCTCTCGCCTCCCAGTCCTTCCTGCTTAACAAGGAACAGGGATCTTTGGTCTTACACTAAGTGTTTTTAGGTCACGTTTATCAAAAATGTATACCCAGTACTGGCTAAACGGCCTGTCCTATATTCAAATCCCTCCAAAGTCAATAAACATGTTGTCTAAGTCTGCTTATGTTCAATGTTTCATTCCTTTACCTCCATTGCTTCCTCAAATTCAAGCAGCTGTGTTGTTATGTGGAGGAAGATAACAAAGTCACCATCACATCTGCAAAACCAGATGGTAAAGTCTTTTACCTTGGTGCTAGCTAGTTGAAGAGAGTTGCCGTGTGTGTTCCTTGTGGTTGGTTGTTACCCTAAGCTGCTTCCGGGAAGGGAACCACCTCAGAGTCCTTGTAGCTCCCTCTTGTTTCCCGGCTCCCCTTCTGGTTATCACAAAGGTCCCACTGCTCTCACTCTAAGAATCTTCCGGGTTCTGCTTCTTGATTCCCCTGTCTCTGTTCCCTCACCCCCCACCCCACGTGTTTTGGATATTTGGGCCTTCTTTTTTCCTGGGCCAGCCCTGGCCTCAGAAACAGACTCGAGTAGTCCCTCCCTCTCCCACACCTCAGAAGTCCTGCTTGTACCGAGTTCCAGGCTCCCACTTGCCTAGAGGTGAAGCGGGATCAGGAATAATGCAGGATAGACAGTCCTAAGGGAACAGCCACATGCACACATTCCAGAGTTCTTGTGTGAGTCTCATTTTTGGTAGTGATCATGGTCTATTGAGTTGAAAGAGTTTTTACAGGTGTTTGAAAGCACATCCTAACATCCATTTCTAGGTGTCCTGATTTGAAACCATAGTTAGAAATACGCAAGTGAGTCTGGGCCTCTTGGTGATGTAGCCTGATGAATTAATTAGCAAGGGCATGGTCTGCTCTGATACGGGTATATTGCATCAAAGACTCCAGTCCCACAAGAGAAATTGCTGTCAGCAATATGATTGTCTGAACGAGTGAAAGCTCATGATAAAAGACCCAATGAAACAAAATATAGCCTTCCCTCAATTTATATCATTGTTGCATTTTTGGACAATTCAATGCACATAGAAACCATGCAAAAAGTATTTTGTGCTGTTATGTTAAGCGGAGTTAAGTTCTAGGATTGGATGATGATAATGTGCAATGGGACATTTCAAAGTTATACTGAAGGTAAGATAATGCTTTGCCGTGTCGGACTCTCCCATTCACTGCAGAGTATGAACCAAATACCTGCCAGCGGTGCCCATCAGTCACTGTAACAACCAAAAATTACCCCTGCAAATTTCGAAAATTCCCCCTGTGGGCGGTACAGCCCCCTTGAGAACCACCAATTGAGGGGTGCCTGGATGGTTCAGGTGATTAAGTGTCCTACTCTTGGTTTCGGCTCAGGTCATGATCTTGCGGTTGGGAGTTCTAGCCCCGCATCAGACTCCGTGCTGACAGTCTGCTTGGGATTCTCTCTCTCTCTGCCCACCCCCCCCAACCCCCCCCCCCACCCCGCTCAGGCTCTCTCTTTCTCTCTCTGTCTCTCAAAGTAAGTAAACTTAAAAAAAAACTGTTTGAATAAACTGAGTTTGCTTTTAGGATTCCTTTATTAGGCCCCAGGATGGATGAACATCAAATGAGTTAATACTTATAAAGAGTTTAGGGCAATGCTTGGCATGCTGTAAGCTCTGTATATATATTTATTATACACATAAATAAATACAGTCAGTGACAATCAAAAATGCCCACTTTTTTAAGTTTATGAGGGCTGAGCTTAGGTGACCTGATGATCTCCTGTTAATGACATGAAATATACACAACTTAAGGTGGATCATCATTTGTGTAAAAAGGCAAGAAGAATAATCTATGTATTTGATCTATACATTTACTTTTATAAACAAGGATACATGAGAAGGTAGGAACATTGTTTCCCCCTGGGGTGCGAAACTGGATGACCAAGGAAGACTTTTCATTATATATACACTTGGAAATATTTGTGTTTTTCACAAAGAGAAGGAAATGCTTCATTCAAAATAAATAATAAATACATATTTTTAAATTTTTAACTATTTAATCTAGCATATAACAAGATTCTGTGTAGTAATGAGATATAAATTAGGGCTTTCTATATATGACCGTATTGTTTACTGTATTATTTTTATAGCCAAACCAACTTTTAAAAAATATTTATTTTCGATGTAGGGGGAGGGGCAGAGAGAAAAAGAGAATCCCAAGCAGGCTCCACAAAGCATAGAGCCCGACATGGGGCCAGAACTAACGAACCAGGAGATCATGACCTGAGCAGAAATCAAGAGTGGGATGCTTAACCAACTAAGCCACCCAGGCACCCCACAAACCAACTTTTTATAGTTTTTCTTTTCTTACTTGGTTCTCCACTTTCTTTCTTTCTTTTTTTTTTTTTTTTTTTAGTGTTTATTTATTTTTGAGAGAGAGAGAGACAGAGCATGAGCAAGGGAGGGGCAGAGAGAGAGGGAGACACAGAATCTGAAACAGGCTCCAGGCTCTGAACTGTCAGCATGTAGCCTCACGCAGGACTCGGGCCCACGAACCGTGAGATCGTGACCTGAGCTGAAGTCGGACACTTAACCCACTGAGCCACCCAGGCGCCCCATCCACTTTCTATTATTACAATAAATGTCAACAATCTCCCCTGACACCATATAATTAAATTTTCATTAAACTAGAAATACATTGATCTCATTGTTATTGGAGCCCAAGTCACTCCTCCAATCCCTAGGTGCCTGGGACCTTGGAGGCTTGTAGCCAGTGAAGATTCTGCATACGAATCTTAGCTCACTGGACCCTCTCAGACAGTAGGACCATGGGCATCATGCTGCCGGGAGGTGGGAGAGCCGAGGCTGGCAGGACATCAGGGAAGTAGAAGGCATAGCAAACAAGGACAAACGTCTCTGAGAATTTCAGAGCCGTGAACTCTCAAGTTTGGAAGGAAGCTTTGGAGACTGCCCTCCTCCCCCACCCTTCCCCTCTTCTTTTCTTCCATCTCCACCCTCTCTCCTGCCTCCCTCCTTCCTTCTTTAACAGATGGAGGGACAGAGAACTTCTTTCTCCGAGGTTACCCAGGGAGGGACTGGCTGAATTGGAATTCAAACCCCCGTCTTCCCTCTCATGAAAAGGATGCAGGCATAAGAACCTATTTCCCTGTCTTCTCAACCTTTCGCCGAACCTGGTTTTTCCCCTTCTGGTGTGGATGGTGAGGACAGAAGTTCCGGTGAAGAAGTTTCGCAGGGAGCCTTCCCCGTCCCGCATCAAAGTTGAATAAACCCTTGGGTGGCATCTAAAGGATCATAATTCTCAAGCTGAGGTGAAAACCCTTTTTTGCATGGTCAGGGTCCTTGCAACAAAGAGTCAAACTGAAACTGAGATCCTTGCACCAAATTCATCACAGATATGAGAGGACAATTCGTTTCCCTTTCTGGTGGGGGGGAGGGGGGGGCGGGGAGCCAGGACGTCAGAAATTATCCCTCCTTACCTGAGGCTTTTGTTTTGTCTCTTTCCTTTCTCCACAAAGAGCATAAGATGATTAAAAAGATTCCCATATCTATTTTGAAATTATGTCAGAAAAGTAGATTAAAGGTTTGGTGCTTAGGAAAACGGGGATAAATATTCAAACATAAATTATGGCGGTATTAATAATTGCACATTTGTGCTAAGTAACTAGAAAATTATTTGAGCATTAATTCCATTTACATATGTTCATTCAGATTTGTATCCCTGAAGCATGCAAGTATTTGGGGTTTGAAACATTTAATCACTTAGTAAGCAGCCCTCAATGGGATTGCCATTTATTTATTGTCTTTATTGATTTTCTTGCACAGGAGGAAAAAGCTTGCGGTGAATAGAAGCTGGCTGCTGAAAGGAAAGAACTCTATCTTTTCTAGTGCAGAACAAAAGCTCCTGGTTTGTTGGGTTTTTTGGGGTTTTTTTGTTTTTGTTTTTGTTTTTAAAGAGCAACCTATTTTCTTCGGATCATCCCAGCTCAGGGCCAGAGTGAGGCTTCATTCATTCGTTAGAAACTCTTCTCCCCATAGTATGGCACGTTTTTGTTTCTAGACAGAAACATCGAGTAGTGTTTGGTTTTGTGGCCAGGATGAACGTTCAGACTAAATTCTTAGCTGGGCCGGGATGGACGCTCCAGGCAACTAGAAATACATTTCTTATTTGGTACATGGGACCACGCCGGGGTACCTGGAAAAACCTAGAACCCAGTTCATCGGTCTAGATGGATCATCTTCCTTAACCTGTCTTCGAAGAAATGTCCTCGCTGCCTTCGTTGTGAGGGTTTCATTAACAAGACGACCTGAGGGAAGCCTGGGTGGCTCAGTCGGGTGAGCGTCTGACTTCGGCTCAGGTCATGATCTCACAGTTCGTGAGTTCAAGCCCCGCGTCGGGCTCTGTGCCGACAGCTCGGAGCCTGGAGCCTGCTTCGGATTCTGTGTCTCCCTCTCTCTCTGCCCCTCCCCTGCTCACGCTCTGTCTCTCTCTCAAAAATAAATAAACAACAGCAACAGCAAGAGGGCCTGGAGTAAGCACAGAAGTCCCAATAGCAGGGAAGACCCTGAGGTCTGAGAACACTCGTCAGGAGGATCGGGCGTTCCTCAAAACCTGACTCAAACCAGCTTAAGCGAAAAGAAGATGTACAAGTCCAAGGACGACTCCTCAGGGAGGTGGAACATAGCTAACCACCCCACGAATGTCAGCTATGCCACGTGACTTCCTTCCTTGAGGACAATATGGAAAGACGCAGGAAAGTTACTATACGGTGGGGGGACTTGGGAACACGGGTGACCAGGGTGAGCACTGAGGACGAAAATGCCCCGGACCTTCAGAGGCTGGGCCGGCTCTCACAGCTGGACCACGTCAGTCTCTGATGAGACGCGAACCATCTCACAGAATATCAAACCCAAAGTTATTCTGAGACCGTGATAAGAGGAGACAAAGGCCACTCTGTACCTTTGCCGAAGCACGGACAAAAACGAGGTCACTATGCCACCCACAGAAGGGCAAACGCTCCCTCTCCCAGCCACGAAGGAGCTACTGCGCCTCTTTACCAAGCACAGCTCTCTCTCCCGCTATAGCCTCGCCTGCCCACCGACAAGATGTAGATAAGGACATCTGTCTATGTGCGGCTAGATAAATATAGACAAGGATCAACACGCCTCTGGCTAGAGATTTACTGTGTCTGTCTTTGGAAGAGGAGAAGGAAAACCATAAAAAGAAAGAGCTGCTTCAAAACCCAGTCTGAGGGAGTAGATGTGACGTGTTGCGGTTGGGACCCGGGATCAGCCTGGTCTGCAGCCGTGCTCAGACAATGCTGTTTTGTGCGGGTTTTCAACAGGGCCGTGCAGACCTACCGGAGGAGAAGTCAGACTCCGTGAGGAATGTTCACTTGGAAGCAGCACTGTCCATTGCACACCTTCCTGACTTTGTGTTTCATCGCAGAGAGGCCCATCCGTTCAGTAATTCTAGTGACTCGAGCCAGACAACGTAATTATGTCTTATTTTCAAAGTATACATCTGTGATCTTTTATGCGGTATCAGTTTTTCAATAGAGTTTGACTGTGGGGGGCGGAGTAGGGGAGAACTTGTGTTAGTCTCCTTTTCCCGTAGATGAGATTTATTGAGATACCGATTGTAAAATTGCCCCGCTTTCTGCTTTCTGACAGCGATCTAAAGGAAACTCCTGATTCCTTAGACCCACCCGCAAATCCCCCAACCAAATCTCCAAAACCTGGCATAGGTTCTTTCTAACCCCCTCCTGCTGAGATGCCCGCAGCTCCCCACTGTACATGTGCACCCCCACTGGAGGGGGAGGGATGGATTCAGCTCCTTTAGCTGCAGGGGTGTTCTTGGTGGTCTCCGATGAGGGACATTCACAACATCGTCAGGGATAAATCCTGGACCCTTGGTATCACGCCATGAGGCTAGTGCTTAACCTCTATGATCTTCCTCCCGAAGCCCATGACCGAAGAACCACAAGAAAAGGGCCAGACAGACGAAAACCGAGGGCCGTATTACAAAAAGACCTGACCAGTACTCCTCAACACTGTCAAGGCCAATAACAGCTAGGGGAGTCCGTGAAAGTGTCACAGCCCAGAGAGGTCTAAGGAGACCTGATGGCTAATGTAATGGGACATCCCAGATGGGGTCCTGGAACAGAAGAAGGACATTAGGGGCAGGCTAGTGAAACTGGAAAAGAGAATGGAGTTAACAACGGCAGCAAACATTTTAAGAGATAGAGTTGGCTTGAGAGTACAATTAAATGATAATGTTATGTCTCTCCATCTCCTGGTTCCTGGGTTGGCCGTTTCTCAGTAGAATTATCTTACATGGAACAACGAGACCCCTGCAGCTCAGGCCCATGTGGTCCTATCGGCTTAAGACCCAGGAATAGGTTCTCCAGTGCTCTGAGTGGCCCTCTGGTTCATGTGTTCCTTCCCGAACTAGGACGCGGTGGTCAGCTGCACTCAAACCCCATAGACCCAGAAATTAGGGATGGAGGGAGAGCTGGTTTCTCAGAAGAAGGGATGTGTGCAGTCACATGCCTGTATCCCATAGACTAACCCTACCTTCTGACTCAGCAAGAGCGCTTTGACCGGCATCTCATATGACATACCCATCCCCAGCCCACTAAGGACAGGGCCACGAAGCACAGTTCACGTGGCCTTGGGAAGGCCACGTGAGCACCACCCCTGCTCCCATTCCCTTGTTTGTGAAATGGGAGCATATCTAACCACATGCGACCAATGGAAAGATGGAGTGAGATGCCATGCGTCCAAGTGCGTAGGACACAGTAGCGTTCAGTGAACGTTAGTTCAATCCGAGCCTTTCTTGTCCTAAGAATTAACACGACTAATTCTTCCTCTGCACGAAGACTTAGGCAATTATCGTCAGGAGGCCACGCCAGCGCATTTATAGAACTACATTTCTGCCGTGAGTAACAATGAAGAAGCTTTCGTGGCTATTAACCTGTGCAAATTTTAGAATTTTTTAAAATAGGAAGTTATATAGGTCACTCAGTTGTACCTGTGGCTAATTGCAACATTAGCTATCAATTTCTCATTGTTGGCTAATTTATCTTCAAAGACTCAAGAATGCAATTTGCGTAATTACTACCTGTATGCCGTATTTCATTTATGGCATCTATGAGTCATGAATCTTCTTTCTATAACCGAAAACATTGAATGCAATTAATTCAAGAGGTCTGCCACATATGTAGTAGAGCCAAACTTAATGCAAATTGCAGAAATGTGTGTTGTATTTTATGATTGCGTCCTGGAATTCTCACATGGAATATGACGTCTCCTAGTAACCCTGGTTGAGGGGGTGGGCAGGGAATGAAGAATTGTCTCCCTCTTTCTTCGTGTTAACGAAGGCTTCATTAATTTTTTTTTCTTAAGCTGGAGCTATAAACCCTTGAAATATCTTTGCAATGCGTTTCTCAATGTTTTTGAACTACTGAATTATATAAACACACCTTGCTTCTATTTGATTTTGATTGCTTTCTTGGCCCAGTTTCCCTGCAAGCATTTGGTATGATTGAATAATTTTTAGTTGTGTTTTCTCGCCATGACCATGCTAATCTACTAACGGTTGGTTATTGAGGCACCGTTACAATCTACTGTCTTTATCTTTCACTGGATTTGTAAAGGGGTATTTTATTGCCTGTCATTACCATTCACAGTAGCTTCTGCGCACTGTCATTCTCCCAGCCTAACACGAATTCCAGCCTGCCACTCGCAGGGCCCTCTGTTCTTGGAGAGAGAATCTCGGCACCTTCCCCAAGAGCCGCATCATTATTCCTCCAGCAGCTCAGCTTTTTGGCACCCTTTTGATTTTTTCATTTTAGATGAGTTGTTAAAGTTTCAGTATGAGAGATAATACCATTTAAGATGAGGATAAACTCCTTGATGCCTGTAATGATTTCATTTGCACAGTATGTTTCCAAGTCTTTGCCTAGACTGCGGCACGGCCAATAATGTCGCACCTGCGTAAGGGCCGCTGTTGTGGCACCGTAGACATCCTCTAGTAACAGGATCAGGATGCTGAGGGACCAAATCTGCCTCCTTGGCGGTTAAAGAAGGTGACAGTGTCCTTTTGCAAAGCACGAATTGAAATCTTTCCACACAAAATGTCTTCACTTGGGTCTTCTTTGTGTCATACTTGGACACAACTAAATGGGTGAGCTTGGCCACCAGATTCAGGTAGCACACCTGTCTGGGCCTCAGTCGGATGGGCTTTACTGCCCCAAAGACACAGGCAGAGACCTCACATTCAGATGAGTTCCCCCAACATTTGTTGACCACCTCCCGGGAGCCAACTGCCAACCACAGAGTTGGACGTGGCACAGAAGTAAAAGAGTAAGGCACTGACATCCTCACCTATTCGCTTAGAGGTCAGTCATTTCGGTCCTCATCCATTCATTTTTTCGCTCAAGAAGCTTCTGTTGGGTGTTGACGATAGGTCAAGCGTTGGGCTGGGTGTCACGGATACGGTGTCGCGCAAGGCCCCCCAGGTATCGCCCCTGCCCTCATGGTGGTAATAATCTAGCTCTATTTCCAGATTAGGAAAAGACATAGTGACAACTTGTTTGATTCATAGCAATAACCATGGAGCGGGCATGCAATGTTAAAGACTAACGTGCTAGGGAAAAATCAAAATGGCTCCCTCATATCTCTGATAGCCTGGTGACCATGAGACCATTCCTGCTGCGTCAGTGTCTCCCTCATCCACAGAATGTACCTGGCTTTCTTTTTGCATCTCATCAAGTGGGGAAAGTGTTGAACTCCTATTTTGCTGCCATAGCTTAGGAGGGTAACAGCCCGTGGTTGTATTGTGACAAAATATTGCTCGCTACGCAAATGGACAGGAGACCAAGCACTTTTCCCAATTGTTTTAAGGTAGAACGAGGTGGGGAAGTCAGTAAAGAGATTTTCTAGAACTCATGTAAATTGTTTATTTTAAACTACTGTTAGGTTACCCTCCGGATTAACTTGGTGTGCACGTCTTTTTTAAAGCGAAAATTAGTATTTTATTGTAAGTAATGCTCTTTCAAGGATTGACTCGAGGGATAAGTAGCTCACTGGAGTAGTTCGTATTGTTGCTTTCTCAAACGTGCGGGAAGTCCCCCGCGGGGACTTTGGCAGTGTCTGGAGACATTTTTGGTCTTCACGGCTGAGAGAGCCTATGCTGCTGATGCCCCAGGAGGGGGCGGGGGGAGAGGCCAGGGATGCTGCTAAACATCCCAGGAGGCAGAGGACGGCCCCACAACAAAGAATGATCTGGCCCCAAATGTCACTGGCTCCAAGGTTGAGAAAAACCCTCCTTTAAAATAATCCAGGTGTGGAGATAGCATTAGGTGTGATGGGCAGGTCAATTTACCAAAACCAGAGGAATTTTGTGAAAGCAAGTTCAGCTTTCTCCCCCCCAGCCCCCCTACTCCCTGATTATCTTCTTTGTCTATTTACCCATGACTTAGTTCCCTTGTGCTGCAAAGCTTTTTGTGTTTTGTGTGTGTGTGTGTGTGTGTGTGTGTGTGTGTGTTTTAATGGACTCAATACTTAACTCTATGAGCTTTTCATTACCCATGCTGAAATCGTGACTGGTTGTAATGTAAATTGTGTGACACCTCTTTCTGGAGCTTCAGCTTCGGCAACTTAAACCTCGTGGCTGCTTATCTGTCTTCCACCACCTACCTGCGTTTTATGCACTGCACTTGGCATTCTTGATTGTTCCTTTCATATTAATTTCAATGGTGCCCGGAGGGTACCTCTCACCATATAATAGGTTGCTTTGTGAACAATTCCAGTAAGAGAACCATTCTGCCCAAACAGTGAGGTACTCCGGAATGTAAAAAAGATACCCCTCAGTGTATCATTCACATTTCTCATCGCATTCTGCAATTGTATTGAAATTAAAATGAAGACGAATTATTTGTTTCCCCTCTCCCTTTAAAAGTGCCCCCAAGGTTGCAGGTAATACTCTCAGCCCTACACAATGGTTAGAACTTGAAAGTTACCGGGTGGGCACGGAAGAATATTTATCTTGTACTTAAATATTTATCTTGTACTTAAATGCAAATCATTAAGTATCCCTTGTCCCGAGATCATTATTTTTATCATAATGGACTTCTGTTACATTCACGCTGTTCCAGCTTTTGATTGACCGTTTGGAATATGACAGTTGTTTGTCGCAATTCATTTGGCGGCGGCTTCCCTTAGTTCATTTGCAATTGTCCCTCGAGCATAGTTTGCTTTCTGTGATGTCTAAAGAAGCTTCCCTCTGTCTTTTCAGAAACCCTTGTCCTGATGGGAAAACTAAAAAGACTTTCTGCAAATGGCGATCTTTTCTTTTTGAATGTATCGCCTTCAGTTGGCAGGGAAAGTGGGATGTTTCCGACTTTCAGAGATGCTGGATTTGAGCTGCTCACTTGCAAATCCAGTCTGTTACAGCACGAGAGCCTGCTGGCATCGCTGCCCTCCTATCAGTGGATTAAGAAAAGGCACTGGGAAAAACTAGTTTAAAATCAGCCGTCCTATTTTTTAAGTTGGGTCTTTCTTGGCGGAAAGGCTGTATTACCATCTTACTCTGGAGTCTCTAAAGTTTAAGCCTTTACAGTGAATTTTAGCTCCGGTGGCATCGTTGACCCCTGACCCCCTGGCTGCCCAACATCCCCCCAGGTGTCCAAGCACTGTTGACACTTCCTCTGCCTCCACCCTAGGTCTGATACACCGACCCTCGCTGCACCTGCCTTTCCTCTTCAATCCTTGTGCCATGTGTGATTCATGCTGTACTTGTGGGGACTTGAGCGGTCATCCCAAAGCTCGGATGGCTTCACCTCCCGCAAAGCTGACCAGACTCCCTAACGCATCGGTTCAGGTCTTCTGCGGTCGGGCGCTAAGACTCTCTCCTACTTATTTCACATACTCCTTGCCAAAAACTCATCTCTAGGCGAGCATCTTTATTCCCTGTCCTACAAAGATGCCTTTCCCTTTCTTCCTTTCTTTTTCTTTTTTTAAAATGTATTTATTTATTTTGGGAGGGAAGACATGAGCAGGGGAGGGACAGAGAGAGAAAGGAGAGAGAGAATCTTAAGAAGGCTCTGCACCGCCAGCATGGAGCCTGATGCAGGGCTCGAACTCACGAACCGTGAGATCATGACCTGAGCTGAGATTAAGAGTCAGAGGCTCAACCGACTGAGCCACCCAGGCGCCCTGCCTTTCCCTTTCTTATCATTGTCTCTCACCAGCAGTGGATCCTTCTTTATGAAAATCCTGTGGATATTCAAATGTAACCTTCTTCCTGAGCCTTCCCTGACCACCCTTGTTGAAAGGAAACCTCTTCCTTTGAAATGGATGGATCACTTGTTTTTACCACTTGCTTTACTGAGTTTGGGTCTCCCCTCCAAAGGCCTTGCCTCAGAAAAGCTTCCCCCTTTTAAAATAGCACCCCAGCCATCCTCTGTCCCCTTACCCTGTTTAATTTTCCTTCCTTGCTGTTCTTCCTAAGATTACATTTATTGACTTATCTGCTTATTGTCTGTTTTCCCACTAAAATGGAAGCTTTGTGTAGGGAGGGATCGTGTCTGGCTCACTCACCACTTCACCTCCCAGCAACTAGAACAGGCTCTCACTCTATACTTGTTGAATAAATGTTTCTGGATCCTTATCTTGTTTGTAGTGTTAGTTTTCTTAACTCTGAACTGTGACCGCCATCTTGTTTCTTGACTTCCTTGACAGGGGTGATCTTGTCTTACCACCTGTGCATTCCACCTCCTTTCCCCTCTCTACTGCCCCGTCTCAAAAACAAAACAAAACAACCCCATAGGGAATCATGCAAATAGTAGGCTCAGTGCCTTGCACAAGGTGGACATTGAATAAAAAGCTGTAATAAAAGCCCTTTCCAAAGAATATTGATCAGACTTTTGCTTTGGCCAGGATGAAGAAACAGGTTTCCCAGACTTCCTATTCCACCAGAAACAACTAAAGAGCGAGACACACTATATGAAACAATGACTGTTAAGACATTTCCCATTAAGCAACAAAAGAAAGAGATTCCTAAGAGGTGAGGAACTAACGAGATGAGTCTTTTCTAAAAATAAAGTCTATTTATTTACTTAGAGAGAGAGAGAGAGAGAGAGCATGTGAGCAGGGGAGGGGCGGAGAGGGAAAGAGGATCTCAAGCAGGCTTTGCACTGTCAGTGCAGCACCCGACGTGGGGCTTGATCCCGTGTACTGTGAGATCATGATCTGAGCCAAAACCAAGAGCCGGACACTTAACCAACCGAGCCATGAGGCACCCCAAGATGAGTCTTATGATTTCTCTGGCTTTCTGCCTAGAGAAAGTTTCCAGGCCATGGTACAGGAACAGGAAATGCAGACAGAGCCGAGAGGACTGGACTCCCTGAGTTGAGGAGACAGAGCAAGGAGTCGTGGGACACCAAGGCAGCTGAGGGATAAGAAAGAAGAATATTGCACAGGAGAGGGCCCTGGAGATCCGCAGAGGGGTCCCACTTAAGTATTCAATTGAATACTGATTAGCGTATCCGTATGAGGAAACGACTCAAGACAAAGGATTAGAGAGAATAGTGCCTGAACTCGTGGACGGCACAGAATAGTGCCTGTTTGTAATGGCTGGAGTGGGAAGCTTCATAACTCGTGAAGTATTAGTCTGAGTACTATGAAGGCTCTTGCCTCAGTGATGGGGTTATTAATCCTTAAACTAAGCGCATTTCTGGTTCCACCTAACAAAGCCTAAAAGCAAGACCAAAAAGATCAAGTGGTTTCTAAATCACTGGATCCCAGATCAAAGCGCAATAATACTTTTTAGGAAAGAATAACCAATAAAGAATTCCCAGGCATACAGAGCAGCAGACAACCAATCAACTGAAACTGACCAAGACGTGCCAGCAATGATAAAATTAACAGACAAGGACATTAAAACAATTACTGTGGCTATATTCTATACTCCGTATCAAGAAGCTAGGAAAAAGTTGAATATGTTACAGACATGGGAGATATAAAAAAAGGACACAAGTCAAACTCCTAGGACTGAAAACTACACTCCCCAAGATTTAAAAATAAAGTGGATGAGATTAATGGCAGATCAGACATTTCAAAAGAAAAGAATAGTGAACTTGAAGATACAGCAGCAGAAAATGATCCAAAATGAAGTATGGAGAGAAAAAAAAAAATGACCAAAGAATGAACAGAGCATCAATGAGCTGTGACAACCTCAAGGGGCCTAATTTACCTAATTGGAGTCTCTAAAGGAGAGGAAAGAGCAAGAAAGGAAAAATAGCCAGAATCTTTCCAAGTTTGATGGGAACTATAAATCCATAGATAGAAAAAGCTCAACAAACACAAACTAAAGAAACATAAGGCTACACCAATGCACACCATCATCAAGTCACTTAAAAACAAGTGGTAAGTGGAGTGTCTGAGTGGCTCAATCAGTTGAGTGTCCAACTCTTGGTTTCAGCTCAGGTCAATCAGTTGAGTGTCCAACTCTTGGTTTCAGCTCAGGTCAATCAGTTGAGTGTCCAACTCTTGGTTTCAGCTCAGGTCAATCAGTTGAGTGTCCAACTCTTGGTTTCAGCTCAGGTCAATCAGTTGAGTGTCCGACTCTTGGTTTCTGCTCACGGTTCTCGAGGCCAAGCCCCATGTTGGGCTCCCTGCTGACAGCACGGGACCTGCTCAGGATTCTCTCTCTCCCTCTCTCTCTGTCCCTCCCCCACTCACATGAGTGTAAGCACATGCACACATGCTCCCTCTCAAAATAAATCAATAAACTTAAAAAAAAGAGGTGATAAGAAAAAAATCTGAATAAGAAATAGAGAAAAAAAAGACATCACATACAAATGAAGAAAGAAAAAAGCAATTCCCAACCTATAATCCTTTACCCAGCAAAAACATCTTTCAAATTGAAGGCAATACATAGATATGCATACAAAAGCTGAAACGATTCATCAGCAGCAGACAAGAACAATAAGAAATATTAAAAGAAGTCTTTCAGGCAGAAGGGAAATGATACAGGATGGAAAGATGGAAAGATGGGCTTACACAAAGAAACAAAGAGCACCGGACAGAAATGGTAACTACGTAGATGAATATAAAGGTGTTTTTTGTTTTGTTTACTATTTTAATGTCTTTAAAAGGTAATCAACTATTTAAACAAAAAATAACAAAGTGTTATGGGGCTTATAATATTTGCAGAAATGAAATGTGTGACAGCAGTGGCACAAAGGCCAGGAGGAATGAAGGGGTTGTATGTTCTTGTAAGGTTCCTATGACACATGTGATACAGGATAATATCACTGGAAGGTAGACTGTAGGTTACGGATGTATAATATAAACCTTAAAGCAAATACTAAAATAACAAAACAAAGAGTAATAGCTGATCAATCAACAAAATAGATCAAATAGAATTTTAAAACATAATTAATTCATCCGAAGAAGGTGCAAAGAGAGGAAAGAGAGAACCGAGAACGGAAGGCAGAGCCCCAACGCCATCAGGATGGTTGTGTTAGATTATGAACGGCAGAGGGCGGGTCTCGGCAAATCCTCTCCCTAAAAAAACAGCACAGAACTAGCCAAAATGGTCAAAAAGAATCATTCTGAGACTCTAGAAATCGAGCAAAGGCAAACAGCAGATTGAGAAATAGTCATTCAGGAAAACTATTGAACTGGGCAGGAACCATGGGAGCCTGTGGAATTTTAGCCAAAGGCGGCTGCCTTCCTCCCCTGCCCTGGCTCCGGGGTGTAGTGCTTCTCTCTGGGTGCGGCCCAGAGGCTGACTTCATTGGAGGTAGGTTGCAGAAAAATCTATGCTTAAGAAATACCAAAGGAAGCTCTTTAGGCTGAAAAGAAACGATAACAGGCTGTAACTCAAATACACACGAAGGAATAAAGCAGACAAGTAAGGTCATTACACAGGTAATTATAAAAGTATAAATATATGCTTTCTTCTGGTAATTGATTTAAAAGACAATTACATGAGCAAAAATTATAAACTATTATTGAGCTGATAACATATAAATACATGACTTGCATGAAGATAATGGCACAACGGAGGAGGTACGGAAGGCAGGTATATTGGAGTAAAGAAATGACCCCAAATGATAACTCTAATCCATGTGAAGAAATGAAGAGTACCAACATGATAAATGTGTAGGTTAGTGTAAAAGATTCTACACATATAATTTTCTTCTTTCTTCTCCTAACTTCTTTAAAAGATAGAAGATTGTCAAAAGCAATGCCTACCAAACTGCATTATTGAGTGTGTCACACATATAGATGAAATGTATATGCCAGCCGTAGCCCAAAGAAGGGAGGAGGTATGAGTAAAGCGTCTCCATTCTCATGAAGTTAAGTCGGTATTAATCTAAAGTAGATTATCATAAAGTAACATGGACATAGCAATCCGCAGAGCAACCACCAAGAAAATCACTCACAACGGTTTAAAAAAACCAACAACAAAGGAAGAAACGTGGCGTACTAGGAAATACCTGTTTACTATAAATAATGCGGTAAAGAAGGATCAGATGAACAAAAACTCCCGTGGAACATAGAACACAAAGCGCAAAATGGCGGACATAAATCGAGCCGCCTCAATAATTACATGAAATGTCAATGGAGTATACTCTCCAATTAAAAGGCGGGGACATTTGACTGGATTGAAAACCGCAACGACCCAAGATCCTACCATATGTGTCTTTCTGCTTTTCAAAACATAATAGAGAATGGTAAGATGAACTACAGAATTGGAAAAAAATATTTGCGAATCCCATGTGGCTGAAATTAAAAAGGCTGACCAAAAGGTGTGTTGGAGAGACTGAGGAGGAACTGGAACTCTCATCGCTGAGGGGGGAGGGGGGGTGGGGGGCGGGGAGGGGATGTGACGTGGTGCAAGCAGGTAAGAAAACAGCTCAGCAGGGTCTTACACAGGTAAGCATATGCCTACATATGGCTCAGCCTTTGCACTGCTGTGTATTTATCCAAGGGAAGCGAAAGCTTAAATCTGCACAAAGACTTGTACCCCAGTGCCCACAGCTTTATTCGTAATAGACCCAATCTGGAAACAGCACAGTGTCAGCAGGTGAAGGGGAAAGTAAGTTGTGGTACATCCTCACTGTAGGCTGCTACTCAGGGATGATACAAGGAATAAATTACTGATGCATGTAACAACCCCATGGATGAATCTTAAAATAATTATACTGAGTTAAAGAACAAAACAGAAAGAAAAGAAAGAAAGAAAGAAAGAAAGAAAGAAAGAAAGAAAGGAAGAAAGAAAGAAAGAAAGAAAGGATGCATGCTGATTCCAACTATATGAAATTCTACAAAATGCTTACTAATCTATACTGACAAAAGCAGATCAGTGGTGGCCTGGGGAATTGGGGGGCGGCGTAGTATGGGATGTGGAGAGGGGTGGCAGAAAGATTACAAAGAGGCATGAGGACAGGGTTGAGGGTAATGGATATGTTCATTATCTTAATTGTGATGAAGATTTCACAGGTGTATATACACGTCAAAATGTATCAAACGGTACCCTTTGTGCAAGTTATCGTATGTCAATTATATCTCAATAAAGTCTTTTTAATGGAATTTTTAAAAAAAATTTTAATGTTTATTTATTTTTGAGAGAGGCAGAGACAAAGCACGAGCAGGAGACGGGCAGAGAGAGAGGGAGACACAGAATCCGAAGCGGGCTCCAGGCTCTGAGCTGTCAGCACAGAGCCCGATGCGGGGCTTGAACCCATGAACCGTGAGAACGTGACCTGAGCCGAAGTCAGCTGCTTAGCCGTCTGAACCACCCAGGCGCCCCTCAGTAAAGTTTTTGTTTTTTAAGGATACTAATCAGTGAAGTATGCTACCCCCAGCTTACCTAAACCTTACCCCCTTCCCCCAAGCTATTAACCTACAGGTACCTAGTAACTACCCCACAATTGCTCCTTGAACTTGTGCGTGGGCAAAAGAATGAATAAAATTCGCCCAGTTACCAGCCTGTTATATGTCCTAACATAAACTCCTCAATATGTTCATTTCCCTCTGAAAAATGGGAACGTAAAGTTTATTCCTTCAGGATGATTTTCTTGTGTGGCCAGGCATTGATCCCAATTTCAGAACACTTAAAGAATATGGAACACTAAGTAGCTTTAAAATTTATGGCTCTCAAATTTGTAGCAAACACAATGTGGGTATCACACTCAGTAATTAGGGCTATTCATTTTGTTCTATGAAGGTATCCAAGAATTGCTTCTGTCTTCAAACCTATTTCTTAAATCAATAAATTGATATCTCTTAGACTACAGTTCACATAAAATTAATCCAGATGATTTGTGCTTTTTATAATATTGCTGTAGTCACCTATCAGAATTTAAGGCTCCCTTCCAGATATTCTCTTAAAAATAACTAATTATGATGGTTATAAAAACTAAAACTATAGGACAAATAACTAGTGAGCCTGTGAAATATTTATAAACCTTTATTGTGGGTCTTTGTAACTAGATTCTAATGCACATTGTGCTGCATTTATCCAGCTTTTTCCAGATATTGGGTTCCTGCCCTTTAAAGAGTAATAGACGATTTGTGTCCAAGGTGATTTATGCAGCAGCTATTAGGTAATCAATAGCGTTTCACTTTCCCAAATAGTTCCTAAGCTTAGTTAGTTTCATAAAGCATCACTTTGCTATTACAAAAGCAGCATCTTCCTTCGTCAGAATTAAATTGCATTGAAAGTTTTACATGTCAATGCCCTGATGATGGTTAAGCCAAAACAAAGGGGTCCGGTAAGGGGCAGTACACATTTGGAAAAGAGCGTGAGCTTTGAACCCATGACCCGGGTTCAAATTCTGGCTCTTCTACCTGTGATGTTGGCACATTGCTATCTGGTTTCCTCATTGGTATAGAAAATGGATGTAGATCATAAATACCTTGCCAAGTCCTTGTTAGGACAGAGTGAGGGAATCATTTTTATAAAGCCCCAGCACCAGGCTTAGCACATAGTAGGCACTCAAGAAATCAAGACATATTAGCTTCTTTACTTATTTTCATGGACTCTTCCATTTTCATTTAGACTGAGTCAAATCCTAGCTCTGCCACTTGCCAGCCGTGACCTTGGGTAAACTGGGCGTCAGTTGCAGCATCTGGAAAACAGGAATAGTAATCTCCTTTTAGGATCAAAAGTAGGTAATTTGCACTGAAGAGTTTTGTCAGTTATAGACTGTATGTAAATAGAAGGTGGCCTTTATCTCTCGAAGCTTGGCCAGGCATAGAATTTGCTGGAGATGGGTAGGGGGGAGGCTTGTAATTAAATGCCAGTGCCCCATCGGGGTGGGATTATACGCTGAGTGGACAGATTTAAATAAAAATGTTCACCAAAGCTACACGAATCCCTTGGCTTGGGTCTGGTTCTGTGCTCGGTCCTGGGATCCCATGCTGAACAAGCCAGACGAGCTCTTACTCCGGCAAAGCAAGGCTGTGAGGGCCTGGAGGCGGATGGTCCAATCCATTCCCGAGGTCTGTTAGTTCTGCTTCTAGATCGCTCTTAGCCCGGGATCATCTCCATCCGGTCCACACTCCTAGTAAAACTGCCTTCGCGGCATGTTTGCTACTCATTACGCTCGTCGTACTTGGCACACATTGGAAGGAATAATGTGGAGCAAATCAAAAGGATGTGTCTTTACTCTCCTGTCCAAAGTTTGTGTTTTTCCTTATCTATCCTGTAGTCCTGGTTTCAGATTTAAGACAGCATAGGCAGCAAAGGTAGCCTCTAAGGTTTCTGCTGTGGGGAATTAGTTGAGATTTTATTCTCAGCAGAACTCATATTTAGTTTCTGTGACTGCTTTATGGATGTTTGAAGAGAATGTTTACTCTCTATTTTGGTTTAGGAAATTCTATAGAGCTATTAGATCAAGCTTATGAATTAGGCTATTCCAATAGTCCATGGCCGCACTTCTATTTTTGTCTATTTGATCTGTAGGTTTCTGAGAAGCGTCTCCTGTGGCCATGATTTCTTCCACTCTCATTTCTCCATAAATCCTATCCCCTCTGCTTCCTTTTATCCAGGAAACCACTAAAATTTCTTTGTCTCCACGGTGTTATAATGTCAATATTAAAAAAATATATTTTTTTTTTTCCTGGGGCGCCTAGGTGGTTCAGTCGGTTGAGTATCCGACTCCTGATTTCAGCTCAGGTCATGATCTCATGGTTCCTGAGTTCGGACCCCGCCTCGGGCTCCACACTGTCAGTGCTTAGGATTCTCTCTCTCCCTCTCTCTGCCCTTCCCCCCTCAAAATACATAAATAAACTTCAAAAAACTATTTAAAAAAAATGTTCTACTGTCCAGGGCTTGGATTCAGGAGGAAGAGTAGATACATACACCCAACCTAATTAGCCTGCCCTTTTATTGTTATTCTATGTGTCCAAAAATTCATAGTCTAGAAAGTGCTTGTGTTGGGGGACAAAAAAGGTCTGCACAAGAATTCCAGGGGTGCCACCTTCACTGCAGGTCTGCTGTGCCCACGAGTGCTGTGTAGAAGGCACACAGGGGACTAGAGTGTGTTTCGTATCTGAAGTCTCCATTGACCTGCTGTGTTACCTAGCAAGGTATTTAATTTCCTCCACTCAGTTTCCTGATCTGTACAATGGAGATAATCATAGGAATGGCCCTCTAGGGTTGTTGAAGGAGTCAACGAAATAATAAAGCACGCAGAAGAGATCTAACACGGCATAACCCCTCGGCAAATATTCCATAGAGGTAGTCACAGCTCTATGGAGGATTTCAGTGCGCGTGAGCTAGCTACCTCTGAGACAATAAGAATGAAAGGCTCTGAAATCCCCTCCTATTTGCCTAGCTCAGCACTGGCTACAATTAGGCACTTAATAGATATGTCTGATTATTAGGCTGAGTCGAAATACGGTTTTTACACTGGAGGAATTTTTATCCTAACAGAGAAAAGAGAAACCAAATTCCCAAGAACACAAATCAGATTTACATAAATAGGCACAAAGATGTTTCACCAATTGCAGGCTGAGGAGCCGTGGAATCATTAGAATCATCCAAACCAAAGGGGACCAGCTCCATACATTCAGCGCCAGCCTAAAATCAGTTACGGGCTCCTTTAAAGTACGTAGATGAAAGGTCTGTATATACTATATATAAATAAACCTTTCTTTTACAAGCGTGAGAGACAGCAGTGATTTGATAAAGATAACCAAAGAAGGTGCAGATAAATCCGTTAAAACGAATTCATTCTGAGCACCACCTGAAGGATGCTTTGTTTAACCAATATTCCTGCAAGTGTATCCTATTGTTTTACACCCGTTTACATCTCCCTTTCATGCAACCCACCTGGAGACATTTGAATCTGTGGGCCCTTCAGAATATTCTAATAATACCTTTAGAATGTGTAGGGTGATTCTGTTGACTGTATTCCATTTCTCTAACCAAGAAGATAGATTTGTGTTTTGTTTTTTGTTTTTGAAACAAGAGATCTTTCACATCAATTGTGATAAATAACAAGGGTGATCGAGATGGGGAATTCATTCCCATTTGGGGTCAAGATGAAATGTGATTATATTGTAATAGTAAGAGCTACTGTTACATTGTGCTTACCATATGCCAAGCACATATATTAATCAAAACATCACCAACTAGCTGTCCATCTATGTAGTGATTTTAATTAATCTTACAAAAGAGCTATTTAAGTAGTAGTAAATTAGGATTGGCCCCGAAGCACCGAGACAGGGATTCCAATCCCTTACCCATTGTATCCCGTGGCCAGTGGTCACTAATCGGACTGGTTTTCCTGGGTGACTCCCAAGCTGGTTGGAGCTGGGGGGGTGCACAGGGATTCTCAACAGCAGACGCTGTAAAACAGATATACCAAGGGATTGGCTTAGACGACTGGAAATTTGAGATGGAGATTCCTACTGACATGTTAGGCGCATCACAACTGGGTTTCAAGATGATGGGGTTTCGTTTCTAGTTTCTAGTGGGTTTCCTTTGGAAAAATTGTTCGGTTTTGCTCTTGTTTCCTGACACGTAAGAGGCAACCAACATCTGCCCACTCCCTGTTTTATGATGATGTGAGGAATAATTACACATTGTGTGCTTAGTTTTGCAGAACGCTATGTTAGAGACATGATATTCATTAATTATGTATTGGCCTTTATTGCATACTTTATGCTCCTTCTGAGACTATATTCTTGACTTCTTTCACTGATGTTGTTGTAACAAACACAGTGGAATTAGTTTTCTTTGATCATTGCCTGTAGTGATCAGATAAAATTCTTTCCTCAAATACTTCTCAAGGGACATTTGTCAGAGATGGGGCAGCATACGGGATTGGCTGGAGACTCACTCCCTTCCCAGAATGAGATGGAAGCCAGGTCATAGGAGCCCAGTCACCATTGTGGGGAGGGGAGCGTGGGGGGGGGGGGCATAAAGAGAATAGCCAGCCAACCCCAAACAGTGTGTCTGAGAGGGCAACCCTTCCAGCTCATCCCAGATTTTGGAATCTTTGGGCTTCTAGCCAGGATGATGGGATCCAGAGACAAATCAGAAGTCCCGCCGGCAGTAGTCATTGTTCCAGAAGATCTGACAACGAGCTCCGAGGTAGGATCAGGGAGGGATGCAGCCTCTGTGGGAGGGGCTTAGCAAGAGCTAGATGAAGCAACGGGCTGGGGTTCCACCCTAGAATGAGGAACGGGGCTATGGAGAAGGACAGCCAACTGTCACTAAGTAGGGAAACTGAGTCAGAAGCCTGGTCAGAGATCCCTGAGCCAACGAAAGCAGTGGAGGCAGGAGTGCCTTGGCTCAGGGGCCGCATAAACACGGAGTTGAACCCAGGTGCAAAGGGCTCTAGGGCTGGATGCTATAAAGGACCAATACCTTTGGAGACAAGGAGCCACACGGCCAGGTCCCAGAGGCCAGCCAGAGGGGGTGGTTTGGAGACTAGATTGCACCAACGCACGTCTCCAGGGGCTCTGATCTCACTGCTGTCTGTGAATTCACCACCCGCCTGTGGCCACTGTGTCACACGTAGCCCGCAAGGCTTTCAGCAGGGTCCCGGGGCCACGGTTCTTGCTGGGGGAAGCCATCCGCAGACTGATCTTCTGGGAACTGGGGGAGCCAACCAGGAGCCAGCCACGTCCATCCACCCACGGGTGCCACACGGTGCCAAGTGCCAGATGCCGTGGTCACTCACCTTCCGCTTTGTCTTCTCTCACCAGAGAGGGAGGAAGAGCGGTTACCTGGGGCCTGGCCGAGGAGGTACAAAGAGCTGCCACGCCTTGCTGACAGGGTTTTCTGACCGACTGTTTGCTTTCAGCTGTGCATTTTCTATTCCACTCATTTCTGATACGCAAACCCAACGCCATGTGTTCTGCCGCGGTAACAGGGGGGTGAAGGGTGCTCATTATCATGGTTCTTTTATTCTGTACCTGGGCTTTCGTCTGACGTTTAAAATCAGCCCTTGAACATGAATGGTCATGGAAATTTTACTGTTGTGTAATTGCCCATCATCCCCGAACTTCATCCCCAAACAATTCCTGGGTAGCAGAGAACCGTCATATTCAATTATGTTTCTGCGTCACAACAGCCTTTGTGGGGGCCATTGTTTTACCTTCACACGGAGCGAAAGTCCAGTTGTACTTCTGCCATTAAGCTCCTTCACATCGAGAGAAAAGAATACGTCTACGCAAGGTGCGTGGAACCCAAGCAGAAAAGTCGATTCAGAATAAAAAGCAGTGATTATCTCGAGTTTATTAATGGGATAAATATTTCATAAAATACTCTGTTCTCGTCTTTCTATTAAAAGCGCGGCAACTTAAAAGCATTTTTGGACATGACGCCACGTTAAGGGCTTGAGTTACTATTTGGGTTGCATGCTCCGAACCTCTCAACAAAGCGCCTCTGGGCCAGATCGTCACAGACACCACGTGGGAAACGGAGCGACAACAACCCCATCAAAGCTCCCTTTTGCCTGACCCGGGATCAGGGGTTGTCTGAATGTCAGGGTCCTCGGATGGCTTCACGGGTTGTGCTGGGAAATCACAGGACATGGCGATGTCAGATTTCATCCAGTCATAATTTGGGGTCTTAGCAAGATATTTTGCCCATTGGTACCCTTGCCACAAATCAATACCATCAACCTCAGTGGGCCCAGAAATTCTCATCAGGAACTTGACCAGCATGTTGGGCCCACAGAAGGACAGAGCCTGGTCCCTGATTACTACCACCACAGAAAGATGGAGTCATCCCTTGTTTGAACCTCTGCACACCTCTCTATCTCTTCCCTTTTGTCTGGGAAGCACCATGGCCCAGGGGGAAAATGTAGACTCTGAAGTCTTATCAATCAGTAGTTCAAATTCGAAATCCCTTCAGATGGGGTAAGCCGGCAAGCTGGAGACTTAGGAAGGAGTTGCAGATGGAGTCCTCTTGGTCAGGGGAGGTCAGTCTTTGTTTTTTTAAGACCTTCAACTGATGGGACGAGGCCCACCACATTATGGAGAACAATCTGTTTTATTCAAAGTCTACAGATTTAAGATTTTTTTTAATGTTTATTTAGTTTTGAGAGACAGACAGACAGAGCAGGAGTGGGGGAGAGACAGAGGGAGAGGGAGACACAGAATCTGATGCAGGCTCCAGGCTCTGAGCTGTCAGCACAGAGCCCGATGCAGGGCTCGAACCCACACACTGTGAGACCATGACCTGAGCCAAAGTCGGATGCCCAACCACCCAGGCACCCCAAAGTCTACTGACTTAAACACCAATCTCATCTGAAAAACACATTCACAGAAACATCCAGAATGATGTTTGACCAAATATCTGGGCACCGTGGCCCAGCCAACTTGTCACATAAAATGATCACAGAGGTGACAGACATCTCAGAGCTGTGATGTCACAGCCGCCCCAGGTCAGAACTGGACTCGGGCCATAGCGAAACAGTACCGCCGAGGCCAGCGCTGTCTCTGCTCTTCCCTGTGTGACCCTGGGCAAGTGACTCGGTCTCTGTGAGCCTCAGTTTCCTCATCTGTAACACGGGGATAACAACCTCTGCCTCCCAGACTCATTGAGAACCTTGTACACAACAGTGGGCTCAGAGCTGAAAGATGCCTGAGTTCCTTTCCAGGGCACAGAGCACGTGTCCTGCCTTCCGCATGTTGTAGCTCTGGAAGCTACGGTTATTTACCTTGCTGCTGAGTTCACGTGTTAGCGAACACATAGTTTCGAGCACATACTCTCTGCCCAGCGCGGCTCTGCGCGGGGGGACCTAGTTGTGAATAAACAGAACAGATCTCCACTCTCCGGAGCACGTGGTCTAGAGGGGCAGGAGAGGGTAGATAAGTCAAATAACAAACGCCGTTAATGAGGTCAGGTCAGAAGAGAAATGCCATACCAAAGACGCACCGGGTGGGAAGGCAGAGACAAGAGCAGGTGAGTCGGTCAGGGAGGGCCTCAGGGAAGAGGTGCCATCTGATCCATCACCTGAACCCCAGGAAGGAGCCAGCCTGAGATGCTCCGAAGACTGTACATTCCCAGCAGAGGGAACCGCAGGGGCAGAGGCCCAGAGACAGCTGGGAGCTTAATGCGCCCGAGGAAGAGAAGAAAGCCCAGCGTGGTGCTGGCGAATGGGCAGCGAAGGGGGAGTGTCGGTGGCTGAAGTCACAGGAGGGTGGGTGCTCGCAGCGCCGAGTAGGGGCTTACGGGCCAGGCCGTAAGTTTGCCTTTTATTCCCAATACACGGGGACTCAGTTTGGTGAAGAGTTTCACACATGGCAATGACATAGGAAGGGTTTTCTTTTCAAGACGCCTTGAGCCCCTCTGTCCTAAGGGACACGGGGGGACTGACTGGCTAGGAGGCTAAGCGTCCCAACCCAGGTGAGACATAAACAGGTCTCGGGCGAGGCGGGAGCAGTGAGACGGAGCGATGTGCATGGACTGAGGCAGTAGTTAGGAGGTCGGGCCGCCCACGTGGGAGAGGCAGACAAAAGAGGGACGGGGAGCGAGCGGGGCTCCGTTGGAGCGAGCGGCGGATGGTGTCTCGTACCTGCAGGTCTCCGCAGTGGGAGAGGCTGAAACCCCCACGTTCCTCCCGCGGTACGTGCTCGGATGTGTGCGTCGAGGAAGGGCAAGGGTGAAGTCAAGAGTTTGTGGGGCCAGATGAAGTTGGAGGTGCCGGGAGACACCTGGCGAACAGCTTGAGGCGTGTGCCCAAGGGAAAGGTTGAGGCTGGACCCGAGAACCCGGTGTCTTATCAGCCCACCGGGAGCGTCGAAAGCCATTGAAATCAGTAAGACGGGGACACAGGTAAAGACCAAGCCTCAGCTCGCTGAGACTGGCCTCCACACACATTGAGACTCTACGGGGGGAGGAGAAGCTGGCAGTGGAGACTGGGGAGAAGCCATCATGAGGGGGGCAACCTTGAAGCCAAGAGGAGAGGAGAGACGCTTTCAAGGAGCGCATCTCAAGCGTGCCAAAGGGTTACCCGAACTGAGGACCGGACCGTGGAGTAGGGCAGGAGTCTGAGGGGTCAGGGGCGGGGCTCGGGCGGTGGCATTGACCATGGCAGATACTCCAACCTTCTTGCACGCTCGTGGAGATGACGCAGGGGAGAGAAGAGACTGGTGTTGCAGGAGCGAGGGGGTCGGATTGCGCGGCCAGGCCAAAAACAGGGGCTACAAGGCAGGACACGGGGTGGGGAGCTGCTGTGCACAGAAGCAAGGACGCTGCTTTCCTAGCGTGAGAGGGGAGGCCCAGAGCGTGTGGACCAGTGCAAGCAGCTGGGCACATCGGCCGGTGGACCCGGGAGGGTGTCTCTTTTCTCGGGGCGGGAGCCAGTCAGGAGCTTGAGACCTTTAGGGAACAGAGGGAAAACCGAAGCGGCCAGAACGGGGTCAGCACGTGGGAGGGTGTCAGCGGCCGAGGCCAGAGACACGGAGGACGGCAGCGAGTGCACAGCACGCAGCGACCACAGCGACCAACGGAGAGGAGGCCCGCGGGGCCCCGGGGTAAGACGAGGGGTCTGACCCGGCTACTGTGAGATGAGGAAAGGGCATGACGCCCAGGACGTTCGGAAGGGTCATCAGGCGGTGTCGCGTGCTGACTCTGGGGGCAGAACCCACTTCCCCAGCTTGGCTGCTGGCCTGGGGTGAGCAGACAGCTCAGGGTCCCCAGAGTTTGAGACCGGCCGGGCAGGTGGGTGCTGGGAACGGACCGTGGCTCGAAGCTGGGGGAGGAGGGATATCTGCCCGAAGGAAACGGATGAAAAGGTCAGACAAGGCCTCAACTGGAGGAGGGCTTAAGGAAGGTTCTCTTCGCAGAGATGCTTCATGGCGAAGCGCCCCGGAGGAAGGCTGCGGTAACGACACCATTCCCGATCCTGGAGCGGAGGAGCGAAGGGAGGGAATGATGCTACCAGGGCCCGGCAAGAGCTTGGAAGAGGGTCGTCCAACAGCAGCTGCAGCCACAGAAGCCACTGGAACTGCGGTGGGGTGGGGGTGGCAGGGTGGGGCCTCTCCTACCCCTGCCACTCTCTCTCCAACCTGTCCACGCTGTCCATTGACGCAACCCCAAATCGGGGGGCAGAGAACCCCAGGCAGTCCAGTTCCCAGAGGTCAGACCCTTGCACAACAGAGCAGTCAAAGAACACCAGGATGGGTCAGGAGGTTGGGGGCGGGGGGCGGGAGAGAACCAGCCCCAGAGGAAAGAATGGGCACGAAGAAGGTGACAATGACGCACGAGTGTTCCCCTGGTGACCCCAGCTAATAGAATATGTGTTGCTTGAGGTCAAGAAGCGCATCATCAATTTTTTCCTCTCGCAAAGTTTAGCACGGGGCCCTCCGTGGAGAGGCCCGGCCAGTGGTGGTCCCAATCAGGTGGCCGATGTGACAAAGCGCTTCTGGCTGCCTCAGCTACCCACGGTTAGTGATTTACAAGCCAAACACCTGCAAATGCGCCATAATTCTCAAGAGCCCTGAGATCTCACCCACTTTTAAATCCAGTAAACCCATATTTCATCCTTGAGCCAAGCAAATAATTTAAAATATAAAACCCCCTAATGCACAAGTAAGTTGCTGTGTATGTTTACTAGGAAAAAATGGTAAACCACCTAAGTCTAAAGCAATAAGAGAATGGTCCTATAAACCAGAGAGCACCCACTCGAAGGAATGTTTGGAAATGTATAAAATGATATTTATGAAAATCCATAACAGTTAGAGTAGAATTAGATCCTGTGATGTTAATTGAAAATGTAGACGCGCCTGGGTGGCTCAGTCAGTTGAGTGTCCAACTCTTGATTTCAGTTCAGGTCACGATCCCACGATTGAGCCCTGCATGGGGCTCAGCACAGAGCCTGCTTGAGATTCTCTCTCTCTCTCTCTCTCTCTCTCTTCCTGTGTCCCTCTCCCCTGCTCACACACACACACTCTCTAAAATAAATTTTTTTTAATTTTTTAATGTTTATTTTTGAAAGAGAGAGAGAGCGTGTGCGAGCAGGGGAGGGGCAGAGAGAGAGGGAGACACAGAATCTGAAGCAGGCTCCAGGCTCTGAGCTGTCAGCACAGAGCCCGACGCGGGGCTCGAACCCATGAACCGTGGGATCATGACTTGAGCCGAAGTCAGATGCTTAACCCACTGAGCCACCCAGGTGCCCCTAAAGTAAAAGAAAATTGTTTAAAAAAGAAAGAAAATGCAAACTGGCATGTACAATAAAATCTAAATTATGGAGGAAGAACAAGAAAAGGAAGTGAGGGAAAACCCACAAAACAGGAATTATGTGACCGTTTTCCCCTTGTTTTCTATTTTACTGTGCATTTCAAATCTTCAGTAATGACTGACTTATTTCATGATAAAAGAAATAATAAATTTTATTCTAAAAACATATCCCGAAGGAAAAAAGGGGAATCTGGAAGCATTGACACCGTTTGCAAAACAGTCCTCGCGGAACTCGGCAAACCGGAGTCTTCCGCATTTTCTCTCTCTGCCTCCGTTGCTGGTGTTTATACCTTGTCTTTTTGTGGCCAGGACTTCAATTCAGAAAAGCTGTCTCATACACATTAGAACTTGGTTGAAATAGTAATTGATATATGGGACTCCAATATTTTGTAGCTCCAAACGTGTCCACCCAATATGGCAACACTCAGCGAAAAGTCTGGAAGAGCTTGGTTGCCATTAAAGGAGGTGATACACTTGTTGCTGAGTTTCGGTGGATAATGTCACTGGGCGTTTTAATTATGAGTTCGCGTGAGATAAAACAGAGATGGGATGTTTGTTTTTAAACGACATCCATTGGTCTTGATTCTGGAAGAGACTGTCCTAGCTCGGGCTGCGATGACACAACGCCACAGGGCGGCTGCGGGCTCATAGACAACAGACATTTATTTCTCGCCATTCTCCAAGCTGGAAGTCCAACATTAAGACGCCCACAGATTCAGTGGGGAGAATTTGCCTCCGAGCTCATAGATGACGTTTGGCTGCATCCTCCTGTGGCCGGAGGGGAGAGGGGACCCTCTTTAAGGGCCCTCGTCCCATCGATGATTAGGCGTCCTCATCACCTCCCAAAGCCCCATGTCCTAATACCATCACACTGAGGGTCAGATTTCAATCCATGAACTTGGGGAGGCGGTGGGGGACACAAACATTCAGTCCCGAACAGTCTTTCTTCCAGGAAGCGGGGAGTGTATCACATGTCGAGGACATGGCTCCTTCTCAACATAGCAGCTTTTACAGGCTGAGAAGCACGCCATCTCCAGGGAGCCCAAAGCAGTTCATTCTGTAGACCCTGACAATCTTGAGTCTCCAAGTGGCTCAAGCCCCTTTTCGCTTTGGGCGTCGGGGGGAGGCGGGGAGCGGGGAGAATTTGAGCCTGTGTCAGCTGCGACTGAGCCCTCATAAATTGTTCCCTGCCACACGCGTTAAAGTGGATGTAACTTTTTATTAGTATAGGCACTTCTTTGGAGGCACAGTGTACCATCTGGAAAGGTTTTTCCAGGCAGTAGTAATTGATCACTCAGGAATTCAACCATTCAAAACAAAAGACAAGGCTTGACAAAAACACCCTTCCTTCCATCTGTTGGGTGCCTTTCTTTTTTTGTAGCCGCCTTAAAGGGTAAGTCTTTTGGCGTGAAGGGGGCCTCGACTCCCAGAAAATGCCCTTCAACTAGTCTCTACACCAACGCTTAGAAAAATCCCCCATTTTGTTTATCGTGGACAAACTTATTTCAGAGCCACAAGAGGTGCGAAGGAGCTTCCAGCGTGATATCCCACAGGGCCACCGCTTACCAAGCGGAACGTCCTTGCTGTGAGCCATGCGCTGAACTCCGTAAGGTCACAGCCTTTTGCCCTCATGAACAACCCCAGGTGGAAGGTATTATCCCCATCTTGCAGGTAAGGAGGCTGAAATTTAGAGAGGTCAAATAACTCACCAAAAGCTCTCCAGCTGGTAAGTAACGGCATTGGACCCAAGTCTGGCCAACCGCCAAACCCCGCACACTGTCCTTCCCCTTGGCATTTCTCCACGGAGTGTGTGGGAGCCACCAACCCTAGATCACCAAGGACGCATCCCTGGTCAGCAAAATTCGGTCTAGGTGTGACTAGTTTGATGCAGCAAAGGAGGATGTATTCCCAAGGAACTTTGGGAATATCTCAACAGGAGGAGGTGAGCTCATGCTGGTTGGCCTAAGGAGGGCTGGGGAGAAGGGGGTCACCTCCAGGTGGATACTGTCAAGAAGGGGGGCAGTTCAGCAACTAGGATCTCACTAATCTTTGTTGAAAGGCAGGAGGACTAACGTGGGGGAGCCCAAAGCAGTTCATTCTGTAGACCCTGACAATCTTGAGTCTCCAAGTGGCTAGAAGCATCACACAGAAGTCTTTTCTGGACTCAACCATGACCCTGGATAGAATAATCATTCATGCGATATTGTCACGACCCGTTAGAAACACAGCTTTTATTTCACTGGGAACATCTTAGTCTGCCCGTCGGCAGGGCCGAGCTTCACTTTCTTTTTTCTAATATTTATTGATTTTGAGACAGAGAGTGTGCGGGAGCTCACACACGAGCGGGAGAGGGGGAGGGGCAGAAAAAGAATCCCAAGCAGGCTCCGTGCTGTCAGCACACAGCCCAACGTGGGGCTTCATCCCACGACCCGTGAGCTCATGACCTGAGCTGACATCGACAGTCAGACGCTTAACCGACTGAGCCACCCAGGCGCCCCCACCTCCCTTTTCTTAAGGACACATGATACGGATGACCATGTATTAGGTGTCGGGGGTCGATCAGTGAACACGCCACCCTCAAGAGGCTTAGAGGCTGGGGAGACGGGGCCAGGGAGGTGGGGTCCGCCACTGAAAGTGACCCGTCCCCGCTCGGTAACAAGGCCTTAGTCCTATTTGTTGAAGTCCGAGGCTCCCCTTCCTGCCGTTGGCGATGGCGGGGTTGGCGAAATCATGAAGGCAGGCGCGTCAACTCCAGCCCATGACCACTGTCCTGGTGATCGCCTCCCAGCCTCCTTGGTGCCCCCGCCTCACAGCCTTCTCCCTGGACCTAGAATCTCCTGCCTCCCACAGCGCACCTTGCGAAAACAACTCATTATTTAGCCTTCAAACCCAGCGGTGCCTCCTGCCTGCATCCACCCCCCAGACCTTTTCCCGCCATCATGAGCGGTCCTTCCTGTTTCCTCCTCCTGGACCACGTCCGGAGGAAGTATTCAGTAAATAGTAGTTATTACTAATTTTTGTGTGTGGAGCCTGCTCACTGGTGTCCGTGCATTTCCTCTCCTCTCCCATCCCACCTCCCCCAGACACACCGAAGAGGGGAAGGCCCCCAAAATGCAAATCAGACAGTACCACTCAGCTGCCTAAAACTCCCCCGTCCCCAGAGCAATGCCCAGAATCCTCGGGTTGATCCCTGTGGCCGTGCCTTCTCTGGTTCCTGCTCAGGACCAGCCCAGAACCAGAGCAAGACTTCCAGGGGCGTAAAACACTGACACAGATGGGCTGGCTTGCAAAATGGGGAGGAAAACACAAAGACAGCTCGAAATCGCAATCTAACGCTTAAAAAAAATTTCTCTTCTTGCCGTCCCTCGGGTTGCTTTTTCACAAAGCTTGCGCTAGGATGGGCGCCCTGTGCCATGGGCTCAGCACTGGCCACAGCGATCATTAAGTAACTAGATAATCCTTTGTTTTGTGTCTGCGTCTCACACAGGACACCTGTGCCCCATGAAGACAGAGCCGCTCTGTCTCGTCTGCTGCAGTCCCCCAGTGCCTAGCACGATGGGGACTTTGACTGAAGCTCGGTGACACTTGTAAACGAACGTCTTCCTGACTGCGTGTTCGTCTCCCCGCCGAGACCTACGCCAGTTGAGAAGGACCGCGGGTTTTCGTTTTGTATGTCTGGAAATTAGCACAGGGCTTGCCCCACGGTAGGTGCTCGGTAACTATTTCCTCCAAAACGAATGGATGGACGAACATTTTCCCCCTTGGTCACGGAGCAAATCGTCTTAGAACCATGAAAAGGGAGTATAATCCTGTGTTCTTTTAGTTGAATAGAAATTTTAATCTCTCCAGAATTTAATCATTTTCAAGTCTCAGGAGGCATATGAAATATTTGGAAGCTCTATGCTTTGACTTTTCATCACAGCTCAAATCGCCGTGCTCCGTATAAAACGGAATATGTGTATGTCTTGATCCGTATGGGGCCTAAGACTCTCAGAAGAAAAACACAGCATTTCTCACTGAACACGCTTTAACTGTACATCCGGGCGGAACTTCTCTCCTCTCTGAAAGAAGCCTTTTTTTGGGGGGGGGGGGGGGGAGGGAGGGGCAGAGAGAGAGGGAGAGAGAGAATCCCAAGCAGAACCCACACCATCAGCACAGAGCCTGCTGCGGGGCTCGATCTCATGAGCCGTGAGACCACCACCCGAGCCGAAATCAAGAGCGGACGCTTAACAGACTGAGCCACCCAGGGGCCCCTGAAGGAAGTCTTTGAAAAGAAGTCACGGAAATTCTTTGAATTTTTTTTCTTAAGGTTTATTCATTTTTCAGAGACAGAAAGAGACAGAGCGTGAGCAGGGGAGGGGCAGAGAGACAGGGAGACGCAGAATCTGCAACAGGCTCCGGGCTCCGAGCCGTCAGCACAGTGCCCGACACGGGGCTCGAACTCACGAGCCGGGAGATCACGACCTGAGCCGAAGTCGGATGCTCAACCGACCGAGCCAGGCACCCCAAGAAGTCACGGAAATGCTTCACGTAGCAAATGAACAGAGTTACCCTAGACGTCACCTTCAGGGCCGGACGCAGGAAGGCTGCACACCCCGCTGCGTGGGAAGCCTCGTGGGGTATAAACGCCCGCCGGCTGAGCCCCCTCCCCAGGCCAGGCCTTCGGCCCCGAAACCGCGCTCTCTGCCTACTGTCTCCAGCACAAAACGCCGCCTCCGGGACATCTTGCCCCAGCCAACGACTGGGGAGCTCGAGTACGTTCTTTAACACCTACTTGCTGGAGAGAGGCTGACAGTGCGAAGCTCGTGCTCTTCCAGTGACCCCGTCGCCCGTTTCATCGTGATGCTGGACAAAGATGTAAGCAGCCCGGAGTCGGAGGAGCCCGCAGCCTCAGCGCGAGGGGTATCTGAGCAGTCAGGCAGGTGACCCGTGGTTGACACACACCTGAAGGGGACCCCTGTGGGCATGAAAAAGTTACTCTTTTGAAGATCTGTCTTTTCGGTGTTTCAGCGATTTCATAGGACCCGGGGCCTTCCCGTAGCCGAGAAGTTCACATCGCTCCTGGCCGGAACTTATAATGAAGTGATGAAGTCAAGCTTTTTAAAAAGTGACCCTTCAGTCCCGTGGCCGATTTTCTCCGCTTTCCTTGTGCTGCTTGAACAACATGGGGCCTTGTGTGAAAAGATCACACCCGGGAGAGCAAAAGCAACAAAAGAAGAGAGAGGGCATTTTCGAACTACTCTTGGGGGAAACGCAAACCTTGTTACTGGCTTTTCAAAAAGAAAAAGCCTCAAAGTCCTTGCCTGTCTGAATGAGGTGGGGAAGCCTGAGACTTCTCTCCCCGATTAAAAGGCCAAAACACACACGCTTATTCTCGTTCAGAGTCGGCCGCCTTCTCAACCTACTGGAACGGGCCGGATTTAAAGCAAGGAGAGATGTAGTCACTAGCTGAGCCTTTCTTCTCTTTCCCTTGGGGTGTGAGGTTATACCACAAGTCGGCCGGGCCGCTAACTAACTCTGCCGGTGGTCCCCAGGATCTCTGCGGCTGAGACCCGTAGAAGGGTACAAGCGAGAGACGACAGCACATCCCCAAATGTGAGAGCAGACGCCCAGGAACGACATACGTGTCTCCAAGGCGGTGACTCTTGATCCAGGCAATCCATGGGCTCTGTGGGTGTGTCCCAGTTTGGTGACACTTTGTATTTTGCAATTTCAGTTCCTCCTACCATGTCAGTGCCGAGCTGGCGGCCGGCGTGGGGGGGGGGGGGAGGGGGACACAGGGGCAGTCCTGTATCATTGCTTTCAAGTCAAAGAAAACATTGATGGATTTCCAGCTACATCTTTTTGAAAACACTCCGTAAGGTCAATGGAGATTTTAACATAAATTCTTGTCCATCCAGGCTTATTTTGGGAAGGGGGCGCTACAGCAGGGAGAAGAGACTGATATTCAAGAGCACATTACAACAGACATTCCATCAGTGCTTGTAGAAGTACCACTGGATAGGTAGACAGTGGGTCGCACCTGTCCTGTTGCACCTGACGTGTACAGAACAAGCATCAAACACAGCTGTCCCAGCAGGGGGGGGGGGGTGGCTGAAGGCAACCCCCAAGGTTAAGGCCCAGCTGGTCTCCTCCATACTGAATGTTCTCTAGCAAACATTCCATTCCCCACCCACGGGAGCCACATAAGTTAAGGATTTAAAATACGAGTAGAATAGTTGTATATGCGTTAGACTTGAATAATGGACAAAGTAACCGAGTAACTCCGTAAATATTTTCAATCAAAATCTTCAGCCTTATTGTTTCCTAAAAAATACCAATACAGAATTCATGTTACATGGCGTTTTATGGAGCACAATAAAGAGTTATATTTTTATTAACGTGAGTGACCTTGCATACCGTTTGAGAAAGTCGATCTCCTGTCCAGGATGTATAAAATTAATAGACCTTAAGGGAAAAGGTTATTAGTATGTAACTCAGATGATGCAGGAAATATCACTGGTTGAATACAATGCCCAAAAGCCAGATACTGGTTAAAAACAAAATAGAAAAAACATGCTTCCAACATTTAGCTCAAGCAAAGTAATATATGCTGGCTGTATTTTCATTTAATTTATCTGGCGTGGAGAGGAGTTTAAAACCAAATGGAGTGGAGGCGGGGAGAGCAATTACAGAAAACCAACATATTAAAAGATACCTACCGTGAGTATATTAAAATACATTATTCAGTAGCAAAATTCAGGGAGGCTGTGTTTGCTACTAAAGTTCTCACCGTTACCAGAGAGGGATTCTTCTTCCCTTAATCTGTTTCCCACCACCGACTTGTCTTTACTGGGGCAGTTCTGACTTATTCTACCCATCAAACAGGCCAAGCAAGATGATTAGCTATGCATGGATGCTTGGGAGCAAAAACCATCTCGGGCGTAGTTCAACTTTCTTATTTTAAAAAAAAACAAAAGGGGCCAAAGAGAGGAGAGAGGAGAGACGAGATGCTTACACAACTAGTGAAATGCTAATGGGCACAAGTGAATTTCCAAAGAACACAAATAACGCTTTGAAATTAATGATCCCCCTCTCCCCATCGTCTTAAAAAGTGGAAGATTGAAACCTGTTGGCCCGTGTTTACTAGGTTTAATTTTCAATTGTTTCTTTGATGCTTCCGATGGAAAGGTTTGCACCTGCAAAGAAAAAAGCCCCCCGAACAGCTTGCAAACACTTCATCAGGCATGTGGGTAGTCAGCCTCCCCCACCGGCATGAGGGAGCCTTGATGATATCTTGTATGCCTTTGACTCCTTTTGATTAATAAATGCAAACAATTTTTCTCAGTAACCTCTGCCGCAATCTATGCATGACAATTAGAGGCAACCCCTGGTGAAGGGATGCACTGAAGTCTGTTTTTGCTTCTTCTGCTGCAAAATAAATAGTTGATGTTTAATGCTTTTTGACAATTAGAGAATGAAATCTCTGCAGCTATGCGATTTCAGGAACTGTTTATTATTTCTGTGCCCTGCAACGAAGGATCAATGTTTATGACAATTTTAACTCCACTCTGGATGGACAATTTGATTATTTCTTTCCCTGTCCTGTTATTGAGTTCTTCGGTGCAAATATCATTGGCTTTCACAAAATGGATTTGTGATGTTTCCATCAAACGAGCCTATCGAGCGGGCATCATAAGGAAGCCAAGTGTCACTCTCAGGGAATATTCTGTCACTTGCCGGGGCAGAGACAGCTCGAACACTGGGGAGAGCCAGGGCTGGTCCTGTCCTGAGCCCCGTGGCCTCCCCCAGAGGACAGGCTGGCGGTGCCTCAGCAGGTGCGTCCTTGTGTAGGACTTAGGGCACGGGGCTGTGCCCAGCTTTCCGGACAATGGCAATGGTTAGGCTTTTCTCCTGCCAGGGAGCCTGCGTGAAACGTGGGAGTGGCAAAGGCAGGGTAGTGCTGCCACTCGGCACTGCTCTAGGACGCACCTTCCTCCCCGGGATCCAGGATGGACGGCGGCCTGTGCCTCACGCCCAGAGCTCCGTCACAGCGTGGGACCAGGGTGCAGAGAAAAGAGCCCAAAGCTTAGAGACTGACACTTGGATCTGGGTTCAGGGGCGTGATCTTGGGTGATGGGCCCTCCCAAGCAGGGCCCCAGGCTTCTGTCAGTCATCCACTCATTTCCCTCACCGAGTGATTCGTTCAGTTATTCAGTACATGCTCACTTATCTCCCAATAAGCAAGTGACCCTGGTGGCCCCGTGGAAAGGGGGATGGGTCGGCCGGTGTATTCGCTTGAGCTGCTGTGATCGAATACCATAGACCTAGGGGTTCCGAAACGACAGAAATTTACTGCTCGTGGTCCCGGCGGCAGGAAGTCCAAGATCAGGGTGCCCGCACAGTCGGGTTCGGATGAGACCCTCTTCCGGGTTGCAGATGGCCATTTTCTCGTTGCATCTTCACATGGCCGAGAGGGCGAGAGACCTCTCTGGGGTCTCTTTTATAAGGGCGCTAATGCCATCCGCAATGCTCATGACCTAATCACTTCCCCAAATCCCCTCCTCCTAATCCCATCCCATAGGGGGGTTAGTATTTTGACATGTGAATTGAGGGTTTGGGGGAGACACGTTGAGTCCTTAAGAGCAGGCGATGGCAAGGTGGTAGGTTGAGGACTAGACCAAGGCCTGCTCAGGACGATGGGGGTTAACGGGAGGGAGGTCCGGGTGCCGAGAATTAGACCAACTCGGAAGACGGGTGGGAAGTTGCAGGACAGAACTGCCCTGCGACCAAAGGAGGCAACGGTAGCTTCTGGAACCAGGCCAGGACAGGAAGTGTGGCAGACCCCAAAATGGCAAGGCCAGAGGAGCGGGCGAAAGAGCAACAAAGGATCCGAGGCGACAGGTGAGCCGTGAGGAACGAGCAGAGGAAGGAACAAGTGGTCCGAGAAGCGGAGTCTGCAAAAGGGGGGGGTTTCTGGGATGTGGGGGCCAGGGGGTGCGGGGGAGAGCTTCGTGAAGCTGGTGTAAGCAAGTGCCAGGGTCAGACAGAGCATTCCTCAAACTCTTGGAGGTTAAGGGACTCGGCAAATCACCATAACCACTGGGCAGTCACAGCTGGCCGGTGCGGGTTTGGCCCAGGCAGCAGCGACGGTGGGCTTCGAATTTTCCTGGTCAGGACAGAGGCAAGATCAGCCAGCACTGTTCTCCTAGGAGATGTGCCCCCGGGCAGAGAAACGCTCCAATGCGGCCCGTGGTGGTGAGACCTACACGTACCAGGGTCATCGGGAAAAGCGCCACAGGAGGAGCTATCATGATGCCCATTTCACAGATGAAATGGGAAACAGGCTCACCGAGGCTCGACGTCGTGGAACAGACGGCCTGAGGCAGACCCACAGGCCATTTGAGCCCAGGGCCGATGCTCTTGGCCCCTGTCCCTCCCCACCTGGGTACCGAGCCTGTAAAGACGCGCCACGGAGCTGCCGAAGCGTGCTAACGAAGACACCCCCAGAGCGAGCGACGTGACCGATTTCATCTCGTATTTACAAATGCCAACGTGGAGAGAAAAGTATTAAATGCACGGCGGTAGACTCAAATGCCCTTAGAGGAAGAGAAGTAATTAAAAAGCAAGGGTGAAAAAAAGGCCCAGGTTATTTCAAAGGAAAACCGTTCGGGTGAAAGGAGATTCTCCTCAGAGCAGCCAGCGGAAGGGTGTGGAAAACCAGTTCCTTGGGTCGGAGGCCGATTTGGGCCGCGCTGGTACGAGAAGAGTCCGCGGTCATTATGGATGGAGCCTGGCGTCGGCTCCTAGCGTGAACTTGTTATCGGAGTATTTTATAGTCCACCTGACCGAAAAGAGCGACTGGACTGTGAAATGATAGAGCAAATAAAAAAAGCCGTAAAAAGAGCCAGAGTGATAGTAATGGGAGATTTTAAGTACCTGAGCACAGAGCAGAGTGCATTAAGTGGATGAAATAAAGCTTGAAGCGTGCGCAGAAGAGGCTTTGGGGAGGGGAGGTCGGGAGGAGAGGGATCGTGGCAGGAGGGAGGGGGCTTTCTCCGCCGGGGACTCTAACTCAGCATCTCATGTATTGGTATACGATCCGCAGGGCATCATTGGGACGGCACTCAGCGTCCGTGCCCTTGCTCCCGTGACCCGGTGACACGGTCCGCCCAGCTCCCTTGGCCTCAGCGCCCGGCGAGCGGCCACCGTGCCCAGCCTCCCGCATCCGCAGAAGATCCCTGCTCACCCCCGAAGCTCACCACATCGGAACCTGGTTCACGTTGCGCCGTTTCGTGCATTTATTTAAAATTCCAATTACATTCCTGGATTATGGTTTTAAGACGTGTTTCTGAAGGAGCCTCAGAGTGAAAGCTTCCTGTACCAATAAACTGATAAATGCGTTACTTCGAGATGCCTGTCACGGCGGGGTTGCTCCGGGACAGCAAAGCCACAGCGACCCAGGAAGGAATGCGTGGGGAGCCCGTTGGTACCAATGCGGTGCAGAGGGCGAGGGGGCTCGGGAGACTGAAAACTACTGTCGTTGCCTCTGTCTCCGGGGTGGTGGGTGACCCGAGCTGCCCCTGGCCCCGGGGTAAGGCTGACCCAACCTCCCAGTCTGGGCGCCAAGAAACTGGGTCCCAAACCCTTTGCCAGCCCAAAGGTCCAGAAAATTCGATCGTGTGGGTGGGGCCCACAGCCTGGCGGTGACCGAGAGAGAGAGCTCGGTGAGCTCAACAAGTCGAGTACTTGAGGGGAAGGTTATTTGGCTGAGAGATGCCAAATTCTGAGCTCACGGATACAAGAGGCAAAGCGGATGCAGAACCATCCCGGGTCCCGACCGCCACATCGGAGCACCCAGGCGAGGTGCAAGGAGGCTGGGCTCCCTCTCCGAAGGGCATGAAGACGGGGCTCAAAAGTTGGAAGGGAATGCAGCCCCCCCCTCCCCCATCCCTGCCCCATTCGCTTCAGTTTCCTTTGTTCCTAAAGCACTTTGTTCTAGCACACAAAAGTCCACCAGCAGAGAGACACGGAGCAACTGTTTAGTGTTCCCTCTCTTCACAACACAAAAATAAAACCATGGCACAATATTATTTTAGCTATTTGTTCTGAGATTACGCTTCCCGTTTTCAGGATGTTAATAATGGGCTCTGGGGGGATTTTTTCTGGGCCCAATAGCAATGTTACAAAATTAAACATCCATGCGAGTGAGGGAAATTGAAGTAATTATCCTGCAGAGTGGAAGAAAGCCTCTTCTCTTCCCGAGCACCCTCAGCCAGAGCAGCCGCCGTACCAGAGGTGTAGGCCCTCGTCACTGGTGGGCATCCACCAATATTCCGAAGCTTCCTTCCTCTAAAGTGTGTCCACAGTAAGCGCTCTGCCTTTCCCGGTGGCCCTCTAGGGTCGAGAGGCAGAAGACGGGGCAGCCCAGGGATTTGTGTGACAGACACCCACATCCCTGCAGGTACCAACCGAGGTCGTCCCTGGCGACGTTCCTACAGCCTGCCGGAGCTCACGGCTTCTCGTGGGGTTTGGTGACCAGGGCAGGGGAGGACCGGGAAGGAACTGAGGTTTAGGGAAGGCAGTTTCGTCATCCAGCTCAGACCTGTCTCTAAGAATGAGCTAGACATCCAGTACCTGGAAACGTTCGGACCGGAGACCAAAGCCAGGGGAAGCAGACGACCCAAGGACCGTCACAGCGCAGCGGTGTGCCTTCACGTTAGCCGTTTCGGGGGGCTGCAGTCCTTGACTGGGTCACTAGCTCATTCATTCAGAACCATGCCAACTCAGCCTTCGCTGGCTGTGAATCGTCGGCAGCTCACTGACTCTCTTTTCCTCCATTTCTTTTTGTAAGTTTCCAGGGACCGTCCACGAACTTCACAGGGCTGGAGAATTCGACAGGGTCCGCGTAACACTCGAGGAACAGCGTCGTGTGTAATAAACACTCAGTGGATGTTAACCGTGAGGATGACGACTAGGGCAATTGTCTCAGCAGGGGCCTAGCTTAGTAAACAGAAGCTACACCGGTTATTTTAAGAGACAATCTAGTATGAGGAACTGTTTAAAAAAAGGTTGGAGAACAGAGGAAGTGAAATGGGAACACAGATAATAACTGCAGAAAGCAGCCACAACCGAGCGAGGGCTGGGGGAACATTGAGATTATTACATATGTGCTATATATGCATGATATATATATATTATATGTATATATGGTGGATATATAATAATATATTATTTTATGTTATATATAAGTACATATATTATTATATATTATATATACTACATATGTATATGTAATAATGTATATTACAATATATTATAATATACATTATTATATTATATTATTGTGTATATTATAATATGCATATTATATTACACATGTATGTGTATACACATACATAGGCAGTATATATAACATATAGTACACATCGTACAGAATGTATTATATATAATATATATTATATATAATATATATTATATATTGTATATATAACATATACAATATATGTGTATATGTTATATATACAATATATATGTATTGTATATATATGTATATATGTATACATATACAATATATATTGTATATATGTATATATTATATATTGTGTGTATCATACATACAATACATTATATATTACATAACTTACACCCTTGGCAGGGATACTCTGCTGAGGGGGTACCTAAGCCTCTGAGTTGGGGAGTGAGGGCCTACAGGGATCACATTGAGAAGGTGGAACAGAAAAACCCCTGGAAACTGCTGGGGACACTGGAGGGAAGAGGGGCAAAAAGAAAGGAGCGAATCCCTGCTCCCTGGGGCCTGCCCCCTGCCCAGACTGCCCCTCGAGCAGCCTACTGGGAGCAGCTGACAGAGGACGGTTGGTGTTTGCTGAGGCTCAGCCCCCATCTCTGGAGGAGGGGTGCAGAAGGCTGGGGTTGGGGCGTGGAAACAGAGCTTAATAACAGACACGGTGCAGATGGGATGCCGACAATGAAGTAGGTTACAGCAGGGAACAAACCAGAAAGGGTCCCTGCCCCCATGTGCAGCTTAGGGCTCCTGAGCCAGGCAGGCCTTAGTAAATATATACAGAGATAGACACGTCATGACAAAGTTTGATAAGGTCTGAGAAGGACATGATGGTGGGACAAATTCAAACGGGGCACCTGTCTGTAAAGTTTGTTTAAGCTGAGATGTGAATAGAGTTCTCCACCCACGGAGTAGAACAGAGTAGAACGGTGTAGAACGGTGTAGAACAGTGGGGTGCAGAGCGGTGATTTTCTAAGCAGAGAGAATATGCGGACGGGCAGTCAGAAGTGGGAAGAATGTGGTGTGCTGGTGGAACTGTGTTTCCTGCCGGGTCAGCCGAAGCTGACAGGAGGAGCATGGGGCTTCTGTCTGACTCACCCTTGACCCCTCAGCCCCCCTCGGCCAAGCTGTGGAGCCTCCTGGAACGTAGGGTTTCCATCTTCACGGCAGAGGATGAGGTCTGTCCCACTCTCCTCCCAGAGATGCTGCGCGTGCGGATGGAGTGAGCTAGAACGGCCACCTCCTAGAGCCCCGATCAACCTGGTTTTATCGTAGGGGCCACCCCGGGAAAGTACATCAATGTCGTCTTCTGGGCTGGAAGATGCCAGTCGGATTTTAGCCCAGTCATGGCCACTGCAAGCTGTTTCACCCACTCAGTGATGGTACCCACTCAATGATGGTGTTTGCTGACCAAGAGTTGTGTCTACTGATGACTCTCAGTCTCCACGATCGCTAATCTTGACGCATACAACAAATGCTTGCGGCCACTCTGCCCCCAGCGCCCTCCATTTATTTGCTTCGTGTGGACTGGTTGCTGTCAGATTTCCGCTGAGAAGGACAGTTTGAGTATGAAGATGGAATGCTTCGCTTTACTCCACGGTAGCACGTCTGTTCTTGGGGTCAGGATTCATTCACTCATTCATTCGGTAAACACTCGAGCACCCATTACGTGTCGGCACAAATTCTGAATTATGGTTCTCTCTTAATAAATCTTATAGGGTTTGTATTCCAGAATATTTTCTGAGATTCATATTTATAAGGCTCAAGAAACCTGTTTATCAAGGAAAACTGGGGGACTGATGGCTAGTGCACAGCAATTCACAGCTCCGCTGGAGAATTTCCCCAAGTAATCAGGAGCACCGTCCGCATTCAGGGTTTCACCGCTCGTTGTTCAGCTACATCTAGTCTTTTGTCAGGCAAGTTTTGTTTTGCAGCATCTCGGGAGGGCTTCTCTCCCTGGAGAGAATATCCAGCGACCCAGGGCTGGATGGTACATGAGAGCCAGACCTTAGTTCCCTGACATCCAGGGGATTTTGAATACGGAAGCACAGCTGGGAGAGCCGTCGGCTAGATCCCACCAAGAAGGACTGACGCTCGAGGACACTGTCGCGTGGCCACATCCCCAGGAGAAAGCCAGGCTGGGGGAGGAGGAGGCGGTTCCAGGACCCAGCTCTCAGCCCTAGGGCGCTCGAGAGAAGACGTTGGAGGCAAATACGTGATGCCCACTCACCATCCTTGAGATATAAGTTAAGGGGAGGTGCTTCTTTTATTTACTGCTGCGTCCTCCGCCTTTCATGGCCACCCCACGCGTATCTTAATGTGCCAGCGGTCCCCGCCTGAGTACCTCCTGACATTTAATGCATCCTGGTGACAATTTTCCCAGCGGTCACCAGATCCTGAATTGTTTTAACGAACCATTCCGTTTGCCCGCCCATGCTGCCGCCTTACCCGAGTCGTAGCCCAGATGCGGTCTCAGCTCATCGTCGTGGCTCAGTGGGGACGAGCCAGCACCGTGCTGTTCTTTGTTTTCCTGAATCCGTGGTTGGGGCATCTGCAGATTAGCTAATGGAGGGCGCTCTGTCTTGCCAAATGTTAATGGTGTACGATGTGATCATTCTGCTGACAAATGCAAACAGGTTTCATTCTGACTTGCGGTACAAGTAATCCCTCAATTTCGCAACCTGGGAACAACAGATTCGGTTGATGTTGATTACTGCATTTCTGGCTTCTTCCGGTGATACATTCTTTCAACTGCAGCTTTCGGGGGACGTGTCTATGATGTTGTCTCATTAGCGCCCTAATGACAGATCCGACCGATTCCGCGTCTCCAGTGCACCATCTGAGAGCCGCAGATGAATCTGTTAGAGCAGTTGCTGCGAGCACGTTTCTGCTTCACTCGGGTCTGCTTTGAGAAGTCTCTTTCTCCTCTTCCAAAGTCACAAGAAGCTTGGAGGTCTCTGAGGTGACGCCACACCCTCGTGCATGGCTTCTTGGTTCAGTGCAACTCACGGAGGCGGTGGCTTTTCGTTTTCACCTTGGGTTCATCTTAATAGCCTAGGAATTTTTGCAGAAAATGTCATTTTGCACACACACCCACTTCTGCAAATATATGTAAAATGTGCCCCCCCTCCCCCATGTGGCTCTCCTTCTGACGTTTCTCCCCAAATTTTAGTAAAAGAACTGTTTAAAATTACATAAGAATTTGGCATGAAATGCCACACTTAAGGAGCCCACTGGTAGGTCTCCGCTTGATGGCCTCTAAATTAATAATGAGGAATTCATTAATTTATATTGCGTTTCTACTACCGTCCTGGGCCCTGGAGGGACCAGAGTGAGCAAAAACATTCCCCGGGGAAACTGTGAGCTGGTGACAGAGACAGAATGATGGCAACGATGGCAGAGACTGAGGGGGACAAGGCCCACCTGGTATAGGCCGGCCAGGAACAGGGAGCCCCGAGGACGCGCTCCCGGGCCCCCCGGGCTGCCACAAGTGACAGGAGGCTTCCCTGCGGGAATGCTCTGTGTGCAACGACCTTCTGAAGGGAGCACCAGGCTGAACATGGGTGCAGATTTGCAGTCTCCCAGGGGACGCGCAGAGGCCCCGGAGGAAGGGGGGCAGCGTGGGGACAGAAGAAGGCAGCGTGGGGACCGGCGGAGCCAAGGGGCTGGGATCACACGACCCATTGGTCCTGTCGAGCACTTTCCTCTTCATCCCGGGAGCAGACAGAAGCCGGAGAAGCAATGAGTGGGGGAGACACAACCAGGTCTCCAGGTGGAAAACAATGGCTGCGTCATGGACTGGGGGAGTTTCAAGATGGCAGGCGCAAGGCTCAGCTGGGAGCTTTCTTAGGAGCCCCGGAAAGACACAGCGGTGGCCGGGGCTTGGGGGTTGGTGGGAAGAGGGGAAGATTAACACGGACTGAAGACTTTTAGGAGGCAAGATGGGCGGGCGGGACTTGGTAGCAGAGGTAGGGGGAGAGGACATGTTGAGAGTGCTCCCCCGTGCTCGGCTGGTGTGACATTTGCCAAAACAGGCCACACAGAGAAAGCACCTGGTTATAGACAAGGATCATGAGTTGGAGGTGCCTTCAAGATACTTGAGTGCATCCTTTGGTCTTCTTTACAGAGTTCTTAACCCTTAATCGAGTCCTGGTAGTGTTATACATACATATCTGCTCCTGATACACAGCAGCGGGCCTTGGCAGCCAAGATTCGGGGTTGGAAAAGGAGAGGCAGGAATTCCCACTGTGGAGAGAGCTCGTACAGAGGGGTAAAGCCTGTGCTCCCCGCACACCCACAGGGGACCGAGTGGAGCCCAGCAGGCATCGGTGGGTCACATCGTTTTAGGGGCCCACTTCTCCCCTCTACAAGTTCCCAAGAGGAAGTCACTCCTGGCAGCGGGAAGGGAGGAAGCAGAGAGGGGGACCAGGGAGCAGAGAGAGGGCCCCCCTCTGGTTCCGTCTCCTTCTCGAAGCAATTCTGCTCGCCTGCGTGGTTGACGCATGGGCACGCTCCACCCCTGAGGAAGAGGCCAGCAGTCTGGGGAGGGAAGTTTACGTGGGAGGGGACATAGGGAGCCGGCCTGTGGCCGAGGATCGAGCTCTGCTCTTGGGGGCGGGGGGGGGGGGGGCTATCGACCCTCCGGCGGGTGTTCTGATCCACTTTGGTCTGAGCCGAGCGTTCTCCCCTTGGCGTCCAGTAACAGCCAACCCCCTCCGGTTCCAGGTTAGATGGTTTCCACCTCCATCCCTTAGTCCGAGTTGTCCCCCCTGCCTGGGATGCACCGCCCCCTGCCCTCGCCGGCACCCCTTCCCCATCCCGAGCGTGGCCCAACACCGCTTCCTTGGGGCCTTTCCAGCCTCCACCTCCTGCTGTCCCTCCGGGTGGGTTTTCGGGGCTGCGGGTATCTGTGGGCACTGCATGCCACCAGCTTCCAGAAAGCGCCTCTGTGCCACCTCGCCCGTGCCCGGCTCCCGGAGTTTGTCAAGTAACCGAAGGCGGTCTCGGTTGGAGGCACAAAAGCAGAAAAGGCAGCTTTAAGTCCGCGTAAATCTTGCTCCGCGTAACAGCGATGCCCAGAGACCCATCTTTTCACTCTCACCCAGTGCTCACGGCATGGGCAAGAGCAAATGACAGTGCGGCCGGAGGAACGCGGGGACAGCCCAGCGTGGGGCCTGGAAGTGAGCCCCGCCCGGCCCAGTTTCTCCCTGCAATTTCCGGGCGACCGAGCTTGAGAACAAGCCGAAGTAAGAAAACACAGGAAGACTTCTCCTTGGGGTAGGAGTCTGATAAAAACATTCACTGGGAACATCACTACACTCCAAACATGAGCCATTTTGCGGGCACGATCTCATTCAGTCCTCGCCACAACTCTGTGAAATGGAAGCTATTATCATCCTCGTTATAGGGAGGAGGCACAGAGAGGCTAAGTAACTTGCCCCAGGTCACACAGCGAGAGAGTAGGAGAGCCAGATGCAAACCCAGGCTGCCCAGCACCGAGCCTGTGCTCTGCTGTGACTTTCGCAGGAAGGGCAGTGACGAGGACGTGTTTGAAAGTGGGAAAAGGCTTTCCTCCAGGCCTGGAAGCCCCTGTGTTATTAAAATCATATTATAATAACTCACAAGACTTTCATTATGAAGGCTGATGTGGTCCCCAAACAATGCAAGCAAACGCAAGCACTAGTTAAAAAAAAAAAAAAAAGAAGGGGGGGAGAAGAGAGAGAGAGGAGGGAAGGAGAGGAGGGAGGAAGGAAGAAAAGGCAGATGACAGATTTCCTTTCTTAGGGAGGGACTGGGGCTCCTAGGAAAGGTGAATGAGGACTTAAGCCACCAGGGAGCCCGGACTGGGGTGGGCATAGGGCAGAACAAGGCAAGCTTCCTCTGGATGAGACCGTAGAAAGGTATGAGGACATCCAAGTGTGGAAGAAAGGTCAGGATCTCTGAAGATAAGGAACATGCCAGAACCGAAAGGAGGAGACTGGGAAGGAAGAGTGTATGTGTTTCCCCTGTGGGCACAAGCACGGGGAGCCTGGCCGACCGGGGAGAAGGGTGTCATTAGAGAAGTCTCTGAGAGCTGGTGCTGGAGTCTTCGGGCGCATGCGTGCATAGAGCATCACTCGTCTTATTCTCCCCCACCTGCCTCTGTCCGTGCTCGCCTCTGCACCAGCCAAGAGGGTCGCGGGTCCCGGGGTACAGCGGGGGAGGCGAGGTCCTTCCCGGGTACAGCGTGCGGTCCGGACACTGAATGATTGCCAACTGTGGTAGGGGTCATGCCGCCCAGCACTCACGTATGACAGCTCATCGATGCCCACAGCAAATGAGATACTGTAAAGAACTTCCAGGGGCGTCTGGGTGGCTCAGTCGGTTGGGCATCCGACTTTGGTTCAGGTCATGATCTCACGGTCCGTGAGTTCAAGCCCCGCGTCAGGCTCTGTGCTGACAGCTCTGAGCCTAGGGCCTGTTTCAGATTCTGTGTCTCCCTCTTTCTCTGACGTTCCCCCATTCATGCTCTGTCTCTCTCTGTCTCAAAAAATGAATAAACGTTAAAAAAAAATTAAAAAAAAAAAGACCTTTCACACTGCAGACAAGGAAAAGAGGCTCGCAGAGGTCGAGTTGCCTGCTCGAGTTCACAGAGCTAGAACAATCCAGCAAGTGGCGGATGTGAGGTCCAAATTCCCACGTCTGGCTCACAGCCACATTCCGAACTGCTGTGCTGAGCTGTCCCCTGCTCTCCTGCCTCCCTGCCCAGGGCCACGTTCAGACCCACTGTCCCATGAAGCCTGCTGGAAACTGGAGCCAATGAGGCAGGGCAGAGACTGAGTTCAGCTCAAGGAACGAGAAGCCTAACATAATTAAATGCCAAGGGGATGAAAAGACAGTGAGTTTAGTTCCGCCGTGGAGGGGGACCGTCGTAAAATTCAGAGATTTTCTTTGGAGTTAGATGCTTTTCACACTACCATGTCATTTGCAGAAGAAGGACGTGGAAAACATTCTCAAATTTCCAATTTCCTGTTTCGAGACTTGATGTAAAGGATAGGCACCAGCAAGGGGAGACGACAATGAACTAGAGAAGGAGGCTGACGTAAGGCAGAGATACGTCTTGGCAAGGGAAGGAGCAGAGAGGTCCTGACCCCGAGATACACACACGGTGGGGGCCCCACCAAGCCGGCGGTGTTGGGGGAGCACTGTGTCCACACCAGATGCACAAATGGAGGGAAATGTCCCCGGGAATGAGAAAACGCTGTCACCGCAGGCGAATAGGGACCTGTTAGGTGGAATATCGTGGAAGAGGTCTTGGTTGAGGAAGACAGGGCCTTCCATCATCAGAGAGGAAAGGAGGGTAAATAAATCTGATGTGGGCAGGCAGCCGGTGAGTTACGAGTTCCTTGGAAGGAAACCAGACAGGTCTGAGGTTGTCTCCACGGATGACGCAGGTGAAGGGTTGCGTTTTAATTGATGCATGATAAATCAACAGAGAGGTGCCAGGGGTCAGTACAAGTGCAAAACAGCACAAGTTCAAAACAGTACAGATACAGTGCAAAAACAAAATGAACCCCTTTGTAAAAGGTGTGGACTAGGGTACAGGAAATACCATGGACCGAGATGCATATACGTATATAAGCAGACGTGAAACCACGGCCATGCTTTACGGTAAGAGCCACTGCGGCTGAGCCAAAGCGTCCCTTACGAAAGGGACGAGGTTACGTGGCCAAGGTCAGGCTCCAGGAAGTTCTTTGTCAACCAGTTTCTACCGGGCCTTTCGAGCTGCGTAACAGAAATTTGATATTTAAAAGACCAGAAGTCCAATCAAAGTAGCCAGATCAGGGGAAAAGATCATGGGGGTTTTTATTTTTTATTTTATTTTATTTTTTACTGTGGTAAAATGCACATAACGTAAAATCAACCTTTTTAGCCATGTTTAATCGTACAGTTCACTGGCACTAAGTACATTCGCATGGCTGTGCATTATCTCCAGACCTTTTTCATTCTCCCCAAACCGAAACTCTGTACCCATTAAATGGACTCTGTATTTCTCTTCCCCGGTTTCTGGTAGCCTCTATTCGACGGTCCGTCTGGATGAATTTCACTGTTCTGGCTACCTCCCAGAAGTGAAATTACAATCTTTGTCCTTTTGTGTCTCCTTCTTTCACTTAGCACAATGCCCTCAAGTCTCTTTCGTGGCGTAGCACGTATCAGAATTTCATTCCTTCTTAAGGCTGAATAACATTCCATCACATGGACAGACCACATTGCGTTTACCTACTCATCCACCAATGGACAGGGGTGGTTTCCCCATCCTGGCCGTTGTGAATAATGCCACTGTGATCACTGGTTTCCAAATACCTGTTCGAGTCCTTGCTTCCAATTCCTTTGAGTAAACACCCAGAGTTGTATTGCTGGATCATATGGTCACGCCACGTTTAATTTTTCAAAATTTTTAAATTTCATTTATTTATTTTGAGAGAGAGCGCGTGCGCTCAGGAGCAGGAGAGAGGGGGAAAGAACGAGAATCCTAAGCAGGCTCCGCACTGTCATTGCAGAGCCCAGCTCGGGGATCGAACTCACCAACTGTGAGATGGAGATCGGAGCCAAAATCAAGAGTCAAACGCTTAACTGACTGAGCCTCCCAGGCGTCCCCGTGTTTAATTTTTTTAAAACCACCATACTGTTTTCCCCAGCAGCTGCACCATTTTATATCCCCACCAGCCAAAGCATAAAAATTCCCATTTATCCACAGCCTCGACAATATTTGTAGTTTTCTGGGGAATTTTTTTTTTCCTTTTTGAGTTTTATAGTAGCCATTCTAAGGGGTATGAGGTGGAAACCCGTGGAAAAGCATGGAAGTTATGTCTTTTTAGATCATTAGAGAAATTTAGTATTCAGGTTGTACCAAATTCAATTCCGGTCTGAGAATCTGGGTATCCATATTCCCTTAAAATCTAGAAGCAATGACTAGCCTGGGGCAGAATTTCACAGTTTACAAAACACTTCCAAATGCCTGGTATGTGTGCCCGCAAAATAGAATGAGGAATTTTTTTTTATAATAAGGACTATTGGTGGGTTGGGTGGGATTATTGTCGTTGTGTTGTTATTGTCTTCATTGTAAAGTTGGGGAAACTGAGGCAGTGAGGACACACAACGATTTCCCAATGCCTCACCGCCAGTGCGTGCGAGATCCAGGATTTGCTTTTAGGCCTGTTCTACTACATGTCATATGCCTTCCCCTACACCATGCTCTAGGTAAATCCCAACACTTAAACAAATCCTAGAAATATGGTTTGTACATATGGTTCTATGTAAATATTTGTATATGATTTATATGTGCCCAAGTACACACACATACACATGTGCCTATTCTGGGCCTGGGGTAAACTCTTAGTTGTAGGATAACCAGTCTCTCTCTCTCTCTCTCTCTCTCTCTCTCTCTGAATTGGTCAAGATAGTCCATTAGATAATTAACTGTGAACCAATTCTGAAATAAACTTGAATAGAAAATCTGTGATAAGTAGGAGGGAGCCTATATGTAAAGCGTGTTCATGCTTTATCAAAGGCACCGTGCGTGAAAACAGGTACTGACACCAAATATTTCTACTCATTTATTAAGTTACCAAATTGCAGATGCCGCCAGGCCACACAGGGGAAAAACGAGGCCAGGCAAACAAAACGTGGCTGCAGGATAGAATCAAAGTTTGGTGGGGCGTCCGGCTCCTGATTTCAGCTTGGGTCATGATCTCACAGTTCAGGACTTTGAGCCCCACATCGGGCTCCGGGCTGGCACTGGGGGACCTGCTTGGGATTCTTCCTCTCCCTCTCTCTCCGCCCCTCCTCTGCTCATTCTCACTCTAAAGTAAAATAAACTTAAAAAAAAAAGCAAGTTTGTTCGATAAGTCGGGAGCTGCACGTGGCCCAGGGCTTCTTCGAACCCTTTCCCTCCCTCCCTCCCTGCCTCTGGCGCCCCCCCTTCAACCCCTTCCCCTGGAAGAACAGGTATATAGTAAGTAACAAGAGTGAAAGCCAAGTGGGGGGATAAAAGGGAAAAGGGACCGCTATTGTCGTCCTGCAGGCATTATCTAGCACCTTGTGCTTTGCAATGGGTTCGAGGTCCTCTAACCAGCTCTCACACGGGGGTCCCTGCTGATTTCAGCAACACTGGAGGGTTCATTTCGCTGTGGATCAACGGCATCCATGGCCCTGGATCCTGCAAATTCAGGAAGAATTTTCTTTAGTTCACTGTACCTGATTAATGGAAAGGCTCTACTTTGCTTCCAAGAGGATAATAAATATTAATTAATTTGCAGTAATCTTACTAAACAGTTTTATAGTAGCCTCATAAAGCATAATTAAGATAACACACTAAAAGACTATATCAATACTAGGTATTATTATCTTGCTTCATTAATTTTCAAAAATACAGTGTCTAAGCAATATCTTAATCACCTGGGTAAGAAGAGTTCAGCCATAGCTCTTTCCAAGGGACACTTTCCAAGGGACACTTTCCAAGGGACAAGGGGAATTAGTAGGTTTCTGGATTGGGGAGCAAGGGTGGAAGAAACGAGCCAGTGACCATCTGCCGTTCGTCCACACTTCTCGTAGATATTGTGGCAGCCAATCATCGGATGAGGAGACTGAGGCTCAGAGAGGCCCCTAGCTGCAAGGTTACGTGACGAATGAGTCGCAGAACCCGTTCCCTACTCCCTGGAGGAGAAGATCCTAGGCTCCTGGAAGGCGCTGCCTTTTCCCCACCACATGCTCTCAGCCAGAGCCCTGGGAAGCCCTTCTCTGGAGAGACCCAGGGAGCATGAGAGGCACGAATGTGTGACGATGGAGTGTGATTGAGTGATTCTCCTCAAGGGTATGAAAGGTTATTTTACAGAAGATGGTTATAAGCTTTGCTTCGTTGCCTTTCAGGGAAGAAAACGAAGGGCGTGAGAGGAAATGGAAGCCTCAGGGATTTGGAGCGGATAAGGAGGACTTGGCAAGGAGAGGAAGTTCAAACGCCCCTTGGTAAGCTGCTGGAATAAAATGGTCTCCTCTGTTGGTGCTGCCTCACGTATTCTAGACAAGAGGGGAGAGATGCAGGTGTGCAATTCGTTCTAAGCCCAGGTCGCGGAGGTTTGCAGCTATTGGAGAAGAGAGGGGAAGGGAGCCACCCTCGCTGTACAGAGCTGTGGGCGATCCACAGGAAAAGCCCCCCGAAATCCCAAGGAACGTCAGGGGCCTCTTGTCTTATGCAAGAATCAGCTTATTGCCTCCCAAGTGATAGACTGTGGATGTACAACAAAGGAGGAGAACGTGTCGTTTTTTGCAAATGTCCTGCTTAAAGTCTCCATTGGTTCGGAAGTTATACTTCCTCTTTCCGGACGCATCTGGAGAATAGCACTGACATACCGTAAAATTCACTCACTTGTAAAATGTCCGGTTGGATGATTCGGGGCGAACGTGCACAGTCACATAACCTCCACCACAGTCACGACACAGAACATTCCATCCCTCCAGAAGTTCCCTGGGCTCTGCGGCAGCCCATCCCCCAGACTTGTGCAGCCTGGAGTCTTCTGTGTCTGAATTCTTTCATTTCGCACGTTTTGGGGATTTATCCACGTTGTTTCGAACAGCAGTCGCTTCCTCCTTTTCATTGCCGAGTAATATTCTATCGAATGGATAAACCACAATGTGTTTAACCGTATGGTGGACATTTGCGTCGTTTCTAGCTGGGGGCCGTTAAGAGTAATGCTACTACAAACATTCATATTCAAGTCTTTGTGTAGACTTACTTCATTTCTCTTGAGGAGATATCTAGACACAGTGTTGGTAGAGTAATCTGTCAAGTACACGTTCAACTTCAACGAAGCCACCTGTTTTCCATTTTCCATTTTCACCAGCGATATAGGAATGTTCAATTTGCTCCGTGTCCTTTCTAACACTTGGTGTCCCCAGGTGTTGTTGAAGCCATTCAAACGGTTGATTAGCGGTCTCTCATTGTGGTTTTGAATTGCTTCCCTGGGCATCTTTTCATTTGCTTCTTGGTTTCCCTTATAGGTTTCCTCTGGTGAAACGTCTGTTCAGATCTTTTGCTGTCTTTTAAAGAAAAGTTGGGTTGTTTCTCTTTCTAATTTTTATTAGCTGAGTCGTAAGAGTACATATTCTGAACACCACCTCCCTTGTGAGATACATGTTTCACAAATATGTCTTCCCAGACTGTGGCTTTTCATTTTCTCAATTTTGATGAAGAGCAAAAGCGTTCTTTTCTTTCTTTCTTTCTTTCTTTCTTTCTTTCTTTCTTTCTTTCTTTCAGGTTTTTTTGTTTCCTTTTTAAGAAATCCTTATTTTTCTACCAAAGTTCACAGAAGTTTGTCTCTGATATTGACTTATAGAAGTTTTGGAGTTTTACGCTCAGTGAAGTCTACAACCTATTTTACATTAATTTGTAGAGATGAGAGACAAGAGCTGAGGTTCAGTTTTTCCGTAGGACCGTCCACTTGTTCTAGTACCAGGTATTGAAAAGACCAAAAGTTCACCTTGAATCACCTTGGTCCCATTACGTAAAAACAATTAACCGTATAAATAAGAGTCTTGGTCTGTCTGTCTATGTTGATGCCGATACGAGACTGTCTTGATTCCTGTGACTTTATACGAAAGAGATCAGGTAGTGTGAATCCTCCAACCTTGTTCTTTTTTAAACCATCGTTTGGCTGTTCTAGGTCTTTTGAATCTCCATACAGGTTTTAGAATCAGCTTGTCAATTTCCACAACAAAGACCTGCTAAGAGTTTGAGCAGAATTTTGTTGAATTTGCAGATCAATTATGGGGACGCTGACATCTTGACAATACTGAGTCTTCCAGTCCTTGCACATGTTGTTTATATCTTGTCTTTGCTTTATATGTTTAAAGTTGCCTTATCAAAAGTTTGTAGTGTATGGGTCTTGCACATGTTTTGTTCAATTTCTTCCTGAAGACCCTGTCATTTTTAGACTACTGTAGATGATATTTTAAAATTTCATTTTCTAATTGTTCATTGCTAGTCCGTAACAAATATCATTGTCTCTTATACTGACTCTCCTGTTTGGCGATCTTACTAAAATCACTGATTAGTCCTAGGACCTTTTTGGAAATTCCTTCAGCATCATTTTCTACGTATACAATCATGTGTTCTGAGAATAAAAATGGTTTTACTTCTTCCTTTCCAATCTGTGTGTGTGTATGTGATTGCTCTTGCTGGCTAGAATTTCCAATATAATGTGGAATAGAAGTGGTAAGAGTGGACATCCTTTGGCCATTCCTGATCTCAGAGGGAAGTATGCACTATTTTATCATTAGGTATGATATTAGGTGTAGATGTTTCATAAATTCTCTTTGTCAGCTTAAGGAAGTTTCATTCTCTTGCTGGCTTGCAGAGTTTTCAGAAATTGAAATTTATCAAATGCTTTTTCTGCTTCTGTTGGGATGATTATACAGTCTTCTTATTCTGTTAATATAATAATTTATAGTGACTAATTCTCTAATTATAAATCAATGCTGCATCCCTGGTATGTGTGGGTTCATCCGTTTGTTACTCTGTTGGGTTTTCTAGTATTCGTTAAGGAGTTTTGCTTATATGCTCATGCATGATGTTGGCTCATATGTTCTTTTTTTCTTCAGATGTTTTTGTCTGGCATTGATATCAGGGTAATTCTGGCCTCATAAAATAACTTGGAAGCGTTCCACCATCTTGTATTTTCAGAAAGACTTCCTATAGGATTGGCATTATTTCTTCCTTCAATATTTGGTAGAATTTATCAGCAAAGTCATAAATGTCTCGAATCTTATTTGCAGGACTGATTTCGATCAAGAATTGTCAAGAATTGAATTTTATTCACGTTTTTATTTCTTCTTGAGGTTTTTTTTTTAATATGAAATTTATTGTCAAATTGGTTTCCATACAACACCCAGTGCTCATCCCAACAGGTGCCCTCCTCAATGCCCATCACCCAGCCTCGCCTCCCTCCCACCCCCCATCAACCCTCAGTTTGTTCTCAGTTTTTAAGAGTCTGTTATGGTTTGGCTCCCTCCCTCTTTAACTTTTTTTTTCCTTCCCCTCCCCCAGGGTCTTCTGTTAAGTTTCTTGGATCCACATAAGAGTGAAAACATATGGTATCTGTTTTTCTCTGCCTGACTTATTTCACTTAATACCCTCCAGTTCCATCCACATTGCTACAAAAGGCCAGATTTCATTCTTTCTTATTGCCACGTAGTATTCCATTGTGTATATAAACCATAATTTCTTTATCCATTCATCAGTAACTGAGGGCTTTCCCCCTGAGATCAGGAACATGACAGGGATGTCCAGTCTCACCGCTGTTGTTTAACATAGTGTTGGAAGTTCTAGCATCAGCAATCAGACAACAAAAGGAAATCAAAGGCATCAAAATTGGCAAAGATGAATTGAAGCTTTCACTTTTTGCAGATGACATGATATTATACACAGAAAACCCGACAGACTCCACCAAAATCTGCTAGAACGGATACATGAATTCAGCATAGTCACAGGATACAAAATTAATGTACAGAAATCAGTTACATTCTTATACACTAACAATGAAGCAACAGAAAGACAGATAAAGAAACTGATCCCTCTTCTTGAGGTTTTGATAACCTGTGCCTTTCAAGGAATTTGTGCGTTTCACCTGCTGTCGCATTCTTTGGTGTAAAGTTGTTTGTATGAGTTCCTTATTGTTTGCTTAATAGCTGTGGAACCTTTAGTGATGTCTCTTCTCTCATTCTTCATGATAATCGGTACATCTGGTCTTCTCTCTGCTTTCTTGATCAATCTAGGTAGAAGTTTATTAAACTTACTGGTATTTTCAAAAAAATCAACTTTTGGTTTTAATTATTTTGTCTACCTTTTTTTGCTTTCAGTTTCATTGATTTCCACTCCTCATTATTTCCCGCTTTCTACTTACTTTGGGTTTAGTTTGCTCATCTATTTCTAGCTTTTTAAAGTGGAAACTTAGATTTACTTGAGAACGTTTGCTTTTCTAACATAAGCATTTAAAGGTATTTATTTTCCTTTAAGCACTGATTTAACTGCATCTCACTAATTTTAAGAGTTGTGTTTTCATTCTTACTCCATTTAAAATATTTTCTAATTTCTCTTGAAATTGTTTCCTAGACCCATGGGCTACTTATTTTATTTTATTTTTTTTAATTTTTTTAAAATGTTTTTATTTATTTTTGAGATAGAGAGAGACAGAGCATGAGCAGGGGAGGAGCAGAGAAAGGGGGAGACACAGAATTGGAAGCAGGCTCCAGGCTCCGAGCTGTCAGCTGTCATCACAGAGCCCAATGCGGGGCTCGAACCCACGAACTGTGAGATCATGACCTGAACTGAAGTCGGACGCTTAACCGACTGAGCCACCCAGGTGCCCCAAGGGTTACTTATTTTATTTATTTTTCTTTTTATTTTAGGGTGAGAGGGGCAGAGAAAGGGGGAGGGGATTTTAAGCAGGCTCCACACTCAGTGCTGAGCTCAAGGCAGGGCTCTATCCCGCAACCCTGGGATCACGACCTGAGCCGAAATCAGGAGTCAAACACTCAATTGACTAAGCCACCCAGGCACCCCATTGTGGGTTATTTACAAGTGTTAGTTTAATTTCCAGATATTTGGGGGATATTCCAGAGATCATTCTGCTATTGATTGCTAATTTAATTCTGTTGTGATTAGAAAACATAATATTTGCTCTTTTACACTTTAAATTTATTGAGACTTGTTTTATGACTCAGCATATGGTTTACCTTAGTAAGTGTTCCACATGTCCCTGAAAAAAAAAATGTACATTCCGCTCTTATTAGATGTAATAAATGTCAACTAGGTCCGGTTGGTTAATAGTATTGATGAAATCTTCCCATATCTTTACTGGTTTTATAAATCAACATTTAAATAGAGTGCTGAAATCTCCAACTATAATTGTGGAATAGTCTGGTTGTCCTTTTAGTTCTGCCATTTTGTTTGGTGTATTTTCTAACTCTGTTATTACATGGACCCACATTTATGATCATTGTATCCTCCTGCTGTAATAACCCTGTCGCCATTACGAATGATCCATTTTGGTCTCTAGTGATTCTCTTTGACTTAAAGTTTATTTCGTCTATCATTGATGTAGTCACTCCAGCTTTCTTATTCTTTCCTTTTGAATGGTGTATCAATCAAGGTGTGATTTTCAAAACAACAAAGAGAGGGACAACTGGGTGGCTCAGTCAGTTAAGCATCCAACTTCAGCTCAGGTCATGATCTCGCTATCCACGAGTTCAAGCCCCGCGTTGGGCTCTGTGCTGACAGCTCAGAGCCTGGAGCCTGTTTTGGATTCTGTGTCTCCCTCTCTCTCTGCCCCTCCCCTGCTTGTGTCCTCTCTCTCTCTCAAAAATAAATAACTCAGATTTTGGGACTCCTCCTCTTTGTGGTACCCTAAGCTTCCAGTTTCTCTGCCAAGTTCAAATTCTGGCCTCTGATGACTCCTGAACCTGCTTCAGGAGCCCTTACAACGAGCCTCATTTTTACCCCTGAGCAGCCAAGTGACTCACTGAGTTCCTGCTACACTGGCCCCCAGATGTCCCGTTTGGAGAATCAGGCATTGGGGGGGGGGCAGGTGACCCCCAAGAGTCGTTCCAGTTCTAAATAAACCCTAAGTAAACTCTAATAAATGTGTAAACTTTGGGGATCAGGGAATACCTCATTTCATCATCTGATGTCTTAAAGACGACATGCCCCTGCACAGTCTTATTTCTGACGGAGATCTATCTTGCAGGCACTGTTTTCTGACTGCTCATCAGCCAATGCATGTTGCTTAGATTTCCTCCTCCCCTCCCCCCCCCAAAGATCCAGGAGACCCGCAAAGCAGGAGGAAGAGATTGGCCTGATGGATTCTTTAGGTTCAAGGACATAATCCAAATCCCACTGATATCTCCTGGCTCAGCTGTATGCACCATGTAGATTGGGTCCGTTCATTGGCTGGTTTTAGCCTCTGGTGTTCACTGACACCCCATACATCATCAACAAAAGAAATTCAGTCTTGAAATTGTGTTCACTGACTTTATAAGTGAACTGAGAGTAGTATATTCCTCTCATCAACAACACGAATTCCAGGAATTGTGTTAAGAAAAACATACTGCGGTGGTAGCCTGAGCTTCTGATGTTTTTTGTATGGAGCATGGACTTCTCTGGCCCACCAAACTTTATTGTGCATTCAGTAGAAGAGAACAGAAATATCCTTCTACGCTTCTGCGGAATCTAATTGTTTGGAAACAAATATACCTGGAGGTAAATGAGTCCGAGCACTTCTTCCTTGCTTGGCAATTTACTTGTATTTGCCTATGCCAGGGACTCATAACTCAAAAATTCCCAAACGATTTTTTTTTTATTTTTTTAATGTTGATTCACTTTTGAGAGAGAGAGAGACAGAGCTCGAGTGAGGCGGGGGAGGGGCAGAGAGCGAGGGAGACACAGAATCCGAAGCGGGTTCCAGGCTCCGGGCTGTCAGCACAGAGCCCGACGTGGGGCTTGAACCCGTGAACTTCAAAATCATGACCTGAGCCGAAGTCGGATGCTCAACCGACCGAGCCACCCAGGCGCCCCTAAAAGACTCCCAAACAGTTTTGAAGGTTATCCACCGACTCTTTTCAAATGCATTGAAATGACCTTTTCTACAGTGCATTGAAGGCAGAATTACACTTAGGTTCCTTGAGCTGAGAGTGGGTGAAAGGCTGGGAGGGAGGTCGGGTGCATGAGGCTGGCGTCCTCTTTTGACAGGCTAAGGAAGAGCATTTCTTATTCCAAGCTTTTGTAAACTTAGTGGATAAATGTAAAAATATCATTGTAATCTCCAACAGGTAGCTCACAGGTTTAAACAGAAGTCCTGGGGGGGTGTGGGGGAGGGGAGAAGGCTTTATTTTCAGTTGCAAAGCACGTTTTGCAAGTGACAATGCATTTTGACACATTTTTTTTTTTTAACTTAGCCAAGGGTTTAGGCTCATGGCTCTTTACTGAGGGTGCAGTTCCTTCAAAATAATTTATTAGCACTAGTCACAAATATGTTATTTTACGTTGCAAAAGTTTGTAGTATTACAGGAGTACAATGATACATCCAGATGGTAGAAAAATATATAACTGTTAAAAAAGAAATGAAGAAGGGCTTTATAGGTACGACCTGGGGAAATGGTGTGTTTTTAAGGGATAAGAGCTATTTGTAGGACAATACCTACAGCAAAATCACATTTTGTTTTTCAAAAAGTATACGTGTCTACACATCCGTATCCTTCCAGAAAGATAACCGGAGAGATAAGCTCCAAACTATTATTAGTGGTTATCTCTCAGGGGTGAAATTAGAGGGACTGGAAAGGGAAAAATAGTCCCTTTTTACTTCCATATCCAGTGCGAGGTAGTAATGAGTTTTCTTTCCAGTGTTCCCTTTTATGTGTTTTGCAAATTAAAAATAAAAACATAGGGCACCCGGGTGGCTCAGTCGGTTGGATGTCCGACTTCAGCTCAGGTCATGATCTCACAGCTCATGAGTTCCAGCCCCGTGTCGGGCTCTGCCCTGACAGCTCCAAGCCTGGAGCCCGCTTCGGATTCCGTGTCTCCCTCTCTCTCTGCCCCTCCCCCACTCGCGCCCTGTCTCTGTCTGTCTCTCTCAAAAATAAATAAATACTAAAAATTTTTTGAAATAATAATTAAAGAATTGGAAATAATAATAAATAGTACAATAATAAAAATAAAAATGTTTCCAGAAGAAGAAAAACAATGTGAAGACTGGCAGGAGTCCTGAGCCCAAGGAATTTTCTGCCCTCACCTGCTTTCAAGACTTAGCATCGTGGTGCGTGCAGTGACCCAAATGTTGTACGTGCCTCTGGATAATCCACTTCTTACCTGGATGTTTCGGATCTGCATAACTAAGTATGCACATACACCCATAGCCTGAACGGTCCCTTGCACACACCTGGTCATACCTTTCTTCGACAGGACTCCTTTACGTCGTCTGTTATGTGCTGAACATCTCTGTTGGGCTTCCGAGCCTTGAAGGCAGACTTGGCTTTCAGGAGCTCCCAGTATCCAAGGCTGCGCAAGAAGGTGGACAATCATGTTTATGCCCAGAACAGACAGGGGAACAAGGGCTGTGACAGCCAGGAGGATGGACCAGCAGACTCCTCCTGGGTCAAGATGGGGAAGGTCCCATGAGGACGTGACATCTGAACTGCGTCTTTAAGATTGATTGGAACCTGGGGCGCCTGGGTGGCTCAGTCGGTGAAGCGTCCGACTTCGGCTCAGGTCATGATCTCGCGACCTGTGACTTCGAGCCCCACGTCGGGCTCTGTGCTGATAGCTCAGAGCCCGGAGCCTGCTTCGGATTCTGTGTCCCCCTGTGTCTCTGCCCTTCCCCTACTCACACTCTGTGTCTCTCTCTTAAAAATAAATAAACATTAGGGGAAAAGAAGACTACTTGGAATCCGTCAGGTCAAGGGTAGAAGAGAAGGACATTCTAGACCCAAGAGTTGGCATGCGTAGAAACACAAAGTCGTAAGGTCCTTGACATGATAGAGGCTCACCATTCCAGAGCACATGGTGTGCTGCTCTCAGAAATGACACCCTGAAGCCACAGGTTTTGAAATTGGGAGGAGCAAAACGATCAGGTCTATACTGCAGACAGGTAGCTCGGACCATAGTGTGGTGGGTGGTCAGGAGCGAAAAGTGCTCTGCTGACTTCAGGAGACCTGAAGGAGCCCTCCGCGGAAGCAGTGGAGGCAAGAGGGTGTGGGGGCTGGGAACTCACATGAACGGCCTGGGGGTGAGAGGTACAACACGCAAGAGAAGGTTCTTGCATGGGAAGCGGGGGAGACGAGAACACTTCCAGCCAGGAGGTGGCCAGGGGTTCTCAGCCTCAGCGCTACCGACTTTGGGGCTGAGTAATTCCGTCCTGTGCGCTGTAGGATATTTAGCAGGAACCACGAGAGGCCAGTAGCACCCCCACCCCAGTCGTGACGACCACGTGTGCTCTCTCTCTCTCTCTCTCAAAATAAATACACAAACATTAAAAAAAAAAAAAAACAAAAACCGGAGCAAACTCAGAACGTTTGGAGGATTCATTCCTCTTTGCAGATAAACAAGGTCGAATGTGTTCCCTGTCCTGCCTAAGAAATACTGGCCTATTGGCTCGCTGCCCAATGCATCTTAGTGCTCGCTGGGGGGCTGTGTGTTGAGATATTACTAGAGAAGGAAGGAGAGGAAAGCCACTGGCTGGCTGGCCAAAGAGTCTCTCTGTCTCTCCCTCTGACTCTCTCTCTCTCTCTCTCTCTCTCACACACACACACACACACACACGCGCGCGCGCGCGCGCGCGCGCATCCATATACTTACATGTTCCACACACATGCACACAGGTGCACACATTGCTTTGATCCTGGACATCCATGAACTTGAACTTTTCCCCCCTTAAGGAAACCTTGCCATCAGTCCCGTTTTTAAGAGGTTTTGTGATTAAGGGATGAACCAGGGATACTTGTCCTAAATGAGTACAGGTTCTTTACCTGGTCAAGCCCAGGAGCAGAGCCCCCCCCCCCCCCCCCACCCCGGACATCGTTCTCGTTATTTGCCTCTGTGTTTTGGTAGCAAGTTAAAAACCGCTACAAATAACACTGAACTTCTGGTGAGGACTTCTGTGTCCCAGATGGTAGGCCAATGACTTTAAGTGTATTATCTGATTTACTTTTTACCAAAACAAACAAAACAAACAAACGACCCGAACACTACGACGTAGGTGTTATCATGATCCCTATTTGGCATCTGAGGACACTGAGCCACCAAGAGGTTAAGACACTGTTCAAGGTCGTACAGCAGGAACGGGGGTATAGTTGGGATAAATACTCAGGTGAGAGTATTTATGGGCCAGTAAAGCGACTGGGCGGCCCAGTCGCTTCAGCGTCGGACACTTGATTTCGGCTCAGGTCATGACCTTGTGGTTCATGAGATTGACCCCTGCATCAGGCTCTGCGCTGACTGCTTAGGATTCTCTGTCTCCCTCTGTCTCTGCTCCTCCCCCACTCACACACTCTCCCAAGCTCTCTCTCTCTCTCTCGCTCTCAAAATAAATATAAACTTTAAAAGAAAAAAACTGAGGTTGAAGCTTACAACCTTAACCACCGTGTTTGTCTCCCAGACGTCTGTCACACTTGTATCGGTCATCCATCTACTCTTTTCTCAGTAACCTCACCTGATGTCCTGGGGAAAGCCAGTCCATACGCTCCTGGTGGTGGTGGCTGTACCACGGGCTCTTGGGTAAGCCCAAGACGTACATGGAAACCAACCAGCTCGCCTCCTTCACCGGGCCTGGGGATGCTTTGAAGGGAATGTAGGCCAGTCAGAGCCAATAGTATGTGTGGGGGTTCCCTCTAGACTGTCGTAGCCCTGTTGGATTTGAATGGAGAAGCACCGAGTCCTGGGAGCTGCCTGTGCCTACCTGGGGACCCCCTGACCTGAGAAGTCATGGAGACCCGAAGAGGAAGCGAGGACCCAGGTCCTGGACACATTTCTGGACCCGGAATAGAAACCAGCCGACAGTAAGTTTTACCCCCGATTGAGTTCGTCACACGCACCAAAAAACTCCCTTGAAGTTTTCAGCTGGTTTGACCGGACTTCGCTGCCCCACACAGCTCGGAGTCCTGAGTGGTTGGTGGGTCCTCTCCCATGTGCCACCTGTGCGACACTACTTGGGAGGTCACCCCCTCTCCCTGAGACCAGGGGTCCTCCCCACTGAAGCAGAGGGAGAGCGCCCCCCAGAGCACGCCGTGCTCTGCCCACCACTGGCAAGAGCGAGGCCAGCGGGCAAGAGAGCGCGAAGGTTGGTTTTTCTCCAACTAGAGAAAAATCTCCCGACTTCCTCAAGTTGACCTTAATTCATTTCATTATAACATCACTTAAATATGTGCAAACGTAAATTAGATACGATCTCCTTATGTTTATAGCTTTTATACGTCTATAAAAACCAAAACAAATTTAAAGATTAAATACAAACAAAACCATAAAACCTATAAAAGTCCAATTAAAAGCATGGATTTAATGTGACAGATGATGTGGTGACAAAACCAAATCTCTGCAGTGTGGCTCTCCTCCCCACGGTTCCCCTGCAGGGTCCGGAGAATTCTGTGAATCGTACCCCCACGGTCTCCTGAGGAGGCCGTCCTCACCTCTGTCTGCCCCAGAAGCTTTTCTCAGTTCAACCCGCAGGAATCCTGTCTGTCCAGCACACCGTGACATTTTCTGGCCTTCTCAGTGCACACAGTCCTCTGTGCTTGTGGCCGGCCCGACCCCAACACAGTCCCGGCCACAGCTATAAGGGCAGGCGCTGGGGGCCCGTTGGGTCACATGGCATATTGGGTCCATAATATGCTGACCCAATGGATTTTTTAGGCAAGTATTATCAGAATAAAAGAACAACATTTTGTGAATTATTCTCAAGACTTAGAGGCATCCCAAGGACATGACCTTGAACTCTACTGAGAGAAACACAGGATCATAAAGAATCTGGAGCTTAAGACCAGTCTCTGAGCACAGCCACTGAAGCCATTGGACTTAAGGCAAGTTATTTCTAAGTCTCCATGTTTCTGTCTGTAAGCTGAGATTTAATAAAAATATCTGCCTCATAAGTTTGATAAGTCATATGCAATGAGGTAATGAATTAAAGCTCTATACTGGGTTGACTAGTGTCCCCCTAGAATTCAGGCTCATACCCGATTAGAGAACACTGTATTTTGATGCCTGGTGTCCTTAAAAGAAATGGGAGATTTGGACACAGAGACACAGAGAGAGAGGGACACACACACATGTCACGACAGGCCGAGATCAGAGAGACGGATCTACAACGCAGGGAATGCCCGGATTGCTGGCAATCGCCGGAAGCTGGGAGAAAGGCATGGAACAGATTCTATCTCAGAGTTTCCGGAAAGGATCCAAACCTGCTGACGCTTCATTTTTGAATTTCCGTCCTCCAAAACTGTGAGGCAATGAACTTCTGTGGTTTTAAGCCACTCTGTTTGTGACCCTTTGTTACAGCAGCCCAGGAAACTAAGCTCATCGTAAAGGTAAACAATATATGGCAGCTTTTTATCAGCCGAAGAGACTTTCAAGCATTTCAAGCAAGTGTCTGTGAACCTTTTCTCCTTCACTTCCAGCCCCTGGGTCTGGCCCCAATGTGAAGTTTGTAGCACCAGCAGCCAATAGAACACGGCACTTTATAGTTTACAAAGCTTTTCCCTACAGGTTGTTTCAGTTAATTCTCCCAGGTCGATAAAGTTAACAACTTTCGCACGTTGGCCAAGGAATCTTCTAGAGCTAATTGGATAAGTGCAATGTGGTATCTCAGACGAGATCCTGGAAGAAAAAAGGATGTTGGTGGAAACACTGGCAAAACTCAATTAAAGCCTGTGGCTTGGTTTATAGTAATACAACAGTGATAATTTCCTAATTTTGACAAATTTAACATGCTCCTGTAAGAGGCTGTCAGTTTATGGAATCTGGGTGAATAGTATATGGAAATTCTCTGTACTGTCTTTGCAACTTTTCTTGGAATCTCAAATTACCCCAAATAAAATCTGATTTTTAAAAGGCTAATTGGAAATACTCTGAGTTAGATCTGAATGCTTTGCTGAAATGTCACTGAGAAACCCTGGCAGATAAAAATATCTGACATATAGGGACCTGTGACTACCCTCACTTTTGCTCCCATATTTTTTCTTTGAAAAAGCTATCATCGGGGCACCTGGGTGGCTCGGTTGGTTAAGCGTCCGACTTCTGGTTTCAGCTCAGGTCATGGTCTCATGATTCGTGGGTTCAAGCACCGCGTGGGGCTCTGTGCTGACAGTGTGGAGCCTGCTTGGGACTCTCTCTCTCCCTCTCTCTCAGTCCCTTCCCCACTCGAATGCTTTCTCTCTCTAAATAAATAAATAAACGTAAATACATGTGTATATATAATATATTATATATATAATTATTATATATTATATGTATCATTATATAAATATATTTTTATATTTATTATATAAATATATAATATATAAATATTTATATTTATATTTATAAATATATAATATATAAATATTTATATTTATATTTATAAATATATTAATATTTATATTTATATTTATAAATATATAAATATATTTATAATATATTAATATATAATTATATATAATAAAATATAATATCAAATATATATTTTTATATATTTATATAATGATATATATAATGATTTTATATCTATGTATAGGCTATCATTATATTGTCCACTATTATTAAAGCTCCATATAGGATATGTGGAAGGTACATAAAATTTAAAGGAGGAATTAAAAAGCACCAACCATGGTCTCACCACCAAAAGACCATGAGTGTTTTAGTGCACCTCCTCACCATCTGTTTAGTTTGGGCTTTCTACACATGTGACCGTCCTCCTTCCCTCCCCCTAGTCACTTGAGCAGCTGGATGTTGCCAGAGAGCTCACTTCTGTGCTGGGAGAGCTGGGGGCGTGGCTAGAACTCACAGCCATGAATCCTAGTGGGCACCCAGCATGACCCTACTTTGTTGCTTCTCTATACTGAAACCACACACGCACACGCACACGCACACACACGAGAGGTCTCCTGTGTCATCCTCCTCTTCCCGTGACCAGCGCCACCAGCCCAGCCATGTGTGCCCCCGTGTCCTGCGTGCCCTGCTCCGATCCGAACACCTTCTCGGAGACGTGCCTGTCCTCTGTCTCCCGAGTCACCAACATCTCCTTCTTCGTTCCCAGTAGCGTGAGTAGGCTCCACTAGCTCCTAGCGTGGGGGAAAGACCCCCTGTGACCCACAGCCCCTCCAGCTTCACCATTTGTCCTTTAGAAGAGGATGCGGCTGTAGGGAACACTATTTTGTATTTTGTGTAGATTCTTTAGTTGTTCATCATCAAATGACCAAAACATATATATATAGAGTTATAAATCTGGAATCCTTTCTTACGTGTGCGGGGGGGCACGTTGGGGAGAGCAGAGGTGGGGGGGGAGAGAAAATCTTAAGCAGGCTCCACACCCAGTATGGAGCCCAACAGGGGCTTGATCTCACAGTCGTGAGATCATGACCTGAGCTGAAATCAAGAGTCGTACCCTCAACCGACTGAGCCACCCAGGCGCTCCTGGAGTCCTTTCTGTCAACACTGTGGAAAGTGCTGTGGGTACAAACAAGGAACCAAAAGACTAGTCTGTACGAAAACGCTATGGAGGAACATGGAAGAACATAACCATGGCCCAACTCTGAATAGCGTGCACGCTGAAGGGTGCATGTGTCAGCGGAGAGGTGGGCGGGAGTTGGGAAGCCTGGGGAGTTCTCAGAGGGAGACAATTGAGCCTGCCCTGGTTTTCCCGTAATGCTTTTGTATTGCATGTAACAGTTGACGAATCAATCTCACTTCATCAACTTGGGTTGTCCTTAGACAGCCCCCCCCCCCCCCAGAGAGGTATTCAAGAGGTAGGTGTTAGTGTCCTCACTTGCAGACAGTTTGGGATGGTTTGCCCAGGATCACACAGATAGACTCCAAACCCAGAAGGTCCAGCTACAAGGCTGGTGCTGGGCCCCTTGCCCCTCTCCCCTCCCCCACCTCCCCCACGCAGAGTAAATGTTCAAGTACGTCTCTGGGTTTGTCACCTCACTACACAGAAATGGCTAGAAGAACTGTCCCCAGATTTGAAGGGTGTGGTAAAGGTGGGCTCACGTAAGATACTGGCAACGTAGCCCATACAAGCTCACGAGAAGGGTCTACAAGGACACAGACCAACATCCCTCAGGGAAGTCAAAGCTGAGGAGTGACCAGGGGCTGTGTCTTCATCCAAAGACTGTAGGGACACCATAGACAGAGACAACAAACCGGGGGATGTGCCATGTCAGAGGCCCCAAGGATGCTTCCAAAGGCAGCATTGGGATCAGACTATCAGGCAGGCGAATCTGGCCTTCAGCCTAATGGAGGTGGGGGCTCCGGCTGGGGTTCAGTGAAAAGCATGTGAATTCATAAAATATTAAAATTGGAAGACTCTCAGGGATCATCTTGTCCCACCCACTCAGTGTATAGATGAGGAAGTGAATTTCCCACGGCCACACAGCCAGCTCAGAAGGGAGCTCAGACAACGTTCTTCTCCAGTATCACATGAAGCCTCTCGCCCACAGAGTATTACTAAAGAAATGCAACCTTATTTTCACGTACGTAAAGTTACGCGGAAAAAAATTATCACCTGCTCAAAGCTCTTAGGGAAAGAATTTTAATGAATAGGTTAAGTTACATTTTGTAGACAAATGGGCATTTTCTTCCCAAGGGCACTTGAAAGCAATCTACATATCTTCTTTGCTTTCCTTCTTTCCCCGTAGACTTTCTTAGCACACGCTCTCCAGGAATGCACAAAGGTAAGCCTCAGCCCAGTCCTTGCTGAGAATATCACAACCCCCAAATGACGGGGTCTGCTGAATGAGACCCTGCTGTCCCATGAACTAAGAAGACGTCACCGCTGAATGGCATGATCATTCATGACCATGCCGCATTTCCTGGGCAGTCAGTCACTTGACCCAGGTAAGGATGGGGACACAGGATGCGCTGGCAGAATGGGTGTAAGGTCTTAAATATTCTTCTGTGCTGAACTACCTGTAGCTGAGATTTTGTACCCTGCTCATGGCATGGAGTCAAGAGGGGTGCAGCCAGCAGCAGGGAAGTACCTGTCCACATGTCTGCGGGAGAACGTTCCAGAAGACGGTGGGGGGGCGCATATGTGGAGACAGCCTCACAGCTACTTCCTCTCCCCTATCACGTGGTGGCTGTTTTGCTGTCCCTCCAGACCTGCTCACCTGTCTTGATCACACCATCAGGATGGAGGCTATGTAGCTCTTCGTTAATAATTCTCGCAAAGGTCCTTTTTTAAAATAATTTATTTGTTTGTTTACATTTTATTTATTTTTGAGAGACAGAGAGGGACAGAACACAAGTGGGGGAGGGGCAGAGAGAGATGGAGACACAGAATCTGAAGCAGGCTCCAGGCTCCCAGCTGTCAGCACAGAGCCCGACGAGGGGCTCGAACCCACAGACCGTGAGATCGTGACCTGAGTCGAGGTCGGATGCTCAACCAACGGAGCCACCCAGGCGCCCCTTGTAAATGTCCTTTTTAAGATACTTGCACTGATGTTGCAAGAATGTGTTCCCCTTGGCGACTAGATGCCATGATTAGACGATCTTTTATGCTACATTAAAACAATGTTTTAATGGCAAATCAGACCCCTATCATCTCAAAAACAGAAGCAGGTCAACTGGGGCACCTGAAGGCTTGTTTCTGGTGGGGGGGAGTGGGGTGGGTGGTAGCTATTTTATGCCAAAATTACTAAAATCATAATGAGATCAAGAGTGAGGCTAACACTCAAAGTTTGGGGCCTGGTGGGTAGGGTTTTGGCAATACACATGTTTTTTTTCTTTTTTCCACTCATTCAATCCAAAATAACAGCCTTGAAAACCCCTCTGTGATGTTCACCGTGCTCTAAGACATGACAGTGGCCGTAATTCAAATTTATGGCTGGGTGTGTGTGTGTGTGTGCGTGTGTGTGTGCGCGAATGTACGCTTTTCTTTCTCTTCTTTAAACTAGTAATGAAGTTGTAAGCGCGGCACCTTTCATTACCTATTCATTAAAGATATGACATGAAAACAGTTTCCATGGAAATGGCTTTGTGGATTCTGAGTACATAATAAGAATTTCATTGTTTACACTACAGCACAGATAACTGACGGATGTTATTGTAGCTAGTAAAGTCTTACTTAGCTCCGTGAATGCGTGCAGGGGCACAAGGGCGGTGCGCGTGGTCCCCGACGCTCCCCCGCGCGCCCCGAAGCTCTCCCTTGTCGGTGGCCGTGACCTTACGGTGGGGAGGAGTGCTGAGCTACGCCTTTTCAACACCATGAAGCTTAAATATTGAAACATTCCAAAGAAAAGAGCCAAAATAGTTCCCTTCCACATTAACATGAATGCATTTAATGTAAAGGAAGATTTTTTCCTCTGCTAACGTTTGGGCTCTGACACAAGAGCCTGGGTTCAAATCTCGGCTCTGATGCTTATTAGGTGCAAGACCTCAGCCAAATGGCCTCGACTCTCCCTAAGCCTTAGTTTTCTTATCTGTGAAAGGGGAGTAATCTGCATATGTAATACATTACACATATTATAAAACATACATATAATCATAATTGTATATAACATAATGACTACATATACTTAGCACAGGATTGTCTTGAGGATTGGAGGAGAAACTCCATAAAGCATTCAGCAGGATGCCTGGCTCCTATAAAATGCTCCCTACCTGGGACACGGTGGTGTTGTCCTTGTTTACCATTAACAGGTTGAGAAAACTGACGGGGGCCCATTTCCAGGCTCAGCCAAGTGCCTTCTTCCTTCCGAGGGTCTCCCTGAAAGTGCAGCGGCCCCTCCCTGCTCCAAGCAGCGGCGGGAGGCACCTGTCCCCTTGCGGTCCCTTCCAGCTCCCGTCTGCCTTTAATGATTTATGGCTTAATCCCTCTCTCCGTGAGGCCAGGCCCTCCTGAAGGTCAGTGGCCACCCCAGCCTTTCCTATCATGGCCCAGGGCCCGGCACAAAGTAGAAACACCCCCACACATACACACAAAAGGGAAGGGGTTGGTTTATGAACAACTGAATTAATTAAAACCCACCCTGTGAACTCAACTCAGGAAGTGAGGATTTTTATTGCTTTAGTTTGGTTTGGGAGATGGCTGGAGCACAGAGAGGCCAAGATCTTTTTTTTTTTTTTTTAACAAATGTAAAAGGATGGAGGTGCCTGGGTGGCTCAGCCGGTTCGGCATCCAACTCTCGGTTTCGGCTCGGGTCATGATCTCACGGTTTCGGGGGTTCAAGCCCCACATCAGGCTCTACGCTGACAGCACAGAGCCTGCTTGGGATTCTCTCTCTCTCTCTCTCTCTCTCTCTCTCTCTCTCTCTCTCCTTCGTGCCCCTCCCCCCCTGCACTGTCTCTGTCTCTCCAAAATAAATAAATAAATTTTAAAATAAAATAAAAAATTAAATTAAAATATATAAAAGGATGCAGGAAATGCATGACCCAAGGCTGAAAACGAGTCCTTAATGACTAAGACACATGCAGTTTCTGGAGTATTCCCCGGCCACCGGTCCCGTGGGGCCAGGACGAGGGCCAGGACCAGGAGGCACCCAGCTGCCACCTTTCATGTGACATTCACTCACAGGGCCGTCCCCTGGCGGTTGAGCTCTGCACTCGAGACTTGCCCATCTTTACCCCAGACCCAGCCCTGCGTCCCGTACAGCCCGTGCACTTGGATCCTGGGTTGGTTCGCTCTGGGCTGTCACACAAAGCCCTCCTGCACCCTGTCACCTAAAGTCCTTTCCCTCCACTTCTGAGGCAAAAATCAGAATAGGGACAAGAACAGTCCCTAACACAGCAGACGGGGATGTCACCGGGTGACTCTGGCTGCTACACTTTGCAAAGGGATACCATTTGGCCCTTATTTATAAAACAGACATTAATCCAGTTCTGCACGACTGTAGCACAATTTACTCAAAACATGCCAGGAAGCCTTCCAGCCTATGAAAATCCGCGTCCCACCCTCTTCATCTGCACTGTGAATCCCGACTGCTGGCATCCAGATGAGAGAAAGAGATTCAACCATGAAGACGTGTTTGACATAAACCATGACTATAGAATAAGAATCGTAATTGCCAGAAGGATTCCTTGAATAATTAAGCCAGTTAGGGGTAAGGGGTACCGGGAAACAGAGAGAGAGAGGAAGGCAGAGACAAAGGACATCGTCCCTCGTCTGTTGTTTCACACAGAGGGCCCCCACTCATCATATTTCCAAGGTGCCCCAGGAAAGCAAAAATGCCTGGAGTCATCGTCATGCAGAAGAGCAGGTTGTAACTGGAAAACTGACTCTCAAATTTACGTGGAGGGGCCACTCGGGTGGCTCAGTCGGTTAAACATCTGGCTCTTGGTTTTGGCTCGGGTCATGATCTCACGGTTTGTGAGTTCAAGCCCCACACTGGGCTCTGCACTGTTAGCGTGGAGCCTGCTTGGGATTCTCTCTCTCCCTCTCTCTCTCTCTGCCCCTCCCCTGCTCTTGCTCTCTCTCCCTCCCCCCCTCTCTCCCTCTCTCTCAAAATAAATAAACTTAGGAAAAATACAAATAAAATTTACGTGGAAATGCAAAGGACCCAGCATATCCAAAACAACTTGGAAAAGGAGAATAAAGCCCAAACACAGAGATTGCAAGGCTTATTAAAAAGCTATAACTTCAAGAGGGTGTGGTTTTGGCACATAGAGATCAGTAGGACAGAACAGAGTCCAGAAATCAACCCAGGCATATATCAAATATACTCATCAAAGCATGTATCATTTGCTTTTCAATAAAAGGGCTAAGGTAATTTAAAGTGAAAAGCTTATAGTGTGACAACAATTGGATTTCCACATGCAAAAAAATAAAGAACCCAAACCCTTACCTCACATCATATACAAGACTTAACATGAAATAGATCACACATCTAAATGTAGGTGCTAAAATTTTTTTGAATTTTAGGGGCGCCTGGGTGGCTCAGTCAGTTAAGTACCCGACTCCGGCTCAGGTCACAATCTCACGGTTTGTGGGTTCCAGCCCCGTGTCGGGCTCTGTGCTGACAGCTCGGAGCCCGGAGCCTGCTTCTGACTCTGTGTCTCCCTCTCTCTCTCTGCCCCTCCTCTGCTCATGCTCTGTCTCTCTCTGTCTCAAAAATAAACATTATAAAAATGGTTTTTTTAAAAAAAAAATTTTTTTTTAATTTTAAATTTTAGAGAAAACGTAGGTGAAAACCCTAATGATGTGGATTTGCCAAAAATTTCTCAAACATAACAAAAATTAAAAGCCCACACTACATAATTTTTAAAAATCAGTGCATTGACTTCATTAAAATTTAAAACTTTTGCTCTTTAAAACACTCTTGTTCTGAACAAGAAAGGCAAGCCACAGACTGGGACAGAATATGTGTCAAAGCTCATCGGACAAAGCCTTGTCCCTAGAATATATAAAGAGCTTTTGAAACGGAATAATAAAGGAGACAACTCAATTTACATATGGGGAAATATTTGTACACCTTATCAAGGAAGATCTACAGGCAACAAATGAGGACATGAAAGACTGTGTGACATTATTCCTCGGTGAGGGAGGTACAAATTAAAATCACAACGGGATGTTATTACACACTCACCACAAGGGCTGGAAGGAAAAGGACCAACTGCACCGAGAGCTGGCAAGAATTCAGGAGAACAGAAATGGATCCTTACATGCTGTTGGAAGACAAAGGGATGTGACGACTTTTGCAAACACTTTCGCGTTTTCTTAGAGATTTTATTTTTTGAAGTAATCTCTATACCCAATGCGGGGCTCGAGCTCACAACTTGGAGATCAAGAGTCTCATGCTCTACGGACCGAACCAGCCAGGGACCCCCCCCCCGACATTTTTTTCAAAAAGCAAAGCGCATGCCTACCGTATGACCCAGCCGTTCCGTTCCTAGGTATTTGCCCCCCAAAATAGAGGCATACGCTCACGCAAAGATTGCACTCAAGGGGCACCTGGATGGCTCAGTCAGTTAAACGTCTGACTCTTGGTTTCCGCTCCGGTCACGATCTCACGGATCGTGAGTTCCAGCCCCACATCGGGCTCTGCGCTGTTAGCACGGAGCCTGCTTGGGCTTCTCTCTCTCCCTCTCTCTCTGCCCCTCCCCCGCTTGCTCTCTCTGTCTCTCTCTCAACATAAGCAAATAAACCTAAAACAACAAAGGCTGCACTCAAACATTTGTAGCAGCTTTGCTTGTGATAGTTAAAAGCTGGGGAAAAAATACAAATGTCTGTCACCAGGTGAACGTATAATCAAGTTGCAGGAAATCCATACTACAGACTCGGCGACGTGAGGGAATGAACTACTGATACGCTCAACAACATAGGTGGATCTCCACCATGATTATGCTGACAGAAGCAAGGCAAAAAAAAGAGTCCATACTGGATGAATCTGTTTGCGTAAGAGTCAGGGACATACATACACATCTGTAATGACACAAAACAGCTATGTCTGGGGACAGGGACGCAGAGAGGGTCGGGAGGACGGCTTCCTAAGGGGCACGGGAAGCTTTGAGGAAGACAGATTGGTTTGTCGTCTTGAGTGTGGAGGGTGAGTCATGGGTGCACACGCACGTCAAAACCCATCAGGCTACACGCTTTCCATACGCGTCACTTATTATATGTCAATTTTACCTTAATAAACTTGCTTCTTTTTTTTTTTTTAAGGCAAAACAAAGCAGTGAATGAGGGAGAAAACCAGTATCAGCCGTGGCCCCAAGATGGCGGAGGAGCTGCACGTACCCCACTGACCTTCCTCTTCGAAGCCCCCCAGCAGATGAGAGGCCAGCAGGAGCCCTGGGGGAACTCCCCTCACACCATCTCAGGAAGTGGATCCGAGCATCTCGGGGGTAGACCGACGGCCACTGGGATGTGCGTCCCGGTCTCCCCAGTGAAGGCGGCCTCCCTGCTGCCGGGAATGCTGTTGGCAGGAGAGCCTCTACCCGGAACACAAAGATGGGTTCGTGGCTCTGGGCTCCCTAAAGCTCCTCTCTGAATCCTGTGTTGGCAGGGACCCCCCCACCCCTTCCCTGGGGGACCAGGAGCTTGTGTCCCTGGCACAGCGGACAAATATCTTGTCCTTGTGACGCTATCAGGAAGCCGTTCGTCTGATGAAATGAATAGTCCACAGTTCCCGCTCCTGGGCCTCCAAACTCCACCCCAAACTCCTCACCAGGTCAACCTACCGTGTCTGGGCACTGTGGCTCTCTGCACACCCCTTGTCCCCCCCCCCCCAAAGGTCCTAGCAACAAAGGACAACTACAAGCAGAACTGAGATACAAAACTTTTTCATAGAACAATTCAGTAATGGTCACAATAAATAATAGTATTATTTTACACCCCGAGGACAATTCCCCTTTCCATGATCTCATTCAATTAGCAATAATGAAGTGATCTGCACAGGGCCACCTGACGAGGGAAGGGCAGAGCCGGGTTCAAAGCCAGGACCGCATCCTAGGTCATGCGCGAATGTTTTCCAAACTTCGTGAACTTTGTACATCGTTCGTCCTCGTATTTAATTATCGTTTTCTTAAAGTTGATCCTCTTTTGTGAAAGAAATGTATCAATTTTAAAATTTCTGTCGCTTCTGAAAATGGAAAGTAAGAATCACTTACACAAATGGGAAAAAATAAACATAGAAACAAATGCCGTAAACGCAAAACAGCATTATTAACCGTTGGCCTAAAGCCACTGTCTACAGAAGGCTCTGAGCCTGGGGCTGGCATCAGAAAGGCGTTAAGACCAACACCCAATGGGCCTTTGCGCCTGGCTGGACCCAGAATGGCTCAAGGGGGACTGGAAACTGAGTAACTTTGTCACTGGGCGAGTCCGTCGGCAACTATTGCCTCACCCGTGCCGCCCAAACCGCCTGGGTGCCTCTGTACGTGAGGCTCAGTCCCCTCTCCAACCGTGGCAGAACCCCAGGAGCCAGCTGTGTCACCAGCTTACCGGCCCTGGGACAGCATGGCCGCCGGCGCTGGCTTTGTGTGTCTTTGACGCAGGTCAGAGCCCTGACTCTACACCATGTCCCTGGTCTAGCAGTCTCCTGTGTTGGTCATGCCTCTCCAGAGAAACAGAACCAGTAGGAGATAGGTAGATGATAGGAAGCTGGGTAGGCAGGTAGATAGGTAGATATCTGTAAGGAGGAGTTGGCTTACGTGGTTACGGAGGCTCTGGAGCCCCACAGTCTGCCATCTGCAAGCTGGAGCCCCTGGAAAGCCGGTGGGAGAATTCCATCGGCGTCTGAAGGTCTGGGAACCACAGGAGCCAATGGTGTCCATCCTGGGGCCGGGGCGGTTGAAGACGGGCGTCCCAGCTCAATCAGCGAGGCCGAGAGCGGAAGGGGCCAATTCCCCTTCCTCTTCCTTTCTGCTCTGTCCAGGCCCGCGGTGGCTGGGTGGTTGGGAGGGCAGTCTCCCTTACCGAGTCCACTAATGATTATTCAAGGGTTAATCTCACCCAGAAGCGCCCTCACAGAGCCACCCAGAAATCGTGTCCAACCGAGGCACCCCGTGGCCCACTCCAGCTGACACGAGAGATTGCTCACCACACCCTCCGAGGCTCAGCGGGCGTCTAGAAGCAAAGCGTGGCCAGAGGGAGGGCCGTGTGGCCCGGCTGGCACAGCTCACCCCGTCGGGGGTGTGCCTGAGGCCACACCCGGGCAGTGAGCGGAACCCGCCGAACCCACTTACAGCTATTATCCTGGTAGGAGGCCCACCTCGACACCCAAAATGTCCTGCATTGCGTGGGGTTAGTTAGGCCAAGGCAAGCCCACAAAAGGCACAACGTCGGGTTCCCTCCGAGTCTGCCCACCGCACCCTGATCGCTTTGGTTTCCTCCTGACGGGCACGGGACATGCCCTGCTGGGTTGCCCTGGTCGTGTTGCCTCCAGCTGTCTGCAAAGCGCAGAAGGAGGCACACAGGGGCCTTTGCCCCCCTCTCTGGCCGGCCTGAGAGGCCTCCCCGGGACGCGCTTCCCGGCTCAGAGGGCATCCGATTTGCCATAGGGCCTTCCAGCAAAAAGCGTGACCGGCCAGTGCTCCCTCCTTGCGCGAATGAACTTCATCGCTGAAGCTCAGTACAGCGGCGGAGGAAGATGCTTCCGTGCCTTTTCAAGGTCAGAAAGGGGAGCAAGGAGCATAAATACGGAGCGGGCCTTGCCGCAGCCAAACAGCCCTTGGCATCAGACCCACAAAAGCAGAGATAGCTACACGCAGCTGCTTGCCAGCCGAATGCGTCTCCTCTTGTGGGGGTTTTATCGCCCCCCCCTCCGGAGCGCTCTCTGGAGCTGGCTGGCATCCTCGCACTTTTTGGGTGGGGCCACTGGCAAAATGCGGTTTCTTAAAAAAAAAAAAAAAAAAAAAAATCCGTTTTCTGTTAGATTTGATCTGCCCCGCAGCGTAAGGGCTCCAATCATCCTGAGGCAAGAGTGTATATCCTTGGACCCTAAACGAAAAGCTCAGGGAAGGCCGCTTGCTCCCCCAAAGTCCAGAGTCCAGAACCGCCCCTCCCCCGACGGGACAGCGTCGCCTCCCCCTTGCAAAGGCGGCTGCTCCCCTTTGATCCCCCCCCCACCCCCCCCCCCCCCCCCCCGGTTCCTCTGGGACCAGCAGCCAAAGACTCCCTCCTGGAGCCTCCCACCCACCTGTGCGTGTGATGACAGGCGTTAGACGGCTCACTGGGAAGGCGGGACGTGGCTCTTGTCATTCCATCTCCACGAGATTATGACTCCGCTCCATGGGTCCGTAGGTGGGAGCGGGCTTTGTGCAGATATAAGAGCACTGGCCGGGGCAGCCCGGCCACCTGGGCCCTGAACCCAGCTCCCCACGTGACCCTGGGCCAGTCACTCACCCTCTCAGAGGCTTTGTTTCCCCGGCAGCAAAATGAGAACGAGTGAAATTGTCTCTTACGGGTCACGGTGAGACTCCTGCGTCGCTACAGTTAAACTCCAGAGTACAGGCCACGGTGTGGGGAGCCAGCGGTAGCCCTTCTGATGAGGACCATGGCAATGCCACGGGGGGGGGCCCAGGAAGGGAGAGAATTCGCCGTCATTGGGTCTCCCGCTCCGTCAGCGTGTGATGCTGGCCAGGCTGGTTCTCCCCAGGAAAATGGGACGCTAAAATGCACACGGTGTCACGTGGAGCCTTACAGCACGGCCACAGCCCTCAGTTGACCACAATTCCCCTGCATTCCGTTTCCGAGCCAAACACCCTGATGTCGACGGCTCGACTGAGAAGCATCAAAGTAAAAACAAACGTCCCGCTTACTCCCTACGCGTATGTCTGTTGCCTGTAGGAAGAACGTTCTAGCTGGCACCCGACTTTCCAAGGAACAGTGACTTAAACAAAGTTAAGGGCCACTTTTCTATGCTTTCCAGGGGGAAGGGAAGCGAACGCTCGTTGGCCTGGAGAAGGGGAGGTTGAAAGTCGCAGGAATCCCCTCTCCCCAGGTTGGAAGGTCATCCCAGGAAAAGCTGCTGTCATTGAAGGTGATGTGGTGGCAGGAGGGATGCCTGTCAGAGAGAGGGAGCTTCTGCTGCAAACGGAAAAGACTTTTTTGCCAGGAAGAGTTGCGCGAGCTGCCTCATGAGGGAGAGAAGTGTGAGTTTCACAGAAGGTTCCGGTGGCATCCAGATAACTGTTTGTCGGGATGTTCTTTAAGAAATTCCTGCCTCAAGGGGAAACACTGAGCTGCGTACCTTCGGGGATCCCTGCCTCCCTCCGTGCCAGACTTGAAGACTCTGAAATTGACAGGCATAACATTTGTTGGAAGCTGGTCTACACTGGGATACCCAACATGCATTCGCGAACAGCCGAATAGATACAATCTTCCTTCAGAAAGGTTGTCTGTCTTTTCATTTTTTAACTTTTTTCTCTCTACAGTCAACATTTCCAGAAGGCTCCCCTCACCCAATATCCGCTTTCCTGATCAACATTCCTCTACATAGTCACCAACAAATAGTGGCAAAGAGTCTCATCTCCCTAAACAAAACTGAGTCATCGGCATCGCACAATCTCATGGCCTTCCTATGTTAGAGTGTAGAGGACAGGCTCAAACATCGGAGGGGTGCCAAGGGTAAAGGAACCTGAGGTCACATCTACTCGGTGCTGACAGGTAGCATTTTTACCTGTCCCTTACTCTCCTACCAGCCATTGGTAACCATCCGAAATCTGACTTTGTGAATAATGTCATTCCTCCTGTTTTTCCCCAAGAACCATAGACTGTAGTTACTTGGTACCACGGGTAATCATTTTCATAGAAAGAGAGCTTTAAGAATTTATGGCACACATTTCGTACTTGTTACCTCGACCCGCTTAAATGTTTGGGAGTCAGGCATTACCTACGGCTAAGGGGGAAATCATTCCAAGCCCACGTTTCCAGTTCTGACTTGTGGTTTGTAATTATATCTAATAGAAAAAAGTGAAATTCACACAGTAGACTTAAAAAAAAAAAAAAAAAGCATTGGGACGCCCCGGGTGGCTCAGTCGGTTAAGCATCCGACTTTGGCTCAGGTCATGATCTCACGGTTGGTGGGTTCCAGCCCCGCGTGGGGCGCTGTGCTGACAGCTCAGAGCCTGGAGCCTACTTTGCATTCTGTGTCTCCCTCTCTCTCTGCCCCTCCCCTGCTCCCGCTCTGTCTCTCTCTCTCAAAAATAAATAAACATTTTCTAAAAAATTTTAAAAAGAAAAGAGCATGGTTTGCTCCTAAACACATACTTACCTCCATCTTTTACCTGAATTTCTTGGCTTAACCCATCAAAGTGATTAGGGAGATAGCTGGGATCGATTGCTGGGGTTTTCTCCTTGAACACTTTATTTATTCAATTTTTTAAAAAATGTTTATTTTTGAGAGAGAGCACACAAGCACAAGCAGGGCAGGGTCAGAGAGAGAGGGAGACACAGCATCCGAAGCAGGCTCCAGGCTCCAAGCTGTCAGCCCAAGGCCTGACGCGGGGCCCGAACCCACAAACCGTGAGATCATGATCTGAGCCAAAGCTGGATGCCTAACTGGCTGAGCCACCCGGGCGCCCCCTCTTTGTACAGTTTAAATAATGGCCCTTCGTCTTTCACTTTTGCTGAATGACCTTCTGGCAACATAACCAGGGAGTAAACAGTCCGCAGGCCAGCTTCTTGTGAAAGTCTTTTTTCCAGAAGGGGGCCCCTGCTAGGACCCCCCAGTGTCTCAGGAGAATGGCTTGCTCCTCAGCACCTGACAAATAGGGCCAAAATGATAGATCTCTTGGCTTAAGGACATCTTACATATTTATGGAATGACATCTTTCTCCATCAAGATTCATGATCTAGATTTTCAGCTACCAAGAGGGACCTCGGCCATTGCCCTAGCAAGTGTCACATTAATGTGGCCCTTCCCTTACATTGTTGAGATTCACAGAGCAGAGTGAACAAAAGTCAGAGGCAATGCAAATATGTAGTTAGAAGACAACCACACCTAAATCTTTCCCTTTCAGTGTTCAAAGACAGCACAGCAGAGAACCTATTTCATCTAGAAAACCTTAACGTGAGTCAGGGCAAGCTTTGTAAACAGCATTCCAGCTTATGATCCAATATGTTTCTTGAATCCTGAATTTAAAATTAGTATTCATATTTTTTCTTTTTTTCTTTTTGAAAGAGAGTGCGAGAGCATGTGAACGGGGAGGGGCAGAGGGAGAGAGGATCTTAAGCAGGCTCCACGCCTTGCACAGAGCCCAGCTTGTGGGGCTCAGTCTCACACCCGCGAGATCCTGACCAGAGCCAAAATCAAGAATCAGACGCTTAACCCACTGAGCCCCCCAGGCACCCCTAAAAATAGTATTCTTCTCATCGTTTAGCAAACTCCTTCAAAAAGGTCAGTCTGCAACTGTGTTACATGCTACAACTGTGAATTTTTAAAACATTATTTCACCTTCGTTTGAGAGCTCAAAAACTAAACTTTGAGGTTAAGTTAAAAGGGTTGCTACACAAGAATTCTGCGATAAACCTCAACTGTGCAGTTAGGGGCCTTCCAGGATAGTGCTTGTTGAATATATAACAAACCGTTTCTCTTGCATGAAAGTTGGCTGTTAGCATGATCTCAGGATTTGTGTCACGAGAGGACTATTTTTAATGCAAATTACAGCTTACACACAACTGTTGAGTTGTGGAGCCTGGGAGACTTCCTGGATCTTAGAACTGTTATTAGTAATTCACGGAAATTGATTACCTGGAGAACAGTCAGATCTTTTTACCATTGTGTGGCAGAGATGGTAAACATAACTGTTAGTTGTCAGGGTGATCTTTTTTTTTTTCTTTAAAAAAACATTCATTAAAACCGCTGGAAATCATGCTGGTTAAAACAGGGGGTTGCAATTTTCCGAGTACTTCATGCATCTTGGAAGGGAATTCATTACAACAACAGAGCACTGGGCTGACTCCACTTGCGTGAAACAATGGCCTCTTTGGAAACGCTAGATGTGTAACAAAATGAATGCACACTGCCCTCACAGAGATGAAAATATTGATCTTAGGAGCATCACAGCCTAAAGACTACAGGTTATTGGAAAATAAGGAAATCTCTTCTTTCTGTTCCAGCCTCTTAACGCCCCTGATTATCACGAGGGTACTTAATTATCTGCTGAGCACATCTTCAGTAATGGGCAGAGTTCTAAAGAGAAACAATCAGAAATTTCTGGTTTGATGTTTTGCTTGTTGCGTTTTCCCCCGAGAGGTTGAAATTAAGTGCCTTCCTGCCTCCTGAAATCTATTCTTGAATCAGGACTGTCAAGAAAACCTGATGCTAGAGGTTAAGAAATACCTTACTAAATTCAAGCTACCTGGATAATTACATTTAAAATGTCCTCCCTTCCGGGGCGCCTGGGTGGCGCAGTCGGTTAAGCGTCCGGCTTCAGCCAGGTCACGATCTCGCGGTCCGTGAGTTCGAGCCCCGCGTCAGGCTCTGGGCTGATGGCTCAGAGCCTGGAGCCTGTTTCCGATTCTATGTCTCCCTCTCTCTGCCCCTCCCCTGTTCATGCTCTGTCTCTCTCTGTCCCAAAAATAAATAAACGTTGAAAAAAAAAAAATAATAAAATGTCCTCCCTTCCAAATTAACCAGACACCGCCTTGGTTACTTCAGTTCCCACTTCCCTGCTAATTTCCTGGACCCATCATGGTGTAATGAATTCTTTATTCCGAATTGACGCTTCTTCGCTTAATTCCACTGGAGTTTTTAAAAAGCCACAACCACAGCAAGAACTATTTGCCTTTTACAGAAGTTTCCCTTTACATATAAAGGCTACAAAGGCACTGGTACGTTACAAGTAAAAGGACAGAAAAGATATTCCATAATCTTTACCATTAGTACAAATTATAGGAAAAGTGTTATGGGTCTATTAATATCAGACACAAGATTAAAGGCAAGGAAAACTACAAGAGATAAAGGGGGGGGTTGCGATAAAAGGGTTCACTAATCGGAAAGACAAAGCAATTCTAAATGTGTTTGCGCCCAGTCGCAGAGCATAGGGAAATCTTACAAAATAAACAGCTGGAGGCAGAAGGAGGGGAAGGAAGCCTAGTTAATGATTTTAACATTCCACTCTCAGTAATTGATGGACCAGTAGACAGAAGCCCGACAAATAGAGACTCGACAGGAGATCTCTGGACTGTTCAAGAAAGCCCCACAAACCAAAAGCCAAGGACAGCCCCAACAGAAAAATGGGGGGAAGATGTGTAAGGGTGACTTCCAACAGAGGAATCCCAAAAGGCTAGCAGGCAAATTAAAAGACGCTCAAATGCGTTAGTGATCAGAGAGGGGCAGTGAAACCAGTGAAGAGCCGTCACTTGACATCTGTAAGACTGGCAAAAATTAGGACAGGGGCTGACTCCAAGCCTTGGAAAAGAGCATAGACAAGCACAGAGATGGGCAGCAATGGGGTGAGGGGGAGGAGTGAATGGTTTACTCGGCATGGCCCTGGTTGCAAGCCATGGAATGTTGATGGCCGAGAGAAGCGATGACCTTCAGCGGCGTGGATGGGTCTTCATCTTAGTGCTCAGCGAAGAAAGAAACAGAGTCAGATACATAACCCAATACCATTCCTGGAAAACACAAATGCATGCACGCCAACAACGGTGCGTGTTTTCGAGAAACCCTTACAAACCAAAACAAACACGTTGCATTAGAATCGTTCCCTACGGCAGGGAAGGGAATAATGATGGAGATTCAGAGTGAAAGAAAATAAAGGTGGAAAACCAGGAGAAAGGAAGAAAAAAAGGGAAATGTTTTCATGTGGCTGGAAACATTCTATACACACACACATGCACACACACAGCACTGAGACACAACACGCATTCATAGGGAATAATCAGTTGTGGTATATACACTAAATAGATTATTAAGACTGTGTAGGAGCTTTCCCAATGCTTATGGTATCATGCTAAATTAAAAAAAACAAGATACACATGTTATCACAATGTGATTATGACCTTTCTTTTTTTTTTAAGTGTTTAGATACATATACACACGGGAAACAAGATCAGAAGGGAAAGAATTAAAATGCTAAAAATAATAGGATGGTGTGATTATGGATATTTGTTTTCCTTGTTCTTTTTAGTCAGTTACATTTACATTCATATATATTTCTTTTCATGGGCTCTGTTTCATCCTTTCTTTGTAATCTATGTTCTCATTTCTCTTTCACACACAATGTTGACCCCTTATGAATAAATGCAGAAAAAGAACACATTTTTACCTGAACTTAAAGGGTTTCTAGATAATTCTTCCATCTCCAAACTGACCAGAAAGTTGGTCAGTTGGAACCCCACGTTCGATATTTGATCACGGCACACTTGTATCTCCACGACCCCAATGGCGGAGGGTGTATGGGTTCACCTGCTTGCTTGGATGAACGTCTTTGGACTACTTTGGGATTTGCTCATGGGGACCTACGGGTTAAAATCTGTTAAAAATCTGGAAGCTGCCCATGATTACCCGTGGTCACTCATAAAGGACCTCTGCTGTGTTCTCAAGGCCGGGCCAGCATGGGGTGGGGGGTGAGGGGGGGGGGGGAGTTTTGATATTTTTCCTTCCTTTTTTCTTCTTTAAACGTTTATGGTGATTTTCTTCCTGTTTTCATACGAACGTTGTTAGCGATCAGGGGTGACTGCAAGAGAGCCAAATGTTCCAGTTTTGTTTAGACCCACAGCCAGGACCATTCTGTCGCTTTCTAGTTTGAATTCCAGTGGGTTTTTTTTTTTTTTTTTTTTTGCAGAGATGTATAAAGTATGGATTATGAATGAAGACAAAACCGTGGAATTTAATTTGCCAAGGGACCCCTCCACAGAAGCTCTACAGAGCCGCAGACATCAACTTTACCCCAGCAAAGGAATCCCCAGAGAGAGGCAATAAATCTCAAATATTGTCCACAGATGTGCAGTAATCAGAAACCACCCATATAATATAGGACTGTTCTGTTTTTTCCTCTGCCCTCCTAATTTTTTCTGATGTCTCTTTCCACTCTCTTCTCCCCTGCTCCTATCTCTTAAGACACATAATCAAAGGACGTCTCCGGGTCTTATCAGACATCTGTGGTTTTCCTTTCCCTCCATAACTGTCAGAAAGAAGAAAGTGGATAGTAGTTATCTGCAAAGTATCCTGTATTTCACCTTTATTATCTGTATGCTACACTATCCTAGATCTAACCCCTTGACAGTAATAAAGAGAAAATCTTTTTAAGAAATTGATCTCCCATTGCTGCCTATTCTTCCTCAGAGGATGTGATCCTTCCATTTATTACAGAATAATCGTCCCGATGCCGAAGCGTGTGATGTAATATGCTAAGAGCACGCTGTGAGCCATCCGTCAGGACGCACGGCAGTGGAGCATGTGACCGAGCTTCGGTTGTCTCGCACAGAGAGTGGCCAGGTCAGTGTGGGTCCTGGCCGCTCAGAGAAGCACAACACCTCCGTTACATTTAGACGGAGCACTCCAGGAGGAGATGGAGGAAATTGCGCTTTCACTCACCTTCCTGTGGTGGTTTTAATGAGATTGCTCCGGAACCTGACAAAATAATTCTGGGGCTTATCTGGAAGAAGTAACTTGTGAGAATAACAAGAAAAATTCTGAAACAGAAGAATCATTATGGAGTGTCTGCCCTGGCAAATGCCAGAACCCATAATGCTGGTTTCTGGAACAGTATGTCCTGGCACAGCAACGATCAAGCAAGTGAAACAGAACGGAACGCACATTCGCAAACCCGAGGTTAGAGAAGAAAACAGTATTTGAGGGTGATGCCTGCAATCAGTGAGTGAGAGATGGGTTATTTAATCAGCGGATATGGAAAACCTTACCAGCTATTTGTATGCCCACCTTGGTCCTTACACCAAAATAAATTACAGTGGGATCAAAGGGTTCAATGTAAAATTGTAACTGTAACTCTAAAGCTGTTAGAATAAAACAGTGGGGAAGGCTGTTATGCTCTTGTGATAGTACTTTCTCAATATAAACACCCCGGCCAGAAAACTTTAAAGACCGAATATTTTATTGTATGAAGCCTGTACGTTTCTTCATGTCAAAAGATACCACCAAGATTAAAGACAAAATAGAAACTGAGAAAACATTTTTGTAAGATATATGACCAAGGATCAACAGTATCGATTTACGAAGACAACTATATCAAAAATGGGTGAAGGACTAGAACAGGTCATTCGCAAAAGTACACGTGGCGTTTCAACGTGTAAGAACTCAGCTTGCTAATGCTTAAAAGAAATGAAAATCAAAACTATGGTAACATATTTTACTGCATCAAGTTGGCAGGGATTTAGAAGAGTGATAACACACAGTGTAGGCAAAGGGGTAGGGGAACCGGTGTTTTCATATTCAGTTGATGGGAGAATAAATTGCTAAAACCCGTTGCATGGAAATTTGGGGATAACTCAAATTGTGATCATCGTAACAATAACCGGCACCCTTGTCTCTTACTGACTTTAAAGGACATCGTTTCTAGTGTTTTATTAGTAAGCAGAAATTGGCTGTTGTTTTGCGTAACATGGTTTACACACGTACCATACACACACATAAAAAGTTTATCTGGAAGCATTGTTTTGTTTCACCATGGGCTTATTAAAAATAAAGAGTAGACGCTGAAGCTTGTTAATTAAAGTTCTAGGATCTATTGATGATATATAGTGGAATATATTAATAGATTTCTTACTATTAAATCAGCTTTGCTTTTCTACTAAGGCCTCCTCTCTGTCTCGTATACCTTTGATATCCCATAGGCTCTATATTTCAATAGAGGATTCTAATATTTACCCGGGTTTTGAGTGAGAGCGTCCTGCCATTTGTCGGTGACGTACATGGGTTGGTCTGTTGTATGCTGCTCTGTTTTACAAATTCTGGCATTCAAGCAAGATTTGAGAGGCTTTCCTTATTTCTCTGTGCTCTCAAAGAGCTAACGAGGCACAGAAGTTCTGTTCCTTGAAGGTTTGAAGGAGCTGGCCATGAAACCCTCTGGATAAAAACCTTTACATTCTGACTTAACTTCCTCCAGCCCTTTCCTTGGTTATTAGCTCATGTAGATTTTCTAGTTACCTCTCAGTTGATTAAGATCTTGAGGATTTTCCTTGAAAATCATCTACCTCATCCTTGTGTTTAAGTTGATTAGTAGAGGAATAAGCGAAGTAGCATCGTAGAGTCCTTCAAATTTTATCAACATCTCTGCTCACTTTCCCTGTGGGCTTCTTCTCCCAAATCTTGACTAAGCTGTTTAGTAAACTAATACAATGCATTAATTATCCCCTGGCCTCCCAAAGAACTAGTTCTTGGGTTTTTTAGTTATGCCATTTTCTACTTTATTAACATGTAATTTTATGTCTGTTTTTCACTCCTAGTTTTTTAAAATGTGTGAACTCTCTTTAAAAAAAATTTTTTTAATGTTTACTTATTTTTGAGAGGGAGAGACAGAGTGTGATCAGGGGAGGTGCAGAGAGAGAGAGGGAGACACAGAATCTGAAGCAGGCTCCAGGCTCCAAGCTGTCAGCACAGAGCCCGATGAGGGGCTCGAACTCAAGGACTATGAGATCATGACCTGAGCTGAAGTCGAAAGCTCAACCGACGGAGCCACCCAGGCACCCCTGAACTCTCTTTTAAAATAGGTTTTCATTTTTAGAACAGTTTTAAGGTCACAGCAAAATGGAGCAGAATATCGATTCTTTTTTATTATCTGAATTGGATACTTGAATTATGTATTTTTCTTTTTTATTTAATAAAGTGCTTAACAGAAAATGCCCGTACCATCCACTTTCAGCTAATTTTAAAACTCAAAGGTTTTAAAATCGTATTTTTATTGTCATTATTTCCTAGATATTCTATATATAGTTACAGGGTTTCTTTCCTTTTCGGTTTAAAAATGGGATAAAAGGGAGAGTTTTTGTTTGGGTTGCAGGCTTTTGGAGTTTCTTTTCCACCTTTGCCGTTAGCTTCCAGAATATTGGGTAGAGACTGTGGTACTTTTCCTTCTTTAGGGAACACATCGAGTTTTTGTAACGGTTTCACTGTGATGATGTGTAAATGTACCATTGGCATATGAAAAGGCATACTGCGTAAAGTTCATATATTTACTAGATTTGTCTTGTTAATTAAATTATTCAGATTTCTGCATGTTCACTTTTGTTTCCTATTTGGTCCCTAAAGTGGAGGAGTAGAGGTTCTTTAGTTTTGTTTTAAGCTTATAAGCTTTGTGAAATCTCTTTTTTTTTTTTTTGAGAGAGAGAGAGAGAGAGAGTGAGCGAGCGAGCATGAGTGGCAGAGGGGCAGAGAGAGAGGGAGAGAGAGAATCCTAAGCAGCTTCCACACCCCACACCAAGCTCAGTCTCATGAGATCATGACCTGAGCTGATCTCAAGATTCAGATGTTTACCTGACCAAGCCACCCAGGTGCGCCCCCCTCCCCAAGAGGAGTTTTAAAGTTTTTCATTAAAATTTTATTTCTATTTTTTTCTCCTGCATTTCTTGAGTTTTTCCCAGTGATAGATTTTATTTAGTTAAGAAAGATTATGACAATTCTATCTTAATTGTATACTATCCCCTTTGTGTCAGTGAAAGCTCTTTACATTGCAAATGATAGAAAGCCCATCTCAAACTTGCTTGAACAATAAATGGAATGTACTGGTTCTTGTAACTAATGAAACAAGCTTTAGGTGAGGCTTGATCCAGCAGCCCCATTTGACATCACCAAGATCTTGGTTACTTGCCTTCTTTCTACTCTTTTGGAGTATCTATGAGTACCTATGTTCTTTTTTTTTTTTTTTAATGTTTATTTATTTTTGAGGGAGAGAGAGCGGGGAAGGGGCAGAAAGAGAGGGAGACAGAGAATCTGAAGCAGGCTCTGCACTGTCTGCACAGAGTGGGACACAGGGCTTGAACTCACAACTCATGAACTGAGCCAAAGGTGGATGCTTAACCAACTGAGTCACCCAGGCATCCCTATTGTTTTGTGGTCTCATCCCAAAGCTGAAAGTCCGTCTTTCCCAGCTCAAGACACATGGCTAATCATAGAAGAAAGTTAAACTCCTCAAAGAGGGGATCAGGACAATACAGTATTGGGAAAAAAATGTTCTGGAAAAGCAATCAACAAATATTCACTACTATCGTATCAATGATCTCATTCGATGCCTCTTTCCTTGAAGTTTTCTTTCTTTGATGTTCATACTGTAATCTGTTTTTATTCATTCTGTTTGCCATAGTTTTGCCTATCCTATATACTATGTGTCAGTATGTTTTTCCATTTATGTCCTTTATTTATTTATTTTTATTTTTTTATCTTTATTTTTGAGAGAGAGAGAGACAGAGTATGAACAGGGGAGGAACAGAGAGAAAGTCACAGAATCCGAAGCAAGCTCCAGGCTCTGAGCTGTCAGCACAGAGCCCAACAAGGGGCTCCAGCTCACAAACTGTGAGATCATGACCTGAGCCGAAGTCGGACGCTTAACCGACTGAGCCCCCCAGGTGCCCCCTTTATTTATTTTTTTAAAGTTTATTTATTTACTTTGAGGGTGGATGAGGGGCAGACAGAAGGAGAGAGAGGATCCCAAGCAGGCTCAGCACTGCCAGCTCACAGAGCCTGCTGTGGGGCTCGAAGGCTCGAACCCATGAACGGAGAGATCACGACCTGAGCCAAAATCAAGAGTCAGATGCTTAACCGACTGGGCCACCTAGGTGCCCCTATTTGTGTCCTTTAGAAATGAAACCACATCACTGATGTACCCTTATGACCGATGTGCCCAAACTACACAGCTGCCGTCCATGAAAAAGTTAACCTCTCCTGTGGTAACTTCAATGCTCCCCAGTGATCTTTCTACCCTTGTCATAGGCAGGATGCTTGTGCTTGTCATGTGCCTAATTCTGCACCTCCAGGTTCAGAGAGCCCCCAAATAGCTGTCATTGTCCTGGGAGTCCCTGCACCTGTGCCCTCGTTCTGCCGCTGGGACCATTGCACTCACTGCGGTTGCCCCTTTATTTCCAACCCCTTTTACTATCTCAACATCTCCTCTCTCCAGCTTGTTTCCTCGAAGGCCAAGTGCCATGCTCCCACCTGAGCTCACGTGTCTCGGCTTTCTACCCAGAAGGCCGCCAGTGCGGGCTATACAGGTGTCCTGCCGGCGTCACCCCAGGTTTTGCCTCTACAAGCTGAAGGAGGCTTCCTTACTACACACAGCGCAGCTCTGCCCAGGGGCTTTATCTGCAGGCAGGGAGGGGGCTGGGCTGCACCCAGGACAAGCCAGAAGTTTCGAAGAGGGATGGCCTGGGCGGCAGTGTCACCCATTGCCAGGGAAGTGGTGACAATTACCCAGCTGCCTCAGCGTGTGGTTGGGTTGACTTCCTGCTCGAGGCGGAGGGAGGGAGCCCGTCCCCGTGAGTGGCTCCAGAATTCAGCCTTTTTTTTTTTTTTTTTTTTTGGCGTCCTTGTCTGTCCTGTCTCACCTCCTCACACCCCTGCCAGTATTTCTCAGGATCACCCTACAAATAAACTACCTCGAATCCTCATCTCAGGGTCTGCTTCCAGGGAAACCGAAATCAAGACGGCCCTGCGAGACGAGATCAAAGACACTATTTGAACCGTTGCCACGCAGAACTTTGTTTATTTAAATTATTTGATGAAGCATGGAGAGCGTTCCTTTAACTTGTAGGCACAGTCGTCTTACTGACAGCGATCGCTTCTTTTATATAAACTCAATTAAACACAACAGCGTGCGTTGAACATTTCCTCTGTCCGCTACGCTAAGTGAGGTGCCAAGGGAGATGTGAGGATTGATAAGTGTTGTGCCCAGCCATCAAGCTCTCAGAGGGAGAGGGCGCTGAGCCATTTACAGAAATCTCTCTGACCCTGAGAGCGTGATTAGCTTTACAGAAAATCCAACGTGTTTGGATGGGAGTTTTTGTTTTGTTTTGTTTTGTCCTTCTCTTTTGAAAATCTGCTGGGTTTCTTGTAATCAGATGTTGACGAGATACAAAGACCATGAATTAAATTTAAGATGTAAATAATAGCAAGTCAATGATCGTGGACCCATCACCCAGTTTGAGAAAAAAATTGTCAATTACCTTTGAAGTCAGTGCCGTGTGTGTGTGTGTGTGTGTGTGTGTGTGTCCTTCCCTGATCTGAGTCCTTCTGCTCCCTGCCCAGTCACCGTGATGGTGAATTCCGTGTTTATCACTCTTATTTTCTCTATACTTGTATCATGTGTTTGTATCGCTAAGCAATATTTATTTTAGTTTTGTTTGTTTTTAAACTTTTGCACGTGAGTCCTTCCCTTTTTCCTCTATTCGTTTAGAAATTAGGGGCGCCTGGGTGGCTCCGTCGGTTAAGCATCCGACTTCAGCTCAGGTCATGATCACGGTTCCTGAGTTCGAGCCCTGCGTCGGGCTCTGTGCCGACAGCTCAGAGCCCGGAGCCTGTTTCAGATTCTGTGTCTCCCTCTCTCTCTGCCCCTCCCCTGCTCATGCTCTGTCTCTTCCCCTCTCTCAAAAATAAATAAACATTAAAAAAAATTCTTTTTAAGAAAATGTGCTTCTCATTTTCATTATTTTAATAGCTACCCTAGAGATTTTAACACACACATTCGATTTACCAAAATGTATAACTCATGACTATCTCTACTCTCCTCTGAAACAATATAAGGCCTTAGAACAGTTTAATTCTAGGGGCGCCTGGCTGGCTCATTTGGAAGAATGTGCGACTCTACATCTCTGGGGTGTGAGTTCGAGCCTTACATTGGGTGTAGAGATCACTTAAAAATAAATACATACATACATACATCACTTTAAAAAAAAACACTTTAATTCTGAGAACCCCCTCCAGACATCAGTGCTATTTTATAAGAATTCTGTTTTTTCAACCAGGAGCATTGCTAATATTGTTTTATTCAGCCCATGTTTGGGTGCACGTACTTCCTTCACTCTTCCTTCTGGCACCACAGACCTTCATCTGGATTGCATTCCTTCTGCCTAACATCCATGTTTTAGAATTTCCTTTACTTAGGGGTCTACAGGGAGCAAAGTCTCTCCATTTTCTAGAAAGATGTTCTGCTGGGTACATTGAACTAGGTAGACAGTTATTTTCTCTTAGGATGGTGATGGTACCTTTCTTTCCTGCCTGGGATTCGGTGGTTCCTACTGAGAAATTAGGGGTCAGTCTCATTGCCATTCATTTGAAGGTGATCTCCTTCCCTCTGGATATTTTTTACGCTTGTCTCTGTTCCTGGTGGTCTATGTGTGGTGATGAGTCTATGCGTAGGATTTCCTTTTACTCATCCATCTTGCTTGGGTTTCGCTGGGCTTTCTCAATCTGTGTTGTGGGGAATGACTGACTATTATCTCTTCAAATATTACCTCTGAGCCATTTTGTCCCTATTCTCTTTCAGAAACTCTGATCAGACGTGTGTTGGACCGTCTCATTCCATCCTGCACATCTCCTTGTCACTCTTCCTACTCTTCGGTGTCTTAATCTCTCGGTGGCTCCCTGGGAAAGTTTTTAGACGTGCCTTTTCCTTTACGGGCTCTTGTCAGCTGTGTCTCATTGCCTTCCGTCGAGTTTTCAATATTAATCATTCTGGTTTTCATTTTAAAATTCTATCTGTTTATTTTTCAAACCTGCTCAGTCATTTATTTATAATCTCTTATTGTTTAATCATCTTTTCATTAACTCATTTTATGTCTTTCAACGTAAACACTGAACTCTCCTTATTGTGTATTCTTTATGTGATAATTTCAACCATGACTTATTTGGGAATCTGATTCTCCACTCTCTGCTGGCTTTCACTCTTGATTATTTTCTTGTGGCTTTTACTGTGTATATATTTCTAGGAAGTTTATACGTGTGGGTTAGTTGGGGCCCAAGTTGAAGGTGGATTTGTCCAGAGAAGAGAGAGATGATTTGCTTCTGCTAAGCTTCTAGGAAGACAACCAGCCTGGAACCCCTTTAAATTTGCTGCAGATGAATTAGCCTCAGGTTACATTTTAGGTATAAATCTTGTGCTTACAGATGGTCAGGGAGGCACACTTCCTCCAACACCATGTTTCAGAAACAATTTTACCTGCATTTTGGGGGATGGGAGAAAGTGGTTTCATTTCGAGTTTACTCTTTTTTTAATGTTTATTCATTTATTTTGAGGGAGTGGGGAGAGGCGGAGAGAGAGGGAAAGAGAGAATCCCAAGCAAGCTTGGAACCGCCAGTGTGCAGAGCCCGACGTGGGGCTCGATCTCACAAACCGTGAGATGGTGACCTAAGCTGGAATCAAGAGTCAGACGCTTAACCATCTGAGCCACCCAAGCACCTGTCTAGTTTACTCTTATACTAATGAGATAACCCTTCAGAGCAGGGTTTCTCAATCTCGTCACTCCTGACATTTTGGACCCGATAATTCTCTGTTGTGAGAGTCTGTCCTGTACATCGAAGGGTGTTTCGCAGCATTCCTGGCTTTACCCAGAAAATGCCAGCAGCACCTCTCTGACCATGACAATCAAAAATGTCTCCAGACATTGCCACTCCTACCCTGGTGGGCCAAATCACCCCCCGGTTAAAAAAGAACAGCTGCTTTAGATTATCAGTAGGGATTCTTCTTTTAGACTCCATCCATTCCCAAGGAGCTATGAAAACCAAAGTTCAAGGTTATCCTGTTCATCAAACGCTCCCAAGAGGAAAACCAGCCTACCTCCGTAGGTAGCTAGATAATGCCTAATCCATTATGGCAGGTGCTCTTGCAAGAAAAAGAAATTAAGACCCAGACACGCAGAAGGAGGATGAGGTGAAGACACAGGGTGAAGAGGACCATCTGAAGGTCAAGGACAGAGGCCTCTGAGGACACTGACTCTGCAGATACCTTGATATCAGACTTCCAGGCCCCAGAACCAAAAGAAAATGAATGTCTGTTGCTTAAGCCCCTGGTGTGAGGTACTTGTTATGGCGGTCCTAGCAAACTAATATGTCTCTTCACCTTGATTTTCTTATGTTCTTAGTGTACTCTTAGTACCCAGCTTGCAGATTGGGGCCAGTTAGTACCTGTGATTAGAACATATGGGGCACCCGGGTGGCTTGGTCGGTTAAGTGTCCCATTTGGACTCAGGTCACGGTCTCAGGATTTGTGAGTTCGAGCCCCACATCGGGCTCTCTGCTGTCAGCATGGAGCCCGGTTTGAATTCTCTGTCTCCCTCTCTCTCTGCCCCCTCCCCGACTCGCTCTTTCTCTTTCCCTCAAAAATAAATCAACATCAAAATTTTAAAAAAAAAGATGCCAATGATGCCAAGGTCACGCGCCCAGTCACAGGGTGGGGGTCAGGAGGGAAACATCTCCATCACCACAGAATGCCTCTAATGCCAAAGTAACCACCAGACAAAAATGTTTGCCCAGCACAAGACAACCCGACACAACGTCTGCCAGCCCACGGATACTTCCTAAAAATTGTCCACGAAGTTCAGATGCTTCGGGTGCTCATTTTATCCCCTTGAGGTGAACACATGCGGTTTCTCCTAACTGTTATCCTAATACTTCCTGGTTAGAATCTAAGAGCCGTTGCTCTTACTAGTTCCCTCCTCAAACCAGCATGATACGTCCTTGAAGCTGAGACGCCAATCTGTCCTAGTGATGGAGAAGACAACTGCTCAAAACCTACGTTAACCAGGAGAAACTTGGGAAGTCTGGAGGCACGTGCTCATTACGGTTTATTTGAATATATCCTCCCATTACTCAACCAGATGGGAGACGGAAACCCTGACCCCACCCCATTCATCGCCATGAAGGACCACCAATCACAGGGAAGGGACATGCTGACGGAGGTTCCTCACAGCGAGCGCTGTGGGGGTCCAGTGGGGGTCCAGTGGGTCCGCTTTCCATCTCCCACCCTTTCGCGGCAATGTTTTTTCGTTCTTTTATTTTCCCTTTCTCTTCTGATCAATAAGTCATAGAGGACAAAAGGCAACCTGCACTGGCTCCTTGATTTGCTGTGTACATCACTCGAAGTGTTACATTTTAGAACCCAATTTTTAAAAATCATTTATACTTCAGAGTAGAAAAATAGCAACATTACTAGAAGATTCAATTAAATTATCCCAGGTTAATGCGTTCACTGTCGGCCATGAATAAACCACAAGTACATAGCCAATGAATAGACTATAAAGCTCCATTTCTTTCACAGATCTATAGTCTCTTTGGCGAGCATATTAAAATATATTTTCTAACAAAAAAAAAATAAGATGCCCTTTTGTTTACTCCTTTTTACAGCAAGTTAGTGCCTATCATTCCCAGGACAATGGTTTCCTTAAAACTACAATAGCTTTGATCTCTTCCAGCCCCAGAGGACACTGGGAAAATCTCTCACTTGGGTTAACTTTGCTGAATATATTTAACCAGTAAATTATTTGCCTTCCCAACTGGAAGAACCAATATACATTTATGTCCTAGGAATGGTTTGTTTTACTAACTTTATGAGTGAAGACCTCAATAGTAGCAAAGCCAAGGGACATTTAATTAAGTTATATTTGCTTTTTCATGATCTTTAGCTCTAGCTTATAAATCAAGAATCAATGAGTACTTAATTTCCTCTTATAGCATTAAAAGTAATTGCTTCATAAATTCACTTTAGTAATCCAAATATTTGCACACAGTACAGCACAAAGAGAAGTTGTTTCACTGATGAGATCCTAACTTTTATTTTATTAGTATAAAATGGAGCTTGCTCATTTTATAGCTTATGATTTTCCTGGCTGCCTCAAATTCCTTTTTGAAGCAGACAGGATATAAATTTAAAATAAATACAATTATGACTTTGCTTGAGAAAAAAAAGGCCAGTCTACTTATTTAAAATATAAAAAGACATCATAGTTGCAGATACATTTCTGCTTAGTAGAGTATAACTACAATGAGTAAATTCTTTCTCCCAAAATTGGGTATGCTGGGAAAGCAACAGAAAATATTTTCAAGACTGGTTTAACCTTTATCTGTATGTTTTATTGTGGGGGAGGAAAGGGGGGGAGGAAGTCTTCATAAAACTGTTATCTCCACTGCTACGTGATTTTGCTCTGCCCCAGAGGCTGAACATGTTTTGTCTTCTTTAACTGCCCTGGTCTCAAATATTTCCCTAAATTTGGATAGCACGTTACGATTTCCAAAACGCATTTACAGTGGCCGAGTGCTCCAAGCCTCCATGAACTGGAGATCATGTTCTTGGCATAACTAAAGGAAAAGCCCAGCCAGGGGCAAGCTGGGGAGAAGGCACCCAGCAAGGGGAGAGCTGGGGGGAAGGCACCCAGTTCTTCAGGTGGCAGGTGGGGGCTGTGGCTCTCCCACAGCTACTTACACCTGTGCGCTGTTTCCTTCAATATATACATACGTATACGTATGTGTATATATATGCACATATATACGTATATGTATATATACGTATACATATATATGTGTATATATACATATGTATATATATATTTTTGTTAATATTTATTTTTGAGAGAGATATTTATTTTATTTTTGAGAGAGATAGAGAGAGAGCGTGAGCAGGGCAGGGGCAGAGAGAGAGAGGGAGACACAGAACCTGAAGCAGGCTCCAGGCTCTGAGCCATCAGCACAGAGCCCAATGCGGGGCTCGAACTCATAAACCACGAGATCATGACCTGAGCCAAAGTCCCATGCTTAACCCACTGAGCCACCCAGGCGCCCCTCATTCAACACCTATTTCAGCACCTACTGTGTATCAGCTTCTTAAGGAACTTACAGTCCAGAGCCAACGTGGATGAACCTAGAAAACATGCCCAGTGAAAGAAGTCAGCAGGAAAGACCACATATTATACGATTCCACACATACGAAGCGTCTGGGGGCCTGGTGGATGGAAGGAGAGAGGAATGGGGGGGCGGGAAACAGGTAAGGTGTGTGGGGTTTCTTTGAGGGGCAACTAGAATGTTCTAAAATTGATTGTGGTGGTAGATACTCAACACTGTGAATATAAAACCACTGAATTGTACATTTAAAGTGGGCAAATTGTATGGGGTGTGCATTATATCTCAATTAAGTTGTTTTCTTAAAAAACTAGGGGCGCCTGGGTGGCTCGGTCGGTTAAGCGTCAACTTTGGCTCAGGTCATGATCTCACGGTTCGTGAGTTTGAGCCCCGTGTCAGGCTCTGTGCCGACAGCTCGGAGCCTGGAGCCTGCTTGGGATTCTGTGTCTCCCTCTCTCTCTGCCCTTCCCCCACTCTCTCTCTCCCTCTCTCTCAAAAATAAATAAAAAACATTAATTAAAAAGAAAGTTTAAAAAAAAACTAGACAGAGCGACTAGAGAAGCCACACCTCCTGACCCCGAGGGGGCGGATGCTGACCTACTCTGTCCCAGCTGTCCCCAGCACACCGGCTGTCTCTGTGAGCATGGCTACATTCCCCAGAGGCAGGACCAGCCCTGGCTCTGGGGATACCCCTGGGGACCACGTGAAACCACAACGCTGTTCCCTCCCTCCAGCCCCTGCCACTCTAGAGTGTCCCCGCTCCAACCTTGTGGACAGTGTGGGACAAACACCACACGGGTGTGGGGGTGAAGAATGGTCACGTCTTTAGAGTCCTTTCCTTGTCAGACACCAGATTCCTCTAGGACCAGGGACAGCAACCCAGAGGAAGGGCACATAGCCTGGACCCTCAGGAGGGACAGGTGTCCTTCAGTACCTGGGATCCTGTTGCTTCGGACACGAGCCTTGGTGCTCCTGGCTGCAACCCGGCTCCAAGAAGTTCCCGGAGGCTTCCTGCAAGGCACGCCCTGCTCCTGTCCCTCCACCTGGTGCCTGGTGGCATCTCACACACCTCTTCGCAGGTCCCACTCAGGGCCACTTCCTCCGCGAACTGCTCGGTAAGCCCTTCCGGCGTTCTCTTAATGTCAAGGGCACTCATGTGGTGACAGGATCCGTCTCTCGTGAGTCGGGGACCGCGGGTCTGGGGCTGTCCGCTACGTCTTCCTGTGGCCCCAGCCTAGAGCCCTGCGCCCACAAAGGAAGGCGCCACCCCGCTGGGGTTATCCAACTTGAACGGAGTTCAGTCATTGAACAAGCAGAGGCTTAGATGAGAGGCGTGTAGGCAGAAGCCAGAGTTCTACTTCCAAAAGCCTGAGAAGAAAAACAAGCATGTTTCTTTAGTGATATCAAACGAGACAAAGGAAAGAAGAAACCGCCTGAGGTCACAGACAACCATCAGAGTGGAAGATTTCCACTGGAGCGCGAGGGAATAATCAAGATTTATTTTTTAAATATTGTTATTAAATAAACATTAGAGCAACTTTTGCATATCCGACTTATTTATAGCTTAAGGCATGAAAAACTACATTAGAATGTTGAATTCGAAGAATCCACTGCAGCCTGCTAGCTGACAGGCCGTCACCGTATTTGCAAATATTTTCTGGAACAGTAACCTTGAAGGATGCCAGCCCCATTCAGTGTAACCTTATCACAAGACAGGAAGGGAGCGTGGAGACGAGTCCGAGGCAAAGGACGGTCTAGGTCCCTGTAACCCCTGCCGGCGGTTTGAACAAGGAGCTTGCCCACCATCTCAGCCGAAAGCCGCGCGTGTATCTCTTGGGTATTTACATCTCTCTCAGCTGCACTTTAAAAAGACGCTATGCAGAAGGCCCCCTTGAGAAATTGTGCTCCGGGCAGGAATCTGTGAGTACATTAGTCACATTTAAGAGGGTTTATATCCTCGAGTCTGCAATAACATAGTTCTGTGAAAATTATGTAATCATTTTAACAAAGAGTCTCTAATTGACATGAAAAGGCAAAGGCAAAATAAAAATGAATTTCAGCGCCAGCAGTACAGATTCTTCATCTTCACGGCACCCCCCCCCCCCCGGAGCCTGGTGGTGGGCGGGGGGGGGGGGGGGAAGGGGGGGGACCCGGAGCCGCATCACAGGACCTTTCCGTCGCTCTTGGCCTTGGGAAAGCCTTAGTGGCGGATTCCTCCAGGGAGCGATTTTTCTTTAATACCCGATACCTGTACCTTTCAAACACCTCACATGTGTTCCTTTTCTTCTGATATTCAGCATGATCTTCAGTACTTTAAAGATCTTCCCTTCCACCGAGAAGAAAAATACCTTTCTTTGGATGAAAAGCTATTATGGCCCATTTAAATAATCATGAAACGTTTGGGTGGTTTAAAAATTATATCTGGATCATTTAGCAAGGTTGGCACAACATCTGACTTCTAAAATCAGCATTTTGCCAAATATTTTAGCCATATCACAGTTGCTAAGCTAACGAGAAAATGTTAATCGCTTGGCACAAATGTGGCCATGTTAAAATTAAACAAAATTGATTGCCTTCAAAATAACCTTTTGTTTTCGCCTCCAAAAACCTGCTTTGCACATTTGGTGTAGGTGCAAACTCATTGCTCATCCTGACACTAACATCCTTCATGTCTTAAACAGGTTCTGTGTTTTCCTTTGTTCTTCTCATCAATAACAAGGAGCCCATATTTCACGACTATTCAACAGTTGCTGCATACCCACTACTTGCTCGGAGTTACGCGGTGAGATGTAACTAGGGTCTGCGGTTATGGTAGACTGTAGGCCAAGTGCTACAAGGGAGGAAATAATAGTGTATCGAATCTAGCCAGTGTACCGTTGCTAGATTATAACGTTTCCAGGTGAGTTTATGAGTGAAAAGAAAAGCAAATTCATTACTTCCTTTGGCTTATCCATTCTAATATGTTCTCAGCAACGTATTTTGCAAAAGTAAATCTGTGTAGCTGCCGTCTGTCCGTCCCCGTGGTGAGCACAAAAGCACAAGACGTAGCCCCCCTCCCCTCCCGCCTCCGGCCAAAGGAGTTCAGAAGCTAGCTCCGAAGACAAAGCATACAGTTCGTAACACTGTGAATAATAAGGAGCTCCATAAAAACCATACCAGAGGCATGAGAAATGTATCAGGAGAAGAGGGGAGGAAAGGAAATTCGCTGAACACCTGCTATGTGCCAAGATGTTTCACACGTACGATGAGTCTCAATCTAGGCACCCAGAGGCACCCTGGTGGCGCCCCACGGCATTCGTCGAAGAGGGGGTGGGAAAATGTACACAAAAACGTCTGAAACCGTTCACCGCTGGGGAGAAGATTTGTATCCTATACATCCATGGCACTTTTTTAGATTAACACATATATGTGGTTTTCAATTAAAACTGGTTAGTTAAATGCACATACGTGTACCTGAGCCTACTCCTGATCCATCAGAATTTCTCACATTCTCCACTAACAATTACTAACATATATAGATCATCCTACCTCTATTGACTGATTTAACCCTTTACCATGGAGGAAACTGAGGCTCAGAGATGTCAAGACATTTGCTAAAGACACTGAAGCCAGTGAGTGGCAGGGACAGAATTTGACACACGGTCTCTCTGCAGCTGTTGAGGAGATCACGTGGGTCTTGTCCTTTATTCCATTAACACGGTCCGTTATATTGATGGATTTTCATAGGTTGAACAAACCTTGCATTCATTCCAAGGATAAATCTCATGTGGTCATGGTTTATCATCTTTTTTATATGTGGCTGGATTCAGTTTACTGGTATTTTATTGGGAAATTTTGTATTGTCTCTACTGGTATTTTATTGGGATGCTGGTTTGTAGTTTTCCTGTGATGTCTTTTGTCTGGTTTTGACATCAGGGTAACACTGGCCTCTAGAATGATTTGAGAAGTGGTCCCCACTCTTCTATGTTTGGAAGACTTAGCAAAGAACTGGTGTTAATTCTTCCTTAACGTTTGATGGAAATTACCAGTGAAGCCATCTGGTTCTGGGCTTTTCTTTGCGGGAAGTTTTCTTCATTACTAATTCGATCTCCTTGTATTCAGATTTTCTATTTCTTTTTAAGTTAGTTTTGGTAATTTCTGTCCTTATAGGAATTTGTCCACTTCACCTAGGGTATCTGATTTTTTGGTGTACAATTATTCATAGTACTGCCTCGCTGTCCTTTTTCATAGTGGTATTTTCTCCTTTTTCAGTTCTTTTGGTGGGCGAGAGGGTCAGTCTAAAGATTTTTCAATGTTTTTATTTTCTTGGTCTTCATTGATTTTCTCTATTGTTTTTCTACTTTCTGTTTCACCTATGTCGACTCCAATCTTTATTATCTCCTTTCTTCTGCTAGCTTTGGATTTAGTTCGCTCTTCTTTTTATAGTTTCTTAAGGTGTAAGTTTGGGCTATTGATTCAGGATATTTCCCCCCCTTTAATATAGGTAGTTAGTGCCATCTAAGAACTATTGTTATTATGTGCCATAAGTTTTGGTGTGTTGTGTTTTCGTTCCCATTCATTCAAAGGACTTTTCTAATTTCACTTGTGATTTCTGGTTGGAGCCATTGGTTCTTTGGAACGTGTTGACTAATTTACACATATGTGTAAATTTCCCAAATTTTCTTCTGTGATTGATTTCCAATTTCATTCCATTTTAGCTGGAGAACATATTTTGTATAATTTCAACCCTTGTAAATCTACTGAGTCTTGTTTTATGACCTTACATATGCTCTATCTTGGAGAATATTCTATCTTGTACTTGAGGAGAACGTGTGTTCTGCTGCCAGGTGGAATGTTCTGCAGATGTCTATTAGGTCTAGTTGGATTACGGCGTTGCTCAAATGGTTTATTTCCCTGTTCATCTTCTGCTTGGTTGTCTCTACTATTGCAAGCGAGGCATTAAAATCACCAACTGTCATTGTTGACTTGTCTATTTCTGTCTTCAAATCTGTTAGGTTTTGTTTCATGCATTTTGGAACTTTATTTCAGGTGCGTGAATGTTTATTATTGTTATATCTTCTTAATTTCTTGAACTTTTATCCTGACAAAATGTCCTTTGTCTCTACTAACGATTTTGTACATAAAGTCTACTTTTTTTTCTGGTATTAGTATAGCCACTCCAGCTCTTTTTTGATTATTGTTTGCACGGTGTATCTTTTTTCCATCCCTTGATTTTCAACCTATTTTTGTCTTTGGCTAAAACAGGTCTCTCATAGACAGCATGCAATGGAATCTTTTTTAAATGCGTTTCGCCAATATCTGCCTTTTAATTGGATTTTTACTCTATTTACATTTAATGTAATTATTGATGGGATAAGATTTATGTCTGCAGTTTTCCTGTTTGCTTTATCTACATCTTTCGTCTTTTTTGCTCCTCTATTATCATCTTTTGTATGTTAAATATTTTCTCGTGCATCATTTTAATACCATTGTCACCACTTTAGCTTTTCTTTCTTTTTTTTAATGTGGCTATTTTCTTACTGGCTGCCCTAGGGATCATAGTTAACATATTTTTAAAGTTTATTTTATTTATTTTGAGAGAGAGAACACACACGTGAGCGAATGTAATTTTTTTAGATTAAGGCATATATGTGGTTTTCAATTAAAACTGGTTATGGGGCGCCTGGGTGGTTCAGTCGGTTAAGCGTCCGAATTCGGCTCAGGTCACGATCTCGCGGTCCGTGAGTTCGAGCCCCGCGACGGGCTCTGGGCTGATGGCTCAGAGCCTGGAGCCTGCTTCCGATTCTGTGTCTCCCTCTCTCTCTGCCCCTCCCCTGTTCATGCCCTGTCTCTCTCTGTCTCAAAAATAAATAAAAAACATTTAAAAAAAATTTTTTTAACTGGTTAGTTAAACGCACATACGTGTACCTGAGCCCACCCAGGGCTCAAACCCACAAAATGTGAGATGACGAGCTGAGCTGAAATCAAGAGTCAGATGCTTAACTGACTGAACCACCCGGTGGTTAACATCTTAATTTACAACTTAAATTACAACAGTTTGGATTAATACCAACTCAATTTCAATGTACTACAAAACCCGTACTCCTCTATAGTTCCATTCTCTCCCTCATCCTTTGCGTTGTTATTAGTGTATAAATGACATTTGGACACATTGCCCGTCAACTACCACAAATTTATAACTACTGCTCTCTGCAGCTGTCTTTCATATCCGATGGGAGCAAAAGGAGAATTAAAAATACGTTAACACTGTCTTTTCTATTTGTTTGTGTCATGATCTCTGCCACTGCTCTTTACTTCTTCATATGGATTCAAGTTGCTGCCTAGAGTCCTTTCAGCTCAGACTTGAGGACTCCCTTTAGTATTACTTGTGGAGCAGGTCTGTTAGCCACAAAATACTCAGTTTTTGTTTTTCGGGGAACATTTTAACTTCTCTATCATTTTCAAGGGATAATTTGCTAGATTTAAGTTTTGGTTGGTAGCCTCTATCTTTTGGCACTTTGAATATGTCTTCCCACTGCCCTCTGGCCTCCATAGTTTCTGATGAGGACTCAGATGTTAATCTTATTGAGGATCTTCTGTATTTGATGAGTTGTTTCTTTTTGCAGGTCTCAAGACTCTCTCTTTGTTTTTGGCTTTCAATAGTTTGATTATAACATGTTTAGCTGTGACTCTCTCAGTATATCCTATTTGAAATTCATTGGGCTTCTTGAGTGTGTTGATTAATGTTTTTCATCAAATTTGGGAAGTTCTGAGGGCTCCTAGGTGGCTCAGTCAGTTAAGCGGCTGACCTTGGCTCTGGTCATGATCTCGCAGTCCATGAGTTTGAGCCCTGTGACGGGCTCTGGGCTGACAGCTCGGAGCCTGGAGCCTGCTTCAGATTCTCTGTCTCCCTCTCTCTCTGCCCCTCCCCAACTCACGCTCTGTCCCTCTCTCAAAACTGAATAAATGTTAAAAAAATTTTTTTTTTTAATTTGGGAAGTTTTTGGCCGTTAATTCATCAGATATTCTTTCTGCCCCTTTTTCTCTCTGCTCTCCTTCTGGGATTTTCAGTATGCATATTTGGTATGTTTCATGGAGTCCTACAGATCTCTGTTTTTCCTCATCCTTCTTTTCTTTCTTTCTTTCTTTTTATTTTTTTTTCTGTCCTCAGACTGGAAGGTCTCAGTTGACCTGTCTTCAAGTTTTCTGATTCTTCACTCTGCCTACTCCAATCTATAACTAAGCCCCTCTAGTATATTTTTAATTTTAATTATTATAATTTTCAAATCCAGGATTTCTATTTGGTTCTTTCTCATAATTTCTGTCCCTATCTGATATTCCCTATTTGGTAAGACATCATTCATGTACTTTCATTTAGTTATTTCTACAGGATTTCTTTTTAGTTTTTGAACATATTTTAAATAAATAATTTAAAGTCTTTGTCTAGTAAATCCAATGTCTGGGCTTCCTCAAGGATAGTTTCTATTGACATTTCCCCCCTGTATTTGAGCCACACTTTCTGGTTTATTTTCAAGTTTTGTGTTTTGTTTTTGTTTGTTTGTTCCTAAAAACTAGACATTTAAAATAATATAATGGGGCAACTGTTGAAATCAGATTCTCCCCCAACCCCAAGGTTTATTGTTGTTGCTGTTTGTTATGGTTGCTGTTGGCTTTTTATTGACTTTTCTGAACCAATTCTGCAATGTCTTATTCTTCGTTAGGTGACAAAAGTCTGTGCAGTTAGCTTAGTGGTCAGCTAATCATTGGGCAGAGATTTCCTCAAATACTTAAAACCAATAAATCTCCTAGTCTTTGATGAGGGGCTCTGTGTGCATGTTGGGCACAACTTCAACACTCAGCCACGAGGCTTATAACTCTGTCTTAGCCTCACTTCCTGCTTGTGCAGAGCCTCAGAGTTCTTCAAACTTGAGAGCTTAGAGCCTTCTCAGGCCTTTCCCTAAGCATATGTATAGCCCTGTAGATGTGTATAAACATGTGCATGGCCTTCTAGATTCCTAACAACATGTCAGAGATTCCAAAGCTTCCTATGGACATCTGATTTCCTAGATTTTTCCTTTAAACCCTTTGTTTGTGTATTATTTTCCCCAACTGCTATCCATCACCTTTTGAGTGCTTACTGTGTTCCATACATTGTGCTGGGTACCTAGAGATACATGATATAGTCCCTCCCGTTGTGGGGTCCACATTCTAGATAAGGAGGTGGCACTGCATCTGGGTTTCATAAATGATGTGGGCAGAGTAACACCTGGGGAAGTCCAAGGGCGAGACATTCAATGAAGCTTGGGGTAGAGGCAGGCTTTCCAGAAGAGGCAGTGTCCTACCTGAGCTTTAAGGGACAAATGCTTGCTCAAAATTGGTTGGGGGGAGTGGTCATGTGTTAGCCTGTTCAGGCTGCGTAACAAAATCTCACCGACTTAGTGGCTTAAGCAACACAAATTTACTTTCTCACATTCCTGGAGGCTAGAAGTCCAAGATCAAGGTATCAGCAGCTTGGTTTCTCCTGAGCACTGTCTGGCTTGCAGACAGCCAGCTGACTGTGTCCTCACATGGCCTCCCCTCTGTATGTGCACACTCCGGGTGTCTCTTCCTCCCCGTATAAGAAAACCAGTCCTTTTGGAATAAGGACCCACTCTTATGACTTTGTTTAACCCTAAGTACTTTTTAAAGTCCAGTCTCCAAATATGGACACTGGGAGTTATGGCTTCAGTGTATGAATTTCGGGAGGATACAATTCAGTCCATAACAGATAATAATTCAACAAAAGTTTGGAAATGAGAGGGGACGCTGATATGCACTAAGATGTACACTTTGATTGATGCTTTCTCCTTTCCCTACCAGTTCCTACCCCCAGGTTATCTTGGTTTTCTGAGTTTCTATGTCCTTGTTTCACTTTCCTGAAATAAAAGAGTATACAGAAGTCTTTAAATAACTTACATTTATTAAAAAATACATGTAATGAAAAGAAAGAAAATTTTATGGAAAGAAAAAATATCACTAGGACAGATATAGATGATTATTAAAGTTTTAAAGTACTAAAGTACTTAAGTATACTAGAATATTGTGTACCCTTTCATAGTGTGCACTTGTGATTAGGCAGCGGCAGCCGAGCTGGGACTACATTTCCCAGCCTTCCTTGCCTCCAGATGGGGCCATGTGACTCCCTCAGGCCAATCAAATGTGAAGTTGGCCAAATTAGGTTAGAATGTGGCTCTTTATCCATCACTGAATGGAGAAGATTCCAAAGCACTACAGGAGGGACTCACCATGAGCTGGAAGATAGCCTGGGTTCCTGAAAACTCGCACTGGACTTGCTGTGAGCAAAACTTCACTTCTAGAGCATTAAACCTCTGAGATTTCAGAGTTTCTCTTTTCAAACTACCTGCATCACCTTAACTAAAGTAATCACCATAACCCCAAAGTTGTTTTTATTTTTACACATATTTCCTTCTAGTTCTTAGCAACACAGATTCATTTTTACATAGCCGTAAGCCTGGAGTTACAGACCATTTCTATTCATTTTTTTAACATGCAGATATTTTTTAAAAAATTTCCTTGTCCATCCATTAATTTCATTTTTAGGGCCTAGATAATATTTCACTGAACAAACCTGTTCCCGATTGTTCAACATTTGGCTGTTTCCAATTATTACTTGAAAGTTATATAAAGTACCTATTAGTCTGACATTGGGCAGGGAAATATATAAAAAAAAAAAAAATTATCCAGCAAGATAACACCACAGACATGGAAAAGAGAAGCAAACACCAGAAGAAGGGAAACAGACCAAGAGATAAAAGGAATTGATTCCTATAATAGGTCCCTCAAGGATAGCTACATTTGAAGAGCAGAAATTCTCAACCCACACATGTCCCTTAAGTGTAGGACATGGGATTCAATCAGATACGGTCTCTAGGCTAACGTGACAGGTCATTAAATATTTACCACCAGTTAGAACCCGAAGATGCAAAGTTAACACAGAAAAAAAAAATAGCTGAGGCGCCTAGATGGCTCAGTTAGTTGCGCCTCCGATGTTGGCTCAGGTCATGATCTCCCAGTTGGTGGGCTGGAGCCCCGCGTTAGGCTCTGAGCTGACAGAGCAGAGCCTGCTAGGGATTTTCTCTCTCTCCCTCTCTCTCTGTCCCTCCCCCACTCTCTGAAAACAAATAAACAAATTTTTAAAAAAGAGAAGAAATAAAAGTTTTAGAACCAAAAGACTGGATTTCAGGATCGAAGTGCCCTTCTTCCCCAGGAGGTCTTTGTGTTGTCTCTACGACCGGACTGTATCACTTATGTAAGTGAACATGGTTGCCAAGCTGTAAATTGCCAGTGCGTATGCATGCAGACAATATTTTGAAATATTATCCAACGTACTTTCCTTCTGCGTAGTTCCCGTGTTTTCTGTGCGAGTTTCCACGCAGCAATTTTGCAAGTCCATGCCTGGCGGTTGTTTGACAGGCAGCCTTGCCTTTCCTTTGCGGGAACCAAGAGAAATGGCTCCAGGGATTTCTAAAACCAACAGCGGCCCATCACGGTTGAAACCCGGTGGACTGACGTGTGAATTGCAGCCGAGAGAAGGGTGTGTGGGATGCGTGGGGAAAGCCAAGAGAGCTGGGGCAGGGGGGCTAGGGTCTAAACGCTGGTGAGGGTCCTCTTCCCGCCCCACACCCCGGGTGCCATCTGAGATTCCCCAGATGGATCTGCAGACTCAAAATGAGATAACACAAAACTGTTCCCCATCAGCACTCTGAGAGGAGTCTTCAAGCGTGATGATCTCACAACACGCGCCACCCCCCCCCCCCGGGGGGGGTGGGCAGAAGGGAGAACCCGTGATTCCTCAGGGCTTTGGAAACTGAGGACTCCCGTCCCCCCCCCCCCCCCCCGCCCTGATCGGAGTGCCAGAGGACCTGTGCTGTTGCGCCTGGTCCCCAGCACGCGGGGCTCCAGGGAGAGGCCACCGGTGGGATCCCCAGCCTGGCGGGGCGGAAGGATGTGGCCCTTCTTAGGGTGAGCACCCCAGAAAGCAGGGTCAGGGTGAGGCATGTCAGAGCCCCCCCAGTTCTCCAGCCAGGCCAGCCAGAGAGGACCCCCGCACAGCAGACGTGGGTGCCCCGGGGCCTATCCAGGGAGCGTGGGAGGGAGGAAAATGGAGAGTTCCCTTGTACCGGCAAGACTCTTCCGCCCTCAGGGGAATCAGGGGTCTGGCGACAAGTTCACTCACTCCCAGTATACAGAAGTGATCACCTTTGCACATCCCGGTTTGTGACCAGGAAATGCATGACAAGACGGGGAAAGCGGCTTTGCATTCAGAGCGCTTTGCAAATTGTAATGCAAATGTTTACTATTATCGCTATTAATTGCTACAGTGGCGCTATGTTCACTTATTCCGTAAATATTTATTGTCTACCAAGTGTCACACACCAGTGAGGCTACCGAAGACAAGGGCACAAAAAGCAGCAAAACGCCTGCCCTGGGGAGCCTCGGGTCTGGGGGGGGGGGGGGTCTCGGATCTGGGGCGTGGGATGCTCGGGTCTGGGGAGGCTCGGGTCTGGGGGGGGGCTCGGGTCTGGGGGGGAGGCTCGGATCTAGGGCGTGGGGGGGGCTCGGGTCTGGGGAGGCTCGGGTCTGGGGGGTGGCTCGGGTCTGGGGGGAAGGCTCGGATCTGGGGCGAGGGCGGGGCTCGGGTCTGGGAGGGTCTCGGATCTGGGGCGTGGGGGGCTCGGGTCTGGGGAGGCTCGGGTCTGGGGAGGCTCGGATCTGGGGCGTGGGGGGGCTCGGGTCTGGGGAGGCTCAGGTCTGGGGGGGCTTGGGTCTGGGGGGGCTCGGATCTGGGCGGGGCATGCTCGGGTCTGGGGGTGCGGACAGGAGCAAACGCATAGGGAGGGTGCTAAGCAAGCCAGCTGGTGGTAAATACTAGGAGGAAAATAAGGCAGGGGGTGCCGAGGATGGTCAGGGCGGCCCTCCCTGAGAAGGTGTGGTCAGAGCGGAGCCCGGGGGGTAAAGGATCCGCTCGCTGCTTGGCGAACCAGCCAGGGCGGAGGCGGGCAGGTGCGATGCAGGCGCCTCCAGGCCCGGGTGGCTGGAGCACAGGGAGCAGGGCCGGGAGGGGAGGAGGCCTGGCTGCAAGGGAAGGGGAGGGGCGACTCCCCTAAGGCCCCCGGGACCCGCTTCGCCTCCAGTGAGATCGGCCGGCCCTTGGAGGGCTTGGAAACTGTGCAGGGACAGACCTGAAATGAAGTGAGGGGGAGAGGGGTTGGGGACTCCTCCCCGGAGGGCGGCCTTTGCAGCAAGGACACCGGTGAGCAGGGGAGGGTAGACAACCGTGTCCTTCCTAGAACTCGGTGAATTTGCTTCTTGATCATCATAGTTGGGCTCCCAGATTTATTGCAGCAGGGAAAAACAAAAGATCCGGCCTGACTCCGCGGGGACAGCGGGGGAGGCGGAGGCGGGGAGGGACCGTCATAATTTGTCCGTTTCACAGCTCAGGACACACAAAAGACACTGAAAGATCGGCCCACAGTCGTACAACGGCAACAGTGGGGAGAGAGGGCCAGATGTGAGGCCCCCCGTATTTCCAGCCCCGGCGCCCTCACCGACAGGTGCAGCGGCTGAGGGGGGGGGGGGGGGCAGGGCCCTCGGGAGGGAGCGGGCTTCTCACCTGTGCAGGGGCCTCTGTGGGGGGCCGCGGGGAGGGGGGAGCAGGTAGCTGCCTGGGACAGAGCGCGCTCTCTCTCTCTCTCTCTCTCTCTCTCCATCCCTCCTTCCCTCTCCCCTCCAGACTGGGAAGGAGAACAGCCAACCTCAGGAGAGTCAGAAATAACAAACAAACGGGCGATGAAGTGCTTTACGGATGGCGGGTGGATGCCAAATAACATTAACGTAGCCCGGACAGTGAACCCACGACGGGAAGACTGCTGTCGCCATGACTCCAGGTGTGCGAGGCCAGCTGCCCACCCCCGCCGGCCTCCACCCCCCCCCCCCCACCCCGTACCTGCAGCTCAGCACACGATCACAGGGCCCGGGATGCCTGCGCCTGCCGCTGGCTGCTGATGGATGGCCCCCTCCCCTAATGGAGACCATCCCGGGGGGGGGGGGGGGCGGCTAGATGACTGGGGGGGCGGTGGCCATCGCCCCCCCTTGCGCCCTCTCCGCTGCGCTAACGAAGCATCGGCCAGTGCATACATCACCGGGAAATGGCACGCGGGGGTTGGGGCAGCTTTCCCTTGCATTTTGTTGCCCTCCGTCGATTGCTTCGCACCCCCGCCCCCCACCTCCTCGCCTCTTCGCTGCCGTCCTGTTTTTACACCGATCGCTGTCCTGACCCTTATTCTTTCTCCCTTCACGTCTCTGCCCTCGGCCGACTAATTTATTGATTGGCTTTTACCTAAGGCCAAATGAAGTTCTCCTTTATTGAGACAATTTCTCAAAGTCTGGAACTCGCACAGAACGACTGCGCCTCACGTTCTCTTTAATTAATGGAGAGCCACTCACCGAGCGGGGTCCAGCCGCCACACGCACCGCGCATGTTAATGTCCTTCCCACTCTGCTGGCTGCAACCGCGCGCGCGTGCCGCCCAGACGCCAGAGACACAAAGAATGGTTTGATCCGGGCCGCTGGCCCAGGAAGTCGTCCCACACATCCTGCCCTTAAGCCAGGGGCTGTGCCTTTGCGACCTGGATGGGCAGTGGGGTCTGAGTCACCGTCCAAAGGCACAAAAACAAGACATCGGTGACCCTTGTCCAGAAGTACTGCTTCCCTGAGAGCTACTTCTGTGTCAAATAGGCAGGTCGTTGAGGAAAATCGGGCGTGTGCTCAATTTCTCACCAAACCCCGCGGCCAGCCCCCTCTCCTTACTCACCTTCTCTCTGCCTGCGAAGCTGCGAGGAAGCAACTCGAACACCTGTCCCACGGGCCAGCCTCTTGCCCGGCTGTCGGCTTCCAAAACTCTGTGCTTTACCGTGAGTCTCAAAAGCAGGCTGGGCAGCCCACTTAGATCCCTTTCGTTTACCAAACGCCATGGTAAAAATATGATTCTGCAGTAGTGTTGTGACTTCTATCTGCTGTTGTGTTAATGCCAAGACTGAGCCCACAAAAGACCACAAAGTCACAAATGCTGTCTCTCTAATCTTTACTTTGCCAAGTCACCAGCTTAAGGAGGAGGCAGGGCCTCTTACCCCAAACTACCCCCCCGGGGCGGACTGACGGGCAAGAATGTGTTTGTGTTAAACCGTTTATAGGAAAAGGTCCTTAGGGAAAAGTCCGCTACCTGCTCAGCTTAAAATCACCCCCATCTTGGGGCGCCCGGGTGGCTCAGTCGGTTGGGCGTCCGACTTCGGCTCAGGTCATGATCTCGTGGTTCGTCAGTTTGAGCCCCGTGTCGGGGCTCTGTGCTGATGGCTCGGAGCCTGGAGCCTGCTTCCGATTCCGTGTCTCCCCCTCTCTCTGCCCCTCCCCCGCTTGTGCTCCGTCTCTCAAAAATAAATGTAAAAAAGAAAAAAATTAAAATCACCCCCATCTCGCTACGGAGGTTACCTGTGTTCAGATTCCTAATGTATTCCTCCAAGTTTCCTTACCCGAATCAAGCAAGCACGAATATAGATTCTTCCTCTGCCCCCGCCCACCACGCGTACCTTTATGTAAAAAGTGCCATACTATATATACTGTTCCTTCTTTCCACACAACGGTGTACCCTGGAGATCTTTCTTTACCTAAATAGAGATCATGTGGATGCATCATCCGTGTAACCAGCCATCTGTTGATGGCCTTGGATTGTCTCCAGGCTTCCCGATGACAGTGCTGCAGTGAATAACCAGACACGTACTCCGTACTAACATGTGGGCTAGAAGACGTGTACACAAAGTCCCAGAATTGGAATCCAGAGTCCCAGGGATAGCCCTTTTGCACTTTGATAGATATTGCCAAAGAGCCTCCAGAAGGTTCGCACCGATTTACACGCACGGCAGTCACGCATACCTATGCCTCTTCCCCCACCCCTTCACCAACATGATATTATCACACGTCTTTCCTGAGGCGCCTGGGTGGCTCAGTCAGTCAAGCATCTGACTCTTGGTTTCAGCTCCGGTCATGATTGCACAGTTCATGAGTTCGAGCCCTGCCTCTGGCTCCATGCTGACAGCTCAGAGCCCGCTTGGGATTCTCTCTCTCCTTTTTCTGCCCCTCTCCTGCTCTCTCTCTCTCCCTCTCTCAAAATAAAACAAACTTAAAAACAAACAAACAAAACAGGGGCGCCTGGGTGGCTCAGTTGGTTAAACGTCCGACTTCGGCTCAGGTCTCGAGCTCACGATTTGTGGGTTCGAGCCCCACATGGGGCTCTGTGCTGACGGCTCAGAGCCTGGAGCCTGCTTTGGATTCTGTGTCTCCCTCTCTCTGCCCCTCCCCTGCTCGTGCTTTCTCTCTCTGTCTCTCAAAAATAAATAAACATTAAAAAAATTTTTTTTAGTTAAAAACGCAACCAACCTCTTTTTAAAAAAAAACATGTTTTTCTTCCAATCTAATAAGCGAAAACTGGAGACTCCATTTTTCTTTGCCTTCCTCTACTTATGAGAGAGGCTAAGTAAGCATCTTTTCATAGGTTTAGGAGGAACTTGTATTTCCTTTATTGTCAACTGTATCATTCGCCTATTTTTTCTTAAGTAGGCTCCACACTCAGCACAGGGCTTGAACTCACCACCCCGAGATCAAGACCCGAGCTGAGATCAAGAGCCAGACCCTTAACCAACTGAGCCACCCATCATTTGCCTATTTTTCTATTGAGCGTTTAGGTTTCGTCGTATTGTCATCAATTTCTGGGAGCTCTTTACATATTCAGAAGGTCAGTCCTTTGCTACAAGGTGAGCCAAATGGGTTGCACTTTATCCGTTCAGTTTTGGTTTGTGCTTTGGCTCTGCTTCGTAGGATTTCTGTTTGCTTTCTTCTATCCTGTGATGCGATTGTGGTGGTTTTGCCTCCCGGGAGGCTTTTGGTACTGTGCGTATTTTCTGGCTGTCGCGTCATAGTTAGAAAGAACTTCTCCACTCCAAAATTAAAAAGGAACTCTCTCCCGTTTTTCCTCTGGCAAATGCATGGTTACATTCACATCTTTGACTCCTCTAGAGTTTATCCTGATGGACAGTGTAAAGTTGAGATCATAGATTTACTTTTCCTCACAGCTACTCTCCGGTCTCATCAGATGACAGGCATTTTTGCTGTGTCATACAGAAAAGAAAGCAAGTCATTACTGTCAGAGGTTTTGTTTTTCGTCCCTCCACAGAGACTCGAGGATATGTTCCTGCTGCATTCTCTTGGCTGCCTTTCCCGCCTCTCTGCCACCATTCAAACCCTGGGAATTCCTAGTCATTTTGTTTGTCAAGTCGGTCCTTCCAATCGCCCAGCCAGTTTTGTCCTTTGTCTTTTTAATGAAGCTTTTTATGGAAGTATGACACCCAGACAGAAAAGCACACAGGTCATAAATAGCTTTATGAAGTCTCACAAAGCGAACACACCCGGATAACCACCCGGCTGCAGATCGAGGGCGTCCCAGCATCCCAGAGCCCCTGGGTCCTCCCTGCCAGTGTCTACCCCCGCCCAAAGGTAACCGCTCACGATTTCTGTCACCACAGGCTGGTCTGCTTGTCGTTCAAGTGTGTATCAATCGCATATCCCACATGCACCCTCTTGCCTCTGAGTCCTTTCTCCCCGCATTGTGCTTATGGATTCCAACACGTTGTTCCCACTGTAGTTCTTCCTTTGTTCTGGTCGCTGTGCGTCTCACTGTGTGAACAGAACACCACGGACTTATCCATTCTCCTGCTGACATTTGCATTGTTTCAAATTGGGGACCATTATGAGGACCGATGCTATCAACGTGCTCGTCGTGTCCTTTGGTGCACCTGCGGGAGCTTTTCGACTGGGTAAATACCTCGGTGTGGGAGTCCTGAGTTAAGATATGCATACGGCTGGCTCTCGGCTCTACAGCGATGCAGTTTCTAACTATTTTTAAACTCGATTCAACAAAAGTGTAGTCAGTTAAATCCCCAGCGAAATACAGCCCGTTAATTTCTTGGTGCCCCGCTGTCTTCAGATACCTTACATAAATTCTCTCTCTCTAGATACCCCCCATTATCCCGAGATGTCATTCTATTATTGCCCCCACTTTACAGCTGATAAGACTGAGCGGGGTCATGTTCTCCCAGTGGAGAATTTTCACTGCCACATTGTAAAATGCTGACGCTATCATATTTTATAAAGCTACTTATCTCTGCAGCAATTTTGAGTTTGACTCCTGGGTTTTTAAGATAGATTTCAGAACAGGGATGGGTTTGGGCTATGAATACAAGAAGCAATTGCTAAGCGTTAAGAGATTGATGTGATTCAAGACAATGTGTATTGTACTTAAGTTGTCATTTAAACTGCAGTGAGTTTCTATGTCTACAGGTGGTTGGGTAAGAAGTGTGAACATGTAAGAGGTCGTGAGTATCCATTCATTCATTCATTCACATTTTCCAGCAATGTTACTGCGTCCCTACCGAGTTCAGGACTGGAACAAAGCTCGGGGAAAATGGTAAAGTAAAATGGAGTAAAAGATTATAAATGTCCTAGACATTGAAAGCTAAGACTCGCCAGTTTCTATTGAAACTAAAGTGAAACGATTCAAAGCAATCTGACAAGTACTATCAAAGACCATGGATAGGGTGCCTGGGTGGCTCCGTGAGTGAAGCGTCCGACTTCGGCTCGGGTCATGATCTTGCGCTTCGTGACTCGAGCCCTGCGTTGGGCTCTGTGATGACAGCTCAGAGCCTGGAGCCTACTTCGGATTCTCTGTTCTTCCTCTCTCTCTGCCCTTCCCCTGCTCATGCACGCGCGCGCGCTCTCTCTCTCTCTCTCCCAAAAATAAACATCAAAAAATTTTAATATTCTAACAAAAAAAGGATTATGGACAAAACTATTGCAATAAAGGAGAGAATTGGAGAAGGCTTCCCAGAGATGGGACATTTGGGCTGGCCTTTGAAGGATAAATAGGGGTTCTCTGGACAGCTGAGCAAAGGAAAGAGCTTAGTCCAAAGGCACGGTTGCAAAAAATGATAATGTAGGTGTAGTTCAAGGTATACAAGGGGAAGAAGAGAAAAGTGATGGGGAGTGACAGACGTATGTTGCTCAAGTCAAAGAAATCTCTGAATGCCACACCAAGGATTTAGATTTTATGCTGTGTGTACTTGGGGGCAGGGTAACGACTCAAAGAGTTTGGCAACAACAATGTATAAAATGTACAAGTTTGTGCAATTTAAACACAAAATTGCCATTGTTGAATTTGTTTAATGTTTTATTTATTTTTGAGCCTCCTTTGGATTCTGTGTCTCCCTCTCTCTCTGCCCCTCCCCTACTCACGTTCTCTCTCTCTCTCTCTCAAAAATAAGGAAACATTTTTTAAAAATCAAAACAAATAAATTTACATGGATTTGACAACATTCTAATGTAGAGACAAGACCTCTTCTTTCAGGGTAAGTATTCAAACGCATTTCCAATGTCTTTTTTACATACGAAATTTTTACACCCTTAACACACTGGCATACATTTTTGAGGAACTTTACCATCGAACAAGAACGTAGACACTTGCAAATAATCTTTTAAAATTTTCTAGCTTAGGGGAAACTGGGTGGCTCAGTCCGCTAAGTGTCCGACTTCAGCTCAGGTCATGATCTCACGGTTCACGGGTTCAAGCCCCACCGGGGGCTCTGTGCAGACAGCTCCGAGCCTGGAGCCCGCTTCCGATTCTGTGTCTCCCTCTCTCTCTGCCCCTCCCCCGCTCATGCTCTGTCTTTCTCTGTCTCCCAAAAATAAATAAATGTTAAAAAAAAACCTTTCTTTCATAAAATAAAATTTTCTAGCTTCCTGTGACTCTTCAGTTTTCAATTACTGTGATTTTTTTTTAATCGTCTCAGCTGCTCCTAATTCTATAGCAATTTTTCAATGACTTATCCATAGCGTGTCCATTCCACTCATATTTTATAGATACAGGTCTTTTTCCCTTACCCCCCCCCCCCCTTGTATGTCATTCATTCGGTCAACACTAAATTAGATGACCAGTTACAAGGGCAACTGACATAAACAGGTTTGGGAACTAACACATTAGATTCTGGGCGGTCACACAATCCAGCCGGTGGGGAAAATGCGTAGATGTCCTGAGTGAATGACCTCTAGACCAGCAACATCAGTGTCCCTGACGACTGGTGAAAAGGGCAGATACTTCAGCCCCACCCAGAGTTATTGAATTAGAAACTGTGGGGGTGGAGCCCAGAAGCCCATGGCTTAACAAGTCCTCCAGGTACTTCTGATGTTCCCTAACATTTGAGAACCTCTGCCCTGCAGAGCAACCTGCTGGTCCCATGCTTTCTCCACAAGCGTGAACCATGTTTCGTCAAGGAGTGGAGGGCACCAGTTCATCGGTTCACGGTCAAGAGGCTTCGGGTGCCTAGCTCTATGTAGATATGGAAATTATTTTTTAACCGAATTGAATCAGTCTATAGTGGACTCCTCTGGGACCCTGGATCACATCCCCTGGACCACTCCTGATTTCAGCCCCAACGGAGCCAGACAGTTGTATGTGAGCACCAACCTCCTCTCACACATACTGCCCACCTTCCCTTTCATCTTCTGTCCCCGAGGCTCCGTCTCCTGTCTTGCAGTCAGGGGACATCTCTGGAGCAATTCCGCCCTCTTCTCAGGAGGTTCCAGGTGGATGAAGCCTTCAATTCCCATTTTATGTGACGATTTTGCTTTTTCTTCCTCCTGGACTCACTCTCCCTGCCACCTCACTCCTGCTTCCTGGGATCTCTTCCCAAAGAAACTACCTGCACCGCACCCTTGTCTCAGGCTCTGCTTCCAGGGAAACCCACACTGAGACATAACCCCCTTTTTTCTTAATCACATGCCTTCGATATTGTATTTCAGCATAGGCATCTACCGTAATTCAACTAGTCATCTACTGTTAAGACACTGAGAGGGTTTCAAATTATAAGGTGATGACATTTTTTTACAAAAGTCTTCCTACTCTTATACCGATATATCTATTGGGAAGTTTTCAAAAGTAAAACTGCTGGGTATATGCATTTATTATTTTTTTTAACATTTATTTATTTTTGAGAGAGACAGAGACAGGATGCGAGTGGTTAGGGGCAGAGAGAAAGGGAGACACAGCATCCGAAGCAGGCTCCAGCTCCGAGCTGTCAGCACAGAGCCTGACGCGGGGCTTGAACTCACGAGCTGTGAGATCATGACCTGAGCCGAAGTCGGACGCTCGACCAACTGAGCCACCCAGGCGCCCCTGGGTATGTGCATTAAAAATTTTTATTAGTGCTGCCAGATTTCCCTCCCAAAAAACTATGCCACTACGAACTCACACCCAAAGTTTATAATACTGCCTGTTACATTATCTTTCCCATCATTTAGTGTTAGCATTTTTTTAATCTCATAAGTAAAATTCATCTGACCTCAATTATAAGCTCTTTTGAGCATGAAAAAAATCTTAGTCCACCCTTTTTTTCTACCTTTTGTATTTTATTTTTGTTTCTAGTCTTGTGCTACTGTAAACAATGATATATAGTAAACATTGTTATTTATAAATTTTGACTATGTTTCTGATTGTTTTTAGCATAGATTTTAAAAGCTGAATTACTTGGGCACACCTGGGTGGCTCAGTAGGTTAAGCGTCCTGCTTCAGCTCGGGTCATGATCTCAAGGTTCATGGGTTTGAACCCCGCATCGGGCTCTGGGCTGACATCTCAGAGCCTGGAGGCTGCTTTGGATTCTGTGTCTCCCTCTCTCTCTGTGCCTCCCCAACTCATGCTCTGTCTGTGTCTCTCAAAAATAAATAAATGTTAAAAAAAATTTTTTTTAAGTTGAATTACTTGGTCGAAAAGTATGAACCTTTTACGGGTGCCTGGGTGGCTGAGTCGGTTAAGCATCTGACTCTTAATTTCAGTCCAGGTCATGATCTCATGGCCGTGGGATTCAGCCCTGTGTCAGTCTCCTAAAGATTCTCTCTCCCTCTGCCCCTCTCCCCTGCTTGTGGGCTTGCTCTCTCTCTCTCTCTCTCTCTCAAAAAAAAAAAAACAAAAAAAAGGTATGAACATTTTAAAGGCTTTTGAAGCATACTAACAAATTGCTTCCCAGAAACGTGGAATCATTCTACACGCTCAACTTAAGTAGATAAGAATGACTCATTCTTATAATCTTTGGAAGACATGGAATTTTATTGTTGTTTTTATTTTAATTCATTTAATGGCTAGTAGCGCAAAACAATTTTATGTTTATTCTCCATTTGTATTTTTTTCATTGACTTCTTACCCTTATCTTATTTTTCTATCATGTTGGACATTTTTCTTATCAGGTAGTGAGAACTATTTATATATTATTTTGACACTGGGTCTCTTTTTACTTTATATCTTTTAAGGGAAATCTATTAGAAATAAACAAGATCTAAATTAAAAAAAATTATAAAGCCTTTTAATGAGAGACATTAAAGAAGGCCCACATGGAGAGAAAGCGTATGTTTATGGATAAAACAACTTCTCTTTTACTTTTTCTTTTTATTTTTAGTATCTTTGGAGTATACATTTTTATCACGTATAGTACAGTTTTACGGTGAAAATATAAAAAGAACGTGTTTCTGTTGGGTTGATTCTTTTTTTAAGGACTTCGAGGGGATTTTTCATATTTTCTTGGTGATCAGACTTTGTCCCCTATCTCAACCGCAGATATCTCCCAGCTTGTGACTTTCCATTTCACTTTAAAAAAAATGGTTGTTGTTGTTTTTAATGGTTGCAGATTAAAGAAGATGAAGAATAGGAAGAGGAGGAGGAAGGCTTTCATTTGCATTTAGTCAGATTTAGCTTTCTTGCCTGTTGAAATTCACTTATTGGAGTTCTGTTGTAAAAAATCCATCCTGGCTCAAGATGAGAACGACATTCACCTCTATTTTTAACTTTTTTTTAATGTTTATTTATTTGTTTTGAAAGAGAGACGGAGAGAGCGCAAGCCAGCGAGGGGCAGAGGTGTGGGGGAGACAGAGCATCCCAAGCAGGCTGCACACTGTCAGTGCACAGCAGCCCAACACGGGGCTTGATCCCATGAACTGTGAGGTCATGATCTAAGCCGAAATCAAGAGTCGGGTGTTCCAGCCACTGAGCCACCCCAGCACCCCATTCACCTATATTTTAAAGTTTCGCTTTAATCCACTTGGAGTTGATAGGGACCCAGTTTGGTTTTTCATAAGGGTAATTGACTTTTCAGCTTCATTTGTTGAGTGGTCGCTCTTTCCCCAGTGTTCTCTCATGCTCCCCGCGTTGTATTTCAAAGTTCCCATACGCAAGGATCTCTTCTTGGTCTCTCTCTTCTTGGTCTCTCTTGGTCTCTCTTATTGGGTACTCTCACCCTCCTCCTACTGCTCCGTATACATTCTGGAATTAACTTGTCAAACTCCACAGACCAGAATCGTGTTCACTCTGTATAGATCCAGTTGGGGAGGGGGGGGGGGCGGGTAGGAATCAAAATCCTATCCGTGAACATAAAATATCTCTCAACTTCTCTAGATCTTCTGAATGTGACTCACTAAAGAATTTTATGTTTTTAAGTTTTTGCCTCGCACACCTTTCGTGGGGCTAATTGGAGGTATTGTGTAACGTTGCTTGGCTATTATAAATAATGACATTCTTAATATTACATTTTCTAACTGTTTATAGATGGTGTATAGAAAATACCACTGGCATTTGTCTATTGGTTCCATATCCAGCCACGCTGCTAAGGTCTCCTGTTTTAGATTATTTGGAGTGTTCTATGCACTCAGTAATGTCATCTGCAAAGAATAATAGTCATATATTTCTTCCCAATCCTACTGTCTTTAATTTATTTTTCATGTCTTTATTATTCTTTGACAAGGACCTCCAGGACAGCATTGAATAGCAGGGGCATTAGCGGACATCCTTGTCTTATTCCTACAAATCAATGTAACAAAAACAAACAATGTAGTTGAAGAACAGAAAGGACATAAGCCTATAAATTCAGAGGGGGGAAAAGATATAGCCTACAAATGTATGAAAAGATATTCGATTTTATTAGGACTGTGAAAAGGCAGATCCAGACCACAACAAGATGCTATTTTATTCCCATTCGACTGACAAAAATTAAGAAGCCTGGCGTAGAAGTGTTGGGCAGAATGTGGACTGATGGGGTCTCTTGGACCTTGATGGTGGGTTGTAGGAGACGCTAGGGGTGGAGGGCGGGGGGCAGTACACAGGAAATGTAGGCCAATCTTATCGCTGGAGAGCTCAAGTTGGTTGTTGGGCATAGACGGTCGCTGCAACTATCAGGCAAATACTCAGATTAAATAGTCAAACAAGTAAATAAAAGAGAAAATAGAAGAGACAATTTATGAGTGTGTGTCCTAAACCAAGGCCTGTCATTAATCCTCCTCTGGGCATCAGAAGTCCACGAGGCAAAAAAGGAAAAAGAAACAAAACAGAAAGTCAAATCCACTCATTCATCCCATTGTTGCGGGACACCTGCCATCAACATTTTCTGAGCATCCTTTCAGTCTGGTTTTATGCACACTTGTAGATAGATTAGATCGGCAGACGAAAGATAGATACACCAACAGCACAGCAATAACAAAACTGGGATAATGCTGTGTATGCTGCTTTATAAATTGATCGGTGTCTTTAATTTGCAGGTGTTTTTAAAAGTTCCTATTGTCCTCTGTGACTTAATCTCATGCTTTTCTGCTCAGAAAGATTTTGAGAGAAGAATAAATAAAAATCATAAGAGTAAATGAGAAAGCGACTAAAGAAAAGAAAAAAAATTAAGTTTGGCTTGAACATTTCCCTTGCGGATAATTGAGAAAATGGTGCTATGGACAGACGGGGCAGGGGAGGTGAGAAAAATCTAGTAGAGAGCTGGTTTGGGAAGCATGCTCTGTAAAGCCTTAGAGACCTTGAGTTGAAGGAGAGCAACCAGTTGGATATTTGGCTGAAAGTTCAATATAGAGATGTGAACTTCGGGGTCGTCAGATTCAGGATGATGAGTGAAGCCAGGAAAATTAACGTTAGGGATGTCTAAAGAATAAGAAGGATTTGGGGCGCCTGGTGGCTCAGTCGGTTGGGCGGCCGACTTTGGCTCAGGTCACGATCTTGCAGTCCATGAGTTCGAGCCCCGCGTCGGGCTCTGGGCTGATGGCTCAGAGCCTGGAGCCTGCTTCCGATTCTGTGTCTCCCTCTCTCTCTGCCCTTCCCCTGCTTGCTCTCTGTCTCTCTGTCTCTCTCTCTCTCTCTCAAAAATAATAAACATTAAAAATTTTTTAATAAAAAAAATAAGAAGGATTTGAAGAGATGGTCAGTGCTAAAAGCACGATATTGTAAAGAGATAAATCAGCGGACACTGTGAAAATCCATCATTTGGGAAAGAAAAAGAGAGACAGTGAGCAAGAGAAATAAGAAAGGGATGCCAAAGTTCCCACAGAAGAAGGGGCCAGAGGGAGAAGAAGAGAACAGAGCAGTGGTGTGGGGAGGAAAGGCAGAGTTTGAGGGTCAGTAGGATCCAATCCAACAACAAAAATGGAGGAAGAGAAGAAAGCATTGTTGGCAGAGTGTGTGGAACAGAAATCAAATTGGAAGGGGTCAAGGACACTGAAAGAAATGGAAATCGACCAGGAGGAAATAAACCTGAGGGTCGCAGCCCAGTGCCGTGAGCCATTGACAGGCCACGCAGATTATCTCCCGGCTCCCCCCGGGGATGGGCATCTCCATCCTGGCCAAAGAGGAAGGGATGGCGGAGGTTAAGGTCACACCCTCTGCAGGGAAGCAGGCTGGGGTTCCGACCATGCCCTTTCTGCTTCGCCATGTTGCTTCCCATTCTACCAGCCTCGAGAACCTCTCATTTCCCCAGAGCTGAGCACAGACCTGGCACTTGTAGGTGCTTAATCACTGTTTTCTGGGTGAATGGAAGAATAAAGACATTTTAAGGAAAGTTCTCAGAGGCTCCTGGTTGCCCTCTGGGGACGGGTGTCTTTCTCGAGCACACATTAGCATACTGTCAAAGCTGAAACACCAGGTACTCTGGCTCCACTTAGAAAATAAATAAATGGATCTTGGCATTCAGGGAGCAAACCGTTAGTGGCCAAATATTTTTTAATTTTAAATAAGTGCCATGGGACTTCCGGGCCGAAGGATGAAGGCCCTTTAATTTGAACTTCAGCATCTCCTATCTGCTACTTTCTCTAACATATGGCACAAAAATACTGAGCGCACGTGTATTTGCTAATGTGCCCGAAGTGATGTGAAAATGAAAAGCCTTAAGAAATCACACTTGCTGTTTTCCAAAAGACACAGAGAAAATGTGGTATCTATAGCCTAGATTACACAAGAGAGTTGCGTTTCTTTCTTTCTCCTGTTTAATCTGTTTACTGACAGGAAGAAAAAAAAAGCAATCGGGGGGGGGGGCAGAAATCTGCTTTCTGCCTAACACATGATTCGGCTGACGGCACAAAGAATCAGATAATTCTACAAAGAACTGACTAGCTTGATAGTGATTGGGATGAGGGTGTAGACTTCTCTAAATACCCACAAATATTACCGTCTGATGCTTAACATTCACAAACCATTAGATCCAACGTGTATATTTACGGCTTGAAAATCAGCTGTCATTAAGAGGTGAATAAACAACATAATGCTCATGTTTAGAGGAATATAAAAGTGGGAAAAATAGAGCCAACAACCCAAGAACATTTACCTTGTTCCCCTCCACGAAAACAAAGAAGAATGAATCTCTACAGTTTTGATAGTTCAATCTTGTCTGATATCCTGTCTTGTCGTAGATGGCAGAGCCTGAGACTTCTCTTTTTTTTTCATATGAAATTTATAAATTTAGAACTTAGAATTTATAAATTTATAATTTATTTCATCTCAAGGGAAAAGGTTGCATTAAAGTTACCAGATTGGAGATCATCATTCAATGGCTGTCTCTGTCTAATCAACCCCCAAGAGCATCTATGCAAACAAAAGAGGTCAACTATGCCTTTCAGGCTGGTAGAATGACTTGGGGTTTTTAGTTGTACCTCTCACTAGCTTAGGGAAGTCACTTAATCTCTCCGGAGCTCAATCTCTTGAGCTCCCTCTTGGATTATGATAATGGACCTGGCAGAGTGCCAAGTAAAACTCCTCACCCTGGGTTATTGCATGGATGACAATGTGATGGTGATGATAATCATGATCATGATGGCGATGATCCCCTCTCAGTGCAATGGGAAATGTACACACATACATTGGATTTGGGGGTGAGTGGTCGGGGTCTCTTGTATAGCAGCCCTTTTAAAACTCAACAATGGTCGTACAGCCATGTTCACGGCAGCATGACTCACAATGGCCAAAATGGCCAAAAAGGTGGAAGCCACCCAAGTGTCCGTTGATGGGTAAATGGATAAACAAAATATGGTCTATCCATACAATGGAATATCGTTCACCCTTAAAAGGGAAGGGAATTCTGACACAGAACCACAAGGTTCTGGAGAACCTTGAGGACACGATGCTAAGGGAAACAAGCCAGTCACCAAAGGACACCTACTGCTTGATCCCAGGTAGGTGAGGTAGGTACCTGGGGCAATCAAATTTATAACGACAGAGAGGAGAGCGGTGGTGCCTGGGAGGCGGGATGGGGAACCACCGTGTGACGGAGACAGAGTCGCTATTTGCAAGATGAAAAGAACTCTGGAGATGGATGGTGGTGGTCCCACGACACACGAATGTCCTTAACGCTACTGAACTCCACCTTTAAAATGGTTAAGACGTAAAATTCTATGTTATATATATTTTACCACAATTAAAAATTGAATTTTTAAAGCAACGAAGCTGAAAAAAGAAACCGCAACGGTCTTCCAGGTGAAAACTGAACCCAGTATTCTCTTCCCCCCCCCCCCGGGACTCCATTAAAATAATATTGAAAGAATAAAAAAAAAATGGAGGATCTGACACCAATGAAGGAAACCAAAGGGAGCCATTAGAGAATGAGTAATTTAAACCAGTTTCTAGGTAATGTAAACGTGATGGGTGAATCTTGGTTGTTAAATCAGAGCAGAGGGAGGCAAGAAGCTGTACATGAATGGTGTGCACGAGGGGTCATGCAGCCCAGAAGTACCCAGAGAGTCTCCAGACTTGAAAACTGCAGCCAGCTGGACCCCTCCAGGCACCTGCCCTCAGGTCTACTATACTCATGACACAAAAAGGTATGTTCATTGTAAGTACAATATTTAAGGTAACTCCCCCAGGCGCCTGGGTGGTTCAGTTGGTTAAGCTTCCAACCCTGATTTCTGCTCAGGTCATGATCCCACGTTGTGAGATCAAGCCCCACGATGGGCTCCATGCTGAGCACAGAGCCTGCTTGGGGTTCTCACTCCCTCTCCTTCTGCCCCTCTCCCCTGCCCACTCTCTGTCTTTCACTCTCTCGCTCTCTCTCGCTCTCAAAACCAAAACATTTTTTTAATTTAAAAAACGTAATAACTCGGGGTGCCTGGGTGGCGCAGTCGGTTAAGCGTCCGACTTCAGCCAGGTCACGATCTCGCGGTCCGTGAGTTCGAGCCCCGCGTCAGGCTCTGGGCTGATGGCTCAGAGCCTGGAGCCTGTTTCCGGTTCTGTGTCTCCCTCTCTCTTTGCCCCTCCCCCGTTCATGCTCTGGCTCTCTCTGTCCCCCAAAAAATAAATAAACGTTGAAAAAAAATTAAAAAAAAAAATAAAAAACATAATAACTCACCAACATGAGCTACAAGATACCAGATATTCCATACTGATCACTGCTACCATTTACTGAAGCTTTGCTGTGTGCCAGGCACCGTTCCGAGCACTTTGCTGCATTATCACGTTTGATACTCACGGCAATCCTATGGGGTGGGCAGTCTTATTACCATTTTCACTTTACACACCAGAAAACAGAAGCGCCAAGAAGTTGCCCAAATCTGACTTCATTCACTTAAGCTTAAGTAACCCCCACATCTAGCTGACTTCATATTGTCAACCACTGTGCTATTAGGCCTCCAGTATGTCCTGTTGAGAACACGGGGGGCCTCGAAACAGACACATACGCAGCTACGGATATCTGTACGCAGATGTGCATCCAAATAGGTATTATGGACCAGATATCTCAGGAGCGGGAGGAACAAAATCTCCTCTTGCCCCTACCTCTCATGGACTGGACCCAATGGGGGAAAGCTGGACACAAGAGAGGGTATTGATGCAGTCCCCATGGACCACCAGGAGCACAGAGCCTCTCTGGGGTGAAGGAAGAAGGGGGGAGAATGGAGGTAAAGAAGGGAATCTGTCACTTTGGTTTGTTGTCTATCTCCCAATAAAAATGTAAGCTCTGGAGCCCCTGGGTGGCTCAGTTGGTTCAGCGTCCGACTTTGGCTCAGGTCATGATCTCACGGTTTGTGAGTTTGAGCCCCGCTTCAGGCTCTATGCTGACAGCTCAGAGCCTGGAGCCTGCTTCGGATTCTGTGTCTCCCTCTCTCTCTGCCCCTCCCCTGCTCCCGCTCTGTCTCTGTCTCTCTGTCTCTGTCTGTGTCTCTCTCTCTCAAAAATAACTAATCCTCAGTGTTTAAAAAAAAAATGTAAGCTCTAAGAGCATGGAACTCTATGGACGTTTGCCTGGGCTGCTCACGGATAGATCTCCAACAGCTAGAACTGTGGGCAGTTTACAAGGCACCGAGCAGATGCACAGTGAACTTCTGCTAAATAAACGAACAATGTATTGCCTGAGCCAGCTGGCCAACCAACATCATCTAGGGCAGGAATCAGCAAACTCCAACAAGGAGTCAAATCCTGCCTTCTTTCTGTTCTTGTAAATAAAGTTTTATAGAAACACAGCCATGCTGTTTGTTTACACATTGTCCAGGGCTCCTTTACATAATAACGGCAGGGTTGAGCAGGCGCTATGAGACTGTATGGCCCACGAAACTAAAAACGGTTACTATTTGGCCCTTTCCAGAAAAAGTTTGCCAATCCCTCCGGCTGTGGGACGGGGAGCCGGGGACCACGAGCTATTGAATCTCGACACCAAAGCAGCGTGTGTGGATGGCAGACGGTTTCCGAGCCCACGATTCCGTCTTGTGACTTGCCTCTGCACAAACCCCAAATGATCCTGGAAGAAGTAAGTCTGCTTATGCAGAAGGAAACTCCCTCGCCAGGACACCTCACCCATAGCTGAGAATAATGGCGCCACCCATGAAGAGAAGTTTTATCTGAGGCGCTGACAAGGGCTTCTCATCTCCTCAATCCTGGTGACTTATGTGGTGAAGAGGTGCCTGAGGACGGGCCTGCCCAACAAGCTTCCATTTTCCAAAATTCTTGAGCCAAGCAGAGTGGCCAGGTAGAAGTCCCACCCTCCTGCCTGCCCTCTGCTCACCAGAACTCTCTCCTCTCAGAAGCTCTGCGGGGTTTGCGTTCAACCGCGAATCACATATTCCCCTCAGTTTTGAACCGGAAACCACAAACTTCCACTTAGCTGTTGACCTTTAGGCAATAGCAAGCCGGGGGACAAGGAGTGCAGGGTGGTTGACATTTCCAAGTCTCCTCATCGCGGCAGGGCTGAAGTGGGGCTTCTCACCGCGCGAGGGTGGCGTAGCCCATCCGAGAGGCCGCTCCTCCGCGCCTCACCTCCCTGCTGCTTTTCCGTAGCCATCCTCCTCGTCTCCCTCCCAGAGAGACATCTACACATCCCTTTCTGCTGTGGACTGAAGGTTTGTGTTGCCCTGAAATGTATATGTTGAAACCTCATTCATACCCCGGTGTGATGGCATCTGGAGGTGCTTTGGGGAGGTAATTCAGTCATGATGGTGGAGCCTTCATAACTGGGGCCACTGCCCCTACAAGAAGAGATGGCAGAGATGATCTCTCCCTCCGCTGTGTGAGGATACAAGAAAGAGGCTGTCCACAGCCCCGGAAGAGAACCCTAACCAGAATCCAACCACACGGACATCCTGATGTTGGACTTCCAGCTTCCGGAACCGTGAGACACAAGTGTCCGTTGTATGAGCTCCCTCAGTCTGTGGTACGTGTTACCACTGAGCTGACTCTCCAGGTTCCCAGCTTGCTGGGGTTTGCTTCCTGCCCGTGAGCTCTAGCGACTCCTGGCCATCCATTCCACAAAGCCCGCCAGAACCACCATGGACGTCAATCGGACAAAAATTGTGTGCACCCGAAGACACATTCTTTGCACTTATAAAATGGCGTATTCAGGGGCACCTGGGTGGCTCAGTCGGTTGAGCGTCCAACTCGATTCTGGCTCAGCTCGTGATCCCAGAGTCACGGAATCGAGCCCCAGAGTCATGGGATCGAGAGATTCTCTCTCTTTCTCTCTCTCTCTCTCTCCCTCCGCCCCTCTCCCCAGCTTGCTCTCTCTCTGCCCAAAGTAAAAAGTAAAACAAAATGCTTTTCTAAATAAAATGGCATATTTATTTGCAGAGACACCAACAGCAAGCCATTTGCCTCTGGGATGAATAACTGATAATGAATAACTGAGTCCTGACCAACAGGGTCAAGGCTTTGCTGACACAGCACTGTATTCACTTTTCCTGGTAAACCTTCATTTGGGAGAATGGATTCTCCTCAAGGGTTTCAGGAACTCCCTGACCAATTTATGTGTCTGGGGACACACACCTATTATACTACATAAATCGTGGTTCTGCGAACCTGCGATGAATACAAACATTTCTGTAAGCACAACTTATTACTGGAAGCTTCTTCACATTGCCAGAATGCAGCCGTAGTAATCCTATTAACATTGCATTTGGAAGAGCCAAAACTGGGAACAGAGAAGATGCATTCCCCCACCACTTCTCAGCACACTTCCAGAATACAGGAAATAGTTCCGAGAGACATGTGACTCATTCTTGGTGACTTTATCGTAACCCCCGTCAGTCTTGCTTGAGTTCATAACATTCTGTTTATGACAGCCTTTGAAGAGCAAGCAAGGTACGTGGAAAGGTATTTCTGGCTCCGTGGAGGCTGTCTATTTGCCCGTCTGTTGTAGTAAGTGCTAAAAGTTGCAATGAAAGCTTCAACACTTACGCAAGATGGAGAGAGATGTACTCACGTCTGTGTGTAAAATGAACAGGTACAGTGGTGCCCATGTTGGATGTGACTTCCCCCCTGGTGTTGGCAACATGCAAGGGAGGCCGGCGAGAGGTGGCAGGTGGCAGAGAATGGCAAAAGTACAAGACCAGCCCTGTCCAGGCGGCAGCTGTCAGGTGACCTGCCCTGCCCATAAAGAAACAAATGGAAGACACTGCAGGAATTGGGGTGCCGATGGCTGAACAGTGATCTGAGGAAGGCCGGCAAATCAGGGCCCGATCATAGCATTCGTCTGAAGCCCCTAGAACTGCAAGCCCGACATCTAATTCACTTACACCGAATCCACCCAGCATCCCAGGGAGGCCCGAGTATTGGCCGGATTGCCCTGTTCAAATGCGTGTCTCCTAAAGGAACGCGGTAAGTCTTGCGGTCCCATCTCACCAGTTACTGGCAAAATTGGAAAGATGCTCCCGGTGCCATTTTGAAAAATGGAATCCAGCATATAAGCCACCCTGGAATGAAAACAAAGATGGCTTCCTGGAGCTACCACTTGGGAAAAAACAGAAGCTCGAAGAAAAAAAAGCACACATGCTCTGTGATCACCAGCTAATGCATATGGAGTCAGCCTAGCCCAGCCTTGGACGGTGGGTGTTACAGTTTTCTGTTCTAAGACATTCTTTTTAACGCCGACATCTTGGCCCCGAAGATAAATGTTGGCTCACTCGTTCGGAATAAGAAACGGGTTATGCTGGTTTGGAAACTCAGAACGCAGTGGAATTTTTCTTTTATTCAGAATATATTACTTACCAGTGGCGTGCGAGGGGAGGAAGAGGTCTGCTTCAAAGCAAAAACAAGTTTCCTACAAGGTCATCTCAATGGCCTTCTTGTGGACACGTGGACACACCAGCAAACGGAAGAGAAGTAGGTGCGCTTAGGTTTCTCCCTGTTCGGAAAACAAAACACTTTCCTCATCAGCTTGCTATTTTATAAACAATTTGGCACAATGATACTGCCTTCCGTTTTCATTTGACGGCGCGAGGTCAAACCGAAAAGCTACAAGGAAGTCTTCAGAGGGTGACGCTGGAGGAGGTTCAGAGTTCAAGGCTCGCCCACCGGGAGGGGAGTGGACGAGGGGGACAGGGAAAGCCTTGCTGACCACAGACCTTGAGCACCGGGCAGCACAGGCCCTGGAAAAGCAGAGGGGGGTCATATGGAGTCAAGCTCCTCTCTGACAAAGACAGGAGATCACTTGTCCTCGAAGGATACGGAAAGCGGCCGCCCCCGGCTGGGTGACTGGGGAGACGTTTCTGAAAGCAGTCTTCGGGTATCCGCTACCTGCCCGAGAAGCTGTGCGTCTGAGCCGCTTTGGATTTTGAAACGAGGCTGAAGGGGTACGGAGAGCCGGAAGCCTGCGAACACCTCCCTTGCCAAAGTCATTTCTGTGGCACAGCCTCCGCTCCGCGCATACCTGTGTCCAGATGGACACTTTGACCTTGGCCGCGGCCACTCGGGTCCTCTTCTGTCCATGCCGGGCCTGGGTTTGGCCGGACTGCCGCGGAGGGGCAGGAGGGATGGCCATCTGGTGTGGGAGGCGTTGCCTGACAGGTGGCTCAGCGGCGGGAGAACTTACTGGGCCGAAACGAATCCGAGGAGAGGCTGGCGGCCGGGGATGACGAGGCTCACAGAAACCTCCCAGGCCAGCTCAGGCGGTGACGTGGAGAGGCCAGCAAGCAGCGAGGAACTGGGTCACCCTTACCACTGCTGCCGTGGCGTGGCCCTGAGTGAGGTCCCTGGACCCCAAGCCTGCCAGCGACAGAAGAGCCAAGGTGAGACAAGGGGACCAGGGCCCCTGGGGAGGAGGACGGGTTCTGTGAGTGGTTCTTGTGTCCCAAGCCACGTTCAGGGCAGCCTTTGAGGACCATCTCTGTGGCTTCTTCCTGAAGGGGACTGTGGCTCAGTCCAATCCAAAGTGACTCTTGAGTTGAAGATGCCATAAAGAGGGAGGCCCATATGGCATATGAGGTTTCTGTTCCTGGTGTGTGGGAACCAGCCTCCAGCAGCCTGGGGTCACCCAGAGCCGGACGCAGTACAAAGGACCTCTGGGGGCCATCACCTGACAAGGAAAACAGCTGTTTGACACACACACCCCCCCCCCCCCGACCCTGGTGAAGCTAGTAAGCCCTGCGGGCCACATTGGTTCACCGAGCAAGTGAAGGAGACCCACCTGGTAAACTGTGTCTATACTCCTCACGGGAGGAATGAGGGCATCAGAGCCAGATAATTCGGAGCTTGGTCCTCCGAATTAGGTCCTCCAAGGCTCTACACCTTGCAAGTCACATGATATTGGGGAACTTTTTTTTTTAAGTTTATTTATTTATTTTGAGAGAGAGAGGGAGGGAGGGAGGGGCAAAGAGAGAGGGAGAGACGGAATCCCAGGCAGGCTCCGCACTGTCAGCACCGAGCCCAACTCGGGGCTCAATCTCGCGAACCGTGATGTCGTGACCTGAGCTGAGATCAAGAGTCGGACGCTTCACCCGACTGAGCCCCCCAGGTGCCCCTGATCTCGAGGAACTTTCTTCCTTCACCTGACCTTCATTCTGTCGTTGGTAAGGTCACATCATAATGCATCACGTGATCCAAGGGCCGAGTGAGACGCAAGGGCACCAGAGAGTGGATGGCACAGAGCAGGCCAGCCTTTCTTCCCAGCCATCCTCCTCCCTCGGGTCCCTCCAGCTTAAAACTTCTGCAAATCCTGGAAAAGCCCACTGTTGGCCTATAACATCTTTGGGATCCTGTCCTCTTAAGGCTGCTTTCATTTGCCCAGGTAGGGGATTTATTTGTACAGACAGAGGATTTGCACAGGGTGGGGATTTGCACAGGTAAGGGATTCCATCAAAAGGTGCAGGTGCCGTGCTATCACCTGGACTGGCTACACTTGGGCAAATCACCTTTCCTTCTGTAGCCACAAATAATCCACACCCGCCATTTCTCCTGGAGCCGCTGAGCCGCAAATGGCATCCCCACAGACCTGGTGTCCTTCTTCGGGGGCATCCAGCACTCTCAGAGATTTGCTGTCATGTCGTGTGGAAGGGGTGCTCACATCGGTGGCTCGTGGCCACGGCAGTACATCAGGACCACCTGAGCGGCTTGCCAAGGGGAGGGCAGCCAGCACCCCCCCCCCCCGGCCCAGGGCTCCCGCACCAGAGGTGTCCAGAGGGGGTCTGCTTTTCCGAAAGCTGAGGTTTCATGGAACAAGGAAACTGAAATCTAGGGGGCAAACGGCATCGAAGGAAGATTTCGAAAACAATGGGGAATTTGTTAGGGAAAAGGAGGGACTTGTCTAGGACTTTTTTTTTTTCCCAAGGCTGATTATCTTTGCCAAAAGTCCAGATGAGCAATTCATTCTTGTGTTGATTCAACATCAACTTATTGGCCACCTAGTTGAGCCTATACATCACACCGTGGGCTGGGGGGTTCAAATTCCTGAGGCTGAACAACACTTTAAAGGTGGAATCTTCTAGACCTGTGACTCTCCGGGATGAAGAAAATGAGGCCCAAGAAGGGACATGACTTGGACGATGCCACACAGCCAGTGGCTCTGGAGAACCAGCATCCAGGGGCCTGACTACCCCCTCCCCTGCCCCTCCACGCCCTGCCTTCCCCTGGCTGCCCCCATGTGGACTACAGACATGCTTTGTTTGGTCCAGCCATGTTTTTCTGCCAATTTCAAGAAGTACAGAGAGCCATCTTCTCTTACTAAGATCTGACCACATGGGAACACTGGGCCAGTGTTTCTCACAGGCAGGAATCTGCTGCCATGCTTCCTTTCAAAGCGAGCTGAGGGCCTCACTTGGCCACAGGCCTACCCTCCGTGTGCCGTTTATTCCCATTACCCGCCTGGCCCCTGAAGCCTGGGTTTGCAATCCCTGCATCAAGGAGAAGAGGCCGGCACCCTCCCCGCACCCTACACCCCACACCCACGAGAGGGGAGGGCCAGCAGTCAGGTCCCCCCGTGAAAGCTCATGGCCAAACCTCAGTGAGATGTTCGACCCTAAGAACGGTCATGTGAACGTAAAAATTAAGAAGTATAATTGACATGTTTACATTTACATTTTAGCAAGAGTTATCGTGCAAGGGATTTCCACTGGGCCTGAAGCCGTGGGTCCCAGAATATGGGGATCCTTTCCTAGAGAACTCTGATATCCCCAGTGGGCCACAAAGGTTGGAAAGGGTTTTTTCTCAACCTTTTCCCTGGCCCCACGCGGGTTGCCACGGAGAGATTCTGCGTTTCCTGCTGCCCTCGCCAGCTGGGACCAGTTACCTCCTCCACCAGATCCTGACCAGCTTCTCACAAGCCCACCCCGGGCCCCCCCCCCCCCCGCCGCCCCGCCCCACCATGGTAGCTGGTGTGGGTCCTGGAGAATTCGGGCTGCGTTTGTTGCCAAGTTCAGAGGAAAGGGGGTTCGCTCTGCAAATTAACGGTGTTAGCAGAGCAGAAAGTAAATGTTTCACCTACAGAGAAGATGCCATTTGAAAACACTTAGCTGCCCTTTTCTGCAGACAACCCACGTGCTTCTTGTGAAGAGGTAGGTTAAAACAGGCCCAGCCTGACCTGGGGGCCGGCTAGAGCACCTGACCGTGAGCGAGAGCGAGAGCGAGGCTTTGAATGTGGATCTGAGCAGGTGCTTCACCAGCCAGACCAGCATTCCCGCGTTCATTTCACTTTTCAGTGCCGAGCTCCCAGTGTCTCTAGGACATCTGCAAACAAGAACAATGGATTCAGTCTCTTTGGGTCATTTTCTTAAAGGACACTGGAGCAGGGTTAGGGTGACAGAGACTTTGTGACCAGCCACCGACCGGGAAAGCACTGCTGCTCTTCCCAGGAAAGCACAGTTCTGGAGTCAGTCTGAGCCACCACTTGAGGTAAGAGCCAGAGAGACCTCTGGAGACACCTCGATGCTTCTCCCTTGATCCTTCCAAAGGGGGTGGGGAAGGGGCTGGAACACGAGAACAAACGGGGAGCGTGGGCACCGAGCACGGGTGTCCCGTCCTCCAGGCTGCCGGTCAGAGCCCCCCGTTCGTCCTCCGGGCTCAGCCCAAACCTCCCTCCCAGTCTTCCGCCGTCTCCCCAGTTCAAGCGTCACCACCTCCAGCCCCTTCCGCAGCTCCCTGGGTCTCAGCCGCCGCAGGGGGCCCTGAAGGCAGGTCCACTTTTCTTACTCATGTGTCTCCCCTGCCCTCTCCCCACCGCGAGCACCAGGACAGTGCTGAGCCCAAGGCAGATGCTCAGTAAGGTTTGCTGAGGTGGAGACAATGAGAGTTTAGAACCACAGGGAAAGATACGTGGGAAATCGACAAGCACATTATGCTGAAGAAAGTGTGATACAAACTTGCAGGGTCAGGGCGGGGGCTGCCTAGGAAAACACCTTGTTTGGAAGTTGGAATGTTCTCTTAACTGATTCGCTTCAGGGCGAGCCACTCAGTACCTGCTCTGTGCAAGGTACCACGAGTGCCTTGGTTCTCTGGAGTTGGGCAAAACCACCCAACGTCAGGGCTGAAAACCAGGGTCCGGGTGTGGGGAGAGACTAGCAAGGTCCCCGGAGCATGAGATCTAAGGAGGTATTCACTCTCGAGGTCAAGCAAGGACCTGAGAGCAAAACACCTCCTAGGTGACTTCTTGCCCCCCTAGACCCCACCCTGCTTAAAACAACCAGTTTAACATCCCTTGTGGGGGGCACCTGGGTGGCTCAGTCGGTTGAGCATCCGACTCGATTGCGGCTCAGGTTGTGATCCCGGGGTTGTGGGATGGAACCCCTGCGTGGGGCTCCGCACTCCGCATGGAACCTGCTTGGGATTCTCTCTCTTTCCCTCTGCCCCTCTTTCCTGCTCGTTTTCTCTCTCTTGAAAAAAAATAATCCCTCCTGGTACTGCAGGTTTAAAGGGCTCAGCTGGGCAGTCCTGCTGGTCTCACCCGAGACCTTGTGATCTCGTGAAGTGGCAGCCGATTGGCATCTGGGCTGGTGTCCCCTGGAGGTTTTGCCGAAATGGCCCCACAGCTGAGTATCGTGCATGTAGCATTGCCACGTGGCCTTTCCAAGAGGACGGTCGGTCTCACAAGGCAGTTAGGTGGCCCAACAGTAAGCGTTCTAAGAGGGAGGACGGCAACGTTGCCGGTCCCCTTGGACGCCGAGCCCGGAACTGGCACAGCTTCCCTTCTGCAGCCATCCTCTTGGTCAATGTCAGTTCAGTCTCAGGAGCGTCCCGGATCCGGGTGCAAAGCATGGACCACGTCTCCAGAGAGAATGTGATAAAGACTTTGTGGCCATGCTAACCCATCCCGGTGAATTGACGAGAATCCACTGTTTCCTAATTCCAAGAGGGATTATGGAAACAGGAAGGTTGGATGACCCGGGTCGGAAGCCAGGCTTTGTCACTTTCGCCGAGTTTCACTGTTGTCATGTATAAAATGGAGATACAAATATTTGCCCAACAAATACGTATTAGATGCCTTCGTTGTGCCAAGCACTCTGGCAGGGACTAGAAGTACGATGGCGAACAGGACGGTTGACCTGGCTCCTAGCGCAATTTTATTCTGAGAGAAATAAATTGCTTAACAAGGAAACCTAGAAATAGAAATTGCAGCAAGTTCTGTGAAAGAAAGGGAAAGGGTGCTGAAAGAAAGGACAGATTGGGGAGAAGGGCTGGTGGACTCCTCCAGAATGATCACAAAAGGTCTATCTCGGGGGGGTAACGGTAGACTGAGATCTGAGTGCTGAGAAGGACTAAGGATTGATGGAAGCTGAGGGGCAGGGGAGGAGCTGGGACAGGGGAGGAGCTGAGAGGTAGTAATATTTTGAACCGAAGGGGCATGAGAAGGCTTGTACTTAGTCCCTGGCTTTCCACTAACCCTGAAATGTAAGTAAAATAAAACATTAAACAGTTTGCAAATACATTATGGGCACGGAATGCCAAGCCGTAGTTGCTCTAGGACTGCAAAGTATTTGATATTGACTATTCTTACTGAAGGCTTGAGTGATGGGACAGAAATAATCCCCCTGATGATGTCACTGTTGTTGTTGTTTTTAATGGAGATGACTCTTAAGTGTTTGTTTGTTTTGAGAGACAGTAGGGGAAGGGCAGAGAGAGAGGGGAAAGAGAGAATCCCAAGCAGGCTCCTCGCTGTGAGTCAAGAGCCCCATGTGGGGCTCGATCTCACCAACAGTGAGCTCATGAGCTGAGCCCAAACCAAGAGTCCATGCTTAACGGACTGAGCCCCTCCAGCTGCTGTTTTTTGTTCGTTTGTATGCTTTATTTATTTTTGAGAGAGTGCCAGAGAGGGAGGGGGGACAGAGGCTCTGAAGCGGGCTCTTCGCTGAAAGCAGGCAGCCTGATGCAGGGCTTGAACCAACGTGAGATCTTGATGACCTGAGCCAAAGGCAACTGCTTAACCGACTGAGCCACCCTCATGCCCCTTAAAAGTGATGAAGCTGAAGCTTTGCTCTACCCCAAAGCCCTGATCTCTTGGGGGTGTTCGTGGCCCCACGCGCCAACACCACAGGGACAAGGGTGGTGGGGTTGGACTTCAGAGCCATCGCCCCTTTACCTTCAGGTCACCCCGTTCTTGTGGGGCCCTCACCTGTGGCTTTCAGGGTACCACTCTCTCAGTTTCCCTCCCAGGCTGACTGCTGTTTCTGGCTGTTTTGCTACTTCTTCTCCCAACTTAATTTTGGAGTGTGCAGGGCTCAGTCTTTGGTTTTCTCCGCTGTATCCATATTGTCAATTATCTCACCTAGTTTCGTGGCTTTAAGTCAAATCTGTATGCTGACAAACCCCCAAATATATGTATTTGTCGCTGAGCTGTAGTTCCTAAGCTTGGCACTTGCCTATCAATGGCCTACTCAGCAAACATCTCAAATTCAACATGTCCAAAACTGAACTTCTGATTCCGGCCCCCTCCCCCCCACCACCAAAATCTGCACCATCCCTGGTCTTCCCCAATTCAGTTGGTACTAACTCTATCTTTACAAGTTTCCAGTGAAAACTCCTTAGAGAAAAACCAAAATTCTCTCAAGTTCCACAGTCTAACTTCAAAATATATCCAATCCTGGTTACTGTGAGAAGTTCTAATCAAACAGACTCTTGTGCAGATAATCCAATATAAAAATATAACTACCTAAAGGCACTGGAGAACAACCCAGAGCAGACGGGTTTTTGAGGGGAGTAGACACCTGGGAGAAAGTAATGACCCTGGATGAGTTTCCCACTTTTGATGGGTGTTATCCAAGGGAAGCCTCAAATGTACACCAGGTGGGGCATCTAAAAGTCCAACGGCAAAACTTCAGTCTTATTCGAGGAACTAGAAGAGAGGGTCCAAGTCCACTGCGTCTGATAGAAAATGAGAAGGGAAAGGTTGAAAGGGAGAGAACCTTAAACTGAAACCTGAAATTCGGGATGTAAACTCAACCCAAATCTCTGAGTGACACCAAACCACGTGTGGGAAGGGCAGATTCCAGAGGCCCAGCTTGGGCTAAAGGAACGGAGCTGAGATTTGATCGGCCGCCGACCGCAGGAATTCACCTGGACTTCACAACTTACGCCTGGAATTCACCCAGTTGAGTGACTGCTTAAAAAAAAATGGGCACTCTTCAAAGGAATATAATGGAACCCAGTGACTCCACAACATAACCTTCACAGTACAATCCAAAATTACTCAACAGACAAAGAAATGGGAAAAATGTGACCCATTTTTTTTTTCAAGAGAAAAGATGACCTAGAAAAGACCATTTTTCTGTATTTTTTAAATGCTCATAATAACCTATGGGAAACTATGAAAAATCTACATCTCCAGAATCTGATCACACCTTAACCACCTCCTTGTCATTGCCCTGCTTAAATGACAGGTGGGAGCAGTGCACTGGCCTTCAAATTGATCTCCTATTTCCGCCACTGCCCCCCTCTAGTCTACTCCCAACGCAGCACCCAGAGAAATCCTCTCAAAATAGAAGTCGGATCATACGGCCTGTGCTCAGGACCCTCTGGTGGCTTCCATCTTATTCAGAGTAAAAGCCAAAGTCCTTGCGATGGCAGATACAGCTATGTCCATCTGTTGAGGCTGCTCTAATGGAATATTCGAGACTTAATGGCTTGTAAACTACAGACATCGGTTTCTCACGGTTCTGGAGAGTGGAGGTCCAAATCAAGAAGCCAGCAGTTTCCATGAAGGCCTGCTACCTAGTTCGTGGCTGCCCGTCTTCCCACTGTGTCCTCACAGGGCCTGAGGGGTGGGGGAGCTCTGTGGGGCCTCTTGTACAAGGCCACCAATCCCGTCCGTGAGGGCTCCCCCCTTACAACTTAGCCGCCTCCTAAAGGCTCACCTCCTAACATCGCCTTGGGCTTAGAATTCAACATATGGATGGTGGGTGGGGACGCACATATTCAGTCCTTAGCAACAACCTTATGTGATGTGACCCCCGTACCTCTTTGGCCTCTTCTCTTTATCTCTTCCCTTCACTCACTGGGTGCCAGTCACACCAGCCTCCCAGTGGTTCAGATGCTCCAGGCAAATGCTCCCTCCTTAGAGGCTAGTATGCCTTCTGCCGGGTCACTCTTCTCCGGATGCCTACTCGGTTAACTCTCTCCTCCTCCAGGTCTTTGCTCAGATTTCACCTCCCCGCTCGGACCACCCTGCCCCTGCCCCCCCCCCCAGCCTGTTCTAATCTTTTTCCCATATGACTTACTGCCTTCTGACATATTCTATCGTTTTTCTTTAGTTATATTATTTGTGGCAGGTTTTCCCAGCTTTGAAGACAGGAAGCTTTGTCTCTTTTTGTTCACTCGTATGTCCCAAGAGCCCAGTACAGTGCCTGGTTCATAGCAGGCACTCAGTAATGAGTGAAATGAATAAATACATTAACTATTGCTAGGGGAAACCATGTCATTGTGAGGACAAAAATCACAGGCTAAATATATACACCTGTCTTTCCTTCTTTGCAAATTCCCATTGAAATGGAAAAAAAAAAAAAAAAAGGAGATATTTTAAAAGATTTTAAAACTCGCCTTGAGGGGCCCCTGGGTGGCTCAGTCGGTTAAGTGTCGGACTTCAGCTCAGGTCACGGTCTCACCGCTCATGGGTTCGAGCCCCTCATTGGGCTCTCTGCTGTCAGATCCTCTGTCCCCTTCTTTCTCTGCCCCTCCCCCACTCATCCTCTCTTCTCTCTCTCTCTGTCTCAAAAATGAACATTTTACAAAAATCAAAATCAGCCTTGAAAAACAAGAAAGGGAGTCTGCAGCCAGAGTCTGTGGAAACTCTGGAAGGCAAGCCACAGGTGGACTGGATCGATTGTTACATAAAGCAGGTTGTCACAAAGCATGTCCCAGCACCTTTTATGATGAGGTACTGTTCCCAGTGCTGAGGGGGACAAGTCAGTGGATGTCCAGCCCTCAAGGAGTGTGGGGAAGGTGGGCAGATAATAGGAACGAACCTACTATTTTATACAGATAAGTTCCGCGGATAGAGAAACTTAGAGATTCCTCCCTTTAGAACTTAGAAGGTAGAGAACTTAGAAGTCTGGACCTGGAACAAAAGGAGTAGGACACGAGATTTATAAGCTCTCCAAGGACTGTGTCCTTTCTGAAACCCTGTAAGAAGGTTGGATTTTACTCTAGCTACAAGGGGGTTGTAGTGGAAGGATAAAAGCAGAGAAGTGACATGACCAGATGGAGATTTTTTTAAGACCTCTCTGGTTTCTGAGTACTGGGGAGGTTGTGGGGACACAGGGCAAGAGGGGAGGCAGGGAGGTGAGTCAGAGACGGTTGCATTAGTCCGGGCAAAAGGAGACCGTGACTGGGACGAGGCTATGGCAGTGAAGATGTGAGAAGTTCTTTGAGTTTTTTTTTTTTTATTTTTTTAATGTTTATTTATTTTTGAGAGAGAGAGAGAGAGAGGGAGGGGGAGAATCCTTAGCAGGCTCCAGGCTCTGAGCTGTCAGCATAGAGCCCGACACGGGGCTGGAACTCAGAGCTGTGAGATCACGACCTGAGCCGAAGTCGGATGCTTAACGGACGGAGCCACCCAGGCGCCCCAGGAGTTCTTTGAATTTTGATTTTGGGTGGCAATACCACAACAGGAATTGTCAATATATTGGATGCCACGGGTGAGGTAAAGGGAGGAATCAGAGGTGAATAATACTGCCTCGGGCCTGCCACTGGACGGTGACTCAGTTTACTGAAAGGCTCAAACCGCGCAAGGCAACAGGTCGAGCGGAGCGGGAAGGTGCTCCCCCAGCAGGTGTCTCCGGATCCCCATCCGCGGGGCTTCTGTAAGAATCACGGTGTAGCCTGTGGGTAGCGGGCTGTCTCCGAATCTGCCATCAGCAAGGAAGGAAAATCACAGGCCGGCATCCTTCATGAGCATAGATGCGGAAGACCTCAACAAATATGAGCAAATCAAATTCAGCGGTAAGTGTCGGCTTCCAGCGCCACGCGTCAGGGGCTTGGAAGTGGCCACTCCGTTCCAACAAGTAAACAGCCAGATAGAGTGAAAACATGAACGGTTCTTCTCGAGTCCGCGAGCGAGGGGGAGACCGCGTGCCCACTTCTCCCAGTGCCGGAGAAACAGGCGAATATAGCGAGTCACGGCTTCCCAGAGCAGAGATTTGCGAGCAGAAACCGCAGAGGGAACCGGGGCCGTGGTAGGAGATCCTGAGCTCTAATTGCCAAAGTTGCTCGAGGCTCAGCGCAGGCAAGTCTGAAGTTGAAAACTAAAGGGGGACCCGGTCATGAGGGAGCCTCCCCCAGATATTGTGAAATTTACTTCCAGGAGCTCAGCCACATTCCCACGGTAAATATCAGACGGAAAAATACCCCCTCGGGTTCCGGCAGGGGGAGTGGAAAAAGAGCCAGCCTGACACGGGTCTGAGCACCCTGTTGTTCCCTGGCCTCAAGGGAAACGCGTTAACCAGAGCCTCACTGGCTGTGGGCAAGAGAGATACCCAACTCCACTCCAGCCACCCTGTCCCAGCTGAGGGAGAGAACAACACGGAGAAACACTTGTGAAATTCACGGCCCACAGGGCTAGGCTCACTAGACAACTGAGACCCAATCGCGGGACCGTAGAATGCTTCCCGACACGTCACCACCACATCCCTAAAGGCCTGTTTACCCAGTACGTTCCTTCTACCTGGTGCATCATGTCTGAGTATCACTCTAAATTATAAGGCACACTGAGAGGCAAAAGCCACAATGTGAAGAGAGAGCAAGCGTCGAACCAAGCATGGCAGGGACGTTGGAATTCTCAGACCAGGAATTTAAAACAACTGTGATTACTATGCCAAGGGCTCCGACGGATGAAGGAGACGGCACGCAAGAACAGGTGGGCGATCTAAGCGGAGAGATGGAAATCCTAAAAAGAAACCAAAAAGAAATGGTAGAGGGGCGCCTGGGTGGCTCAGTTGGTTGAGCATGCGACTCTTGATTTTGGCCCGGGGGGTGATCCCAGGGTCATGAGATCCAGCCCCGCGTCGGGCTCTGCGCTTTGCGTGTGTTCTCTCTCTCCCTCTGCCCCTCTCTTCCGCTCATGCTCTCTAAAAATTTAAAAAAAGAGAAGAAATGCCTCTGAATCCCCCGCGGAACCACACGAAAAAGAGAGTAGAGTGGACTATTTCGTGTTGAGACGAAAACACCACCAGCCTAGAATTCTGTGTCCTGTGGAATTATCCTTCAAAAGCGAAGGAGAAATCAAGACTTTTCAGATGAACAGAAGTCGAGGGAATGTTTGCCAGTAGTTCTTCCCTGCAAGAAATGTTACAAGGAAGTTTTTTAGAAGGAAAAAAGTAGAGCAGAAATGTGGATCTACATAAAGGAAGAAATAAGTGAATGTAAAAACACTTATTTTTCTTAACTGACCAAACAGAGAACAGTTTGCTCAAAATAATTGGAGCCACGATGTATTCAGTCATGTTTGGTTTTGTGTATATCGTATATACGTATACCATATTAGTATATACCCAAAGACTAGTGTATGTTTACATTTAAGTAAAATGAATGACAGCAATGATGAAAGGGACGGAAAGGAGGAGGATCATTTCAGGACTATAAGGCACTTGCCCAATCCATAGCGTTCTTTGCAAGGGGATTTGGACTCATTGCAAGTATATTTTGCAAACTCTGGGGGCAACCGCTGAAAAATGGAAAAAGAGAGGGTATACCTGACATGCTAAGAAAGCAGAGAAAATAGAATCCTATAAAATGCTCAATTCAAACAACAAAAGGCAGAAAAAAGAGTGGAAGACAAAAATAACAAAGAACAAGGGTAGCAAATGAAAACTAGAAGCCACTAATATCTAATGGTAGATAATAATCTAACTATATCAAATTCAACGATAGATAAAAAAGGATGATGCATCGTTATTAAGTTGGGTTTATGCTAAGATTTGGAAAGTTGTTTAACATTCTAAATTCAATCAAAATAATGTACCACATTATCAAATTATGCAGTCATCTCAGTAGATGCAGAAAAAGCACTTAATAAAATTCAATACCCATTCATAACAAACATATGGATAGTAAGGAACCTCGTTAAACTGAAAAAGAGTACCAGACAAAGAAACCGAATGAGCATCATAATTTAGTGGTGAGATATTGAAACTTCTCCCCCCTCGAGATTAAGAATAAGATACGATTGCTCACCGCCACTTTTGTCAATATCGTGTAATAGAGGTCTTTGCTAGTGCAATAAAGCAAGGGAAAAAAATTTAAGGATAAAAAAAAAGCAAAAAACTGCCATTATTCACAGGGAACGTGTTTGAATATTAGCAGTTGAAAAGATTTACAGCTAAGTGAATTTAAGGTCACTGGATATGAGGTCAGTATACAGAAATCTATTGTACCAGCCACAAACACGTAGAAAACTAAATTCAAAAATGATATCACTTTACAGTGGCGTCAGAAAACAAAATGTCCAGGAATCCATCTAACAAAAGATGTTGCAAAATCTATACACCCCGCAAAAGGCAGAACAGTATCCATGGTAATTTTCAAAGACCTGAGGGAGGGGAGGGAAGGAAGGAAGGAAGGACACATTCATGAATTTGAATAGTCAGTATTATAAAGATATTCCCAAACTGAATTACAGATTCAGTGCAATCCCAATAAAAATTCAGAAGTTTTTTTTTTTTCCTTTAATGTGTGTGTCTAAACTGACAAGCTGGTTTTCAAGTTTATGGGCCAATGAGAAAGGCCAAGAACAACCCAGACCATCTTAAAGATGCACAGAGCTTGAGGACTTACATGACCAGGTGTCCAGATTTACTACAAAGCCACAGTGATGAAGGCAGTGTGGTATTGGTGCACATACCGGAAACAGAGAAGTGGAGTGGAACACAGGATCCAGAAAGATCCGCGCATATACAGTCACTATATTCATAACAAAGGCGACACGTCTGCGTGATAGGAAAAGATGGTGCTTTCTAGAAATGAAACCGAGTCAGCTGGATATCCCCGCGGGAAAAACAAATCCCAGCCAGAACCTCACACCATTAACAAAAATCAATTCCAGATTGATTGAAGGTCAACTTGTGACGGGGAAAACAAAAAACCTTTTAGAAAAAAAAAAAAAAACCACACAGGATTATCTTCATGGCTGCAAAGTGGGCACAGATCTCCTAAGCATAACTGTGAGGGGAAAAAATTAGAATTAAAAAAAAATTTAAGGTAAACATTTTTAACTCAAAAAATTAAGTTAGGGTCGCCTGGGTGGCTCAGTCGGTTAAGCATCCGACTCTTGACTGGGCTCAAGTCATGATCTCGCGGTTCGTGAGTTTGAGCCCTGCATCGGGCTCTGCACTGACAGTGTGGAGCCTACTTGAGATTCTCTGTGCCTCCCTCTCTCTCTGCTCTTCCCCTGCTCATGCTCTCTCTCTCTCTCTCACATACACACAAAATATTTTTAAAAAGTCATCAAACAGACAAAAAACACCATAGAGAGTATAAAAAAGGAAAGCCATGCGGAGTGACAAGGCAGTCATTCCAAAATACATAAAGAATTCCTATGAATCAGTGAGAAAAAGACACACAACCCAGTGGAAAACTAAGCAAGATACTTGAGCAGATGCCTCACAAAAGAGGCTGCCAAATGGCCCAAAGCACATGGAAATCTCCCAAACTCATTAGTCATTAGAGAAATACAGATTTAAACCACAGTGAAAACTAACACGTATCCAGCAGCACGACTAAAATTAAAAAGACTGATCCTACCAAGCGCTGGTGAGGACCTTGAACTGACCTCTCCAACACGGCTGGTGGGAATTTGTCACTATCAGCTACGGGTGAACGTATTCTGTGCCTCAGAAATCTCTTCCCGATTAATAGACATTGACCCGATAACATGTGCAAGAATGTTTATAGTAGTGCTATTTTCGATAGCCCCAAACTGGAAACAACTTTAATAGAAGTGTTAAGTTACACTGTGGCATACTCGTGTAATGGAATAGTATTTAGAAATACGAGGAATAGTACTTAGAAATGCGAGCAAACTGATGGCTACATACGATGTGGATTTCACAAGCATAATACTGAGTGAAAGAAATTAGACCTAGAGAGATACATCCCGAATGATTCCATTCCAATAAAGTTCACAATTAGAAGTCAAAATAGTTGGTTACCTTTTTGTTGGTAGCATATGGGAGTACAGAGGAGGTTTTTGGCATGTTGGTCATTTTATTTATCTTTTGGTTGGTTATACGAACGTGTTCCCTTGGTGAAAATTTATTGAATTTCCCACTTATGACTTGCGTTCTTTTTTGTACTTGTCCAAAACGCTTAAAAATGAATATTAAACCCATAACAAAACTGCTGATCCATCTGATACAAAGAATAACCAGAGAAATAAAGTTCTTAGAAATTAAAAATAATTAAAAATAGGGAGCCGGGTGGCTCAGTCGGTTAAGCGTCCCATCTTGGTTTCAGCTCCGGTCATGATCTCACGGTTCGTGAGTTCGAGCCCCGTGTCCGGCTCCGTACTGACAGCACAGAGCCTGCTTGGGATTCTGTCTCTCAGCCCCTCCCCTGTTCTCTCTCTCTCTCTCTCTCTCTCTCTCTCTTTAAAAACTATACTAATTAAAAATATTGATTGTTGAAGAAAACTTTCAGTGGACCGCCTGAACAATAGAATGAGCATGGCTAAAATCCATGCTGGTATTCTCGGACAGGAATCAGCAAACTTTCTCTGTAAAGGGCAGATAGTTAATATTTTAGGCCTTGTGAGCCATACGGTCTCTGCCACAGCTGTGTAACCGTCATTACAGCCCAAAGCAACCGGAGACCATATGTAAGTGAATAGGCAGGACTGTACTTCAATGAAACTTTATGTATGAACACTGAAATGTAAGTGTCCTATAATTGTCAACTGCCTTGCAGTATTATTTTTCTTTTTCTCCACCAGTTAAAAATATACGTTAGCCTGCAAGCCGTAGAAAAACACGTAGTAGACCAGATTTGCCCCATGGTCCAGATCAGCCAAGGAAACCTCATATACTTTAGAGCAGACCCAAACAGAAAAATTAGCAAAGGTGAAGAAACAAGCATGATAGACCCAGAAGGCAAAATATTACTTTTATTCGACTTCCAGAAGCAGAGGGGGGAAAAAGAGTACATAAGGGTGGAAGCGAAGGTGTGATAGTCAGACTACCAGGGACCATCAAGTGCCCCGAGGGACGAATGGAAGAAGGCCCACACCTAGACATTTGGGGTGCCATTTCAGAGCTCCAAAGGTGAAGAGGAAATTCAAAACTGTTCCAGAGAGAACAAAACATTTTACCAGATAGGCATGAGAGTCAGACTTACCTCAGACACCTCTTCAGACACAGTGAGTGCGGGAGGGTGGCGGAACCATACCTCAAAGTCCCCGGGCACAGTGCTTTTGATCCGGAAGTCTACACCCTGCCAGACCGGCAGTGAAATGTAGTGGCACATAGAGATACCTCTGGGTACACAAGGAGTCAACACTATCTCCTGTGTAAAATGAAGATCTCCAGAGCGTTTCCTGGGAATCAGGATGGGCATGTTTCTTGGGTGCTCTGTTGTCACCAAAACCCGGGGGGCTGCAGACGCGGTGAGTCGCTTGTCCTACAGCCGCTTCTCCTCACTCACGTGGCTTGAACAAACCCCGATTTTCTCCAACCCCAGATGGCAATGTGCTTTAGGCAGGCAGCTCAGAAAGTTCAATGTCGATCTACACCTTTCACGGGAAATACATTCCCTTTGCCACCGACCAGTTAAGGGTGGGTCTGTGATGAAATTCTGGACTGTGAGGTGTTAGGGGCAACTTCTAGAAGGCTCCGGTGCAAGTTCTTCCTTGCTGATAAAGGGAAACACACAGGAAAAGACGGCTCCCCTCTGCCACTCACTTCACTGTGTCTGGCCAGAGGGCTGGGCACTGGGGCACCGATCGGTAACGACAGGGAACAGGCCTAAGGACAATAAGTAACATGAGGGTTGTGACGGAGTGGAAAAACAGAAAGCACCTGGGCCTCTGATAATATCTGAGCCGCTTAATTAACCCGGCCTGAACCAGCCTACCTCCAGAATTCTTGACACGTGAGGTAATAAATACTCTTTTGCTTAAGTCATTCCTGGTTGGAGTCGTTTCTCACCAGTTGGCATCCAATTGACATAAGTGCATAAAAAGACTGGACAGCGTTTACCTGTCTCCATGTTTGTAAAACCATGGCTCTGGGGCCTAGGCTAGGCCGCCCAGGGAAGGACCGTGGAAATGACCCTGGGGCTGCTGGGAAGGGCAGGCTGCAAGCTTGGGGCCTCTTTGGTCCAGACAGACTAAATCTGGGAGTAAATACGATCAAAATCCATTAAGAATAGATATCGTTGATACAGTCAGCGCAGACTTGGATGCCACATCCAGATACGTCGGAGCACCATTAGCATCAGTGGGAACACAAGCCCTGCGTAAGTAGCCTGAGCTGTGGGGACACAATCTAGCTGAATCGCTAAGACCTCTCGGGACTTAGGACCTTTGCCATCCAGCCAGGACTTAAGAAAGCCACAAGCCTCCCGGCACACTGTTCTATAAACACCTGGTTGACACTCGTCAGCCATACAGGAGCTATGCGTTATTCAATTCCGCAGAACTGGAGGAAGGTGGACAAGTGCCAGCCTGTGGTCATTACACCACTAATTACCCTGCTCCATTCAGGATCCATCCCGGGTGTGTGTCAACACGGGATCAGCCTCAAAGTCATTTCCTCGAGGGCCTTCTAGTGGCTACTGACGCCATCATGAAGCAGTTTCTTAGGTGAGCTTTGATTTTCCAGTCATGCCCCTTGAGGACTCACCAGGAGGCCTGTCTCCCCTTTGCTTGGGCTGTGTGAGCGAAGTGTGTGGGCCCAGAGACCCTGACGTTACTGGAAGAGCTGGGTCCTTTGGAATTCCTATAACTATTTGGTGGGAGTGGAGATCAGATCTGAAGTCTGGTTGGTCGGGAAGCCCGCAGGCTCAACAGGTAGGACACTTCTCTGCGTCCTCCTCAAAGCTCATATTGGTGCTGTCGTTCCTGTCGTCGATGTTTTACGTGGCTTTGTATATCACCCCGAAAAGTCAGGCACAGCTGAGAAGTAGAAGCAGCCCCCGTGTCAGGAACAAGATATTTTCTAATATTTCATTTGTGAGTTGGCGATTCGTTGTGTATACGGGGTCGGCCCTTTCGGTTTGGGTTGGTTGTTGCTTACTTTTTCTGCTGCTCTCAACTTGACCATGGAGCAGGCCTCCTACAATTACCGTGTCCTTCATTGCTTATTATTCGGGTAACACACAGGAGTGTGTTGGGGCTGGCCTGTACCAGCTCATGGGAGCTAATTGTGTCCCTTCCCAACTCTGCATTCAGTGCCATTACATCGGGAGCCGGAAATTGGCCATGGTGGCAGGATTTGCACCATGAAAATGAGCAAATGCTACAAATCAGGGCTTCCCCCCACCCCCGCCGCCCCCAGAGGGCCACTCATGCAGCATTTCCCGGCACACCACTGAGTTCACATCTTCATATTTCAGGAAGCACATAAAACAAATGAAGATACTCACTATTCATGGCGAAGAATTGACTATGTGCATTTATCTTTCCTGCCTCCTGTCACCCCTCCTAAATCATGGTAAACAACAACCAAAAAGGGTATAAGTCAATGACAGAGAGAACAAGAGGCAGACCACTGGCCAGAGTCGTTCATGGGATATACCTACCTCTTCAGCCCCACTTCAGAAACTCTCGTCCTAGCCGCAGAGCAGGGAGTGCTTTGGCCAGTTTCCGCGGGCAGCACGTGACAAGGTCTTACCTCCTGCCTTGGTCTTCCCTGGGGCATGGGATACTGCAGACGGCTCTGGGACTTCTGCAACCTGGAAGTGTGGGGTGGTCAAGTCTCAGGGGGTAAGCCTTTGATTAACGAGAGATGGGGCCACTGGACCCCTCACAGTATCTTGGTTCTGCAAGACCAGTCTACTAAACTTAGTGGGCCAGCACATCCTTGTACGGGTTCTCCCTCCTCCCTATGGCCCTTTAACTGGAGTTGCACCTCCTAGTAAAGTGGTAGCTCATCAGCCTTTACCTCTGCTCAGTCTGGAACAGGACAAAATTTATGGAGGACGGCAAGGAGGTAACTGCTGAGGCCCAGGTGACAGAATTGTAGCAAGGAGCACAGCACAGGAGTTGGACTCCTATGGGGGAGGACTGGTCGACCCCCAAGGACCTTGGATGCCCAAGAACAAGAAATACTGTGCCTGATGGAAGGTGGGACAGAGACATAGACCAAAGTGTCGGGGAGGGGGGGATTCAGTGCACCCTGTAGCTTTCTACGCCAGGCAACTCAAGGTAAACGTGGTCAAATGACAACAGGGAGGATTAACTCATGGTGTGAGGGTGAACCAGGACTCTTGGAAAGGTCAGTATCCTAGGGGAAAATCCAGATTTTAAAAACCTGAAAAGAAATGACAGTGCAATGCATAAAACATCACTGGATCCTGGTTCAAAAAATGAAAACCAGGGCACCCGGGTGGCTCAGTCGGTTAAGCATCCGACTTCGGCCCAGGTCATGATCGCGCGGTCCGTGAGTTCGAGCCCCACGTCGGGATCTGCACTGGTGGTGCGGAACCTGCTTGGGATTCTCTCTCTGTCTCTGCCCCTTCTTTACTTTCTCTCTCCCAAAATAAGTAAATAAACTTAAAAAAAAAAAAAAAGGTGAGAAACAGTGAACATTATATATACCATTGGGACAGCTGGGGAAAACTGAATATGGACTAGATAAGATGACATTTTGAAATTTGTGTTAATTTTTTTAGGTGTGATAATAGTGTTGTGGATATATCGGGGGAAATGTCCTTATTTATAAAAGATACATGCTAAAGCAGTTAGGGATGAAGTGACAATTTTGCCTGCAACTTACCTTCAAATAGTTCTGTAAATAGCCGTGTGTATGTAAGTACAGATATATACATTATACACACGGGCACACACATAGATAAAGCAAATATATCAACCTGTTACCAACAGTTGAATCTAGGTAAAAGATATCAAGGCATATATTGTAGTATTTCAATTTTTCTATTCATGTTTTAAAATTTATAATAAAATGGGGATGGGGAGGCAATAGACTAATGGTTTCAAGATCTGAGGAAATGTCTTCTTTGCAAAATAAAATCTACATATGTACGCACATATATAATTTCACACACGTATATAAATACGTCATCAGTGCTTTTTAACATACTCTTATTTTTTTGTTTTCCTTTCTCATTTGACTTTGTTTTCTCCCTCTTTTTCCTTCCCACCTCCCTCCAGCACCAACATAAGTAACTTATGTTAGCGATCTATAAGGAAGCCTTTATTCTCCACGCTCATAAAATTGTAAACAGACACAAAAGTACACAGGTAAGTGCACGTTTGCATAAATACACATACACACGTAAGAGGTTTTATACTCCATTACACACGCATTGTGCTATTTTACTTTTAAACACTCTTGTGGGTTGAAATATTACATCGCTACTTTAATTTGAAATTCCCTTAACACCGGTACACTTAAGCCTCTTTGCCTGTTGGCTGACCTTTCTGTTTCGTGCTCTCTTGAGAGCCCTGTTCACATCCTTTATCCACTCTCTTCTCGATTGGATCGCTTCTATCAGCTTTTTATTGTCATTTTGTTGACTTTATTTGTAACATCACTCACTGTGCAAAGGTTCTTAATTTCTATATATTCAAATATGTCTTTTTTTAATGAAAATTTTTAAAACATTTTAAGTTTTATAGCAGCACTCTCAACAATAGCCAAATTATGGAAAGAGCCTAAATGTCCATCAACTGATGAATGGATAAAGAAATTGTGGTTTATATACACAATGGAGTACTACATGGCAATGAGAAAGAATGAAATATGGCCCTTTGTAGCAACGTGGATGGAACTGGAGAGTGTGATGCTAAGTGAAATAAGCCATACAGAGAAAGACAGATATCATATGGTTTCACTCTTATGTGGATCCTGAGAAACTTAACAGAAACCCATGGGAGAGGGGAAGGGAAAAAAAAAAGAGGTTAGAGTGGGAGAGAGCCAAAGCGTAAGAGACTCTTAAAAACTGAGAACAGGGGCGCCTGGGTGGCGCAGTCGGTTAAGCATCCGACTTCAGCCAGGTCATGATCTCGCGGTCCGTGAGTTCGAGCCCCGCGTCAGGCTCTGGGCTGATGGCTCAGAGCCTAGAGCCTGTTTCCGATTCTGTGTCTCCCTCTCTCTCTGCCCCTCCCCCGTTCATGCTCTGTCTCTCTCTGTCCCAAAAATAAATAAACGTTGAAGAAAAAAAAAATTTAAAAAAAAAAACTGAGAACAAACAGGGTTGATGGGGGGTGGGAGGGAGGAGAGGGTGGGCGATGGGCATTGAGGAGGGCACCTGTTGGGATGAGCACTGGGTGTTGTATGGAAACCAGTTTGACAATAAATTTCATATATTGAAAAAAAACACACAAAAAAACAAAAGAAAACACAAAAAAAGGAATAAAGACTCATGTATCAAAATGTAAAAAAAAAAAAAAAATCTAAGTTTACTTAGAGAAAGAGCGCAAGTGGGGGAAGGACAGAGAGAGAGGGAGACAGAGAATCCCGCAATTCGAACTCACGAAAGCAGGAGATCATGACCTGACCCAAAGCCAAGAGTCGGATGCTTAACTGACTGAGCTACCCAGGGGCCCCTGTCTTTTTCTTTTAAAGCTTTTGAATTGTCGGTCTGATAAAGAAAGTCTCCCCACCCCTAATTATACACAGAGTGGGCCAGGTTTTGCTTCTTGTATATATTCCATATTCTGTAATGTGTGATCAAATAGAATATAAGATAGAGATTCACTTTTATTTTCTTCTAGATGTTAGGTGGATTGTGCCACCAAGACTTATTAAATAATCTTGTACTTTCCCAAAAACTAAACCACCATTTTTGTCATATAGAAGTTTTCTTCTGGCTCTGATTTCAGATTCCCTCTTCTGATTCACTGATCTATTTGCCTGTTTGGAAACAAATACCATGTTGATTTCACTGCAGTACCTTTAGTGGATCATCTGACACCAGATAAGACAAATGTCCCCTCATTAAGCTTCTCTCTTATGTATCCTTGACTACCCTCTAGGATTTATCCATTCACAGAATTTTTTGGATTATTTTCAGGAAAATTCCAATGGCCTTTTTTTACAGAATAGAAAAACAAACCTAAAATCATCTGAAGCCACCAAAGACCCCGAATAGCCAAAGAAATCCTAAGAAAGAACAAAGCTGGAAGCATCACACCTCCTGGTTTCAAACTATATTACAAAGCTATCGTGATCAAGTCAGTGTGGTATCGGCATAAGAATAGGCACACAGAGCAGTGGAACAGAATCAAGAGCCCAAAAATAAACCCTCACATACATGGTCAACTAATATTTGACAATGGAGCCAAGAGTATTCAGTGCAGGAAAGATAGTCTCTTCAATAAATGGTGCTGGGAAAAGTGGATGTTCACATATACAAGAATGAACTGGACCCCTATCTTATACCATTTACAAAAATTAACTTGAAGTGGAGTAAAGACTGGGGCGCCTGGGTGGCGCAGTCGGTTAAGCGTCCGACTTCAGCCAGGTCACGATCTCGCGGTCCATGAGTTCGAGCCCCGCGTCGGGCTCTGGGCTGATGGCTCAGAGCCTGGAGCCTGTTTCCGATTCTGTGTCTCCCTCTCTCTCTGCCCCTCCCCCGTTCATGCTCTGTCTCTCTCTGTCCCAAAAATAAATAAAAAACGTTGAAAAAAAAAAAAGAAGTGGAGTAAAGACTTAAAGGTACAACCATAAAATTTCTAGAAGAAAACACAGGGGGAAAGCTCCTTGACAGCAGTTTTGGCAATGATTTTATAGATGTGCCCCTCAAAGCACACGCACCAAAAACAAAAAAAGTGGGTCTACATCAAACTAAAGAGCTTCTGCACAGCAAAGAAACCATCAACAAAATGAAAGGGCAATCTTTAGTTGGGTGGGAGAATATATTTATAAACCGTACATCAGATAAGAGTTCGTATCCAAAATATACAAGGGATTTATGTAACTCAAAAGCAGCAAAAACAAAAAACAAAAAACAAATACAGTTTTAAAATGGGCAGAGGACCTGAATAGACACCTTTCCAAAGAAGATATTCAAATGGGCAACAGGTATAGGAACAGGTGCTCAATATTACTGATCATTGGGCAAATGCAAATGAAAACCACAATGAGATATCACCTCACACCTGTTAGAAGGTCTGTTATAAAAATGACAAGAGATGACAAGTACTTGCAAGGATGTGGACAAAAAGAATCCTATTACACTGTTGGTGAAAATAGGAATTGATATAGACACTATGGAAAACAATATGGAGGTTCGTCAAATTACAAAAAAAAAAAAAGCCAACAGAACTATGATATGATCCAGCAAGTCCACATTGGGTATTTATCTGAAGGAAGTGAAATCGCTGTCGTAAAGAGGTAGCTGCACCGCCGTGTTCATTACAGCATCATTTACAAGAGCCAAGATATGGAAACAACCTAAGTATTCACCGATGGATAAATGGATAAAGGAAATGTGCTGCACCCACGTACATATAGCTTTCTTCTTGGTTGCATTCGCTTAGTGTCACTTTGCCAACCCGTTACTTTCAACCATTTTTATCACTTATCTTTAAATACGTACACGTTGCATTTAGCTGGGTTTTTTTTTTTCATGTTTTAAATTCCCATGTACTTAGCATACAGTGTTATATTAATTTCAGGTGTACAATATGGTGATTCCACGATTCTATACATTTCTCAGTGCTCGTCATGATAAGTGTGCTCTAATTCCACTTACTTCATCCATCCCCCTACACGCCTCCCCTCTGGCAACCATCTGTTCTTTATCCTTAAGAGTCTGTTTTATTGGTCTCTTTTTCTTTCTTTGTTCGCTTGTTCTGTTTCTTAAATTCCAAATATGAGTGAAATCATATGGTATTTGTCTTTCTCTGACTGACATTTCACTTAGCATAATACACTCGTTCCATCCATGTCATTGCATGGCAAGATTTCATTCTTTTTCATGGCTGAGTAATATTCTATTGAAGATAGATATACCTTCTGTATCCTAGTTGGCTTTGGTTTTAAACACTAATATGACAACCTCTGTCTTCAGGGATAGAATTTAGTTCATTCATTTTTAATGTAATGACTGATATACTTGATTGTATTCCCTCTGTCTTTATTAAAGTATTATGTCCTTTTACATTTTTCTTGTTTTTGCATGTTTGATCAAGTTGCTAGTCATTCCATTTCTCCTCTTAAAGTTGTCTCAATTTTTTTATTTGTCGTACTCAACTTGGGCTGCTATAACAAAATACTATAAACGGAGTGGCTTATGAACAACAGAAATTTATTTCCTATAGTTCTGGAGGCTGAAAAGTCCAAGATCAAGGTACCAGCAGATTCAGTGTATGGTGAGAGCCTGCTTCCTCGTCGATAGATGGCTCTCTTCTCACTGTGTCCTCACAGAGAAGCAGGGGCAATCTAACTCTCTAGGGTCTCTCTTATACGGCCACTAATCTCAATCATGAACCTTCATCTTCATGACCTAATCACCTCTCAAAGGACCTACCCCATAATATCATCACCCTGGGGATTGGGATTTCTACATACGAATTTTGAAGGGATACAGACATTCAATCTACAGCATTATTATTAAATGAAACACACACCCAAAACCTACATAAAATAAGCAGATGACTATTATTATAAAGTGAACACCTTATAACCACCACTTCTGTCAAAAAAATAAAATTTTGCTAGCACTCCAAGAGCCTCTCCAAAAGACCTGCTTCTTTTAGTGTAAAGGACCAGACACTGAGCAGTAGAGATGCCCGTTGTTATTGAACGAGGTTGGTGTTACGGGCTGAATCGTGTCCCCCACAGAATTCATATGTTGAATTCGTAATCTCCAGTACCTCAAAATGTAATGCCTTCAGAGATAGGGTCTTTAAAGGGATAATTAAGGGGGCACCTGGGTGGCTCAGTCCGTTGAGCACCCTACTTTGGCTCAGGTCATGATCTCATGTTCATGAGCTCGAGTCCCACATCAGGCTCTGTGCTGACAGCTCAGAGCCTGGAACCTGCTTCGGATTCTGTGTCTTCCTCTCTCTCTGCCCCTCCCCTATTCCCTCTCTCTCTCTCTCTCTCAAAAATAAGCATTAAAGATGTTTAAAAAAAAAAAAAAGAAGAATTAAGTTAAAATGAGATCATCAATGTTGACCCTAATCCAAAATGGCTAGTGTCCTTTTAAGAAGAGATCAAGACACAAGGAGAAAAACCATGTGAAGACACTGGGAGGAGGATGTAAGCATCTGCAGGTCAAGGAGAGGGGCCTCTGAAGGAACCATCACCTTGATCTCAGAACTCCAGTCTCTGGACCTATGAGAAAGTACTCTTATTTAAGCCACCCAGACTGTGGTCCTTTGTTGTGGTAGCCCTAGCAGACCAATACAGTTGGTCATTGTATCTAGACCTTTCCAGCAGACGGAGCTAGAAAATAAGTAAGCAAATGCACATGCCTGCTATTCCCTCTCATCCATTACATCTCTATCTCCCTTCCCCACACTGAGATCCTGGTTTTCAAAGTCGTGGGGGGTGATAGGATTAGAATGTCCTGTAACTCATGATTTGTTTTATCCTGTGTAATGCGTACAATCACCCCAGAAGAATAATAATATAATTACCAGGCTTACTAAACCTGTTAAGCATTGTATATGCTCTCCCACTCTCCCCCATTATGGTAGTTTGACTGTATTGTAAGAGTACGTGGCCGTTATACACTGGACGTGCTCTCTCTTTCCCCTCACTGGGTCTACATTCTGTGGGTAATTATATTTCCTGCTTCCCCAGTGATTCTCCCATCGTTTGGGGTGTCTGAATCTTGTTCTCTAGTAGGTTCTCAGGAAGGGCCCATGGGATCAGTGGTACAATTTGTCCATGATCCCTATGCCTGAAAGTTAGTTTTGCTGGATCTAAATCCTTGGCTCATATTTTCTTTCTTTGGGATCCAGGTTCCATCTGTTCATGGGTATGGCTTTCTTGCAGGTGTCCGGGGGGTGTTGTTCTGCTCTTTATTCTCTCCCTTTCTTTTTTCAGTAATAATTTTGTATACAATTTGGCCTCGATGCTTTTCTGTTATCCGTCTTTATGGAAAATTAGTTCTTAAATCTTAGGATAAGGGAGGGGTTCAAAACAGTTTTCCTGACTTCAGAATTCCCTCTTCTGTTCTTTCTGCATAGTGTCCCCAAAATGCTGTGTCTTGTTTTTTAAGCTCTCCTGCCTCTCTGTTCCTCTGCCCTGCTTTGATCTGGACTTACTTGTTCCTTCCTTTCTCTTGTCCTTGTCATGCTCAGTCTTTATATTCCCAGAATTTTCTTCCTTGTGTAGGACCCCTTCAGTTCTTCTTACCACAGGCCCCTTGCACTTGCCTCTTATTTAGAGAGGGAAAACCCCCTCCTGGTTCCAGCCATTGCCCTCTAGTTTTCCTACCTTCTTTCCAGTGGGTACTTCCTGCCATTCCAGGTTCTCCTGTACTTAGATTCATTCAATGCTACTCCATTTTTTCCTCCTTCTTCCCCCTGCAGAACTGATGATGTGAAAGTCTTACAGCTCTTGGTGTTTCTCCCACCCAGTTGTATTTTGGGGTAGATAGAAACAATTTAGTATTGCCTAGTTTTGTTGTAAATGTGGTCCACGGATTTGGGGTTTTGCTATGTCGTTTCTCTTTCTGTTTTCACACAGATTCAGAGAAGTTGAAAAACTCTACTGTATTCATGAGTCCCTACTACTAAAATGAATGAACGAACGAATGAATGAATGAATGAATGATGGGGGAGAGTAGACAAAGCTTCTGTGCAGAAGTCCAGATAATTTATGTGGTGGCTCACTTTCATTCACATATCCTTGCCATATTGTAATCATAATGACACTTTACCTCTGTGATCTTTCTCCCCACAACCCACGACCCTAGTCTAACCACGAGAGAAACATCAAATTCCAGTCGAGGAGTGCCCCACAAAACACCTGACCAGCCCGCCTCAAAACTGTCAAGGTTCATCAAAAACAAGGTCTGAGAAACTGTCACAGCCAACAGGAGCCTGAGGAGATGCGATAACTAAATGTAATGTGGTTTCCAGAATGGAATCAGAAAAAAGATATTACATTAAAACTAAGGAAATCTAAAGAAAGTATGGGCTTTAGTTAATAATGATGCATCAATATCAGTTCGTTAATAGTGACAAATGTACTACGCTAACGTGAAATGTCAATAACAGAAGAAACTGGGTGTGGGGTATTTGGAAACTCTCCGAACTCTCTTCACATTTTTTCCTGTAAATCGAAAACTATTCTAAAACGGAAACATCGTCTTTTTAATCCAGGGGCAGGAGAAGGGTACAGATGTATAAAAAAGGCAGTGCTCAGTAATGAAGAAGAGTCAAACGTGACATGATCTTAAGGAAACGATGGAATGCAAAAATGGAGAATCCATTTGAACATTCCCTTTTCCCTTGGAGTGATAGCGGAGCGGCGGCGAAGGAAATACGATCCTGGTACCAGACTTGGTTCTTTTAGGAGAAGTACTTGGATCATCATGTTGACATAAATGCCGCTCACGGATTTCAATCCTGTAAAGTTTATTTGTGTAAAATGTTGGCATTCTTTGCAAAACAAAAGTAAATGTACGATTTGGAGACGTTTGGGGAATGGAAGCGGGAGAGCAGGAGCAGCGGGAGATGGGGTAGCCATCTTGCCCCACGAAGAAGGAAGTGGACAGCCCTGTTTCTAGCTGACGGAACGAGAAAGAGAGAGTTGTGTCATGTTTTATATATTTTAACAGCCCTCTTGAGGTATAATTTACATTCCATAAAATTCGCTCTTGACGCGCACAACTCAATGATTGTTAGTCAATTGACAGATCTGTGCAACGTGTCTTTCAGCTCGGGAAGAACCTTCACGCCCAGCTGCAGTTTCGCCCCGATCCCACCCCCCAGCTCCTGGCAACCCCTAATATTCCTGTCTCTATCCACGTGCCTTTTCTAGGCATTCTGCACACGTGGAATTCTACAGCGCATGGTCTTTCGGGTCTGGCTTCTTTCACGTGGCACGACGTCTTCAAGGCTTATCCGTGTTGTAGCACGTGTTCCTTCTTATTGGTGAATAATATTTTTGTCTGGACATAGCACACTTTATCCATTCATAAGTGGGCCGACATTTGGGTCATTTCCACCTTTTGGTGATTATAGATAGTGCTGCCATGAACCTTCTGGCGCAAGTCTTTGTGGAGACATAGGTGTTTATTCCTCTTTGGACACGTGGTAAATTCATGTTTAACTTTCTAAGAAACTTCCAGACTATAGATAAATAAGTATATGTGTATGGATGCAAACTATTAAAAAAAAAAAACTAAAAATAATGATATAATTATGGGGGGGAGGACTATAAAGTTACCAAACTATGACTTAATGGTTAAAGGGATCGCCCGTGAGGAGCAGGATTGGGTCATGAGCGACAAGGCAAGGGGCCCATGATAAATCCTCTGTGCAGCTTTATTTTCTGACCTTAAACATGTGTTACTTCGATTTGAATTTTCTTTAGTAAAATTAAGCATGTAGGTGCACATAGATGGGAAGGGAAGCCACGGGAACCGGGTGGGAGCAAGACAGTGGATCAGGGTGCTTGTGCTGGGGATGACGAAAAGACAAATTCTAGTGGTCTTCAGGGAGGACTATTTGAAAAAACTAGAAACTGCCGAATGTCAAGCCACTCCAGTTATGTTGGAATCACACATGTCGTCGTAATTGTTCACAGTCAATAAGTAATGTCAACACTGAGAAACCTGTATGCCGAAGATTCAACTTTCTAATGGCCTGAGTCATTTAGAATTCTCCAGAATGAGACGGCTTCTCTGTCTGGTATCCTATCACCTAGAATGACAGACTTTTCAGTGGGATTCCTTTGTGTGCTTTTTAATCACGGCATCACTTAGCGTATTTTCCAACCCAACACTGCATATTCAGGTAAGAGTAGCTTCGCTGTGGGGTTTATTTCTTTTCTATACCGAAGAGTGTGGGGATAAGCAGTTTCCAGGGCTCTGGGGCCATACCCTGGCAATCCCCTTAGCCTTCCCCCAAAGAATCTCAAGATGCCTGCAGCAGCTCCAGGCTTCACATCCGCACAGGACAACATTCAAAAGCAAAAAGAAGGTTCTTCTAAGGTGTCTGTCTCTTACAGGGAGGAAAGTCTTTTCCAGAAGCCCCAGCAGACTTTCCTTTATCTCCCATTGGCTAGCATGGGTCACGTGCCCATGCCTGAGCTGCAGGGGATTAGCTGGCATCCGTGGATGGACAGATACAACAGCCTGGGTAGCTGAAGCAACTGGAATTTGTTTTCTCACGGTTCTGGGAGCTGGAAGTCCAGGATCAAGGTGTCACTGGGTTGGTTTCCGATGAAAACTCTATTCTCCTCGGCTTGTCGACGGCCATCTTCCCATCGTGTCCTCGCGTGGCCTTTTCTCTGTACTTACGCACTCCTGGTGTCTTCTTGTAAAGACACCAGTCTTAATTCAGGCCCTACCCTTTGGACTTAATTTAACCTTAATTCCCTTCTTAAAGGCCCCATCTCTAAATACAATCACATTGGCAGTTAGGACTTTATGTTATGAATGGGGGGGAAGGTGGGGGACACAACTCAGTACATAACTAACCATAGACAACCAGGATTGTCTGTCCACCATTACCAGATTGTGGGAGATGATACTGGCTGCTGTTCCTCTCTGAGATAAGTAGTCTTTATGTCTATACACACTTGTGCTTTCCTTTATTTTCATTCTAACGTTCTTGGTACAACGGACATTCTGGAAAGCCAGGAGCAGGCGTCGCTTTTGGCTGTCACCACCCGAGCTGTGAAGTCTTCCCACTGTCTTCTCTATCCCAGAAAGCACCCTCTGCCTATCACTTAACACCGCTCACAAGGGTCTTGGCTTTTAAGCAATGCGACATCAGTGTGTATTTAAATGCCATCCATTACCATCAAATGGTGACATTTACTTCATTTGTAATTCAGAAAAAAGAAAACACATCCTCGCAGACAGCAAAGAGACGCTCATATCAAAGATAATGGACCCAAACAATTGTCGTCCCTTGTATTTCGAGTTTGGAGAACAGAGCTAATGAAAGATTAAAGAGAAGGCCCAGGAGCTGTAGGAACAAGTTTGAGCAATCGCTTGTCACTTGAGGTTAGCGCAGAAGTTATTTTAACAAGATATTACTCGCAAAATTTCCACCATAAATCTTTTATTAAGTCCAGGAATCTCAGTCAAGACATTTTCCATGCAGGATTGTCAGAAATGCTCCTTCATCGCTTCCTTTAAAACCCGAGGATGAGAGAAGCTAAGTGCTGAACGGCTTGACCTTCACATAAACCTAATATTATCATTGATTTTCCTCTACTCAAAGAGGCGAAATATATTTTTTGGAAACTCCTATTAACGAGCCTGTTTGGATAAGCCTGGACAAAGCCACTGAGTATTTATTTTGCACTCCTATTTGCTTGGAACAGAAGCCCGTGGCTGGGCGTAATAAGCCTCGACACATTTTGATTGCCCTGCATCACCCCTGGGCACGATAAAGAAAGGGCAGCCGAGGCAGCTTAGTCAGGGGGGGAAAAATACTGTAGAATTCTAGCAACCTTAGCAGGCCCTGCTGACCTTCCCAATTAGGGCAGGATTGTTTATTCTTAGAGATTTCAGGAAAGAAGTCCTCACTCCCTCCTCGGTAGCGCCACTCCGACATTTCATCTAACGTTTCGTCCCCCTCATGCCTAATAATCTGGTCCCATCCGTTACAAATATCTAGATTCTTTTTTTTTTTTTTTAATTGCATGTGGATGTCCGGCTGTTCCAGTACCACTTGTTGAAAAGACCATCTTTTATCCATTCTATGGCTTTTGCTCCTTCTTCAAAGATCAGTTGACCGCTTATATGGGTCTATTTCTCTCTCTATTCCGTTCCATTAATCTATTTGTTCTTCCCCGATACAACACTGTCTGTAGCTTTATCGTCAGTCTTAAAGTCAAGTAGCGTCAGTCGTCCAACTTTGTTCTTCTTCAATATTGTGTTGGCTCTTCTGGCCTTTTGACTCCGTATAAACTTTAGAATCAATTTGTTGCTATCCACAAAACAACGTGCCAGCATTTTGACATCCGTTGCAAGTGGAAAGTTCTCTCTGCTCCAGTCGTGTTTCTTCCTTTTACTTACATCCTTTTCCATGTTTTAAAATTAAAAAAAAAAAAAAAGAAAAGAAAAAAAGACTTTTGAAGAAAGTGCCAGACTTCCCATTTCTTTCCAAAGCAGGAAGTTTTATTGGCCTTGATTTGATACAACTAAGTCTGGGGGCCGAAGCTCAGTCCCCAGAGGCCATTGTATGGCTGTCAGGGTCACTGATGGAGCTGGGCTCATGGTTTATTATCGGTCAACTGCCAATATCTTCTTATACATTAAGATCACTCTCTTGGAATTTGAGACTAAGTAAAATAAAAATCCATCATTTAGACAATGGGGATGTTGGAAATGAAGCAGAAACAAATACTCTAAAGAAATCATATGTGTAATATATATTTGATGCAGTTATCTTCTTGGCCTTTGGTTTAAAAAAAAAAAAACACCGCTAAATAGTTGTGAATGTTCTGATGCGTGCCAATTTTTTTAGGTCTTCCCAAACCCTGTAAATCGGATAATTAAAATCCATGGTATATTAAACAAGGCAATTTATTAAGGGGGGAAAGACTTTCAAAATAAACTAACAGAGACTGTGTGGGTTATAGGATGCTTATGTTATGCTACATAAAGTGATTTTAAAATACTTTTAAATTTCAGCCGTGCGGGGACTTATTGTGGGCTGAAGCCCAGCAAGAACAAAATTCATTAGCCATAATATTTACCTAAAACATGCCCTGTCTTCTGCTGTGAATGCCTGCCAATTCTAAACGCAGATATGCATGATATTTACAGGTGTCTGCAGTTCCTGGGACTCAAAACTTATGGATTGAGTTTTGTTCTGCTTTTTAATTTTTTAAATAACAAAAACTTTTTTTTAAGCTTTATTTGTTTTTAAGAGAGAGAGAGAGAGAACATGAGCAGGGGAGGAACAGAGAGAGAGGGAGACACAGAATCCAAAACAGGCTCCAGGCTCTGAGCTGTCAGCATAGGGCTTGACGCGGGGCTCGAACTCACGAACTGCGAGATCACGACCTGAGCCGAAGTCGGACGCTTAACCAACTGAGCCACCCAGGCGCCCCAACAACAAAAACTTTTTTACGTCTATCACATACCCTGATGGTGAGGGATAAATTGGAACCATCTCAATGGAAGTCAATTTGGTGATATCAGTCAAAAATGTGAATGAACACACCCTCTGACCCAACAGTTCTGCCTGTAATGATTTCTCCTACGGATCGACTCACAGACCTACAGAAAAGATGTAGGGACCACGGTGTTTGCCGAGACAGTGTTTGGTAATAGCAAACAATTGGAAGCGAACTCCACGTCTGTCAATAGGAGCTTAAAAAAAAATTACGGTCCATTCATAAAATAGAATGCTGTCAACCTTCTATTTTTAAAAAGTGCAGAATCTCTGTACGTAAAGAGAGAACTATCTTCAAGATGCTCTGTCAAGTTTCGAAGAGCAAGTTATAGGAAAGTGTGTGTAGAACGCTACCATTTAGGCAAAAAAACACACTTGTGTGAACTCAGACCATCTCTCAGGAGAAATTCCTAACTGGTAACAGTTGTTGACTGGAGGGAGTTGTTGACTGTAATTGTTTGTAGCTTTGACTTGGTACGGTGTGCCATTTTACCTGTGGAGAAAATAATCATTTGGGGAATAAGATACTTTAAGGAAATGTATAGTAAGATGTAAACTATAAAAATAAATAATACGAAGGCTAAATCTAACGTGATAAATAATAAAAATAATTACCACCCCATATTCCCGGCGCCCAGAATGTCACTGCTTGACATTTTGCCATATTTGCTCCCCATTTGTTTATGTTTATTATTTTTAAAGATTATACGACCCATATGAACCCATTGTCCTGTTTTAAAAAATGAAGCTATTCCAAATAAAGCTGAACTCCGTTGACCTTCAACACATCCAGACACCTCCCCCCCACACCCCGCCAGAGGGGACACCCCCACAGGTGGTGTTCGACATTTATGCTCTTAGGTAATAAAGACACTTACCGACGTGTCCATTGATAGAAAACACTTTGTGCCTTTAAATTTTTACATAAATGGGGGCACCTGGGTGGCACAGTCAGTTAAGCATCTGACTTCAACCCGGGTCATGATCTTGCAGTTGGTTCAAGCCCCACGTCGGGCTCTGTGCTGACAGCTCAGAGCCTAGGGCCAGCTTGGGATTCTGTGCCTCCCTCTCTTTCTGCCCCTCCCTGACTTGTGTGCACGTGCTCGCTCTCTCTCTCTCTCTCTCTTTCAAACATAAACATAAGAAGATGGAAAAGATAAGATAAAAAATAAATGTATATAAATGATGTCATAGAAGAGTCCTCCTTCTCCAACTTAATTTTTTTTTACCGCAGTTCTACCTTTTAAGGTTCATCCGTGTGAATATATATAGGTCTTGCTCAGGGTTTGCTTTTCCGAGATACAAAAATCCCCATGACCCAACTTCCGCTATCTTAAAGGTATCGTATCTTCTGGTTCTCTTCGTCCGAATGAGCTTGTATCCATTCATCTCTTCTCACATGTGCAGCATCCATAAAACACCATGGCGGTCGAGGATGCTGGGCTCCTGAGACGACTCAGAGGATGGGGCCGGACGTCAGGCCGGGCTGCACACCTCTCGGGCGATGCGGAAAGCGCTAACTGCCAGAGGAGAAGCCGAAGGTACCGCTGGGGGTTCCGAGGCGGCGCGATGGGCTTCTGGTGGACTAAGTCTACTGGATGGTTCCTGGTTGGAATAACCGTTGCTGTTATCATTCCCTGCGGCGACCCGGGCCTGGCTCCGTGTGCTTTATGCGGATTTTCTCATTCGATCTTGACGGTTCTCTGAGGTGGTGCTATGACTTGTCCCGTTCTCTGGATTCAGAAGAAAGAGTCTCAGAGAAGTTTAAAGAACTTGTTCATGGTCACCTGGCTAATACGTGGCAGATCAGCTCTAGGCCCTTGCAAGAGGCCCTCAGAGTGCATAGAATTCTCAATTGACAGGTGACAAATAAGAGGCTCAGAGGGTTTGTTAAAGAGCCCCCGCCCCCAACTGAGTCACTCGGCTAGCGTTTTGCACGCCGGTTCCCTGGGTCCACTCTGTCTCCTGAATTGAGTATACTTGTCATGGCATTCAAGGCTTACACTGATGAGGTCACGCATAGCAAGTCCTGCCCCCACGGTGGGTCTGTAAGAGGTGTGGGAAGAGACAGTGCCCATGCCACCTGCTGGACCCAGGTGCTTGCACTGTCCCTGCTCCCTGATACCCACCCCCTCACCCCATCCTTAAACTTTCTTCCAAGCATTGTGTCTTTAGTCACGTGACTTCTTCCTTTTGACTTGAGTTTTTCTACCTCTCTGCCTGGGAGTTTCACCATCCAAGTCTATGTAGTGGCCCAAACTTCTGTTTGGTTGACAGTTTATGTGCCATGTGGTGCTAAATCTGTACCTGTGCCTCCTCTCTCCCTCTCTCTCTCTCTCTCTCTCTCTCTCTCTCTCTCTCTCTCGGCAGAGCCGTCTTTCTGTCACTCCACAGATAGCCTGCACAGTCCATGTGACTCCAGGGGCTGCCCTTGTTCCCTTACACCCACCAGAGCCCCAAGATGGGTGCAGTGAGGCCAGTGAGAGAAGCCCATGTCCCTGGCCACAATGGCTGGTTCAGAGATGAACGCTTAATCTAAGTCAGGCCAATCAGAGTCTTTCCCAAGCTTTCCTCTCTCTTTGGGATCAGGAGGTATAAAGAGAATATAAGTTCAGAATATAATGCCAACTGCCATTTTCTGCATGGAAAGAACGTGCTTGGGAATAAACGCAGCTAGAGGCAAACAAGCTGAGAGGTGGAAAAAGTAACAGAACTCTGATAACGTTATTTGAACCCCTAGATCTGGCCATTCCTGACTTCCCCCCAAGATTTCTCAGTTACAAATGTAAACATATTCCTTTCTTTTTTTTTTTTTTTTTTTTGAGTTGTGTTTTTGGCTTGCAGCCCAAAGAGTCCTAAGTAGTTCAGACCTCAATATATAAAATAGGTACTTTAGAAATTCTATTTGTATCATATTTCCTTTGAAGTAAAAACAGCAAGAACTTTCATAATCACACAAAAATGAAAACCAGGGGCTACCGATAAAGATTGTAATATCAGCATCAGCAATCAATTTCTTTATTTTGGGTTCTCAATATCAAGAGAATCCGGAGTCAAACAGATAAGTAGCTACAAATGGTAACACTTTTAAGCAGTTTACAGAAACACCTCAGGCCTGTCTCCTGACTAATGTCAAAAGCTTGAAAGAGGAGTAGGTCAGTTTTGAGAACCATCAAAATAATACAGTTGTAATTTGAGAACCATCAAAATAATACAGTTGTAATTTGAGAACCATCAAAATAATACAGCGTAATACAGTTGTTCCCATGGTGGTGGGAAGTTTGAGCCGGTGAGAGCTGAATATTACATTCTCCGGAATTTTGCTGCCAATCCTTGAACCAATGTAGCTTGGAAGTGGCATGGTGAGAATATTTACACCAGGGAAATTAGCAAAAAGAAGTCAGCAAGCACCAGAAGTCAGAGTGGGCAACTTTTCCCCTACAGAATTGGGTAAACATTTGCCAACGCACTGCTGGCTCTAATTTCTTTTACATTTCTATTGCAATGTTACATACATACAATAAAGTGTGCAAATCTTAGGTGTCCTCTGGGTGGATGGATTTTTACTGTATATGCACCTAAGTAACCACCACTCTGATCATGAAATAGAATGTTTCCATTACTCTAGAAAATTCCCACAGGCCCCCTTGCTGGTCATAGCACAAGCACACGCACAGTGTTTTGATCTCCGTCCTTACAGGTTTGCTTTGCCTGTCGGTAAACATCTTATTAATGGATACATGACGTATACTCTTTTGTGCCTGTTTTTTTTTTCATTCATTATGTCTGTGAGATTCGTCCGTGTTGTTTCCTAGAGCAATAGTTTACTCTTTTTTATGTCTGTGTCGTATTCCGGTGTATAAATATACTGCAGTGTATTCATCCGTTCTGCTCTTTTTTTTTAAGTTTGTTTATTTATTGTGAGAGGGAGAGAGAGAGAGAGAGAGAGAGAGAGAGAGAGACAGAGTGTGAGAGCACACGGGTTGGGAGTGGGGAAGAGAGAGAGGGAGAGAGCAGGCTCCACGCTGTCAACTCAGAGCCCAGTGAGGGGCTCAACTCACAAACCAAACGATGAGATCATGACCTGAGCCGAAACCAAGAGTTGGGTGCTTATCCGACTGAGCCACCCAGGTGCCCCTCTATTTTTAATATTTTGAGGAACCCCCATGCTGGTTTTCACAGTGGCTGCACCAGCTTGCATTCCTACCAACAGCGCAGGAGGGTTCTTTTTATTCTACATCCTTGCCAACACTTGTTTCTTGTGGTGTTGATTTTAGCCACTCTGACAGGTGTGAGGTGACATCTCATTATAGTTTTGATTTGCGTTTCCCTGATGATGAGCGGTGTTGAGCATCTTTTCATCTATCTGTTAGCTATTTGGATGTCTTCTTTGGAGAAATGGCTGTCCGTGTCTTCTGTCCATTTAAAAAAAAATTTTTTTTTAATGTTTATTTATTTTTGAGAGAGAGAGAGAGAGAGAGAAAGAGAGTGCAAATGGGGGAGAGGCAGAGAGAGAGGGAGACACAGAATCCGAAGCAGGTTGTAGGCTCTGAGCTGTCAGCACAGAGCCTGACGTGGGGCTTGAACTCATGAACGATGAGATCATGACCTGAGCTGAAACCAGATGCCTAACTGACTGAGCCACCCAGGCGCCCCTCTTCTGCCCATTTTTCAACTGGATTGTTCATTGTTGAGTTGTACAAGTTCCTTTTATATTTTGGATACGAACCCTTTATCGGATATGTCATTCACAAATACCTTCTCCCATTCAGTAAGTTGGCTTTTAGTTTCGTTGATTGTTTCCTTCTCTGTGCAGGAGCATTTTATTTTTGATGTAGTCCCAGTAGTTTAAGTTTGCTTTTTGTTTCCCTTGCCTCTAGATAGATCTAGACAAAATGTTGCTATCACTAATGTCAGAGAAATCACTGCCAGAGAAATCCTCTTCTAGGATTTTTATGGTTTCAGGTCTTACGTTTCGATCCTTAATCCATTTTGAGTTTATTTTTGTGTATGGTGTAAGAAGGTGGACCAGTTTCATTGTGTTTCATGTAGCTGCCCCGTTTTCCCAGCACCGTTTGTGGAAAAGACTGTCTTTTCCCCATTGTACATTCTTCCCTCCTTTGTGAAAGATTAATTGACCATGTAAGCATGGATTTATTTCTGGGGCTCTGTTGTATTCTGTTGATCTATGTGTCTATTTTGTGCCATTACCATACTATTTTGATCACCACAGCTTTGTAGTATACCTTGAAATCTGGGATTGCGATTTCCTCCTGCTTTGTTCTTTCTCAAGATTGCTTTGGCTCTTTGGGGTCTTTTGTGGTTCCATACACATTTTAGGATTATTTGTTCTAGTTGTGTGGGAAATGCTATTGGTATTTTGATGGGGATTACATTAAATCTGTAAATTGCTTTGGGTAGTGTAGACATTTTAATGATATTTGTTCTCCCAACCCGTAAGCATGGAACATCTTTCCATGCTGCAATTTCTTTCATCAGTATTTTAGAATTTTCAGAGTACAGGTCTTTGACCTCCTTGGTTAAGTTTATTCCTAAGGTATTTTAGTACTTTTGGTGCAGTTATAAATGGGATTGTTTTCTTAATTTCTCCTTCTGCTACTTTGTTACTAGTGCACAGAAATGCAACAGATTTCTGTATATTGATTCTGTATCCTGAAACCTTACTGGATTTATCAGTTCTAGTAGTTTTTTGGTGGAGTCTGTAGGATTTTCTATATATAGTATTATGTCATCTACAAATAGTGAAAGTTTCACTTCTTCCTTACCAATCCGAATGCCTTTTATTTCTTTTTCTTGTCTGATTGCTGTGGCTAGGACTTCCAGTACTACATTGAATACATGTGAGAGTGGACATCCTTGTCTGGTTCCTGTTCTTAGGGGAGAAGCTCTGTTTTTCCCCCATTGAATATGATGTCAGCTGTGGGTTTTTCATATGCAGAATTTATTATGTTGAGGTATGTTCCCTCTAAATCTACTTTGCTGAGGGTTTTTAATACGGATGGATGTTGTACTTTGTCAAATGTTTTTTCTGTATCTATTGAGATGATCATACGGTTTTTATCCTTTCTCTTGTTGATATGATGTATCATGTTGATTGATTTGTGAACATTGAACCAGCCTTGCATCCCCAGAATAAATCCCACTTGATCATGGTAAAGAATCTCTTTACTGTATTGTTGGATTCTGTTTGCTAGTATTTTGTTGAGGATTTCTGCATCTATGTTCATCAGAGATGTTAGCCTGTAGTTCTCTTTTTTTGTAGTGTATTTATCTGGTTGTGGTGTCAGGGTCATGCTGACCTCATAGAATGAATATGAAAGTTTTCCTCTTCTATATTTTGGAATTTTTTGAGAAGAATATACAATTAACTCTTCTTTAAATGTTTAGTAGAATTCACCTGCAAAGCCATCTGGTCCTGGACTTTTGCTTGTTGGGAGTTTTTTATTGCTGATTTAATCTCCTTGCTGATAATTGGTCTGTTCAAATTTGGTATTTCTTCTTTAAAAGTTTTTTAAGGTTTATTTTTGAGAGAGAGAGAGACAGAATGCAAGCAGGGGTGGGGCAGAGAGAGAGGGAGACACAGAATCTAAAGCAGGCTGCAGGCTTTGAGCTGTCAGCACAGAGCCTGATGCAGAGCTCAAACTCACAGACTACAAGATCATGACCTGAGCCAAAGTTGGGCACTTAACCGATTGAGCCATCTAGGAACCCCAAATTTTCGATTTCTTCCTATTCAGTTTAGAGACGTTATATGTTTCTAGGACTTTATCTATTTCTTCTAGGTTGTCCAATTTACTAACATAGAATATTGCCCTATAATTCTTTGTATTTCTGTGGTGTCCATTGCTATTTCTCCTCTTTCATTTCAGATCTTGAGTCCTCTATTTTTTAATGTGTCTGGCTAAGGGTTTATCCATTTTGTTGCTCTTTTCAAAGAACCAGCTCCTGGTTTCATAGATCTGTTCAATCGGGTTTTTTTAGTTTTTATTTCATTTATTTCTCCTCTAATCTTTTTTGTTAACATTTATTTTTATTTTTGAGAGATAGAAACAGAGGAAAAACGGGGGAGGGGTAGAGAGAGAGACACACACAACCAGGCTCCAGGCTCCAAACTATCAGCACAGAGCCCGATGCGAGGCTCAAACCCATGAACTGTGAGATCATGACCTGAACTGAAGTTGGATGCTCAACCAACTGAGCCACCAAGGTGCCCCATTTCTCCTCTAATCTTTTTTTTTTTTTTAACATTTACTTATTTTTGAGACAGAGACAGAGCATGTACGGGGGAGGGTCAGAGAGAGGGAGACACAGAATCTGAAACAGGCTCCAGGCTCTGAGCGGTCAGCACAGAGCCTGACGCGGGGCTCGAACTCATGGATCGCGAGATCATGATCTGGGCCGAAGTGGGCCGCTTAACCGACTGAGCCACCCAGGCACCCCCTCCTCTAACCTTTATTATTTCCTTCCTTCTATTGGTTTGGGGTTTTGTCTGTTCCTCTTTTTCTAGCTCCTTTAGATATAAGGTTAGGTTGTTTATTTGAGATTTTTCTGGCTTCTTTATCCATTCTATTCTTTTTTAAAAAAAAATTTTTTTCAACGTTTATTTATTTTTGGGACAGAGAGAGACAGAGCATGAACGGGGGAGGGGCAGAGAGAGAGGGAGACACAGAATCGGAAACAGGCTCCAGGCTCTGAGCCATCAGCCCAGAGCCGGACGCGGGGCTCGAACTCACGGACCACGAAATCGTGACCTGGCTGAAGTCGGACGCTTAACCGACTGCGCCACCTAGGCGCCCCTATCCATTCTATTCTCAATGGGCATTTGGGTTGTTTCCAGTTTTTTTTAATTCAAGTATAATTAAAATACAGTGTTATATTAGTTTCAGATGTCAGTATAACAACTCAACAATTCCATACGTTTCTCAGTGCTCATCACGATAAGTGTGCTCTGAATCTCCTTCGCCTATTCCAGCCATAGTCCCACCCCCCTCCCCTTTAGCAAACACCAATTCTGTATTTTTAAGAGTCTATTTTTGTCTCTTTTTTTCTTTGTTTTGTTTCTTAGATTTCACATATGAGTGGAATCATATGGTATTTGTCTCTCTTTGTCTGACTTATTTCACTTAGCATTATACCCTCTAGGTCCATCCATATTGTTGCAAATGGTAAGGTCTCATTCTTTTTATGGCTGAGTAATATTCTTCTGTGTGTGTCTGTGTATGTGTGTGTGTGTGTGTGTGTGTGTGTGTGTGTGTATGTGTGTACACATCGTCTGTATCCATTCATCTGTGGATGAATACTTGGGTGCTTTCATGTCTTGGCTATTGTAAATAATGCTTTGTATCCTAAATTATTCCCGGTTTGTAAACAAAGCTGGTGTAAACATTTTTGTACATTCTTTTGGGAGATAGATAAACTTATGTCTTGGGTATATACCTAGGAATCTAATTACTTGGCCATGGGATATGTGTTTACACAACTGAAATAGATTCTGACAAATAGAGATTGTAGCAATTAACTCTCCACGAGCAATGTGTCGTCATCGTCACCAACACTTATTATTAACATTTTTTTCAGTTTTAGCCATTCTAAAGAGTATACAGTGAAGTCTTATGATTTTAATTTGCATTCCCTAGTGAGTAATGTTGAGTATCTTTTCACATGTTTTTTGGCCATTTGAACATTATTTTTGGTGAAGTACCTGTTCAAGTCTTTTCCTTATTGACTTGTAAGGTCTGTTTATATATTCTGGAGACAAATCCTTTGTCAGATATATATGGTGCAAATATCTTCTCCAGCCTTTGTTGTATCTGTTCACTCTCTTAATAGCATATTTTGATGGGCAAAAGTTCTTAATTTTAATTGTATCTCTATTTTTCTTTAAGTTCTTAACTTTAACGATGTCAAATTTGGCAGTCTTTTGTGGACCGCATTTGTGAGACTGTGGATATCCTAAGATATCTCTGTCTAACCCGTCCGTGATCATGAAGGTATTCTCCTCTGTTTCACTTTGGATGATACATCGTTCTGCCTTTTCAACTGCCTCCATGTTTTATCAACTAGAAGCCAGACAGTAAATACTTAAAATTCGCTAGTTCCAAAACCATAAGACAGCATTATCATAGCATAAACTGTAACTGCCCTCTTGACTAATTATGTAGTCTAGGAACGTGTATCAGGTAAATGCACTCGAATTGGCCTAGCCTTTCATTGGGCATGACATGTAGGTTCTGTGATTCATAAGAAGGCTAGTGGAAAGCTGCAACCTTCCTTACAGAAACACATTTATTGGAAGCTCCTACCTTTCCGCAGGAATGATCCCAGAATCCTCACTCCAGGGTCAGCCCTTGCAACTGAGCCGGTAGATCCATCTGGTTAAAATTGGACTGTTGCACATTTGTGTGGACACGATGGGGTTTTTTTTTTAAATTACAGTCCTATAAAACTTGCCACTAATCTATTTGAAAGGTAAATTTTAAGTCAAATAAATATTTCATATACCACTGGTGATTCTGGCTTGAAAACCACTGATATTTAAGTTTTATAAAATTCGGGAGAAATCCGCAGCCGTCATCCACCCTTGGAGGGTGACCAAAAGCCCCTTGACCAGCTTGGAAATCTCTACTGATGACAAAGCAGATATTAGACTCCATTCTCCATGACCAATGGAAACCATGCCCGCCTCCGAATCGTAGGGGAGATCTGTCCTTCTTCATTGGGATGATGTACAGAAATTTTATAACGTTTAGTAAAACATGCAGCGGCAATCAATACAGATTTACAGCTGCATCCTCAATGAGTCTTTAAATATTTATGCCATTGCTTTACTTAAGTCACTCACTGAATTATATTGCATGCGATCCTCAGGCATTCAACAAAAGGTTGATTAAATATCTACTATGTTTAGTGTTCTGTATTAGCAAATTACATTCTGTGAGATAGCAAACAGGCGGCAAGCAAACCAGCCCCCGTGGAAGCAGGATGAACAGAAGGACAGTGTACTGGTCTGGTGTACTTCTCGGTGTCTGCACGTATGCTGGGGGGCACAGAGACTAGAAAAGGAAGGTAAGACGTACTAGTCACCCAATCTTATGAGAAGGATATTTTACTCGTGAGGAAACTGAGGTTTTGGAGAGTTTGAGTTTGAGTAACTTGTGGAAGATCACACCATAACTTCTGGAAGGTGGGAGGTGGGGATTGGGATTCAGTTGCAAGTTTCCCTCGCTCCCAGATCTGTGCCTTGTGCATCCCGTGGTGGCCACATGCTGGAGAGGGGAGCAAAGCCAAGGCTGCCTGGGACAGCTTGTTTCATGTCAGGTGTTTCTAGATGGGTTTAGGTGGATTTAAGTCTGACTACACCCAAGGACCTTTTGTTTATGTGTAGGGATCCATAGGTTTCTCTCTTGCGGACTTTTATAGTTTTAGGCTTAGTGTTTTTGCTGATAAATGTGTGTGGACAGGCTTTTCAATTTCCTTTTCATTCCTGGAGATATTATTTAGTACATTTCTTTGATGGCTGCTGATGCACAAATCGGTTTTAATATCAATAATGTACCATTTGGAAAACATTCAGTTTCTAGACCCGCCAAAAAAATATCCCTCTGTGTCAGAATTTATTGAATCCAATCCTAGGAGGCTGCGGGAGAGAGGAGTTCCTTAAGCAGAAGAGTAAACAGATGGTCTTTGGAAAGCGCTCACGTTCTTCAGCATTGAATTCGTTTTGGACAGAATGGAGTCACATATGCCAACGCTTGTTGGCCAGCAGGGTGGTAGCACGGAGACATCAAAACTATCATGACATTCTTCAAGCCTTTGGGCTTAATCTGGGCCTCGGTGATATGAGAGAAATGGTCACAAATTGCCAGATGCCCCTTGGTTGGATAACTTAGGGAGAAAATGTATGACTGGCAGACAGTAATGGGACACCCCAGAGATGCTTAGAGCAGTTGAGAGCATTTGATGCCCAATATATCTTCAGGGCCGCCTCCTCCTTGGGCCAGAAATCAGTAAAGCTGTGACCGCTAGCTGCTGGCCGCATCCAAAATGGTAACCCACAAGGTGAAACCCACTGGCATAGCACGGCCTGGGTTGAGAAGACTCTAGTTGCCGGTTCATTCAAGGCATCCCTCTCCCAATTAACCCCTCCTTCTCTGGCTCCTTCATTCTCCTTCTCTTTGGGGCTCTCTCCCCTCCATCTTCAATGGTTCCCTCAACCCACCATCGTAGCATGGACATTCTCACTTGCTGCTGAGGTCTTGCCCGCTCCCACGTCCAGCGTCTTGTCCCTCTACATCTGGTGCTTCCATTTCCTCTCCGCACATCCCCACCTGAAACACCTAAGACCTGACTTCCCTGCCCAGCATTCTACTTCCTCAAAAAACACTGAAATCCCCATAACCAGCATGGAGCCTGGCATACCACAGGAGCTCAGTAAATAGATGTTGGATGATTCAACCCGGTGACCTTTCCTACAGCTTCTCTTTCTTCCACTGTTCTACCTGACTGAGCACTGCTGGCCACCTGCTCCCCATCCATACCTCACTCCCAAGCTCCTGGGGCCCTGAACCTCAGTGTTCTACTTCTCTGGCCAGCCCTGTGCTTCCCATTCTGGCTCCCCTGCCACTTCCGGATCCCTGGACACTTCTCCTCTTCAATGCTCTCTTGACAGGCCAGGATTCCCAAAGTCCACCTCCTTTGAACTTACTTTTATTTCATTTTTTTTTTTTTATTGAGGTGAAATCCACAGAACATAAAAGGAACTATTTTAGGGGCACCTGGGTGGCTCAGTCGGTTAAGCGTCTGACTTCAGCTCAGGTCATGATCTCACGGTTGGTGGGTGCGAGCCCCGTGTTGGGCTCTGTGTCGGCAGCTCAGAGGCTGGAGTGTGCTTCGGGTTCTGTGTCTCCCTCTCTCTCTCTGCCCCTCCCCTGCTCATGCTCGCTCTCCCTCTTTCTCTCTCTCTCTCTCTCTCTCTCAAAAATAAGTAAACATTAAAAAATTGGAAACAAAAGAAACTGTTTTAAAGTATATTGTTCAGTGGCATTTAGTACATTAACAGTGTTGTATGCCTACCCCTCTACCTTTCCCAGAATATTTGCCTCACCCCCAAAGGAGACTGAGTACTCATTAAGCAGTCATCCTTCATCCTGTCCTCTCCCTCACCCCGGACAACCATATTCTACTTTGTGTCTCCGTGGATCTACCCGTTCTAGACATTTCCTATAAATGGAATCGTATACGTGGTCTTTTGTGTCTGGTTTATTTTGCTTGGCATAGTGGTCCCAAGGTTCTTCCATGTTGTCGTGTGTATCGGTACCTTGGTCCTTTAGAATGGCTGAATAATAGTCCAGTGTATGGATAGACCACATTTTCTTGCCCATTCATCTGTCGATGGGCATTTGGGTAGCTTCTACCTTTAGACGCTTGTGGTACTGCTGCTAGGAACATGATGTACAAATTTTTCTTTGAAACCTGGTTTCCATTCTTCAGGGTGTATACCCAGGAGTGGAATCGTGGGGTCAGAGGGCAATTCTACACTTCACTTTTGGAGGAATTCCAAAATCTCCTTTTGCCACCCTTTGGTCACTTGGCTTTGCACTGGTGGGTGGAACGCACATCGTCACTTCGGGGGGCTGTCCTCTCATCACTGCACACCGTGAGTCCAGGGTTGGCCTTGTACCCTCTGCCTCAGCCAGGCCTTGCTCCGGCTGGTGGCCCTCTTGCCAGCCGGGGTCACCATTCCTCCAGTTTCCCAGGCTAAAACCTAGATTTGAGCCAAATCTTCATAAAACCCAGGGTTTTGTCCACCCCAAGCTCCAAACTCTAGCCCTCAAGACCATCCAACGAGAAAGGCTGTTGTATCGACTCATCCACCCGTTCGTGCATTCAATCATGATCTATCACGGCCTTACCCTGTACCGAGAGCTGCAGAAGACAAAGTTGCAGGAAACAGAGTCCTTGCCTCAAAAGGCTTGAAAACACCAGTGATTAAAAACAAAAACAAAAACAAAAAAGCCCACAACGCCACAAGTGTCTCCAGAGACATGGTACAAATCAGCCTCCAGAACTGCAGAGGCTTAGGGAATCCAGTAAAAGCATCTTGAAGGAGGTACATCTGAGCCGTGCCTTACTAGATACTTTTTCTAGAGGCAAGAGAGAAGGGCCAGGGTGAGGCAAAAGGAAGGCTGTGAACCACGTGCCTCTGTGCCACAGTATGTATTGTCCACGAGGAGGAACCCCCTAGCTCAGAAGGTTGTCTCTTGAGGTCGGAGACCAAAGACCCTGGGTGAAGGAAAGCAAAGACTATCCTCGGGAAGCATGGGGAGCCAGTGGAAGCGTCGAGAGGAAAGATGGAACTGCCCTGGCAGTGCTCCAGGAAGACGCCATAGCATCGGTGTGGGTATGAATATGGCGGCCAAGACTGAGGCGGGAGCCCACTCGTTGGGCCGGCATTTCCCGCTGTAGGCTCCTTATGACCTCAAAAGTGTTACGTGAAAAGGGATGCTGAGTTTTCTCTAAATTTTTTTTATCGTTCATTTATTTTTGAGAGAGAGAGAGGCAGAGAGACAGAGCACGAGCAGGGGAGGGGCAGAGAGCGAGAGGAAGACACGGAACCCGAAGCAGGCTCCAGGCTCTGGCCGGTCAGCACGGAGCCTCACTCACAAACTGCAAGATCATGACCTGAGCCCAAGTCGTACGCTTCACCGACTGAGCCACCCAGGTGCCCCGGGATGCTGAATCTTCTAAAACTCTGAAATGGTATGACAAAATGCTAAGACCGAACACAGGGCGATGGGTACAAGGAAGGGTACTTATGTTGGCCTCTGTGTTTAACATGTGCTTAAAATGCATCACAGGAATCATTTTTCAATACAAGCCCAAAGAGGGGTGATTGTGTATGTTTGGGCCACACTGGAGTGAACAGTTAAATTGAGTTATTTACAGCAGGCTTTCTCAGGGCCTCTGGAATTCAAGTGTGGGCTATAAATTTCCATAAGATGACTGTCCTTCTCTAACAGAAATCTTCATCCAGATCCTAATGCGGATCTGCCTAGATCAGTGTTCTGCCTGCTCACGGCTTTACAAATATCCCCCAACATCTGGGGATATTGAGATTTAAGGCATGCTTGGCCTCAAGGATCTTAGACCCCGGGGGTGGGGGGTGTTTATTAAGAAATAATGAAAACCCAGAGTCTATCAGGATCCAATAAAGACATGGGGCTTACCTGCGTGCAGGCTAATTAATTATCTGGCCCCTTCTTCAAAGCAACGCATTTTAAACATTGAACAGTTGGAGAGAGAGAAGAAATTCCTTTTCTGTGAACAAGAACAGCATTACTTTTCTTTACGGTTCACATAAGCAACACATCGCACGTACTGAGCATAACGTTAGAGCTTATTTGGCACTGTTTTTCCTTCGGCAGGTTTCTGAGACCCCCCAAACCGGAGAACATTAGTCCCTCAGGTGTACTAAAGACAGAGGTGTTCTGTATGGAGACAGCCAAGACGTCTCATCCAATATGCGTTGCAAAGTTATTGTCCAGGCTTCGCGGCCAGCGCGACATTTCTTGCATTGCTGTAGCGCAGGTTTTCATTTCTGTTTTGTTCTGTGATTTACCAAACTGGGCAAGTGTCGCTGAACGAGTGGGGTCCTATTCGACTGTGTGAGACGTAGATCGATCCCTCGTTCACAGTAAATGGAACCATGCCATGGGCTACGATGGTTTCAGACTTTTGGTGTCCTGAGACTGCCAGATCCAGGCAGCTGTCACCGGTGGGTCTCAGGCTAGAGGGTGTGGCCTAAGGTTGTCCTCACCTTGCTCGCAGCAGCTGCAGAAATCACTCAATGGGTTGCCACTAGCAAGGATGGTTTCATGGCACCGGCTTTCTCTTTTACTGAGAATGGAACCAAGTTGCATTTCACCTGTCGAGTAAGGAGTCCCGCGTGGAAACCTGTGCTAACTAGCACTGATCTGTGATTGAGGCCAGTGATATTTTATAGAAAGTGGGAGTCACCCCTATCCCTAAACGCTCCTCCTTCCACTGTAATCAGACTTTTACCGGGGCACACAACCACTGAGAATATAAAAACTACACTTCCCAGACTCCTTTGCAGCTAATCAAGGCTATTTAACGTCTAGTCAACGGAATGTGAAAAGTAAAGTTGTTTCCTTAAAGGGAGGGGACAAACCCTCCACTTTTCCTTTGTCCTCTCTCCTGGCCAAAATAAGGACATTGTGGTCAAGTATCTTGGACCTTGTAGACAAGGGCCACACGCCAGGGACTGTGGAGCCACAGGAGAGACAGGGCTTGTACCCTGATGACTCCACGGCACAGACCCACATTCCTGCTCAGACCTTGACATACATGAGAATAAATACCTGTCTTGGTGAAGCCACTGGTGTTAAGTCCTTATCACACACATCTGAAACCGCATCCTAATAATGCTGACCTTTTGGAAGCCGCCTGTCCCGTCGCCCCCTTAATCACTGCACAACGGAGGCATAAGGGAGTGCGAAAACGACCCTTCTCTTGGGATTCGGGAAGGCTCTTCAGAGAAGATGATATTTGGCTGGGTCTTGGGACGATATGGAGCTTGGACGGTCTGACTAGGGGACAGGAGATGAGGGGACCCAGGAAATAAAGTGGACAGTGCCCTCATCTGTTTTCTCAACAGTCCTGGGCAGACACACAAGCCCCCAGAGGATGCCGGGAAAGATGTGGAGGAATTTGTGAGAAACAGAACGCACGTTCAAGGTAAACCAGTGGGGAGAAGGAAGGTGGGTGCGGTATCAGGAGGCCTGGGGTTGCAAGATCAAACCCCCCACACAAACCGAAATCACTGGTTCCCAGGACACCAGACTCCGGGTAAACGGGACGCCAGTCATGGCTGACCAGGCAGCCCCGTGCCACCAAGATCCAGTGTCTTCCGAGATCTGTGCGTCCACATCTTCGTCATTGGTCTCCTCCTCAAGCTGGCTCCCTCCTGGCTGTAAGAGAGCCGCTAGCGTGCGGGGCGGCTCACCTCTTGGCTCACCTTCAGAAGGAGCCAGAAATCCTGCCTCTCTTACGAGGGAGGAAGAACTTTCTCGGGAGCTGCCAGAGACAGACTCAAGTCGGAATGGCCAGAATGGAGGTCTCCGTCCGGTCCAAGGGGAAACGGATTACCTTTCACCCAATGTTGCCCGTTCTCGACCTGGGTCAGTTCCTGACACGGCCTGCTGCTGCGCGGTGCGAGGGGCTGGCGCGCGTGTTGGGGAGTCACCCCAAAGTGCCCCTAACATTCACCTCAAGAATATGCGGCCAGAGTTTTGAAATCGTTCCAGAGAGCTAGCTCTAATCCTCTGAAATGGGACAGAAAGTCTTCATCTCAGAGTCAAAAAGAAACCCAGAAACGTAACCATTTACCTACACTTAGGTCCCTTTTTCCATGCCCGCGAAAATGGCGGCTCAGGAAGGGAGAGAAGGGAGAATTAAATGCATAAACAAGGTAGCCCTCTCCTGGGGCCGGGGAAGATCAGGCGCTCGCCTGGAGGTAATGTTGAAGGTTAAATACAGGAAAAAAAAAAAGAACACAGTACACAATTATAGTTGTTCACTCTTCTGCTTAAAATGGAGACTAAAGGTCACGAATCAAATCACCACCTTAAGTGCAACAGTCACCTGCCTCCCATCACCTCAGTCCCTTTGTTAGCTGGTGACAAAGGTGCCCCTGTTCCTGTTCATTAGAAGGCCAGGGCTCTCCGTGGCTCTGGAGCTAACAGGTGAGGGTCTTGGGGCCCTCGGGTTAATTGCCCCATTTGAAGCCAGGGGCTTCCGGACTGTGGAGCCGAGGTGGCCGGGAGGCCAGGGCATCTGCCCTACTGGGCGAAGTTTGCATTGGCTTGAAGCAAAAAAGAGAAACAGAAGTGGTCTGGTACCCACTGAACGTGTCCAGCGTGCAGCACGGTCCTCCATTCTGAAGTTCGGTCCTTCCTGTTTTACGGGGGTGGAAATTCCCCCGTTTTCTGACGTGACGGTGATCGGAGACGGTGAGTCCGGGATTTGCAAACGTCTCCCTGACTCGAATAAATAACAGGTTGGCAACGCGAGGTCAGTGCCTACCGTTTTGCGCTCTTGATCACGCTAGACTGTGAAACCCACGTGTCTGGAGCCACTGATCAGGTCTGTCCCTGATGCGGGAGACACTCCTGTGCTCACTCCCCCGTCCCCAGAGCGTTCCCCTTTGTCCTCCCACATCTAAGTAGGCGTGGCTCACATACTGGTTTATCTGGCCAAACCCCACGCTACCTGTCTTACTGCGTAATTCCACGCCCAGAACCTTTTACCGAGTCCTTCTTTTCCAGCCTCTGCTTCGTGTTCATCCTTTGCTTTTCCCCCATGTTTTCTTCATCTGCCTCATGGGAATTAGAACGTACCCTGGGCCGAGCCCCGCACAGGCACCAGGAGGCAGCGTGGCCTGGGCGCCCGGCTGGCCAGTTGTCTTTCTCTTCCCCGCCACCTCCGGCTGTCCCCACCCCCAGGTCCTTCCTGGCCTCGTGCCAGCTCAGCCTCCCAAACACTTCCTTGTCACCGCCTGGGCAGCAGCCCCAGCCCCACTGAGCTGTGCTCCCTTCACTCTGCTCCTCTCTCTACCCGGGACCCCCAGCCATCCTAGCTGTAAGGAAAAGAATCTTCAATTCAATTCTGTTCTTCAGGACAGTTTCTTCTAAAATGCCTAGGATGCGGGTAATGTCTCAGTTTTAAAAAGCAGCCCTACCGGGGAGCCTGGGCGGCTCAGTTGGTTAAGCGTCTGACTCTCGATTTCAGCTCAGGTCATGATCTCACGGTTCGTGAGTTGTGAGTTCAAGCCCCGAGTTGGGCTCTGTGCTGACAGTGCAGGGTCCTGCTTGGGATTCTCTCTCTCCCTCTCTCTCTGCCTCTCCCCACCACTCACTCACACTTTCTATCTCAAAATAAATAAACATTAAAACACACACACACACACACACACACATCCCTCCTAACCCAAGGAAATGTTGCAGGGAATGTGCTGCGTTCCCAGCAAGGATCCAACTTAGGCAGAGGTCAGATGCATGTGATTCTGGATTTTCTGCTTCATCATCTGTCACCTGTCAGTTGTCAGTCGCCCACTGCCATGGTGCCACTGAGAATCACACTTCCTCCATTAATCTTAATTCCATGTCTGGCAAGCAAACAGCTTCCTGTGGAGCATATCTACAGACTTGGGGTGAAGACAAGGGGACTATTCCGTTAATCTGATCAGCATAGACATCTATAAGTGACTCTGAGTTACTGCGCATCACATCTGTGAGTTACATCTGTGAGTTACGTCTGTGGGTAACTGAAAACAGAACCGGTACGTGACACAAGTCTAAGTGTCAGGACAATGTCTTCTGGAAGGGCCTCCGGAGCTCATCAGATCCCCTGGAAAAAGGCCACATGTCTACTTCTCTTTAAACAGCAGCCCTGTGGCTGAGTTTGGTTTGGGCTAAATCGATGCTGGGCCGATAGTGAACCAGATGATATGATAAGATATGGAAAGAAGAATTAGAGAGCATTCTAAACCTTCTTTCCCTATGAAGCTCATAAAAGTTGATGCAGGGAAGGTCCTAGGAACCTTCATTAACGTCACGGACGGTACACTCTGGCAAGTGCTAGATAGATCCTGTCCCCCGAGCCTGCAACCACTCCAGAAAAGACGCCTGATTTCAATACAACCTGAGAGGGTGTTGTTGTTCTTGCCCAACATAAGAAATAACCTTTTATTTTGGAAATGCCCAACCTATTTTTTTAAATGTGGCCATAGTGCCGTGATCAACACTCATGTACCCTCTACCTGCACACCTGTATTCATCAGGTGAGCCACAACTGCATGGATGTGCCCGCTCTCTCCCAGTCTCTCTCTCTCTCTCTCCCTTCCTCCCTCCCCATCTCATGTGTTACAGAATTTTTTTTCGCTCCACTAATTGAGAATAAGTTGCAGAACCACAACCCGTCACCCTTAAATATCTCAGCCTAGGTTTCATAAGAACAAAGACATCCTCTTATGTAACCACAATATAATTATCAGGAAATTTTACCCTGATACAAGATTACTCTCATAGCATCCATACCCAATTCCCAATTGTTCCAAGAACGTCTTTTAGCGCAACGTGTTTCTGACCCAAGAGCCAAGCATTAACTTTCGTGGCTCTGGTTTCCATTAACCTGGACCACATCTGCAGCTTGTCTGCCTTCTGGGACGCTGACTGCTTTAAAGAGAACGGGACAGTTGTTTTATAACGTGGTCTCCAATTGGAATTTGTTGGATTTGCTGTTGGATCCAGGCCATGCGTATTGGGCAAAATACGCAGTAGAGCGGATGACGGTCCCAAATACCCATGTCCGTCCCCCTATTGGCGATGTTGGCTCTGATCACTTGGTTAAGGCACAGTCTGCCAGATGTCTCTACCGTGAAAGGTAGACTTCCAAAAAACTTCGTGATGAACAAATGTGTGGGGAAATTCTCTGACACCTCCATTCAGAGTTCTTGGTTAAATAGTGAAAGGAGTAAGCATGACTCTTAAATGGGCCACGATCTCTGCCGTTAAGTTCAGTCCTGCGGAAGACAGACACCCACCGCACACGATGCGGCCTGCAATCCTTTGAGGAAGGAAGCAGGACGTGAAGTGAGCAAATTCATGTTTTTCCCGTGTACGAAACCAAACAAAATAAATGTTCTGATAGAGGCCTTAGCTAACTGCAGGTACCAAGGGGCCAAACATCTAATTCTAAATGTGATGATTAAGAAACACATCCTGAAGACACAAAAAAATGGAGAGAGCCTATAGGCAAAGACTTGCAATTATATGCGTGCACGCGTGTGTGTTTATACACATATATATATTTATTTTTTTAATGTTTATTTTTGAGAGAGAGCGCCAGCAGGGGAGGGCAGAGAGCGAGAGGGGGACAGAGGATCCAAAGCGGGCTGTGTGCTGACAGCAGCGAGCCCCATGAGCCCTCACAAAGCATGAGATCACGACCTGAGCCAAAATCAAGAGTTGGACACCAAATGAACCAGCCAGGTGCCCCCATACTTGCAGTTACAACAAGCAAGTCACAAAAGAAAAGGGGTGCACGAACAACAAACGTGCAAAACACTCGACCTCGTCAGCGTCCAGAGAAATACACACGGAAATACGGCGTTTTAAGCCATCCTAGAGTCAAAACATACAAATATTGGTAACACCCCATGCTGACAAGGGTTTAGGGAAGCTGGTGGGCACAAACCCAACCCCCACCCCCAACCCCACCCCCAGGTGTCAGAGGACACTCCCAAATGCTTTCATCTCCCAGGAAATGTGTTTCCCATGTTCCCAAGGGCTCTTTCAACCAGGGCCCTCTGCACGCCTCACAAAAACCTGGGTGGAGGGTGCCAGGTGGTTACCAGGCCACACCAAAGCTGCCAACAGGCCTTGTTGGTGTGAGTGATGGACACAACCTGGCCTATGAACTCCCTGAGGGTGGGCTGCATCCTTTATCTTGGCACCATCCAAGTGCAGGATCTGGCAAGTTGTAGGTCCCCAGTCAATGTTTATGGAACGAATGAAGAAACAAAAGCGTGGATGGACAGAATGATGGAAGATGGATGAATGCATGCGTGGGTGAGTAGATGGCTAGGTAGGTGGCTGAATGGCTGGATGGGTGGATAAGTATTCATTTGAGTGAATGGATGGGCAGATGGGTCGTCACACCAGCAAAGAAGTTTGGATGGATGAACAGAGGCATGGGCTGGCCGCTGAGTCAATGGATGGGGTGGGGGGCGTGGATGAGTGGATGATAGATAGGTAAGTGAATGGATGAGTGGACAGGCAGATAAGTGTATGAATGAGCGGTTGGATGGGTGGTTAGATAGATGAAGGAATAGGTAGGTGAATGAATGGAGAGTTGGGTGGGTAGATGGATGGAACTGGAAAAAATGTGACTTAGAAGAGTTTTCAGGGCACACTAGTTTTAGGAAGGCCGGAATAAGGACTTCGCTTTTCTCTCCAATCCCTGTAGAGTAAGCAGTGATCCTCCTAAAAGTCCCCTGGACAATGGCCAGCCTACTGTGTCACTTGCTTCCTTGAGGCCTGCCTCATTCACTCTGGGGCTCGAAAGGGCTCTCAGCATGCCTGGGGCCCCATGCTCTGAGCAGCTCACGGGTAGCACAACAGACCTCACTGAGGACAGGCCTCATCCAGGACATGCCTCACTGACTACACACTGCTCCACGGAGCAAAATAGGTGAGATGCGTTGAATGAAGGAATCTATCGGCGAAAATGTGGATAAATCACCCCTAATTCTGCCATCTGGAAACAGAGTTATAGTTACCAGTTTCGTATATTCTTTTTCATTCTTTTTAATTAGCACATGTGTATTTCAGTGCAAAATTTTATGTACTACTCTAGAATCAGACTACTGTATATAACAATGCATTTTGAATAATTTCCATTTCGGTCAATATTCTTCAAAAACGTCACACGCCATTACATAAGTGTGCCATGATTAACGAGCCCGACTCTTGTCGTTTTCGACTGTTCGTTATCATATGCTCTACTATAATGGACACGCTTACAACTCTGTTTACAAGCATTCAGGATTCTTTCCTTAGAAGAAATCCCAATTTGCAGAATCGTGCCATCGAAGGACATGCAGAATCATAAGGCTTTTCTTGAATGTTACCAGATCGTCCTCTAGAAGGACGGTGTTAATTCACACTCCAACCGGCGGGGTCAGAGAATCCGTGCCTCTGACACATTAACCTGGGCTGGTTTCTAAACACAGAAGCAAGTTGCCACGTAAAATCTGCCTCCTCTTTACGGAGTGCAAGAACCCTTGATTCGCTTGCTGCAACTCTTGAGAGTAACTTTCATTTCTTATTTTTTTTTACTTAAAAATGTTTAATGTTTATTTTTGAGAGAGACAGAGTGTGAGTGGGGGAGGGGCAGAGAGAGAGGGAGACACAGAATCCGAAGCGGGCTCCAGGCTCCGAGCTGTCAGCACAGAGCCCGACGTGGGGCTCGAACCCACGGACCGTGAGATCATGACCTGAGCCGAAGTCGGACGCGTGACCGACTGAGCCACCCAGGCTGTAATTTTCACTTCTAAAACACCCCTCGTGTTTCGAATGCCAGCACAAAGGGGCTGGTTCCTCAACAAGAACAATACCATACCGTGCTCCGCACGAGGTGTGTCTGAGCAGGGAACCGAAGCAGAGGGAAGGAACCGACTTCTGCTCTCAGATATGTTTGCATACCCGGTATGGGAGGCAGCCCTTGGGAGAAACTGCCAGCGCTCCCCGCGGTTTTACTGAAGGCAGGGTAATTAGCATCCTCCCATTTCTTATTTCCAATAAATGATCTCCATCATAAAAGTAGTGATCTTCTCATTAAAGAAAAGGACATAAAAGGAATGGGGGCAGGGGTTCTCACCTACAATTCCACTCCCCAAGAACAACCAGGGTAATGTTTCATTGCATTTCCTTCCAGGATTCGTTTTCTCCCGTGTGTAGCTTATTCCTTTTATGTGGCTGTAATAAATACAGGAATGCAGTGGTATGTCCTGTTTTCAGGTGCCAACACACTTTAAGCATGTCCCTCTCTTAGTACAAACTCCCAGTAGACCTAATTTTAACAAGTGTATGATACTCCTTTGGGTGGTTGGGATATAGCTTAACCATTTCCCCATGGGACACATAAGTTACCTGTGGTGTCATTAACAACGTGGCACAAAGGTTGGCATGTGTCCATATATCTATTATCTCCTTGCTTTAAGCACATAGGATGACAATTGGAGAATTCATTTGGAGAGAAGGGGAAGGGAAAGCAACACTTTGAGATGCTGACTCCTTGGCAAACAGTCAAATAAGGCTGTGAGTGGGTCTTTATGCCATCCACCAGTGGGATGCCGCCGTCTTGGGCGCTTTTCAGCAGAGTATTGCCAAATTCTCAGGGTCTGGGGTTGCAGGCCAGTAGGTGAAAGCACCCCCGGGGACTCCCACCTGGCATCCCATGAGCCTTCCTGGTTCTGAACACAGAGTGCAGCCAGCAGAGCGGTGGGGACTTTGCTTTCGTGAGACCGTGTGCTTTCTACGGATGCGATTAGAAGAAAACGCTCCATCTGGTTTCGCAGCAATCCCTCATTTCTGCTTACTAACTTCTTTGGCAACTTTGACTTTCCAGAGAACCAGCATTGTACTTCTGATGACCGTCATTGGGTTCAAGCACGTAAGTGGCATTTTACAGCCTCTGTCTCCTCCAGGAGCATGCTAATGCGGGGGGGAGGGGGGGCCAGGAGTGCATAAAGAAGTAGGAATTCTTCTTTAGAAAGGCTGTTCCTACCCACTCAGCCTTGCTTTCAATGTGAAAATAAAAACTGCCTGGGCTGGGGGCGCCTGGGTGGCTCAGTCGGTTAAGCGCCTGACTCTTGATTTCAGCTCAGGTCATGATCTCACGGTACGTGGGACTGGGCCCCACGTCAGGCTCGGCAGTGACAGCACGGAGCCTGCTTGGGATTCTCTCTCTCTCCCTCTCCCTGCCCCTCCCCTGCTCGCACGCTCTCTCTCTCTCTATATATATATATACACACATACATATATATATATATATATATATACACATATATATATAAATAAACTTTTTTAAAAAGTGCATGGGCTAAAGAACAGAAGATAAATACAAATGACTAATAAACAGAAGAAAAACAGGCAGTCTCACTAATGATCAGAACAAAGAAAAATAAAACAGTAATACCTTTATATGTCACATCAAAGTATGAACACTAACAACGTATATTGTGTGGTGACAAGGGTACTGTTCTTAGACCGGACTTAGGCTAGTTTAACCTTTCTTTTTTCTCAAATATTCTTATTTATCAACAACTACTTAAATATAAATGAGTGTCAATGGCAATTAATATGAAAAATGAGGGGCGCCTGGGGGGCTCAGTCGGTGAAGCGTCTGACTTCGGCTCAGGTCACGATCTCGCCGTTCGTGGGTTCGAGACCCGCGTCAGGCTCTGTGCTGACAGCTCGGAGCCTGGAGCTTGTTTTGGATTCTGTGTCCCCCTCTCTCTCTCTGCCCCTCCCTGGCTCCTGTTCTCTCTCTCTCTCTCCCTCTCTCAAAAATAAACATTTAAAACAATAAATGAAATAAGCCAGACACAAAAGAATGAATATTGTATGAATCTACTTCTGTGTGGTCCCTAGAATTGTCAAATTCATAGAAAGAAACAGAATGGAGGTCCAGGGGCCAGGGGAGGTCAGAACGTGAAATTATTGCTCAGTAGGTACAAAGTTTCTGTTCGCAGTGATGACAAGTTTTGGAAACAGCTAGTAGAGAGGGTTGTACCACACTGTGAATGTAGACTTAATTATGCCACTGCATTAGATGCTTAGAAACGGTTATGATGGCAAATTTTATATATATTTGACCACAATTTTTAAAATGCTTTTTAATGCAGAAAATACCAAGAGAGCAAAAGAGCACAAGGCATCAAGGTGGTGACGACCCTTCCCTCTTGTCTCAACTCCCCCCAGCTTTGATCGGGAGCCCTCCACGTTGGCTACTTAGCTGGGGCCAGCATTCACCCCCCACCATCGTCTTAGAGGCCCCTCCACCTGTCTTTCTCCTTGTTGCTTGCCCAGTTTCCTGCCTCCTAGTCTTCCTTTATGTTCACTTTGCTATTTTGGTAAAACATACACTATGGCAGCTTTATGAGAAACGTGCGTATGGGATATAAATTTTCTAGGACTTTACAAATATGAAACTAAGTTTATGCTACTCTCAGATTTGATTGGTAGGTCAGTTGGGTAGAATTTGGGGCTGAGAATCACTTTCCTTCCATGTTATGAAAGCATTGCTCATTGGGAACTGCCAGGTGGCTTGCAAGCTAAGAAACCCAAAGCCAGCCTGACATCTGTCCCTACGCGTGGGACTTATTCTCTTGTACTGGGTTTACTTTATTTCTTTTCTCTGTGATAGCTCACAGTTTGTCCTCAGTGCCTTGGAATTCCATGATGTGACTCTATACTGATTCAGGGTAAACTCATGAGCCCCTTTCATTCTGAAACTTATGTCCTTTCATTTTGAAATTTTTTATTGGATCAGGTCCCTTGCTATTTCCTCTTTTCTCTTTCCTCTCTTCCTACTCTCTAAACTGGTCTGCTCATTTTCTCATCTTTTTTATTTTCCATCCCGTGGTCTGTTCACTCTGTTTTTGTGAGATTCTTCAACTTTATCTTTTTTAGCCCTATTCTGGGCTTCTCGTTTCTAGAAGAATTTTTTGAGAGCGAGAGAGAGAGAGAGCAAGCATGAGCAGGAGAAAGGCAGAGAGAGAGGAAAAGAGAGAATCCCAAGCAGGCTCCACGCTATCAGTACAGAGCCCAACATGGGGCTCAATCTCCCAAACCAGGAGATCATGACCTGAGCCGAGATCAAGAGCCAGAAGCTTAACCGACTGAGCCACCCAGGCGCCCCATTTCTAGAAGACTTTTAATCTTCAAACAATCTTTTTTTTACTGGCTGGTTTTTTTAATTATGGGTTTGTAGAGTTTTCTATATAATCTGGATAGAAGCCCTTTGTCTAATATAAGAATTACAAATATCTAGTCCCGTTCTGTGTCTTATGTTTTCATTCTCTAAATGGTGTCCTTTGATGAGCGGAACTTCTAAATTTTCGTGAATTCTAACTAATTAATCTTTTATTTCTTAATTAATGGGTTTTGTGTGTGTGTGTGTGCGTGTGTGTGTGTGTGTGTGTGTGTCTCCTAGTTTAAAAATCTTTGCCTACTTCAAAATCACGACAGTTCCGCTACGTTTTCTTCTTGAAGCTCTATGACTTATTGTACCTTTCACATTCAGACTCATGGTCCATCTCAGATTGGTTTTTGTGTGCGGCGTGAAGTAGAGGCCAGTGTTTCTGACAGTTTGCTTTGGCCCTTTCCTTCCATGTTAGAGACGTTCTTCAGATATCTGGTAATCCTTGGTGACCTTCACATGCTCAAACATGAGGAACTAAAAAATCGGTCTAGGGATTCTGCGTGTGTGGGAAGGGCATGTCAACTACAAACATCCTTGGAAGTTCATCTGAAGTTCTGCACATTAGTATCTTTACAGTCTTTCCTCCTGTGCTGAACAGTCTCCCTAAAGAAAATTCCTGCAGGGGCGCCTGGGTGGCTCAGTCGGTTAAGCATCTGACTTTGGCTCAGGTCATGATCTCACAATCCGGGAGTTCGAGCCCCCCATTGGGCTCTGTGCTGACAGCTCAGAACCTGGAGTCTGCTTTGAATTCTGTGTCTCCCTCTCTCTCTATGTCCCTTCCCCTGCTCATGCTTGCGCGCTCTCCCTCTCTCTCTCTCTCCCTCTCTCTCTCTCTCCCCCTCCCTTCTCTATCTCTCTCTCTCAATAATAAGTAAACATTAAAAAAAATTCCTTCAGTCTCCAGCCTGGCGGTCTCTGCCTGGCTGTCCATGTCCCAGGAGTCTTGGCGGGGGGGGGGGGGGGGGGGGGGGCAGGGCGTTGTAGTGGGGGTTCCAGCAGCCACCCTGCCTAGGTTCACTCAGACTATCAGGTATGGTAAACACCCCACCCCAACTGCATCTAACGGCCCAATGCAACGTTGCTTGGTCTTACCTTCTCCAGAGAATAACATCCAAATGTATGCAAGGTGTAGGAGGGTGTGGGACTCACTCCATGCCCCGCCAACAGAGTTCAGTAGGAAGTCTAGGGATCTGACTGCTTCTGGAAAAACTCTCAGCTTCCGAGACTCACTTGGTACCACCCCAGCATGTTTTGAGGACTCGGCAGAGTGTATTGAATTGGTTTTCTGTTTTCTCCACTACCGGCTGGGAGTTCAGTCTTCCCAAATCTGCTAAAGCAGCTACCTACCCCTTGTTCCTCTGCTTCCCAGATTCCCAGATTGTGCTGCTGTGCTCCTCTCGTATTCTTGCAAGTTTATGCCTTTTCAAAAAATCCTGCTGTACTGGGGGGGAAGGGGAGCAAAATTAGCGTGTTTTCACCTGCCATCTTTACCTGGAAGTTGGTTTAAACTTTTTTTTTAAGTGTATTTCTTTTGAGAGAGAGAGAGAGAGGCAGAGAGAGAGCATCCCTAGCAGGCTCCATGCTACCAGCGCAGAGCCCAATGGGGGCTCGAACTCACTAACCAAGAGATCACGATCTGAGCCGAAGAGTCAGACACTTCTTAGCCAACTGAACCATCCAGGAGCCCCTGGTTTGAACTTTTTTTAAAGAAAGCAATCAATGATGTGTACCAAGAACCTTAGAAACATTCATACCCTTTCGTTCCACTTTTAGAGTTCTAGGAATTTACCCTGAAGAACTCATCAGAAATATGGACAAAGGTATTGATCTTGTCGTTCACTGCAGTGTCAAAAAAACTGAAAACAAACTAAATGTCCTACGCGAGAGAACAGTTTAGAAACCGATGGTACATCCATGTGATGAAGTATTCAGTCATTAAAAATAATATCTATGAAGAATATTTCACGATAGGGGAAATGTTCATAACATAATCCGTAAGTGCCATAAGGATATAAAAACTGTATGTGCAATTTCATCCCAACTCTGGAGAGAGAGATAAATGAGCAGGAAGAAGTCTGCTCGTAGAGGAGGCAGTGGGGGGAGGACGCAGCGGAGGAGGAATACCCAAAGTTTAACCGCGGTGATCTTTAAACATTTATTATTGCTCTACTCAGAAAAACTTAATTGTTTTCAAATTAAAATAGGGTCTTGCCTCATTTCAGCCACTGTGTCACCCTTCCTGCCCCTAGACTTGCAGTCTGCTTGAGTGCCTCCATATCGTGACTCACGGAGCCCTCCTGCCTGGAACCGACTTGCTCTCTGACTCCTACTTACCCTTCCAGCGCCAGCCTCTCTTAGATTCCTGTCCATTCCAAACTGGCTTGGGAATCCGTTCTCTAGTTCCGAAGCCCCGTGTGCACGTCTTTATTAGAATGCCTTGCGGGGCACCTGGGTGGCTCAGTCGGTTAAGCGTCCGACTTCGGCTCAGGTCATGATCTCGCGGTCTGTGGGTTCGAGCCCCGCATCGGGCTCTGTGCTGACAGCTCAGAGCCTGGAGCCTGCTTCGGATTCTGTGTCTCCTTCTCTCTGCCCCTCGCCCACTTGTGCTTTGTCTCTCACTATCTTTCAAAAATAAAAAAATTAAAAAAATAAAATAAAAAGAATGCCTTGCACGTTATTATGACCAGTGGTTTCGTGTTCTACGAACTCCTGGAAAGGGGAAGCATATCCTGTTTCCTTCTGGGTCCTCAGCCTCAGGCCGGGCACCAGGCACAGAAGAAAGCTTCCCTCAATGGCCATCACTAGTCTTGGAATGGGACGGAGGTGATTGGATAAAAGAATGAATAGCGTTTGCATGGACGGTCATCCGGGCATTGAGTGTGCATCAGTCTCCACAATCCTAGTTTTCCGTGACCGCGAAAGGCCTAAGCTGCTGGACGTACGATGCCAAACATCAAATGTCTGGGTTCATCTGGTGATGCCTACCCAAAGCACAGTTAGGAAGTTTGAGAGGAAATAATCGCACGCATCTGTAGACTGGCCTCACAAACTGATCTCGGAGAGAAATGACAAACCCCACAGGCCCCAGCTGCAGTTGACGAGAGTTGCTCAACGCACAGGGCTCCGTAATAATGATCATTAGTTAACATCATTCCACAAGGAACCATTAGAGGAACAAGGCTTGAAATTAGAGTCAAATGATTCCCCCTTCTCTTCCGTCCATGCACACAAGGCCCCAGCAGCACAGCAAGAGGGGTGGGAAAGCTGTGCTCAGTTGTGCTGTAATTATTTCTAACTCTATCCCCAACCCCAAAATACCATCTCGTCACATGGCTTGTCGTTTTTGCTCGGCTCGCTCTGTCATAAGTTGTCAGGTTTTCCCAGCTTTTATTCTGGTTTTCATGAAGCGCCTGCATTCCTGGTAGAATGAGGCTCGTGCTGGGGAATTCTCTTTAAAAGCTGCCGAATGTATGTACTGCCTCTGCTCCTGCAAAGGCTTGGGGACAGTTCTCTCCCACTGACACGGGGCTACTGCGGCCGGGACATGAGCTCTCTGTACCGCAGGGGCACCCGAACGGCCTTGCCTAGAGCCCCACGCCACCAGCCGGTATGAGGCCTGTGGATACTCTGAGGGTTACCCTGAAGGCCAAAGGCCAACCTGTCCCTGCTGGCAACACTCTCGACAACCAGGCGTGAGCCACAGACTCTCCAGGCAAGTGTGCATCTCTAGTGGGCCGTGGTGTGGCTCAGGGCCGCCCGCCCCCGTTCACCTTCCTAATGCAGTGTCTTTATGGGGAACTTACTCTACCTGTGGGATTGCAGGACGGCCCTGCCCTCCCCGAGCCAAGAGGAAGATGGGTGGCTCATGCTGGGATCTGAGCTGAGGCCCCGTGAGTGCGGATCTTGAGCGGGTAGACTAGTTGTTCAGGAATGTTCCCAGCATTCCCGCCCTGAGGTTAGTCCCACCATTCTACTCCACCCTCCCCCTCTCTCACCCCCACCCTCCGCCCCCAAGAAGCTTCCTTGGTTTCTGCCTATTTCTGAGCCAGGTCTCCAGTCTTCCCGTTGATTCTGGATACTTGTCCAATAAATTCTCTTTTGCTTCACTCCAGAGTTCGTTTCTACTGCTTGCAACCTGAGCACCCTGGCCAACCAACTTGTTCCTCCCTCTTCTCAAGGCCCTCAGAGACTGCTGAGAAATCCCGAGCCTGAGAAAGTCTGTGATAAAGCCTTTTTCTCCTAGATCAGAACTCCACGTCCTGTCCCCCTCCCCAGGAGCCCTCCAGGTCTCCGATCTCTACCAACCCCTCCCTCTTCTCCCCTGTCGCATCAGTGCCCACCGTCTGCTGGCTGACGATCACCTGTCTGGCCAGTGAATCTTGTTCCAGCTGTATTCACTAACTACAATGGCCACCCCAAATGGTATGGGACACCCGCCCCACAGAGCCATTCCCTTCCACCCCAGAGGGACACAACTGCCCCTCCCACAGCCCTTTACGTGCACCTTTCAGACACTTAGCACATCCGACCTCTGTTACAGCTGCGTCCAAAGATGTCCTTTCAACTCCCCCAGCAGGAGCGACGTGTCAGCAAGCCGTCGGAGAAGCCGGGATGTCCCCAGCTTTGTGCCTCCGCCAGCCATGCTCGTATGCAGTGACTTGGCTGCAACTCTACGGAGACTCAGCCGAGCACTGACAGAGTCCCCGCAACAGAAGCCAGACCCGTCCTCCCCAGTTGCAGGATAATCTCTGGAAGAACACGTGCCCATCTTGCTTACCTTCTCTTGCAGACCCGGACTCTGTTTTCCATTAAATGTCAAGTCCAGTGGCCCATCTTGATCGGAAAGGGCAGGCTTTCACTGCCATTAAAAACATCTTATTAAAAAGATGGACAGATTCAATAATAGAGTTAAAAGGTGATTCAGGTTCGGAGTCTGCACCTGGGAGATAGCACCGCTTTCCACAGAATGAAACTCAAAGGGCTTGGCCGAGCTTTCAGCCTCCCTGTCCCCTCTGATGCGCGCACACACGCGCACGCACACACACACACACGGAGCCAGCACCCAGCTGCAGCTCAGCAAGGACCTCTCTTCCTGCCACGCGTCCTCACTCTCTGTCCTCTGCCACTGCTGTGCCCCGTCTGAGGCCCCTCTTCCCATCTCCACCCAGCGACACTCCGCTGGATTTTCAAAGTCCCCTCTTGAAACCCACCACTGCCAAAAGCCTCCCCACCGCCGCTAATCTGAGTCCCACCCCCCCCCTTCTCCCAGTACCTTCTGTAGCCCTTTGGTGAGGCTTACCAGCGCACTCCACTTATGGGGACTGTCGGTGCCTCCTGCCAGATCCTAATCCAGGAGGAGAAAGAACGAACACCTCTCCTTCAGCTTCCTCACCTGCGAAATGGGTAGAACCACAGCCACAGCACTACGCTGAGAATTATGTGAGCCTGGTGTGTGCAAAGCGCTTAAACAGCACGTGGCACGTGGTGATGCTCTCTGGGCTCCTGGGTGCCCGCCGAGGGCCACTGGTCTTACCGCCACGCTCTCAGTCGCTTCTCCCGGCCTGGAGAGATGAGGTCACTGAAGCACGCAGAGGTCATGTGCATGCCCCAAAGTCATAGAGCCCCTGAGTAGAGTCGCAGGAGCGGGGTCGGGGGGGGGGGGCTCACATCCAGGTCTGGCTGGCTCTCAGGTGCACGTTCTAGGACCATCTCTGACTCTTCCCAAGGTCAGGCCTTCAAGGCCTGCCTTTTTGAATTTTGAGGGAGGAAATGATCATGACAATCCATTTTTTTTTTTTAAGAAATACCCCCCCAGGGGCGCCTGGGTGGCTCAGTCGGTTGAGCGTCCGACTTCTGCTCAGGTCATGATCTCGCGGTCTGTGGGTTCGAGCCCCGTGCCGGGCTCTGTGCTGACAGCTCAGAGCCTGGAGCCTGCTTCCGATTCTGTGTCTCCCTCTCTCTTGGCCCCTCCCCCACTCAGGCTCTGTCTCTCTCTCAAAAATGAATAAACATTTTTTAAAAAATCCCCCCAGAAGTCTCCCCAGTTTAGGAACACGTGTCCCAGCTTAGCAGAGCTCCAGTAGACTTTCAGCATCATCTTTGTGCCCCCACAGCCAACTCCAAGCAGAATTTGGTACAAGACGGGCCAAAAGGGATCAGGCGGGAGGGAAAGACCCATCTGGATAATTGAAAGCACCGTGGAACTTTCCAGAGTAGGAGGGGAGGAAGCCTTTTCTCGGCAGAAGGGAAACCGTCTCCAGGAACTGATACCCGGACACGAAACCTAGGTGCCTGCCGTGGCGCTGGCCTTCGTAGTCTCCCCGTAGTAACGGCAACACGCCGGAACAAGTCGGACCCAGAGCTTCCAGAAGCTGTGTTGCCTGCATCACCTCAGGGGGGATGAACCCAGTAGGTCCTGAGAACACGTAGGTGTCCCCGAGGCCAGCTTTGCCTGCCGACCGCCCGGCAGGATCCTGCTCCCGCTCGTACAAATCACAGACGCCCGGACACGGGACACATCATGTGCGATCCCCACAAGTGCTGACTCTTCCTGTTGACAAAAGGGAGGCAGCTGGACCAGGGGAGCCAGACGGTCATCAGCATCCGGGTTCTTGCAGTCGGAAGTGTGCACGTGACGTCGTCGGATCCTCCCTGACGTGTGGCCCCGGCGGCTCCTGGGAAGGAGGGGCCCTGTCAACGAAGGATCCCACAGAGACCACGGCCTCTAAGCCGACACACTGTCCAGGCCAGTCGGACTGGCCGTGGAGACAGCAGTGCGGTGCCCTTTCCGTCAAGACAGCTTCCAGTTCAAGTCGTTCAGAATTGTTGTTTCCATTCCAAAAACTAAGACATGATCTCTCTCTCTCTCTCTCTGTCCCACACACACACACACACACACACACACACACAAGCCTTGTTTCTTAGGACACAGCTGGCAGCTTCTTCTTATCAATGGTTACCAAAGACTAGGGTTGCCTGGTCAAATAACAGAACACCCAGGAAATTTGCATTTCATATAAACAGCAAACAATTTTTAGTCTGAGTATACCCCCAAATATTGGGTGGGATATACTTATACTACAAAATTATCCCCCCCCTTTTTTTTTTCTTTTTCTGCCCCTGAAAATCAAATTTAACGGAGCATCCTGTACTTCTATTTGCTGGATCCGGCAACCCCATCAAAAAGCTGTAGTTTCAAGCGCGGTGTGGATGCGGCCACAGAGGAGGCAAAGGCGCTGGGAAATCTCACCCTGCAGCCTAAGTGCACTGAGAAATGCTAGCCGTCCATTCGTGCCCTGTCCCCCTGGGGGTCGCCAAGCATTGGTAGGATCAGAAGAAGAAAGATGCCGCGGAAAGGCGGACGGGTCCTACTGCTAAAGTACTCCGCCCTGCGCCACCTTCCCCTGACCCCCTCCCACTCCCACTCCCCCCTGCATCTGTCCTGCCCTTCCCCATGCAGAAGCCACCATGTCCCCCCTGTGCAAATGACCCCATGCCGCCTCCGGTGGCCATGCCTTCCATCCCCTTCACTCCTTCATCCCTGGGCATCTCAGCACCCTCCCGTGGGTCTCTCCCTTCCAGCCACACTCCAATTCTTCCGTCCCGCGCACTGCCACTCTGCTGTGCTCCCTAAAGCACCGCTGGCTCTCATCACGCACTCCTCCGCTTGACGACCTGTCTTGGCTCCCTACTGCGCCCTGGCTAAGATGTATACTCCTGAGCCTGGTGTTCAAGTCCTCCCCGGCCCCCCTTCCCGCCTCCTGTCTTCTGTCTACTCTTCTGCGCCCCTGTTCTCCTCCAGGCTTCTTCCCTCAGGACACTCTGCCTGGAGCGCCCTGCCATCCTTTCCTCCAAGGACCCACTTCTACACATTCATCAAGGCCCCGGACATCTTCATTCTCTGAACTCATCACTCCCTGCCGAGGGTCCTTTCCATTTACTCACTGGCTTGTTCATGGTCTGCCGCTGGGCCTCACCTCCACGACGATGTGAGCTCCGTAAGCACAGGGACCTTCTAGCCCAGAACTTATGGCAGGTAGGGAGCCTTAAGAGACGTGCTCAGGAGATGCTTATTGGTTTTCCTTTTTATCTTTTTTTAACGTTTATTCATTTTTGAGAGACTGAGTGCGAGTGGGGGAGGGGCAGAGAGAGGGAGACACAGAATCCGAAGCAGGCTCCAGGCTCTGAGCGGTCAGCACAGCGCCCGACACGGGGCTCAGACCCACAGAGCGCAAGTTCATGACCAGAGCCCAAGTCGGATGCTCCACCGACTGGGTGGCTGAGCCACCCAGGTGCCCCAGGAAATGCTTGCTGTTGAATGAATACAAAGCCACCTCTTCTAAGAAGCCCTCCTTGATTCCCCCCCAGCTGCCTATGATCCCCCAGGCTCAGAACCAAGGCAGCGCCAGAGAAGGCCTCTCTAAGTCACTGACCATTTCTGACTTGGGTTACACAGTGTGTCTTACTCCTCCCACTGGACTGCAAGTTCCTGAAGGGCAGAAACTGAGCCTTATCCTGTGCATTCTGGGCAGATTGTAGGTACCCCATGTTTTGAACCAGTGCATCCATGAAAATGTGAGTAAGTACAGACAATTGGCCTAGGTCTCTGGGGCCCACAGAATACATTATGCGAGAACATCAAGGCTCAAGCTCTCAGCCCCAGCTTTCGCCAGACAAATCTCTACATCTCTCTCCAGGCTGGCTGCAATCCCAGGCCTTCTGGCTTCACCTCCTAGTGCTTCTGATCTGCCCTGGACTGTGTCCCGGCCCCAAGCAGCGGTATTCCGGGAACAGGGAATCCCTCACACCCATATGATCCATTCAGGGGAGACGAGGGTCTGCGTCTGAAGGGGTATCGCCACCTGCTTCAGAGGCCAGAGCTCCCTCAACCCCGGAAGCCCCGGGTGAGGCAAAGTGTGGGTGAGAGGGTGAGTGGTGGGGCTGGGGAGCAGCAGCACTTATGGGGGCGCTGGCCGGGGTCCAGCATCCATGGACGGAGAGGTCTTGAGTTTGCACTTGATAAGTGTGTATCTCGTGGTGAAAATGACAACCCCGCTACCCGTTCGGGAGCCGGGACGGAATGCACATGCAGGTCCGTACAAACCCACACCCACACCCCAGACCACCTAGCGGTTCCACTGGGTGCCCCCGTGCTGGGGGATTCAAGGGGAAGGTCACCAAGAGGTGCGTCCGTCTTCCCCCAACTCGTTCATTCAGCAAGCGTTTACTGAGCCATCACCCACCAAGGCTGGAATGCCATCCCCCACCCACGGCTTCCCCATGCTGCGGCTAATTCCCGCCCCCGCTTGTTCTATCGGAAATTGACGATCGAAAACGTGATGCAACGCGCCCAAGGTCACGTCGGAAGCGTGTCCGGGTCTAAGTGATTCCCACCCGCGTACTCAGCGTCCATCATGCCTCTTACTGGTTTTTCACTGTGTTTTGTTCAAGAAGAATGTGGGCTTCTGTGTGCTCTCCAGGTGTCTAAATGCAGGTTTTAAACTCAAAGGAGAAAGCTCCTTTCTTTCCGGAGTCCGCTCAGCAAACACATCCTGAGGGCCAACCTCGCATGAGGTCCCAGGGATAACCTACCGGAAATACACATGAGCCCCACATGCCCTTCCTCAAGCAGCTGGCAGTCCGGTGGGGGACAGCGTGAGGCCCACAAGCCACTGTTCTGACCCCTGGACTTTTCTTCTAACTTATCTGCAAGACCGGGACAAAAATAACAAGTGAGTCATCTCCAAACCCACGTGTCACCCACACAGAGAGATCTCGTGTGCACGCGCGCGCACACTCACACACACACACACACACTCTCTCTCTCTCTCTCTCTCTCTCTCTCTCAAGGAAACACTTCCCCGTTGCAATGAGAATCATTTTGTTTTCATACTCCTGTTTTGGTTTCGCTCCTCACAGGCTAGGATTTTCCTGTTGTCTTTTTTTTTTTTTTTTCCACTCCTTTCCTTTCTTTATTTCCCTGCTATGACAACCCTCTCAGAGAAACATTGGAATATCAGGCTGGATGAGAGGTATCATTAGAAGTGCATTGATATTATTTAAGACAGGGCTCATTAAAGCAAAATAATAAAGATCCGGATGATAGCAGGGAAAGCCAGGTTGTCTGGGTACCCCGGCACAAAACACTTTGTTAGTGTTCCTAATTAATACTAGCAACTGTCATGAAATAAAAATATCACACCCTTGAAGATCTGCCTGCCTATCAGGCGCGGCCCTAGCTGGAAAGCCCCCGTGTCTATTTCACTGTGATCCCGTTCGGAAATAATTGGAGTGGTTTGATTGATAATGTGGATTCCTCTTTAAAAGAAAACACACTATTTTTCATAATCAGAGCCAGAATGCATAATGAGCAGGCGGGTGATGCCTTCAGCATCAGGTCTGTCAAAGCGCACGGTTATTTCCATCTTGATGCAAACTAAGATATTACACTCCCTCATTACGTTGACGTGGCGCATCTTTCAACAGTCAGCTCCGAATCATACATTCCTTGCAAACAAAATTACCTTCATTTTCTCCTTTGGTTCGGCGGAGCTAGCAGTTAAAATATGCCCTAACAAGCTAATCAACTAATTTTTAGAATATGTTGGAACCGTTTAATATTCTCAAAGAAAACAAGAAAAAGTTGCTAATGGGTCTGCAGGCACAAACAGAAATAAATAGACAACTGGTTCATTGAGCATTAGCATACTTAAGTTTGAGCCAGTCACGGTGGAATTCATTTTGCAAGTCAAAAAAGCAGTATCTATTTGTATCCATAAGCCAAACAACCTCATTTACTCGGTACATACTTGAGCAGATAACCTTGGCGTGAAAAGAACAAGGAGAAAGCGTTCTTTTAAAGAGTGCTGGCTGCCCGGAGGGAAGCCAGCCCAGGGGAGGGCCTGGACTTTGAGGCCTGGGCTTGGCCTCCTGGCTCTGACAAAAAGAAATGCTCAGCATTGTCTGGGGGTGCTCCAAGAGCAAAAAGGAGCCCCAAGGCCAAGTGCATCCCAAGGAAGAGGATGAATGGAACTTTTGATGGCGGTCGGTGGTCAGTAAAGGGGCCTGGGGACACCTGTCGAGGGCCCCACACCTGGGGTGGCCCCAGACTGGCTGAGGAGAGTCAGCAGGCTCAGACAAACCTAGTGTATTAGCTTGGGCTGCTATAACGAAACATCACAGACTATGGCGTTTAAATAATAGAGAGTTAATTCTCAGTCTGGGAGGCTAAGAAGCCCAAGATCGAGGTATCCCCCCCACTCCATATTGGTTCCTGGCTTTTCTCCCCGGCTTGCCTTCTCACCGTGTCCTCACATGGTGGAGAGAGTGCAATCTCTCTCCCTCTTCTTATAAGGACACAAATTCCACCATGGGTGTCCCACCCTCATGACCTCCTTTAACCCTAATTACCTCCCCAAAGCGCCCTACCTCCAAATACCATCATGTTGAGGGCTAGGGCTGCACCCTATGAACTTGAGAGGGACAATTCAATCCATAGCATCTGGATTTAAATGTCAGAGTCACTGGGATCGTACCAGCTGTTTGGCCTTAAGCAGGTGTCTCAGTGTTGTCACTGTGAAGCAAGGGAGAGGGGGATGGCAGCTCCCCTTCCTAGGGCTAGAGCAGGGTTTAAGTGTAATAATGGATACAAAGGGCTTAGTACATGGGATGCCCCACTTGAGTGTTAGCCGTGGTCTCCCACTTCTCCTCTGTCGGGACCCTAGTATCCTGCTGTCCAGGCAAACCTAGGTCCCCTCTGGTCCCCAAACGTGCCCATAAGGTCCCGCCTTCCTGCCTTTGCCCATTCATGCCTTCCTCTGAATTGTCTTCCCTTCCTCCTTCCCCACAACCTGAATCCTGCCCATCCTTGGCTTTCAAGGTTCTTCTCAAAGACACCAATGCTCCCAAATCCTTCCCTGGCCCCCACTTAACACACTCACCAACAGACGCCGTCTTCCCTGACTTTGAGCTCCGAGAGCATTTTCGCAAAGATTGAGTGAGTGAGTGACTGTCTCCGTCCACTGAGCTGTGAGGCCTTGAGGATGAGGACAGAGTCTTGGTTTTTTGGTATCCACGTTGGACATGGTGCCTCAGACCATGTTTGCTGGATAGACAAACGGATGGACAGACAAATGTGTGGATGGATGGGGGAATAGTACTTTATGTACGTTTTTATTACGGTGCTCCCTATCCTTCTCATTGGTTGACAGCCAATTGTCGTCCCTTTCATTGTGCTGTCCTCAAGAGGCCCCTCCCACCCTGACCAGTCGACACCTGCTGTCCCCTGGGTCTGGCAGGCCGCCTCTTCTACTGAGGATCTGACACTATTAGAATGTGGCATCACCTACATGTGGGGTGATATCCAACACCGTTAACATTCTGTATGGCACCAGCACGGACAAATGGGACAGACACTGGCAGACGCACCAGGTAGAGGTGTGCTGGCTATACGCCAACCCGGCGAGGCCCAGGCAGACCGAGGGTCAGGCTTACCTCTCTGTGGCGAGCCCGGGGCCCAGCACAAAGTCAGTGACACTCAATGGAGTCTGGATAGGCTACATTGCCCCATGCTGGCCAGGCCGCTTGGAGATGCTCGGCGCCCCTGCCCCTCCTATAGGTACTCAGGACCCAGGACCACCCCCGGACCACACAACAAACGCTTCTTGTCTTCAGCCAGCCCAACTGCGCTACACAGCAAAGATCAAGGAGTGGCACTTTCCTCCCATCACCGATCCGGAAGGCCCCTTTTTACAAAAACCCAAAATGAAATATGGTCTACTAGGCAACAGTTCATCATTTCCCCAGGAATCTCTCTACGGTTTAGGACTCAGTTATATGTGAAGCATACGCCTCCCCTTTGCCTTTTCCACAGCACCCACACGTCAATTCCCCATTGGTCCCATCGGCCTTCACGTCAGACCTGGTACTGTTATCCGTCTTTCCAGGTGAGGAAGGCTGATGTTCCTTGACGCTGAGCAATTTGCCCAAGAACTTTGCTAGGAAGAGCTGGGGTCAGGATTTGAACACGGGTCTTGGCCAACTAAGCACACTTGCTCTCCTACACCCCAAGGCCTTCTCTCGATTCTGTGAGGTCTACTCATCGCTCAGCAAACAGCTTCTGGGTGTCTACTCTTGGCCAAGTCCTGTTCTGAGAACTGAGGAGAGAAAGAGCCCCGGGGGCAGGAAGGAAGCTGATGCGTCCACAGAGAGAGGGGGGGTCTTGTTCTGTCGGAGTAAGGACCACAGGGAGATAGGAGGGGAGTAACAGGTACGAACACAAGTTGACTTTCAGACCAGGAGACTTTTCGGAGATGTGCATATTTATGCCCTTTTGAAAAACCCCATTTAAATTTATAACCACAGCCCTGAATTCTCCTCTTTCGAAGAAGACCAATAGGCAGAAATTGCTAACCCATCACCCACAGTGCAGGGGAAGTAAGGACATCACGCGCTGGCTCGAAAAAGTAATTTTCAGAGCTTATCACTGGTTTAAGAAAGTGTCTGTTTTATGTAGACGCGCGGAGAAAGCCCCACAGGTGTCACTTTTTAACAAATTGGCAAAGGCCACACGGGATGAGGACATGCCTTTGGCAGGTAGGTGGGAAGCTTGGGGTCGGAGGCGCGCAGGCTGGATACGAGGTCACAAGGAAAGTCCATTTTCTCCAGCAACAGCGGAGAGCCCTGCTTCAACACAGAAGTAGACACTCGCCGTGCAACACTGTTTAGAGGGTAGAACCCTATTTCATTTAGTCGCTTCCCTAAGGCAGGGAGGTATCGTCCTATTTTTACCTTTCTGGATCCTTAAAAAAAATCCTTAAAAAAAAGTTCAAAGGACCCAGCTTCAATTTTCTAGAGAGACGTGAGAAATCGTTGTGAACAGAGCCTCTAACACCACCTTTGGGGGGTCAGAAGGCAGCTGAAGTTGCATGAGCTCGATGCACTTTCGGATGTTATGGCAACAAAACGTGTTACAGACGCAGAAAACACGCGTGTGGATGTGGCCGGCTCGCTCGGTCCTTTCTGCAGGCGTGACCTCAAATACCCACGTGTGAAGGGTTGTCAAGGAAACAGCAGCTCGCCCTCTGGACCTGTGAGACAAAATGGCCCCAAGCATCTGAGCGACCAGCTGGGTGGGGGTGAGGGCGAGGGGAGGCAGAAACCGGGTAGGGACGATGCGCCCCACAGTGCGCCCCAGGACCCCTCCTTCCTGAGCCCCTGTGGGTGGCACCGGAGCCGGGGTGGCCGTAAAGGAGACGGGGGCTCAGCCCTCAGGAGGCTCCCAAACCAGAAAGAGCCACTGGAGTGAGGACAAATCACCCCACTCGAGGGGGGTGTGGTTGGGGCCAGGACAGGTGGAGCGGGACCTGGAGGGTCAGACTCGGGAGCAATGACCGTGACTGCGGAGTGCAGAGAAGCCTTTCTCAAGGATGTGGACGTTCAGCTGGGCACCCAGGGCAGAGTGGGACTCCACGGAGGGACAGCGCAGACAGAGGGACCCGTGTTTCACTGCATGGAGCGTGTGCCCGGGGGGGGGGGGGGGAGTGAAAGACACATCTGGAGAGGCAGATGTGCAGCTCAACATGGATAAGCAGCCCCAGTGCCCACACTGTTGAGATTTGTGTCTAGCGGGTGACCCTGGCGGAGATGACCCTCTTTGAAAACGCAGGTGGTAGCTTCTTGAGGGTTACGACGCATGGGTTTTAAAGATTCTGACGTTGGATGTTTCCCAACACTTCAATGGTTCCTTTCGTGTCTTGCCTTGTATATGGCAGCACAGAAAACTCCTGGAAACGAGCGTCTGTAATAAATGCGGGGGGTTTTAGGACGCAGCGTTTTGGGGGATCGAGTTTTATAATCAAATTACGCATGTTGTTTTATAATCAAACTCTGGGGTGGGGACGGGGTGTTCTCTAGGAATCACAAGTTAGTCATGGAAGGCGGGGCATCACCGGGAGCCCCTCCCCCGTGTCCTGGCTGTGGGACCATCAGCCATGTGTCCCCTCCCGGGTCGTACAGATGCTCACAGTGACCCTCACATGGAACCTCTGAGGCCTCACCCGTGTCTTTGGGCAACAGTCGTCCCAGGCAACTGGAAGATACTTGAGCTTGATCCAGATTGCACGTCACAAAGATAACGGGACTGGATGCCTGGTAAATCAAGGTGAAAAGAAACAGACAGGTTTGCTCTGGGCTCAGCCTCCCTGGGACCTGATGTGGCTGAGCTGCACCGTGGCTGGGGTGACGTATGGTCTGGGGGCAACCTGGAGGCAAACACATTCACTCCGGACTCCGGACTTTGGGGGCCCCATTTGGGACCTCCAAATGCTGCAGGAGATGAAAAAATTTGTCCTGGCGGCCAGGGCAGATGGGTAAAGGGGTCCCATCTGGGGCACGGCAGAGGGAATCACTGAGCATGCCCAGTGGCAGCCTGGGCCCGCTCCTGCCTGACTCCCGGAGCTAGCCAAGTACCCATTAGAGCAGACCCACCCAACAGCATCTGCAAACTCGCCAAGAACTCCCACCCTAAAACACTGTGGCTGCTTTGCTCAAAGTGTACTTATTGACTATGGCATCCTGTCTTGTTGATTAATTAGCTCATATTTTCAGAATGCTTTGATGATGAAAAGAGCTACTTGGGAGCTAAGTTTCTCTGGTTATTTCTGCCGTTACTTATGTAAAGCCACACAGACAATGCTCCCCAGCCCTGTGGATGATGGCGAGCTTTAAACAAAGAGCAAGTCCTGCCCCAGCGGAGTTGGAAGGTGCCCACACAATAGCAAAAACAAAATGAAACAAAACACCAGCAAAATGGAGTGCAGATGAATCAGACTTTTCTGAGCATGGTGACTGGAAATTAAGGGCTTACAGAGCTTCAGGCAGTCCAGAAGCTGGTCCAAAGAACATTCGTTCCGCGGACACTGAGGCGTGGGAAGCATCTGAAATGACGAGCTCTTTGTTGTTCTTGAGGCTACACCCCGTGGACCCCATGGGGAACCTCACGTACCCCCCAGGCTCTCAAAACAGCTTCACCTGTATTGTTCCCACTCTTTGGGATGGGAAAACTGAGGTGAGCCTGCACCACAGATGCCCTTTCCTGGCCCCCTCTCGCCTCGACAGAATGATCTTGGTGTTCACTCGGCTTAAGGAGGTGGAGAAAATACTCTCCTGCGGCAAGCCTGTGAATTTCCCTCAGGGAAACTCCTATCCTCTGGGATCAATTAATTGACAAATCTGATTGGAACAGAAGCAAAGGTCCCAGGAGCCTGAGGGGGGTGAAGCTGCCCCACAAGGGTGGTTGTTGGAGGGGCAGGAAAAGGAGAGGCAAGAGACTGTGCAAAGCACAATGGGGTGTTCTAGGAACTTCTGAAGTTGCCATATTCATCAAGTGCTTGCTACAAATGAGTCTTTAATGGAAACAAACGAAGGAGATTGAACTTTGTGTACAGGTGATGGGGAAAGAAATGCAATGCAATTGTGCCAATTCAGACATGAAGGAAGCTAAAGAGAAGACTCCACATTTCTCCCAGGTGTGGTCTGAGGGGTTCAAGCCAGGTTTACCTAAATTCCTGCCTGAAAGGCTCAGCCCTCATCAGGTGACACCAGAATCTGAGCTCCAAGAGAGTTGGGAGGCCACATCTGCAAAGGGGGATTCATCCAGAAGCCAACAAAGCTTAAGCTGCAGGGTCTCTCGCTCCCATGGGCACCTGCAGAAGCCGTGGGAAAGCCCTAGAAATTTTTTATCTGTGAGTGTGTGTCCTTTTAAAGAGGGACCCCCAAACTGCATAAGCGTTAGGCCACATAAACCTGGGGCCCCTTCTGCTTGACTGCCTTATTCACCACTGTACCCTCAGAACCTACTACCACTGTGCCTGGTACACAGCAGGCGACTTAAATCTGTGTACTAGAGAGGTGGGTGGATGGAAGGAAAGAAACATGAATGGATAGATAGTTGCATAGAAGAGAGGGAGGAAGGAAACATGGATGAACCATAGCTGGTTGAATGGAGGGAGGAAGGAAAGGACAGATGGATGGAGAGATGGACAGATGGTTGGAAGGGAGGAAACATGGATAAAAAGAGATGGATGAAGAAAGAGAGGTAGAGTGGGAGGGAGGAAGGGAGGGAGGAAGGAAGGAAGGAAAGGACAGTAGGAAACATGTCTGCATGGACAGTTGAATGGGTGGGTGGGTGGATGGGAAAATGGGTGGATGGGTGGGTGGATGGATGGATGGATGGATGGATAAATGGGTGAATGGGTAGATGGGTGGGTGGGTGGGTGGATGGATGGATGGGTAAATGGGTGAATGGGTAGATGGGTGGGTGAGTGGGTGGATGAATGGGTAAATGGGTGGATGGATGGATGGATGGATGGGTAGATGGGTGGGTGGATGGATGGGTAGATGGGTGGGTGGGTGGATGGATAGGTAAATGGGTGGTTGGATGGCTGGGTGGATGGATGGATGGATGGATGGATGGATGGATGGATGGACAGATGAGCAAATGGATGGGTAGATGGATGAATGGATAGATGAGTGGACAGATGGGTGGATGGGTGGGTGGGCAAATGGAAGGGAGAGAGGTGTAGATAAAACAGTGATGGCCAATTTAGAACTGAAGAGAAATTGAAAGCACATGACTAAAGTGCCATTTTAATTTGATTTGCATAATGCCAAAAAATATCTTAGTTGGAGAAGGCGTACAAAATCATATAGCTCAAATTCCTCCATTTTTACACATGAGAATACTGCGAATGTCACATAATAGAGAATTTGCAATACAGCCACAAAGACAGAAGTGCTTACAGAGAGGTCTCCACAGCCACAGATAACATCAACCGATATTCAAAGCAGGGAGAACAAACGATAAGTTCTGTTTATATTTCTGGTTTCAAGGTTAGCTGTTTATTTTTAAAGTTTCCATCTTGATGAGTTCATTAACCACCATTAGCAAATTGAGAAATGCTTGAATTTCAAGAAGAATATTTTCTCCCTCCAGCCTACCATGACCTAGCAGGGCCTTGGGAACAGCAGGAAGTGTCTTGTCTTGGTGTTTCTAACGGAGTTGTAACCAACAGCAGAGGGTTCCTGTCCACCCACGGCTCCGTGAAGAGGTGAACCAAAGGAAGGTGCTAGGGTGCTTGAACACTCTTCTCTGTTTTGTCCTTTGTCCCCCAGTCTTACGAGGCAAACTGAAGGCTCCAAGACAGGGGAACGACCCCCATTTGCTCAGAGTTGGCACTTAACATGTTAATAGTGATCAGCCATCCATGTTGACCTTCAAAAGCTCTACCTGGAAAAATTATGCTTTAGTGGATTGAAGTTTGCACCGCCCCCCTAAAGATATGTCCACCAGACCCCCTCAGGATGTGATCATATTCAGCATAAGTGTCTTTGCAGATATAATTAAGGTAGAGATCTCCTGATGAGATCATCCTGGATTAGGGTGGGCCTGAAATCCAATGAGTGTTCCCAAAAGAGACAGAAAAGGAGAAGACACAGAGACACGGGGGAGAAGCCTGCATGAACACAGAGGCAGACATGGAACCATGTGGTCACAAGCCCAGGAACGCCCGAGGCCACCAGAAGCTGGAAGAGGCCAGAGAGGATTCTCCACCTCGGAAGGAACACAGTTCTGCCAACACCTTGACTTCAGACTTTTGGTCTCCAGAACAGTGAAAGGATAAATATCTGATGTTTAAAGCCACCCAGTTTATGGTACTTGATTGCAGCAACCCTAGGAAGCTCATACGGGTATTTTCTCTGAATTGACCCAAATGAAAACCCTCTTTCCTCCTCCTCTGTTTCCTCCTTTGGTGATAAGTTATCTGTCTAAAGAAAATGGAAATTATCCAAGTAAAATGATCATTGTGATTAAACTCCTTCTTCCTCCAAGAAATAAAATTCCAACTAGCGAGACAAATGTAAACATTTGGAAAAGATGGTCCTGTCTCTGCCTTTGCTGGGTGTTCTCTACGGCCTTGGTCCCGTTTTCATGTCCACGTAATCAGGCTGATAATTATTTGAAATGTACATTGGCATGATTGTAGCTAATAAAGCATACATTCTTATAGATGCGTCGCACACCACATGGTACCTTTTATCGGTAATTACTCAATAATTCTGTATTTGACCAGGTATGGTTCAAGTGGTGTTCACTTCAGAAATGGTACCTGCCCCATCACCTCATTCACTGGGAACATAGAGAATCCCAAATTGTAATTTAAAACTTAGGGAAAATATGTATTCCTCTGGAGGAAAACAATCCCCATTTTACCAGCAGCATGATTTCCAAGTTAGAAATTAAATACTTTGATTGGGGAAAACAAGGAAAGGAACCTGGGATCATTCCTAAGTCATCATGCATTGGGTACATTTAAGCAACACAGCATTAGGCTTGAAAGCAAGAACCTTCTGACAGCAATAATCAGAGCTAGAATAGTAGCTGCTATTGGTTGAGTGTGGGCTTCACAAAGTACAAAGCCAAAGGCTCTGCCTACGGAAGTGGTTCCCAACGGGGAGGGACTTGTCCCCCCCACCCCCCGCCCCCACCCAGGGGATATTTGGCTTGGATGTCACAAATGCAGGGGGCCTGGCGTGGAGGCTGTGCTAGTGGGCACAGGCCAGAAGAGCTGCTAAACATCCTGCAAGGCACAGGACAGGCCCCCCAGAATTCTCCAGCCCACAGTGTCAGTTGTTCGAGGGTGGGAAACCCCAGCACAGACCCATCTAGGGTCCCCATCAGGCCCAGCCAACAGATAAGGACACTGCGTGTCAGGGACAATAAATAATATGCCCACGTTCCCATGGCAAGTTGGGAAATCCGTGGTTTACTCTGCAGAGATAGATAACCAAACAGCAATTGTTTCCCAGGCGTAGGAACCTGGGAATGGATTAAAGACAGACGTTTCAGAGATGTTAGCGTTCAACAGCATGTGAAAGCGATGGCGTAATTTTCATGGCCGTGCATGTTTCTGGGTGTTGACCACGAGCAGATCCTGGTTCCGAGCGGGCAAAGAGCACGTTCTTTACAACCTGCCGGCCTGTGTTTGCCTCGTCTCTGATTTTTTTTCTCTGCTTTATCATCCGTAATTGGATAACTTTTCTCCAATTTTCTCCTTGGAGCAGTGAAGATAAGGTTTCTGTTTAATCATCCTCCTCGAAGCACTTGCAATCAGGCAGGATATTGCTGCTTTTAAAATAAGACAATGACATTTAATGACTTTCATTTCTTCCTATACAAAAGATTAATTTATATGCCGGAGTCATCGGTTCATTGGAAAACTCAGCCTATTCTTTGTGAAATGCTGCAGTATGATTAACAGCTCAATCCCACCCTTATATTTTTAATTTTGTGGCTTTCTCTGTGTCTATTTACCTTTGCAGTCTAATTTAGCCTTTGCCTTGGGGTTAGGATAAACTTCGCAAACCGAGCTGAGGGGTGGGAACCTGCCTGGAGGGGACGCCGTGGGATTCCCATCTCCAGACAGAACAGTTGGGTCAGGGAATGGGGTACAAGGGACCTTGCCTGGAGGGTCTGCCTAGCCCAGCTTCTCTGGTCTGACCCTAACACCTCCACCCCCGTTGCCTCATCCCACACACCCCAGGCTCTGGCCACACCAGACGGCTCCTTTTCCCCAAAATAGCCAACGTATCCCCCCAAATAGCCAATGTATCCCCCCATTTCCGCATCCCTTTGCAAGACTTTCCCTTCTGCCCAAATGCCTTCTCTTGTCTCTTCCATCAAAATCCTGTCTACCCCTCAAAGTCCATCTCGAGCGTCCTGTGTCCAAACCCTGCTCTGCCTCTCCTGAAGAAGTGACTCACTCCTTCCTGGACCCACACAGTCCTTGCTGTGAGGCTCCTGTCTCGTTATGCCTTTTGTCGTGGTGCAAACAGCCGTCACTTGCTGGTCGCGCTCTTGGAGGCCAACTACCATGTTGTCACGAGAGCCCTGAGCTGCTGAATCACCTGTGTCGTGTTACAGACGAGGAAGTCAAGATTTAGAGAACGTCAGTGTTACGTTCAGGTTCATACGGTTATTAAGAGGGTGTAGTGAGCTGTCGAGTCAAAGTCTGAAGCGTTTTGTTTTTTGTTTTGTTTTGTTTTCCCTTCTAAAACTCAAGGAAGAGCCCCCTGCGAGAGCGAAGGGTCTGAATGGAAGTTTCCCCAACAGAGAGAGGTCAACATGGCGGCAGCCTGATGCCTCCACACTCAGTGAGGGCCACCTCTCCCAACATGCTGCAAAAGGTGGGCCAGAGCTCTCCCCAGGCCCCCGTAGACCTGTTCCCAATTAGAAATTGCCACATTAAGGGGCGCCTGGGTGGCTCAGTCAGTTAAGCATGCAACTCTTGACCCTGGTTCAGGTCAGGATCTTGTGAGTTCATCTCAGGTCGTGATCTTGTACGTTCGTGAGTTCGAGCCCTGCATCAGGCTCTGTGCTGACAGTGCAGAGCCGGCTTGGGATTCTCTCTCTCTCTCCCTCTCTCTCTGCCCCATCCCCCTCTCTAAAAACAAATAAACTTAAAAAAAAAAAAAACTTGCCACATTGAACACGCAGTGGAAAACCTTCCAACGTGGTGCCATGAATCATTATTAATAAAATGTGTTTATCTCTCACCCACAATGAGATTTTCCCCCACCGAAAATTCACATCACTTCATGTCTCAAGCCAAGAGAAAGGGTTCAGCTGATCCCCAGGCCAAGTTCTGGCCTCAGAAACTTGCTTCTAATTCTTCCTGATGTTAATGGTTAGTGTGACCCGTTTCCTAAGAGAAAAGATGCCCTTTTGGGATGGAGACTTACAGTTCCAATGGTCCCCAGTGCTCACAGGTGACTTGATCCATTGTGACAACTTCTTGGTGCCCCCAAAGCTATGTATTACAGAAACTAAGAATTCCTACTGCACAGGGTTGAGCAGATGCTGTCAGGAAAAAGAAATCATTGTCACAGTTTTGCCTGAGACGAGTGACTGATGCCTGTCTGGTGCAGGAAGCCCCCGCCTGCCCCCCCACCCCCCCCCCCCCGCTCGTTCCCAGATATGACATAACCCCGTGATGGCAGGTAGAAAAGTGGTCCCATCTTTCCTCCCAGTGCCCCCCACCCCCTCTCTCTCTGACACAGAGACAACTTTAACTCCACCCTGACTTTCAGCCACCAAGTATAAAATACTCCCTCCACAGCATAAAATTGCCTGGGGCCCGGGAAATCATGACAGGCAAAGCTATAGGTGCCTTGGGGATCATCTTTTGAATGACTCTTAGCCTTTTTAGGTTCCAGACACCTAAAAGAGTTTGGTAAAAAGCTCTGGTCCTCTCCCCCAAAACACACATAGGCTTACAGCTTCAGGGACCCTACAGACCTACAAGCCCAGCCATGAAGCCCCGTGGTTGAAAGCCCGTGATCCAGTCCAAGAGAGACCCAGAAAACCATCACAACTGGCCAAGATCTTGCACCCGAGGGCAGAAGTAGGGCAAAAATGCAGACCCTGCGTCCTTTGGGCAGTACTGGTAAAGCTCCTCCCCCAGTCTCCCCCACCCACGGTCCCTCCCAGGAGCCTCCCACACCCCCATACTCCCCTCAAGACTGAATCAGGCACACCTCTCCCATGACCATACACAGGGTCATTCGTGAAGCTCTTTAAAGTAAACTTTTTAATGAAGAAGGACACACATGCCAAAAAGTACGCGGCTCGGTAAATGTTCACAAAACAAGCACACTGGCCAAATCGACACACAGCACACTCTGAGCCCCTCATAGTCTTCCTGACACCCCCCTGGCAGTCACCCCCACCTGGCAAGATAAACACTATCCTGATCGCGGTCACTCTAATTAGCTTCGTGTACTTTTGAACCTTATATCAACGGAATCAACACATTCCCTTTTGTGTGTGGACTCTTTCCCTTAAAACCGTGCTTGGGAGATTTCATCCATATCGTTGTATATAATTATAATTTGTTCTTTCTCATAACTGTTGAGTGTTCCATGGTATGACTAGGCCACAATTTAGTTTTCCATTTTACTGTTGATGGCCATTTGAGTTATTTCCAGCGTGGGGCTCTTCCAGATTGGGCTGCTGTGAGTTTTCTCATGCGTGTCTTTTGATGAATAAATGTGCTATATTGAGCATATGCCTAGGTATCAAAACACGGGGACACAGGGTGTATATATGTTCAAATTTAGTAGATAATACCAAAACATTTCCCCCAGTTTACACTGCCACCAACAACCAATAAGAATTCCAATTGCTGGGACGCCTGGGTGGCTCAGGCGGTTAAGCATCTGACTCTGGCTCAGGTCGTGATCTTAGGGTTCGTGAGTTCGAGCTGTGCTGATGGCTCAGAGCCTGGAGCCCGCTTCAGATTCTGTGTTGCCCTCTCTCTCTGCCCCTCCCCCCTCGCGCTCTGTCTCTCTCTCTCTCTCAAAAATAAACAAACATTAAAAAATTTTTAATAACATAAAATGCAAACTCATTAAAATAAAAAAAGAATTCCAATTGCTTCACATTCTCTCCAACACAAGGTAGTATTCCGTCTTTTGAATTCTAACCATTCAAGTGGTTATTTCATTGTGGCTTTCAAATACATTTTCCTGGTGATTGGTACCATGATTAAACTTTCCAGATATTTATTGGAACACCTGGGTGGCTCAGTCCGTTAAGCTCTTTGTTGGGGCTCTGACTTCTGGTTTCCGCTTAGGTCACAATCGCACAGTTTGTGAGTTCGAGCTCCGCATCGGGTTCTGAGGTGACAGTGAGGGTCTGCTTGGAATTTTCTCTCTGCCTCTCTCTCTCTCTCTCTCTCTCTCCCTCCCTCTCAAAATAAATAAAGAAATATTAAAAATTTTAAAGAAACTTTTCAGCTATTTATTGGTTTATAAAACATTAATTCAAGTCTTTTTGCCCATTTTTCTATGGGGTTATCTTTTTCTTATTGGTTTCTGGGGTTTTTAAGAATACGTTCTAGTATGAGTTCTTAGTCAGATATACGTACGGTAGGTATATTCATACCTACTCCGAGGTATGAATTTTTATTCTTTATTAGCGTCTTTTGGTGAACAAAAATTCTTAATTTTAATGTAGTCCAACTTACTATTCCTGTTCTTTATCATTAGTGCTATTGGTGTCATGTTTTAGAAATCTTTGCCAAAGCCAAAGGTCATAAAGGTATTCTCTACATTTTCTCCTAGAAGCCTTATTAATGTATTTTTCATATTTAAATCTTGGGGCACGTGGGTAGTCGGTCGTTTAAGCGTCCGACTTTGGCTCAGGTCATAATCTCACAGTTTGTGGGGTCAAGCCCTGCATCGCACTCTATGCTGATAGCTCAGAGCCTGGAGTCTGCTTCAAATTCAGTCTCTCCCTCTCTCTCTGTCCCTCCCCCACTTACAGTCTGCCTCCATCTCTCTCTCAAAAATAAATAAACATTAAAAAAAATTAAATCCGTAGTCTATAAATCTATAATAGAATTGGTTTTGTGTATGGTATGAGATAAGAGTCAGGCTTCTTTTTTTTTTTTTTTTCAACGTTTATTTATTTTGGGGACAGAGAGAGACAGAGCACGAACGGGGGAGGGGCAGAGAGAGAGGGAGACACAGAATCGGAAACAGGCTCCAGGCTCCGAGCCATCAGCCCAGAGCCCGACGCGGGGCTCGAACTCACGGACCCCGAGATCGAGCCCGACGCGGGGCTCGAACTCACGGACCACGAGATCGTGACCTGGCTGAAGTCGGACGCTTAACCGACTGCGCCACCCAGGAGCCCCCCCCCCCCCGTTTTTTTTTTTTTTAATGGATATCCAGTTAATTTGTACCTCTTGTTGAAAAGACTTTTCCTTCCCTAGTGTACTGTGTATAAACCAACTAACTTCATATGTGTGGGTCTATTTCTGGACTCTATTCTCTTTGTTTAGACAATTTTTTATCCTTGTACCAATGCCTTGCTCTTTTAATTATCGTAGCTGTACAATAAATCTCGATATCTAATAATATAAGTCTTTCAACTTTGCCCTTCTTTAAGATTGTCTTAGCTCTTTTGGGCTCTGTGCACCTTCATATAAATATAAGAATCAGACTGCAATTTCCACAAAAATCATCTGAGAATTTGCATTCAGATTGCATTGAATCTATATTTGTTTGTTTTGGGTCGGCTTTGGCTCAAGCGGTTACTTCACATGTGGTTTTTTGTTTGTTTGTTTATATTTTAGAGAGAGAGAGTGGGGGAGGGAGGCACAGAGAGAGAAAGAGAGAGAATCTTAAGTAGGCTCTATGCTCAGTCCAGAAGAGAGCCCAATCCCACAACCCTGGGATCATGACCTGAGCTGAAATCAAGAGTTGGATGCTCAACTGACCGAAGCACCCAGGCTCCTCAAATCTGTACTCTAATTTGAGAGAGATTTGATATCTTTATAGTATTTAATTTTTCTAGTCCATGAACATGGTATATACCTCCATTATTTGTCATCTTTAATTCCCTGCAATAATATTGTATACTTTTCAGTGTTGAAGAGTTACACATTTTTCATTAGATTAATTCCTAGAAATTCAATGTGAGTCTTTTGGTTGTTTGGGGGTCAGGGGGTGAGTAAAAGGGGCTGGTGCTACATGATGTGATTATTTCATTTTATTTTGTGATTTTTTTTGTTGCTGCTATTAAAAAATACAATTTATTTTTATATATAGACTTTGTATCCAGATCTTGCTAGGCTGATTTATTCTAATTATTTATATATTACTTTGTGTTTTCTACATACACAATCATGTTGTCTATAAAGAAGAACGGTTTTATGTCTGTTTCTTTCTTTCTTCCTTTCTTTCTTTCTCTTTCTGCCTCTTTTTCTTTTTCTTGCCTTATTACACTAGCCGGGACGACCAGTAAAATGCAGAACTTGTGATAGTGGCCATCCTTGTCACTTAGACTATTTCAGAGAGAAAAATGTTTATATTTTACCATTAAATATGATGTTCTACTAAGGATTTGTATCCAATTTAAGACGTTATCTTCTATTCTTACTCTCAATTTTTACTTTTTATCACATGCTTTTATCGCATTTAGGTTTTTTTTTTCCTTTCTTCTGTTAATGTGACAAGCACAGTGATTAATTTTTTACTATTATACTGACTTTGCATCCTTGGAGTAACCCAGCATAGCTTTTATATACCATTGTATTCCAGTTAAAATATTTTGTCTAGGATTTTTATGTTCACCAAAGAAATTAATGCATGATTTTCCTTTTTTTGTAATCTCTTTATCAAGTTGTTGTAAGATTATGCTAGCCTCGTAAAGCAAGTTGGGGAGGGATTCTTTTTCTAAATTTTGATACAACTGGTTGTCTGTTCCTTCCTTGAATATTTGAAAGAATTCACCATGGAAGCCATCGGAATCCAGAGCTTTCTTTGTGGGAAGAATTCAATTACAGAATGAGTTTCTCTGACAGGCATAGGACTATTCAGGGTGTCTGTTTGTTTTTGAGTAATTTGTAGTAAGTGTTGTTTTTCTAACATGTTGTCTGTTTTGCCTAACTTTCAAATGTATTGGAATAAAGTTGTTCATAATATTGGCATTAGTATCTGTAGGATCTATAGTGATTTTTTTTCAGTCCAGATTTTGGTACATTGTGCGCTCTCTCAGTCTTGCTAGAGGGTTACTGATTTTATTAGTCTTTTTGAAGAATGAACATATGGCTTTATTCTATGTTTGTTTCCTATCTTATTAATTTCTGCTGACCTGAGGCTGGATTATAGCCTTTGAAAACTCTAGTTTCCCCGCTAAGGGTGTAGCCTGCCAGGTGTCCAGTTTAGAGTCTGGAATATTTACTAGGGCCCCTCCTTCTGTGTATCTCCTGAATACAAATGGTTCTCATCCCAGTACCATAAAGCTACCAATAACTTGCTATTTTTTCAGCCACTTCTTTGCTTCTTGGCATCTTGCTCTGGGTAACTTGTTAATGCCTAAAGGTGAAAAACATCAAGTATTGGGCTCACTTCTGTTCACTTCTCTTCTCCCTGTGATGACTCCTTAAGTTCTGGCTGCCTGAGCAATCTCAAACTCTAATGTTTGCTTTCCTAGCCCTACAGGATTGCCAAAACTTTCTGCTGGCTTCCCTGCCTCTCAGCAAGGGCCTTTTAGCAAGCATCTCAGCCTCTAGTCACAACCAAATGTCAACAAAGCACCCAAAAAGAAAAGTGGTAGATATGTTGTCCTCCCCTCGATGATCCCTGTATTCTAAGCCCTTTCCTCTCAAGTCCTGGCTGCTTTCACAGCTTTCTAATTCCTTCAAACAGATGCTTGGGGGGGGGGTGGTTTTTATTTAGTTTTGTGTGGGTTTTCTATTTGTTTCTGTGGGTCTGTTGGTTTGATAAAAGCTGCTCCATCAAACACAGTGAAATCTCATTTTTATTTCAGCCTGGAATCCAGGTTCCAAACAACATGCAAAGCCCCCACTCTTCCTTCCAGTTTTATCTCCCAGCTTCTCCCTAAATGTGAAACATTCTGCTCTCCCTCTCAGCACTTGATGTTGCTGTGTTCCTTACCAGAAATTCTATCACTCGCCAATTCCACCTGTCAAAGTCTTGGTCATGTTCTGAGACTCATCAGAAATGTCACTTCCTCTGTGAATCCTGTCCTTATCCTACTGGCCGAAGGTTATCTTTTCCTTCTCTGGCCATCCATCCTGCCTTGTCTGTGGGACATTGAGCTCCTGCCCGAGAGTACAAGTTCCTTGAGGGAAGGACTGGGACACATTCATTCACCTGCAGCAGGAGACTTGGCCCATTCACCTAGGCTCAATAGCTACATTATCCCATTTAGGTCTCTGAATTGAGTTGAAGTTCAGTATCACTATAGTAGTCAAGAATTTTTGTATCTAAGTGGCAGAAACACAAATCAAACTTGCTTTAAAATATATTTTATATGTATATATATTATATAATTTATATTATATTGTATTACATTACATTATATTACAATGAATGCATGCTGAGAAAGCAGAAACCGTGGCCTCCTGTTGAGGTGAGAGCCCAGAAAGAAATATATTGTCAAAGCAAGTTCATGAATTACTCCTGGGGACCCAACTACTCTCTAATGAAATGAAAAGAAAGAGTTTTTCAGCGAACCTACTGCTCACTTTCTTTTTTGTTTAATGTTTATTTATTTTTGAGAGACAGAGACAGAACACAAGCAGGGGAGGGGCAGAGAGAGAGGGAGACAGAGAATCCAAGGCAGGCTCCAGCCTCCCAGCTGTCAGCACAGACCCCGACGCGGGACTCAAACTCACAAACTGTGAGATCATGACCTGAGCCGAAGTCAGATGCTTAACCGACTGAGCCACCCAGGTGCCCCCCCTCCCACTGCTCGCTTTCTAGGGCTGGTATCCCATAGAATCCCACCCAGTGAAAACCCAACTGTAAACTGCCTGTAAAGCTTCTAGAACCTTCTATGATCCTGATTCCAGCCACAATGCTACTACAACCAGCTCTGTGCAACAGCCACTTCTTCTAGAAAGCTGCTGAATCTTATTACTCTATCTGGACTGAATCGCCATCAACAGATAAAGAATCTTGGCTGTCTGCCCTCCCCACCAAGGATTAGCTGTGGTTTGAGGAGGAGGTTGCAACTTCCTCCCCAGGGAGCTGTGGCTCCAGGGTCCTTTGGTCATTTTCTGTGTCTGCTTCTGGGGTGGGGGCTGGTAGCAGCCCTCACCTTTAGCCCTTCTTGCCAAGAATATGTTCCACATGACTACGACCAGGGCAGCAGATTTGTCTCAAAGCAATTTGCTTCTTTTACCAAGGAGAATGCTATTTTTAAGAGGAATAAATGGTAATGTCCATGTGCATAACCTTTGACTCAGTATCCCCGTCTCTAAGAATTTATCTTGAGGAAATTATAGTAGACATGGGCAAAGATGCATATGGAAGGACGTTCGCTGAAGCATCATCCTTAATAGCAAAACAAAAAAAGCCTAAATTTTCATCAGGTGCGAAAAGACTACAAAATGGTGGTCTCAGTCGAGCAGTGGAAACCTTTGCAGCCACTAAAAGTCACATGCTGAAATATTTGCTGACTTGGGAAAACGTTTAAAGTAGGGTAAGAGAAAAGGGGCCAAAAAGTAATAAAGTCCAGTTTGCTTTTTGAAAGATTAATCTTTATGTACAAAACGCACATCAAGCAGGTCTGAAAAGACACACACCAAAATATCACTGGTGGTTATTGCTGGGAAGCATAACAGTGGTTGATTTGAGGGATTTGTATACAAAGAACCATCATTTCATTTCCTTCTTAGGAGACAGGGAAAATTTCTACACCCATCCAAGCAGCCAATGCCTCGTTCACATCAACACTGGACCACAAACACATCTGTTTTAAAGAATCTGCCTCTGTTAACTGGGCTCCTAAGGACAATTGTATTTTTTTAAAGCATTAATATTAGCCTTGAACTTGGTTTTATTGGCAGCAAAAGAAAAAAAAATGTAGAGCTATAATGTTGGAAAGGGACCAACTTCCAAGACCAGAAGCAGGCTTTGAGGCCAAGAGTCCCAGCTTGGACATAAAAGCCAGAGGCAGGCCTCCCATCGGACTAGTGTCTGAGACAGCTTGTCTTCAGCTGCTAGAGTGACAGGTGATGGCCCTACTGTTTTCCAAACTCTGAAACATGTAGGTCCATTGTCTCTAGGACATTTCCAAAGGCTAAAATATGTGACATGGGCTCCAAAGGTCCCTTCCAAGCCACAGTCGGCTCAGAGATGATGTAAACCCAATAGAAGTTCGGCCAGAAATCCAGAAAAAGTGAGGAGGGCCCCGGAGTATCTAGACAGCCTTGTGCAGGAACCTGCAGGTGATGAAAGGCACCAGGCGGGAATTTTCTCCTCATTTAAATATGTGATTTTGACTCTCCCTGGATCCCTTTATTTGCTTTTCTTGCTTCTCCCTACGTCTTAAATTTCAGCATTATTTTAAGCAAAGTTGTTGTATGTTAATTTACTTTACCAAACACACACAGAGCTGTCTCAAGAGCTGGCATGATAGATGGTAACTGCACTGGCTATTGGCCCCAAAGGCGGTAATTTGTGTTTTGAAATTCCTTAATTATATATGTACATAGCAACTCTAATGGCCCCCATAGAGGCCCTGGGCCCGGCCAAAGTCCCTAAACGCTGTCGCAGGAACTGGAATAAAAACTTACAAAGGAAGAGCTTTAAATCAGTAATGGGGATGAATCGCATAAAAGAAAATCCGTAACATAGTGTACAAGGCATTGTAACCACCACATCTATAATTACAAAGAAGAGTAAATCACTAAAAGAATTAAGTGTCCTTGATACGGTAAAGAAGAATTAACTTTTAACTCGGAGCTTCCCTCCTGATGTTGGATGACCGCCCCCCCTCCCCGCGCCAACCAGCTAACCCTTGGGAAATGTAAGGATGACAGCGGAAATCAAGTTTCAGAAGGGAGGAGCGTGTTAGTCGCTTCCATGGGGGTTCCTATCTCATTTTTTTTACACAGCCAGACAAATAAATGAGCTGCTGCAAAGATCATGCGTATGAGAGTGTCTCTGTGTAAATACCCAAATGTTAAAAATAAAAAAGCAATTCCATTTTACGATGTACACAACGTGCATACAGTGTAGCACGTATGTCTCTTCACAACGCACGAAGCATTTTCACACGGAGCTATTGGTGTGGGCTCACCACAGCCCCGTGGGCCCAGCTGGGCAGACAGCATTGCGCCATTTTACAGAAGAGGAAACCAAGGCTCGATGTGTCGGTGCCTGGCATAGGGCCCCATGGTCAGGACGGATGGAGCCAGGGCCAGAAATCCAGACCCCCCTAGCTCTTCCCGACTGTGTAAGGGCCTTCAATGCAAAAAGCAGGAAAGACGTCATGTGGCGGTCCTCTGTGCCACTGGCGCCTGGCGTAGGCAGGACGGCTGGTGGGGAAGCCGCCAAGGGCTTCAAAATTCAAGAGTTCAAAAACACCAGCCAGCCCCCATGGAGATCTCCCAGTGAGAAGAAGCAAGCCCCCACTCCTGCTACTGGTCCCGATTCTCCTCCAGGGAAGTGGGGACAGGTCCCAGTCTTGCCATCATCCCCTAGGATACCAGAGGTGACACAGTTGACACTTCTCTAAACAACAGGTTGCCCTTCCTGGCAGGAGAGTCACTCACAAAATTGCTGCCCTACTTAACCCACAGATTGCTGTAATGATGATATGAGAAATTCGCGCCTAGCACGAAGGCCAGGAGGAAGCATTGGTTCCATCGGAAGAGAGATGGCAGGTCCTGAATCAAGCACGTGGAGGTGCTCGTGAACCGCAAAGTCTTCACACAGATGAGGGGCTGTTGTTATTATTTCGTCAACAAATAGCACGGAGGACACATCGCTTGCTCTGCACGGTGCTAGACCCTCTAGGGGATGCAAAGGATCAGGTGAGGTTCACTCCCCATCCTCGGGGAGCAAAGCTTCATGCAGGTAAACAAAAATGTCCTTAGCAAGAGCAAGCTGTTTGTCAGGGATGCGGGAACTGATCATGAGAAAGAGCTTTAGAGATGAGTGCAGGCTCGGGGATGAGGCAGTCCATCAGAGATCCTCCGAGCCCTCTCGACTCAAAGGCGGGCCAGCGACCAGCAACCTCTTCGTCTCCTGGGAGCTTGTCAGTGATGCGGACTCTCGGGCCCAGCCCCAGATGGAGGACCTGGGCTTCGAGAATGTGTTTTACAATATCTAAAGTGACTACAGCGAGATGCTACTTCACACCCGTTAGGACTGCTATTATGAACGAAGGAGAAGAGGAAGGGGAGAGGGAGGAAGATGAGGAGGAGGTGAAGGAAGAGGGAAAAGAAGAGGAGGAGGAGAAGGAAGAAAACAAGTGTTGGCCAGGATGTGGAGAAATTGGAGCCCTCGTGCACCAGCGGTGGGAATGCAACATGGGGCACCCTCGGTGGAAAACAGCATGGCGGTTCTGCAAAAGACAGAGAATTATCACGTGATCCAGCAATTCCACTTCTGAGTGTATTCCCAAAAGAACTGAAAACAAGGTCTCAAACAGGGATTTGCACATCCACGTGCTTAGCAGCAGCATCCACAACGACCAAAAGGCAGAAACAACCCAAACGTCCGTTGACAGGTGAACAACGAACAAAATGTGACATCCACATGCGGTGGGATATTATTCAGCCTTAAAAAGGAATGAAGTTCCGGCACAGGCTGGAACACAGATGAACCCTGAGAACATTATGTGGAGTGAAATGAGGCCCTCACAGAAGGATGGATATTGTATGGTTCCGCTTATACGAAGGGCCCTAGAATAGTCAGATTCAGAGAGACAGTAGGATGGTTCTGGCCAGAGGCGAGGGGTGGGGGGCACAGAGGGTTGTTGTTCAACAGATCCAGCGTTTCAGTGTTGCAAGAGGAGAGGAGTTCTGGAGATGGATGGCAGTGCTGGTGGTGGTGTCACCACAATGTGAATGTCCTTAAGGCCATCAAAGCATACATTGGAAAGTGGTGAATTTTAGTTATGTATATTTTACCACCACCAACAGAAAGACACGAGCGCTATATAAACAAATACCTAGAAAGCTCCCCTGTGCCACCAGTAAGGAGCTTGGGAGTTGCCACTCCACCCTCACAATCAGCCAAAAGCTGAGCAAACTGAACAACCAACAACTCTTCTCAGATCTGTGAAGAGAAGTGAGGTCCCAGAGCAGCCCACTGCCCCCAAAGCTGGAGAGACAGACGGGGCAGATCCGGAAAATCCCAGCTGATGCAGCAGAAATCTCCACAAACCCTAGGGCCTTGGGAGGGAACCAGGAACTGTAACTGACAGCCTGCTGGAGGCTCAGTGGGGACAAGTCCCAGAGTGGCCGGGTCGTAGGGAAGGTCCCACACTTCCATGGGTCTTACCTCCAGAAGCTCTATCAGGTTCTTGCAGTAAATAGCAGAGAAAAATCCCCTTGTGTTTCTGGTAGGGAGGGGGAAATAGAGTTTTTTGAAATATGCCAGACCCCTCATAATAAGGCCTGCCTTTGGGAGAAACTAGTTAAATAGTACCTGCCCTGCTGGGGTTTTATCAGAGCCTAACTGACCTACGGGAAGGGAAATACTCCACTCCAGTCCACTCGAGCCATCCTGTCCCACCTAAGCAGGGAGGAGAAAACAAACAGAGAAACATTTGTGAAGTTCTCAGCCCAGAAGCACAGGCTCACTAAAAGCCCTCCCCCTCCCCCTTACATCACATTACCAAAGGCCTATTTACAGCAACTCCTTTTACCCAGCCCATCACATCCTAATATCAGCTAAAAAATTATAAGGCATACTAAAAGACAAAAAACAGTTTGAAGAGACAGAGCAAGCATTAAAACCAGACATGGCAGAGATTATCAGACCAGGAATTTAAAACAACTATGATTAATATGCCAAGGGCCCTAATGGATAAAGAAAACGGTATGCAAGAGCTGGTGGGTGATCTAAGCAGAGACAGAAATCCTAAAATGGACCGAAAGAAAGAAAGAAAGAAAGAAAGAAAGAAAGAAAAGGGAAGGAAAGAAAAGAAAAGAAAAGAAAAGAAAAGAAAGAAAAAAAAGAAAAGAAGGAAGAGATCAAAAACGCTGTGAGAGAAATGAAGAGTGCCTTTGACGGACTTAATGGATTTAACATGGCTGAGGAAAGAATCCCTGATCTCGAGGATATGACAGTAGAAACTCCCAAAACTGAAAATCAAAGAGAAAAAGACTGAAAAAACACCAGAATGATCCAGAACTTGTAGGACAACTACAAAGGTGTAACACATGCACAATGGGAATACCAAAAGGAGAAGAGAGAGAGAGAGAGAGAGAGAGAGAGAGAGAAAGGAACAGAAGGGATACTAGAAACAATAGTCACTGAGAACTTCCCCCAAGTTAACAACAGACACCAAACCACAGATGCAGGAAGCTCAGAGAACGCGGAGCAGGAAACGTGCCAAAGAAACTACACCTAGGCATATCATTTTCAAATTCCAGAACATTCAGGATAGAGGAAAGATCCTGAAAGAAACTAGAAGAAAGAAAACCTTACCTATAGAGGAGAAAAGATGAGAATTGCAGTCAGCGTCTCCTCAGAACCTTGCAAGCAAGAAGAGAATGGAGTGAAATATTTAAGTGTTGAGAGAGAAAAAAATACCAACCTAGAATTCTGTGCCCTGTGAAATTATCTTTCAAAAGTGAAGGAGAAATGAAACTTTCTCAGACAAACAAAAATTGAGGGAATTTGTTAACAGGAGACCTGCCTTGCAAGAAATGTTAAAAGAAGTTTTTTATGGGCACCTGGGTGGCTGAGTTGAGCATCCAACTCTTGATTTCTGCTCAGGTCATGATCCCAGGGTTGTGGGATCAAGCCCCAGTCAGGCTCCACACTGATTGTGGAGCCTGGTTAAGAGTCTCTCTCTTTCTCTCTGCCCCTCTCCCCAGCTCACACATGCTCTCTCTTTAAAATTAAATAAATAAATAAATAAAATAAAAAAGTTTGTGCAAAGGAAAATAATATCAGAAACTCAGAACTACATTAAGAAAGGAAGAGCATCAAAGAAGGAATAAGTGAAAGTATAATTAAAACATATTTTTTCCAAGTATATTTATTTTTGAGAGAGAGCGAGAGAGAAGCAGTGAGGGAGGGGCAAAGAGAGAGGGAGAGAGAGAGTCCCAAGCAGGCTCCACACTGTCAGTGCAAAGCCCAATGTGGGGCTTGAACTCACAAACCATGAGATCATAACCTGAGCTAAGGTTGGATGCCTAACCAACTAAGCCACCCAGGTGCCCCTAACACATATTTTTTTTATTCTTGATTGACCTAACAAATAGAAGTTTGTTGAAAATAATAATTGCAACAACGTATTCAATTATATATCCTTAATTATGTATCTAATATACCTATTAGCATATAACTTCTATACACTAACCAAAAGAAAGCTGAAGTAGCTATAGTAATTTCAGGCAGAGAAGACTTCAAAGCAAGGAAAGTTATCAGGGATAACAAGGGCATTACATAACGAGAAAGGAGTCAAATCTCCAAGACATAACAATCCTTAACTTATATGCTCCTAACAACAGAGCATCAAAATATGTGAGGCAAAAACAGGTAAGACTGCAAGAATAAATAGATTAATCCACAATTATAGGCAACATCCCTCTATCATAAATGGATAAATCCCTCAGGCAGAAACTTAGTAAAGACATAGTTGAACTCAGCAATGCCATCAACAATAAATGTCTGTTGACTATTCATTCAACAACAGCAGAATACATATTCTTCTCAAGCTTACATGGATCATTCACCAGGATAGATTGCATTCTGGGCCATGAAACACACCTTAACACATTCAGATGTACAGAAATCATATAATATCTTTTCCCAGACCGCAATTGGATCAAACTAGAAATCAATAACAGAGAGATAATCCCAAAATATGTGGAGATTTAAAAACATACTTTGAGCACCAGGATAGCTCAGTTGGTTAAGCGTCCGACTTTGGCTAAGGACTTTGGCTAAGGACTCACAGTTCGTGAGTTTGAGCCCTGCGTTGGGCTCTGTGCTGACAGCTTGGAGCCTGGAGGCTGCTTCAGATTCTGTGTCTCCCTCTCTCTCTGGCCCTCCCCTGTTTGTGTTCTGTCTCTCTCTCAAAAATAAATAAATGTATTTAAAAAAAAATTTTTAATTAAAAATTTAAAAAAAAACCATACTTGTAAATAACACATGGGTCAAAAAAGAAATTTCAAGAGAAATTAAAAATATTTTTAACTAGGGTGCCTGTGTGGCTCAGTTGGTTAAGCATCTGACTCTTGATCTCAGCTCAGGTCATGATCTCACCATTTGTGGGATCGATCCCCACATTGAGCTCTGCACTGACAGGGTGGCACCTGCTTGGGATTCTCTCTCTCCCTCTCTCTGCCCCTCCCCCACTCACCCTCTCTCTTTCTCTCTTTCAAAATAAAGTAATACACATTAAAAAATATTTTTAACCAGAGAGAAATGAAAACACAACGAATCAAGATTTGTAGGATGCAGGGAAAGCAGTGCTTTGATGGAAATTTATAGCATTGAATGCACATACTTAGACAAAAAGAAAGCTCTAGGATCAGTTATCTAAGCTTCTGCCATAGGAAACTAGAAAGAAAAGAACAAATTAATCCCAAAATAAGTAGAAGAAATAATAAAAATTAGAGCAGACATCAATGAAATTGAAAACTGGGTATCAATAGAAAATATCCATGAGAACAAAAGCTGATTCTTTAAAAAGACCAATATAATTGATAAGCCTTTAGCCAAGCTAACCAAGAAAAAAAAAGACTAAGAACACAAATTACTAACATCAGAAATGAAAGAAGGGACATCACTACAAATTCCATGGACATTAAAAGGATAATAAAGAAATACTATAAACAATTCTGTGCCCACAAATTTGATAACCTAGATGAAATGGACCAATTTCTTGAAAGACCCAGTCTGCCAAAACTCACACGAGAAGAAATAAATAATCTGAATAGACCTGTATCTATTAAAGATAGTGAATCAATAATTAATAACTTTCAGAAACAGAAAGTACTAGGCATAGATGGGGTCAGTGGTGAATTCTATCAAACATTTAAGAAAGAAATTACACCCATACTCTACAGTCTCTTTCATAAGTTAGAAGTAGAGGGAATACTTTGTAGCTCATTCTGTGAGTCCAACATCACCCTAATACCAAATCAAAGACATATCAAAAAAAGAAAACTCCTCACCAATATCTCCCATGAATTTAAAAGCAAAAAAGTCCTCAAAATATATATTAGCAAATTAAATCCAATAACATAATTAAAAGATTTTTACACCACAACCAAGTGGTATTTGTAAGGCTGATCCAAAAACCAATCACTATAATCCATTACCTCAGCAGGTTAAAGAAGAAAAATCATGAGATCATGGTAGATGCAGAAATAAACATCTATTGACAAAACCCAATATCCATTCATGGTAAAAACTCTCAGTAAACTAGGAATAGAAGGGAACTTCTTCAACTTGACAAAAATATCTACAGGGCACCTTGGTGACTCAGTCAGTTGAGTGCCCGACTCTTGATTTTGGCACAGGTCGTGATCCCAGGGTTGTGGATTTGAGATTCCCTCTCCTCTCACCCACTTGCTCTCTCTCAAAAAAAAAAAAAAAAAAAAAAAGTATATCTACAAAATACCTACAGCTAACACCATAATCAATGGTGAGAAACTTGAAGCTTTTCTACTAAGATTAGGAACATGGCAAGGATGTCCCTCTCACCACTCCTTTCCAATATCATTCTCAAAGTCCTAGATAATGCAGTAAAATGATAAAAGGAATAGAAGGTATACTTATTAGGGAGGAAGAAATAAAACTTTTGCAGATGACATGATTGCCTATGAAGAAAATCTGAAAAAAGATCAACAACAACAATAAAAAATCATGAAACTAATAAACAATGATAGCAAGGCTACCGATACAAGATACAAAAGTCAACTGCTTTCCTATATACTAGCAATGAACAAGTGGAATTTGAAATTAAAAGCACAATACTATTCACATTTGCACCCCCAAAATGAAATACTGATGTGTATACCTAACAAAATATGTATAAGATCTATATGAGGAAAACCATAAAACTTTGATGAATGAAATCAAAGAACTAAATAAATGGAAAGATATTCCATGTTCATGGATAGGGAGACTAAGTCCTGACAAGATTTCAATTCTTCCCAACTTGATGTAGAGGTTCAGTGCAATCCCAAACAAAATCCCAAACAAAACCCCAAAATATGGAAAGGCGAAAGACCCAGAAGAGCAAACACCATACTGAGGAGGAAAAACAAAGTCAGGACTGACACTAACCTGACTTCAAGATTTAATATAAGACTACAATAACCCAAACAGTGTGGGATTGGTGAAATAATAGGAAAATAGATCAATGGAACTGAGTAGGAGAGAAAGAGACTCACATAAATATAGTCAACCGACCTTTAAGAAAGAAGCAAAGTTAATAAAATGGAGAAAAGGCCCTCTTTTCAACAAATGGTGCTCGAACAATTGGACATCCTCATGTAAAAAAAATAATGAGTATAGACACCATTCTTACACTCTTCACAAAAACTGACTCAAAATGGATCGCTGACCTAAATGTGAGGTGCAAAACTATACAACTCCTAGAAAATGACTTTCACCAACCCGTGGGTTTGGTGGTGCTTACTAGATGACACCAAAGGCATAAAAGAACGAGGTAATAAGCAGAAGTTGATCAAAAGTAAAAATTTCTGCTCTGTGAAAGACACTGTTAAGAGGATGAACAGGGGCGCCTGGGGGGCTCCGTCGGTTAGGTGTCCGACTTCAGCTCGGGTCATGATCTCACAGTTCGTGAGTTCAAGCCCCGCGTCGGGCTCTGTGCTGACAGCTCGGAGCCTGGAGCTTGCTTCCGATGCTGTGTCTCCCTCTCTCTCTGCCCCCTGCCCTGCTCACACTCTGTCTCTGTCTCTCCAAAAGTGAATAAACGTTAAAAAAAAACTTAAAAGAAAAAAAAAAGAGGATGAACAGACAAGCCACAGACTGGAAGAAAAGATTTGCAAAAGACACATGTGGCAAAGGACTCTTATCCAAGATATACAGAGAAACTTACAACTAAACAAGAAAGCAGACAACCCAATTAAAAGATGGATCACATCCTTAACACACACTTTACCAAAGAAGATGTACGGTAGCAAAAAAGCATACGAAAAGATGCTCCACATCATATGTCATCAGGGAAATACACATTAAAGCAATGAGACACCACCACACTCCTATCATAATGGACAAAATCCAAAACACTGACACCAAGTGCTGGCGAGGATGTAGAGAAACTCGGATTCATTGCTGGTGGGCATGTAAAATGGTCCAGGCACTTTGGAAGACAGTCTGGCTGGTTTCTTACATAACTAAGCACACTTACCACATGATCCAGCAGTCAAGCTCCTTGATATTGACCCAAAGGAGATGAAAGCTATGTCTACACCAAAGCCTGCACATGGATGTTTATAGCAGCTTTCTTCATAAAATGGGGATAAGAAAGCGCCCACCTGAAGGGGGCTATTGAAGAACCCCACTGGGGTAATGCAGAACAGTGTCCCCAAATTTGTGGTTACTGCTGTCCACTGCACCCCACCCTGGCCCAGGAGGAAGCTGGTGTTAACCAACCCATAGAGGCCCCGTAGGGCAGAGTTATCAGCTGAAGCTGAAGCCTGGGGACGAGAAGTGTGTGACAGGGGGCACGGAGAAGCCCAGATGATCAGACCAGGGCCAGCTGAGGTCCGGAGTCAGAGAAGAGGGACCAATGAGGAGGGTCTGGGGTGAGGCGGGGCCGAGGCAGACTCTGAGGGAGGCCTGCCAGCCCCTGAGACCCTGCCGGTGCCCAGCGTCTGAAGGGTGCTGCTCGGACCTCCCACCCAGAGCCCCTACCCTCAGGTTGGCAAAGCCAACCTGGGTTATGGTGGAGAAGGCAGTGGACCTGGCCTTAAGGACCGGGGTCTGCAGGCGGCTCTGGCTTGAGCCATCTTTGAGGCTGGAAACGTCAAGACCAATGCCAAGGTCACACTCAAGTCAGTGCCTGTTCCAAGATCTACTCCGGGCTGACTCCGGAATGGGCACCTTCCCACAGATTGCTCCACAGGCCAACCAGCTCTCTCGTGTGAGCTACCCGCTTGGGCTGTGGGGCTCGGGCCCACTCCCCTCAGACTCCCTCAGACACAGCCCCAAGCCCACCGCTCCTGGTGCACGGAATACCCCCACCAAAGATGTGATAAACAGAGGCAGGATGACCTACGCCCGAACACAAGAATTCGGAGACAAGACGGAACGGGGCCCAGCCGGCCACAGAAGTCGTCCAGTCCCCAGGCTCCATAAGCGCCCCAGGGGGCTCTTCTCCTTCCCACCAAAGCATCCAGGGGCCTGGCTCCTATCTGCCCCGAACCCCAAGACCCAGTGCCCCAGAAGACAGAAGGTGCCAATCAAAATCGCTATCACAGCACATTTAGTCTAATTGTGAGTCTTCGCAGAGAAGAGGGGGGCTGAGGAGGGCGCCAACGTGAACGGTAAATCATTTCTGCGGAAAGGGGAGAAGCTTCCCTTGGAAATTAAGGGACGGCTGTTGACAGGCCGGACCATCAGAACGCCAGCTGCCTAATGAAGCAATAAAGGCCTTTGTTCTCTCCACTTCTCGCTGCCCTGCTCTTACATGTACAATTATTACAAAAATCAAAGAGAGGAATGTTGCCTTGAGATATGATTTCCATATTGGTATGGATTTTATTATACAAGCCGTACAATACGCTCCATTATCATTTTGATTATATGCGCCTTTCATTTGCAGTATTGGACCATTATCTGTGGTACATTCATTACATTATAAGAAACTGGAACTCTATCCTTAAGATGAATTGTAAAAAAGGATTTCTATTTTTGCAGATTGATATTTCAGGGGAGAACATTAAGCAGCAACCATTATTTGTAAAGTTTGGGGTTTTTTTTTAACGTAAACTCTTAAAAGAAGGAAATAACCCTGATATTTCTAACAGACAGAAAAGCCCCAGGCTAGATGCAATAAATGATTGCAATTTAGAATGTGTGTACTATTAGGGACTCCTGATTAAATTGTAAGTTCCTTGAGAGAAAGGAAGTCAAACAGATGACGTTGGGGGTTCAGCCTGGTGCCCGGGTGAGAGCAGCTCTCAGACTTGGAGGACAGAAAGATTGTACCTTCAGCTCAGGCCCCCGGACCGGGGAGGTTAGGTTCCCAGAGAACGAGGGAAGTTTCAGGGTGGGGCGGGGGGACAGTTATCCCTGAGTCTGGGTGGGATGCTTAAGGTCACCAAGTTCATTTCTCCTGATGGAGACCCTCAGAAGAGGGGTCATCTGGCTGTGATGCAGGAGAGCTGGCTGAGGTCTCTCGGAGGAGCCCACAGCCTGACACGCCTCCCAAGGTGCCCAGGGCATCGGCCAGAGAGGTACCAGCAGGGACACTGGGGAAGGGAAGGGCTAGGGAGGAAAAGAGGAAAAGAATCCTGTAAGGTCGGTGGCCACCCTACTCGTCCCCCCGCATCCCACCAACCAGAAGTGAAACAGAGTCCAGCCTGGTGTTTCTTTCTGCGGGGTCCCAAGGGGGGGCTGCAATCCAGGCAGATTCAAGCCCAGACTGGGTGCTGCTGAAGTCAAGGAGCTCTGTGTCCTTGGGCAAAATCCTTTACCTCTCTGACTCAGTTTCCCCATTGATAAAAAGCAGCTAATATCTAAGTTGGTCAAGAAGGGTTTGCTAGGATGATCCAGTAAAGCTATCGGTGGAAAAGCCCCTTGGGGAGGAGAACGCTCTTTACTTCATTAATAATAATAATAATAATAATAATAATATAATGTATACACGATTACAAATACAATTGCTCTGTCCAACTCAGCCCGTCTAAATTGCAAGCACCATCCATCCTTCAGGGCCCAGCAGGAATGCCACCTCCCCCATGGGGCCCTCCCTGATCTCCCAGCCAGAAGCGACTCCCACACGCAGCCCTTTTCTTTCTCTTAAATCACTCTTCACTTCTGCCCTTGCATCAGAGCAGAATTTTCAAACTTCAGGTCACTGGGCATTAGTAGTGGGTCACGAAATCAATTTTGAGGCTAGCAACCAGCCCTTCCTCTTTTTCAACAGAATAGCCTAGAATAGAAAACAGAGCGCGTCACACAAAGTCCAAGTGACTGTCGCGTCATGAGGTTTTTTTCGCAGACGGTACCGCCTGTGCTGGGAATCCCTTGTGATACGGGTTTCTTCTGATGGGCGCGGTTCAAAAGTTTGAAGGCCGCCCCATCAGAGTCTGAGCTCCCCCGGGGGCAAAGCTCCCTCCTCGTGAGTTTTCCATCCATCCGGGTGGCGCAGAACCGGCCCCTGACTTGGGGCATGAACGCCACCCATGTTCGTTGAATGACTCTTCGTTATTATAGTTTCTATATCGCTGTGTCATCTACCAATTGGGCCCGGGAGGGGTCAGGGAGAGTGTTCAATTACTGTCGCAGCTGATGGGAAGGTCCGGCGTTTTATGATCTGTTCCTGCGGAGGCAATTAGAACCCTTTAGAAACAGTTTTTCCATGTGCACCAGGAATCGCCCAAATACTCCCGCCTCATTAGCTGCTAGCCAGAGAGGATTAAACACCCCCCCCCCCTTCTGTGGCTCACTGAAGCCCCGCTTGGCCGCTCCAGCTCCGCCCCGGTGGATGGGGCTGAGCCGGATCTTTAGAAGATCCTTTTATACACTGTTATATTGATTTTTAAAACATTTTTCCTCCACACAATGAAAAGCTCAGCCAGGGGTCTTCCTTCAACTTTGAGTTGAAATCCATACCTTAACCCCTTCCTGCCCAGAACCCACCCTGCCCTAGAGTGACTGGGGGGGGGGGGGGGTGGGGCTACAGCAGGACCAGACGTTACCCGTGTGGTTCTCCAACCCCATTTAGGATAAATATATTGATTTTTGAATAAACATCTTCATTTCCCCGTTCTCTCCAGCCTCCTAAGTGCTCGACATGGAGCCTCATGGGGTGAGTCACACGTTGATCTTTACCTTATTTAAAAAAAAACAACAACGAGTGTTATTCTTAGAGCTTGTAGCTCTTTATTTATGTGAACCTATGGCTCAAGTACAAGTTCATCAATTACTTTAATTCCCAGTGAATGTGGAGCTGGGTTTCCAGTGGTGCTGGGAGGTTAATGCACCCTTTTAGCTTGCTTTCAATCTTGATGGGGGTTGGAAGTAAAGGTTCCCAACCATCGTCTGCTTTAGCCCGTTGCCAAGGGGAGGGCCCAAGCCGGCATGGCTCCCCCTTCCTCAGGGAGGGCAGGCCGGCCTCAGGGGTGGTCAGGGAGAAGGCAGCCCTAGAGGCCCACACCCTCTACATTGAGGGGTGCACACCATCTGCCCGGTTACTAGCCCTCTCCTGCTCTCCAGAGCCTACCTGACAACCTTCTCTGCCCCACCTGCACCTCCGTCCCCTAGGCTGAGACCCCCACCCCGTGCCAGGCTGCGGTGGGGCTGGAAGGCACGGTCCCTGCCTCAAGGGAGAGGGGATGGTCATGGAACCCCTGAGAGCAAGACCAGTGTTCAGGTCGAGGTAAATGCAGGGCCCCAATGTGGAGGTTCAGGGAGTCTCCTGGAGATGGTGACCCTGAGCTAGGGGTTGAAGGAGAGAAGAGGACAGCAGGGGGATGCATCAGAGGCCTTTTAGACACGACCAGTGGGATGATGGGTTCAGACGGCAGGGTGCCATGTCTGAGGAGTCAGGGCTGGGGCAGTGCGATGCTCAGTAGAGCAGCTGCATCTCAGAAGAGATGGTCGGACCCTGGACCTGGCTTCTCTGCTGGGAGGAGGTCCCCACAAGAGACTGAGCAGAGGGAGCCAGGAGAAGGATTCGGGGCAGAGGCATGAGGGGCCAACTCTAAAGGGCCAGCCTGGGAGGGGAGCCCGGGAAGGAAGGGGTAGCCACGGAGACGGGCAGCCTGGGGGAGGGAGGGCAGAAGCCCAGGAGAAGGAACTCTGTAGAAGGCTGCACGCCTGAAGCAGCACAGACGGGTCAAGGGAAGAGTCCCCTTGGGTGCAGCAGTGAGGACGCAAGAGAGTACGTCATGTGCAAATCTCTCTCCCTTTCGGTAGGTTGTCTCTTCACTCCGTCGATTTCCTTCTCTGTGCAAAAGCTTTTTAGTTTAACGTAGGTACAGTTGTTGGTTTTTGCTTCGGTTGCCCTTGCCTGAGGACACATCCATAAATACCTTGCTAAGACCCCTGTGCCAAAACTTACTGGCCATGTTTTCTTTCAGGAGTTTTATGGTTTCTGGTTTAGGTTTTTTATCCATTTTGGTTTTTAATCCTTTAGTCATTTAGGTTTTTTATCCATTTTGGTTTTATTTGTGTATCGGCTGTAAGAAAGTGGTCCAGTTTCATTCTTTTGCGTGGGGCTGTTCAGTTTTCCCAGCGCCATTCGTGGAAAAGACTTTTTCCCCGTCGTATATCCTTGCCTCCTTTGTTGTAGATTAATTGACCACATAAACACGGGTTTATTTTAGGCTGTCTCTTCTGTCCCGTTGATCTGTGTGTCTGTTTTTGTGCCAGCATCATACTGTTTTCATTACTACAGCTTTGTGGTATAGTTTGAAATCTGGGATTGTGATGTCCCCCGTTTTGTTCTTCTTTCTCAGGATTGCTTTGGCTCTTTGGACTCTCTTGTGGTTCCACACAAATGTCAGGATTATTTGTTCTCGTTGGGTGAAAAGGCTGTTGGTAAGTTGACAGGGATTGCCCTGAATCCATAGATCGCTTCCGGTAGTGTGGACATCTTAACAGTATTAATTCTTCCAGTCCATAAGCCGTGGTACATTAACATCCAAAATCTACAAAGAACTCATACAGCTCAACAACAAAAAAAGCAAACCATCCAATTTAAAATGGGCAGAGGACCAGAAGAGACATTCTTTCAAAGAAGACAGACAGATGGCCAATAGACGCATGAAAAGATGCTCAACGTCATGAATCATCAGGGAAATGCAAATCAGAACCACAACGAGATATCACCTCACACCTGTCAGAATAGCGAGAATCAAAACGACAAAAAATATCAAGGGTGGTGAGGACGTGGAGAAAAGGGAACCCTCGTGCACTGTCGGCGGGCCTGCAAACTAGCACAGCCGCCGTGGAAAACCGTGTGGAGACTCCTCCAAAACTTAAAAATAGAACTACCATACGAGCCAGCACTTGCACGGCTGTGCATTTACCCTAAAGAAAATGAAAACACTGATTCAAGAAGATCCGTGCACGCCTTATATTTACCGCAGGGTCTCAAGATGTGGAAGTGACCTAAGTGAGTGTTGACGGATAGATGAGTGGCTAGAGACGTGGCGTATCTACGCAATGGAATATCACTCAGCCCCCAAGGAAGAGTGAAATCTTGCCAACACGGGTGGACCTAGAGGTATCGTGCTAAGTGCCGTAAGTCAGAGAGAGAGGGACAAATGGCGCATAATTTGACCTTCATGCGGAATCTGGAAACACAAAACAAACGAGCAAGTGGACACAAACTCATAAGTACGGAGAACAAACCAGTGGCTGCCGGAAGGGAGGTGGGGGGGGGGGGTAAAAGAGCTGACGAGGAGTAAGAGGTGCAAACTTCCGGAGGTGAAATCAACAACTCACAGGGTGCAAAGCACAGCGTTACAGGAATACGGTCAACCACCCTGCAGTAACCTTGCACGGTGATGGATGGTGACTACCCTTTCGTAGGGAGCGTTTCATAATGTATATGTGTCAAATCACCATGACCTACACCTGAAACTTATACAGTGCTGTATGTCAACCATACTCTAACTTCAAAAAAAAAATTAATTTCAAAAGGGAAGAGGCAATCGCGACCTTTGCCCGAGTTATTTGACCAAAACAAGGAGAGCGAAGGCCGTGTTGTTGTGCGGGAGGGAAGATGGAAGCAATTCACACCGTTTCTAAGGAGGGGGGGGTCATCCCACCAGCATCGAGGAAGCTGACCCTCAGACCGCCAGTCAGCGAACCACCACCCAAAGAAACTTGACCTATGGTTTGCCCAAAAGATGCGCTGACGCTGAGGTCCCCTGGCCGGCCTGGGTCGTCCTCGGCCTCAGAACTCCGCCTTCTTGCTTTCGTTCATTTGTTCGCTCAACAGATATTTGGTAGTTTCCGTCCATGTGCCAGACAGCGGGGGATGGGACAGAGACAATCATGCCTGAACAGAACCCACGGGCTATGGGGGCTGCCGCTGGGGACTAAGGCCAAGTCGACAGGACCATGGAGAGAGCCCAATGCGGTGACGGGGAGGCAGGCGATGGGATAACAGGGGGCACCCACCCCCAACCCAAGGGTCCCAGAGGAAGCTCCCAGAAGGCCAGGTGTGTGAGCAGAGACGAGGAGATTGCATGCTGGTCAGGGAGGGGACGGCCTGGGGGAGGACTCAGGCCTGAGAAACAGGAGCGTTTTGACATCCTGGGAGAGTCGGATAGAGATGACAGCTGCGATGAGACTGGAGTGGGGAGCAAGGCCTGGACCCACTAAGGCTTTGGATTTTGTCCTTAGAACATACAGAACCAGGGGCGCCTGGGCGGCTCCGTCGGTTAAGCGTCCGACTTCGGCTCAGGTCATGATCTCATGGTTCATGAGTTCGAGCCCCACGTCGGGCTCTGTGCTGACAGCTCAGAGCCTGGAGCCCGTTTCCGATTCTGTGTCTCCCTCTCTCTCTCTGCCCCTCGCCTGCTTGCTCTCTCTCCAAATAAAAACATTTAAAATTGTTAAACAAAAAAACATATGGAACCAGCTAAGGGCTTGAAGATGCTAGATAACATAACCAGATTCACATTCTGTCAACGTCGTTTAGACCAGGGGTCAGCAAACTTGTTCTATGAAGGACCAGAGGGTAACCCTTTTAGGCTTTATGGGCCAAGAGGCAACATCACGGCTATCACACAAGGACATATATAACAAGAGAAGAAACAAATTTCCACAAAACATTTTATTGATGAATGTTTGGTATATCTTTGTGGCACAGGTCTACTAAGAAGAATGGGATTCTTTTGGGGAGGACAGTGCTTTGCTTAATTGCGGTTCAAAGCCAGTGTTCCCTGTCATGTCGATTGCATATGTTCATCTGTAAAAACCATTCTCAGCTCACACAAGAACAGGCAGTGGGCCCAGGGTTACAGAAGGGACAGTGAAAGATGTGAGAAAGTCCTAGACCCTCTAAGGGAGAAGAAGCCTGCAATCCTAGGACAGCCAGAGTCAGCCCGAGGAGGTGTCCAGGAAGGCTTCTCGGAGGAGGCAAGATTCAAGCCGAGGTTCAAGATCAGTGAGGGCAGCGCAAGGTGCAGTCGGGGGCGTGGGGCAGAAGGGACAGTCTGCATCCAGGTGCAGAGTAAGTCGGGGGTTGCAGTCGGAGAGCCAGTCATGAAGAAGGGACTGGTTCTACAGAGTTCACAGAGCAGGACAGGGACCCAGGGTCCCCCTGAAGGCTGAAAAGCCTACCACCCTATTGTAAGCAGGGAAAAGGTCTGCTCAGACAGGCATCTTGGAAAGATCTCTGGGGCTCCAGGATTGAGAAGGAACCTGAGGGGGCCGGGCCGGGGTGCGGGAAAGGCCGTGCCCCAATCCAGGTGAGTGGCAAGAGCCTTGATGACGGCAGGGACCTCAGGGCCACAGAGGAGGTACGTGCACCCGAGGAAGAGGACGGCAGTCTCCAGTCTCTGGCAGAGGGACTGGGGCTCAGGAGACACCAGCTCAGGGGGGCCCGGGAGACACCCGGCCATGCAGGGCTGAACCTCAGAGTAGAGAACTGGACAAGAGACACGCGGCTGGGGGCCTTCAGCAGAGGGAAACCAGCGACCCCCCAGGAAAGGCACAGGGACCGAGGAAGCAGAGCTGGCCCTCAGAGAACAGGAGAAATCAGGGGAGCGAGGTCCGGGAAAGAGAAGTTTGCCTGAGGAAGGAGCAGCCAGCAGGGGGCCCAGGCCCCACAAACAAAGGAGGTGTCCATGGTGCCCAGCTCCCCGAAGACCGTGCCAGAGGGTGGCCAGGGCTGTGTCCAGTCGGGGAGAGGACACAGAATCACAACAGGGGGCAGACAACTATTTCCAGAAGCTTGCCTTTGAAAGGGAATTAAGATCCTGTTGGATGTGGAAGGGCGGGTGTGAACAGTGATGATAAGCCAGGAAAGAAGGAAGAAACGCCGTGAAATGTGTACCACACTAGGACGTTAGACCCTCATCTTATACCAGAGGATGCCAGGGTGACCCACACCCTCAGCACGAGAAGATTGGTGTCTCCTCGCAAAGTAGTACGTCCGCCTCCCCACCCCCCCCCCCCCACCTTTTCCTTGTTTGAGACGGAGTAAATCTTAACACATACAATGCTCTTCTTTTCGCTTTGGCCGCCAGGAAGCTCAGCGCTAAGTCTGTGGGCCAAAGTAACAGCTATATGGAAGAATGAGCCTTGCACGTCAAATCTCTCCCCCTTAAACTGATCGCACCCTTCGCCTGTATTCTCTGTGGTCCCCAATTCCGTTTTGTATTTTTGAATTTGTGACCACGTTCCATCGCTTTCTCCCAGCAGGCTGCTGCAGACGTTTTGTGGAACGAGGCAATGTGCCCGTGAGCGATTTTGTTCCCAACAGCACCCTTCCCTGGAAAACCCCGGGGGCTGGGGAGTGTGCCGAGACCCGAGCTTTGCAGGCCACTGCAAGGTGCACGGGGGGCGGAGCTGTGTAATCCCCGCTGGCGTCCCCACGACCCTCCCGCCGTCCGAGCAGAGCTGCTGTGTCACCACCGCTTACACGTTGCTGGGCAAAAAGAGGGGAAAAAGCAGCGCGATTTCTAACTAATCTTCAATAAGTCAGATATAGGGTGTTTTTTTTCCCCCACCTCTGGGAAGATTGTCAAATGAAACAATGTGGCTTTGAGCTTCTGACAGATGCTAATGAATTGTTGTTTACATTTTTGATTTACTGCCTAAACAAAGATAAGACATGCTCTTGAAAACACATTGAATGCACAATCCAAACACATCCATTAAATCTGTCACAATAAACATGACAGCTTTCTTCTAACCTAACAACTGGCATGCCTCATTTGCATATTAATGAGAAAACTGGGATCAGCCTGCACAAATTACTTATATCTCATGAAGGGGCTGCTCCTGATGACAGCAAAGCACTTGGGGTGTAAATACACCAAGTTAATACCTTTGCCGTTTTGATACCTTTTCCGGCTCTTCGCTTGGGCAGGCCTGCAGGCCCGGCTTGGTTACCTCTGCCGGCCCTCCGGTCCAGGGACCCGCGATGAGCGTCAGTGTGAACTCAGAAAGAACTGGATCCACTTATAATTCTCTCAGCACTCCACGGATACTTACTGAGCAACTACTATGGGCCGGTCAGTACGGTGAAACCTTGGTTTGCAAGCATAATTCATTCCAGAAACATGCTTGTGATCCAAAGCACCCGTATGTGCAAGCGAGTTTCAAGAACCATCGGCTCACTAGCGATCATGTGACGTTCAGCGTCGCGTCCTACTCGTGTTGCAAGACCTCGCTCGTTCGTCAAGTTAAAACGTATTAGAAATGTTTGCTTGTCTTGTGGACACTCGCAGAACGAGTTCCTCGCAGCCCAAGGTTTTGCTGTATACTAGATATTTACTGAGCCTCGACTAGGTATGAGGAACTTTCACGTACATCAACACATTCACACCTCACTGGAAGCCTTCAAACAGGGTTGACCGAAGCAAAGGTGTACGTGCCCCCCACTGCCCTTCCTCACCTGCAACAGACATGACTAATCAACACCAGACCCCTCCCGTGGACCCTGCGATAAAACTCACAGTCCTTCCAGCGCAAGAATCCAGGAGGCTGCCGCCATCCACAGCGGTCTACACAGGCAATGAAACCCTCTGGGACCAGCCTTAGATTAGTTACGATTGCTGCCTTTAGAGAAGTGAGGAGCGACTAACTCAGAGAGGTCAGGGGCCTGCCCAGGTCAACCAGTTGGTAAGAAAAGTCGAGATTCAAGCCTGGATCCTCCTGCTACCAGCCAAGTCCTCCCTTCCCTGATGTTTCTTGGCTCCCGGGAGCACCTCAGACTCCCGCTCTCCACACGGCTCCACCTGGCCCACGCTCTTGGGTAGAAATTCCGTTGGTTATGACTTATCGGCTACAAGATAACTCAAATTTAAGCGGCCGGGAAAGGAAGTCCTTCTAGGAAGGGGAGTCCAGGTGCCAACATGACGCCCCAGGGACTTCTCCAGCGTCACCACTGCTGAAAATCTGCGGGGAGGTCTGCCCTCCATGCACACCACACACAAGACATCAGAATCGACGAACGACAAGATGGCAGGTTACAAGGTGGAGAGGACCAAAGGCATTTCACAAGAAAAGGGATTCTCTGGGACTGCTGCCCCTGGGCATTTTAGTCCAGATTATTCTATCCATCTCATTTCACCAAGGGAAAAAAAAATTGTATTCCAATTAAACTAAGATGCAAATGGAAACATATCTGGTCCTGTTTCTCTTCCCCTTCATTAATTCTCCTTAACCGCCGTTTCTTGAGGTTTGTGTGCTAGATGCCGGGCTGGGTGTAACACGTTCTAGTAGGAGGATCCCAAGATAGACCCCAGTGTCGCCGGCCTCCTGGTTTTCACACTTATTTAAAAAAAAGTTTATTTGTTTTTGAGAGACAGAGCACAGAAAGGGGAGGGTCAGGGGGGCGCAGAGGATCTGAAGCGGGCTCCACATTGACAGTGCAGAGCCCGACGCGGGGCTCGAACTCACAAACCGCAAGATCATGACCTGGGCCGAAGTTGGACGCTCAACCGACTGAGACGCCCAGGCGCCCCCCGGTTTTCACACTTTTTTTAAAAATTTTTTAATGTTTATTTATTTTTGAGAGAGAGGGAGCCTGAGTTGGGGAGGGTCAGAGAGAGGGAGACACAGAATCAGAAGCAGGCTCTGGGCTCTGGGCTGTCAGCGCAGAGCCCGACGCGGGGCTCGAGCTCACAAACCAAGAGATCATGACCTGAGCCGAAGTCGGACGCTCAACCGACGGAGCCACCCAGGCACCCCCGGTTTTCACACTCTTATGTAATAATCCCTTCCCCTTGAGTATAGGCTAGGCTCGAAAGCTTGCTTCTAACAAATAGGATATGGCAGGGGAGATGAAACATCACGTCCAATATGAAGTCATAAAGACTGTAGCTTCCATGTTGGGCTCTCTCTCTCTCTCTCTCTCTCTCTCTCAGTTGCTCACTCTGGGGCAACCATGTCATGAGACAGCCCAGTGGAGAAGTCTACATCGTGGGGAACTCCCTCCAGGCAGCCTGGAGCCAACAACCAGCCAGGAATTGAGCCCTCATTCCATCAGCTCCTACCAACAGCCAGGGAGTGAGCCGACGTTGCAGCTGAGCCGTGCGTCCCCCTCGGGTGAGTCCTCAGATGAAACCACAGCCCTGGCAACAGCTCGGCTCAGCCACACCTGGGTCCCTGACTCACAGAAACAGTGAGATCATAAATGTTTGTTGTGCTCAGTTGCCAAATCGGGGGGTCGTTTATTCGGCAGTAATAAATAACTAATACATGTTAGGTGGAACCACATGAAATTATGGCTTAGTGAGTTCAAAAAATAGTTAAATACCAACAGTTTCCTACAGGTCAAACTAAATGCTTTATTCTACCCATTGCATGTAACATCTTGCAAACTGCAAACGTGCTATTGAAACTCACTCCAAAAAATGTGGAAATGGGCCCTGAGGGGCTAAGTGATTTCCCAGAAGTTACAGTCTGCATGCGTTGGAGTCAGGACGCAAACCCACGACATCAAGACCCATCCTCCTAAGTGTGGCGTGCCCCCTGTGTGCCAGGAATCGTGGTCGGCACCAGGGGACAGATGAAAGGGCCACCGCCATTGCCATCAAGAAGACAGAAGGGCTGCCCAACAGGCTTTAAACAAAGAGAAAGCCGGAACCACTGGAGCAGAGTTGATCTGGGGATCCCCGCAACACCCCCACGGACCAAAGGGTAAGCATGAAACACACAGACACCTGAATGTAATTATCTTGAAGCGATCAGACCTCTGGTATTTCTTTGAGGAGGCTGATCCTGCCTCCATCCCTCCGGTCTATCAGTCACTCTCTCACAATTATTTGCCTTTTCTAATCAGCAGGCAGGCTTCTGAAGCCCGTTCTTGAACACATTTATCATCTCCAATACTATGTGCAGGGAATCAATTTTATTTTCCCTTGCTGAGCCTACCAGCATCTCGTTTGTAATTAGAGAAGTACGCGTGAGGAAAAGGATTTGTTGTTGCTAAATTAGGTCAAATGTGCTCTTCCTCGGAGTGTCTGGCATGTTTGCGATGTGCCCTGCGTTGCTGGCTGTGGGCGGGCTCAGGCTGCGTCACCTTCCTTCCCTAAATCAATAGCCGTCATTATTTTTCCCATCGAAGTCACTTCCGGAATTGTCTCCACGGCCCCCAGGCTGTCCGAGGGATCCACTGATGGAGGGAGATTGTTCCCAGTCCACTAGGGCTAGATCTGACATTGATCTTGCCAAATCCTAGTAGAAACTCTGCTACTGGGAACAGTGCCACTTGTGATGCCCCACCTGTGTCCAAGTGGTCACTTCCTTGGGGACCACGAGGGCTCTTCTAATCACAGTTGGGAAGCAGAGAGGAAGTTTCATCGCCTTGAACCCTTGGTGGCATGAGAACTGTGCTTTGCCTTGAGAGGAACTTTCAAGAACTGCTCTGTTGGGGGGAGGGGTTGGCCCACAGTGTGACCCAATCTGGGATCTCACTGCCCTCTTTCTCACCCTCTTACTTCCCCATACAGAGTAGACAGCTGGGCTCGGGAACCACACCTCTCATGGGCTCTTTATCTGGGGAGTTTGCCAGAAAGAGAAAATGGGAAACATGTCCTCAGACATCACAAGAGAGGATGATCCAGCAGCAGCCCCCCCCCCCCCGCCAACCAACCCCGTTTTCACATTAAAGGCATACCTGACAGCTTGCCCCACGGAGAAACCTCATAAAAATTAAGATATTCTAGATATTCTTAGGAAAATGATATATTGAAGAACGACTCCCCGAGCTGATAATGGTAGTGCATTTGAAAAATAGACCAGAGCACCGTGTTTAAAAGCCTAAAGTCATAAAAGGTATTATGAATGGATGGATTGGGAACCTCTACAAGCAGACTTCATTGATGTCACCGTAAACGATGAAATGCTGTCACTCTTTTTTATATATGACAAGAGGATATGCCGCTGCATCCAGATCTCATTGTAGAAACTGTCACACTCACTGAAATGGCATCACATAAGCTATTTATGACGATATGCGGGAAAATACGAGGTTAAGAGATCTTTATCTGCCGTCTATGGAAATGTGCTTCCACACTGAGGCGGGTGCAGGAAATAACCTTCAGGATTAACCCACGACATTGGGAGAACGGAAAAGGGAGATTAACCATCGGAGACACAGCTGCATCCCAATTACATTTCGGGGCATCCGGGTGGCTCAGTCGGTTGAGCGTCCAACTCGATCTTAGCTCAGGTGTTGATCCCAGGGGCATGGGATCGAGCCCCACCTCAGGCCCTGTGCTGACAGCACGGAGCCTGCTTGGAAGTCTCCCTCTCCCTCTCTCTCTCGGCCCCTCCCCCCCTCAAAATAAATAAATAAACTTTAAAAAATAGATCATGTCTCTGCTCACTCTGATGCCTGGGCCTCGTGGACAAACGTTCTTTTAGCGTTCTGTCTGCGTCAGCCTCTTGAAATTCCACAACAGTGTCGGCATGACAGGCTCACAACAAAAAGTTCATCCTCCCCCTTACAGAAAGTAGAGAGGCTTCTGGAAACAGCTTCCCAGTTGGGAGCCACATCTCCTGGCCACCCTCACCGCAGGCATGGCCACAGGACTGGCTGCCACCAGTGAGATATGAGTGGAGGTGTGTGGGAGTCACTTCCAGGTCACAGTGTTCTAGAAGCAGCTGTGTTTCTCCCACAGTCTCTCTGCCCTTTCGATGCCTGGAGGCAGAGGACTCCAGGCTCTAAAAGACAGTCAAGTCACAACATCAAGGAACTCTGAGCCCTGGATCAGGAGAAATGGAGAAATGGCCCCATGGAGAAATGGCCCCAGCCAACCTTGGACCACCCACATCACACTTTACATAAATGGGAAATGAACTTGTATTTCGCTGTGAAGCCAAATGAAATGTAGAGGTCTGTTTGTGACGGCAGCTAGCGTTACCCTTACGAATACAATTTAGTAACAGTCTTATTCATCCATTCAATGCCTGGGGAGAGCTCTGGTGTAGCAGCCGCCAATCGGCATGGAGTTCAGACCTGCTTCTGCCACTGACCGGTTTGGTAACATGAGGTACCTGGGGAAAATCTCTTACTTTCTCTCAGCCACCGTATAGTTTTTTTTGTAAAGTGAAGATTTAAAAAATCCTGACCCTTGGGGCGCCTGGGTGGCTCAGGGGGTTGAGCGTCCGACTTCAGCTCAGGTCGCGATCTCACGGCTCATGAGTTTGAACCCCGAATCAGGCTTGTTACTGTCAGAGCAGAACCCGCTTCAGATCCTCTGTCCCCCTCTCTCTCTGTCCTTCCCCTGCTTGCACTCCCTCTCTCGTCCATCAACAGGCACATGGATAAATGAAACACGGTATCTTTTCATACAGTGGAATATTGTGCAGCCTTAAAAAGGGAGGAAATTCTGAACCATACTACATCGCGAATAAACCTTGAGGACATCCGTGCTAAGTGAGATAAACCAGGTACAGGGGGACAAGTATTGTATGATTCCACTTCTACGAGGCCCCCCGAGGAGTCAGATTCATAGAGACAGAGAGCGGAATGGTGTTTGCCAGAGGCTGGGGACCAGAAACGCGGAGTTACTATTTAGGGAGTACAGAGTTTTTGTTTGGGGGGACAAAGAGAGTTCTGGAAATGGATGGCAGTGGTGGTTGACACAACAATGTGAATGTATTTAATGCCATTGAACTACCCGTGCTCAAAGAGGGTCCGAAATGTTAAATTTTATGTGTATTTTAGCACAATTGTTTTTTATCTTGAACTTACGGGGTGAATGGGAATACGAAATCAAAGAATATATGTAAAGTGCTTGCCATAAAGTGTGTGGCATAATTAATGCTCTTGATGGTGGCAATTATTGTATGCATTAAGTGCCTGCTGCCTGCCTGGCACTGTGCTAAATTCTGGGGCTACAACAGTGAAGAAGGCCAGACCGGGCCAGTAAACAGAGCGATGAAAGAGACAAATACTAGTGAAGGACAGGAAGCACAGAGTAAGGTCCCCAACTCAGCCTGCCTGTCTGGGAAGTCTTCCTGCTGAGGCCTCCTCATGCATTTGCCTGGGAGCATTCGGGGGGGACAGCAAGAGGCTTGCTGAAGGGCCCCCAGTTTGGTTTCAGATGTGCACCTGGCACCCGTTGAGGCAGAGGAGCCCCAAGCATCCTTCTCCAGGTGTCGCCAGCCCCGGCCCAGCACCGAGGACACAGAGGGCTCTCTGAAGCGTTTATCTCAGTTCTCAGGTCCGAGGGATTCCTCAAAAGCAAGATTTCTATTTTGCAAGTTCTAGCCTTGGAAAGCCAGATAGACAAAGACGCATGGCATCCATTGCAAACAACCTTCCTAATTCAGAACTCAGAATCCCCTGGGAGGAGAGGGAAGTGCCACTGGAAGGCCTGTCCCCGCCCCCCCTCCCGTCTGCCAGGCCCTCGTTGGCTCGCAGGGTGGGAGCAGCGATTAAAATTCCGTAGGAAAATGCTCCAAAGGAAAGCAGGAGGGCGCCCAGCCGGGTCTGGGTTGGACCGGGACCGAGAGGCAGGGAAGAAAGGCTCCCCTGGGGTCTGTGCCGGTCTGGCACCCTCACGTCGCCAGTGACCCCTGAGGATGCACCTGCCCGAGTCCCCAGGGCTCCTTGCGGGGGAGGTGGGGGGGAGGGACGCAGCAGTCCTACTGGGCCCAGGCCGAGAGGATGCAGAGGACCTCCTGCCACAGGGGGCGCTGTCCTCGCGGGAATGCGAGCCGCCCCCCACCCGCCCCCAGCTCGCCGGAGACTCAGAGATGCTTCCACGACGCGTTACCTGAGCCCGGGAGCTCTCCCGCTTGCCCACGGCTGCTTAGATCATGTTTGCGTAACTTCCCAATCCTGTGTCTCCACCGCTGGGAACCAGCTCAGGGCGCATGGAGCTAGAAAGCATCGCAATGACTGTTAAATATTCTCATTTGTGGGCCAACCAGTCACCCGGCTCTTCCTGGGGTTGAGCGGTTTCAGTGCTAAAGCCAGGCCAGCGCCGGGCAAACTGGGCCCGCGGGTCACCCTGGATGACGCCCACCTGCCGGGGCTTCTGGAAACCGGGGGAGCCTCTGGCCCCTCCTGCCATCCCTCAGGCTGCTGAGGGCACTCAATCCGCTGCCCCCGTCTGAGCCCCCTCCCTCCCAGGGACCCTCGAGGACCAAGGCCTCTGCAAAACCAGAGCTTCCCGAGTGCCGGCTGGGGTGCTGGGGGACCTTTGCAGGTGGGATCGTCCCTCAGCAGGAACGCCTACCCAGAAACATTCAAATCCACAGCGGTGGGTGCTGCTTACTGACATTTTGGGGCACGCGCCACTGGCCTCTGCACAACCAGTGAGTGGTTTGGTTTTTTGTTTGTTTGTTCTTTTCCCTGGTGGTGCACTATTTGCAATTTGATAGCGAAACAGAAAAGGTTGTGGGCAGAAGCTTCTAGAAAAGAGGGTGCTTTCTGCCTTCGTGTCCTCCCATCCCCCATTAGGTCCTGTTGGTTGTGCTGTAAGGGAAACCGTTCGTTTCGCATTCTCTTCGGGGTTCTTAAAGAAGCCCCCCTAACCACAGCCCCAGTAACAACTGGCTGGGCCTCCATCCGCTGACCAGGGAGCCCGCCTCTCGGGACCGGGAGACAACCGGTTTTGAGGGCAGATGGAGTCGGCAAGGGACAGGAAATGAGTGTGGGTTCCCTGCTGGAAAGCTTCCTTCGCAGGCGAATAGAGCTACATTCCCCCACTTTCAACGATCTCTTTCCCTTGCTTTCTCTTTCTGTCAATACGCTATTATCTTCAGTGACTCCTGCCCTCCCAAGAAAAATGAGGCAGGAAATAGACAATATAATGGGAAATATGGCAAATGCACATTTCCTGTCAACAATATGCCTTACTAATAGATCGTCAGATGAGTATTTTATTAGAACAACGATTGTGACAGCTACAATATTTCCAGAGACACACTAGGGCGGGCCCGAGTCAAAGGAACGTGGAGGGGCTTTGCCAAGAAACAGCGTGGGCTGGGGGCTTCGCTGTGTATCTGGGAGCCAGAAACCTACCCCATTCAGTCTTAGATCTGGCTCTGATCGCTGTGTGGCCGTGAGCGCGGACGCAGACACTCTGTCTCCTCCCTTTCTCCCTCTCCGGTCTGAGGTCGATGACCCTCCTGAGGCCTGACGTTGGGGGGGTGGGGGCGCTCAGGCAGGTGACCCTGGAGATGCTGAGGGGTCCAGAGGCAGCCGGGAGGGGTTGTCTCCTGCAGCCCGGCTGTTCTTTCTGGCTCTGACTGCTGGTCGCAGGGTGGCTGAGCTCCGCCTCAACCAGACAGGTCCCCTGCCACGGTCCCGCTGAGCCGGGGCTCCACGCCCAGAGCCATCTCAGCCTGCCCGCAGCCCACGCAGAGGGATCCCAGCCAGGAGCACAGATGTCTTCCAGTGTGGTGGGAGGGGGACATAAAGGGCAAAGACTCTACGAAAATGCCTCTGTTTGTGTGTGCTTCCTTTTCCATCCTTGGAGCACCCCGAGTGCCTAAGAAAAGCAGCTGGCCTTGTCCCCGTCTGATGAAGGAGACCGCAGAGGCACGATGTTGAGAGACCCACTCAGTCACAGAGCTCAATTTCGGGAACTGGGCCCTTGTGGAAGTACTTACCGCGGTTCAAAATATCACTCGTGTGGTTTCTCATGAATGCCCCACCCCCGTCACCCCTCGCGGGACCGTGCATTCCGTGAGGACAGGAGCCGGCTGTGTTTGTCACTTTTCCCAGCGCCGATGGCAGCACCTGGCACCTACTAAGTGCTCAATAAACATTTATTGAATGAATGAATGAATGAACGAACAAACGAACGAATGAACGAATCTATGAATCATCTAATTGAGCAACTACCCTGCTGTGGTTGTAGCTGAGAGCAGAGAGTCTCCTTATCATCTCACTCACAGAAGGGACAGAAATCTACCATGGGTCCCCAACCTTAACACTCGGTGCCATTTCCTTCCACCTCCCCAGAGGCGGAGCAGGCCTCTTTCTCCAGCTCGGGGGAGGATCATATACCCAGAAGTCCGTGATCTCTGTGTTTTCTTGCCTCTGGAATTAATGAGCTGGAAGGTCCTTTTCCCAGGGAGAGGTGGAAGATGGTGGGACAGAGCAGGGGCTCCCTTTCTGCAGGATTTCGAAGAATGGGCAAAGGAAAACAACCGTGCCCAGGATTCAGAACCGCGAATTGAAATGAAGACTTCGTCTCATGAGTCCAGAGCCAAGAGGAGAGCAAAGGGCAGAGAACTATTCGAGTCCGTGGGGATCTTAATTTTCCTAATAGCAAATTTATTTAAAAGGCTTCATCATAAAGTGAGGATTGCCTATGCATGTTCAATTTCAAACTTCATCAGATTCTGAGGCGATAAAGCCGTCTCCATCAGGTTAGCAGAAATATAAAAATGAAAGAGGGAAGGGGAGGGGGGAGACGGTTTGAGGGTTTAAAAAAAAAGGCAGAAGTTTAATCTCCAGAGTGGTGTCTATAAATAGACCCCCAAAATCAGTGAGAAATAAAAATCGATAGTTAAGCAAAAACAAGAGTAAGTTCCTCAAGAACAAAAAGGTTGTGTGCCGCAATCAACTACTCAATTTATGGAACCATTTCCACGAGTAAATGGAATGACGAGAATTGAGTTCCTGCCAAGGGCTCCTTGCCCCTTACTGGCCACTCGTAAGGCAGCCCCTGTCCCATGCCCCCCCCCACCCACCCCCGTCTGCATCCTTCTCAGACATGGGGAGCCAAAGCCCTTAGGGCTGGTTTCAAAGAAAGCCAATCCAATTTCTTCAACTAGTTAACGAGGTCCTACGACATCCAAAGACGGACTAGGCGTTTAGGGCCCCCAAAAGTGAGCTTAAAAAAAAAAAGATAGTATATGTCCTTTAGGGGTTTACACTGATAAAAAAAATGGACACAAGTTCCCCCAAAACTGTAAATCATGACAGGAGAATCTCCCCATGAGAGATATACAAAGCTCTGTGCTTTCTTTTGAGGCGAAAGCAGTGTAATCTTAATCATGAAGGCGATACACCTCCAAAGCCAGACAAACAGAGACCATAAAGAAGAAATTTTCAAATGATCTGTAAACTACCAACTAGAAATAACCACTGTGCACCTTTTAGCCTAGTTCCTTCCGGGCTTTGTGCCTATGTAAAAATATTTATGTTTTTTAAGTTGCCCGCGTTGTTCAGATATTACGCCCCAAGCCGGTTCCCATGCCGTTGGACGCTCTCTGCAAACGCAGTTGGTATGTGGTTGCGTGTTTCATCGCGGGAACGTGCTGTGATATATTGAGCCATGACACTGTTAACGAACACGATTCGAGATTCCAGACTGTTTCCGTTCAGGGAACACGCGAGTAACACTGCAGCACATCTTCTTACGCAGGAGTCTCTGACGGCATTTCCGATGTTTTCCATAAAATAGACTCTTACAAGTGGACTTACCGGGTTTGCCGAGAGAATTCTAAAATCTCCTGATGCATGTGCCGAACTGGATTCCTGAGTGATTGTATCACTTTAGACTGTACAGGCAAGAGACGGTCTGCTTGCTGCCCACTGGCCGAGTTTGGGTGCCATCGCGATCTTAGAATCCTGTACCGTGGAAGTTTTAAAGTAGAAGGGGTTCTTCCCGATTGGTTTGATCAGGAGTTTTCCTGGAGAAAGTAGGGTTCGAAGTAGGAGGGTACTGTGGTGGAGACGCGTAGTGTGGAAATGGCGATGTGGCCGGGAGACCCTCTGAGCAAAGGGTCAAGGGCGGCAATGATGTTCACGTGCAGAGAATGATGGGTGTCCTGTGGGGTGTATGACAAAGGGGTACGAGATGGACAGGACAAACAAGAAGGGCCTTTAAAAAGGGCCGTGGTGGGGCGCCTGGGTGGCTCAGTTGAGCACCCAACTCTTGATTTCGGCTCAGGTCACGATCCCAGGATCGTGGGATCAAGCCCCTCGTCAGGCTCCACATTAAGCATAGAGCCTGCTTGGGATGCTCTCTCCCTCCCTCTCTCTCTCTCTCTCCTGCCCCTCTACCCGACTCGTGTGTTCTCTCTCTCTCTCTTAGATTAAAAAAAAAAAATTTTTTTTAATATTCTTTAAAAAAAAACCGGCCGTTGTAAGTGGGCAACTCTTTGTGGCTCACTCACAAATAATGGGGAGGCACGGAAGCTTGTCAGGGGCCAGCTGTGAGTGGTGCTTCATCCAGGAAGCTTCGTCCGGCCCGATGCGCTGGAAGGACCGGAGCGGAGGGGAGCCGACTGCATGGAGATCGGTCCTGAGCAGCTGCGTGGTCCAGGGAGGAGGCGATGACAACCGCGTCTTTGGGGACGGATAGAGACCAGGAGCATTAGTGTTCATGCGTGCGGACGTAGTGGTAGGTCGATGTGTGTGTGTGTTCTCTCTGTCACAGAGCTGTTAGCTCCCCAGGGTCAGGGACTGGGTCTCGCTCTGTTTTATAGAGTTCCTAGCACCGTGCACACAGGATGCGTTCGATACACCCTCACCGAATCGAACATGATGGCTCCATCTGGTTTCAATCACTCAAGAAACACACAAGAACCACCAGATGAGCAGACATGTACCTGGACCTCCGAGGACACAGACACGGCCTCTGCCCCCAAGGAGCCTCCGGGGTGGCACGTTGAGGCCGGCAAATCTGCTTCTGGTTCCTTCCACCGTGGGCTCCACAGGCACAGGCAAGAGCAGAGAATTGGGGGAGTGATTTGGCTGGCCGGCCCCTTGTAATGGTGACTGCGGTCATCAACCATCAATACATTCTTTCTCTGGGTAAAAGCCATGGTCAGAGAGAGGCTATGACTCATGTGGAGGCTTTAGAGGAGAGGGGTGTTCGATATCTGTCGGCCAAAGGGGGCCACCAACTGTCCTAAACGCAGGCGACATGCGAAGGGCCCTGAATTGTGGGGGTGATGGCAGAAAATGGAGGGCGGCTGGCACAGAGGAGCAGGAGAAGGTGGGGGGAGGGCTCAAGCTACAAAGAAGCCAAGGAAAGAAGGGCAAGCAGTTCTTCGGTGGAGTCAGGTGCAGGGTGGATGTGGGGAGAATGTGCTGGAGATGCAGAGACTGGACTGGAGAGAGGATAGCAGGTACATGAGGCATGAACCTGCACGGGGCAATACCGACGTCAACCTGGGGCTGAGGTCAGAGGTTCCTAGGGAAGCCAAGGGGACCCCACGCACATCCCTCACTTGAATTGCTGGAGAAAATCACCGACCTTTGACCCCATGCTGCCAGCTGGGCCCTGCCCACGGAGGAGTCACGCGTACTGCAGCTGTGATCCCCCTGCCTGGGCCGCACGTCTTCCAGAGGCTCTTGAGAGCTTAACACGAAAGCAGAGAGGTGGGAGCTCCTTCCTCCCCTGCTCTGGCTGGGTCCAAAGCAGTGACCTATTTCTGAATCCACACCACTGGACCCTTTTCAAATCGCATCGTGGTCTCCCGTCGACACCACCTGTCTAGTCGACAAGTTGATCGTGTGCGTTATCTCCGTGAGGCCAGCATTGCTGGATCATTTCCCAGATTAGGAGACCAGGGCTCGGAGCGGAAGCAACTCGCCCACAGTCCCCCGAGGAGTAGGACAGGACCCGCACCCAGGACCTCGGACCCCAGGCCCCCTGCTCTCTCCTTGCATCGCCCAGCCTGCTGGAACCCAGGCGAGACCTGGTGTCTGAAGGCGAAAGCTGCCTCAGCTCCAGTCTTCCCACGAGGGGACCTTGTGAGAGGTCGGAGGAGCAGCCCTGCTCCCCGGGGGACCGGACTGGGACGGTGGGGGGTGGTGGCAAGAAGTCTTTGAAGAGAGAAAGGAAAACACGCTGAAGCCACGTTGTGAAGCTGATGGAAAACGAAGAACACGTCATCGACATGTGATCGAATTGACTTGGCGTCTCCAAATCCGAACACAGCAGCTCCCTCGGTCTTCCCTCCGGCCGGGGGGAGGGGGGGCCCCCCCGAGCATCTTCCTCGCTCCTTCCTGCCCCACCCGCACCTAATCCACCCTGGCCGTGACTCGTCCCTCCCCGTGAACGCCTGCCTGTGTGCTTCCCTCACCCCACCCGGGTGCATATCCTCCTCATCTTCCCAGTCGCTACCACGAGCTCCCAGGCCAGGGGGCCTCTAATTCTAATGGGGGCCAGAATCACATAGCTCCCACAAAAGTTCAGACCCCTTTATGTCCGCTAACTTGACGGTAAATCAGGTATATATACCTCATATATATATAATATATATTATATATTTTTATATATTTATATATATTATGTTTTATATATTTTACATTTATATAGATATATTTTATATTTATATTTATATATTTTATATACATTTTATACATATATTTATATATATTTCTATGTTAGAAATACATATACATATATATACAAATATGTGTATATATACACATATATAAATACATGTATAAAATATATATTATATATAAATATAAAATGTATATTTATATAAATGTAATATATATATTTATATAAATGTAAAATATATTTATATAAATGTAAAATACATATATTTATATAAATGTAAAATACATATATTTATATAAATGTAAAATATATATTTATATAAATGTGAAAGATATATATTTATATAAATGTGAAAGATATATATTTATATAAATGTAAAATGTATATTTTATACAAATATAAAAATATATATTACATATAAATATAAATATATTTATATAAATATAAATATATAAATATATAATATAAATAGATATAAATAGATATAAATATAAATGTGAAATATATATTTATATAAATATAAGTATATAAATATAAATATAAAAGATATTGCTATAAATATAAAATATATTTATATAAATATATATTTAATTTCTATTAATAAATTAATATTTATTAGATTATAAATATAATAATATTTATTTTTAATGTTGACCTCCCCTAGGCTTGAAGGAGAGAGGAGTAAGGGCCTCGGACACCCACAGGGAGTGGTTCTATGCAGGAAACTTCTGGAGAGCGGCTTCGGTCTCTAGTGGGGTGGGAAGGGAGGGTGTGCAACCAGCAAGCAGGGAGCTAAACTCCTTCCCCCCCTCTTCTCCCATGTCACCTTTGGGCAGTGCGTCCAATTGACTCAGGTTGACCAGAAGCCAGAGGGCTAGGGAGCCCATGGATGTGGGCCAAACATACCAGCGCCCCGGGGCACAGAAGAGAGCACGGGGGTGGGGCGATGGTTGGGGGGGGGGGGGACCTGGAGAACCAGCTGGAAGGTGCAGCACAATCCCACAGCCAGCGAGTGGCAGACAGAACCGGATTGGGACCCATATCCTTCATCACTGCCCTGCTCTGTCCTGGTGACTCCAGGAGAACTCAGTGCCTGGGATTCCGTAGGGTCTCCATGCCCATTTGTCATCTGATTGAATGAATGAATGAATGAATGAATTGCTAAGTGGAATGCATATGGGTATTGGAATCAGACCAGAGGATGAAGATTCACCACTTAGGACTGTGTGACCTCACGTCTCTGTGCCTCAGTTTCCTCGTCTGTGATTTACGGGTAATCATGCCACCTGCCTTACAGCCCTGATGTGAGATGCACGAAAGGTAGGGCATACAAAATACCAGGCACGAAGCACCAACAAATGCTGACAATCGTTATTATTGGTGATATAACACATAATTGAATGTGGGTATTGTGTTTGGGTGATCTAGACTTAGCCTGGCCGTTTGGCCTACTCATCTGATATTTGACAGAGGGGAGGTGGGGAGAGAGGTGGAGAGGGGCAGGGAGAAGGCTTCTCCCCATTGTCAAGGGCTGGCCGACCGCCGTGTTTTGTTCTCTGTATGAAGAGCCCCCCCAACTTCATTAGTCATAAGCACAGCATCAAGCAATAAGTTAATTTCTAACTGTGGCACTTGATAAATTTTCCATTTACCTCATTAGTTTTTACAGCCTGCAATATTGGTGAGAACACTTCCAATTAACCATATGGGAAGCTTCAGTATGGAATCACAACAATTTTTTTAAATGTGTTATTTAACCAAATAAGAATCACAGCCCCCAGAAATAAAGATGCTTGGTACCCGCACTGGAGTCCCAGGGAAGAGGTGTTTCCAGAAGGCCTGTCAGTCGGGGAGTTGAGGGGCTCACCTGGAGGGGAGAGGTCTGAGCCGGCTGCTCCCCCCCTGCCCCATTGCCTAAGGGCCTTTGGGAAGGAACCAGCGAGGGAGCCCAGAAGCCGGGCATTGAGGCCAGATCGCGAAACTGGGTAGCGGGGGACACCATTGCAAAACCTAACCTATAGCTGTAGATTTCCCTCCTTGGTTCAGTTAGTGAGCGGATCTCAACTCCTCATCTGACTTATTGATCACGGCAGTCTGTGCTACGGGAAGCGCCCTCCTCCTTTCATAGCTGGGGACACCAAGACCCAAAGGGATTCCAGGACTGCCAAGATCACGCAGAAGTACACGGTCGAGCCTGGGCTCGGTCCAAACCTAGGACAGGTGCAGGCTGGGTGACCTGCCTCACTCCTCCTGCTTTCCCAGGGGTCATGACTCTACTGCCTGCAAATTCTCTGGTATCAGCGCCCCAGGGCCCAGACGGAGTTTGTGGCAAAGGCTGGGCCATTGGGCAGCTCAGTCCCCTGGTGCCATGCGCGAGTGGTCCGAGCTGTGGGCGCAGGACCCAGGAGTCTTCGTGCTGGACTGAGAAGGAGACGTCTGGAATCGCGTCCTTGGGCTAAACTGGAGATATCAGCCTGGAGGCCACGGCAGCTCATTCTTGACCATGAACGAGATTGCAGTCATATTTGACGTCCCTGAGGACAACCGCACCCCTGCCTGTTCTGGTTTTACCAGATGAGCCAGTTAAGTCCCCCTCCCCGTCGCACAGGCCACCTTGAGCAGGATCTCTCTCTGCCGCCCGCAGCCAGCTAAGAGAGGACCTGGTCTCAGTTTCCTCGCCTCTGAACGGACCTGGGCGGACTAAATCTTGTTTTCAAATCATGCTCCGCGGGGTACCGGGAAGTAGTCGGGGCCGTGGTACAGGATGAAGAAGGGGCCCTTGGGGCTCCCAACCCCACTTTGGGTTCGCCAGCAAACTTGCGTGCGATGGTGAGTCTCGACAAAGCGGTGACGAGCAGTGAAAGCCACTGGTCCTGGGGGACCCATGCAGCCGATACCCCGGGAAAAACCTGGGGCTTAGCCTCAGGACACCCTCTATCAGTGGTTGGGGGCCACCACACTCTCTCCCCCTGCCTTTTGAGCTCTGCCCTGAGCTACTCAGAGCAAGTTTTCTTTTCAAGCACGTGGGGCGGGTGGCCCTGCCCACTCAAGACCAGAGTTCCGCTGTGACTGGCTCCCAGTCTCACTTTCCTTCCTCTGCCCAAGCTGCGGTCGCCTTCCCCGGCAAGCGAACAACAGATTCGGCTTTCTGACCTCTGTCGTGGTCTTCCGCGGGTGGAGCGGCCGGCGCGACTCCAAGCTGAAAGGCAAGGCTTCTGGCTCCGATTCAGCTGCAACGCGGAGGGTGCTTCAGCCGCAAGGACTGGATCTGCTCAAATCGGACCTCCCGTATCCCCAGTCCGAGAAATCCAGTAGGAGGTGAGGTGCAGACTGGTCCATGACGCAGAAGGCACAGAGCCTTTCCATCTTTCTGGCCTCACATCCTCGACGTGGTGATAGGGTCACTGCTGTCTGATCTGGGACCCGTTCCCTGGTCTGCTTGCATTTCAGGGAACTGTAATTCCCAGGATGCTGGGGCAGTGTGGCCAACGGAGGACCCTGACAGAGGAGGATTGGAGGGCAGGTGGAGGGGTGAAGTCCGGGCATTTCTCTTCCAACACATCCCTGGCAGTGACTGAATCTCTGTTGTGTTCAAGCCCCGCCCCAGATAACTCCTCCCTATCCCCCAGCTCCTTCCAGGACACTTTTGCCATAATTCTAGGTCCCGAGTCCAACTCCTGGGCTCTCATAACACCCCTTTCTCCTCTCTCCTTCCAGTCCTAGGAGTATCCTGCAATTGCTCACCTCTGGGGTAGGGATGGGGCAGGGGGTGGGGGAGCGCCTCATCACTGCCTTTGGCCTGTCAGCTGTTCCATCACCTATATGAGCAATTCCTGCATTAATTTCCCCGGTTTTAAACACATAGAGCAGCTCATGTTCCCTGGCTACACCCCAGATAATACAACGGTCATCCTCAAGCTTTGCTTTCGTGATTACAAAGCAGCTGCTGCAGCTCCAGCCATCACATCCTTACCACAGCCACAGCAAAAGAAGAAAGATAATTTCTCCTGTTTGCTTCTTCTTTGCCAGGCAGGTAAACCATTCCCACAACTGGACAGAACTGAGTCAATGCCCATACTCTCGCTGGAAGCGTGGTTGGGAAACTCACTAATCTGGCATTTTTAACCCCTATAATGTGAGATGGGCTCTTCAAGCAAGAGACAGGGAGCTGGGCAATGGCTGCTGAGTGAGCAACCAACCATGTCTGCCACACTTACCTGGAGTGTGACTGTGGTCAAATCACTTCCTCTCTCTGGACCTCCATTTCCTCATCTGGAAAATGGGGGAGTTCGGTGAGATCAGTCGTCTCCGTATTCTTCAAAGCCCTTGTGTTTCAAGGAGGTGCCCTAGGGCCACTGTGGGGGACAGAGAATTGGGGTCTGAGCAGGTGGGACCCCAACCCCGCTTCAACAACAAAAAAACAACAGCCTCGATTGATTCTTTGTGAAAATGAAAAAAAAAAAAAATCTACTGGGTTCGCTGATTTCGAATGTCCCTTGCAGCTCTCTCAAGGACCAGGATTCAAAGTTGTAGATCAATTTATAAAAACGAGAAAATAACCAGAATGATGTTCTTGCTAAGGATGATCCATTAGCTTTGGGGGTCATTCATCATAAACTTGGGAGGTTGATTAAGCTCCTTGGCCTTTTGCCAACTATTAACCAGTCTGCACAAAACTGCAGACTTTGCCACGGAGCCGAAGACATCCTCCCTGAAATATTCTTATTTTTATGTAAAAAAACTTTTTTTTTTTTACATTTATTTATTTTTGAGACACAGAGCACAAGTGGGGGAGGGGCAGAGAGAGAGGGAGGGAGACACAGAATCCGAAGCAGCCTCCAGGCTCCGCGAGCCATCAGCACAGAGCCCGACGCGGGGCTCGAACCCCCGAACTGTGAGATCATGACCTGAGCTGAAGTGGGACGCTCAACCGACTGAGCCACCCAGGTTCCCCGCCCCTGAGATATTCCTGACTCCCTCTGTTCTCTTCCATTATGAGGAGGCAAACCCCTTCCATATATACAATTATTTTAAACTATTTATCTTGCACAGAGGAATTGATCTTTTCAGGTCCTTCTCACCAGCCTCGACACTGACGAATCGCCTCGGAGATGGTCTCAGAAAGGAAGACGTGCCCCAAATAGATGGCTCTTCTCATCTTAATTTTCCCCTGGAGGGCCTTCTCCACCTGGAACCTTCCTCCTTGCCCCTTGTGGATTTAACTCCGTGCGCGCCAGGCCAGCGACAGCACTTAACGTTGCTTCTGTTGCCAGAGGCCTCTTGCAGATCAGAGGTTCAAAGGTACAGGCAGGGAAGACAGTGAAACCCTCAAAAACCTCCCTGCTCGTCTCAAGGCTTCATCCTCCACTGAGAACGACCAGCACCATCCGACAGCTATCTTCAAGGACTAGTTATTGAACTATTACTCTGTAACCTGCATGATCAGAAAACAATTCTTACCCCCTAAGTCTGTGCACCCTTTCACATTCTCTCTCTTACGTAGGTCTGTGGGCTCCCTGAGACTGTTCTAGTCCATTAGCACCCACTTTACAGATGAAGAAACTGAGGCCCAAAGAGGCTAAATGGTTAAATGTCTCCCCCGAGGTCACACAGGTAACAAGTGGCAAGGTCAACACTTGAATTCAACGCTGAGTCAAATGGCTACACCAGGACAGACCCTAACACAGGGTCTGACACACAGGAGATGCTCAGTATATCCCGCCCTCTCTTCCTCCTCTCTTCTCCTCTCCCCATGGCTCCGGGTTGCCTCTGTGGATTCAACAGAGATGAAACAGGCAGGGCGGGGGCGGGGGGTGGGGGCAGCCGTCTTGCCGATCTCCCAGAATTTGCTGGCCTGAGCTGCACGCCAGCTTTTTGTGTGAAACAGAAATACAGTCTGTCTTAGTCCGCTCAGGCTGCTATAACAAAGTACCATAGACTGGGTGGCTTATGAACAACAGACATCTATTTCACTCTGTTCTGGAGGCTGGAAGTCCAAGATCAAGGTGCCAACGTGCTCAGGTTCAGGGAGAAGCCCTCAAGGGCGCAGACTGCGGACCTCTCGTCGTGTCCTCCCACGGCGGGAAGCCAAAAACCAGTGAAAATAAGCTCTGTTCGTTGGAGGGCGCTAATCCCACTCATGAGCCTTCCACCGTCACCATCCGATCACCTCCCAAAGGCCCCACCTCCTAACACCATCACATGGGTGGGGAGGGGTGGTTCTTGTTCAATGCATGAATTTGGGGCAACACAACATTTAGCCCATAACACAGTCTCGTCGTGAAATATTCAAACAACACAGATAAAATAATCCAAAGAATCACAATAACACGAATAAGGCAGCTCAAGTCCCCTCGAGGAACTCGCCTCTGATTCCAGGCTCCTCCCCAAAATAACCACTGGCATTTGCGTAGGGTGGATCCTTCCAGATCTGCTTCTGTGCCTTTATGAATCTATGCATATAAAAATATCGTGTAAAGAAATATGGAGTTGAGGTTTTTTAATCTGCTGGGATTTTATTATTTAAGTGGTATCATCCCATACACATCCCTCTGCAATTTGGTTTACAGAATGTTCCCAATCAGTATGTACATATTGGCCTCATTTGTCTTCTTCCTGTAGCTGGTAGTCGTATAGTTAGTATGGATGTGCTGTGGTTTGTATAACTAGTCCCTTATTGATGGACATAAGGGGTTTTTCCAGCATCTCGCTATTAATAACAGGGCCGCAACGGGCATCCTTGTCGCGGCTCCTTGCACATGAATGAGTATTTCTCTGGAGGAAAAAAGCGAGTATCACGGTAGGAAAAAATAAACCATAAACTAGGTGAAAAGAGAAGCCGATTGGGAGCGAGCATTTGCAACATATACGACACGGTATTAGCCCATTATGTGAAGGAGAGCTTCCATTTAATAATGAAAAGACAAACGACCCAATAGAAAAGTGGGCGGAAAGTGCAAACATTCATAAAAGGCAATTCACAAAAGAAACACAAGTGACCAATATTGCGTAAGGAAAGTGACTATACCTCACTAGTAGTCAGGAGACGTGCAAATTAAAGCAAGAATGAGGTATCTTCCTTAACCCACCAGATGGGCCCAAGTCGGGTTGCTGTTTTTTAGAGACAGAGCATGAGCAGGGGAGAGGGGGGAGGGGGAGGGAGAGGGAGAGAGAGAGTCTTAATTAAGCAGGCTCCGCCCTCCGCGTGGAGCCCAACGCGGGACTTGATCCCACAACCCTCGGATCATGACCGGAACTGGGATCAAGAGTCAGACGCTCAGCCAGCTGAGCCGCCCAGGCGCCTCGAGATTGGCATGTTTAGCTGAGAAACTCCGGTCCTTGGCATGAGTTTGGGGAGATGGGTCCGTCACACTGTCAGAGTGCAAAATTGGTGCTGCCCTTTCAGGGAGCGGTTGCAAAGCATCTTTTGCACTTTCGAATGCGCCGACCCCTCAGCCCAGCAATGCCACTTCCTGAGTGCCGGGTGCTGGTTTGTCCTGGTCACGCGAAAGCCTGCCGTCCAGGTCAACGGTGGGGCCACAGGGGCCTGGGACGGAGTTGGCAGGAGCTGCACGCTGGGTGGAACGGGCCAGGGGGATCATGATTCGAGGGCTCCCGTACCATCCCGGGCCACAGAGAGCCGAGCGGCGTTTTGCTACCCCGTGCTGGGTCCCAGGTCCTTGGCCAACTGCGCGTGGCTCCCCGTGGGGGCAGTGGTATGATGGGTGGATGGATGGATGGACGGATGGAAGAGAGGCATTTCCCAGGGTGGTTCTGAAGACCACACACACGATGAGCATTCTTGCGTGTGTTGCTTTCCCGGACACGCTGCAGTCCCACAAGGATGATGGGACTGAGTCCAGAGCCTCCCCCGAGTCCGAGCAGGGACCCCCACTCCTCCCACACATCTGCGACCCTCTCATGTCCCTGGGCAGTTCCCTCAGATGAAATGCACCCCTGTGGCAGGCATGCCATCGCACCCACCGCGTGTACGGATGGCTTTGACCTAAGGCCCCACCTGGCTCGCCGAGGCTCCGCGCCTTACCGAGGACTTGGACCCACAAGACACGGGCTTCAGCTGGCTTTGCCACCAGGTCTCCTCCCTCGGCCTTCAGATCCTCCCCTGGCCAAATCGCCGGAGGACGGCAGCCCAGCCCGGGGCCCGTGCAACAGAGTCTCACAAACCCAACCTTGGAAAAGCCATTTAGGGGCTTGGTTTATGAACTTGAAATAATTCAGCGGCAGTGACTCTGGGAGCAGAGGTAAGAGACAGACGGCCTCGCTATTTGTAAATGCCACAGGCCTTTCCAGTAGGACGGGCAAAGATAAAAGCCAGCTTCGGCCATAAAGTCCATTTATTGGAGTGGAATGACAACCCATAAAGTCGAACATGAATAAACAGCCCGAAGCTTCGCAGGCTAGAGCTCTGCAGCGACGACGACCTCGGGGTGCAGAATGGAAAGACGTGGGACGCAAGGAAAGTTCTTTCCTGGGTCCCCAGGACTAGCCCGGGGACTTCCCCATCATGCCCAGCCTGCTCCTTCCAATGTTTCCACGGCCCCCTCCCCGCCTACACACTCCCTTCCTCAGCCTTGACCGGGAAGCCGGAAATCCGGGCTTCGGATGTATCCTCACTGCCAATATTAGGTTCTCGGTGAAAATAGAGTGATCCGAAATGCCCCGGCAAATACTTCCTATTTTTAATAACACGGTATCAATTTGCAAACGGAGTAATGATCTCTGTTACTTTTCAGGAAATTATGTTTAATATACTTTACTAGAGCCGGGGAAGAACAATTTAATTGAAAGAGCTGCTTTGAACCATATTTAACCTCAGATGTACTAAATGGAGTGTCTCAGAGATAACTTATGGTTTTTAATTTAACGTAAACTATTCAGTGCACGAGCGCTGTGTTTTTGCCACTCTAATAATGACCGGTTGGGGTGTACAAACTAGTGTTCCCGTCCTCTCTTTCCTCCCACAGACACTCTGGTGGATGTGAAACCGGGAGGTTTCCCCGCGTAGAATCCGAAATAAAGGGCCCACAGGCCAGGCAGCCTGCGCTGGCTGGGGACAGCGGCGCCCCCACTGCGACACCCCTCACAGCTGCAGAGAATCCCCTGGTTTTTGACAAGTGCCCACGTTTCACTGCCCAGGCTGATCTGGGGCCTGGCTGGCTCCCTCGCCGCTCTGATTAATGGATTCCAGCCATCGTACCAGCACGTTAAATGAAGTTTCGTGCTCGCCAAGATTAATTGCCAAACGAAAAATATTGAAACTTTATTATTCACATAATTCATCTGAGGGGATGATCCCAGGAAAATGTAGTATGCAGTTGAAGTTCATCATTTGACAGTAATCGAAAGGAAGGAAGATAGAAGCACGTGGTGACATGTCACGGCCCTCGTGTCTATGTTGCTGGGGCCACTGGGGAGCCACGTGAACTGGCTCCAGTGTGTTTAAGGAAGCTGCTTGTGGGGCGCCTGGGTGGCTCCGTCGGTTAAGCATCCGACTTCGGCTCAGGTCGTGATCTCCCAGTTCGTGGGTTCGAGCCCCGCGTCGGGCTCTCTGTTGTCAGCACGCGGCCTGCTTTAAATCCCGTCCCCCTCTCTCTCTGCCCCTAGAGCTGGCTCTTGCCCTCAAAAATAAATAAAGGTTAAAAAAATTGAAAGAAAGAAAAGAGGGAGAAAGAAAGAAATCTGCCTATTCAGACCATCACATGGTCGGTCAACGCTTGCTTCTTGGGTCCTTCCTTTTCCCAGCACGGGCTCTGGTGGCCAGCCTGCTGCCCTGTTTCATTTTATTCGTGTCGTTTCTCTCGTGCATCTGTGTCTGCTTGTCAGAGTGGGTCTCTGTGGTCATCTGGCCAACTGGGCATCTATTGGGCAAGATGGCTCTGTGCTTGGGGGGGGGGGGACTCCTTGGAGAGACGCTGTGAGCAGGTGTCAGCCAGTGGGGCTGCGTCCTTCTGGCCACAGTGGTTTGTTTGGAAAGGACGCATGACCTCATCGGGGCCGAGGCCGGGCCTTGAATCTTTTCCCTGGAAGCTGGGCCGGAGGCCGAGCCTCTTCCTCTCCGTGGTGAAAGTTGAGCTCGCGGGAGGCTAGAACTGTGAGCACAAGAGGGACACAACCCAGCAGTGGGGGACCTGAGATATGGGAACGGGCCGAGCCCTGGCGACTAGTTCTGCTTCTGGACGGTGGGCTTTGTAGTTTCGTGAGCCACATGGTCTGTTTTCGCTCGAGCCAGATTGAGTGAAGTCTTCTCTCAGGGACCTTGAGTCCTGAGCCAAATGACAACAGAGCAAAACAATGCCCTCAGTCAGAGGGCATTCATTCCAGTGGCTTCATGACAAGGTACGGGTTAGCAACTGTCCCCTACACACCCCACACTGCCCTGTTAGTGCCTGTGTCCGTTCCCAGACCTCCCTTCAGTAACGTAGGCTGCCTTGGGGCGCCTGGGTGGCTGCGTCGGTTGGGTGTCCGACTTCGGCTCAGGTCACGATCTCACGGGTGGGTTTGTGAGTTCAAGCCTGGCATCCGGGCTCCGTGCTGTCAGTGCAGAGCCTCTGTCCGCGCTCTCTCTCTCTGTCTCTCTTCTGCTCACACTCTCTCTCTCTCTCTCAAAAATAAATAAAACATTGAAAGATAATAGTGATCATTTATGCTACCTGATGGCCTATCAAAAAAGTCGTTTTCCGCTTAAATTAGGCGGGTACCAGCTTCTGTTGTTGCAACGAGAGGTGCCTGACGTGACACAGAGGTGGTCAAGGGGGGACAGTCCCCTGGCTCCAGGCCTCTTTCGTCCCAGCCTGCAGGTGCCCCGGGGCCTCCGTCACCTGGCCCATCGCAGACCAGCGTCTGCATGCGTCGCCGTGGACAGAGCTCAAAGCCAGCCAGCTGAGTGAAAAAAAAAATCACGTTGCAGGATGATGTCATTGAGGAGCGTATCAAAACCACGCATGACACTGTAAATTGTTTACAGATGCACACGTGTAGTAAAGTCACTACAACCGAATGGGCAAGATGCACACCAAATTCATGTGGGGGGGAAAGGTCGGAGTCGGGGGTGGGGGGGTGGGCGGGATGCTGGGAAGATGCTTCTCTGCATTTTTGGTCTAATAAATCATCAAATCAAATGAGAGCCCTCCTAGTATTCAGGTGCAGGGAGTGGTTGGCTGAGATACAGGCTGGGCCCCGGGGCGGGGGGGGGGGGGGCACCTGGTGGGATGCAGAGAGGGACCCTGGCCCCCGGCAGCTCACAGCGGAAGGACTGACGGTCAGGACAGGGTGAACCAGGAGGCAGAGAGCGTGTGCGTGTCACCCAGGACAGAGAAACTGGGGGAGCTGGGAGAAGAGATGACCGCTCGTCACCGGAAGGCGGACATGGCAAGGGACAGGAGCTAGGACGAGACTCTAGGACAGCATGGTGGTGGTCACCATGGACCAAGGACATCCCGTGTCTGGACATGCAGATCAGTTTGCAGAAGGAAACACAGAGGTGCCTGGGAGGATACACATTATTCTCTTGTGTTGTAACCTTGCGCATTTTAAAAATAAAAAAAGTGAAATAAGACTTAAAGTGAATAAGACTGCAAAAAAGACCACCCATAATTTCATCATGCAGATATAACTAACCACTTTGAACATTTTTAATGAGGCTCTTCCTGTCTTGGCTACAAAAAGTAGATATTCTGGGGTGCCTGGCTGGCTCAGCTGATGGAGAGCGTGACTCTTGATCTCAGGGTTGTAGGTTCGAGCCCCCACACTGGGTGTAGAGATTACTCAAAAATGAAATCTTAAAAAATATATATATAAAGATATTCTCCTTGAGTCAGGTCGCAGCATAAACAAAGAGCGTTTTACATAAAGCTGGTGGGTTATCATTTGTGCAAGTGGTTTTTCCTTTGGAAACAGGTTTGTGTCCATGAAGGACCCAAAAGATATCAGAGCAGACCCTTGGTTGTGTTTCCTGTGGATAGGCACTGCTTTATTTTTTTTTAAATTTTTTTAATGTTTATTTTTGACACACACACACACACACACACACAGAGTGTGAGCGGGGAGGGTCAGAGAGAGAGGGAGACACAGAATCCGAAGCGGCTCCAGGCTCTGAGCTGTCGGCACAGAGCCCGATGCGGGGCTCGAACCCACGAACCGCAAGATCACGACCTGAGCCGAAGCCAAAACCTTATCCGACTGAGCCACCCAGGCACCCCAGGCACTGCTTTATGCATGCTAATTCATTCAGTCCTCACAACCCCGTGAAGTGGGTTGCTAGTGTGAATTCCCATTTTACAGGTAAGAAAACCGAGGCCCAGAGAGCTTAAATGGCCCGTCGAAGGTCACACGGCTGATGTCTGTATCTGGGTTTCTAAACTGCTAAGTCTGGCTTAGCAGAGGACTTTCCCGTGATCACCCCTAGCATCGCCTCTCAGGGAAGCTGACGTCTGCGGAAAACCCACTTCCCGGAGGCCGGTCAGCACTTGTTGGCCTGCTGTAGAGGTGAGGCTCGGAGAGGCGTGTGGGCTGGGCCAGGCCCGGACGACTTCAGACCCCAACCTTTCCCTCCGCCTGACCAAGGGGCCCTCCCCGCTGTCTGCCCAATTCAGCGGGCTCTTTACCGTCACTTGAGGAATTTCCCACGCTGAGCCCGGCAGCCGGAGAACCCTTTCTTTCTTTGCACACGTCTCCTTGGCTGCAGTCTACACAGGGGGTGGCACAGCCCCCTTCGTTCCAGCCCTCCTTCTGCCGGCGAGTTCATCTGAGCACAACTTTGTGCATCCAACCAATGACTAATAAATTTAATAATTAAAGAATAATTAATTACACCTGAAACTTCTCACTTGGGGGTACAATTAGCCTCTGGCACCTTTAGAATGAGTTGCTAGTGACTAATTGTGCCCTCAAGGAGGCATTTGTAAGTACAATTAATTGTGTGCAAAATTGAGCCCGCAAATACTTCCCAAGTATTTATGTTCCCAACATAAAAATTATTCCCACAAAAAGGGTTTGTTCAAAATCCAGGCCCTTTTATTTATTTTATTTATTTTATTTATTTTTTTTTTTTTTTGAGGGCCGTGGTGGGTTCCGCGGCAGAATCCAGATGTGCCGGGGTCTCCGTGGGAGGCCGTGCCTCCCCCTGCACGAGGGTCACCTGAGCTGCAGGCTTTGCTGCTGGGGGAACCCCCAGGCCGCCACACGGCAGCGGGCAGCATTGGCTAGTGACTCGGGCAGTTAACTATTTAGCACAAACCCATGGAAATGGCAAAGCAGGAAGGAGAAAGCAGGAAGGAGTTAAGGGACAAGCCTGCCTCCTTTGTCTCTTTCCAGCTGGTCCGTCGAAGCCCGCCCAGATTGGAGGACCGGCCACCAGTCTTCCTGGGCTTGCCGTCGCCTTCTGAAATGGGCCTCTGTGGAGCAGCCCTCGGACGTGGGGGGTGGCGTTGGGTGTTGGGTGCCACCGCCTTACTCAGAGCTCAGGTGAGGCCTCCAGAGATGCCATCCTGGTCCCTCGGGTGTTCTCCAAGGAGCAGACGAACTCAAAGACTCCCCATCATCGTTCCCAAACCTCACACCGTCCCCTACCTCTCCCCTACCTCTCGTTATACGCTGCCCCTCTGCCTCCTATGCCCTCCCATTTACACACAGATATGCATACGTGTGTACATGCACACGACATGCCCACACGCATATATAAACGCACGTTTGTACACATATGTACGTGCAAACTCACCTATACACACATGCACATATACGCAGACACACACAAACCCGTACGTGCTCTGCTCAGACACATACACTCACACATATAGGCACATATACCCCCATACATCCACATACACCCACATTCACACACACATACGCATATGAAGACGCACACGCATGTTCGGACACACTCACGCACACATATTGCCACGCGTCCTCATGTTAACCATGATATTAGACCCTGCTCTCATGCCGTGTTGGCCGCACTGCCTTTCCTGACCACCACCGCCCCCCTTCCTCCCTGAGTCGAGCTCGCTCCTCCTCTGCACGACACAGCTCTCAGGCCTTCCCTTCCTGTGACCAGCCCTGACTCCCCTCTGGCCTGGAAGCCCCTCAGGACAGGGCCGGTGACAGTCCCCGAGCCCCATCACAAAGCCCGACGTGGCATGCGTTCCGTACGTGGTTGGCACACGAATGAATGAATAACAAGATGAACAAGGAAGGTCCTTGCCCTTGTGCGAGAGTGCATCTGGAACCCCCTTTGGAACACAGCCGGGGAGGACAAAGAGGCAGGGGGCGCTGCCTGAAGTTGGCCCAAGAGTGACAGAGTGACAGGAAAGACCAGTCAGAGGGCCGCTGGTTAACTCCTCCTGTTTGGGAAGGAGGTTCGCGGGCCTGCCTCTCGTTCCCCCAGCAAAGCGGAAGGCGGTGCCTTCGCCCCTAGGGAGCACGCGTCCCAACTGGAGAGCTTCCTTCAAGCAACCAGACTCCCTTGAGCTCCCACCGCGCTGGGTGCCGAAGGGGCTACCGAGGTGACTGCCACAGAGTTCACGGTCTCAGCAGGGAGATAAAGCAGGAAGAACCACAGAAGGTGTGCGTGGAGGAGGAGCGAGCCCCAGACAGGGGGCAGGCGTGCGGGGCCGGGGGAGGGAAGGGATGACAGATGGGGCCGGGAGGAGCTGCACCGTGGATGGCCTTGAATGAGGCGTTTGCACTGGGCTTGGTAGCACTGGGGAGCCCCTGAAGACTCCGGAGGAGGAGAGCCTTCAATGCCAGCAGAGGGATGTGGACCGACCTCGATAGGAAGGGGCCAGCAGACGCGTGACCTTCTCTCTGTGTTCTCATTCCTCTTTGTCAGCCGGTGAGACACTATCAGCCCTTCCAAATTCCACTCGGATGTCACAGCTCTTCTGAGGTGGGAGAGTTACCCCTCTGGGACTATCTCTGAGCCTTTGGGTTACCGAAAGTGGCTCTCTCGTGTCTTCTCCTCCAGACACTGACGCCTTGGGAGGGAGGAACCTCATCTTCGCTTTCTATTCTCCGGGCCGGCCAGTGTTTGGTGAGACGGAGGTGGAAATTTCTGGTACCAGAGGTGGAAAAGAGAACACTCGAAGGAGGTAGCGTTCTCCTCCCTCCGCAGCACGGGAGGGACAGCCGACAAGAACAGCTTTACAAAGCCGAATGCTTCACCCTGGTCACTTTCGTAGTATTATTTCTGGAAGGCAGAGCCCCTTTGAGGGCACGAGCATTTTGTCTCTGGTCAAAGAGATTTGCATTTTGTCATTAGATTTTCCTCTTGACGATCCATCAGGAGGTTGCTCCATTGCCTTCTGGTGCTAGTGTGGGGTCCCGTAGGCAACCAGTCGTCTAGAAGCCCCTGGAAACTAACCGCAGAGCAGAACCATCCGCCAGGGTTTTTGGGGTGGTTGCAGTTTCAGGCCGCTGGGAACTTTAATGAATCCTGGGTATGGGTTCGAACGCAGAACGGGGCCCGCCTGCTTGCAAAAGCTTGACACTCTGTGACATCCTGCCATTCGCCAAACTCACAGGACACACCTGAGAGATGACAGACCCTGGGCGGGGTGCTCCAGACCCAAAGATGGGTAAGACAAAATCTAATCCCCAGAGCCCCCAGGCTCGAGGTGGGGATCCCAAAGCAGTGGCAACAGAGCTATGGTGACAGTGGAAAGCCCCAGGCCCGCAGCACCTGCCTCCGGCCAAGGGGGCGGGCAAACCTCCCAGCGGAGGTGTTCTCTGACCGAGTCCCGTCCGATGTGCAGAAGCTCAACAGAGGGAAAACAGGGGAGACCGGAGGCGAAGAGGGCGAGAAGTTAAGGGGAGGGAAGAGAGGGAGAGAGAGGGAAACGGCATTCCACATGCACAGAGACTGCCCTGGCAGGAGAAGCCGAGATCCGAGGCACGGGACCTGGGCACGGGCCCACAGTGCTGGGCCCACGTCAGCTGTTTCTCAGGCTCACAGTGGGCTCATCCGTTCATTCACGGGCTCTCCCTTCCCTCCTTCGACAGGCATTTGGTCAGCATGGACCTCAGGCCGGACTTCAGGGAAGCCACCTTGGAGCCCAGGGGGCCGGCCGCAGGCTGTGTGCCCAGTCACCGCCTCATGAGCCTCGCTGGGCTTTCCAGGCAGGGGCTGATCAGCCACCCGCAGGGATCAGGCACCGACGACCCTAGAGTCCGTTCCACTTGCAGACGTCAGGATGGGAACCGGCCACCTCTGCTGAACACCTGTGCCTGGCTCTCTGCCACACTGTTTCCTGTTCCCGGCGCATCCCGTCCCCATGACGACCCTGTGGGTCGTGCACGGTGATTCGCACAGAGCGGAGAGAGCAGGGCTCCGGGAGCAAGACAGCCCAGGGCCGGTGCTGGCTTGGGAACAAGGTCCTGCCATAGACGCCCGCGTACTGCATCAGGCAAGACACGGTGGGGTGTGTGTGTGTGTGTGTGTGTGTGCGCGCGAGACAGTGTTTCCTCCTGCGCACTTCCCCTGCAGAAGAAGTAGGGTCAGAAAGTTCACAAAGCAAACCCAACCTTCCAGCCCTTGAAGGCACGTGCTGGGAAGCCGTCACCGGAGCTCCCCAGCCCCCCTACGTCCCTCCCACTGCAGCCCCACGCTCCCCTCCCGGGGCAGCTCGGTCCCCTGAGGCAATGTAGACAGGTCTCACTTGGGGGGGGTGGGTCGCCCCTGCCCCCAACTGCCAGCGACCGCCGGTGACCCGAGGCCCTCCCCCACCCAGCCCTGTACTTGGCCGCTACAGAGCTGTCAGCTGGGGTGCCCCCAATGTCCTTCTCTTCTCACAGGCGGAGCAAAGGACGTCGTGGGTGCTTCCCTGTCGCGGGCGCACACCGTTTGCATGTGACACGCCCCCGGCCCGGGTGCACGACGCAGCTCTGTGTGTCTCCCGATCAACATCTCAGTTTCCAGTCCGTGTTGGAAGTCCTGTGTGATTACGGGGCTTCCTGCCTCTTGTGAGCCTGGCTTTCTGGGCAGAGTTCATCATCAGACTGTGAGAATCGCACTCTGTTAACTACAAGAACCGTGATTCTTAGACTGAGTTAATTAGACCATCTCTATGCAGGGTCCCCCCCCCCCCCAGATATTTCGCATCACAGTACCTAAACCCCCATCTGAATTCAGAGACGTGACCGTAGGTTTTGTAAATGTGTAATTATATTTCTGGAAAGCCACGGCCCTCCAGGGTCCCTTCTCTAACCCCCTCTCAACCTACTATTCAGGAGTAAGCCTGCTTCCGTGGTCGGTAAGCCACTGCGATTCTTTTCACATTCTTTCAGAGGAAACTGTCTACATCTCTCAACTCGCCGGTTAAGATGTCTGGCACTATTCTTTGCTAGAAACGTCTCAGTAAAAAATAGTAGAACATCGCAAATGGTTTTCACTGGGCATGAGAGGGATTGTCACGCTCCGACAATGGAGTGGAGGTTATTAGGATAAGACATTTAGAAGGTCTTTGAATAATGGGAGGCAAAGCCTCAAAAGTGCCCAAACTTGGGTTCATGAAGCATAACTCGCTCCATACAGCGGTACGGTATGCAGCCCAGAAGATTTATATAGTTCTCTGTTAAATTATGAGGAAGATATCCATGATACGTTATGGGAAAATAAGTTAGAGGTGAACACGTATAGTTATACTATATATTCTATTATGTACGCACATAACGAAAGATCTAGAAGGAATGTCAACAGGAATTCTCTGCAATGGATTTGCCTGATAATTCCCACTTCCTCATATCTTTCTTTCTCTTTTACCTGAATCATTTACATTGAGTGGGTATTCATCATTAGGAAATGCCATTTCATCTTGAAAAAATATATATACATATATATATACACATGCGTGTGTATATATGTATATATGTGTGTATAAAAATATATATACATATATATACACATGCGTGTATATATATATGTATATATATACACACATGTGTATATATATGTGTATATGTATACACACATGTGTATATATATGTATATGTATACACACACACACACAAGCAACACAAAATAGAATTTGACAAAACACACACACAAAAACACAGTGGAAATTGTGCATGCCTTCGACCCAGTGGCTTCACTTGTGGAATCAGTCCCAAGGGAATAATCTGATGCAAACAAAGCTTAACGGCACAAAAATATTAATTGCGGCCGCATTAATGTTAATAAAATTGCCAACAACTTCAATGGCAACCAAAGGGATAATTTATGGCACAGTCACATCATGGGGTCTTATATACCATTTTGGAGGTTTTTGAGGAGTTTGTGCTAACATGAAAAATAAACTTATGTCATAACAACAAACGAGAGGCAAGATAAATGTGCCCTAAGAATGGAGAACCACTTAGAAAACACAATATTAACTTGATGGAAGTAAATTAAACACCTAGACAAGTTGAAAACAGACCCCTCCCTGTCTCCAATTTCCTTCGAGACGAGCCCAGCGTGTTTTGTCAGTGCCAAAATTGTACCAAGCCTGAAATTCCTGTGATGTCCTTCTGGGCTCACAACTGTTGGTTCCCTTACAGGGAAAGCCGGTGGCGACTCTGTGCAGTGAGCAGGCTTCTCCTTCAAGTATGTTGACTCTACGTTTGTTCGCGAGCATAAAATACTTCTGCGCACTTGGGCGTCTCTCCAAAACCCCAACACCTCCCTTGTCAAAAGAGAAACGTCGCCCTGCGTTCTTTGCTGCTCCGTGAAGTCTGGATTCTGAAAATGGGCAGCTGCACCCATGGGAGGAGGGAGCTCCCACTCGGTGCCCTCTTCCATCTAAGGCACACAGCCCATTCGCGTGGGGGACCAGGTCCTCTCTCCGGGGCTCCCCCTGCCCCGGGCAGGCAGCTCACTAGCAGGCCTGGGTTTGTGGGGGACACACCAGCGGCCTGGAACGCACAGAGCTGGCAGTGCTAGTCACGGGGGCCTCTAGGCCTGCACCCTCAGCAGGTGCCTTTCACACTGACCCTCTTCTAAGCCGTGACTCTGAAAAGACATCTGGTGGGTTTGGAATGGAAGAGAAGTTAGTGGTCACTGCACTTGGCTTCGGCTTCATTCGGTCTTAATTGTTAAAGGGATGTGTACATACTTTTATACAGAAAAGTGTCAGGGCGCCTGGGTGGCTCAGTCGCGATCTCACAGTCCGTGGGTTCGAGCCCCGCATCAGGCTCGGTGCTGACAGCTCAGAGCCTGGAGCCTGCTTTAGATCCTCTGTCTCCCTCTCTCTCTCTGCCCCTCCCCTGCTCGCACTCTCACTCTCCCTCTCTCAAAAAATAAATAAACATTAAAAAAAATTTTTTTTTAAAGATAAGTGTAAAAATGAAATAAAGGAGTCAGTAGAAGTAGATTCTCCCCAGCATCACCTCCCAGAATGTGGCATAATCCTTTTGGAAATCCATTCTCCTTCTTCTCCTCCTTCTCCTTCTTAAAAATTGCTTGGGGCGCCTGGGGGGCTCAGTCGGTTGAGCGTCCCACTTCGGCTCAGGTCATGATCTCACGGTCTGTGGGTTCGAGCCCCACGTCGGGCTCTGTGCTGACAGCTCAGAGCCTGGAGCCTATTTCAGATTCTGTGTCTCCTTCTTTCTCTGACCCTCCCCTGTTCATGCTCTCTCTCTGTCTCAAAAATAAATAAATGTTAAAAAAAAAATTAAAAAATAAATAAATAAAAATTAAAAAAATTGATTATTTCTGGCACAACTGGGTGGCTCAGTTGGTTGAGCATCTGACTTCAGTTCAGGTCATGATCTCGCAGTTTGTGAGGTCGAGCCCCACATCAGGCTCACTGCTGTCAGCGCAGAACCCGCTTTGGATCCTCTGTATCCTCCCTCTCTCCCCCTCCCCCTCTTGTGCTCTCTCAAAAATAAATACAGATTTTTAAAAAATTGCTTATTTCTGATCACAAAAATGGTGCACATTCATCTCGGGGAATAGAGACAAACACACAGAGATGCACAAAAGCCAACCCAAATCCTGATGCCCAAAGATGACTCCTGTTCACAATCTGATACATATCTTCCAGACTTTGTTCTATGCACATACGCCTGAATTACTGCAAAATTGGGATCACGCTATAATCCTACATTCTGATGTGCTTTTTCAACTTAGTTTGTCATGATCACTTTCCAATGCCACTAAATACTCTTTTTTTTTTTTTGCCACTAAATATGTTATGACAAAATTCTTATTGGCTGCAGAGTATTCCTTTGGATGATTTATAATAATTTGTCTACCCTGTCCCTATTGCCGAATATTTAGATTTCTTCTATTTTTCACGGTTGTATATCACACTGTGACACAGAACGTGTGCAGAAGACCTGAGAGCTTCTCAGGATACATTTCCAGACGTGGAGGTTCTTGGACAAAGGGTACAAACATTTGTGAGACTTTAAAACTTTTATTTCACTTAAAAAAATTATTTTTAATGTCTATTTAGAGAGAGAGAGAGAGAGAGTCAGAGCGCCAGCAGGGGAGGGGCAGAGAGAGACGGAGACACAGAATCTGAAGCTCCAGGCTCTGAGCTGTCGGCACAGAGCCCCATTCGAGGCTCCAACCCACAAACTGCGAGATCATGACTCGAGCCAAAGTCAGACGCTTAACCGACTGAGTCACTCAGGCGCCCCAAAACTTTTATTTTACTTTTAATGGTGCTTACAAACACCTACCGTGTAATTTAAATTAACCATTTGTAAGAGTACAGCTCAGCAATGTTAAGTGTATTTACATTGTTGTGCAACAGATCTCCAATACTTTTCAAGCTGGCGAAACCGAAAACCCTGTGCCCATGAGACTGATTCGCCCTCCTCCCAGCCCTTGGCAACCCCTTTCTAACCTTAGTGTTGTTATGATTTTGACTATCTTATTTATCTCATTGGAGTGAGATCATACAGTATTTGTCCTCTTGTGTCTGCCTTATTTCCCTTCGCACGATGTCCTCAAGGTCCATCCGTGTTGTAGCAGGGGTCGCGATTTCCTTCTGTTTTCAGGCTGGATAATATTCCATTGCATGGATGGACAACATTTTGTTTATCCATTCATCCATCAGTGGACAACTGGGTTGTTTCCACCCTTTGGCTACTGCGATAATGCTGCAATAAATACAAAAATACAAGGATGCAAATATCTCTTCAAGACCTTGCTTTCAATTCCAGAAGTGGAATTACTTGATCGTATGGTAGGTCTCTATTTAATTTTTCAGGGAACCTCCATACTGTTCGCCACAGAGGCCGCAGATACCATTTTGCATCCCCACCAACGGTGCACAAGGATTCCAGATTCTCCGCATCCTCCACAACGCTTGTTTCTGTTCTGCCAAGAGTGGTCATCCTGATGGATGTGCGGCGATCACTCGCTGTGCTTTCGTTTGTATTTCGTTTTTTTTTTCTTTAATGTTTATTTTTGAGAGAGACAGAGAGACAGAGTGCAAGCAGGGGAGGAGCAGAGAGCGAGGGAGACACAGAATCCGAAGCGGGCTCCAGGCTCTGAGCTGTCAGCACTGAGCCTGATGCGGGGCTCGAACCCCCGGAACCACGAGATCGTGACCTGAGCCGCGCCGGATGCCTGACCGACTGAGCCATCCAGGCGCTCCTGATTTGTATTTCTTTAATGTTTACTGAGGTTGAGCATCTTTCCATATGCTTGTTGGCCATTTTTTTTTTTTTTTTAGTCTTTTAGTACAAATTGCCAAAACTTCTTCCAGAAATGTTGTACCAGTTGAAACGCTCACCCAGGAAAGTGAGGGCATCTCTCCTTGCTTCCAGCCGACATTGTCTGGAACATTCCCCAAACAACGTAGCTGAAATATTAAGCAAGACATTTGCACTTGCCTTGTAAGGGTAGCAGCTCAATGCTATCTCGGAAGATAAAATTTCTGTGCGGGGCGGCAGCGCTGACTTGGATTTTCTTCTCCTACCAGGAACATGGAATATCCAAGCCTCTATTTTCTTGGGCTTTCAGTATCCCTTTCCTGTTCTAAACAGTTGCCCGGCTCCTGAGTTTTATCATTAAGATTTAAATTGCAATTAGATTTGGGGCATTTTGCGCATTCACATCAAAGATCTCTCCAGAAAGAAGCCCTCGGGTTTGAGTGACAGGCCCAAGAAAACCCTGCCTTGTTATTCGAGGTCCTCCACACGGGCCCCATTGTCTCACTGCTCCGTTCCGCCAGCTCCTCCATAATACGGGAAAAATCAAAGCCTTAAGTAATAGGAGGTTATTTGCAAATGGTATTCTTTTTTTTTTTTTTTTTTAAATAGAGCAGTTCCTTGTTAATAAATGAAATTTATTGAAAACTCTTTTGAGAATCCTCACGAGTAGGCAGAGGCTGGACAGTCTGTTCCCAGCCACCAGTGGTGACAAGATAAAAGCCAGAAAATGGCTCTCTGTCGGCTACTAACATTCCTCCCAAGAAGCCCTCTTTTTAAAAGTAGGGTTTTGCACATTTCCCAAGTGTATCTTCATGTGAACTTTAAAGTTATGGCCACTTTTCAGTCTGGCCATTCACTGGGAGTTCTACCCACATTCACAGGAGCTAAGTGAATGCAGTTCCTTTCACAATGCAGCCAAGTGCCAGGCTTTCCCTGATGGGTAATTCCAGAAACAGGAGGGTTGGAGGGGGTAAGGTTCCTCCCCCCCAAGAATTCCTGAAATCATTCAGTGATTTGGTAACATGCAACGGCTCTAAGGAAGGGCCACCCACCATGTTTCGTGTTCTCAGCAAACCTATCATGTATTCTTTTTTTTTTTTTTAATTATATTTACTTGTTTTAGAGAGAGAAAGAAACAGAGCATGAGGGGGGTGTAGAGAGAGACAGCATCCGAAGCAGGTTCCAGGTTCTGAGCTGTTAGCACACAGCCCGAAGCAGGGCTTGAACTCGCGAACTGTGAGATCCTGACCTGAGCTCAAGTCGACTCCCGACCAACTGAGCCACCCAGGTGCCCCTCATGTATTCACTTCTATCCCAATTCCTTATTAGAGAGTATGTGAACCCTATTATAGAAATTGATACAAGAAAGAAACAGTGTACAAGGAAGTTGGGTGTTAGCCAGGGTCCCAACAGGACAGAAAGACACAACTCCAAAAAGCATAATTTGAAGGAGGGTTTGATCATAAGAATGTAGGTCCAGGAAAGCCCTAGAGACAGTGCAGCGACCGGGGACTCGTCACAGCAGAGCCGTCACCACCTCTAGGTCCAAAGGGCAATGGAAGGAAGAAGCTACTAGAACCCAGAAAGGGAGGCGTGTGGAGGGTCACCAGGAAGGCTGAGAGAAAGGGTACTGGAGCTGGTACTTGCTACAGCGGCGGACGAGCCTTGAAAACATTGTGCAAAGCGAAAGAAGCCAGACAAAAGACCATGTGGTGCCTGAGTCTACCTGTAGGAAACGTCCAGAACGGGCAAATCGACAGACACAGAAGGTGGATTTGTGGCTGCAGGGGCTGGGGTAGGGGCTATGAGGGACCGCTAACGGGCTCCAGGTTTCTTCTTGGGGTGACGAACGAATGTGTCCCAGGACTGGATAGGGGTGATTGTTGCAATACACTGTAAAACCTCTGAAATGGTGTATGTTACAACGTTGCAATTGATGATATGTGAACTGTATCTTTTAATAAATTTTAGAAAAGAACAGGGAGTATGACCTTTGCTAGAGAGACGGAGTCAGCCCAAGGCAACCTCACGACGCACCGAGGTAGGAGGAAGCAGGGGAGTCCAGGGGAATAAATACACTGGCCTCGCTTTCCTCCCTCCCTCCGGTTGGTTGTGGCTCCCCATGGGTCAAACCCGACCGGAAGCCAGTGGGCGGGTGAACGCGGGTGCAATGCACATGGGTCAGCCTCTCAAGGCAGAGAGCAGGGTAGAAAGGGACGCGGAGTGGATCGGGCGGGAAAGTGGAAGACATGTGGCACACCAGAATAAAAGGAAAATGAGAATGCGTAAATGAGTTGGAGCTAGAGGTAATGAGAGTAGATAAAACACGTCCTGTGAGGTTCTCTCCGATTGCTGGAATCCGTTCAGATTTGGGGTATGAGCTTCCTAGCAACTAGCACAGAGAGGGGGAATCTACCAGAAAGGAAGTGTGTGGTGTCCATTGGGTAAAAGGGGTCTCCGGAGAAAGGCATGGCGCTGAAGGACGGACACACCGGCATGCTCTCGGTTTTAACACGCGGCAATTACACGCGAAAAGGAAAGCGGGCGAAGGATTTGCCTCTACTCTCTGCCAGCTCAAGACGCACACAGACTTCTCTCCCTACCCTCACCCGGCCGGCTGCCGCTCCCTTGAAGGGGTCTCCAAACACCGCACGCACAGAGGCGCCAGTGCAGGAAGGTGGTCCCGCACGCTTGCAAAGGGCTTGGTCCTGGGATCAGACTGCTGGAGTCGAGACCCCGGCTCTAACTGCTAATTCTCTCTGACCTATGGAAATGGACTTAGTCACTCTGCGCCTCAGTTTCTCAGTCTGCAAATGAGAATACTTAACACGCACACCTCATAAGGACGTGAAGATTAATGAAATAATGCGCGGCAAGGACTCCATGCTGCTCCTGGCACACAGTAAGTGCTTAATAAATGTCTACGTGGCCTCTGACACCAGAGTCGTCGAGCCCTGAACAATCATCTTACTTCATGTGCTCATTTTCACAGGGGAGGAGAAGGAGGCCCAGAGAGGGGCCTGATCTACCCCAAACCACATGGTTAGAAGAAAGGCAGAGGGAAGGAAAAGAATCCGGCTTCCGATCTCACTGAGCCACGGGGATTCTCAGCTGTGGCCCCAGTGCCTGTGTTTCGCCTGAGGACAATTCTCTGCATGGGGCGCATTGGAACAGACACGGGGAAAGCAAAGAATCTCACAGCCCGGTTCATGCTGTGCATACAGTAGGCGTTCAGTAAGTGCTCGAGGCATGACTTTGTGAGTTTTCATCACCAGTGAGGGCACGTGAAGAGCTCTCCAAGGCAGGGTCTTGTGCCCAGTTCTTTCCTGCTCTGACACAGGAGCCTGGCAGAAATAAGGTGCTGAGGAAGGAGCTTCTATGTATCGATCATCACCACCTGCTGCTATGTATAAATAGCTACGTGGGAAAAGCCCAGGTGGGATTATGGCCTCTATCACAAGTCAAACTCTTGGCCCACCTACAAAAGGCCGCGTCAAGGCCCGCTGTCATCCCCCCAGGAAATCTGCCTTCCACGCAGTGACATAAAAGTGAAAATGCCATTTAAGGTGACAGGTGACATGGTACCAGAAGAACAGATTATCCTTTGGCCTGAGCTTGCTTTGCTCTGCCAGTTTATCCGAGGAAAAGCAAGCCCTGGACCCACACATTTCGCATCTATTGCGTATCCATTCTGCTCTCCCGCCGTAACAGGCAACGTTGCGTCTTCTCAACCAATATGTCAAGTCCTGACCCCTGCCGCCTCTGAATGCAATCTTATGTGGGAATAAGTGTCTTTGCGGATATAACCAAGTTAAGACGAGGCCATCCTGGGGCGTTTGGGTGGCTCAGTTGGTTGAGCATCCGGCTTCGGCTCAGGTCACGATCTCGCGGTCTGTGAGTTCGAGCCCCGCGTCGGGCTCTGTGCTGACGGCTTGGAGCCTGGAGCCCGCTTCAGATTCTGCCCCTCTCTCTCTCTGCCCCTCTCTCTCTCTCTCTCTCTGCCCCTCCCCTGCTCGCGCTCTGTCTCACTCTCATAAATAAATAAATAAACATTAAAAAAAAAAAAAGATGAGGTCATCCTGGATCAGGGTGGGCCCTCCCCCAGGGGCTGGCAGTGTCCTTATAAGAAGAGAAAGCAGAGGTACGGTTACAGACACAGGGAGACAGAGGCAGAGATTGGGGCAACACCGAGAATGGTCAGCAATGACCAGAAGCTGGAAGAGATAAGGAAGGAGCCTCCTCCCAAGCCTTCAGAGACAGCCTGGCCGTGCCAACACCTGGATTTCAGTCCTGGCCTCCAGGACTCAGAGAACAAATTCCGGGGGCTTTAAGCCCCCTCGTTTGGGGTCCATCCCTGTCAATCTTACCTTTCCTGCCGATTTCTGCTGAAGGAGAAATCAGGTAGGTATGATAGGAACTATACCAACAGCCATCTACCACTCGCTGAGCTCCTATTATATGCCAGGCTCCGAACCAGACGTGTCCAGAATTGATCTCATTGAGCCCTGTCAATAATCTTATGAGCCAAGCCTTCCCTTCTCTACGGACACGTAGTCCTGGAACTCTCACCACCCAAACTGTCTCAGCATGGGCTTCCCCAGAAGCAGGACCTCAGACGAGGTCTTGGGGGAAGGGGATTTATTTGGGAAGTGATCCCAGAAGCAGGAGTGAGGGCAGAGGGAGGGGGAACGGGTAGCCGGGGCTCGATCGTCCTGGAAATCCTGCAACGTATCCAGAACCCGTTGCAGAACTGTATGTCCAAAGAGCAGGGGCCCAGAGCATTTATTCATTGGCTCTTGTCCCCCTGATGGCAACTGCTTGTGGGAATCCCTCTTCACACACACACACACACACACACACACACACACACACACACACTTGATCTCCCTTGAACCTCAAGGCTGTATCTAAGTGCAGGTGAATGTGATTCTTTCACACTGGAGAAGGCTCGAGGCAGAAGGCAGTCTGTGTGCGAGGCATGTGCTGTCAGTAGGGGGGAAGCCCGAGCTTGCACCTCACTATTCACCCTATCCGCTGTTAAAATCAAAGGCGGGTCGAATAGATTTGTGGGGAGGAGAATGGGTCTGGCTGCGTGAACTGCAGGATGAGGGGCAAAATGGAAACACAGGGTAACTTGATTAAAATTATTAGCAATTTCAAGATGGCAGCTGCAGAGCATCAAACCAGCACGGAGTCCTTCTAACTGCTCCAACTGCGGCCAGGAAGCCGGCCTGTGGTGGGGACCCCGTGGCATCTACTCTAAGTGCCTACTAGGCACCAGGCACCCTGTGAATACTTTACACATGCAATAATAAATAGTAGTTACTTGTACCCTGCCTTCTGTCGATCACATCAAATATTCCTCTTCATTGGGAATAAATTTATTTAGTTATTTTCAATCTTTATTTATTTTTGAGAGAGAGAGAGAGAGAGCAGGAGAGGAACAGAGAAAGAAGGGACACAGAATCCGAAGCAGGCTCCAGGCTCCGAGCTGTCAGCACAGAGCCCGACGTGGGGCTCGAACCCACGAACCGCGAGATCACCACCTGAGCTGAAGTCGGATGCTTAACCGACTGAGCCACCAGGCGCCCCAGTGGGAATAAAATTTATTTATTTATTTGTTTTTTAATGCAAAATTTATTGTCAAATTGGTTTCCATACAACACCCAGTGCTCATCCCAACAGGTGCCCTCCTCAATGCCCATCACCCACCCTCCCCTCCCTCCCACCCCCCATCAACCCTCAGTTTATACTCAGTTTTTAAGAGTCTCTTATGGTTTGCCTCCTCCCCTCTCTGTAACTTTTTTTTCCCCCTTCCCCTCCCCCATGGTCTTCTGTTAAGTTTCTCAGGATCCACATAAGAATGAAAACTTGTCTTTCTCTGTATGACTTATTTCATTTAGCATAACACTCTCCAGTTCCGTCCACATTGCTGCAAATGGCCAGATTTCATTCTTTCTCATTGCCAAGTAGTATTCCATATAAACCACAATTTCTTTATCCATTCATCAGTTGATGGACCTTTAGGCTCTTTCCATAATTTGGCTGTTGTTGCAAGTGCTGCTGTAAACATTGGGGTACGAGTGCCCCTATGCATCAGCACTCAGTGGGAATAAATTTAGATAAATGCATGTTACTTCCTAGCTGAGGACTCCCTGAATCCACACGAGGTATACCACTTACTGGCTGAGATCTACCTTGCGCCAAACCTGACAATTTTCAATGGTGTTTAGCCAAACCCTGAGTGCTGCATAACCACGTTGTTATGATTTTCCTGATTATCATCTATGACGTCAGAACATCACAAATTTCTTGTTAGGCTGATATTTACCACAAACACAGGTGACTCAGTATAACTCTGCCCAAATGCCGCAGATATGGTAAATAATTTTTTCCTGTCATCAAAACACAGATTTGTCAGATTATTGGCCTTACATGTTTACAGCTTTATGCATAGTAATTTCTCCAGGCCCCAGAGAGCTCAGACCGTCCCTGAACCAGGCCCCCAGATATTGAAGTTACTGGCTTTAATCTGGGCAGACTCTCCAGGTCCAAAGAGGAGTAGGAAGATGGCCCCATGGCTCAGAAAGCCTGCACAACCTCACGACAACCAGATGGAGAGTGTAACCCTCAACCAGATCCTGGATCAAACACACACACACACACACACACACACACACACGAAAACAAAAACAAAAAACAAAAAACAAACCAAAAAACCTACAAAAGACATTTTGAGACAACGGAGGCAAATTTGAAAATTTCCCTGGGAATCAGGGCTTCTCAAACTATGTGGTGAAGAACCAGGGTTTTTGTCTTGTTTTGTTTTGTTTTTCAGTGTGACTCAGACCGATGCTTTCAGAACATACAACAAAAGTGAATTTCTTAAAAAATAAAATTAGAGAAGTATAAAATGTTAGCTCAGATTTTTTTTTCCCCCCAACTGAACAGATCTGAAATCGCCCGGTCAAATTGCTATGCACGTTTCTAAGAGTCTGCTCTCAATTATGTTATTAGGCTTGATGCAGACCAGATACAAAAGGTCTGTGGATTGGCCCCAGTGTGCTGACCACACTGAGAGCCCTGGTATTAAAAAGGTGTTGTTGGGGCTCCTGGGTGGCTCAGTCGGTTCAGCGTCCGACTTCGGCTCAGGTCATGATCTCAGGGTTCGTGGGTTCAAGCCCCACGTCGGGCTCTGTGCTGACAGCTCTGAGCCTGGAGCCTGCTTCAGATTCTGTGTCTCCCTCTCTCTCTGCTCCTCCCCTGCTCATGCTCTGTCTCTGTCTCAAAAATAAATAAGCATTAAAAAAAATTTTTTTTTAAGGTGTTGTTAATTTCGATAGGATTTCAAAGTAGAAGATCTTTCTCCTTAGGACTTAGGTGCTGAAGTATTCACCTGAAGTATTCAGGGATGAACTATCTGGATGTCTTTGACTCTCACATGGTTCAAGGAAAAAAAAAGTGTCTATGAATAGAGAGAGGAAAAGGAGTCAAACAAATGTAACAAAATGTGAACAAATGATTCCGCTAGGTAGTGGGCGGTGGGTATTCCTTGTAGTATGAAATCAACTGTTCTGTAGATGTGAACGACCTTGAACTAAAAAGTTGGAGCGGGGGAGAGAAGCCAGCCCACCGCTGCCTCATTTCTCCCCTGGCACAAATTAAACGTGAGGGCAAGTCTCCAGACAGACATGGGCTAGGGGGACACTCGCCTGTCCATCCCAGTGAGCACTGGGCAGGCCGCCCGGCAGAGCAAAGGAGAGCCCGGGGAGGCCCCCAGCCCTGCAGTTTCAACCGGGGCCCCCCAGCCCCCGGCTTGTCTGCTGGGAGGACTTTTGCCAGAGCAACGTCCCCATCTGAAACGTCCCCATCTGAAACCCTAGGGCCCTCCTGGCTGTGTGCAATAATGATGCTCTTCTGGAATTAGTGAGTTTGCCATGAGTGGTGGCTATGAGCAAGCCTGGGCTCCCCTGAGCAGCTGACCTGATGAACATGGCCTTTATTTGTAGATTTTCAGGGGAAAGAATGGATGAATGATTAAAAAAATTTTTTTTAATGTTTATTTATTTTTGGGACAGAGAGAGACAGAGAGAGACAGCATGAGCGAAGGAGGGGCAGAGAGAGAGAGAGGGAGACACAGAATCCGAAGCAGGCTCCAGGTTCTGAGCTGTCAGCACAGAGGCCAAAACGGGCCTCGGACCCACGAACCGGGAGATCACGACCTGAGCTGAAGACGGATGCTTAAGGGACTGAGCCACCCAGCCTCCCCCGAAATGATTTTTTTTTTAAGTACAGAGTTTCCCGGGGGGGGCCGACAGACTCTCACTTAAGCCAGTTCCATCATTCAGAGCATTTTGAGGGGTGATTGAACTGCGGCTGTATCGAGAGCTTTAGACCCTAAAACCAGCCCTAGTTGGAGCTGAATAATTTCCTTTGATGCTGGAGCTCCTTTCCCTAGTGTGCAGAAATTCAAGAAGGCTGGCCATCCCCAGGCCCCGGCCCTCCTTGGCCATTCCCAGCAGTGGCCCCACCATGGGCTCAGCTCTACGGGCTGAGTCAACATCAGTGGCTGGGTGACTCTGGTGTTAGTCACGACAGCTCACACATCTGAAGGTCTGGGTGTCACGGGCCTGCCCTGCCGTTGGAAAATGAACATTCCAAGGAGATGGCTCAACGCTACATGTGTGACATCACAAGGCCCGGGACTTTTTAGACTCATGTTAGCTTCAGCTTGACGCCACTAAAAGAGAATTCGAAGTTTTCCGGCCTGGTGTTCCACGGCCCAGGAGCTGGGCCTGTTGATCCAGTATTTACATTAGTTTCCCAAAGTGCTTGAAATGCAGTGAACTCTGAGGGTTTAAGAACCGTCCTGCACATTAGGTCTGCCTCTTGTTAGCTGAGGGACCTCAGGCCAGGTGCTGCATCAGGACTGGCCACATAATTTGGGGGCCCAGCGCAAAAGGAAGATGCAAAGCCCCTTGTCCCCAATTATGAAGAATTTCAAGATGGCAACAGGCAGAGCATTAAACCAAGCACGGGGCCCTTCGGTGTGGGGGGCTTGGGTGACTGCACGGGTCACAGCGCTCACAGCCCATGGGTTCGGCCCCGTACCTGCTTCTCCAGGAGCCTCACCCTCGTCATAGATGGCTGTGGGGTCTAACCCCTACCTCGAATTACAGTTAGGATTTAATGAGATGATACTTGGGTCAACCAGTTTCCCTGTGATCCTCTGTGCTCGCACATAGCCACTAGCTCAGGTGAGTCTCGTACCCAGGGCCCAGCCCAGGCCAGGCATGGAGCAGACCCTCCTTCAATGTTTGTTGAGTAGAAGTAGCTCAATATGTTTGTTTATTTCCTCCGTATGTTACACTACAGATCCACTCCTTTCGGTGGATCTGCGAGCTTGTTTTTGTTTTCCTAGGACTAGAGACACTGTTTTTTTCAAATAATTCAGGCAGTGTGTGTGTGTGTGTGTGTGTGTGTGTGTGTTTTAATTAAAAAATGAAAGTGATGGGCTTAAACCCAAATACCAATTAAATCTTGAAACTGAGAGCTTCACCCACTCTGATCTGTACCCCTCGCCCATAGGGCATGAGCATAGAGTTTTAGTGCACAGTTGAAAAGGGCCACAGCATCTGTAAAGCAATATGTACTCACTGATTAGATTAATTATGAATCACAAAGTGATTATATTATAGCCACAACGAACACAGCTACGTTACAAAACAGTGTGGCCAAATTCTCACCTCCATTCAGGACAGCAACTGAGAGCTTCAGATAATTGTGGTTCTGAAGTGAGCTGAACCCTGAGTAACAGAGCTAGGTGAGTGACAATACAGTGAAGTCCAATCCCCAGCCACTCTCTCGGCACAGACCCTTGAAATACTCAAGTGCACACGACTAGTCCATTTTATTGAACAAAACAGTTACAATAAAAGGACCCACTATTATCTAGGGCCACTATCTTTTTTTTCTACAACCGTTGGTTCCTGGAAATGAAACAGGAGAGAGATAGGAACTGAGAAATAAGGACGTCAGTTGAAGGTCTGTGATTATGGCAGAGGGAAAGCTCTCGCAGCCGGCCCGTCCCAGGGGCCTTTTACGGGCCCCCGGTTCCGAGAGACATCAAAGCCGCTCCTAGGGAGGCACAAAGCAGGGAAGGAATTATGCCTTCCTGTTTAAAGGCTACTACACGGGAGAAAATAAGTGACTTACAAACTCAACTCTTGACATCGGGGCTATGGATTTCATTTCTTTGAAAAAACCTTGTTATCTTGAAATAATTTGTAAATTCACAGGTCGGTTGTTAGAGCTCCCGTATACCCACCCCCTCCCAATTCACCGTTTTTTAACATTTTGCCACATTTGCTTCACGTGCATATTCTCTTTTCTGAACTATTTGTAAACATCATTTCTTTTTGCCCCTTTACCCTTTAAAGGTAGAATTTTAAATTATAAAAATAATATTGACAAAATAAAAATATAAAACCTTTCACGATAACCCCAAATCTTACTTAATACTAATAGGCCCAGTTAAAATTTACTTTATTCTCTTGGCAGTCTGCATATATGACTTTAGTAAAACTCAGATGTCTTGAAATACACTCACTGAGTGATCCATCCATCCATCCATCCATCCGAGAAATACTTAACTAAGCACTTCCTATGGTCCAGACCCGTATAAAGCAGATCAAACCATCACATGAGTTCATGATTATGAAATGTGGTAACTGCCATTGAGGGCAATTCTTGATCTTTCTATGACACCCCACCCCTAAAAGAAAGTCCCTTTCCCTAAACCAAGGATGTTGATATGGTTGGGGTGTTTATGGTATTTATTAATCACCCCCCCCAACTTCCAAAAAAGTATTTTAGGTGGTTATAGTAAAAACATATATACAACCCTACAGTTAATCAGCAAGTCAGAATAACTCCAAAATAACTCCTTCCAACTGTCTCCCAGTCCAGTTTTCTCAAGGGCGGGAAGTGACCCTTGTGTTATCTGCATATCATCACCAAGCAAGAAGATTTTATTCTGCTTTATTTTCCATAGTCTGTATTATCAGAACGATTACCGTTTCATTTTCCAGATATAAAATTAAATGAAAATATTTAAAGATGCCTTTTCAAACAACACCCCTCTCCCACAGCAAGTTCAGAATGACTTTTCAAGGAGGAAGGAAGATGCTGTTTCCTGAAACATGACAACAGTCTCCTTGGCATCCTTGAGCATTACATTTGACTTTGAGCTTCCTATGAGCCAAGGCAACAAGGAATCATGATGATTTACACTGTTGTAATTACCCTTTAAAAACAAACCATTAGTTCTTCAAGAGAGATGCACTTTATTTTCTTTACAGGAGTGGTGGAGCAGAGACGACAGCAACTCCAATCGGTTAAGGGAGAATCAGGGCTCGTTCTTGCTGCCTGCCTTTGGGGCCGGGGCGGGGGTGTGGGCAGGGTGGCCGAAGGAAGTGACTGGAGACTGATGGCCTGTGGCAGGATTGGAACCCATGGCTTCACGGAGGACACAGAAAGCACCTGAACGTTAAGAGGTCCTGTGTATCCATGGGGGAAGAGCACCCAGAAAGGAAGAGAGACTCTCCAAACAGGGGAGACATCACTTTGATAAGGAGTTTGAACTTTATGCATCGAAAGAGCCGTGACCCCAGAGAGCTGGTTAACCCCGAAGAAAACAGAATCAAACCCGAAGACATCAAGGCACCCTTCCCTGTCAATACCAACTGGGGAGGGAGGGTCCCAGGCCTTGAGTTCCCCAGAATAAAGAAAAGCCTCTTCTCTACTCACCATCGAAGTGTGTACATTCCAAACTCCTCCCACTCTTGAAGCTTGATTAACAAGGTCACCAGAACAAATGAAGCTTTCGGAGCAACTGGGTTTTCCTATTTACCTCAGACCAGCAGGAAAAAGTGATTCCGGCTCCTCTGCGAGGAAAAAAAAAAAAAAAAGTGTCAGATGTATGTAACCTTTTTGAACTCTTAAATTATGAAAGTACTATGTGGAAGCCTTTTTCTCAGTAACCAATAGTTCATTTTCTACTTTCTAGATCACAGCTTTTTGTTGTTGTTCTGAAACGGATTCTCAGGGGCCCTAAAATCCATCCATCTTTGACTGTTTATTTCATAACTAATGTCTGACAACACATTTAATTGTGGGGCTCCCCCCCCCCAAGATTAGATTGCGGTCATGTTATTAAACAAAAAAGAAACTTTCGAATAAGATGCTAAAGGCATGTTTCAGAAGTAACATCGCCTTTTCTGAATCCATGCTAATGAATATGCATGTATGTAAACAGAAGCCCTTCTTGAAATGGGGGAGGGGAAAGGTCAAAATAAGGCAGACGGGGGTCCAAGCCTACCTCCTCACTCACCAGCAGTATGACCTCAGGGAAGTCAGTAAGTCTTTGAACCTCAGTTTCCTTCATCTGTAAAATGGGAATATGACTAGTATCTCTCCAAAGGGGCTGCTCTGAGGATTAATGATGCTTATCAATGGCTTAGCCCAGTGCCAGGCACTCTAGTGAGTCATGGAGAAACACTCGTTGCTGTGATTGTTATTTTTATGACACTTTTTTGTGTCTGTCAACATCCATGTTGGGACACCAGAAGTTGAACCTGATGATTAAATAGGATCAGATGGGGGGCGCCTGGGTGGCTCAGTCGGTTGGGAGTCCGACTTCGGGTCAGGTCACCATCTCGCGGTTCGTGAGTTCAAGCCCCGCGTTGGGCTCTGGGCTGATGGCTCGGAGCCTGGAGCCTGCTTCCGATTCTGTGTCTCCCTCTCTCTCTGCCCCTCCCCCGTTCATACTCTGTCTCTCTCTGTCTCAAAAATAAATAAAACATTAAAAAAAATAATAAAATAAAATAAAAAATAAATAGGATCAGATGGGAAGAAATCATGGAGCGTATTGAAAAATTAGCATTTCAGGACGATGTTCTATAATGGTAACATAGAGTGATACCAATTGGTAAAAGGCATTTATTCTGTACATTTACTGGAATGTATTAAAACATACGTTCTCTGTATCTTAATGTTCTTTTCGTATTGAAAAACACCGTTACATACAGTAATAAAAATAAACTGAGAGGTTTGTAAGACAAAAGCCAGTTTGCAACATTTAAAAAATATTGTGGTAAAATGTACATAACATAAAATTTACCATCTTATCCATTTTTCAAGTGTATTGTCCAGTGGCATTAAACACATTCACAGTGTTTCCTAACCCACCGGCATCACCCATTTCCAGAACTTTTTCAGCACTTCGACCAGAAACTCTGTGTCCATTATACAATAGTTCCCTCCCCTGAGCCCTTCTAATTTCTATTCTATGGTGTCTGTGAGTTCGCCTATTCTAGATAGCTCATGTAAGTGGGATAATACAGTATTTATCCTTTGGGGTCCGGTTTATTTCACTTAGTATAATGTCATCAAGGTTCGTCCACATTACAGCAGGTGGTCAGAACTTCATTCCTTTTTAAGGCTGAATAATATTCCATGCCATGTATATAACCATGTATTTTTTTTATCCATTCATTCTTGGGGGGACATTTGGGTTATTCCCACCTTTTGGCTATTGTGAATAATTCTATGAACACTGGTGTACAAAAAATTTGGGGGGGACCTTGCTTTTCATTCTTTTGTGTTTACACCTAGACCTGGAAAGTGCTGGCTCAAATAGTAATTCGACACTACTTTTTGAGAAACTACCAAACTGTTTTTCCACAGTGGCTGCACCAATTTGCATTCCCACTAGCAGTGAACGAGTTTTCTAATTTCTCCACATCTTTACTGACACTTGTTGTTATTTTTTATAACAGCCGTCCCAACAGACACGAAGTGGTATATACTGTGGTTTTGATTTGCATTTCCCTGATGATTAGTGACGCTGAGCATCTTTTCACGTGCTCATAGGTCATTTGCACGTCTTCCTTTCGAGAAATGGCAATTTCGGTTTTTGCCCATTTTTGAACTGGGCTGAGTTTTGGGGTTGTTTACGGAAGATTAAATCACACTTGGAGTTTGAGGGGCACCTGGGTAGCTCAGTGGGTTGGAGCCACCGACTCTTGATTTCTGCTCAGGTCACGATCCCAGAATCGCGGGATTGAGCCCCCATGAGGGTCAGTTGAGTGTGGAGCCTGCTTTAAGATTCCTCCTCGCCGCCTCCCAACCCCACTCGCGGGCACACCCTCCCTCGCTCAAATTAAAAGGAACAGTCGGAGTTTGAGATAACTCACGTGTCGGGGGTAAATGGGTTTAATATTTTTAAATACAGGGTGTCAAATTGAAGTGAAAAATAATTTTTGGCTCTGATGCCTTCTTTTTATTTTATTTTATTTTTTAATTTTTTTATCTTTATTTTTGAGAGAGGAAGAGAGTGCAAGTAGAGGAACAGAGAGAGAGAGAGAGAGACACAGAATCCAAAGCAGGCTCCAGGCTCTGAGCTGTCAGCATAGAGCCTGACGCCGGGCTTGAACTCACGAACCCCGAGTTCATGACCTGAGCTGAAGTCAGACGCTTAACCGACTGAGCCACCCAGGCACCCCTGATGCCTTCTTTTTAAACATTCTCAAAACAAGGAGAGTGAGGTCGAATTCCTAAATTAGGTCGAACTCCTGTTAAGACAATAAAGTTGAACAAGTGATACGAAAAACCAGCTGACTTTTTGTGGTTTCTGGGTGAGAACAGAGGGCCACTCAGAACCAAGGATCATCTGTGAAATAAGCTAGCTGAAAATCTTTAGTTATGGTTCTTTACAGTTTATGCCTAAGAAACAAAATCACCTCCCGGCGGCCCAGGAGCCTGGCGGAGGGCTGGTCGGATGGTCAAGAACTCCGCTAGGCCCCATGACCTTGAGGCGAAGCCGCTGAGCCTCTGGAGGAAGGCCCCGACCGACCATGTTTGTGACGACCTGGGGTCGCCAGAAGATGGAGACAACCGGGAGTGCACGTCTGGGAGGTTTTTTTTTTGTTGTTTTTTTTTTTTGCCTGAACTGCGGACTGAGGAGCCACAGTGGCTGGCCTGGGCGAGGCCTACTCGGGCCGTGTAATAAACGCGCATCGGACATCTTCGTTGCTGAGCCAGCGGGTGTGAAAGGCCGGCTCCCCATCTGGGAGGTCTTTCACCGAGTTTTAAAGACCTTATTGTTTGATGATGAAACAATCATCGGGAGTCAAGGCCCCCCCCCCCCCCCCCCCCGCACGGCCGGTGGCACAAGCCACATCTGGGTGCACTTTAGCAAACCAGCCGTGGGCACCCACCCCCTGCTGCGGGCCGAAGCAGGGGTTTTAAAAATGTGAATAGATGGACAGGCCTCGGGCAGCTCTCTCGGGGACGCGGAAAAGGTTTCTGCGGCGCCGTGGCCCTGCTCCCGGCCTCCGGGCTTTACCTCGAGTTTCCTTCGCTTCGTGGGGTGTGGCGCTCTCCCGGGACGCCAGGGGCCAAACCGAGCGACTGGGCTCCCAGAATGGCCTCGCCTGCGGCCTGCAAAGGCCCGACCTCACACCCCTCTCCTCCTGCCTTTCCTGCTCAACATCTCAATCCAGTTCGTAACATCTCAATATAGTTTTAAAACATCGACCCCGGGGCTCATTTCAGCCTCCACGGGGAGCTTCTTGGACGGCGCGCGGCGGCCTCCGGGAAGGAAGAGTCTGAGGGGCTCTGGGGCGCAGGGGGACGATCCGTTCCAACCCGAAGCCGCCGACCCCCTTCGCAAACCGGGTTCCAATCCCGCGGGTCACGGGCCTTGAATTTAATCTAGGTGCGGCCGGCGCGCGGCCTGATCCCCGGGTTCGGTGTCCAGAGTCTAACCTCGCGGCGTCGGGGCGTCTCGCGCGCCCCCCCCCCAGGCCGCAGAGCGTCTCCGTCCCGCGAGGCCGGGAGCTCCCACCCAAAGCGAGGCTTTAAAAATAGCCCAGGCAAGATCCAGGCAACAGGAAGGAACATTTTTTTTTTTTTTAATGTGTAAAAAATGTTTTGCTTCGTGTAGGGAACACAACCGCTGCAAGTTCCAGCACACAGGGCCCCTCCCGCGCACCCACTGCCTCTCCGGCGAGGCGCGGGCACGGTCTCCCGGATCCGGATTTGGGGAGCGCAAGTGCCCCCTGTGGCCGGCCCGCGCCTGACCCCGCGGGCCTGAGGAGGCAGAAGCAGCCGGCGCGGGGCCCAGGAGGAAGTTGGAGCCGCGGGGCCGGGAAGGGGGCAGGTCGGCGCCGCGGGCCAGGCGGGGACCCGATGGGGCCAGGGCCACCCCGGGGCGCTGCGCCCAGGCCGGCCTGGGCTCGCGTCCCCCCACGTGGCCGGCCGCCCGGGGCCCCACGTGGAAGGGGCGGAGGAGGAAGGAGAGCAGAGGGGAGGGCCGGACTCCCGGCCGCCGCGGCGGGACCCCCGCCCCCGCCGCCGAGGCCCCAGGGCTTCGCCAGGGCCTCCCGGGCGGGGCCGGGCCGGGGAGTGCCCGCCGCGCCCGGCCCCCTCGCCCTCCCGCCGCGCCTGTGTGCACTTTCGCGGAGCCACTAATCCCCCGAGAGAGCCGATTTGTAGTGAGGAGTATCTGTAGGGGGCGAGGCCGGCCCATGTGGGGTTGTGTCATTGGTTTGCAAAGAGAGACCCCGCCTTTGCCCAAAAAAAAAAAAAAAAAAAAAAAGAAAAGAAAAAAAAAAAAAGGAGCGAGGAGTGAGCGAGCGGCGACCCTCACCTCGCCTCCCGCCTCGCTCCTGCGCAGCCGGCGGGCACCGGGAGACGCGGCCGGCGCCGCTTCTTTCCCTTTCCCTTTCTCTCCGTTTTCCGCCTCCTTCCCGGGAGGAGAAAACAAATAAAGAAGAGCAAATAGCCGGGAGGCGCTCGGCATCCAGGACGCTCCCTCCCCCGATCCAAGTTGGAATTAGCATCCTCTTGGGGGTGAGCGCGGCGCGGGGCGAGCGCGGGCCGGGGACCCCCAGCGCAGCCCCCTCCCGGCGAGCGGGCGCGGGGCTGGGACTGGGGTGGGGAGCATCGGGAGCCGGGTGGGCGGAGGAAGGGGGTGGGGTGGGTGGGGAAGTAGGAAGAGGCTCGGCGGCGAGGGGAGGAGGAGGAAGGGAAGGGGAGGGGTAGGGTGGGGAGGGGAGGGGAGGGGAGAGACAGGGAAGGGAGGGGAGGGAAGGGCGGGAGGGGGAGGGGCGGGGAGCTGGAGAGATTAAGTTTTTGTGTGTGTGTCCCTGTGTGCGTGTGTCATTTTAAGGTGGCCCGGGAGCGGCCCAGAGAAGCCGGCGGCGGCCCGAGGAGCGAGGGACCGAGCCGGGAGCCATGCCGCGCTGAGGGGGGGGGCCGCACAGCCGCCGCCACCGCCACCGCCGCCGGGTGGGGTGGGAGGGGCGGGAGCCGCCGCCACCGCCGCCGCCGCCGCCTCCCGGGTGGGCGCCCTTCGCCGTGGACGCCGGCGGCCCGGGACGAGGTAAGCGGGGCCCCGGGGGAGGGCTGGGACCGCTGCCGCCCCCGCCTCACCTGCGGCCGCGGGCTGGGGGCGCCGCGCCCGCGCCTCACTGCGCCACTGGGGGGTGGGGGGGAGGAGGAGGAGGAGGGCGAAGGACACGGAGCCGGCATCCGAGGACATCTTTGGTCTGCGCCCCCGTGTCCCCGCTCGGCGCCCGGGGGTGGGAGCCGGCCTGGAGGTCCCTGCCTGCCGCCCCCCGCCGCCGATCGCGCCCGCCGGCTGCCGTTTGCGCCAGGATTTTTGTTGTTGTGATGAGAGTTGATGAATGCGAAGTAGGCGGTCACCTTCCTTCCCATCAGGATTGGGAAAAAAAAAAAAGAAAAAAGAAATCCCGAGCGCGGCGGCGTCCGGAGGGCAGCGGCGGCGGCGGCGGCGTCTCGGCGACGGTTTCCTAGGCGCCCCCGGCTCCTGCTCCCCGAGGCCGGTGGGTGCGCGCGCGGGGGCCGCCCGCGACCCAGGCCGAGCGCGCGGCGCGCCGCGGGGACAATACGGCCGGATCCCCCGGGACCGGGAGTCCGAGCGCGCGGGGCCTTACGCTTTGCGGGGCGGGGGCGGGCGGTAGAGCGGGGGTCCGCGGGGAAACCGGGGCGCGCGCGGCTCGGGGCCCCCAGGGGAGCGGCCCCTGCTGGCCGGGGATCCCGCGCGGCGCCCCGGGAGCGCAAGTGAAAGAAGGGAAAGGAGGCGAAGTGGAACCCTTTTGTTTTGCCGGCCCCGCATTGTTGGCTCCTCCGGGCAGCCGGGCCACATCTGCCGCCGCCGCCGCCGCCGCCGCCGCCACTGCCGCGCCGGGCTCGGCCCGCCAAAGTCGCAGCGGGGCGGGGGCTCGGGGCTGGCCGGGCGGCGGGCGCGGGCGGGGGCCGAGCGGGCCGGGCATTTCCTCTGCCAGTCCGCGCTCCCGCGGGCACCACTTCCTCCTCGCCCGCCGCCGCCGCCGCCTGCTGCGAGCCCGGTCCGCCCGCCTCCCCCTCCCGGGCTGCACTTTTCGGGTGGGGCGAACCAAAAGGAAAAAGTTTCGCAGGAGGGGCTGGCGAGGGCGCGCCCCGGGCGGCGGGGACCGGGTGCTGCGCAGCGACTGCCGGGCCGCCGCGGTCGCCTCTTCCTCCTCGTCCTCGGCGGCGCAGGACTGACCCGCGCGGCCGAGGGGAAGCGCCTTTCTTTCTCTCCCTCCCGCTCTGCCCAGCGCTCCGGGGCAAGTTGGGCAGAGGCGCGCAGGAGCCGGGGCGCGCCTGGGCCTTTCTCCAGCGGGAGGCCGGGTGGCGTAGCTGGTTGCCCGCAGCCCACGCAGCGTCCTGGTGCTCGGAGGCCGCGGGCCCCGGAGCTCGGCTCGGTCACCGCCGGCCGCGGCGAGACGCACACGCGCGCACACACACCCTCCGTTGGCTCGGCCGCGGCGGATGGTCACGGACACGAAGTGTGCGTGTGCGCGCGAGTGTGTGGGGTGCCCCCTTCTCCCGACCCCGAGTACTTTTTCCGGAGGCAGCCCCAAGCGGCAGTTGGCTCCAGGGGTCCCCATGTTTAGTGTTTTGCAGGGGAAAGGAGGAATTTTTCGTAGAAATCCCCGCTCGCTCTGCGTCCTTGGGGTGGAGGCTGCTGGCAGTGGCCTACGTCGTCAGGCCGGGCTCACTTGCCCTCTCCAGGGTAAACAGATCTTTCTGGATTTTTTCCCACCTTTTTTCTTTAAAGATTGGAGATCAGGTTAAGTTCTTAGAGAGTCAGATGTGAGTGGCTTGAAGGGTAGACGAGAGAATTGTATTCTATAAATATGCATTGGGAATTTAAAATGCTAAGTGCCTTATTTGCAATTCTGTCGGATATTCTAGAGACTGGTATATTTTTATCTGACATGGATAATTTGGAGGGGACGTATATTTTGGTTAGTTTACAAAGTGATTCTGCCTCCCGACTTTGGCGAAATAGATTAGACTCTTACTACTCTTTGAAAGAAGATTCTCTACTAAGTGCTTGGGTTCAAAGACAAGTTTAAAAATTACCTCGTGTTCAGTCCCTAAGACTGCTGTTCTTTCTGCCTCTAGGGCTCCCAGAGTAGAACTAGTTAGTTTTCGTGTACTTTGGAGAATTCCTCTGTTTTGAAAAAATTTTTTTAAATAAATCCTTTACATTTTGAAGTAATGGTACTTTAAAGGATCTCGTGTCTATAATCATTCGATTTCAAAGAGTACTTCTTACAGCAATTATAAAGTGATATTCAAAATGCTAATTAAACACTTTAAGTCAGAGCGGCTTTAATATTGAAACATTTCTTTCTTTCTTTTTTTTTTTTTTTTAAAGTAATGGGGGGGACTATGTTCTAGAGTTGAAACACCAAAAATGCTTTTGTCTGCCATCAGATTCCTGAACTGCTGTGACACTCTCCTGTAAAAAAAAAACAACAACAACAAAAAACAAACAACAACAACAAAAAACCCTGGTGCCCTTTTTATTGCCCCCAAAAGAAAAGTTAATGAGGTGGTAGGTTTCAGGCAAAAAAGCAGGCCCTCTTTCTTGCAAAATATGCTTACAGTTGCCATTGAAGTTGTATGTTAGCCGTGAATGCACTTGCCTTTAATGAAGCCAGTTTAATCGTTCACACTTGATCAAGTATAACAGGACCAAACAAAGGAAATAAGCCAGCATATTTCGGTAGAGCGTTGAGGGGTTTAGTGTAAGTGTTGATGTCGGGTCACCCCCTCCCCCCACTCTGCCCCCAGTACGAGGGAGTGAGGGTTGAAGGCAAAGGGAATTTATGGCACTGATTGGTTTTCTGTGCCCCCGGGGTAGGGGACCCCAGTTTGTCCCTGTAGAAAGCAGTTATTAGAGGGAATTTTAAAATCTTGGCCTTGGAGCTTGTTTTGAACCTGACAAGGTGCTTTTTTTGTTTAATCCCATTTCCTGTTTGGGAAGATACAGCTAAGGGGGAGTAGGACGTCTCCCTTGTTTCTAAGTGTACCTTAATAAGGCTGAGTGGAGGGGTGGGTGGCTGTGTAGTTGAGCTCCAAGCCCTGTGTTATTTACGACTTCACTTGGGATCTTTTGAAATTGGCCCTTGAATGGGTGTTTTCCTGGGGGAGGGGCAGGGTGAATTACCTTTTCTCAACCGTGATTTTTAAAAATACCTCTTTGTCCCTAAAATGTATTTCTTTGCTAGGCACAAGTTGCAGCTTATGTCTGGGACTTAGTCATCAACTCAAGGAAGAAATATTTGCCAAGTGTCTTCTTCAGGTTGAGAAAGTAAAAAAGTCTGGCTGCTTAAAAACATTGCGCTCGTTGTAAAAATACACCAGTGACATACTTTGTGAGACATTTTGGCCTTTTAAGACTCAGGGCACACCTGTTCCTGTCCCTGCAGAGTTTGCTTTCCTTGGCATTGTTAATCTGGTCGTGTACACAAGATGAAACAGGAAAACTTGGCTATCTGTATAATTATTAACCAGCCAATCAGTTGCCCTTTCAGGGAATAATCAATAACTTTACTCTTGACTTTTCAAACTCTGAAAAGAAACTGTATTTTTAAGTCTGAAAAGTGTTTTGAAGAGAGATGAAACCAACAGCCACCACCACAACAAACAAAACTACAAAATCAACCTGCAACTCTTGCAGTGTCCTGAGTAGCCAGCTACAAGGTCAATACGTGATGAGTAAAGAAAATAGGTACCGAACAAGCAGTGCTCTGGGTTGGAAAAGGATATTGTTGCCAACTGTTTAAATACTAAAGCAAAGGGAGCTCCGCATGGCTCACACCATTTGAAATCCTTGAGATTCACTGATTAAAAACAAAAAGAGCCTCCATCTCGGGAAGAGCCCCTCCTTGAGATCCAGCCTCCCAATGCCATTTGCTCACAGTCCTTTTCCGTCGCGAATCACCCCCCTTTGCATTTAATGCTTTTCCCTAAATGGAAAAAAGTTAAAGAGTTTATAGCAACGGTGGAATGGCCACCCCAGTTGTCATTTTTTTACCACTGTCATTTCAGTACAGAAGGACTGTCGTCATAACGTATGTGAGCGCCGCCTGGGTCCCTCTGCATCATCTTTGTGTCAGTGACAAGCAGTGGGCTAAGTGTCCCAAGTCCCTGGTACAGGCCACAAATGATAGATACAGGTGTATATATTCATAAAATACACGATCAGAAAAGGAAATGTGTCTGTTGGGCAGGGCACGACCCAGGCACTGTTTCCACTGTCTGGCTGATCGTTCCATTACAGAGGCTGGAACCCATTTCTGTAGTAATTAAAACGTGGGAGTGCAGTTTGAGCCTTGGAAGAGCGGTACAAGTGTTTAACAGAAGTGACACCTTATAGTGAAATATCGGGGGGCCTTACTCCTTCAAGATCTTCCTGTGACGCTGAGGCATGCTCCTGTGGACTATGATGACTTCTAGCAGGCACATGGAAATGCTGGAATGGATACGCTCCGAGGCTGTGCTGCCTGGGCAGATATCAGTTTTCTCCCTTACAGCTGGTGAGCATGTCCTAATTCACACCGCTGAAGTTAAAGCCACAGCACCCCGGGAAAGGACGGAGGGTGCAAGCAAGGCTTCTCCCCACGTACAATCTTTGGAAGTTAATTTTTTTTTTCAAGTCTGTGTTTGATGGAATATATATCAAAGACGAATGACAGGGGTGTGTGTGTGTGTGTGTTTTAAATCCTATCTCTGGATTTGGAAAATTATACTTAATAATTGCTAAAACCTTCAGAACCATGTTCAAGGTGTTCAGTGGTTTCTTTTGATCATGATTTAATGGATGGTATCCAGAAGCCATCAATGTGACTCGAATGATACTCACAAATTAATGTTTGGGCAGAATCTGTAGTTTGCTTTTAGCTATCATTATTGATGTTTAAAGCCTGAGTTTATGGCTGCACTTGGGCATTCAGGACTTCCCCAGTGAAAAGAAGGACTTTGCACATTGTGCAAAAAAAGGGGGGGGGATTCACAAATGAATACAGAATGTACAATAGGGAGAGAGCTAGGCCATTGTTCGTGTGGAATGTTGACCATGGAAGCCAAGGGGCACTTTGGGCCTTCATTCTTCCAACTGCCCGAGAATACAGAAACTTCAGGAGCGGCCAGCAGGATGGGAACCAGAGAGGCACAGTCATCTGTCTTTGCCTGGCATGGAAATCTGGGCCGCTGGTTTACTCCCTTTGCGGAGTTTTCTTAGAAGATGGTCTTTTCTGGACTGCTGGGGAACTTTGTGCTCTCTTCTCCGTGATCTTTGTGTGTGTGTGTCAAGATTGTAAAAGCAGATAGAAGCGTTCTTCAAAGCAGAGTGTGGAAAAACAAACTTTTTCTCCCTTGAGCGCAATTTTTGAGGAATCCTTTTCACCCCTTAACCAGAAATTGAGACGTTGTAAGTGGCAGGAAGCTGTTGTGTTTATTTTTTTATTACTCCTCGCGCTGAAGTCATTTTTACGCTATTTGTAGTGTTTGGAAAGTACAGCTAAAGTGAGTGAGTGTTGGGTCTGTGTGTTTGCCTGTACAGCTGCTGCCATTTCTGAGAACGCCCCTCTGTATTGTATCTTCCCTCCCCATTCACAAAGGTCTCCTGCTTCCATGTGGGAGCTGGGGTTGCAGAAGGGAGCCAAATCTGTAGTTGAAATGGCAGGCATTATCCTGTGCCCTTTCTCTGTGTCCCCTCCCCCACGGGGAATCCGTGTAGACATTGACCACCGCTGGGGGCTGATGCCTGTTCTGATTTTATCAAGGTATATACTTGGTTAGAACTTAGGGGCCAGCTGACCTTCCCATGTGTATCTTAGCCTGTCCCTCCTTGAGTGAATGCTTGACAGATGAGCTACCTGAACTGTTTCGGTAACTGAATTTAACAGATGGTTGCCTCAAGTTGGCTTCATGTTCACCAACATTCTGATACAACGGTTGGGTCCTTATTCATGGGGCAAGTGATGGCTTTTGACTTTATGGAGAACTGTGACTTCTATCCTAGATAGTAACAGAGCCATTATTTCTCCCGGTGGTGTTTAGAGGACGTTAATCCTCACTAGCTGCTGTTGTCTGAACTTGGTGGGCAGGTCTTTGGTGGTGGTTTTCTGGAGGTCCAGAGAAGTCTGGGGGTGGGGAGTGGAGGTGGGGGAGGGCAGTGCTCTTCATCCTTGTAGTTCTTAAAATCTTCCCCATTTGTAAAATGCAAAAACAAACAAACAAAAAACCCAAACACACACACACACACACACACACACACACACATCCTTCGTGTTGTTGCTTTAACTCCCTTCAAAAGCGATCTATATTGATCAGCAGAAATGTGCTTTTTGCAGTAACACAAATCCTTACTTATGACTTGAAAGACAACTGTTACTGGCCTGAAGATTGATTGGAGATGGTGGCAATATTTCTGTCCCTCATCCCAGCTTACGTTGTGGCAGGGACTTGGAGGGGACTTTTTAGAAGATGTGGAACATAGATGGCGGGCCAGTGGATCTTCCTGCAGCGTGGGGGCTAGCCAAGGGGTTGTAAACTCGCTGCTGTGCTCCAGCCGTGCCGAAGTCTGGCCTCCAGCAATCTGTCCGAGCCCAGGACAAACAAAAACTTCATTATGGAGTCAAGGAATCCCAGGAAGTTTCTTTGGAAGGAACCCTAGACCAAGACCACAGAGGTCAACTCCTCTGGCCTAGTGGGATTTCCCCCCACCAAGTATGGCAATTTAAAAAGCCTACTTAATTGTTAAGGCCTAGCAAACAGCCAGTTGATTGGTGTCAATGACCCAAATCAACCTGGAAGTGGTAGTATTGTACCTGCCCCAGGATTGGGGGGGTGGGGGGGGAGGGAGGAAGAGCCCGTGAAGTTCCTTGGCTGCAGGGGGCGTGAGGCCAGGAAGGGTTTGTGCACCTTTCCTGTTGAATGAACTCTGCCTGGGACTTTATTCTTTTTTGATGGATGGCTTTAGTGGGGGAGGCCTAGAAGCACAGACACAGTTCAATCACAGTCAGTGTGCGTTCAGGTGGGCGTTGGGGGCGGGGTAGGGGTAGTGCCCAGATGCTCATGTGGATGGTGGGGAGCCCAGTGAGCCAGCAGGGAGGGTTTGGGGGGGGGTGGTTCTTAACACCCTTGCCTGGAATGGTTGAGGGGACTGGGAGTGTTCTGCACGGTGGGGGTGGAGGTGGGGGTGGGGGGTGGGGAGGACAGCCTCCCTTGTTCACATGGGCTTGCTTTGCTGGGAGGGTTGGAGTCCTGGTGATGCTAGGGAAGCCTTGCCGCAGAAGCTGCCAGGCCCGGCGGGCTGCATGGGCCGAGCTTGGCTGACCACTGCGTGCAGTTTTGGGGATAGGTGGGGCAAGGCTTTCCAAGCACCGGAGACCACGAGGGCAGCCTTCACCTGGGGGGTACTTGCCCTAATGAACTGGGTGGGCTTGGGGAGGGATGCTGCATTTTCTTCCCGGTGGGGGTGACAAGTATTTGTCAAGTTTTCTTCTGTGCCTTCTCCAGACGTGGAACTGTGGTGTGCACCGCTGGTCGATTGCGCCATCCGCCCATCAGGGACTGGATGGAGCGGGAGGCCCAGCGTGGATGCCAAGTGGGAAGGACGTGTCTATCCAGGAGCACTCAGGGACGTACCTTCTCTTTCTCAGCGTTTTCTGGTTATGTGCTAGAAGTCACTCCAGGAGGGCAATGAATAAAGAGTGCGTTTTGCTGCACAGATATCAGTATGCACATATAAGTGCCTACAAGTAAAATCTCAGAATGTTTTTGATCTTAAAAACATTTCACAGTCATTAATCTTCACGACGCTCCTGCGGGCCAGGTAAACAGAACCATTCCTATTTTACGCGACGGAGGAACAGTGACTCGCCTCCCCCAACTCGTAAAGAGGCTGGCGTCGGTCTCTCGCCGTAGCGCGCGGGTTTGGGGGCCCCGGGAACCCCGACGATCCGTCCAGACTGACCGCCGGGCGACTTCCGGTCTCCTGCTTGACCTTCGGAGGCGGAGGCCGGGAGGGCGAAGTGGGGCCCCGGCCAAGGCCGGCCGCCGAACCTGGCCGCGCTCTACCTGGAGGGGGCGGGGCCTGGCCGCGCCTCCCCGCGGGCGCGCGGACGGCCGGGGTGCCCTGTCCTGCCGGCGTCTGCGGGTCCGGGGTGCCAGGACCTCCAGACCTGGGGCCCGCGGGCCTGCGGGCTCCCGGCGGGGGGCACCTGAGGCTCCGCCCCCCCGCCGGCCCGCGTCCGCGTCGGTCCCTCCCCTCCCCCTCGGGGGGCTCGCATACCTGTCCTCTCCCCGCCCCCCCACCTTGACGCCGCCGGAAGCACCCCTCCCCAGGCTCTGGTCTTTTCACTTGTAAATGGCAGCCGTTTCCCGCTTGGGGGAAGTGATCCAGAGGTGCTAGAAATGGCCCCTGCCACCCCCCCCCCCCCCCCCCCCGGTGCCCACTTCCTCCTTCCTCCCCCCAGCTCCCCGGCCATTGTGCGGGGCTCGACCCCGGGCGGCGGGGGTCCGGCACACCCGCCGGGTTGGCCGCGCCCCTCCAGGTCCCGGGGCTGGACGGGGAGAGAGCCACGAGACCCCGCGGGACCCGGAGGGGGGGCCCCGAACCCGCGCCCGAGGCCCGGAGCTGAACCAGAAACCTCGCTGGACCCCGTGCCGGAGCCACCCCACCCCCCAGTGATCGCGGATGGAGCAGACGGTAAACGGCCGCATCCTCACGACGTGGCCGGCTTGGCCTCCCGTCCCCAGGGCGGTGCGGGGGCCGCCGCTTCCCTTGCCCCCGTCCACAGCCTGGGTGTTCTCGGGCTAGCGACGGCGCGGTCGTGGGTGCGCCTGGAAGCTGCGAGGGCTCCCCGGGCCTTCCTCACCGTCCACCTCCAGAACCGGCGACCTCACGCCGATTCACTCTCCGCGGCTCTTCCCCAACGCGGGCGGCCTGGCGGGCCGGCGAGCGTAGAGTCGTGACCATCGGGGGCTTTGCCGCGTTGCGCCCGTCTTCTCCTTGGCGGAGGAATTTCTGTGTGTTTTTCTCTCGCTGTCGTTGCGGTCTTAATTTGATACCCCGATCCACCCAGGCCTTTTAGGTAGTACTCGTGTTTTGGTTAAGGTAACAGAATAACTACCATGTTTTGAGCGATTACTTAGTATCTTTGCCAGCCCCTCCCTTGGTCCATGTTGCACTTGATTTTCACGGTGAGGTGGGGTGGTGGCGGGGCGAGGTCGGGTGGTGGCGGGCCCAGGAAGCGCTGGGGTGATTTGCCCATCCCCCCCCCCCCACCCCAAGTAGCAGAGCTGGGATTTGAACCAGTCCGTTGGCAGTGGGGTTCGAGCCGGATTCCCTGGCAGAGGAGGAGCCCTGCCTACCGTTTGAGCCTCACGGGTCACCCTGAGAGCAGAGGGGAGGTGAAAATTCCAGGCTTACCCCAAAAATGTGGCATGTTCTCCCCGGGATTCAAATGGCTTCTCAGAAACCATCCTCTTTCTCCAGGGTTGACTTCCAGATCACATGGGGCTATGGAAAATCTGGCTTGTTTTCATTTCCGTCTGTGATCACTGATCTTTTGTTAGGATCTCACGATCTAATGCCAAGGAGGAATTTCTAGATGGTTTCCTGGACCAGGCCTGTTTTAAATTCCCTACACTCTTCTGGGTTAATGAACAGCATGGCTCCTGTTGAAAAGCCTCAGGCAGGCCCCAGCAGACAGGGGCTCCCGTTGGATGCGTGGGGAGAGGTCCGTCCCTCTGGATCACAGACTCTCTGCCCAGGCGGAGGACAGACCTCCGGAAGGACCTCAAGAGCCAGGCACAGTTCTGCTGCTCTAGCCACGTTCTTTCAGTTACCCTCATACCCTCTTCGAGGTAGCGGTGATGGTGGTCGCTGTCTTACCAGTGAAGAAACAGAGGGTCGGGAAGGTTAAGTAACTAAGGCAACCGGAAGTTTAGTTAGTTGCCAGTCCATCTAGAGTTGGTCTTTCTGATGGATTGAGACTTTCAGGTTTTGATTGGGATTTGGGTACAGTTGGGGATGGCTTTGCCACGCTAGCCAAATTAGACCCCTCCTGTGCTCTTGACCTCATTTTCCCCTTTGCTTCCATCTGAGTGTCTGATGTAACCACCCTCTCCCCCTCCAACACACACACACACACACACACACACACACACACACAGGGATTATGTGGGTAGCTTTCACAGTGCTCAGGGTTTTTTGTGTGTGTGTGTGTGGTAACATTGGATTTGGTGGCCAGGTATCACTTTATCAGACTCAAATTTCCAAGTTTGTGGGCTAGGGTAGTGATCTTATTTTTCTTTTTAAGACTGGCCCCTCTTCTTCCTGGTGTGTGCTCCTTTCTAAGGGAGGGGCTGGAGGTGGGTGGGATATCCCCTTCCCTCACTCTGGCTGCTGCTCTCTTCACCACGATTCATTATGCACTCCTTACAATAGGAGTTGATTCCTATGTTCGACACGGGGGAATCTGGGAAAAGAGACCGGGAATGTGGGGAGGATTTCACCTAATTGGAATGGGCTGTTTGCACCATTCCTGTAAAAACCGGCCAGAAACTTGATTCTGCTGGGTAAACCTCCTTTGGGTTGCTGCCCTGCGTTTGTGTTGGCCTTAGAAAGGAATTTGAATTCATCCTCCTGAACAAAAGGAGCAGCTTTCTTTTCAGAGAGTCGATCAGAGAATTGAAAGGGAAAGGCACAAGGCTGGGTGTGTCCCGAGATCTGGAGAGGAGCCTGCTTGGGTGATTAACTCACCTGAAAGGCACCCAGAGCAGGTGACGCGAGAGCCCTGACCTTGGCTTCCTTTAGGGAAAGGTCCCCACGAGGTGGAGATTTTCCTGAAAAACAGGCTTTCCTTTACTTACAAGATTCCCTTCCTGCCCTGCAGTGCTGCTGTTCCTTTCGTGAACACGTGTGTGCTTGGGAGTTCCCTGATGTCTTTGCTGGTGCCCCAAGGCCGCAGTGGGGCGTGCGGGTGGTCGGGGGGCTCGGCGTACATACACCCCCTCTCATTCGGCCTTTGGATGGCTGAGGGACGGGGGAAGGGGAGAGGGGTGAGCCCCGGTGTGCTGGCTCAGCTCCAGCTTAGGTAATGGTGTGTATTCTCTCTCTTTGAAGTCCCCTGTGCGGTTTGCAAACTGCAGATCTCCATTGTGCTCCCCTGCCTGCAGAAGACTGGTGTGTGGTAGGCTCCTGTGGGGCAGAAGAAGAGAGAAGCTTCCTCCCGGCCCATGCTGCCTGGAGAGTGGGTCTTAAGGCATCTGTGCACAGACACGCGGGGACGTCCCTCGGATCTGTCAGCCTTTGCTTGCAAGGTTTTTGATGGGAGCCAGGGGTCGCAGGTGGCCTCAGAACCGGCCTTTGGATCTGTGGTGTAGAAGGTCTGTGTCCCCTGTCCTGTTCTGCCAGGGATCCCTGGCTCTGCAGAAAGGCCCCTCCAGCAGGACAAGAGGAGGGGCGATCTGATGAGTGCCGGCCCCCCCCCGCCGCCTGCCCGTATTGGTGCCCTGGTGAGCACACCCCGAGTTTCTGAGACCCGATTTTTCTCCGCCTCGGCCTCTCCGCAGACTTCTGTTTATTGTTCTGTTCCTCCAAGATGCTCATTGCTCCTCAGTCAGGGCTGCGGATTTTTATTTTTTTTAAACACACATCCTTTCTTCTCATTTCTCCACTAAGCCTGGGATTAAGAATGTGGCTTCAACTGACAAAAGCCAGGAGATTTCAGAGTTAAAGTTGGAATTCTATCTGTAATGATGTCTTCCTGAGTATTTAAGGGGGACTTTGAACCGTGGGTAATTTTTTTTCCCTTCCGAAACTGGCCAGATGTGCTCCAAGGAGTGGGCAGAGAAAGCAGTTCCACAGGATGTGAGTTTTCTTTGTGATAATTGTGAGCTTTGCCTTATTTGAGGCCCCTGTGTTCCGGGGGCACGGAGGGAGAGGCTTGTGACTGGCCGTTGTTTGGGTCACGTTCGTAGTGTGTGTGTCGCATAGGCCTGAGACCTTCGAGGTCCCCCGCAACCCCTCCCCCAGCTCAGCAAAACCACTTGAAACGCACTTTGCAAGTATAACTCTCGTTCTTGAAGATGTTTCACCCCAAGGGAGATTAAAAAGTTGGGTTTTGTTTTGGTTTTTGTAATTCCTTTCATCATGTGGGGCCGGGGGTGTGCAGGCGGGCGGGGGAGGGGGACGGGGGGGGGGTGGGGGGTGGGCAGGCGGTGACTAGCCTTGTCTGGGTTAGTGGGGAAAGGGGTGGGGCCAGTGCAGGGACCACTTTTTGGCCCTTCCCCATGGCTGGGAGTTTTACATCCTGGTGATTATTGGGCAAGGCTCCAGGGTCAGATCCAAAAGCTTTGCCCTGGGCCATCCCAGCAGCCCACTTTGGAGCACTGGGTGACCTGTGTTCTCTGTGTGTTGACTTTGGCGAGGGAGAGGAGAGGTCCCACGGAGAGACTGTGAATCTCTTCCTTCCCAGACTGACGAGGGGCCCAAGGAAGGCCGCCCTTGGCCTCCCAGACCTTGCAAGAGGCAACCAGATAGATTCCTGCTCACAGATGGAGAAGAGGCATCGGACCGGACAGACTGTTCGAGAAAAGTGTGGCAAAGGAAGTTGGAAAAGTTGCTGGACTGCATTTGGGATTTACTGAGGCCTTGGAGAGGGCTTCCTTTTCTGAATCTAAAATTCGGGTAAGAATTACAAAGTGCTTAGAACACGCCTGACACATTGTAGGCATTTCTACAAAATAAGACAGATCAGCCACTTTTGCTCCCAGCGGGCATGTCCGCATTGGAACAGGTTTCCTTGTGCGTCCCTCACACCATCTGCGTGGAGATCAGAGAGTCTTGACCTCGGCAGCAGAAAGAGGGGTTCCCCTCGGGTGCTGGGGGACAGGAAGAGAAGGCTCCCTGGGCCTTGATTGCGTTGGGCATGCAGGGCGAGGGATGGGGCCTGTTCGTCCCACGTGGTGAGCCAAGTCCTAAGGGAATGGGCCCGGTGTGAACGGGAGGTTTTTTACCCTTTGCACGAAAAGGACGGATGAATGTTAGGGAGGCTGGTGACGGGACCAGGTGAGATTGGCGTGAATAGTGTTCGAGGGTGGGAGATCCGAATCCTGGTGCCGTCGGGAAATCTAGGGAGTACGCGGTGCACAGAGCAGGGGAGGGTGGGTGGCAGCTGGTCAGGTTAGGGAGCAGTCCGTCTGTGGGTTCCTGGGGCCAAAGGGATGACCCCAAAACCATTCAGATTGTCTTTAGACCTGAGTGTTATTCTGGATGCAGTCACTCTGGGAAATGCCCCGGGAAACACTTGCTTTCTGCGTAAGAGCCAATTTCTCTTACCAGAGAAGGAGAGAAGAGTAGTGGTTGTGTGCTGCCTACCTCTGCCTGAGGATGGGCCACACGGGGGCCACCCTCTCCAGCCGCCCTGGACGGGTGGGGCCCACTGGAGAGGCCGCCCAGTGTTTCAGTTCATCACCACTGAACGCTCTGCACCCTCTCTGCTGAGTTAACAGCACCGTGCCAGTGACTTGCCTGGCCACATTCCCGGGGGAGTCTGTGTAGAAGAAGTTACTGGCACTACACCTGCCCCTTCCCCGCAGGCATTTCTCTTCGCATGCTCCCATCTGAGCTCCAGGTCCTGAGCCGGCAGTAGAAGGGCTGGGGTCTCTCCCCGAGAATGGCTTGTTGGGTTTGCCTTTCCAGCACGTGGTGGACACTTGGTCAGTAGCCGCTCTGGGGACGGGCCCAGGTCCAGCCGGGTGACCAGTTGGCTGCCTGAGTTCCCAGCCATCCCCCTGGAATAAGGACGGTTCTTGCTCGTCTCCTCCCAGGGCATTCATTCATTCACTCATTGGGGACTGACTGGGTGCCCGCTAGAGCCAGGCACGCTGTGGGTGTAGACATGTCCTCCCTAGGCGGGGTTGCTGCTCTGAACTCCATGCTGGGCTACGGGCTCGACGGGGAGGGTCCCGTGAGTGTGAAGGGACGAGGGGGGGGCCTGAGACGCTGTTTGGGACGATGTCCTTCCGGGGTCTGTCGAAGACACAGTTTGTTGCCTTCAGGGTGGGCTGGTCGTTTTATGGACTAGCAGTTTCTTCGGGTTCAATTCACGCTATTAAAAAAATCGCACTTGGAAAGCAAGATGATCCTTGATGGGGCACCTGGGTGGCTCGGTAGGTTAAGCATCTGACTTCAGCTCGAGGCATGATCTCAAGATTTGTGGGTTCGAGCCCCATGTTGGGCTCTGAGCGGACAGCTTGGAGCCTAGAGCCTGCTTCAGATTCTCATTCTCTCTCTCTCTCTCTCTCTCTCTCTCTCTCTCTCTCGGTTCCTTCCCAGCTTGTGTTTTCTCTCTCTCTCTCTCTCTCTCTCTCTCTCTCTCTCTTTCTTTATCTCAAAAATAAATAAGTAAACATTAAAAAAGAGAGCAAGCAAGATGATCCTTGAAAATGCCCTTGGGAGGCATCTGCTGCTGGAATGTGAGGGCATCTCAGGGGTCAGGGACCAAAATGGCGTATTTCCACATTTGCAGATCCTAGGGAGCGTGAACGGTAAATAGAGGCTGATGCATGTGAGAAGCGGTCAGTGGGAACAGTGCGGTACCTGGGGTTGTGTGGTGTTAAAGGACGAGGAACTACTTTCCCTTCTGCCTCTGCCCCTTTCAAGCTACCCACCAGGTGTTTTCCCACATCCCTCTGGAACGGAACTTTGGAATTGGTGGATTTCCAGGAACACGGAGAGGTCCTTCGTGCTCCGCACCCCTCGGCCCACCCCTCCTCCAGGCCCCGCCCGGCGAGCGGAGCCCGTGCATTCCGAGCGTGTATGTCGCAGTAAGAAGCTGGCTGTGGGCTTGGTGGTTTTCACATGGGTGATTCTCACGGTCCCCGGGGAGGGACTGTGCCCAGGTGGTTTGAGGGGGTGGCCTCTGGAGCAGGGCGGCTCTGGGGCACCCCTGGCCGGGAGTCAGTCTCCCGGAGCTCCACCCGGCATCCGGTTGGAGAAGCTCCAGGCGGGGCCAGAACATCTGTATTTTTAGCAAACTCCTCCAGGTGGTTCTTAACGCAGCCAGCCCAGAACCTGCCAACTGCACACAAACTGTCTTTCTTGAAAAACACACCACTCCCCAGCACACATCCCTACATTTGAATCTAGTTATTGAACATTTGGCACGACAAATGATGGAAAGATTTTAAATATCTTGAATAACCCCCTCCCCCTCGATCTGAATGAATAGATTTGAAAACGGAAATATGGATTTCTGCCCGACCTAGTCTCTTTCTCTCTCTCTGTCTCTCTCTCTCTTTTTTTTTCAATGGTTTCGGAGGGATTCTCCACCCCCTAGAACAGCGCTAGGCTTTCCTAGGGACACGAGGGAAATTTCGCACGGACCTGTGAGCAGTGGAGCTGCTTCCATATTCCGATGCACTTGACATTGAACTTTCTCTTTGGACCAGTCAGCAGGGTTCCCTGAGGGGGGCCGGGCCATGTCACAACATCCTGGCAACGGGAGAAATTGTTTTTGCAAATTAAATTTTTGTACACTGTCAGCCACTTAGGGAAGCCCCCTTTGGAAATCCGTGCCCCCGCGTCAGGGGCGGGTTCGGTGGAGTTGGTGATTTTCACACTGGCCTGTGCGAGCACGAACGAGGAGGTCGGCACCAGGCACGTCCACCTTGTGCCGGTGAACAGACCATCCCCCGGGGGCTCCTGTGTGTGCCTCCAGCATCCCCCTCATGGTGTTGCCACACACAGATTTGGGGACGACACCTTCTGTTTTGGAAACGCAAGGAAACCCATTCTGTGGCAAAGCCTTTTTATCTTGATCGGTGAATTTATTAATTGGCGGGGCTTCACAGAGGCCGATAGCTTCTGTGTCCGTCCGGCCTGGCAGCTTACCTTTATCCTGTTTATAGAAACACTGTGTCACTAAAAAGTGACAACCCAGGAAGGAGATCGTGAGGAGGCGTGACACTTCTCGCTTGTGGATGTGGAATCGGCAGAGGGGCCACGTGGATGGGCTCGCAGTTCACAAGTGGGGGGAGGGGGGCAGGTCTGGCCTGCCTCTGAATCGACACCTGTAGAGTGGCTGTGTATTCAGACAACCCAATTCTAAGGCTGAGGGTGTGTGTACGCATTTGAAGGCAGGGAGGGGGCGCGGGGAAGTTCACCCCGGTTGAAGAGTCTGGAGCCTTTGGTATCCTGTTTGAAGGTGAACCTCAGAGGGCGTGCGTGGTGTCCTTGGAGGAGTGACTGAAGGGGCCTTCTTTTATTTCTTGATCTGAGGTTGTTCACTGCGGTCTCGGGCAGAAAGGATTTGCCCTTTCTGCTCTGGGTAACTGCTTTCTGGGGGCAGTTTGGGATACCTTTTGAGTTGCATGCAGAGACATCGACTAGGAGAAAAAATTCCAGCCTTTCTCTTAACCGCTACCGGCCCAGTGGCCCACTTCTAGCTGTACGGAGCTACATGGTAAGAGGAATTCTGATTCTGCTTAAATACAGGAAGCGAAAGCCTTTGGGTCCTAGCAGCTTCTTTTTGGGGGCTGCTTTTGGACTTGGGTTAGCCAAGAAACGACTTTATGATTTATGGTGTTTATGAAGACGAGCGTACCTATCTGTTTTCGTGTAGACATCTTAATAGAGATTAAATACAAAATAAAGGAGAATGTGTGAACGAAGATATTCCCATAAGCAATATCGTAGCGTTAGGCAGTGTAATTATGTTTTGTACACTTCCCAATTAAGCAGTTATGCATTACTGGAAAAACCACCTTTAAGAGATTTAGGAAAGCTTTCTAATTCTGTAGATCACATAAAAATAGATGTGTCATATTTTACGCATAGGGTTTGAAATTTTTACGTTCTGTGATAAAGTAACTCTGTTTGGATTGACTTGTGGAAATTGATGCGGTGACGTTGAGATGAATTTGCTTTTTTCTGACAATTGTCTGTTCAACGAGAATCTGCTTCTTCAGCAACTAGAGCTCCTACTATGTGCCAGCCTCCAAGCCAGAGCAAGGAGGGTTTATCTTGAAGTTCAGCAAAACCGTGGTGCCTGTGCGAGAGCTGGAGCAGGCGCCGGGTGCTTCCCGAGACCAGGGGTGGAGGGTGGGTCATTCCCAGGCTGAGGGGTCGGGGACGCCGACCTGCTGGAAGAACCCAGAAGACATTGGCGGCGCTCTCCTGTGACCGAAGGCGGCACAACCTCATAACCTCCAGATGTGCACTTCTGTTCCCAGGACACCCGCCTGCTCCCCTTCCCGGGAGCTCCTTGGAAAGCCACCCACCTCGTGGTGCCTGACTATCTTCGCAGTGACATGGTAGGTGCACAGGGTATCTGTGAGGATTAAGTGACTCAATATATGGCAAGCCTTGACCTATGCCTCGAGGAAGATCTTCAATGCGGGCATTATTATTACTGTTCTTTGTTGTTGTTGTAGAGAGGATGAAGGGTGGGAGTAGGAAGGACTCTGGGTCTGAAGAGGCACAGAGAGGGCCAGAGGGCTGCGGGATCCCCACTGCTGGACGCGGCATTTTAAGGCATGGGCTGTGATGCGTCGGGGGACTGGACCGGCTGTGGCCTCCGTGGGCAGCGTGGGCTCGGGGGGCTGTTAGGGGAGTGCGTGGTGCCTAGACTGCCAGGACCAGGTGCCTGGCGAGTAGTGGGGTGGGAAGGGCAGGGGGATAAGTACAGTACACGGGCCACGTGGCAGCTCAGTCACTGGGGTCTGCTCAAGTACATGGGCCGCATGGTGGGTCAGTCATCCTTGTCACCCACTTACACCAGAGCTGGAGTGTCTGTTTCACTCTGAGCTCCGGGACATGTGCCTGCTGTGTCCCTCCACGGAGAAGCCCAGGTGCCAAGATAGGGCTGAATGGTATTTTGCCTGCGGTCGTAGGGTTTGGGCACCGCTGGGGTCTCAGCGCCTACTGCTGGGGACTTGTTTAGCTGGGTATGGCCTCAGGGGGCGTCACAGGGCTGCCGGCTTGCCCCTTGCACACAGGTCCCACGCTCCCCCAGGATGGCAGCCACAGCCTTTGGCAAGGGGGGACCCAGCCCCACCGGCCATCTCCCTGCAGGGAGCGTGGAAGGGCCGCTGGGAGCTTGTCTGCTCCTGGCTTGAGTGTGGGGTTCAATGAAGGGTCTGTGAGGAGTCTAAGTGGGTTGGGAGGAGATGAGGGCAGGAGCCATCAAGGAACCGTACTTGAGGGCAGTCTCATTTTTCATTTCCTGGCCACTAAACTGCTGAAGGTGACAAGGGTGTTTTCCCTGACCAGACTGTGGGAAGCGCAGCTGAATTTCAGGGACACCGGCCAGTGTGTGCGGTGGGGTCCTTCCTGCCGGTGTCAGTGATGGGGACGGGTGGTCTCCCGGGGGAAGCCGGAGACCGCTCTGGCTGCCGTGGAGCTGAGTTCACCCCACAGGGAGAGTCATGTTTTTATTATTTGTTTTGCCCTTTCGTGGGGGACTCATTAACATTTTTACATAGGTGTCATTTACACACAGGAAAGCCCGCCCTTTCCACCTGCTGTTCCGCAGGTTTTGACAAAAGGTTGTGTGAATAGCACCTGGGCTGCAGAACCCGTTCCCTCCCCGAGGAAAGTTGTCCTGTCTGCCCACCACTGATGCAGTTGCCCCTTTTTGTTGGTAGAAAGGCCAGCCTAGGACATTGGGGGTTTCACGTGGCCCAGGAGGACACTCCAGTCCCAGCAGATAGACGTGCTTGAGTGACACCGCCCGTGCCGTCCCCGGGATGTCTGTGACTTCAGGCAGGGGGCCAGGTTGGGCGAGCTGGAGCGAAGGTCAGTCTCTGTAGTTGGCATCTTGTCCGCCCCACGGAACCCCGGGGTCCCTGAAGGGCCCCTGTTCTCCTCCCCAGAGGGGGCGGTGCCAGGCTCCCATGTGCGGGCCTGGGGGCTTCTCAGGCCCTTGTCCCCAGGCTTCCCGAGGACGCGCACACAACTCTGCCCACCGCCTCCACCCCGTGTCCTGCCTGCCCCTCCTGGCAGGTGCCCGGAGACGGGTGCTTCTCTGCCCACTCTGGCTGCTGGCTCCGGGTCCAGAGGGATTGGGAAGAGTGACCACCCCGTCACTGGCTGTTTCCTCCTTTCTCCTCCTTAGGGGAAGTAGCTGTGGAGCAAGGAGGCAGCGTACCTACTGTGTGCTGTGGCCGGTCCGTGTTCTGTGAGTCCCGGCGGCACGGGGCCGTGGGGTGACACTCAGGTCCCCATTGGCCAGCCACCTTGCTGTGGTCAACGGGTGGTTTGGGGAAAGCCTGGAGGGACCAGAGGGCTTTTCTGTGGGAAGGTCAGCAGCTGCTGGAGCCAGCAGTGGGCCACCCAGTCCGCGTCCCTCTGTGCCAGATAGGGTTAGGGTCTCTCTGAGGATGGGTATTTAATGAGGCGGGACAGGACGTGCAGGAGAGCATTCCCTGTCACGCCGCACGGGGGCCGACATCCACCGGCTTTCTCCGTAGTATTTAATATTCTCCTATTTCCGTTCAGTTGGGGGGAGTTTTATGAAACGAGTCTGGGAATTTTGTAAATTGCTAGCTGGGGAACGCTGCATTTATTGATTTTCCGGTTGCTGCTGGAAACGTCTTCAAGTGTTGGATCTTTGCTTCCCCCCTCGGGCCCCAGCACTTAGGGCGGGTGAAAGCGTTCATCCTGCCGAGCGGCTTGTGTCTGTTAGGAAACCCTTTGATGCCTGTGAGCTCAGACTAAACCTGACCTTGGTCCTGGCCTGAAACTCATGTCTGAGTATCCTTGGCCTCTTGGGGGTGAGTGACGGAGACTCGGACATGCTCACGTATAGGACTTCGGGGGCCTTCCACCTGGGCAAGGAGCCTGGAGCCTGGGGTTAGCGGCGGAAAGGTTGGCATCCCATGTCCCCGAAGGCTTCAGGACAAGGGCCGTTTGAGCTGGAGTCCTGGACCCTGGGCAGAAAAGTTGTACGTGGGTAGCCGTCAGTCCCGCTCGGGCGGTTCGGATTTTGGAGGAGTCCCCACCACCGCCAGCGGGAAGGCCTGAATTCTCCTGGCCTGGGGAGCCTGCGGGACCTGGCTGCAGTGAGGGTCCCCAGTGCACCTGCTGCCACGACAGTCTCATGACGCCAGTTCCCTGTGTGACCCTTCCAGGGGGAAGAAACTTGCTCAGAGGCTGGGGCTTCGTAACGGGAAGAGTTGTATGCATACACGTAAGAGAGAAAAGCGTTTTATGTCCGGAAGGGTGTGCCATCCACAGCCATAAAAGCTGCCCGTGGATGTTCACGGGGCTGTGTGGTGCACACCGGGAGCACAGTAGGACCGCGGTTGCTAGCAGCCCACGGCCTGCTCGTGTCCTGCGCTCAGGGTGCCTTTGCAGTCCCCCCCCACCCGCCCGGCGGGCTCCGCCTGTCTCCGCAGGGCAAGTTCTAGGTGGGGAGCCGCTCCCGTGGGTGGATCCTCAAATTCTAGCTGACTTGGAGGGAAGTGAACGGGGGAGCCAGCCACTCTGCTGAGCCCGAGGGGCGAGCAGCTTGCTGTGGTCTGCCCAGGCCCAGCTGGAAAGTAAGGAGAACGTTCTTGAGGCGCGCACACCGTCAGATAGTCTGTTTCAAAGGGAGCCAGTTAAGAAAGGCCTTTGCCTTCGTTCAAGGATACTAGAAACGCGTCTCGTTTGGTAGGTAAATAATAATATCGCTGCTCTTTCATCGAGTACCAGGCATGTGTCAAGGCGGAGAATATAAAAATAAATGCATTCGGTGCATCCGTAATAATAACCACTAAGTGTCTCTCCCGGGCTCAGGACAGCTCAGTAGCTTGCAGGGAGGGACACGGCTCTTTGGTGACAGCTGCTCACGGGAACCTCTGTGGGACTTGGGGCAAGAGCCCACTCCTTCGCAGAGCTAACCAACCAGGTGGGTCTGTCGGCCTGCACAGGTGCCTTTGGGGTTCCTGAGCTGCGCATCTCGCACCCAAGCATCACGGTCTTGCAGTCAAGGTTCGAGGCTCTGCAAGCCGACAGGCATTTCAAGAGCCTGGTGCTTTCTGAAGACCTGCGTCTTCATTTACACTTGGGTGGTGGTTCGCCCGTCTAATTTTTTTTATTTTTAACCTTATGGCCTGGAGAAATTTTCCCTCTGGTTATGGTAATTTTCCTTTCCTGATATGTAAATTGATTACAGCCCCTCTTTCAAGTCTTGCACATTTGATTATCCGCGAGCCTCCTTCTGCCTCTTATTTAAACTTATTTTTAGCACAGTCCTTGAAACCTCAGTGTGAGACTGTCCCTCTTCTGCTGTTTTCTGAGCTGCCGAAGGTCGTTTTAATCAACCCCATCCAGCAGTTGCCTTGCAAGCCAAGCTAACGTGGGAACGGGCCTCCTGGGTGAGGCCTGGTCCGCTCTGAGAGCGAGCTTTCTTCCCCTTGGTCTGGACGGGGATGAGTGAACTTGGCCAGCAGCTCCGTCAGCACTGGGGTTCTAAGGGCGTGAGGCAAACACAGGCGTGGTCGTGGACATCAGCCTAGGCCAGGTGGGAGGACCCGGGCCAGCCTGTCCTCCACGAGAGCACGACCTGGTTTTTTCATAAGGTGTCCGTCTGCCTGTCCGGGGCTTTGCGGACGGTGTGCTCCAGATCAGACTAATTCCGAGTCCCTGGCTCCGTTTGTGAAGCCAGCCCGGGTTGGGTAAATCAGGGAGGGCAGTGTGGCCGCGTTTGGGGGGTGCAGAGGTGTCCCTCTGCCCGGTCCCCTGAAGCCCTCTCTGCCATCAGATTCTTCTCACGAGCCAATTAGTCCGCAGCCTGGTGGCTCCTGGGTATTTTCTGAGCCTTACTTCGATAAGAACAAAACCGTTTTTTGGTGCTTGATTGGATTTGTTTGCTAGAAGATTAGTACAAAAGCAGGAAGGAAAAAGAATGTGTGGTGGGGGTGATTGCTAGGGACTGGCAGAAGGTTATTTACGGATTTCTGCTGACAATCCATGTTTAAAGGACTTCCCTGTGAGATTTATGAAGCCTTTCCAATTTATTGTCTTTCCAAGTAAGGTAAGCAAATAAATAGGTAATTCTCTTTTATTATAAACCTAGCCAACGTTAGATTAAAAATAAGAGGAAACAGGGCTCCATTTTTTCCAGCCCAGTGTGTTTCTGGAATTTGGAAAGCATCTTGGAAAGGCTTTTTGTTTTGTTTTTGGCTCGGCCACACTGTGCATTTAAAAGATAAAGTCTGACCCTAGATACCGTGTGCGCGGTTCACCATCCTTGAAGAGAAGCGGCTGTTGCCCGGAGGGGGCAGGGGGTACGGAGCCGGTGGGGACGAGGGGGGCTGGCTGTTGAGGGCCAGCCCACCACAGTCAGCAAGGGTTCCCGAGGCCCTGCTCTGGGTTTGGTCAGTGCAGATGCACCCAGAAAGGGGACCCCGTCTCCATAGGCCCCTGTCAGACACAGGGCCCATTCTGATCGAACTGAGCTTTGCCTCCTAGACCTTTCTTCAATCATTTTGATCTCCCTGTCCCCCTTCTCTGAAATTGTTGGGGCTTTCGATGCTTTGGTGAAATGTGATTTGGGCAGCGTTGTTTGTGAAGACCCAGATGGAGAATTTAGATTTTTAGGTGAGCAGGAGCAGGAGACCTTGTAAAAAATAAACGTCCCATATCCTGGTGGTGACGTCAGTGCTGAAGATTTGGGTGGGCAAAATTTGGTGACCTAGCCCCTTCTAATGTGGCCCCCGCCCCCTTGCCTGCCCAGAGCCCATTTGAAATGCTCTGGGCTCTTTCAAGGTCCCGGGCAGCACCACTGGTGAGACGGACGTCCTGTTACGATTTGGGGAGAATGTGTTGTATGTTTCTGTCCCTAGATGTCCTCGGTGCAGTGAAGCTATTTTCGAGGGATTAATGGCCCGCATCTTGGATGGTATCTCGTAACAGGCTGTGGGGTCTGAGTTCCTCAGCCCCTGGCCTGTTGGTAGGTGCACAGTGTGTGAGTTCAGGAAATTAGTTCTCGGTAGGGGGTGGTTTCGCCAGTAAATCACACCTGAGTAGGGAGGCTCGGAAGGTGCCGAGAACATAATTCCCTAGAGAATGGGATCCATGGAGTTCATTTTCCTTCTTGCCTCTTCCTTCTCTGGGCATGCCAAGGGGGTGCGGACCTTTCCCCATCTCCGGCAGGGCTAATGGGCTGGAAGGGGCAGGGTGGGCGGCACAGCAGTGTGGCCAATGCCCTGGGGGGTCTGGGACTGGCGGCCTGAACAAGCCTGGCCTGATCCTGCCTGCAAGGAGCAGACCCCACAACCGGAGGAGGGTGAGCGACCAGCTGAGCCAGGCAGGGGGACGGGCATGGTAGTCCCCGCACTGGGAACTGGGCTCCCATCCACGGGAGGTCAGGGAAGGCCTCTGGGAGGCGGTGGGCTGGGATTTGCAGGTTGTGGTGGGGAGTGGGCTGCCTGAGTTCCCTCCGTCCAGCCTGGCCTCCCTGGAGGCTGCCCCACCCTCCACCCAGCTCCCTCCAGCCCCGTCTTTCTCATCCCTGTCTGGACCTGACGTCACCTGAGAGCTTTGGAAAAAGGTCCAAGCCCAGCCTCACCCTCAGAGGTTCTGGGGTGGGACCTGCCTTGGGTTAATTTTGAAAGCTCCCAGATGATTCTAATAGGCAGCCAGGTAGAGGGCCGCTGCCCGGCCCAGCAGCCTTCAGCTGAGGCCATTTTTTCTGCCTGTGGGCCAGAAGGCAGGGACGCCCAGAGAATCGAGCAAGTCCTGTCCCCTCCCCCACCCCCCAGATGGGGGACAGGGGGCAGATAGACCTCACCGGGAGCACAACTCTTCAAACACGTGTCCGACGGGACAGGTGCCCCAGTCCTGTGGGGCCAGATACCAGGTGACCCAGAGCCACTGACCGCGGAGTGTCCTGAGCAGGCGTCACGGGCCAGTTTCCCATCCGCAGGTGAGCGTCTTTGGGGCTGTGCCGTTTGCTCTGCAAGGCTCTCCTGGAGTGAAAGTGGGGTCAGCTTACTTAGCGGGACAGGTGCCTGTGAGCACGTGGGAGAGGGGTCCCATGTGCCTCGGGGCCCCTCCTGCTTATAAGTAAGGGAAGCTGTGGTTCCTGGCCCTTGAGCAGTAACTCCGGGAGTGCCGGACTCTTCCTGCCTCGGTCAGTGGGAAGGAAAGCGGGCTGTTGCCTAGGAAACAGAGCTGGAGGGTGGGCTCCAGCCTGTGGACCTCTTGGGGGCTTCATGTCTGGGGGTGGGTGGGAGCCCCAGAAATGGCACCGGTCAAGGGGATGGGGTGGGGAGAGTCCTATGCGCACAGTGGGAAAAGAATGCAGCTCTCAACAGTGTTCACAGGAGTCTGAGCCTCCGTGTGGGATTCCTTGTCCGGCAAATTCGGGGTGGGGAGAGTGTTCTGTTGGCTCTCTAGGACAGGAGGGAGAGGGGGAGCGAGGGGTGGGGTGGGTGCTGCAAGGTGAACAAAGGAAACCCTAGGACGTCTTGTTTACAGGTCACTGGACTTGGGTGAAGGCCCTGGGGTGGGGGTGGGGGAGCTGAGCGGTGCCGGTGCCCCCCATGGAGGAGGAAGTGAACAATGCGATACTCAGACCAAGGAGAGGCTCTCCTGGCTGGGGGCGCCCCAGGCCCTCTGTGGGATGTGACCTAACTGCTGTGTGTCTTCGTTATGAAAGGGAAAGCGTTTGAGGTTTCTAAAAATCACAAATAAGATCCTGGGCCCCTGAGTGGGGTTGGGATGAAACCTTGGGGGTTAGTGGTGGGGCAGGTGTAGCGGACCAGCAGGCCAGGCTGAGAGGCCTCAGCTGGGGTGGGGGACATGTGGGCTGTGCCTGACTCGGCTTCCAGGTTGGGGAGAATACTGGGGGGGAAAGCCCGGAGGTTCAGATGGGACGAACCCACTCGTTGGGGCTGTTGGCTCATTCCCTTCCTTGAGCACTTGTGGACGCATAGGTGGCACCTGAGGATGTTGGGTGTTTGCCCTCCATCGGTTGGGACCTCCTTGCTGGGCGGAGCTGGGCGTCTGGGGCTGCCGTGGCAGGTGGCACAGGTTTCTAGGCGAGTCTTGTCCCCTTTCCCTTGGGAGCTTGGCCAGCTCCCCCCTATTGAGTCTCCGGTAGATGATGGGCCTTTAGGATCATGGGGTCTCACAGATTCCCCAGTCCCTGCCTGCGGTTCCTGGATGGGCCTTGAGCTCAGAGCTGGGACCGTGTCATGACCTCCCCCTGCCCAGCTGGGTGAAGGGGGCTTGGGGTGGCAGGAAGCAGAGAGAGGGTCCTGAATTCTCCATGGCGGCGGCGGGCATGGGGGTCCCTCTTGAAGCCTGATCCCATTTCACCTTATTCCTCCTGCCCCTGCCTTTGCCCAGTGGGTCACCAAGGGTCTTCTGCCGGGCGCTCGGGAGGCGGAGTCGACTGGCATCTCTGCTCCCTCGGCTGTGGACTCGGGCAGGGCATGAGGCTCAGAGCCTCCCGGCTTCACGAGTTGGAAGTGATAACAGTTCCTTGATGGAGAGGCTGCTGGGCCAGAATAGGTGTTGGATTTAAGAGTTCCAGCTGCGTGGGTCTGGCCACGGGGGTTACCTTGATCCTTGGACGCACAGCAAGTGGAAAATAACGTGCTTGTGGCTTTTGAATGCTTGTATTTGTTCCTGCTGATGGCATGCTTTTAAAAATCTGATCTTGTTTCTTGCTTAACATCATACCAGTGAAGTCTTAAATGTTTTTATGTACCTTCCTTTTGGGATCCAAACTTCATTGCCCATGCAAAAAAAAAAAAAAGGCAAAACAACACTCCTGATCCTGGGGCCACGGCCAGGAAGGATCTGCCAGACACCCGGAATTCAGTTACTCATGTGTCGATTCCCACATGTTAGGCTCTAGGAGGAATATGGTAAAGGGGGATGCACTTCCTTGTCCCCATAGAGCTCAGAGACGGGTGTACTTGTTTTTAAGAAAGCTATTAGACTTGGGGCGCCTGGTGGGCTCGGTCGGTTAAGCGTCAGACTTCGGCCCGGGTCATGATCTCACGGTCTGTGAGTTTGAGCCCCGCATCGGGCTCTGTGCTGCCAGCTCGGAGCCTGGAACCTGCTTCGGATTCCATGTCTCCCTCTGTCTTTGTCCCTCCCTCACTCACGTTCTGTCTCTCTCTGTCTCTCAAAAATAATACATCCTAAGAAAAAAACATGTTCTAATGACAGCCTGTCAAGGACAACCTCTGTGTTCAGATGGAAAAGATGGTGGGGGTAGGCGGGGGGGACGGGGGGTCTGATGAAGATTGCCCAGATGCCTCCCGGAAGAGATGACCCCACCTGCATTCCTCCAGGGTTGTCTGTGTGTTTCCCTGTCTCACTGCTCACTGCCCTTCTTCAGTTGAACAAAGTGCCAGTAAAAGTCACTGCGGAGATTTAACCTGGGTACCACTTTCAGAGGGACAGCAAGATTGAGACACAGATTGGGAGGCTGGTGGGCAAGGGAGCAGGAGGACTCTGGGCCTGTCTTGGCCTGGGTCCTATCGGCCTCCCCAGACACTTGGTGCACTTGATGGTGAGGACCCTACTGAGATGGATAAAGAGGCAGGAGCCTGCCCTGGGCAAGAATTTGACCAGAAAACGGCGTGTCGTCTTTTGTGACGGCTGACTTCCCTGCTGTGTGTATATTTGCACGTGCCAGACCACCTGGTAACAGCTTGTGCCCGCGGTTTGAGCAGGATCCAGGGGTCCAGACTGCCTCTCCTTCACTCACCGTCCAGGGAGCTTCATACAGGCAGCACGCCCGGGGCCAAGTTCAGACCCACCAGCCATAAGCGGACCCTTTGAACGGAGTCCTCCGTTTTGATTTTTCTCCTGTGGCATATCTGTCCCTTGCTGGAAAGAGTTCGTGTTCTGGGGCTGTCATTCAAAGCATCGTTTTGTACCATACCATTAGAATTTTCAGAGTGTTTGCTGATTTGCGTTTATTGAAACTAAATTCATTAGGATGATGTGAAAATAGCGCGCAACTGTTTACCAAATCGGATTCTTGTTTTTGATATTTCCGTACATCATCTGTTCTCACTTGAATGTTGTGGAATTTGTTGGTAAAGTGTTATGCAGATGAAAATCCATATTTTAGTGGAGGGTTTTTTAATTCAAATGAGTTCAGAAGAATATTCTATCCAAGGTGCTTGATTTGCCATTCGAAGCAGAGTCTGTATGGATATTGGAGCCTGGCTTGCTCTGTGAGACTTTTCAGATGTGCTGGGATCTTGACACAGGTGCAGGCGCTCAGTCAGGCTGCTTGGAAACGCCCTCCCCAGCCGGGTCCCCTCTGGCAGGTCACCCAACCCAAGACAGAGGCTGGGACCCCCTGTCTGTGAGCTGGTGGTTCCTGTGTTTCTTGCTAGGTTGTTGAGAGACTTCAAACAGAAACACCCTTATTTCGTTGGTTTTCACCGTTTCACGATCTCCAGGACTGAGTTGTCCCCAAACTGATCCTATGCCATAATTTAATTGACCACATTCTTTTTCTCTTTCCTAGTGGCTTATAAAATAATTCTGGGTGTAAGATTTGATGATTTCTTAGACATGATGGACGTTAAAGTTTGCAAATAGGCTCTCCAGTTTTAGGGCTGGTCCTTTTCCATTAAAAGGAGCTTTTCACTTTTTAAGTTGATCAGTGGAAGTCCCCTTGTGACCTGACTTCCGCTGCAATGTCGCAGTTGTGTGGCAACAGGAAAATTAATAGATGGATTTCTAGATTTGGCGTCTCTTGCAGGTTTGGTCCCGTGGTCAGGTAACCTTGGATTCTTGTGCTCGGAGCACACAGAGGCCTGCGTTGCTTCCAAAATGAGTCTTTCCTGAAACGGAGCTGGCAGGTGCGTGCGGTGGAGATGACCAGGTGTCCCACGCTCCCCTTCGCTGGTGGGGACTTGTGGCCGGAGTGGCTGACCCCGCCACCACGCGGGCATCTACTGGAAGCCCCAGGAGCGTTCTTGCTGGTGGAACACTGGTCGGAAGAGATGTCCCTTCCTGGCAGAAGTAGTCAGGAAACAAGTGTGCCTTACTTACTTTTTTTTTCCCCCCTTGAGGGTCCAGCAGAAGATACTAGCCTCCCGGGTCCCTAAATCACCCCGTGAAGAGTTGTCCATCATGAGGAACCCTGATCTTCTTGTGATACAGAAATAGCTTGTATCATGTTGCGCTGATACTCCGTTTTGGATATGTTTGTTTGAAGCAGTGTTACTCTAACTAGTACACTAGCTTGGGTAACTGATTGACTTTGGTCAATCCAAGCCAACCATGCCTCCCCCCCTGTCTCCGGGAGAAGGTGGCCCCTTCTCCCAATTGCCAGTCTCCGCCTCCTGGTTTTCACTCCGACGTCCACTGACGGGTTTCGTCCTGGAGATCCCATCTCCCTCCCCCATCTTGTTTGCTCTGGGGGTAGAGGGTCGCTCCTGTTGGGCTGTGAGCTCCCTGAGGGTGGGCGTCCTTGCAAGGCTTTCCTGCCTCACACCTGCCAAATGCTGCCCACCCCAATGCTTTGGGTGCAGCCAAGGTGGGTCCTGTAAGTTGATGGTCCATCTTCGGAGAAGTTCAGAATCAAGCCTCGGGTTATAAACCCGTAGCAGTGACCTGGTATGGGGTTGCGGCCGTGAAAAGGTGCCACTCTGGTATCCTCTGCTTCTGGTAACGGAATTGACTGGTGGCCCCAGCTGCTGCCTTTTGCATCTGGAGTTTAGCATGGCACTCACAGCCTCGGCTCCCACGGGCCACCCCCAGCCGGGTACTGAGCACAGTGGAGATGCCAGGCCGTTCTGGAAGACTTGGGTCTCCTTGTAGCAGCCAGCCCACCACGCCTGAACATTCCCCTCCGGACTCCTTCTTTCCCTGTCTCCTGCCTAAGGACGACCCGCCTCTCCCTCCGACTCCCTTCCCGTGTTCCCCACGAAGTCTCCTGCACAGCTCCTCTCCTCGTGTCTGGCACTGTGTGTTTGGAGAGCCCAAACTCTAAACACGCATGGAACTTCGTAAAGTCAGAGGGATGGTACCCAGGAATTTCTTCCAGTTTGGGCGGTGAGCCATACCTCCTCTCCCGGCACAGGTTGCCCGCCTCCGACGTGCGAGGCCTGTGCTCGGCGATTTCCAGGAGCTGCCCGTGTCCGAGCGTGAGGGCTCCGTCAGGGTCGTGGCTCTGTTACACCTGCCATGCTGTTCCTGCCTCTCAGTGTGCTTGTATCACAGTTTGCCCGCCGTCTGGGCGAAGCATCAGGAATCAGAGTGGAGGGGGTGGCCTTTCAGAGGGTTCAACTTGCGTATGTCTTCTATATTTATTACTTTAAAAGCCTCTTGAGTGATACAAGGGACCGGTAAGTGCGGCCTGCGTGTGACCTGCGCTGGGGACACACCTTGAGACCGAGAAGTCCTGACCTCTGTGGGCTACGATCCTTGACCGTGACCGCGGTTTTGAAGTCCAGTGGCGTTTCACGATATGTTTCCAGATGGGCCCCCTGGCAATACTTTGCTCTTGGGGAGCTATTTGTGGCCTGGAGGCTGTACCACCCCTGTAGAAGCTTGGAGAGGGAGGGTCTGAAACCCTGCTGGCTGCTCTTGGGGTTGTCACCTGCCTCCGAGCACAGGAGCCTGCAGAGTGCAGGTGAGTCCAATTGACGCTTTATTCAGACAGCGGTTCCTTTACTGTGGGGGGGGGGGGGGGAAGGGGGCCTCCTGTCGTATCAGCCCACATCAGGGCACAGTCCTAAACCTGTCCAGGCCTCCTTGGCTTCCTAAGTCCGCTCATGGCAAGAGTGGCTGTTAATTACTTGGATGCACGCCGTTCCCACACTTTGATTTTGAGTGGATAGGCTACCTGGGCCGCCGGGGTTTCTGCTCATAGTGGGGAAATGGCACCTGCCTCGCGGGGGGCTCCTGTGGCCCTCCTTCCAGAGACAGGACTTGTGTGGCTTGATAGGAGGATAGGCCCCCCACGCGGATGCCACCCACCCCCGCCTCACTGCTCACGCCCTCTCCTGCCCTCTGACCGTCGGCCTGTCTTCCTACTTGGCCGCGTTTCTCGGCTCCCTTTCTGGATCCTGCTCACCTCTACCCCTGAGTCCCTTAGCATGTATGTTACCTGACATTGAGTCGTTTGTGTTTCCCCTTTGTTTTGCTTTCCTTTGAAGTAAAGCTTGGGGGGGGGGGTGTTCAGGGAGTGGGGACACGCGGTGAAATGAAAGGCGTAGATCCTAAGAGTGCCAGTCACTTCGTTTTGGCAAAGGCGCACACCTGTGTACCCCAGCCCCTCTCAAGAGCTAGTTCATCCCATTGCCCCAGAAATTTCCCTCCTGGCCCTTTCCGGGAAGTCCCCACTCCTGTTTCTGTGATCGCCACCAGCAACCCCAACCGTGACACCCCCCCCCATGATTACTTTTGCTTGTTCTTGATGAAAATACTATGTAATATACATAGATACTTTTATGTTGCGCATTCACGTGTTACATATTATACCACGTGTACCTTTTTGCCAAAGCCTTTTCTAATTCAACGTGATGTTTTTGAGATACCTGAGTGTTTTAGCCTGGGTGGATCATCTGTTCCTTCCCCATGGCTGTATAGGATTCTATTCTAGGAATCGGCTACCGCGGTTACCTGTTGATGGGCACTTGGGCTGTTTCCAGCTTTTGGCTGTTCTGAATAAAGCTGCTGTTTTTGCACGTGTCTTTTTTTTTTTTTTTTAAACGTTTGTTTTGAGAGAGAGCGTGCATATGCACAAGTAGGGGAGGGAGAGAGACAGAGAGAGAGAGGGAATCCCAAGCAGGCTCCATGCTGTTAGCATAGAGCAGACGCGGGGCTTGATCCCACATACTGTGAGATCGTGACCTGAGCCGAAATCAAGAGTCGGATGCTTAACCTCCTGAGCCACCCAGGCGCCCTTGCCCATGTCTCTTTATGGATATTTCTCGTTTTCTTTTCTCCTGGGTAAATTCCTATTAATGGAATTACTGGTCCTAGAACGGGCGTATCTTTAGTCTTCTAAAACAGTTATGAAATTTTATAGTGCTACCAATCATGTAGGGAAACGGAGCCGTTTATTTTATTTTTTGAGAGAGAGAGCATGGAGGGGAGGGGCCGAGGGGGGGAAAGAGAAAGAGAATCTCAAGCAGGCTTCATGCTCAGGGCAGAGCCAGATAGATGCAAGGCTAGACCCACGACCTGATCATGACCTGAGCCGAAATCAAGAGTCAGACGCTTAACTGCCTGAGCCACCCGGGCGTCCCTGGAGCTGTGTTTTAAACCGTGTAACAGAAGGCTGGCTTTCTGCTTGAGGACTGGTGCAGTGGGTCAGAGGAGGGGTGGGGGGGTGTCCTCCTTTTCCTTTGCCCCTCTGCCAACAAGACCCGTGCAGATGGTTTTCTCTGCTGCCGGTGGGGCTGTGGAGCTCACTCACCCGGGAGAGAGTAGCCTTGCCCTCTTTCTTTAGAGGGTGCCTGCCTCTCTCGGCTTTCCCTGGATGGTGAGAATGATCGCACCTCTCCCTTGCCCTGTGGTCTCCCCTCCCCACCAAACACCGTGTTCGTCAACGAAGCCTGCCCATCAAGGTCTTTAGTTCCTGGTTCTGAACATCTGTGCCGATCTGTTTGCCTTCATGACTTCCAAGAGTTGATTTTGGGGGCCCACTGATAACTAGAAATGCCCGTGCCACTCTGTGATTCCTTTTTTTTTTTTTTTTTTTTTCCGGTGTGAAGATGCTGGCTAAGTGGGTGTTCTGGACCCTCCAGAATCCCGGCAATCTGGGTATGCTGGCTTCACCGGTCTTGGGGAAGCTTCTCCAAGTTTCTCTAGGGCCAGTGCTTTTGAAGACCTGGTTTACGGCGCTACCAATGTGTCCTTGAGTACGTTCCATTCGCTTCTCTATATCGTCTTTCCAGAAAATACTTTTTTTGAGGACTCAAAAAAAAAAAAAAGGCTTCTGTAAGATGAGATGGGATGGGGGAAGGGCCAGAGTTGATTTCAAAAAAAAAATGCAAATACAGCAACCATAAATTTCAGGACGGTTGGCTGGGAGCAGCTCTCTCTGAGTTTTGGGGAGACCGCGTGCGTCCTTGAGCTGATGATAAAGAGAAAGGCTCCGTTACAGGGAGGTGGCGTACCGAGGATAGAGAGTTCTGCCATCACCCGGGGTCTGGTAACAAATGTCAGGCTGCTTCTTGTGCCTGGGTCTGCCAGAAAAAGTCAGAAGCGTCATGTTGAGTGACAGTTTAGAGGAAGCCATTCTGTGAGGAGCTCTTTTTGAAGGGTATCCTTTGGTTAGGGATAGAATTTAAAATACTTCAGGGATTAGGCTAGTTGATATTGACCAGTTGAATTGGACTGGGTCATTCTCCCTTCCGGAAAAAAAAAAAAAAAAAGGTATTAATTCTGCTGGGCTTTTAATAGGTGTTTTAGAGTTGATGATTTGGGAGTTTTGCTTCCTGCCCAGGAATCGGTGTACAGGGATAACGTTAGGGATCACCTGCCAGTCCCTCAGATGTAGAGGTGGGCAAAGGTAGAGGCTGACCTGGTCGGTTCTGGAAATACAAACATGAAGTCAGGGCAGAGTCTGGGTTTGATGTGGTTGGAAGCAGGAACTTCCAAGTGGTAGGGTGACGATGTGGGTGAGTGGAGTTTGAGAGGCAGGTGGGACGCGCCTGTGGGAGGAAGTGTCTAGAAGGCAGCTGTCAGGTGTACCTGGAGCTCCTGGTGGGGACTGGCCGGAAGAAACGGACTTGAGAGCACCTGAATGGGAGTTCTGAGGCAGAGTGCTGATCTCTCCTCCTTCCATGCCTGCTTCTCCAGCACTTGGCATTCTATTCTTGGTCCTTGTTGGACCTGCCTTGAAGACTAGGTTACGTTTCCTTTATCTCCAAATCTGCCTCTCTTAATAGTTGGTCCAGTATCAGAATCCTAGAATGGGGGTGTGTATATTTCATGGAGGGGGGTTGTCCACCAGCTAAGAAGATAGATGGCGGCCGAGAAAGGGCTGTTGGTTTTGACCATCAGGAGTCTACACAGTTTCTTTTGGATGCATGTGTTAGCACCTACGGAAACAAGTACCTGTGCGTACGTATATAGATAGGCAATATTGGCGGTGGGGGAGGTGATAGGAAGGAGAGCTTGACAGCAAGGCTCATGAAGCAGTGTTGGAGCCCCAGAGAGTGACTGGGGGGAACCTGGCTGATCACTTCCGTGGGCAAGGCGTGGGGAGATGGGAGGGCGAGTGGTGATAACTAGAAGGTTCCCCTCTTAGGAGGAGGCTAGGGGTGTAGGAACCACGCAGAAGGGCCAGTGTGGCCAAACGGGAACAGAAGCCTCGTTTTACTGAATGAAGAGCCTGGCTTCACTGTGCATTTCAGTTCGCCCATGTTTCCCGGCTTCCGGGTTGGTGCCACAGGTCAGGTGGTGGGGTCTGGCCTCACGGGTAGGGTTTCCTGGTCCTTTTCTTTTTAAAAAAAAATTTTTTTAACGTTTATTTATTTTTGAGACCGAGAGAGACAGAGCATGAACGGGGGAGGGTCAGAGAGAGGGAGACACAGAATCTGAAACAGGCTCCAGGCTCTGAGCGGCCAGCACAGAGCCCGACGCGGGGCTCGAACTCACAGACTGAGAGATCATGACCTGAGCCGGAGTCAGATGCTTAAATGACTGAGCCACCCAGGCGCCCCTTCCTGGTCCTTTTCATCTGTGCAGTGGGGCCCAGAGTGTGCTGCCCAATGAAGGGAATTACTGGAGTCCAAAGAAAAGAAGCGATCCCCTTTGCAATAACTCTTCCTCTTCCACACTCTTGATTTCTTTCAAGGCCTTGAGAATTGGCTTAAAGTTTCATGGTCGCCTATTTTACATTATTATTTTTGTTTTAACGTTTATATGTTATTGAGAGACAGAGCGTGAGCAGGGGAGGGGCAGGGAGAGGGGGAGACACAGAATCTGAAGCAGGCTCCAGTCTCCGAGCTGTCAGCACAGAGCCCAACGCGTGGCTCGAACTCACAAACTGCGAGATCATGACCTGAGCCGAAATCGGACGCTTAGCCAACTGAGCCACCCAGGCGCCCCCATGATCGCCTATTTTAAGTGGAATTAGAACTTGAGTTAGAGGGTCTTGGTGTCTGTGGGTGGCATTCCTCTCCTGTACCTGGGAGGAGAGGCTTTCCGAGGGGCGAGGTGACTTCCCTAAAGTCGCATGGTTGGGCAGGAAGGTACACCCAGGAAGGATTCCAGACTACAGCCCAGGTTTGGGCTTTGGTTGTCCATTGTGTCCTGCTCACTCTGGTCCTCTCCCAGACTGCCCACTGCATTGCGTTCTGTTTGGAAGGCTCCCCTGGCCTCTCATTTACCCTTCTCCCCATCCCACCCCATCCCTCACCTGCTCCAGAGCCGCTATCCTTTCCCAGGAAGAACCAGCAAGGAGGTACCTCTTGTGGTGTTGGCCTGGGCTGTCTTCTGTCTGGTGTTTCAAACCCTCTGCCTTGATGCTTCAGATGTTCTTAGGATCCTCCTCCAGCGATGGCTGTGGGGAGCTGACTTCCTCATGCCTCCTCCTATTTGGGCGAGATACCAAGAGATCAACAGTGATATGTCTCAATTTCTGCCCCTACCGTAGTCTTAGAACATTCTCCGAGAGCTCCCTGTTCCCTTTGTTGTCTTCCCTGCTAGCTGTGAGATCACTGGGTCAGTCCCTAGCGCCAGGGTTCAACACTTAGGGAGCCTTTGCATCCCCTCTGGGCACTTGGTTTGTAGCGTGCTTGTTACCCACGCTTAACTGACTTGAAGTCATTGGATCCATTTTCTTTGGGAGCACTTGCTATTTGCCAGGTACTGGGGAGGCAGGGGCGAACCAGGCTTCGTTTGTTGATGTACCAGCGGGAATGCTGCTCACGTGTACGTCTTACAAAAATGACACTTGCTGCCTTCTTGCGAAAATAATGGAGACCCCGAGCACGCTTGTTCGCTTCAGAGTGCCGCAGGATGTTGACGATGTTTATGCTCCTTAAGTTGAGGAGAGGAGGGCCGGAGTAGAAGGCTTATCTGTATCACTAATGTTTCAGAAGAAAGATCTATCTGTGCTCTATGTTTAAATATAGCACGGTGTTTGCCACTGAGTTGGAGAATAAGCAATTGAATATGTAGGTCATTGACTTAGGAGAATGAGTTCGGAGTTTTCTTTGCATCTGATTAACACAATTGGGCCGTTGATGCTTTGCCAAAATTGGGTTACGCGGAGTTCAGCAAGATATCAGGGAGGGAAACCGTAGGAATCCTAGGAAGGTACCTTTGCCCCCTTAAGGGGCGTGACTTGGTGCTGGGCCCTGTGGTTTGCCACCTGCTACCGGAGCCCTAGCCACGTCGGAAGAGCACGGGGACCAGATGGGACAGGACAGGCGCTGCGCTCCTGAGCGGGTCCTTGAGAAGCAGGGGTGCAGAGGCTACCCCTCACCAGGGTAAATGCCAGCGGTGTGTTCTAATACATGCTCGGTTCAGAGCTTACTGCCTTGGAATTGCATATTTTAAAGGAAGCTGCCATCCCCTTTTGAAGGTATGTGACATTTAAAAGATCTGTAGCAGAAGGTAGGTTTGACAGCTTCGAATTCTATTTGAAAGAGTTTTTCTTTCAAGAACGAAAATGATTGCTTCTATTTCAAATGTCATCACAAAGACATAAACATGTTTAATCAAATTATATATTTAATTTATGTAGAATGTGATTTTTTTATTTCCATAAAAGAGTCGCTGGTTATTTCTTCAGCGGCTCCGAAGCCGGGCAGTGTTGGAGATCTGAGAAAACGTTCAGCTTTCTGAGTAAGGGGCTATTTGAGGGTGGAGAGAAGCTGAAAAAGCAGGGTTATTATTGGAAGACTTTTCTCCTGTACGCCGTATCTCCCCAAAATGGCACATTTCGGGGAGAGGGAGACGTGTTTGTGACCGTCTCCGGGAGACATTAAGGAGAAACTCCTGTGGAATGAAATCGAAAACCGTGTAACCCTGAAGACCATAAAAGCCGAAACGGCAGAGATGCTCCTGCAATTTTCTTTCTTGGGTTGAGTTAGCAGGGAGTTAGCAGCGAGGATGAGGGGGGTTGCCAGCTCCCCTCAACAGGGAGGCAACCGGGGATCTCGGAGGACGGACGGACGGCCACCGGAGACCTTTAGGTTGATACAGCGTGATTAGGTTTTGTCAATGGAAGGCTGCTGTGCAGTTTCCAGGGCCACCCGCAAGGTCCCCAGCCTGCTGGAAAAGCAGGAATGTAGCTGTGGGTCCGTGCAAGGCAGGTGCGCCGCCTGACCCTGGTGATCTGCCAGGACACTTCGGCTCCAGAACGTTCTTTGAGCGAGCGGGGTGTTGGAAGGTGGCCAGGCCAGCGTACAACCGCGCTGTCAGCCGGGGACAGTCTTGGCCTGTTCCAGCCCGCTGCCTGTAGTTTTGGTCTAGCCAGGCTGGGTCAGGGAAGCCTGGATGTCTTTCCCCGCCAGTGTGCCCACTCTCCCCAGCACAGACCAGCCCCAGGAGCTGCTTTTCTGTCTCTCGTCCTTTCCGGGACTGCTCTGCCAGGGAAGGCGCCCTCTTGTCACCTGTGACCTGGGGAGCCCTGGGCGTCCAGCAGCAGCTGGGAGAGAGAAACCAGTCAGTCGTGCCCTTTCCCGGGAGAGAACTTACATAGCAAGCATCTTTGTTGACTGCCGTGGAGAAGGTCAGGGTTCAGGAGCTCGGAGCTCTGGCTCTTGAGAGGCAGGCTGGGCTCCTGGTGGCACACCCCCCCCGCCACCCCGGCAGCCAGAGGAAGCGGGTCCCAGCTCAGTGTGTCAATCTTGTCAGTGGGGTCGGCTCCACGTGGCTCCTTCTTGTAAACACTCCAATCCACAAAAATAAAGGAATGGCCCTATCTGTGGCCAACAGGAGCCCAACTAAACAAACCAAAAAAAAACAGGGCCAACCTAACTAAACTTATTTTGAAGTAGCCCTAGAATCACATGTGGTTGTAATAATACCCTTATCTGGTCTCCCCCAGTGGTCCTAGCTTGCAAAACGATAGTAACAATACAACAACCAGGAGATGGGTATTGATGTGCTCCCCAGACATCCTTGAGCTCTCCCCAGCGTTGATGTGGCTTTAGGTGTGTGTCCGCTTCTGTGTCGCAGTGTCCCCTGTGTCGTCCATTCCAGCATGCGCCACCGTGGTCAAGATCCAGAGGAGTTCCAGCGCCCGAGGAGCTCACGTGTCCCCCGCCTCCAGCCACACCCTCTTCCGGTGGCCAAGACCATTCATGGTCCACGTCCATGGTCGTCTGCAGGGCTGCCCGGCCCCCAAGACCTAGCTTGTTCAGAGAATGTCCTAGAGTTGGAGCGTCCTGCCCCCTTCCCGGTCCCCAGCCCCAAGAACCACTAATTTGTTTTCCCATCCCTGTAATTTTGTCCTGTAGAGGATGTGATGAACGTGGAGTCAGAGAACACATGGCCTTTTGGGGACTGACGTTTTTCGCAGCACCATCCCCTTGGAGGTGCGTTCAAGTTCTTGTGTGTGTCGATGAGGAATCTTCCATCCCAAAGATCTCTGCCCCAGGCTGAGACCAGCAGCGGGTGAGAAGAAACTCCCCACAAGGACCCGAGTGCTGAAAGCCGACCCCCTCCTCCCCCACCCCGCCTGCTTTGATGTCAGGAGGAACCGGGCACCGCCGGCCTCCCCTCCCTCTGCCGGCCCCACGTCTCCGTGACCCTCCGCCCGGTGATGTGTGGTGGGCTGTGCCACGCTGGCCCGGCTGGTTTGGGGAACCCACCAGAAGAGCAGCCTTCTCCTCGGGGGTTTGACTGTCTGTGTCGTGTGGTTTTGCGTCGCGCCCGTTGGCTGCGGTGTGTGAAGAAACGAAACTTGGGACCCTGCCTTTGGATGTCCCGTTCAGTAGCGGTCCTGCAGCCATAGCAGCACGTGGGGCTCAGGCCTGATGCGCGAAGGAGGCAGAAAGGCAGGTGGCAGCACGGCCTCTCCAGGAGCGAGCACTGGCACCTGGGTGGCTCTGGCCGGCTTTCGCGGCCACCGTCAAGTGACGGGTCCTGGGAATCTGACTTCGGGGCGACCCGTTCGAGCCATCGTTCCTTCGGGAAGCACACTGCACGGGTATGTGTGTGTCACACACCCGTCTTTCGAGGGGGGACGGCACTTAGGAGTCCCTGCCCCTGCCGCCGTCCGTGCTGAAAGGGCGTCTCTACTTCTGGAATCGATAACGCGGCTGAGTGGGTAGGTTGGCGTGGAAGTTAGTTCAGGCGCCCCGGTGTTATTTACCTGACCTGTATGAATCGATAGGTAATAATCCCACGCTCTTCGGGGGCTCCTGTGTTCCCTCTCTTAGATAAGACCGTCGGTGCTTGGGATGGGGTCACGTAGCGGGGGGCAGGGGGCACGGGCTGGTCTGGCGTTTGGCTTTTCTCTCCTTGTCCTGGATTCTTCTGGGTAAGAGGGTCTGACGTCTGTATCCGGGATCGTGCACCTGGGTGGTCTGAGCCAGGGTCGGCTGTGCAGAGGCCGTCGGGCCGCTCGGGGACAGCTGGCACCGCTGAGTGTTGTGACGGCGTGCTGGGGTCGGGGAGGAGAAAGCCGAACCGAGGTAGATTTTGCCGTCGTCTCCGAGAGGCTGGGTGATCTGGGTCCTCGGTTTCCCTCCGAGCATGTCTCCTCTGGCTCTGTGATTAATTTCTTCTTAAAAAATAAAAGCTTGTTGCCACCAGAGGAAATACGTAAATTAGTGCTCAGTGAGACCTTTGGGTGCCTCCCTCATTCATGTTTGTGTTTGCAGAGGTTCCCCGCGTGCTGTTCTCTGTAACATGCCCAGCCTGGTAAATTTTTTAAAAAGTAAAGTCGTTCCTCTGTTGCAGGTACCACGGCTGCTCCATTTGATGGCAGTGATGTGCTTCATTTTACACTCAAGGCTTCCCTGAACCTTGAGGTTGGGGTTTGAATACATTTCGTTTGAAATAAGACAGAAAACTAATTTCCCTTCAGGCTTCCCCCCCCCCCCCCCCCTTCTAGGACTCTGGATTCTTGGATGTACCTAGTCATGTCAGGAAACACGGCATTTGTTAGATGAGCGTGCTGTTTGAGTGCGAACGGTGGTCCCTGCACCGAGCCCTGAGCACCTTAGTACCTGTGCCGTCACCTGAGTCCCACACATCCTGGGCTCACTGCAGGAAGGCATTCTGAGGCCCAGTAACTTTCCCAGGACCACACACAGTCTCCTTCCAAGGCCCTTAACCGTCGGTTGGGCTCTGAGTCCTGCGAGACAAAAATCGGACCACGTCCCTGCTGGCACGGAGCTGACCAGCTAAATCAGTCACAAAACAGGCCCAGCGCCAGTTGCCTTCTCCAGAGTACGAAGGGGTAGGGGTGAGGACACGGTGTGGGAGAGACCAGGAGTCTGAGGGGCTGTGAACCGTCCACACGGATTGCCCCCCCCCCCCCCCCCCCCCCCCGAGCATCCCTGCTCGGTCTCCCGCGTGGAGCCTGCTGGTCCGTAGTGTTGCGTCGAGAGCTGATGAGGTCTTTCTGTAAGCAGTTTCCTAGGGGCTGAGGACTCCACTCTAACTGGCCAGTGCTTCTCTGTACTCATTCTCCTGCAGTCTGATCTGTAGCCAAGAACTTGGCGGAGCCCGCTGAGAAGTCTGCCCTGCTCTCCCCACTAGCGCTGCGGCTCACTGTTAGTCTCTAGTGGCTCGGGGGTGCGTGGCGGACAAGCTCCCCACCGGGGCCCGGGGATCCGCACTGTGTGTGGGTGCCTCCGCTCCCCTCCCTGGATCCTCCCCAGTTGCTTGGCCCCTGGAATTCAGGCTTTGCATCGGCGTCCCCAAGAGGGACACGCTGTTACAGGTTGAACTTGCCTGAGGAGTAGGGCAGATACCTTACTTCAAAACCCACCTAGGTAGTTGGCAGCCACGACGTGGGGACCCCCGTGCTGCATTCCTAGCTTCAGCCCCCCCCCCCTCCCCATTCCTGACCTAAGACCCCACAGCCTCTTCACTGCACATTTTCCGGACTGTAGGAAATCTGCTCTTTGTAGGAAATGGAGAGTATAGAAAAGTCTGAAGACAATTAAATGGTTTTTGTGATCTGAAAGACGTACATTTAAACCATCACCTTTAATCTTCGCGTAGAGAAATAGCACTTTGGGTGTATTATCTGTACATTAAGTATCTACAAAAAAATGAAAATAACCCTCTAAAGAATACCTGAAAGTTCAGTTAAGATTGGATTATTCTAGGGGCGCCTAGACTGGGTTGCTCAGTCAGTTAAGCATCTGACTCTTGATTTCTGGCTCAGGGCATGATCTCCCGGTTCGTGGGTTCGAGCCCCGTGTCAGGCTCTCCACTGAGTATGCGGGGCCTGCCTGCTTGGGATTCTGTCTCTCTCCCTCTCTCTCTTTGTGCACGGTCATTCTCTGTCTATAAATAAACAACTTCAGAGACTTTTGTGGGGGGGGGGGGAAGGATAAGATCATTCTATGTATTTTATATTTCTTTTCCCACTAACCTAGAAGTATTTCTCCTATGTTAAATATTTTTTAAGTTTTTAAAACTCTATAATCCAGGCACCTAATGCGTGATGTGTAGGTACAGCTTGTATAGGTGTGCATTTGCTGTGTATTAGGAGAGACCCATCATCCAGCTGTTGGGGTGGGGGGCGTATCTTAGATGATTTCCTGTCTTTATGGAAATGCTCTCCTCCGACCAGTCTCTAGGGGTAGAAAGGGGTGAAGGCAGAAACCTAACTTCTGGGGAGAGGATCTCTCGTACTGTCTCCGCAGCTCGCCAGGGTAGTTTGTGGTTTGTCTCTGTGACCCTTCTGCGTCCTGCTCTCTCCTCGGTGGATCTTATTTTAAAGGCTGTCGGGGCGCCTGGGTGGCTCAGTCGGTTGAGCACCTGACTTCGGTTGAGGTCATGATCTTGCAGTCCGCCGGTTCGAGCCCCGCGTCAGGCTCTGTGCCGGCAGCTCAGAGCCTGGAGCCTGTTTCCAATCCTGTGTCTCCCTCTCTCTCTGCCCCTCCCCCAGTCTCACTTTGTCTCACTCTCTCAAAAATAACTATAAAAAAAAAATTGTTTTATTTTAAAGGCTGTCGTGCACCAGGAGCCGCCTCTGTTTCCTCGGCCCGTAGCTTCCCTGTTCAGTCGCTACTTGGAACCGTGCAAAGCCACCTACACACGCCCCGGATGGGCGATGTGGGTTTCTCCCTGTCCCTCCGTTGCTGGAGACTGGGTTCTGGTACGTTGAGCAGAGGCCTCCCTGGCAAGGACTCCTTCTCCCCCTGTGGTCTTTTCAGAGTTAACAAGGCAGCTTCCTGGCCTGTGTGACTTTTCCTACAGGCTTCTACGAGCTGAGGGGTCAGACCGCTCAGGCCCAGCTGCCTTCACTCCCCTGGCCAGCTGGGCAGTTGGGGTGTGGGAACACAGCTTGAATTCGCCCAGTGACGTCACTGTGTGTGTGGGTTGCTGCTTATGGATCTACTCCCCCGGCCCCCCCCCCACCCCGAAACCTTGGCCTGCACCAGGCCTGGTCAGCAGCACCCATTTTTACAGTCGTTTCCAAGCATTCCCCCCTCCCCCCGATCTGCCACTTAGGACGGAGCCCTTCCCCGGCACGTTGAAGCCCCGTTCATGCTCCGAGGCTGAACGGCTCCTGGTCACCTACTTCTGTCTCAAATCTGCGGGCTCCGTAGGCTCCGGCAGGAAAAAACCGGAAAACGGAGCAGAGAAAGGCACAAATTAATTGACTACATCTGAGACAACACCGGAGAAAATCTCCTGTTTTGTTTTCCTTAAAAAAAATGGCAGCGTTCCAAGACTTCCCTACAGTTTTCCACTGGCTGCCCTTAGATTTAAAGACAAGAGTTCCAGAATCTTGGCTGTTGGGCCTTTACTTTCTGAAAACTCAAAACCAGCTGAACGCATTTAATATTACAAAATTTCCATAAACATTCTCCACAAAGACTGTGTATGTGAAGTTTTTGCCTGGCGGGCATTTTTCTTATTGAAGCTGAAACTCTGGGGCATCGGGGGATTATAATGAAGTGTTGATTTGACCTTAAGTGTTTCGATGCCAACGTGGGCTGTATAGGGACCTGGAAAGAATTAGCTTTCAGGGTTTGTTTGCTTTTTTATTTTTCTTCCTCCCCCCCCCCCCCCCCGAATAAAGGCTAATTGTTTCCAGGCTAATTAATATCGTTTATTTATTATTAGGCAATAGTAAGTGGAATTGAATCCTGGGGAAGAATAACCTGGCCACGCTGAGGTGATGGCAACTCAGATCACACCGTGTTAATTCGGTCTCGTCCGACGTGCAGGGAACAGTTTGCTCTTCGGTAGACGTTGTCCTTTCCTTGCCTTTTCCCACGTAACCGCTAAACCAGAATTCTGCCCTGCTTCGTGCCGGATGGGCTGGGCCTTTCTGGGGTGAGTTAACGATCGAAGGCTGGGCAGGCGCATAAACACGCACGCGGAGGGGGTGGGGGCACTATGCTGGGCTCCCCTGGCTTCGTGGACTACAGTGGCGGCCTTGACATCCTGGTTACAGGGCAGATCCCGCTGTGACCCAGCACGCTCAGAGGCGGGAGGCGGGAGACCGCAGACTGCAGCCCCCCACTGGGCACGTAGGGCGCCCGGTGCCACCCAGTCTGCTGGGGAGGCCCCGATGCCATCTCCTTAGTCTTGTTGGTGGCTTTTGCCTCACACATCCTCAAAGTGACCCTGGCGAGCGAGGGCCGACCGGAGGTGGAAGGTTAGGGAGAGACCAGCACAGGTGGCCAGGGTGTGAACCAGGGGCTGGGTAAGTAGGACTGGGGGTGGAGACAGGAAACCAGGCACTCTTCCCCTGTCCTGTTGTGGGTGTGTGTCCGTCCGCCTGGCCAGAAGGACATGTTCTACAGGCCAGTTTTACGAGGAGGGCACTTGGTTTTTCTGTGGACGTCTAGGTTCCATGTCTGCCCGAGGCTTTTCCTTGCCTGTCGCCCTTGACCTTGACACAGTTAAGAGGATCCTCGGTGGATGTGTGGGAAAGCCCCTGGAGCCCCCTTGCAGTGCCCTTACTTCCCGATTGTGGCCCGGTCACTAAGGCTTACTGTCCTCTCAGACTGCAGCCCCAAAACAGTGGTGGGGCTAGGTCTGCTGCAGGAGGGGAGAAGAGATTGAAACCGGTCTTGGTGGAGGGGGTGGACCCATGGACCTTCACGTCCCCTCTGGGGATAACCATCCAAGGCCCTTGAGAGGTGGGGTGAGCCTTCTCTGGAGCTATGGCTTGAGTTTTGTTTGTGTGGGTCCCTCTCGCAGCAGCCCAGTGGGCCCATCTCTCCTGCGGGGCGGCCCGTCCTGCCCTGAGGCCCAGATGGGCAGCTGGACGCCACGAGGGTGGGGCCTTGCAGCTGTGGGACGTGGGCAGTTCGTGGAGTGCCAACCTGTCCTGTTTGCGCGGCTCAGTTGTAAATGTCCTAGCAGCGGGCGCCCTGTTGACCAGTAGGGCATCTGTGCCAAGAGAGCATTCAGGAGAGAGAAGGCTGAGGTTCTGGATGGTTCTTCAGCCAGTCTTTTTGTTTATTTTCTGAACACAGCCTTGCCGCACGACTCTCACCCAGCTAGGCGACGGGCTGGATGGGAGGCATGTTGGTCTCAGTGACCCAGTTGGGAGTTCAGGTTTTATTTATTTTGAGAGAGAGATCGAGGGGCAGAGAGAGACCATCCGAAGCAGGCTCCACGCTGTCAGCGCAGAGCCCAACACGGGGCTCGAACTCCCGAACCGTGAGATCATGACCTGAGCTGAAGTCAAGGTCGGACACTTAACCGCCTGGGCCTCCCAGGTGCCCCGAGGTGGGTTTGGTTTTTAGAAGGTGCTAATGATGACAATCTGGTCCTGAGGTCTTGTGCCAGGATGGATGACGACTAGCCTTTTCTGAGTACTTGTGTGCGGGACCCGGGCTGGGCTTCCAGATCTCTTCGAAAGGGCCCTCTCGCCTGTGAAGCAGGTGCAGTCTCGGTCTTGGGGCAGAGTCCCAGGTCCTGTTCACCGGTGGAGCCTGGGAGTCTTTGTGTGTGTGTGTGTGTGTGTGTGTGTGTGTGTGTGTGTGTGTGTCCAGCTAGCACTCCGTGCCCTTCTCAGTGGCCCTGTATTGGGTAATTTCATGACTGCCTGAGGTATGATTATTGCAGACGACTCTTGGGTTTTCTAAGTAGTAGATGCTGATGGGGTCCCCTGGATCCGAGATGAGGCTGTGGGTGCCAGGAGCAGGTTCCAGATGAGTCTGGTGCTCTCGGGGCACCTGGGCCGCCTGCTCTGTCCACATCTGCCGCTTTGAGGGTCTTGGGCTGATTTATTACAAGGGCAAAGCTGAGCTGCCCTTCAGCTCCCTGGCTGCCTGGAGATGATGAGTAGGAGGGGCCCCAGTGGAGAGCAGCAGGTAGAGCCGCCCCCACCACCTATGGCAGGACAGTGGGACAGGCATTTTAAAGCCTAGATGACCCAAACGTGAGTAGCCGGAGCACAGAGAATCCAGGTGGGGTTCGGGCCAGGCCTCCGGTGATAACAAGAGCTGACCATCAGAACCTTAGATGCTAGAAGCAGCATTAGAAGGAATTCACACAGAGCAGGTGCAAGTCATTGGGTGTTTTGTCCCTGAAGTGATGCCTGCAGCAGGTGGGATGGTGGGGAGAGCCCAGGCTGAGCGCCCGGGTACCCTCGCCTCACTGCAGCTTGGATGGTAGAGGGCCTTTGGTGCCCTGCAGGGCACAGGAGCTGTAAGGAAAGACGGCCGGAGTTCAGGTGAGAGCAGGACGGATCCTCCCCGAATGATCCAGAAGGCTGCCATCAGGCCCTCTTAGAGCTTGCTCCGGCTCTTCACAGATTTTCCAAGGTGCTCATCTCATTCCATTTCAGAAAAGTAGTCTCACTAACTAGATCCCCTAACAGTAATTTTCCTATGCCTGACTTCAGGTAAGAAACTAAAAATCCAGGAGGAGAGAGATCCTTCTGGGCCATATGCCCTGAATTGTCTGTTTCCTGTACATAGAACGCCCCAGGACACGGCCCGGCTGAGACTCCTCCAGGCTCTGGATGCTGCCCTTCTCCCCGGTCTTGTTACCCTCGGATGTGGGCGGAACACGTTTGCCAAGTGATGTTAAATAGGCTCGCCCAGGTTGATGGTGCAAGCCAAAAATGGGAGCCCTTCTCCCTGGCCGGACGCGGGAGCTGACTGGTGTTCGTCCGCCGCGGCCGAGTCACCTCGTGGACTAGCCCCCACTTGGGCTTCTGAGGTTGCTCGTGGAGGAGTCGTGGTGGTTTTAATCAGCCAAGTCATTTCTGTGCCTTGTTGTGTACTCCTGGAAGTTCTTACAAAAATCCCGGTGGGTGGGGCGCCTGGGTGGCTCAGTCGGTTAAGCGTCTTGTGATCTCACGGTTTGTGGGTTCGAGCCCCGCGTCCCGCTCTGTGCTGACAGCTCGGAGCCTGGAGCCTGCTTCGGATTCTGCGTCTCCCTCTCTCTCTGCCCCTCCCCTGTGCTCACTCATGCTGTCTTAAAATAAATAAAATAAACATTTAAAAAAAAGAAATCCTGGCGGGTCTGCAGGGTACTTTCTCTTGCTCATTGTGCTGTGGTAACAAGGGTTTGTGGGTTTGTAGCTCCAGTTTTTTTAAAAGTACTTCTTTCCACCTTCAAGTAAGAGTGCGTGCTGACTTTAAAGATTTTGACCGTCTTCCAAGCCTTTTAACTTTCTTAATCTGCTAAATAAGCGGTCCCGGTTGGCTTGGGCAGTCTGCAGGCACTCCCGAATTTGTCACCTCCTCTGTGAAGCCTTCCAGCCAGGCAGAGTTGTCTGCTCCTTGTTTCATTAATTTTATTCTGAAGTGTCTCAAAGTAAGAATCTGTACCCACCGGTAAGATTAGGTAACTGTGAACGTGTTAGTGTGTTTCTCTTCAGAACTTTGTTTAAAAACAAGAAGTAACTGTACAGACAGTGCTCGATTTCACTTCACCAATAACGTTTCCTTCCCTCCCTGCTTTCCAAAAGGGACCTTTTCCAGGGCACCTGGGTGGCTCAGTCATTTAAGCATCTGACTCCGGCTCAGGTCATGATCTCACGGTTAGTGGGTTCGAGCCCCGCATCGGGCTCTGTGCTGACCGCTCAGAGCCTGGAACCTGCTTCCGATTCTGTGTCTCCCTCTCTCTCTGCCCCTCCCCCACTCACGTTCTGTCTGTCTCTCAAAAATAAACATTAAACAATTAAACAAAGGGACCATTTTCTGTTATACAGCTGGTCCGTGAACAACATAGGGTTAGGGGCATTGGACCCCGTCCCCACCCCCCATGCTGTCGAAAATCTGCATAGAAGTTTTGACTCTCCCCAAACTTAACTACCAATAACCTATGATTGGCTAGAAGCCGTAAATAACAATGTAAACAGTCCATTGACACACATAGTCTGTTATATAGGCTGTATTGTTAAAATCGTAAGCGAAAATACACTTCTAGGACCGTATTCTATTTTCTTGAAAAAATCCGCATGTTACGTTGACCCGCACAGTTCGCACTGACGTCATGCAAGGGTCAGCTGTAGATACAATTTCCTTATGGTTTTGGACATGCCTTGTTTACACATCTGTGTGTCTGTAAACGTTTGAGGATCTGTGGTTGTGCAGAGCGTTGGAAATGGAACGAAAGGGGAAGCCAGTGACCTACAAGGACAAACAATACTAGACCAAGGATGTAAGTTCTGTTCTGCAGTTAGTTACAAATGTGATTTTCTGCTGTGTTCCAGACCTAGTGAGATCCAGAGAGGAATCAAATGTAATCAAGGCATTTAACATTCAGGAGACTCAGAGGGGTGATTGGGTGGCCCAGTCAGTTAAGCTTGATGGCATCTCAGGTCATGATCTCATGTTTCATGAGGTCAAGCCCCATGTCAGGCTCTGAGCTGAGTGTGGAGCCTGCTTGGGATTCTCTGTCTCCCCCTTCCTCCCTTCCCTCCCCCTCCCCTTCGTCTCCCCCCGCCCCTTCATTGTTACAGAAGGCGTTACAGAAGACCTCTAGGAGATGGGTTTTGAAGGGTGAACAGGAGTTTGCTAGGCAAGCCTCCTGAAAATCAAGATGGTTCCTCAATAGGGTAAATGCTTAGTTACTAAACATGAAACTTACTTGTGTCTTGGGTGTTCGCCACCACTGAATAGCCTGGCAGTCTCTGTCCCCTCCCTGTCACCCCTCCTTGGGTTGGAAAGTTTGTGGCCTAAGGTGGTGTGGAGGCACAGCTGGGAGTGAATTATTTCTTGACCTCACATGTGATAACTGTGACTGTAGAGGCCACCCTTTTTCTGAATACTCCGGCAGGGCCACGCCTGCCCTTGGCCTCCGTTCTAGTTGGCGGTGTGGGAGCCGGCTGGTGCCCGCGCACTCAGATGCCCTGATTCCTTACGTTGACGGGAGAACACACAAGTATGGGGTCCTTTTGAGGGGGGAGTGGACGGACCTGGGAGGTGCAGTGGTTCCTGTCTCTGACTTGCTGCATACTTAGGCAGGTTACGTCCCAGAATTGGATCCCAAGAGATGACCCCATTGTTTTAAAGGAGGAGACCGTGGATAAAGAAACTCCAGCTTCCTAAGATTCAAATGATTTGAAAAGTAGAGTGCGGTGGGAAGCTTGGTTGCTGTCATTTCATGCACTTCTTGAAATATTAATCAACCATTTGAGTCCTGGTTGATTAGAATCTGGGCCCCCGGAAGGAATGGTCAGGTTTGACCGCGACAGTTCGCTTCCGGGCTGCATACCTCTGCTGTCTCACGGGACGTGAGAAAAGACTGCCTTGAAACGTGGACGGTCCGATTTGCATAACACCTGCAGTGTTGCAATCCTGTCTGTTCTTCGTGGGAAAGCCACCGAAAAGACACCTGGACCCACTTGCCCGGGTGCCTTTGCCTTTTCAGGCAGCCAGAGGAGCCCCTTCCCACCTGCCCCTCTTACAACTCGGTGCGAATAGGAAGAGGTTCAGATAATGTGATGGCACCATAGATCTCCTCTTCATTCCTTGTATAGTAAAATAAATGTGAGTGCTGTTCAATGCATCACCTCATTTCATATTGCATTTGCCAAGAAAGTGCAATTTTATTGAACATTAGGATTGAATTCTTAACTGAGTAATCAATTTCAGCAGTAAGTTAAAATGCCTTCTATTAATGGTCAACTGCAACCGTTAATCAGAGTTACTGTGGATTAACAGTTGTCAGCATTTATGCTAATAGCACGTATAAACCATGGGCTTATGAATTGCACTTCATACTTCCATGTTTCTCAAACAGTTGGTAATACTTTTTGCTTGAAGGTATTGATTGTTTTGTCCCTTTGCTTGCTACTTGAAGATGTAAAGGGATGTAAATGATATTTTCATGGTGATGACACAATATCACCTGCTGGTCTTGTGCGCTTGGCTTTGTGTCAGAATAGATGGAAAGGGTTCATTTGTTCTGGTGCTCTGCTGTTTAATTTGATCTGGTGTGTGACTAAAGCAAGACAAATAGTATTTTTAATGAAACCATTTAATAACCTCTGGTAGCTTAGAATCGAAGGCACGGGGAAAATGCAATTAAGCAATGGCTAGATGTAAACAACAACAGAAAAAAATCACTGCTTCGGTTCCACTGACCCAATTCATTGTGCTTTCAGAGTTTCGTCGCCTTAAATGGTTTTGAGCCAATGAAGCTGGATTCCCTTAAAAAGACGGACGGCCCATCGTGTGAACGGTAGTTTGTGGACAGATTTGTATTGGTGAGTTATTGTAAAATATCTCCAGGTAAAAGTTCAGGTTTTCTAAGACCCCTCTGGAATGCGTTTTCAATTAGTTGATGACTATGGATCGCCAGCAGGCTCTGGATGTTTCACTGGGATGTCTAATAGCAGGATCATATTGATTGTCTTTCAATTAATTGCATCTGGTATTTTCATTTATCAGAAGCAAAATACATGTAATTAACTCTGAGGCAATATAGTTCAACGTAAAGTGATTGTTGCTGCTGCTGCTGCTACAGAGATAAGTCAACGGAAATTACACTACTAGGAAACTCAAGGCAGAATGGAAGTCGTGTTACGACTTCTCGACGTATTAATTGCAAAGAATAAAAATGAATTAGGGAAATCGTCTCATGCTGTCCCAGGAGGCTTGAGTAAAAAGGTAGATAGGTGTCTAGAGAAAAGAAAGCAGCTTGCTGATGAAGGCACATCTCTAATGAGCTTAGATTCTTAGCGTTACCAACCTCGAGGATGTCTTGAACACCTAACGATTTTTTCTGGTGGACTTGCTTGGGGATGTGGGTGTGCACAGAGGAGAGCGTTCAATTTTGCCTGCACTCATTTGGACTGTGGCTGAGAAAGTATCGATTGATGTCTTTCAGTCCTTACCCATGGCGAGGTTTGGAGGTCCAGAGTCTAGTTGCCACATGCCGTTAGCCATTTTTCACAAAACCTGCATCTTACTCAAAGTCTCAAAATGCAAGCAACTTCTCAGAAGTGATTGATTTTTATCCTGCTGGAAAAAAAAATGTTTTCTCCTCGAGCTAACAGCGTCGTTTAAAAGCAAGAAAAAGTGTGAGAGCAGATCTTCTGCGTGTCCTGTCACACCTCCGGGCACGTCCCCCAACGTGTTGGATCACACAGAGCCTCCGGTTCGGGAAAGGGCAGGTTCCGCCCTGCAGGCTTGGGCCCCGCTTTCTTCGGAGCCGGGGCCCGTGAGAGGCTTGCGGTGAAGTCGCCTGAACCCAGCAGGCCGCGTGGGTTGTGGCCCGGGGAGGGGTCTCACTGAGTGTCCCCGTGAGGTAGCAGGATCAGGTGGAGATCCTGATGTCACCACCTGGGCCTGCCAGGCCCCCCCCCCCGCCAGCACTAGCCTCTTCTAGGCATTTGGAGGTTTTATTCGTGCATCAGTAACGGGGCAATGATGGTCCCCCACCTGCCCTGCCTTTTAAGATGAAACTTGATCAAGAAACCCAGAAACCTCCCCCAGGCGTGACCCAGAGGGCTGGCCCGACCACAGGCCACAGCAGAGTGTGCAGACAGAGGAGACCCCTATTCTTGGAGTAGTTCTAAGACTCTTAGCCCTTGGGAGGACGAGAGACTAGAAATGTTGAACATTCGTTGGGGGGGGGGGGGGCGCGGGCATTGAGCGTTGCCTATCAAGGCCAACATTTCTTTCTCTTCTGGCTTTCTCCCACTCTTCTAACAGAAACCTTTAGCTTAAGACCCTGTGTGCTGGATTCTCAGGCAGAGATACTGTTGTTACAGAATCTTCGTGGGCCTGGGGTTGGTGGGATGTCGGTTTCCGTGTTGGGTGTTGAGGCCAAAGAGGTTTTCAGTGGCGTCACCACTGTGACGGCGATGGAAATTCATTGGACTCCCACGGGCGTCCAGTTCTGCTGCCAACTATTTTATAGACCTTGGAGGGTTGGAAAACTATGTCCTCTAAAGATAAGCCTATGGGAATTCATAGTATAGGGATGAAATGGACTTTTTATGTATCTATATATAGATCTATAGATGTGTAGACATAGATATGTAGATAGAGTGTATATATAGAGAGAGAAGATAGAGATATATATAGATCACAAACATGGTTGAGTAACCACATTTTCATTTGGCTCAACCTGATCATTGAACCACCGCGGGCTGCTGTTTATCGGTGGTCTCGATCCAGAGAGCTGAACGTTAACGTTGCATAAATGCATCTGTACCGGAATGAAATTGCAACACGGTCCCTATAACAAATTTTTCCCAAGAACTGAGCATGCTCAGATGCTGGCCGGATAGGCCGGTTCCCCCTGCTGTGTTTGGGGCATACTTTTGGGTGACCCCTCGGAGGAGCTTGAGATGTGCGGTACCGCGTGGGAGCTGACTGTAGTCAGAGCATCGTTACTGTGCCAGGAGGGTGCCTCTCTGCCTTCAGTTGGCCCGGAGTCCCCAGCACTGGGCATCCCGCCATGGGGCTTTACCTTTGCCCCGACCACCCTCACAGATACAGAGGGGACCTCTACACGTCCTTAGAAGCGTGTGTTCGCTTCTGGACCTCTTCTCTGTGGTTCATCACTGTGACCAGTAAGTTGTACCTCACTTTTTGGTGGCTGCCCATTCAGCCCCACCTGCAGTAGATGCACAGCGACAGAAGAGGGACGTCTTGCATTACAGCCCGAAGAAGGACCACGTGTTGATTTCACCCCGGTAACTCACCTGCTGAGGTCTCTGGTCTACACAGAGCTTGTTTAATGTGGGCAGAGGAGAAGGAAGTAGATGAAAAGCACAAAACTCAGGAAAACCACAGCCTCCAAGTGGCAAACCCGAGAGGCTCTGGAACCGTTTATACGTCATTTTTGACCTCTTCGTGTTTTTGAGTATGTCCCCATTTAAAAGCATTCTATGCCTGTTATTCTAGACTTCGTTAATTTGGTTTGTGGCCTCATAAAAATAAACTGCAAATGACACATTTAAGTTTTCTCCCCGCAAAGAGGCTCATTTTCTCATTACGAATGAATAACGACATGTGACGTTTCCATCTTGCACTTCTGTTGTAGGTTTTTTGCTCTTCCTTCTGTATGTTGTTACTTGTTACAATGAAAACCCAGCATGCCTTTTGCTGGTTTGCTGATTCCCCACCCCCCGTCCCCCACCGCAACCAGAGTTGCATTCTCCATCGGTGGGTCATTGTTGTCTTTGCACCGTTTTGTTATTGAGCGTCAGTGTTTGCGTCAGCACCCAGGTACCTTGTAATTGCCACAAAAGTGGCAGTGGGGGGAATAAAAGCACTTTTTGTTACATGCCTACACATAAGTGCAAATGCAAATCAAAGCTCTTCGCCTTCATTCTGTACAGTGATGGGGGGCGGGTAGCAGTGGCTGTGGTTTGGCAAAGACACGGCAGCGTATCTAACTGCTTGCGCACAGAGAAGCTTGTGCATGGTGTTATTTTGACGGATCGGATAATGATGTGAATGCTGGACCTACTGCGCACGCGGGCGCGCGCGCGCGCACACACACATCACCGACGGCCGCAAGCTGAGATCCCCAGGGCGCTGGCAATGTTTGTGCCTGGTGGGTGTGGAGGGCCTCACCCGGTCTGCTGTGGGCACCAGGCTGTGCTGGCCATCTGCAGTGTGGCTTTAGTGGACCAGCAGGGCTCTGTGAAGCCCTCTGCCTGGTTGTTAGAGCCTCTGCCCTGTTTCTGCCAAGACGGATTTCGTTCCCAAAAAGCAGAAGGGAAAGTATTGCCCTACTCTAGGAACGAATAAGCTTACACCGTGGGGTCTGCTGGTCCTGGCACCGTGGCCCCCCAGGGTCCTCGAGCTCTTGGCCTGCACTAGGGACGAGCCATCGTGCTCCAGATGTTCGGCCAGAGGCGAGGCTGCCAACATCGGAAACCACAGACCAGAGAAAGATACGCAGGGCCTTCTATCTGTGGGGGAACTCTCTAGATGAGAAACAGCCAGGAGGCTGAGCTGGGGGCCAGGGGGTGCGGGGATGCTCCTGGAGCTTCAGCCGTCTCTGCGGAAATGGGAGGAGGGCCCCAGCTGGGCTCTGGGTTCTTCAGCCCTGTTGGGATTTTATTCCTGAGCCGCACGGGATTTTATTCCTGAGCCGCACGTCCAAGTTCACATGGTAGCCGTTCTCTGGGAGGGTGTTGATTCGGCCCTTGTTCTTTCCTCCTGAGACCCTCAAAACCCTAGCACAGCTCCTGGGCAGAACCACAGAGGTCATCCGTGCAGCCCCCTGGTTTCTGTTCTTGGGAGTTTATCCCTGTCCACGCTGCACGGGTCCAGCCTCCAGCTCCCGGTGGGTGGATTTTGTGCTGTCGCTGCTGCTGCCCGTCCCCCACTCCCCAAGACCGCTGGTTCTAATCCCAGCCAGTTAACCAGCCAGGGAGGTGCGGAACCAGTCTTAATTTTCACTCTGTCGTGCGTCTGTCCGGAATAAGCACGCCCGCCTGTATTTCCTGGGGTTCCCAGCCGGGGTGGGTCTCTGCCTACTTGTGCTTCTGCTGGAGGGCCCAGCTTGGGAGGGGGTGGCTGCCCGTGGCCCTCTCTCCTGGTGGGGCAGGAGCTGTGACATTATGGAGCACGCCGTCCTTGTGTTCCGCTGGGAGACGTGGACATGCGGGCCACCTCCCTTTTCAAGATCCCCATTTTATCAGTGAGCAACTTGATGGTCCGATCTCTGTGCCAGCACATGGGGCCTGTGAGAGAGAAGAGCTGGAGACACCGACCAGGGAGCCCCAGACTCCGGTTTCCCCTCGCCCCCTGCAGAAACCCTGCAGTGTCGTGACTTGCTTTACCGGCATCGCGGGACCCCTTGGTGGCTAGTGATGCCTCCTGGGGCCCGTGGCTGTTCTCAAGTGTAGGATGAGTCTGTCCCTACGCCAAGCACTTGGGTACGTGTGAAGGGGGGGAGCGTGAGCCACTGCTTGTCCCCGTGGGTGCGGCTGTGGTGCAGGACTCGTGCACAGAGAAAGCCCCTTTCCTTTCTCTGGTCTCCCCAGTGGACAGCGGAACAGCACCCCAAGTTCCCAGCAACCAGAGGTGATTGTCAGCTGACCGAGGCTTGACACATGGGTGTTAGAAGTGTTTGAAGGAGAGCAGGGAGGAGGAGGAGGTGACCTGCCAGGGTCAGGGCCCCACTGGTTGAAGGATACGATATTTTAAGTTTACGACAAGTTTCGTAATGGGGATTGTGGATGTGGTTGTGTGAGTGGGTGGGGAAGTGAACTTTCTCTTACCAAAAACATTAGGATCCTGGGGCGCCTGGGTGGCTCAGTCTGGTTAAGCGTCCGACTTTGGCTCAGGTCATGATCTCACAGGCGTGAGTTCGAGCCCCGCGTCAGGCTCCGTGCTGACAGCTGGGAGCCTGGAGCCTGTGTCTCCCTCTCTCTCTGCTCCTCCCCTGCTTGTGCACTCTCTTTCTAAAAACCAAACAAACATTAAAAAGCAAAAAAAAGGGGCGCCTGGGTGGCGCAGTCGGTTAAGTGTCCGACTTCAGCCAGGTTACGATCTCGCGGTCCGTGAGTTCGAGCCCCGCGTCCGGCTCTGGGCTGATGGCTCAGAGCCTGGAGCCTGCTTCCGATTCTGTGTCTCCCTCTCTCTCTGCCCCTGCCCCGTTCATGCTCGGTCTCTCTCTGCCTCAAAAATAAAAAAAATTAAAAAAAAAAAATAAAAAGCAAAAAAAAACCCATTGGGACCCCTAATCCGCCAGTCCAAGAGTGATTAACAGGAGAGGAAAAGGTTATTTTGCGTGTTTTATTTGGTGTGTGTGTTTGTGTCACCACTGTGACCACTACCTCGAGAATGCGTTAGACCGTGAACTTTTGTTTTTAACCTGGTGTGACTTTTAAGTAGTTTCTGTTGCGCCTCCCCCCCCCCCCCCCGCCCCCAAGGTTTTCATGGAGGGACGGACGCCGCATCTCTGGGTTCTAGTGTAACCTGGCATCACTTTATCAATTTTGCCACGGCTCCCTGTGCCACAGATGCTATAAGAAATATGTCACACACGGCTCAGGAAGTAGCCCGTGTGACCCTGAAAGAGCTCCGGATTTTCAGAGCGTTTCGTCATCCGGTTTCGGCACCCTGATTTAAGCGTTTTCTGAAATGAGGCTTTGGGCAATGGCTGTGAGTCCGGTCGTCCCCGGAGTTGGTGTCCCCAGGTCTGTTGTCTGTGGCTCCTGTCTAACTCCCAGCAGAACACTCCTGCTTGCTTGATTGATCGACTCCTTTATTTTTGGCAAACTGGGTACCTCCCACCTAGCCCCATGCTGTTCGAAATCCAGTCTTCTCTGCTGAGTACATTCGCAATTAATGCTTTCCACGTAGCAATTAAGATAATTCCCCTAGACTTGTACCAGTTAAGGATATATAGGAGGTTTGAAGAGAAAATGCGGTGTAGTTCATTGGTTTTTTTGGGGGGGAGGGGGGGGGAGTACATGGGTGATACATGAGAGCGTGGGCCACGAGTGGACTTCTGTGCCGGGGGGAAAATGGAGCATTTTCCTGTACTTAATCCTAAGAAGCAGCCTGAACGATGACATTTATACATATTTCATAATGTGGTTTCTTCAGGCACGGGGAGCAAACAAATCAGTTTCTCAGCAGTATACTATTTAAAAGACCCAGCAACAGCCTGTGGGGTAAGTTGGAGATGCTGTTAAAATTAATTATATATGGCAAAAAGATAGAACATTAGGGAAAAAAGTTAGCGTGTGGAGATTAAAAAAAACACGAACCGCGGACGAGGTGCAGTTCTGAGCATCCGATTCCAGAGTTTCATTTCCGTTCCTTCATAATTGGGCGCTGACAACAGTGACTCCCCACAGAGGACCCCGTTCCCCAAGTCCCCATCTTTCCCCAGGCGGGCAGGATCGGGCGTCCCCGAGAGCTTCTCATCGGATCCGTTTGGAGGGGGCCTTGATTTGTCAGACCGTGTTGTGCCGTCTTTTCATATAGGAGACGGGGCAGAAAATGAGTCTTGGTGGTAAAGCTATCTGATTCCTGTGCCTTGTAACCCAACACCTTTGCTGTGGTCGCCTTCCCTCCTTCCGGTTCAGCTATACATTGTTTAACTCGAAGGAAACCTTTGTTGGCCTGGACAGGGTGTAACCTACAACTCCTTGAAAAATTCAGCCGGATCGGGGCAGCGGGGCGATCGCTCTCCATCGGTTTCCATCGGGGGGCAGGGCGGGGCGGGCTGGTGCTTTTGCTCATGAGCACCAGAGCCTTGGATCCAGCCTCGCCCCTCTAGGGCAGCGTGGGATGTGGGCTTAGCGGTATGTGGGTTTGCTGGAATGCCCCTTGTCCCCTCCGGCCGCGACCGTCTCTGCAGACTGAACACCTGTGTCTCCTCCCACAGGTCGGCGGGACTGAAGGCGCCCTGTGGGACGCCGTCTGGAGGGGGGGGCTCTGTGTCCTGGGAGGTCCAGGCTCAAGCTGCCCTTGGCCTCAGCCGCATCTCTTAATCAATGTGATCATCTAGTGAGATTGGCTGGAGTCCTCGCATGGGTTGCCTGAGCGGAGGAGGTGGCGACCTGTGACCTGCCCTGAGCTCTTAGTCACTGATAGCACGGATTTTAGCAGGGATTTTAGTCTCTGATGGTGCCGAGCCTTCTGACTCTTATCAGGGTGAAATGACACAATAAGGGTTAAGGAGCAGGGCTCTGGGGGCGCCTGGGTGGCTCAGTCAGTTGAACGTCCGACTTGGGCTCAGGTCATGATCTCACGGTTCGTGGGTTTGAGCCCCGCGTCGGGCTCTGTGCTGCCAGCTCGGAGCCTGGAGCCTGCTTCGGATTCTGTCTTCGTCTCCCTCTGCCCTCCCCCGGGCATGCACGTGCGCTGTCTTTCCCTCTCTCTCCCTCTCTCTCCCTCTCTCTCCCTCTCTCTCCCTCTCTCTCTCAAAAAATAAACATTAAAAAAATTAAAGAGCAGTGCTCTGTTGACATGGAACCTTCCAGAGTGATAACTGTAAGCTCCCGAGGAAGAAGCCACGGCCCCCTTCGTTTTCTGTACACGGTCCGCATGTTATGGACTACAATAAACGGTCCACAGACGACTTCTTGAGTGAGTGGATCCCAGGCTGCGGTGGGGCCAGGGAGGTGTGGACTGGGCTCCTGCTGGAACCATCCCAGCATCTGTCTGGAAGGGCAGGGTTGATTCTGCATTAGCTGGGGAGTGGATTCTGCAGACAGAAGGCAAACCAGCATGACATATTACCTGTCGGGGAAGGGGGGGGGGTGGGGGGAGCGGTGTATGCGTTCCTGAAATAATAAAGCCATGTTCCCGAGCTTTCCGAGGCAGGAAGGCAAAGGCATGCCCCCGCCTCCCCTGTGTACAAGTTGGGTGGGGAGTTAGAATTCTCCGTGGCTTGCAGGTCCTTGCAGGCACCTTGCAGGGTGCCGTGCTTGCGGGAGCCTTGCGGGCAAGGGGGCTTGGGGTTCAGCCGCCGGCACCACATCTGAGCAGGGATTATGAGGACAGAAAGAAGGTCCAACTGGCTCCCAGAGCCTCGTGGCTCCTTCAGGTCCCTTGGGACTGAAGGACAGATGGCCTGTGTATTAAATTCCTTCGTGAACCCCGGGCCTGAACTCAAGGGCAGCTTGTGTCTGGACCTCCCAGGCCTGCCTTGCCTGCCTTTGGAGGTTTGGAAGCCTGTTCCCCCCCGCCTGTAGAGCTCACGGCCCCGGTCCCGCATTTGTTGCGAACCTTACCTTTTGAGAGTCCTGGCGTTTTCATAATTCAGTCGAAACTCACTGCTGCTTCCTAATTACAGCAGAAGATGACCTCTAAACCGCGACATGGGGTTGCAACTTCCTCTAGGAAGGAGGATTCGTATTGATTTGTACTCTGATCTCCCACGGGCTTAAGTGGCAGCACCACAGAGGCCTGTTTAGGGCCGGAAAGCCTTCTGCCTGTGTGTTTAAACAGAGCAGATTGATGCAGCGTTAGACTTGGCCGGGAAGCAGCCCAGCTCTTTAGCCTGGAACTGCATCCTCGCAGCCCCCCCCCCCCCCCGCCCCCGCCCCCCGGCAGCCCGATGGCTTTGGCACATCTTCCGCGTGTTTGCACAGGGCAAGTAAAGGAAGGGTCCAGTTGCAGAGGCAAAGACTTGGCTGTGGCCCTGGTGATCGGTGGGAGGGAAGGGTCCTGATGGCGGAGCCAGGAGATCCTTACAGTGCCACCGGCCCCCTCTCTGATGCCACTGACCTTGGACAAACCGGAGCCTCCTGTGCTTCGTGCCTCAGACTCCCCCTCTGTCAGATGGGCTTAATCTCCATTTGGGCGTTCAGTGAAATCCTCACTGGGGTACCTGGTCCACGGTAAGGGCTTTGCACTGGTGACTGCTGTTCTCCTCATCATTAGCAGCGGCAGCAAATGAGATGGCCATGCCCTTGGCCGGGGGGCGGGGCGGTGGGTTAGCCCTGGTGACCTGCCCACGGCTGGAGGACACGCCGTACAGGAGGCACCTGCAGTGTAGCTTACGCGAACGTTTTGATGAAAGGTGGCTAGAATTCTAGACTTCCTTGCTCATTACAGATTGTGTTGTGGTTTCCTCCTGGAACTTTGGGAGTGGAGCACTCCCCCTGCCCCGTCCCTCACTGTGATGCTTGCAGTGACGTTTCTTCATCAAGAGATGAAGGGTTTAGGGTTCCCCAAAGGCTTTCTCACATATTGCACATTGGATCTGAGTTCTTATTGTTGTGAGGAGCTGATCTGAGCCACAGGGAGGGGAGGCGTTGGGAGTCCAGGTTCTGTGCCCAGATGTGACAGGCCTCCTGGATACCCATTTGGCAACGTGGCCTTGCACTGGGAACCGGTCATCCCTCTCCTGTCCGTGGCCCAGGTGTCTGCAGTTTGGCCGAATGTGAAGTGTGGCCCAACATGAAGCGTGAGGCCAGCAGCGAGGGGTCAGCCGTGGAGAGGTCCAGCATCCGGAGCGATGCCGGGAGAGGCCGGTTAGCACGGCCACTTGCCAGGAAAGTCTGTTCGATTCAGGTCACCAGGCTTGGACTCCTGCGTTTTATGGCAAAGTCTGAAAATGCAGATTTGTAGCAACCAATGTTAATGAATTCAGACTGTTTGAATTTCACACTGAATAATGGCTGGAACTGTGAGAGCCAGGGGCTTATGAGGTCCTTGGATCGTTGTAATCTTTTCTCAAGATGCAGTTGATAGCATGATGTAATATCACATTACTTTTATTAACAGTCCCGGTCATAAGAGAAACACACCTATTAGGATAGGAGAATTGAGTAAAAATAGTGGTAATAACAAGACAATTTGGAATATGTAATATATTCAGTAAATTTCAAAATGCCGCATCTCATTTGAAATGCAATGTTGTGCCCGTGGATATTGAACGCAATACCTCTGTACCCTAGGGCATCCTCTTTTCTACATTAAAAAAATATTCTATTTCAATGCAGATTTTGATTTGCAATCTAGGAAGAAAATTCCGGGAGTATGGGGAGAAGGACAACTCTGCATCTATTAAATCAATTTTGGTCTTATGCTATTCTTGCTCTCCCTGCACCCCTTTCTCCCCGACCCTCCTCTCCCCCAAAAAGGTAGATTCTAAACACACGAGTAAGGACGGTGCACAAAAGTTTTCAGAGGATAATCGTGTTGTCACACCTTTGTCTGTCTTAGAATTCTCTGCCACCTGCCCCCTCCAAAAGCCAAGCTCGAGAAACACAAAGGTCCCCAGATTTCTTCACAGGGGCAGAAGCCTGAGAGTTTCTCCCTTTATCCCGAGGTAATTGTCACAGGAGGGAATGAACACGTGTCCTAGGAGTCTGTTCATACGAGCCCACACTGGTGGCGTTGAAGCGGTCTTAATTTCCGGATTTCTTGCAGCTACTTCTGCGTTTGTGTGTGCGTGCGTCCTTATTTCCGTCGCTTTTCCACATACGTTCCGAGGACCCTTAACCTGGAAAACCAGTGGAACAGCCCCGTTGCTGGATGCAAATGTCGGGAAGATGTTAGGGTTTCCCTTCTCAGCACAGAAGTGACTTTGTTTGATGTCGAGCTTCGGTTACCAGAGAAATGGATTTATAGCTTTTGACATTCTACTCTTAGAATTAATTAGGTGGCTAATCATTATAAATACCATTTTCTTTTCCTGTTGTCTCCATTTAATAGAGCATCTTCTGTTCTCCACACTTGTCAGTTTCAAACCGAGTGTTGTGTTTGGGCTTTTATGCTCTGCCAAGGGAAAATGAAAGTAAATTCTTTATAATATGCTAATTGATCTATTTGGGAATTTTTAGATATAGACAACATCTGTGCTTGCCAGTAACACAGTTAATGGCTTCCGTTCCTCAACGTATGAGAAGGTCTTCACGGTGTGTGTGTGACCTTGCTGAGACATACTGTGTCATCCCCAGGGCTTGGCGGTGTGGAATGGGGGAGGGGGGGGTCTTTTCCAGGTGCCTTGGACCTAGGCCTGAGTCCATGTAGAATCCTATTTTGAGGGTGTCTCTGGCCAGAGTGCACTGGGATTGGTTCTGGGAAGAATCCAAGATGGCTGGCCCTGGTCTTGGGCCCCTGTAAACCCACCTCCAGCCTAGACCTGGTGGGAGTGACAGGTTCAGGGCAAATCACCTTGGGCCTAGGTAGTGCTCAGAACCCTCTGTCCTCACAGGTGATGGCGTCTTTCCTGGTAGCAGGTGTACTCTTGCCCCCCACTCCCCCCCCCCCCCCCGGAAGTGGTTTATACCAACCTGTTGGTAGTTTGCGGAGCCAGGAAGGGTCATCCTTCCCTGCTGGAGAGAGGAGGTGCAGCTGTCTGTGCTGTTGGCAGGAGAGGCTTCCGGTTGAGTTGGGAGAGGGAGGTTTCTTCAGTGAGCCTAAGTGATGAGGCTTGTGGCCTGTGTCACCGGCTTTCCCTCGCCACGGAAAGCAGAGTTGAAGGCGACTTTTTTATTTGGAGGGCCAGAGTGGCCGGGCACTAACGACCACTGAAAAGGAAGCCCTGTGAGCTGAGTGTGCTGAGCAAGCCCATCGCTCTCAAGCAGGTGCCCCCCGCCTGGTCCCATGTACCTGGCTGGTCCTGCGAGGGCTGGAGGGGAGGGGGTGGATATCTTAGGATTTTAATGGATAATAGAGGTTAATTGACTCTTCCTGGGTCTTGATGGGAGCAGATGTGGGATTTGAACCCGGGTCCAGGATTGATCTGCACACCTAGCATGCTCTGTTCCATCACTGTCTCTCTCCCCAGACGGTTCAGACACACAAGGTGTGAAAAGGTTTGATATTGGAAGTGCCTGAGCAGCTGTTAATTTGATAGCTGATCTATAATCTCTATACATCCCCAGGTTTGCTTACAAACAAACCATCTCAATGAAGGGGCGTCCCGCTGGGGTAGATGCCCCCTTCCCTATCACGTGAGCTTGTTGTGTTTCACCTGGCCGGGGGGGGAGGGGGGGGGTGCGGGGGGTGTTGGTGCTCGGTTCCCCACAGACTGAGCCCAGCTAGGGGGTTGGCCCCAGATCCAGGCAAGCCCTTTGGACTTGGCAGTAGCCGGGCAGGGCAGCTCAGACCCCAGAGTGTCTGTCTGTCTGCTCAGCAGAAGCAGACCCCCGGCTGGCTCACTGGCACCAGGAAGGAGCAGCTGGGGGTGGGGCCAAGTTGGGAGGATGAAGGGAGGCTCCTCTAGTCTCCTCTCCTGCCCACTCCCCCCCCCACCCCCCTGCCGAGTTAAGCACAAAGATTTCAACTCAGTGATGTGTACTCTCCTGTCACCACTAATTCTCAACCACCAGTGATGGTGTGTCGAAGTGTCCTTACCAGCGCAGGTGAGGATCAGGCTCTGTGTGCACGTCTGACCTATTTCATCTCTGGCTGAACTTGAACAGGTGCACATACATCTACACACAGGTACACGAGGAGGTATGCACCCCACTTATGGCGTGTGTGCCCCCGGGATGGGGGGTGGGGGGGCACCCTCAGCTGGATCGGCTCAGGGATTTCTTGGGCCCCCGTCCTCATGGGTGCCTGCCCTCACGGCCTCTGGGGATTGGCCTCTTCTCAGCCTCCGTGGGCGGGAGCTGAGGTCTTAGACAAACAGCCATCCATCTTCACGGTTGGCTGAAATGTTTATAGAAACAGAGCCGGGGGATCGTTCCGTGGTGCTGCTGCCTTCTCCTTTCCCCCAGGTTGATGAGTGGGGGCAGTTTCATTTGAGACTAGTACATTTTGTAATTGGATTTAAAAGAGGGAATCGCGTGGCCCTGGATTCCACGTTACCTTGACCACAGTGGCAGTGGGGGACGCTCTCATCAAGTATGGATCAGATTATTTTATTATGCCAACATTAATATTGGGAGCACACACATAATCTAGAGTCAGCAGGTTCATACACTACTATCTCATTAAATTTTCAGGCAAAAGCCGCAAAAATTAATTGGAGGCGTGTAATAGTTTAGAATGTGAGCCGGCTTATGGTAATATAAATTATATGAAGAGAAGACAGTTTTATATACTGAGAGAGAGAAAACTGGTTTACTTTAATGAGAAGAGGCAGAAATGTAGAGCTATTTTTTCATTACAGATGCACTCTAAAGTGTTTGGACTTAGTTGATGAATAGAGTTAATTCGCTGCTACAGTTCCTATAATTCATGTTGCACAGTTTAATGACTTCTAGATAAAAACAGGATTGAAATGTTAATTTCTCTGAAGAAATTGGGGCACTCTTGTATATCAGGCTTTCCCCCCTATTAAACCACTAGTTAATTTCACTAAACAAGTCTCTCCGAGATATTTCATGCTACATAGACTTTTGTATTTCTTACCTGACTTCGCTTCCTTTCTCTTTTTAAACCTAAATGTATAGGATTGTCTTACATGAGAGGAATTATCAGACAGAACTGTGTCTGATAACTTGACCCTAGTATAGGGTCTCTCCACATTTAGCTCCGTAAACAACCACATACCTTGATTTAATGGCTTCATCTGGCGGCTAATAACTTTCTTTCTTTGCTTTCTATTCGGTTTATGGGTTTGAGTGTGTGGGCCTGTTGTCCCTGCTGTTCGAGCTGGGAAGTAGGCAGTATTGATCAGTCACCGTTGCGTTCCCGAGGAATTTTTATTGTCACACAGGAATTTTTATTGTCATCACTCTGTTATTTTGCATTTTTGTTTTCTTTTCTACTTTTCATAACGCTGGCCTCCCCTGCCGTAGAGGAGATTCAAACCTGGGTTCACTGTTTCTCTTTAACCTGTCAGAAAATGAGCAGGAAATATTAACTGTTGTAACAAAAATTTAATAGTGGTGCTGTGTAATTAAGGAATATTCAGATGTTCTTATCGATTCCCAGATTTGTTACGATAACCATGTTGTGGGGGTTTTGTTTGTTTGTTTTTATAGTGGGGACAAAGAGCAAAGTCACAAGTGTTTCAGGGGGTGGAAAGAAGTGATCCCCACCGCCTTTCTCGGTTCTCACCTCTGGATGTGGTGTTCATAGGGCTTTCAGGAAAAGACTCCAAGAGGGTCGGGGACGTGAAAACCTGCAAGACTGACGTTTCACTTTTCAGTTCCAGGGGGTTGCACGGACCCCTGCTCCCCCCACCCAGTTAGTGACCATTGGCCCAGATGAAACTACGTGCTGAGAGTTGGGACATTGGACTGGTGGATGCTGGTTACTGGTTTTAGGATCTTAGCTGTTGAACTTGACTCTCTGGGACTGTCCACTTCCCTCTCTTTCCTTTGTCAGTTAGGGACCTTTTTAAATTTTTTTTTAAATGTTGGTTTATTTTTGAGAGAGACAGAGCACAAGTTGGGGAGGGGCAGAGAGAGAGGGAGACACAGAATCCGAAGCAGGCTCCAGGCTCTGAGCTGTCAGCACAGAGCCCGACGCGGGGCTCGAACCCACAAAAGGGACCTTCTTCCACGTCGAGGTTTGGTGCTTGTTCTGAGATTTGGGTGCAGCTTGTTCGGAGCATGATTGGGAAACGGAACGTAGACTCAGAGTATGTACAGAGATACCCTCCCCCCTCCCCCGCTAAATGTCTACCCAGGCTGCTCTCCTCCTCAGGTCACAGACGATCTCTGGGAGCCTCTGCTTCTGTGTCCGTTGTACCCGACTGTGGGTCAGGCACTGGGTCAGATTGTCTCCTGGATACCGCGGTTACTGAGCTCCTCCTCCGGGGCAGAGGCCTTGATGCACTTAGTTGACTCCTTTGTTTTGTCTCCACCTGTCCCTTTCACATCGGTGAAGCCTCTTCTGTCCCATGTTGGTGACAGATTACCTTGTGTGTAATTGACCCCAGCTGTTTCTTAGCATTCCTGTTCCTTTGAACTTGGGAGGCTTTCGTGTAGGACTCCCTTAAGGGAGTTTCTCAACTTAGCACTGCTGATAACGGCAGACCAGATCACTCCCTGTCGTGAGGATGTCCCGCGCATTGTACGGTCTTAGCAACCCTGGCCTCTGCCCACCCTCCCTCCCTGCCCCCGTGTGGCAACCAAAGACGTGTCCAGACGTCACCAAAAGTGCCTTGGGCAGAAAGCGTCCCCTGCTTGAGATCCACTGCTTCAGAGGCACATCTTTACTCTGCCCGTTTTGTGCCTGAGTCGCGCGGACTAACCCAGATCACTGTGGTGCTGAGCCCGGAGGGACCCCGAACTCACCTGACAGCCCTGCCCTGGGCGGGTTCTTCGGCTTTCTCTCTGGAGGCGTGTGCCCTCCACCCCTGAGCTTGCTCCCTTCTATCCCGTTCAGAGAGGCGGGGCCCTGTGCACAGGTGGCTTCAGCAGACAGGTGGGCTCCTGCCTCAGGCTCCCCCCCCATCAGACTCACCTTGGGTGTTCACCACTGTGCGTCTGACAGATGGATTTATTTGTCACCTTGTCACGGCGGCAGGTGGGGGTGGCTCGCGTGCCGTTGATGCTGGGCTGTCTGAAATGGGGACGAAGCATCCTTCGGTCTCCACGAAGGAGCCTTCTCGGCACCAGGCATAACTTACCGCCTGCTTTTCCCTGTTTCTTTAACTTTTAATTGAAACCATTTAGTCACCACCCCTGCTGCTAGGAATCTGGGGACAATTAGGAAAGTCCCATCTGTCCTTTGAACCACATTCTATTGCTTTTTTTTTTTCCTCGCGATCTCAAGAAGACGGCGGGGTTTGAATGGCACCGTCTTCGCTTCCCACTGGATGGCTGTTACCTCAATGAGTTACGGCAACTCTTTAATTCAATTATTTTCTCCAGTGCAGGCTTTGAGATGATTTAGATGAATCAGAGGCCCGGGCTTTCCAATGCAGAGCGGTGACTCCACGCGGGCTGTGGGTGGATTGCAAAGTTTTCACGGAGAGCAAGGAGCCTGTCCCACGCTGCCCCCCACCCCCCCGAGCTTCCTGGCACAGGCCCCTGTTCACCATTTCAAAACCTAGATTGGAAATGGCAGATGCCATGGGCTTTGCCAGTCTTTCCCCCAGGCAAGGAATTATCTGTCCAGTGCTATTAGGTCAGTGAATTCCTACCCAGCTGTGTCTGAGCAGGGGCAGGGGGGCAGGGGGGTGGGTGTGCAGGGCGGCCCGGGTGCCGGTCAGGAAGGCCATTTATAAATCTATAAATGTGCTGCACAGCACACTCTCCTGCTTTGCTGTTTGACTTTGAATTAAACAAAGTGTCACGGGTGGGAGGTGTATCTTACAATGATTTTAACCAATTTGCTTTCTAATGTGGAAAACCTGCCTAAAATAGGACCTGCTGAAGTGCTCCTCCCATAAACGGAGGGGCGGTCGAAGTGGCCTCGGTGTGTGGGGTGAGGTGGGGCGTCCCGGGCTCGCATCTCTCTGCCGACAGCTGGGGTACTGAGTCTGTCTTCTGTTTTCCTTGTGGGCCCCGGGGTTCCTGGAGATGGTCTTCCCCACCCCCAGATCGCAGAACACGGGTAGTGCAGACTCGTTTTCCCCAAACACTGGGGTGTTTTCGACCCGATCAGAAGTACACAGGTAATCTCTGAGCCGGCAGACGAGGGGGTGGCTGTGGCCGGAGCGGTCCTTCCAGGCGCACGAGGAGCCCAGAAGAGACGGGGGCAGAGACACGGAGGTACCCGGGCCTGGCGGTGCCTGGGTGACCCGTGTGTGCTGTGCCACCAGATCCTGGGTGCCATGCGCTGCCCCCAGGTGAGCCCCACCACCACCACCACCACCACCACCGCCGCTGCCCCTGGTGTAAGGGTCGCTTTCACCTAAAGGTGGGTGTTTTGGGGGTGGCTCCCGGGTGGTTAAGCGTCCCGACTCTTGATTTTGGCTCAGGTCATGATCCCAGTGTCATGGGATCCAGTTCTGCATCGGGCTCCATGCTGAGCGTGGAACCTGCTTGAGATTCCCTCTCTCTCCCCTCCTCTCCCGCTTGCGCTCTCTCTCTCTCTCCCTCCCTCTCTCTGTTTCTCTAAAAATAAATAAAACGAAAAAAAAAAAGTCTGGGGGACAAAAAAGGTGTTTTTCAAGTGCTCTGGCTCCTAAACCAAGGCCACCGCTTTGATCTGGTGCTTGTAGGATAAACAGCAGTCTGTCCCAGTGCGCGCTGACCCGGAGGCTGGGCACCTGCCACTGGAGATGTCACCACCTCTGCCTACTCCATGGCCACCCAGGGGCCCGGCTCTGCTTTAGAACCAGACCCAGTAGACCGAGACTCTGCTGTGTGTGTGTGTGTGTGTGTGTGTGTGTGTGCGCGCGTGTGTGTGTGTGTGCGCGCGTGTGTGTGTGCGTGCGCACGCGCGTATTTGTGTGTCGGTGGGAGGATGGTTAATACGACTGTGTCAAAGGCTGTCACTCTGAACTAATCAGAATCTTCAGACCTGGAAACCAGTGTCAGCCTTCCAAAATAGCACACATGCCCTTTGACCCAGTAATCTCCCTTCCCCACCTGGTGCCCAAAAAAAGCTTCACTACATCAAGATGTTTCGTCACGGTGTCATTTGATGGCAAAAAGATGCCTCAGGCACCTAACGGTGGGGGGAAAATAGCCACTTCTTTTTAAAAAAAACGATGCCTTCACAGTTTGAAAGAACATAAATAGAAGGCTTATCTCAAAGTGGAAAGATTTAATATTGAATGTACGTTTACAAATTAAAACCATAGAAAATACTCCTGGGAAATCTCATGAATATTTTATAGTGGTTATCTTCAATTGGTAGAATTTGGGTGATTTTTTTTTCCCCCCCGTTTCCCATCCCAGTGTTCGATAATGGATATATGTTGATTTTTTTTTTCTTTCCTTGGGTAGGGAAAAAAGTGCCGGTCATCTCTGTTTCCAGAAGGATCATATGCTTATTAAAGAGTGGGCAGTGCAGTGTAAGATTTATAAAGGCAGATCTGACTATCCTGTGTCCCTGACCCAAGTCTCTGTCCGTGTTCTTTCTCCTTGTTTTTCTTAGCATATGCAAGCATGTCGGAACTTACAGAGGGGGTCTTGTGTTAGGTTTATCAAAAAGACTCCTGTCTTCCTTTAGTAACATTTGATACGACCAATAGTGCACAGACATGTCTACAGATAGGAGCCCTGTCCATTATGTCCTTTTGATTGTTTAGGGCATGTGTGCAGGTACAGGGTTTTATGTCAGTGGGGGTCTACGTACCTGCTATATTTTAGGTTTTGTAATTTCCCTCCGTCTCCCCCCGCCCCAACACACACCCCTTTTTAAATTGTCTTTTGTGGCAGAACTGTGTATGCCAGCGTCCCGATGCCATTTGGTAGCTATCTGTGCGGTCTTGGGAGAATGTCTGGACCTCTCTGTGCCTCAGTTTTCTCCTGAAACACGGGGGCAGCGGTCCTGTTTCATAGGCTTCTTAAGGACTGAGTTAACGGTCGTACGGTGGGTAGACCAGCACCTGGAGACCCTACTTCTTATGTTTGGTGGTTTTATTCACATCTTCCTGGTCTTGGTAACCTCCAGTGTCCGTCCCCTTGACTCTGTGCAAAGATGTAGTTCAGGCAGGGGTGTTCACGGGGGCTGACTCGGGGGGCAGGGGGGCGGGGTGGGGGGCTTGTGCAGAGCGGGCCGGCAGGCCAGTATAATTATCCTCCTCCAACTCAGTCTCACCCAAGATGGGCTTCCCCTGAGCAGCCTACATTGCAAGGAGTGGTTTCTTTTCTTGAGAAGGCATTTATGAAGCGCCTGCTGTATGTCAGGGGTGGACCTAGAACTCTGTGCCGGTCAGTCCCAGGGGCTGCCAGGCCCCAACCTGCATTCAGCCAATTGCTTCCCTGCTCCCCTGTCCTGAGGTTCTTGCCGTTTCCATCCACTCCCTCTGGGCATGGTGGACCCACATCGGGGTGTGCCTGGTGTCCACCTTTAGCCTAGATTAGGAAAAGGGAGGCAGCAGAAGCAGTGGCCCGGACGATTTTCTGGAAGTCTGTTGGTAGATGATGGGCTCTCCGTTGGCAAAACTGCCCTTTAATAAACTCCGCTAAACCTGTAGTCGCCCGGGGTCAGGTCACTGCGCCTCCCGTTCCCCTGTCCTCCAGTCGGGTCAGCCTCGACGGAGTAATTTCACCGATTCCATTGGCGTTCTTGTTACCCTGATTTAAAGAATTTTTTGCGTCAACCTCTGATTTATCAGAAACTCGCAACCTTTCAAAACAAAAATCCCATTAGTACTGTTTGTTTTCCTTCTCAACGCTTTTGTGAAGAAGCAGTTTTTATTCTGGTCTGACGTTTGTTGTCGAGAGCAAATATTTTAAAGTTAAAAAAAATGTTTTGCTGCTTGTTTCAGGCTCAGAAATATTCTGTGTGGGTCTCTGCTTCTTTGAGGCTTACGTGATGAGTACACTTTGTGGGAGCTCTTCTGATTCCGTTGAACGTTTGGGGAAGGTATTAGAACACCACTTTCCGGTCTCCGATACCCAATTTTATATGTCAGCAACCAAACTGTTGAATCCCAGCCTAGAGTAAAAGGCATATTTGCTGGGGTCTGAACTAAGATGGCTGCTTTGGTATCTTATCCCATCTGGATCATTTTGCTTTGGTGGAGGTGATCACCGGACTCCAGAGTAGGGTGGGAAAGCTGAATCTGAGGTTTACCTCACTTCTAGCTGGGGCTCCTTATTTGGGGCACTTTCCCTAAGTTTGTGTGTATTTTAAAGAAACTCTGGGGTCACCCGGGTGGTGGGTTGGGCATCCGACTTCAGCTCAGTCCGTGAGTTCGAGCGCTGTGTCAGGCTCTGTGCTGACGGCCCAGAGCCTGGACCCTGCTTTGGAGTCTGTGTCTCCCTCTCTCTCTGCCCCACCCCTGCTCATGCATTCTCTCTCTCTCTCTCTCTCTCTCTCTCTCTCTCTCTCTCTCTCCCCCCCCCCCAAAAAGAAACATTAAAAAAAAATTGTTTTTAAAGAAACTCTACATAGCCCTTACAAAGGACTCTTGATTTCTAGCAGTCAGAAACCATAATTTCTAGGAGAGAGAGACCTTTTCAGATGCTTTTGACTCGTTCTATGCAGTGGGTAAGGTAATGGGCAACGGGTAAGCCCTGAGGTTCATCCGGGTGATGTAGGCTCTCCTACCGTGTTGATTGATGAACTGTGCTCCAACCCTGGTTGGGTTATCTAGCCAGGATCGAGTGGCAAGCACTGACGATCAAAGGTTGGACCTTAAATGGCATACAGGCCACCAGAAGTGGCTGCACTAATGCTTCCGGTCGTTTGTTGAGTGGTCAAGATGCACTGCCTGTGTATTTTAATTTTTCCTTTTGGGTCGTGGTTTTTTTAATCTGCCACTCTTCACTATGCATATCATCCCCCCCTCCCCTTTCCCACCTTGTCTTTGTTACCGACAGCAGCGACCCGCCCCCCCCCCCCGCCCCCAACTTCTTACCAACTTTCAATTCCATTTCTGTTGGTTCTTTTGTTACTCGTACTGACTGACTGCTGTACCAGTCTGTGGGCTTCTTGAGAGACCTGGTTGCATCTTTGACAAATGGTAGGTGCTAATTAGGTGGGAACAGGGATTTGTGTGGCTTTTAGTCCCCCTTAGGTAGAAGGGGATAGAAGGGCGAGTAGGAGATGTGTTCTCAGTAGGCTCTGCAGCCCGGAGTCCCGGGGTCAGATTGCAGAGCGAGGTGTCTGCTACACCTTGGCCCCTGAGGAGCTCACAAAAGCAAGAGGAGATGGAGAGTCGGGGAAGGCCTTTTGGGGACCTGGGGCTGTTGAGCAGAGGGGAGAGACACCTGCTCCCAGAGCAGAGTGTTCTCAAGGAAGGGGAGTGCTGTTCCAGGGGGCAGAGCCGGGTGGGGACACAGGAAGCATATAGTTCTTGGAAACCTAAAAGAATTTAAAAAATAGCAAAGTTGGCACACTGTGAGTCAGATCACCTGTGCCCTGGTGGACTGTCCCACAGGCCGCCTGTCCCAGCCTGAAGGAGTGGGGCAAGTCGGGGGGAGTCCACGTTGCAGCGTCCTAAAGCTCTGTTCCCGGACATCTGAGTCGTGTGGTATCTCCCTGGTTGGTCCAACAGAAAGACTCCAGGGGAAAATGAAAAGAGGGGATGCGCAGGGCACCTGGGTGGCTCAGTGGGTGAGGCGTCCGACTTCGGCTCGGGTCGTGATCTCGCGGTTCAGGAGTTCGAGCCCCGCCTCGGGCTCTATGCTGCCAGCCCGGAGACTGGAGCCTGCTTCGGGTTCTGTGTCTCCCTCTGCCCCTCCCTCACTCACACTCTCTATCTCAAAAATAAGTAATCATTAAAAAATAATAAGTAAATAAATAAATAAAAGGGGACGCAAGGCTCCTGGTGGCAGGCTAATGGAATTACAAAGCTAATTGACTTGGGATTCTTTAGCAGACAGACTGACCCTTTAGGGCCCCGGCAGGATGTCCCCTGTCATGAATCCATCCCTAGGATTTTCTTCTTTCTTTTCACCTGTGTTGCAAAGGGCCCGGTGACCCTCACAGATGCTTCTGTCCTTAACAAGGGGCTGCCCAGGCCCATCTTTTCAGGGTTGAGTTTAGGGCTGGCCTACTCTTGCTCGCAGCGGATTGAGTCGTTCATTCATTCCAAACGCGTGTGTGTGTGTGTTCGTGCGCACGCACATGTACCCCCTATGCCCACCGGGGATTGTCCTGGGCTCTGTGGGTGCGGTGGACAAGCTCTCACTGGCTTATATTCCAGAGGAAGGAGTCCGTCCGTCATGGATCGTTTTCTTGGGACGCATGTATGAGTAACCACTTGGGTGGGAGCATCGAAAGCAGGTCTCTGAGACGGAAGGGAAGTTGCCAGGGCAGGAGATGACCAGCCATGAGGTGTGGGCAGAGGGACAGCTCCTGCAAAGCCCTGAGGGCAACAACCAGTGTGGCCCTGGCTGCGTGACAGGGGACAGCCGTTTGCTACAAGCCGTTGGCCACCCTACCGCGTCCTGATTTTAACCACCAAGGCAATGGGAGCCGTGCGGAGAGATTCAGGGACAATGTGATGTGATTAGATTTAAGGGGTTTTTTTTCCCCCTTAAGTTTATTTTATTTTATTTATTGGGAGGGGGGCAGGCAGAGAGAGAGAATCCTAAGTGCAGAGACTGACAGGGAGCTCAAACTCATGAACCATGAGATCGTGAGCTGAACCAAAAACCAGGAGTCGGACGCCAAACTGAGCCCTCCGGGTGCCCCGAGATTTAAGTTTTGGGGAAAGAGCCGAGCCCTAGGTGTCTCTGGAAAATGGTTTGGAAAAGAGCAGGACTAGAAACCAGGAGATGATTCGGAATACCTGTGAGGGCCTTGGCCCTGGTTTCCCAAGGAAAAGCTTCCGGCTCCTTCTAGACTCTTGAGATGGAAATGATCCCTGGTTAATGGGATCCTTAAAACAGCTACATCCTCCACCAAGCACTTTCTGTCACCGCCGGTAGCACGTCGGGATAACCCCCTCGCCACATGTCCCCAAAGCCTCTGTCATTGTCATTAGAGAGAGTCAGGCGCAAATAGAAAGAGCCGGGATCCTGCTGTAATGACTTGGTCCACCATCTTTCTAGCAGCTGAAATTGCTCTCGGGGCAGCGCAGGAATCTTAGAGGAGGGGGCTTTCCCTGATGTAATTACACGGTTAGTAAAAATGTTGGCGCCTTTTCTCCCCTTTCCCCGCCTTAGCCGCTAAAATAAAACTTTATCTTGGAGCTCGGCAACTGTTTGCCGTCTCCCTCGTGTCCCCTCCTGATACATGGGTGGCGCGGCCTGGGCGGCAGTGGGGATGGAGGGATTGAAGGTAATTTCTGCCATGGTCCTGGGGGTCCTGGGCAGAGAGCCGGAATGCTGGAGCAGCTCCAGGCTGGGTCGTCTTTGGATTTTGCCCAGCGAGCGGTTGCTAAGGAGAGGGCTTTTGTTTGCATAGAGCTGGGGGAATGTTCCAGGGGAAGTGCACTTTGGCAAAGATTTGCTGACGTGGCGAAGGCGGAACTCTCCAGGCTTGTGTGTCAAGCCCCGGCGGTAACAGGTGGAGAAGTCGGCACCTGTAGGGGCACGCCGAGGGCAACCGCGGGGAAATGTCACTGGGGATCGCGAGGCGCGTTGGCGGGAAGGAGCCCTGGTCCCACGACAGGGCAAGGCGGAAGGAAGGGAGGAGGTAATGGAGGACCAGGATGGGTCTGCCTCTCGGGTGGGGCCTGGGCCTGCCCCGCGTTTGCTAGGCCCACCCTCTGCCAGAGGACAAAGAAAGGAAGGCAGGGACACTTCCAAGAACCTCACTGGCCGGGGATATTCTGCGTGGGCTGGGGCTGCTATCAGGGACCTGGGGACTGAACGAATGCAGGCCTTGGGGCTGGGGAGCTGGCTTGTGACACCACTTTGGCAGCCTCCATTCCCAGAGAGCAGAGGCTGAGGGGTGGGCCGTCGGGTGCTGGGGTGGGTGCCAACAGGACCTGAGGAACTCCAGCAAGGAGGTGGCCCTCCTGGGGTGGGCGGTGGCCTCCAGAGCGCCTCCCTCTCTGCCAGGCGCTTACTCTTGAGCCCCTTTCCTCGTGGCTGCTCCAAATAGAAGGATGGCTGGACTGGCCTCCCCTGAGGTGCCCTGTGCTGCCGGCCCCTGCATTCTGGGCTAGGGGACCCGCTGGGAATGGATATGCTCAGAAGGAGCCGCTGGTGTGGCCGGGCTCCTTGTTCCGTGCAGGACAGGGGAGCAGAGGGCTTGGGATGCCCTGTCGTCTTCTGTCCACCTGAGCGGCGGTTCCGTTAGGGTGGTCTCCGTAAAGCGATAACCTTTTCCTTTGCTTGTGCACGTGGGGAAACTGAGCCTCAGAGTTGGGTCCTCGAGGGTCGGAACTTGAGGCCTGCATCCTCGTGTCCGTCCCAGGGGCGGCCCCGAGGCTTCGTGCTGTGTCACGGGTACGTCGGGGAGACCCATTTGATTCAGCAGCCACGTCATCGAGAGCTTGTTCAGAGTGACTTGGCTTGCCTCGTTCGGTCTGGGAGAGTATGTCGCGAACGTGCACCGACTGCCGCGGTCTTATGCATATGGATTTGCCATCAGGCGGAAACCGTCGAGCCATCTGAGCGCTTCCTTTAGCTGACCTTCACCTAACCGCGTTGAGCTTCAGCTGCTGGGATGCGGAGATGACGGAGGTGTCCCTACTCTCTGGTCTGTCTTTATAGGCAGGTGGGGAATGGCCACCAGCAGGGAGAGATGTGCCCTCCCCTGTGTCCCAAGCAGACACCGCCCCGTGCGGCTCCGAGAAAGGGGCCCTCACGTCTGACTGGCTGGGCTCCAGGCAGCCCTGTCCCAGAGAAGTAGCTTCTGAGCCAGACTTTCTAGCAGCCTTTGAGGAGTAGTAGCTAAAGGGGAAGCCTTTGTCCTTTGAGAACCGGTGAAGAAGGATCATAGAGTGCCCCACCTGCCCGGGCCAGCCACCGCAATCTGGTCACAAGGGGAGAGGCAAAATCCGCTCAAAACGTTATCGGAGGCAAGAGGTACATTAAATTTTTATAAGGATCAGTTGGATAATGGAAAGTTGAGGTTAATTACAGAAAAGGCTTTTTGGGGGGAAACTCCTGACAGTTTTCTGTCTTCTCCAGGGAGACCAGTCAGGCTGCATTTAAATGGGGGGGGGGGGGGGAGGGGGAGGGATGTCTGTTACCTGGGAAGAGCTTGGAGTTTTTAAAAGGTGTCATTGCCCAGGGAGGGAGGGAAGGAGGGGAGATGGTCCTCCAGGCTGTGCCCTCCACCTGGGCCTGGCCTTGCCCCTAGGCCGCCAAGGAGGGCCTGCCCCGCTTTGGGACCCGGTTCTGGCTTTCACTGTGGCCCCGTAGAATTGTCAGTGCAAAGTGGTGTATGAGTGGAGGGTTGGTGAATTTTCGAACATGCCCACTTCGATGTGCACCCTCGTTTTCCGGCACCCCGAAGGCCACAGCCTCACAGGCCACCTGTGGCTGATGTGAGACCTGCGGCCAAGGCTTCAACTGTTCCTCGATCTGGGTGGGGGTGGGCCAACTCCCCAGCTCCTACAGAAGGCAGCCGCTCAGGAGATGATAGCCCTTTCTGGTGGATCGCTTCAGGGCTTTCTCGGAACAGTTCGTCCGAGGCCACCGGACCCCAGTCTGCAGATGGCCGAGTGGGGAGGCCTCTCCTGGCTTTGTGTTAGCTCATCCCCCAAAACCGGGGTCCTTAATTCTCTCCGATTCTCCCCCCGCCCCCTGTCTTTCCACCTAAAGCCCCAGATGTGCTGGGAATCCTTCTTTATTTTTGATAGTTGACCTTTGAGAGTGATAAAAACACAATCGTAATAATTTAGGTCCTGTAGGGGGAAACATTAACCTAAACTGTTTTTTTGATGTACTCTCGGGCTTGCCGAAAAGTCGTAAGAAATAGGTGTCGGAGAATTTCTAATTACCCTTCAACCCGGGCACCCCCGAGTGATACTATATCACGTCTGCTTTGTTCTCTCACGCAAACACAGCAGCACTGCATTTTTGTTTTTTCCTGAACCCTCTGAGGATGACTGGCAGATATGCAATGTAAAAGTATTTAGGGATAAAGAAGTTTTGCCCAAATACCAGCAGAGTCTCTTACACGCAACACAGGTGTCCACATCAGGAGACGGACGGTCGTCGTTAGACCTTCTATACGTTTCGCCAGTTTTGTCCCAGTGGCCCTCCTTTACGGCGAATGGAAGTTTAATTGCCCCGCCTCCTTGGTCCTCTCTGATCTGGGGCCACTCCTTGTCTGCCTTTGTCCCGTGACCCTCCATGTTTTGGAGGGAACAGACCGGTCATTTTGTAGACTGCCCTTCTATCTGAGCTCGTTTCAGGTTTTGTCCTGATTGGGTTCAAGTTAGGCACTCCTGGCGGGGATTCCTCAGACGGGAGCACGTGTCCTCCGTGCTTCCTGTTGGGAGGCCCGTGGTGATGCCAGTTGAGGGTCCTTGCCGGTGAGGTGAACTTGACTCAGTTTGGCTGGTGTCTCTGGTTTCCTTACTGTAATTAACAGTAAGCGTGCTGTGTGGGGAGCTGCTTGCGACCATGTAAATTACGTATGTGGTTGTTCTTCAGACTTTTCCACCTTTGGTCTCGACCTCCACTGGTAACCCTGGTCTGAAGCCGTTACTTCCATGGCTGCCGGATGGTAGTTCCGTGACTCGATCATGTCTTCTGCCTCCATTTATCCGTGTGCTTTCCACGTTAACAAGCAGCTTCCCTTTCCCTTTGCATATTCCACAGGGGTCTTGGTGAAGATTCCTGGACCCGTACATCCTGTTACTGCCATCGGGCGTGTCGATGCCTGGAATCCTTCCTATTTGGCCAGCAGGCGCCTCTTCGGGCTCCCGCTCTTTCTTGCGTCTCTCAGACACGTCTTTGTCGTCGAACATTTCCCTCCTTTCTGACCCAGTCTCCTTTTCTTTCCCCTAAGTCATCCTGTACGTGATCTTTACATATCTTCCCTTGATATGCCACGGCTGGTGTATGGACTTGGGCATGAGCAGGGTTGAGGATTGCTTATTCGTTGCTGGGATACATTGGTGATTGCATCTGAACGCAGAAGTGTGCTCGCGTGTCCACGAATACGGAGGCTGCTGCCTGTGGCCTCTCTCTGGCCGGCGGAGCATCCCCAGGGTCGACCTTCGGGGCACAACTTGAGACCCAAGTCTGGCCCTTCCAGATGGGCCATGGCTAAGGTTCCCTCAATTTAGTAAATTATTTATGACTTCAGCTGCTGTGGTCATGGGTTTCTTCTTTTTTTTTTTTACTTTTTTTTCTCCCCCCCTCGTGTGCATCTGGAGGCACCGGAGCACAGAGTTCATTTTAGAAAGGAGACGTAGGAGATCATGTTTCTAATGATGACAATTAACATGGCACAGGTGTCCGCCCCTGTGGTATTAGCAGTATTCTCAAGTCAACAGTGGTCAACCCCCATCCTTCCAGAGAGGTCAGGGGAGCAGTGACCGAGGGCAGGGAGGAGGCCGGTCACTATCCCGCTCCTGTCCTGGCTCATCCTTCGTTAGAAAGGGGAGGCAGCCGACAGACGTGGATTTCTTGGTTGAGGGTGTCGATGTGTGGATCTGAAGCCAGGGAGCCTTGGAGTTGGTGGGGTGGGGAGGTATTTCTCTTTAGAAGCTTGACTGCTGTTCCCCTAAGTTAGAGTTATGTGGAAGCTTGATTTATCTGCTCCAAAAAATACGGGTTCCTTAGAGAAGTTAAGCAGAGTATAAAATGCCTTCATGGTAGTTAAATTTACACTCTGTTAAAATGACTTGTGCACTTTGCAGTAAGCTGTGATATTAAATGCATAAATATACAGCAGAGTTAACTTGTAAGAACATTTTATTTGACATGATCACTCAAACGCTCAGGTACGGTATTGGAACCATTTAGCCGCGGTTATAGGAATTTGAAAATTCTGCCTAAAACATTCAAAATCAAAGGGAAGGAATAAAGAATGTAAGTAAGTACTTCTCCACAGAGTGCTTAATGCTGGAAGTGGTTTTCATCACAGGAGAAGGGCTTGTGGTTTCTAAATCCGGCTCCTTGCTCTCATCTGAGAAAATGCCTGGTCAATAAACTTCACCATTGAAATAGTTGTCCTAATTTTGGAACTGATTCTATTCAAATTAACAGCCATTATAAATATTTTGGTCTTCTTTTGTCATGAGAATAAGCTTTCCTCTGGGAATAGGCCATCGGCTTCTTATTGGGACATTACAGGAGAATTAATAATTAATGTCATTGTTGCTGGCCGGTCCACCCTTCTGTTTGGAGCCAGGACTTGATTTCATTTTCGAGATATAATGGGCTGTTTCCAAATGGTCTTTCCCCATTGTTTCTTCAGATCTTACTGCAACCAGCCCCCTATTTTGTTGATCTCCATCTGTGGGAGGAGGGTCTGAAGGGCACTGTGTCCACAAGACTGAAGGGCTGCGCCCCACGTTTGGAAGGAGGTCCAGCAGGCACGAGTTGATCCGTTAAGAATATTCCGCAGCATTCCTTCTTCCACGCTTCCCTGGGAGGAATGCCGTGCACTGCTGGTGAAGGACAGCCGACGTCTGACTTGGTGGCCACTGTGGGAGGTGTTCGTGTCCCGACCCTCCACTGACTAGGGAGCAGGGGACCCAGCAAACCCCACTCGTAGCTTTCAGGCTCCCTGTGGAGGGTGAAGAAACACAAACCCCCGAGGGGCTGGAGCATGGGATGCTTCTCCTCCAATTTTTTGACTGGCTTAGAAGGCATATTCTGGCCAGGATCCACGCCGGGAAAATACAGCTCGAGAAAGACAGGACACTGTCATCGGTAGTGGTCAGATGAAGTTGTGACAGAGACACCTGGTTCCCCAAGGTATCTAAAGAGATGCCCGTGGGTTCTCCCTCAAGACCTAACACTGGCTCTGACTCCAGATGTGCCCCCAGTAAAAACATGCTGCCTCTGTCTCCCACCAGACAACAGTCTGGCCCGCCCGTGCCTTCGGGTCTCCTCAGCACTTTCCCCGGGTACTTGGAATTGAGTCTGGTAGAGGTTGTCAGGACCTGGCCGGGGCAGGGTTAAAATAACTGTGGAAGTGGAAAAATCTCAGGGTGGTTACAGAACATCTAGTTCTTGGGGAACATAACAGGGTTCAGCCACAAATAATTGATACAACTGATACTAAGACCTTGCCTTATTAAAGTCTTGGGCAGTACTGGGGCCCTATCGTCATGGGCCGTGGGAAATCCTTGCTAGGAGCCTCTTCGATGATTGATCTTCATACCCAAGCCCACGTGTGACCTGCGAGGAAGCTTCTTCTGGTCTTGCGCGAGTTGCGACGAGGTCAGAGCGAGTTTTCCTGTGGGCTGGGGGATGTATGGTGGCCACCCCTCCCCCAACACCACTTCCAAGGATGGCACCTGTGCCCCTGCTCAGACTCGGCCCTTTAAAGCAGGAACCCGGGAAAACGTTGACACCAACTGTTGAGGTCACAGAAGAGGCTCCAGGTGGTGGCCCCCCGCACACTGAGTGCCGTAGGGGTGACGCGAGGCTGAGACGCAGGGTGCGGAGGAATGGAAGATGGTCTTATGGTTGAGTTGGGCATGGCTGTTTCTTGGGTGAGGGCTGCAGCTGGCCTGGGTCCCCTTCCTTCCAAGGAGGCTCCCATTTGTCCCCCAGAGAGCCCTTTTTGTGGGAAATCCCAAGCACAGAACTTGCCACAGCGTGTCGCCGGACCCCCCTTTATTCTCCGATCCCTTTAGAAAATAAAAATGCCCGTCCGCGTTGGCTGCTGGGCCTTGTGAAAGGAACTAGGAACAGTCCTCTGGGCCCTTGGAGCTCAGACCTGACCCCCCCCCCCCGCAGGTGGTTCTTCCTTCCCCATCTCCACGCTTCCGCCTGTCACTCTTGCAGTCACCCGTGGGAGACGCTCTCCTTCCCCACGTGTGCCCACGACAGCACAGGTGCCTCAGTGTGCCCGCGGATGTCAGGGACCACAGATCCCACCTCTTCTCAGCTCACACAGGCTGGAAACACTGGATGTACTTTGTGCCCCACATCTCATTACGTGCGTCTCGAAAATGTGCCTTTTCTTTATGCACATAAACCTACATTCACAGCTTTACACAATCGGTGGCTTGTTTTCCCCGTACAATAGCCACATTTTGGTGGCTGCAGTGCCTGACACACTTTATTTTTATTTAACTTATAAAACCTTTGGGGTGAGTGCCTCTGTAAACATAAACGCTCTCAGGGAGCACAGCAGCCGTCGGGTTTTTTTTTGTTATTTTTTTTTTCTTTCCAAAATGGAGGCGTGACGCAGCTGGCCCCTGAGCAGTTGGGCCGACCTGTTCCTTCACTACAGGAAGTAAAAGTTTGGATGACATCACCGCAGGGTTATTTCTTGTTATTGTAATTAACGGAGCAGCAGGAAGCAGCAAGCCAGATGATTCTTGGCAGAAATGGCAACTTAAAGGGGAAAGGATGAAGGAGAGGGTCTGGGAAGGAAGAAACCTTTCTGGACGTCCTAACTCTCCTGGGAAGAAATCTGGAAATCCGTAGGCCGGTCCTGAGAAACGAGCCGCCTCTGGCCAGCGTGGATCTCAAACTCGTAACCCCTGCCGCGGCTCCCTTTCCGGTTTCCTCTCACCGGCTCAGGGCTGGGCCGACCTGGCTGGCATTTATTTGGTTTTTTGTGAGGTTCCTTGGTGCCAGATGTGTCCCTTACGTCCAGTGGGTGGGAGGGCTCGGACAGGTGAGCTCTGCCTTGGGTCCGTGCGTTTTCTCTCGCTTGAGGGGTCGGGGGAGCTGGAAGGAAGGCAGGGCCCCTTGGCACGTTCCCAGGAAAGGAGCACAGTGATGGTGACCCTGCTCAGGACTGAGCCTTCCAGACCGGGAAGAGAGGCTGATTCTCCGTCTGGGTTAAGCTGCTCGTGTTGACCGGGGTGGGATGTATACTGCGCGGGAGTGGTCTGAGAACAGACGGTCACAGGAGGACGGAAAGGACCACGCTGGGGTTTGTGTCACAGCATACGCTTGGCTGGCCACGCTTTGTCAGTATCCGAAGGGCCACGCTCACCATGGGCTTTATGGCCGCCCGATGGGTCATTGCTGACGAGACCCCACGTCGTCTGTGGCTAATATGGAAGCCCTTATCTCCTCAAGCTGTGCCTTCACGTTCCTCATGGCGGGCGCCATATCTGTGGCGAAGCCATCGTCCCCTCTGGTCTGTCCTTTGTGTGTGTGCCATCAGGGACTTTGGCTTGTGTGGCTTACAGCCTAAAACCCACCCCCCTCCCCACCCTCTACCCCCCAAACCAATGGACTGGGGTCTGAGTTCTAGAGTATTATCTCAAGAAATTGTCTGGAAAACAGGGAATGGCGCTTTAAGCTTCTTCTTCCAGCTGCTGATGTGTTCCTCTCACTCAGAATTATGACGTGTGGTACTCAGGCGTAGCAGGTCACCACCTATGAGGTTGGAGGGAAGCTTCTGGAAGTCCCTGGTTGCCCTCCTTGTTTTCTAGTTGAGAAAACTGAGGTCCAAGGTGTGGCTTATTTCCAGGGGTGGAAAAGCACCTACATCTTGAGGTATGTGGCCCTTTTCCTTAAGATCCTTAGAGAGTCGTTGGGAGGGGAAGTGTTTGAGGGAATGGTGATCTTCACATCTGGGGGAACGGTTACCTTCCTAACTCCCTTTGAGGGGGGTGGGGAGTGGAAAGGGGGACTTGAGAATAGCTGGCCAGTGTGAACTGAGGCTCATTCTCCCGTATGGTGGACCCGGCCTCAAGATCATACCCCAGACGCCGGCCCCAGCTCCTTCTTTTCTTGCCCACTGTCCCACGGTAGTGAGTCACGCAGGCTGATCCCATGATGCTTACAGGCCCCAGAATCTTCCCCAGAGATCGGCCTTTTCCTCAGTCCGGGGCCACGGCAGGGCTTCGAGACTCTACCCTTAGTCCCGCGCCCAGTGCTGAACTTGTTTTCAAAGGTAGTTGTGTCGGAAAGAAAGAGCATCATCGCGTCTCCAAAAAGCTTGGCGGAGCAGTAGATGTCACCAGAACATCGACATTAAAAACACACGTGTGGATTTTTATGTAATGCTTTTTAAGGACAAACAGCCATCGGGCCAGAATTGTCCTGAGTCTAAAAACAGCGGTAACTAGAAGTTCCTTATTTCTAGCCAGATGCCATCCTGGCTCGGCATTCCCGCCAATCCTGTGCCAAGGGCCTGTGGTTGTCGGAGCTTCTGCGTCTGTGGTGCTGAGAGGCTCTCAGACCGGTGCGGGGATGAGGGGGTGGGGAGGCTCATCCCACCTTGTCCCGAGAGGTCCTCGCTGGAAGGATTAGACTAGACTTCTGCTTGGTGGGAAAGTTTTGTCCCTCTGGCTACACAGAGATGTCGCATGTGAACCGCACCTCGGGCTCCAGTCTTGATGTTGTCTGCTGACCACTGTCCTGTGCCCTGGTGGCGAGGACCAGTGCCAGGGTCACCAGGCAGCTCTCCACCCCAGATTTTGCACACCCCCTCCCCCAAGGGACTTGTGCAATGCCTGGGGACATTTTTTGTTTATATCTGGGGTGAGGGATGCTGCTGGCGTGGCGGCCAGGGATGCTCTCAGGCAGCACAGAACAGCCCCCATGATAAAGAATCCCCTGGCCAGATGTCAGCACCCACGCTGAGGAAGCCCCTGTGGTGCTCAGCATCCTGGGGGGTTGGACAAGTATGAGGATTAGGGTCCAGGAGACGTAGGCTGAAATCCCAGCCCCTTGGGCAGGTCCCTGAACCCTCTCTGAGTCTGTTCCCAATGTAAACTGTGTGTGTGTGTGTGTGTGTGTGTGTGTGTGTGTGTGTGTGTGACAGAGAGTGAGAGAGAGAGAGAGCGCGCCTCTTGTTCTGGAGGCTGTGGTGAACATGAACTTCTCAGCCTCCAGCCCAGTGCCCAGCCTGCCTGCGGTGAGTGTCCCCTCCGTTCACCGGTATGTCACTGCGACCACACGTGGACCCACTCAGCCACGGCAGCGAGCCCAGCTACCGGCCCTTGTCCACGTATGTTCAGTCCTAACGAACCTGTGTTCTAACAGAAATTTTACCTTCTTCCAAGAAGATACGTTTTAGCCGTAATGTCGCGTATCGAGTGGATGAATCAAGGCAGCTGATTTGCCCCTAACATCGTTTGTCACGTACCAAGTCGGTTGCCAATCCCGTTAATACGTTCATTTGATGTAAGGAGCCGATTCGAAAGGGATGTGGGAGCCGTTGGAGAAATCAGATGCCTTTGAACTTCGGAGGGACCATCGCCAACACTGGGATCGAGAGGAAGAAAACTTCGCAGAACTTGACACAGTGGTCCCTGAAATTGCAACACTGGGCAGGAGTCATCAGGATGATTTATCAGACAGGGTTTCGGCATGAGCCCCGGGCCAGCGCGTCTGGAGCCGCTAGGGCTGTGTTCTTTTTCTGACACAGTGTTCTTGGGCTCTGGAGGTGGGCTGTCAGCTGCTTACCATTCTGTCGTCTATTTATTGCATCCCACAGTTTAAGTAGTGGCTTCAGTAACGATTGCCAAAACTGTAATCCGTGCTTTTGTTAATGATTTGGGGCCTTGCATGTGAGATCATTAGCCCTGAAGCCTGTATCGAGAGGAATCTACCAAATCTCTGAGACTGTTTGTTTGTTTGTTTGTTACTGGTTTGGGTTTTCGGGCCCCACGAGGCCAGGTGGGAGAGTCACCTGTCGCCCCATGTCTGCTCGTGTGTCCCTCCAGAGACTTCCAGACGGTCACTTGGGGCATCAGCGGCTCCATTGACAGCTGGGGGTGTAGGTGGTGTTGGGGGCCCGCTCTCCCCATGCACCACGAGGCGTGGAAGGCAGGCGTGGAGAGGATCCAGAAATTGGCAGCTAGTACTTCTGGCCCCCCTCACCAAGGGTCTGCACCCGGGTTCTGTTCTGGTGTTCAGTATCTGGCCACGCAAACCCTGTGCCCAAGCCCTGGGGAGGTCGTGCGTCCCGCGGACGTCCCAGCCCCCGGCCAGCCACCCTCGGAGCGCGGAGGGGAGGTGCCTGTCCTGACCGCTCCCCTTCCACCCGATGCTCTCACTTGGGCATCTGTATGCAGCCGACTGTTCTGGCTCATCCTCCCCGGTAAATATCGCCAGACTCTGCTTCCTGCTCTCTTTCTCTGCTTCTGAAGGCTGCAGCATTTGGTAGACATCTTTGCAAAGGTGTGGTGTCTGTTTGGGAAGCGCACTTGGCAGTGTGGCATAGGTGTCTGGGCATCTCAGAAGTAGATTTCTGCTGATGGCTTTGTTCTTGAAAGAAAAGTTACTGGAAAAATATTGGACCGTGAGCTCTGGTTTCGGAGATTTATCGTCTAATCTGTCGTGGGTTTTATTTTGCCATTATTTCCCCCATGGCTCTCGTGAGCCTTGCCTCTCTAAAGAGCTCTTTAAAGCCCGGCTGATGGGCCGGTCCTGGGGTTCCTTGGCCAGCAGTCCTCACCATTAGCTCTGTTTTAATTTGAGTCTCGTAAGTTTTTACTGCCGTGTTTCTGGTCTTACTTCACTTTGGGGGTGGGTCCCCCCCCCCCGGTCCCCCCCCCACCCCATTCCAAGAATCGGAATGCGAGTCTTCAGCATGTTGGATTAATTTCCTGTTCCACATCAGCTCAAGCTAACTACACAAACGACCGATTTGTTAGCGGGCTTTACCACTTCCTCTGTCGGTGGCTTTCTGCATTTATTTCCTCGTTTTCCATTCATCCCCCATCCCCCCCCCAAGCTTTGGTTGGCCCTCTAGTCTGGTGCCAAGGACTGCCTTCAGCCGGTGGGTTTATGGACCCCCCCCCACTATGGTCCCCCCCCCACCCACCTATGGGTCCCCCATCACCTAGGCTCTGTGAGCCTGCCCGCCACTGCCTTACCTGTTTACCCCTCGGCAGAGGTGAGTGCGGTCCTGTGAGCGGGCCGTTGCTGTCCCGGCCCACAGAAGCATCTAGATGCTGAGAGAATATTGCTCGAACACACACAGAACAAGGAGTGGGGGCAGGTACTCCCTGCCAACAGGGGATTTATTCTTTATAGGAATGCAGTGTCGGGGACAACGGGTAACTTTCTCCCTGGGATTTAAGCTTTTTTCTCCCCAGTATATTTTACAGTTACATATTAGAACAGTTTTAGATTTACAGGAAAATTGGGACGATAATACAAAGATTCCCATATGCCCTGCATCCAATTTTCTTTCTCATTAATATCCTGCATTTGTTGTAGTAGTCAATAAGCCGATATTGATCCATTATCAACTAAAGTCTGTAGTTTTAGAGAGGGTAACTTCTTTCTTTCTGTATTATTCAATTCCTGAAGGTGTGCGTGTGCACACTGCGGTAAAGGAAATAATCGCACACCCTTGTTTTCTTTTGTTATTTTGTAAAATAAATTTTTATTTATAAAAATAAAATTTTTATAAATTTGTTTTTATTTATAAAAATAAAATTTTTATAAATTTGTTTTTATTTATAAAAATAAAAATTTTTATTCGTTCTGGGAGGGGGGTGTGAGAGGGCGAGGGGCAGAGACAGAGAAAGAGAGGATCTGAAGCAGGGTCTGACCCGAAGTTGGCTGTTTAACCAACTGAGCCACCCAGGCGCCCCTCCACATCTTTGCTTTATATTCAGCTTCGGGGTGGCGGGGGTCAAGAGCAGGCAGTTGACAAAGGATTCTCCAGGAGAACCTCCAGTACAAAGGGGGTTTAGCCCGCGGAGTCTCCATTTCCTGATGAAATAGCAAAACAAACAGAAGTGACCATGTCCTAGCTTAGGAATTTAATCCTGGAAACTAGAACTGTCTAAACGGAAACTCTGAGCAAGTACGCGCTGGGTGAAGCTCACTGTTCAGGATGTTTTATAGATTAGACTTACCGATCCCGATCTGGGGATCTAAAACCTCCCAGAACCACGGAGCTGTCGCTGTGCGAAGTGGGCGTTGCCGGCGGCAGAAGGGCCTCGACGGTTGGGAGCTGGCGGGTGGGCGTGGGACGCAGTCAGGCTGGGGGTGCCCGACCCTGCGGCTCTTGGTCGGGAGGATGCTGCTGCCTGGTCTGCCCAGACCCTTCGTGGCCATCACTCCGTTTCATTCTGGGGGCTTGTCTCCCTGATGGGGAGCTGGGGCATCAGACAGATGAAATGAGTCGTCAGAAGAGAACGTAAGCCTCGGGCAGAGGGAGAAGGGGCCTGGTGTGTTTGCCGGAGAGGGCCCGGGGGTCTCAGAGACAGCAAAGTGGCCCACGCCCCTTGTCCTCCCCGTGTGGCTGGCCTCCAAGTTCCAAGGGAGTCGGTGGAGCCGTCGACACCTCCCAAATCCTCCAGTCCTGTATCTCCTCCTCTTCCGGGCCTGGCACCTGGGGCCGGAGAGCAGTGGCTCAGAAACCCCTCCGTGTGGCAGCTGCTGGTTGGTAATCCAGCGCAGCCTCTGGGTGCAAGAATCCCAGACCGGCCACTGGAGCTCTCAGAGCCCGACCCCCTCCTTCCAGGATTGCTGGGCGCCTCCAGCTCTGTCTGCAGACCAATTCCTGGCCTTCTGATGATGCTTGCTGCTTCCTGTGTGCTGCCTGCTCCGTGCTCCTTGGAAACACTCTTCTTTTCATCAGTCGCCAAACCTTCATTATCCACAACGCAAATGACACTTTTCTTTGCATCTTTTAGATTTTTACAGCTTACCGTTTGGAAGGAAAAGGGATACGGGTTTATAAAAAGCACAGGATAACTTTTCCTTTGGTTTACGTTACTGTCTCTGTACATACGTAGCTTGTGTTCTTTTAATGCAGGTGAAATTTCAGATTCCTGAATGTGGGGACAGCCCTTCTGTGGGGCTTATCTGAATCCAGCAGGGAGGGACTTGGTGAACATTTGTGGACAGGACCGATCTGTCCTCTGCACACCAGGAAGGTCCCTGGGGCAGGACCCCGCCTCTGCTGTGAAGCATCCCAGATCTCCCGCAGCCAGAGCAATTGCCACATGGCTGGGTTGACCTCGAGGCTGTCATTTTTTTCCTCACTTTGTTTTCTGGCTTCTTGTTGGACACACCTGTTTACTCTCAGTGTTGCATCCTGAGTCGGTGGGCAGTGAGGCCCACGAAGGATTCTGGAGGGCCTGGCTGGGCACCTGTGCCTACGCTTATGGGGCCTGTAGCTCAGTGGCTCCTTGGGGCTGACCCTGCCCTTGGTGGCTGCAGGGGTGGGGACCCGGTGACCCCAACCAGGGAAGGCAAGCTGATGCTTAGGACGTGAGGACACGTACACCGTGTTTTGGCAGCTAAAATGGGCTGGATGTTGAAGTGGTAAGAAGTTTGCGAAATGGCCCTCATACAAGGAATTACTTTCCTTTTTAAATAGACGTTCTTTTTTGGAACACTTTTAGATTCACAGGTAAGTTGAGAAAAGTACAATAGAGTTCCTGTTTACAGCACCCTCGGTTTCCCTATTACTAACATTTTCCATTAGCGTGGTACATTTGTTGCAGTTAATGGACCAGTATCCCTACGTTATTAACTTCAGTTCCCCTTTTATCCAGATCACCTAATGTCTTTTTTGTGTTGTGGGATTCCCTCCAGATAGCATGTTACAGGTAGTCACGTCTCCTTCAGGCCTTCTTGGCTTTGATGGTTTTGAGGCGTATACTTGTGTGTTTTGTGGAGGGATCCCTCTACTGTGGTTTGTCTGATGGTTTTCTCACAATTACACCAGGTTCTATTACGCGGAAGCCATTTTTGTGTGCTCTTTAAGCGAAGAATGCGTTAAAGGTAAAATCTGGCCAGCCCATAATGACTTGCCCCATTTCGGTGGTGAACGTAGGGTATGAGCTGCCCTCCCTGGGACCTTGGTGTGGACTGGCGCTCTGCTGGGTCTGGGGGCTTCCAGGAATCCGTGGCCTTGCTCGTGTTTGGTTCACTGCAGACTTTTCTGCGGGAGCTGGAAACACTGTAGAGACAAACCACTGCTTGTCGACCACAGATGCCGTCCACAGGTGCACACCGACCTCCGGGACTTGTGCAGTCTCCTTGCGTCACCCTGAGTAGCCCGTGCGGCATCACTAAGGGCTAATGTATGCTAGACCTCTCAGATTTTTAAAATCCTGGTAGTTCCGGGGTGCCTGGGTGGCTCAGTCAGTGCAGCATCCGACTCTTGATTTCAGCTCAGGTCTTGATCTCACAGTTTGTGGGATCCAGCCCTGCATCAGGCTCTGAGCTTGACAGGGCGGAGCCTGCTTGGGATTCTCTCTCCCCCTCTCTCTTTGTCCCTCCCCTGCTCACTTGCTCCCTCTCTGTCTCCAAATAAATATCCAAAAAAAAAAAAAAAAAAAAAGTAAAACTAGGATCCCAGTAGTTCCTCTTATGGATCAGGAACCGGTTGTGGAGGGCTGAGGTGACGGGTCACAGGGCTCGCCACTTAATTGGAGGAGCTAGAATCTAAGCTCCGCATGCGTGCTCTGTCCTGCCTGTTCGGTCCTTGAGTCGTGGGACAGAAGAGCTGCAGCCTGAGATTGGCTGCATCTCTGGGCCACTGTCTGGTGCATCTACAAGAAGGAAATGAACATCACTGACTTCAGATGGAGGCTGAATGAATATTAATTTGGTCTTTGGCCTTGGTAGGATTCCATTTCCCCTGGGACTGCCCCGCCCCAGCATGTGTGGGTGCCGTGGGCTCCTCCTCTAACGGGACTTGCCACTTTCTCGGGGGGCCCCCACTTGGTTCCCAGCTCAGAGACCCACAGAAACAAAACACTGGGCGAGGGGGGCCGGTGGCTCAGGGGTGTGGATTTGCCATTTCACTGGTCCCGCGTCCTTTAACTGGATCCAGCCACTCCCCTCTCCAGCCGCCCCTGCCTGAGATCTTCCAGCCCCTGGGGGCATCAGGGGGACAGCTTGGTGAGATCAGTGGCCTCCTGGCTGGATTTTGCTGGAGTTTCCTTGATAGCCGGGCATAAGTTGAATTTAACTGTTGACCCTCCCCTGCGTTGTTGGGGAACTTTTTTTAAAAGTGTTCTTACGGCCACGGAGAAGCATATAAGCCCTGCGTGCACAGCACAGTGAGTTGTCATGCCAACAGGGCCTTGTTGGGTTTTGAGCCCCAGCAGAGTCTCACAGTCGCGGGTCCACCATCTGGGTTCTGATGATGGCTTAGCCTTCCTGGGAGGGTCGGATCGCCGAGTCAAAGAACATTCCGGATCCTAGTTCATGGCAGAGAGAGTGGTTTTGCATGTGAATTTTGTTTGGGTTAGGAGGAGCCCTATCCCTCTCCCCCCCACCCCGCCCCACCCCCGACCCCCACCCCCGGCTGAATTGGTGAGCTGTCTGGCGTCCTGGGAAGCAGCCTCCTGATTGATCCACCGTTTAGAGACAGCGGGTTCACATCCCGGCAGTGGGGACAGCTGGACATATGGATATCTGGTGCTGCCCAGCATTTCCTTGCCAGCTCAGCCTGCTTCCCCGTTCTCCATGACACCGTTGTGGTTCAGATAATCATTAGAGAATAGTGTCTGCTCGTTAGGTAGTAAAACCAGCGAGGGAGGGACACTTGTGAAACTAAAACCCTAAATATGCAAAAACTCGGCCAAAAAAGAAGTAAAGAACAAAACCGGCTTTGAGCTAAGTAACCAAACCAGAAAGGTTTCATTCTTGTTCTGTCTTCCTGCGACCTTGACCACAGACCTCAGGCTGCACCCCTACTTCCTCACTCCCTGGGCAGGGAGGGGTCCAGGGTGACAAAAGCCATACTGGGAGTGGCCGCAAATGGGAAAAATCAGCCTGCTGGAGGTACCAACGCCCTTTCTGATGTTTCGAGAAGCTAACCTCTGATTTTTGTTTCAGGTTCTTCTTACGAATCCGATTCTAAAACGGATTCTGAGCATCTACCCTGGATACAAACGGGCGGAAAGGGAGGCAGACTTACACAGTGGATCGTGACACTGATGTTTTAAACATAACTGAGATTCTTGAATTTAGGTTGGGGTGATCCTCCCTCGACAGCCGGGGCTCCCACCCTTTGAAGTAGGATCGGTGACCCTCCAGTGCTTACTTTGAGCATCGGGGGACCGCCGCTCTCCCAGGCATGCCCCCAAGGTGTTGGTTTCCCCGCCAAAAGCCTGAGTTTGGGGCGTTTGGAAGAAGTGTTTGCCTATTCCACTGATGGGGACACCGGAAGGAAACTTACCCGTTTGTGCCCAGCCCAATTCAAATTAAAAAAAAAACAAACACTAACCCACCGCTGTCCAGCCGCATGGGATTAGGGTGAGGGAACCCCCGAACAGCCCACAGAGTGGTGGGGATACCCAGACTCCCAGGCAAAGGCTCCCGCTAGTACAAAGGTATCGTCCGCCCTTGAAAGCCCGACGTCGCCTGCCCCTTGTCGCTAGCACGTGGTTTTCACAGAGTCGCGCTCTGTTTGCCACACTCTACAGGCTATTTATAAATTCATTGCCCTGGATGAAAATAAAGCAATCAGCAGTGATTTTTTTTTTTTTCCCCTAACGTGTTTTAAATAACCTCATTCCTACGGGAAGGCAGAGTTGGATAATTCGAGCAGAGTTGGATAATTCAACTGCCGTGGGCTCTAAAGTTTGGGGTGCCCGAGGGCAGCACCCCTGGCTTGTACCCTACCTGTTCACTGCAGTGTTGCTGTGGCCTGGGAACCGGGGCGTGTGATTCGGCTGCAGGTGGGCATCCTGGGGAACCCGCCCTGGGCCCGTGCTGGGAAAACTTTGTCCCTGCAGACGGCTGCCTAGCCTTGAGAATTGGTGCGACCCAGCCGCAGGGGAGCTCTGTGTCTGCTCAACGCCCCTTGTTGACTTTGGAAGTTTGTCCTGCAGGAACGAATTTGCAAAACTTTCATTCCCAGCAAAGCTGTCACTGATACAAAACACAGCAATAACTCAGGTGATGTGGCTAAGCCACCACTGAGCTTGCGCCATCCGGGAGTTGATAAATCGTAGAGCTCCATTTGGTAGGAATCAGCAGTTTCACGCGGCAAATCATTGTTAACTCCTGGAGGGGAGCCAGAGGCCTAGAATTCTACCGCGGTTTTGTGTCTGCCGAGAGAGGGGCGTGGTAGGTTCAGGCCTGCGAGGGAATCGGCGGGTTTGGGCACATCGCATCCCGGCCCTCACTCGCTGCTTCCTCCCGTGGCCGAAGCCGGGCTGGGAGCAGACACGCGAAGGGCCTCGTGATGCGTGTGTGCCGCGGACACTCGCGCGTCGCGGTGGTGGATTCACAAATTCTCCGAGTTTTCTAAGTACGACGTGCCCCCCGCTGGTGCCGTCCACCACGCCGGTTCCACGTCAGAAGTGAAGATGCGCTCGGGGTGACGCGTCATTAGCTTTCCAGATCGCTTTGTAAGGAGAAGGATGATGTGATAACTTGCTCGTTGCTCTTTCTTGCTGCAACCTCCGTTTGCCCGGTGACAGCGACGGTCCGGTGGTGGCCGGGCTGGTGGGCCCGGGGCTGCTGTGGAAGGTGTTTCAAAGGATCCTCCCAGCAGGGCCCCGCCGTCTGTGCCGAACCCCAGAACCTTCACCTGAGCACAGCTGTGTTCTCTCTGCCACCCTTAAGGCCACCGGGAGGATGCAAGGCGTTCAGTGCTCCCTGCGACTAAAGCATCGCCGTCCGCAGGGACCTGGCTGTTTCGAGCCTCGCTGTGTGCCAGGAGTCAGCCTCCGGCCGCGGCGGATGACCCCGTCCCCGGTTCACAGAAGGGGAGCTTAAAGGAAAACGCTGCAGAAATTTTCAAATCCACAAAAGCAGAGAAAGTTGTGTCCTGGGCACCCTCGTCCCCACCCGCCAGCCTGGGCAGCCCACGGCTGGCCTCGTCGCGTGTGCTCCCTCCCCACATCCCACGGACGGGCATCCTGCAAGTGCATCCTGGCTGTCATTTTCATAGCACAGGTGAATGTTTCTGTTGAGAAATAGGGCAATAGTAGCGTTGCCGAAAGAAAATTCAACAAGTTGTGACTTTTACAAGGCACCTCCGTGCCCACCCCCTCCTTTCTTGTTCTGGGTGACCTTTCTGACAATCTCGACGTGAGGGGTCTAGACTCCAGGCCTCCGCTGCCCCCTCACCCGCCCCCATTGTCTTTTTCAGACCCAGTTGCAAAGTCACTCGGTTCTGTGCCCCTGGTCCGGCCCTTTGAATACACTGATGACAGGCGCATCAGGGGGCAGAGGAGGACGGGAACCAGGAGGCACTCCCTCAGTTCTGGATCCAGCTGTGTCGCCTGAGCAAGTTTTGCTTTGCTCTGGGCCTCAACTTTGTCATTTTAAATGATGCTAATCACGTACCTGTTTCCTAAGGCTGTTGGGGAGGAGAGTGAGTAGGTCCCGGCAAGGATGGTGCCCGGGATTCTTTGACTTGCCTGTCACAGTGCATGTGATCCTGCCAGTCGTTGTCGTGGCCACCAGGAGCCAATGACCTTGAGGCAGTGGGTGCAGGAACCCAGGCGTGTTGGCCTCTGCTCCCCGCCCTGCAATACCCGCTCACCCTTGCCCCTGGCTTGGGGGGCTGGACTCTCACTGCTTTGCTCTCGTGGCCCTGTTCTCTCCCATGCACCGTGTCATCTGGTGGCTGAGTCCCGCGTCCCTCCAGTAAGGACGGGGTGTGTCCTCTCCAGCAGAGCTGGAGAGAATTGCTGGTTGGTTTCAGACAGCGTGGGGAGGAGAGGGAACCCCCGCTTTCACTCCTTCCTGAAGCAGAAGCCACCCCCCGGAGGACGTGGGGACACCCCACATGCCGGCGTCCAGAGTGAGAGTTTTTTCCCCCGGACACGGTGTCTGGTGCAGAGGGGGCAGATCTATTGCAAGTCCTGGAGCGAAATGTTTTTACAGAGCTTGGCTGGCCTAGCAGACAAAAATAAGATGTTTGCTTTAGCGATGTGCTTAGTCCTGAAAACATTCCTAGACAATGCCAGGGCCTTAGTTGAAAATAGTATGCTCAGCTTGTTGGGATGGTCCCAGGAAGGATGTTTTGAGTGAAAATAAAATGATACATACCACGGCTGTTCGCCTCCGCGGGAATCCCGGGAGAGTTCAGGATTATAAGGGCCATGGGGAACCTGGATCCAACAGGGGGCTGGCTGCCGGTCCCCTCGGGCACGCCTCTGGGACAGGCCAGAAAATTCTAGAACAGAGAAAAAAAAAACATCTGCAGGTGGGAGGCCGCATGTCCTTCCCCCATCCCCTTTGACCTTGGTGCCCGCTCCTCCCTCTGGGGACAGCCCTGGACCACACTGCCAAGTCCTAGGTCAGGGGTACAGAGCACCTCTCCAGGGGGCCCCGGTTCACACCCTGGGGTCAGCCGTTTCTTGACTGTGAGGGACTTCTTTATGCATCTGAAATCTCCTTTTGGCTTGCTCCCCTCCTCTGTCATGGTTCCACCCACACAGGATACACTCAAGCCTCCTCCTGCATGACTGCCCTGCACATGATCACAGGCCAGGATCGGCTCCAGAACTTTCCCTCCCAGGGCAGAAGCATCGCCACTTCCTTCCACAGCACAGTTGCAAGTTGGTTCCTTGCTCAGAACCAGGGTTGCAGGTGAGCTGTGACGCATGCGTGCACACACGCACACACACACACACACACACACACACGCACACTGGCACACAACAGGGTGGGGAACCTCCCAACAAGTAAAGGTGACTAAGAAAATTGCATTTCCATTTAAAAGCCACTTGTGAGCCTTTCTTTTTTTAAAACAAAGGACTCAAAATCATTTCAAACGACTTCTGTTAGGCCCTTTGCCTCTCAGTCCAGGTTAAGCAAACCGCATGCTGTGACCGTGTGTTCGTAAAAACACGAGTCCCAAATAGAGCGGCCACAGAGGACTTGCTTTTCTTTGTGGATTCCCTTGGCAGTGTTTTGGTGGTGCATAAAAATAGCACACGATGCCTTAAAAATAAGTGGCTGCGTGGAGTGCTTGTATGCATCAGCTGTATGCTGTCACATGTGTTCGCGTTCTTCATGTCCTTCCGTCTTCAGAAGAAGGACTTTGGTACGTGGTTTGCAGCGGCCACCATGGCACACAGCTCTTTGATGTGCTTGAGACCTCGGTGCCTTTGGTCCTGCTAATAACCAAGGACCCGAGGCTGGGGCTGGAGAGGATGTGCAGAGGGGGCGACGGCCCTGGGTAAGCCCATTTCACCTGCAGCCAAAGTCAGACCCCTCGAAGGGTTCCCAGACCTGGCTCTCCAGCCCTCCGACTCCCGATGAGCCCAGACAGAGGCCGGCGTCTTCTCTGACCCCTGGCAGCCCCACCAGGTGGTAGGCAGGAAATCGGACAGGAAGGCCACCGGCAGGGCTCCCTCCGGCGTGGGTGCCCCTGGAATATTGCTCCCCAGGGCCACGTTATAAAGGATGTAAAACACTCTGGTGCACGGTCAGCTGGAACAGCATGTTGGCTTTAGGCTGCGGCCCTCCTCCAGGGTCCAGAATGCCTGAGAAAAATCAGGGTGGGTCAATGGTGGCGAGTCTTGGGTCCAAACTAAACTTCATCCAAATCCTGTTACTTTTTTGGAGTTACGTCTTCTGTGTTGCCCCCGCCCCCCCCCCGTTTTTTACTACAGTTATGCACCTAGCTGAAACTGAAGTTTAAATTCTCACTCCTTAGATCACACCTGCCCTTCACTCTTTATGTAGCAGTGCTGATTTTTCACCTCTGTAAACCAAAACCCACCAGAATCCTGAAACAACTTAGCATTTCTAGCTAAGCCTGGACTTCTAACATTTTTTTAAATTCCCCTTTGGATCAGCAACCGTGTAGAAAAGTTACTTAACATAGTACACGGTTTTCAGGCCAGACTCTAATGTGCAGGAACCTTCTTCTGCCCTCCTGGCGGTGAGGAAACTTGGAAGGGTCCTAGAAGACCCAGCAGGCCTGGGCCAGTGGAGTTTGGCGATGATGATGTCTGTAAGAATTCGGCTGACTTGAGCGTCTGATCTCTCCACGTGCATTGTGTGGTTTCGTGTTTGAACAAGGGGATAATTGTGATACACGCTCACGCCCTGCTGGGCCAACACATCCATCCTTGTGCTTGGTGGTTAAGAAGCAGAGGCAAAAATTGCTGGGGAAAGGGCAGCTTCACGCACGGGGATGGCTTTCTCTGCCGTTGGAAGAACTTTCTGTATCATTTCCTTGGGAGTTTCCGTGTGCCTGTATTCTTGAAAGTTGGATACCTTTGGGAAGAATGGAAATAGTAAACTCCTGGCTTCCTTCACGCCTTGTCTTAAGTAAGAAAGAAAGAGGCTCGTTCTTGCAGACATGGATAAAGCTGGGCACCCTGCTTTGCCCGCTGCCCAAGGGTTAAGTTCAGGTAGTCGTAGGCCAGAGTGTTGGCTCCCCGGCCAGGACTTCTGTAAAGCTCTGTAACTGTCCACAAGGAACAAACAGAACATTAATTCCAGAAGGCCTCCAAGTTTTACGTGATTCCGAAGAGAAAGCCTGAAACGGGCCCCCGGGTTTATGAAAAGCACCAGGCTTGCCTCCCGCCGCGGGCTGTGCTGGGGCTGGCTTCTCCTGACACTTGTACTCCAGGGCTTGTGGACAGGAAGCGGCCTGGCCAGCCAGCTCTGTGACCTGTGTCAGAGCAATAACAAAGACCAGGCCAGCCTGTCGCCTGAGGGAACGGGATGGGTTCCTCCAACAGGGATTAAAAGGTAAATTGGATCCTGGACAAATCAGGCCAACAGGCTTTGGAGGCTGAGGTTTTGTCGACAAATGAACTTGGCTCTATTTTAAGCCATGTTATGTACCAAGACTTCCTGTTTTTCCAAAGAAACCTCTTGTTTTGGTTTTTGTAACGATGGATTTATTGAAACGTTCGCTATTCAAGGGACCCACGTTGTTTTCCAACCAAAACAGCAAAACTGGAGATTTTGTGGCCCCAAGAGGCAACAGAGAGAGACACACAGCAAGAACATCATTCCCCAAAGACTGCTCATTCAGGAGTATTTTAGCCTCGGTGGCTGATCAGTGAATGAACAAAGAGCTAATTGCCAGTCAGGGTCCTAGACGGATTTCATAGCTCAGAGTTTGGCCTCTTGTTTAGAGAGCGGCGGGGGCCAGTCAGAGGACAATTGAAAGGGGTTTTTTGTTTCTCCGGGCTGAGTTAAGCCATGTGTGTGTCTCTTTCTAGGAGTATTGGTCTGGCCAATCAGGGCCGTGTAAATCCCACTCACTTCCTGCCGACCTTTCGACACTGACAGATGTTTTTTCTTGTAAGTGTTGTTAGGGCTGTCTCTACTCGCTGACCTCACCATATTTTAGGGAAGCCATTTTCCTAAGTTTTGTTTCTCAAATTCTGTTTACCCCGTCCTGAGCTCCTCTCCGAGAATAAGATCACCCCGCCTCCTGTTTCTGTCACTTCCTGTTGTCCCTCTTGGACCTGGGAGGGGGAGCGGAGCCCACCCTTGGGTACCAGGGAGCTGGGCAGAGCCACCGCTGGAAGCACGTGGATCTTGAGCTGGGGGGAAGCCGTGACTTGAAGAAAAGGTCTGATGGGGACTCACAAGCCAGGAGTGTAACAAAGGACCCAATGTGTCCCTGTGAGAGAAACTTCTAGAATCTACAGGCATCGCATGCAGATGTGTGCCATGACTGTAGCTCATCAGACACTGGGAGTTCCCCGGGTGTGACCAGGAGATGGGTCCCTCGCAGGTGACATCATGGCAGCCCGTGTGACCTGGACAAGTCACTGCCTGGGGCAGGCGGTTGGGAGTGATCATGTCAGAGGTCCTAAATCCACCAAAGTGTAGCTCACATCCCTACTCCGAGAGCGCAGATGCAGGATCTGTTCTGGAGGCAGGGAGAACGTGTTGGTATTTTAGCCTTGACCTGAAAGTAACCGCAAGCTTGGCTAGGAGACCAACCAGCAAGTGCCTGGAGGGGGAGAGAGTTTTGAGCCGCCGTCGCTGATCCCTCAGGCCCTGATCTGAGCCTCCTCTGGGCTCACTCCTCTGAGAGTGTCTGGGCTGGGGCTGTACCCCTGTCCTGGGATCACCTGGGGTGTCGGAGACTTGCCCAAAGCCACCCCAGAGCAGGTTTGACAACTGAGGTGGTGCTGGGTGTGTTGTTTGCAGTATAGACTGCACAATCGTGTATTGAATTTAGCAGAGTGGAGCGTGCTGGCCGGCTACTCCTGTGCGTGTTGGGTGACTTCATGCTCGAAAGCGTCCTCAACAGTGTCTGTCACACATGAAGCACTCTGCAAGCGTTCGCTGTTGCTAAAGTAACAAACACCCCAGCCATTCGGGTCTATGCGGGGGGGGGGGGGCTGCCCACTCTGGAAACTGGGCGTGTTTTTGTACCTGGACTTTGTTTTCCTGATGAGTTTACAAACCAGTTGGTCTTTGTTTGGCTGATCTCTTGGCTTACTTATGCGGGTAATTCCCTCTTGGGTCTGGGGAGCTCCGCCTTTTGGGCGGGGGGCGGGCCGTGTTAATTGTGGTTCGTACAGCTAAATGAGACGTAACTGCCACATTTTCGGCCTGGCTCATGTGGCCCAAAGTGGCTCCTGGGTTTCCAGATTCTTGCACTAGCAATGCCTCTGCAAAGCTGCTTGGGTGGGAAGTGACGTGGGGGCCCCTCGAGGATGAGCAGAAACCTGAGCGGGGGGGGGGAGTGACCCAGGGTGGTTGACTCACATTGTCACACCTGTGAAGGCGGCAGCAGTTTGGAGTTGGTCACTTCTCCAGTCTCAGAATGTTCCAGAAAAGCTGTGGTTCCAAGAAAACGTCAGGGCACACACGTGCGTGCGCGTGTGCGTTCGTTCATGGCAGTACCGCTGCTCTCCTTTTCTGCCCTTTGGGCTCTGGGTGGGGCTTGCTGACATCTCGGGACTGCCATCTGTCATTCCTGTTGCAGGAATGGGCTATGTTTATGCTCGGAAACTGCAGACCGCATTCATGTTACCTGCATTCTTTTATCTCTGATTAGGAGCGCTCGACTTTAATAGTAGCTGCAGTTCAAGGACCACTTCTAAGAATAGGAAAGCGAGAGGGCCTGTTAATCCAGTCAATTGCTGTGCCGAGGGTGGCCTGGAAGGCTGCATCCTTAATGTGGGGCCCGGCCCCTGACAGATCTTTTTAATGTCCCCAGACGGATGGGTGTGCGTGAGTCAGAGCGGAGACCCCAGCGTGCCTTAGTTAACTCCGTGCATGTTGAACGCACCTGGGAGTTCACTGGAAGCACCTGTGAAGTTCAAGGAGGACTTTGTGTTCTCCGGGCCCGTGGGCATTGCTGACATGTGGCCAGCACAGCCTATCCCAGAGTTCACAGAACCGGGTGTATCACGGGCCTCCTGTCAGCGTGGGCAGCTGGGGACGTAGAGCGTTTTGGTGGCTTTCTGTGAGCGTTCTCTGTCCTGTAGGTAGCGTAACCTGGTGCCAGTGTAGTTCGAGGGTATCATCGTGTTTTTGTCTCTTTTGTCGTATCAGCGACCATAGTGTGTTCGAAACAGCGAATTCTCAGATTTGGGGAGCAGAACACAGTTGAAGGGAACGGTGAGGACCTTTTTTCTCTTGGCGTCTCTCCCTGAAAACACCGGTCCCCGTCTTCGAGGAGGCGACCTCTCATGTTGCAGGAGTTTGGTGGCTGGGCTGGCAGCTCCTGGGTGTGCCTGTGTGTGCTGAGTTTTCGGGGACCACGGCCAGACTCGGGTGGGTCGGCACTGGTGTTGTGTGATAAAGCCAGGATTCTCGACACGTCACACCCTGTGGGGGCCACCCCTCCACCCCAGCCGGGACCCCTGCGAGGGTGATCTGAGCTTCCCGAAGCATCACTGGTGCGAGATCCCAGACGATGTCTTGGGGCGGCCGTCCCCAGTATCATCAGCAGGTGTGAATCAGCCTCGTAGGGCCGCTGTAAACGAGTACCACCCACCGGGTGGCCGAAAGCACAGAAATGCATTGTCACACAGTTCTGGGGGCCAGGAGTCTGAGCAGGGTGCCTACAGGGTTAGTTTCTTGTGCACACTGGGAAGGAAGGACCTCTTCCAGGCTTCTCTTCTTGGCTTGTAGATGATCATCCCCTCCCTGTGTCCTCACACATCGTCCCTCTGTCCATAGCCCAGTGTCCCAATTTCTCCTTCTCATAAGGACCCCCAGTCCTGTGGGACTAGGACCCACCCTGACGATGACGTGATTACCTCCACAAAGACCGTGTCTCCAAATAAGGTCACATTCCGAGGCACTGGGGCGTCCGACTTGAATGTAATTTGGGGAGGCTGGGGGGACACAATTCAGTCCGTGTAACAAGGCCCTCACCCTTGCTGTGACCGCGGGCAGTCTGCTGAAAAAGTGTGTGAATTCCTTTTGGGTGTTCTGATACAGACAAGCAGACCATAATACGCAGTCGAGGCTGCAAGGGTGGGCTTTCGGGAACCTGCCTTGCCGTAGAATGACATCTTGTGCCATTTGCACATGCTGTCTGGTCCGGGACATAAACATAGTGTCCAGACATCCCACCTTCTCTGAGCCTCCCTTCCTCTGTCTGTTCTTTGTCTGGAGGGGGCTCCAGGGTATACAGCATCCCCATAAATCAGTTCAGAGTAGATTTTTTTTTTGAATTTTTTTTTTAACATGTATTCATTTTTGAGAGAGAGAGGGATAGAGCGTGAGTGGGGGAGGGGCAGAGAGCGAGGGTGACACAGGCTCCGGGCTCTGAGCTGTCCGTACAGAGCCCGATGTGGGGCTTGAACTCTCGAACCAAGAGGTCATGACCTGAGCCGAAGTCAGACACTCAACTGACTTAGCCGCCCAGGTGCCCCACTTAGAGCAGAGTTTTAAATGGCCATCACCTTGTCAGGAGTTCTTGAATAAGGATTTCACGTAAAATCAGCATCTTTCGGCATCGGCACGTGGTGAGCTGTGATTATCTAAACAGGTGGTTGTATTCATGTGAACCATCCGATGTTTGCCCTGTTTGTGAAGAACACTTCGCCGTGACAAAGATTCACACTTCTGGAAAATTCCCATGGGGAGCCGCCGCCTCTCCCCTGTTCCAGCATCCTCTCCACACCAAGAGATATTTTAGCCACAGTTCAGAACATTCTGGGCTACGATAAACGTAAAAACAATATCGTTTACCCACCAAAGACTTGGAGAAACAGAACCGGGGGCCCCTGGGACTCGGGGGAAATAATTCAAGAAGACCATTTAACTCCAGGAATAATACCCCGAACCAGAAAGACAAAAGGAGCTATGGAGTGGCTCCCTTCTCGAATTCGATCGGCAAAAATGAATCTGTGTGACCTAGAAGTGTCACCCGATTCTCCTCCCCCATCTGACTGCCAGCTGGCCAGGCTCCTTCAGTTGCAGTCATGGATACAAAGCCCGCCTCCCCGCTCCCGGGTTTCCGCCACACCCCCCATCCTCCACATTAAAACTGTGCTCAGCAAAATAAATATTGCAAGCTGTTGCATTTCATTTTGTTAAGTAGCTACACGTAAGATTAAGATTTTCCTTTTTGTGGCTCGGGTTGAAAAGACCAGGTCTGGGAAGAACTTTTCAGTCGAGACTTTGTGGGGGCACCTGGGTGTCTCCGTCGGTTAAGCATCCGACTTCGGCTCAGGTCGTGATTGCGCAGTTTGTGGGTTCGAGCCCCGTGTTGGGCTCTGTGCTGACCGCTCAGAACCTGGAGCCTGCTTCGGGTTCTGTGTCTCCCTCCCTTCCCCACCCCCCTCTGAAAAATAAACTTAAAAAAGAGAGAAACTTTGTGGACTTAGGGATGTTTGATTCCATCATCTCATTTCCTTAAAACTGTCACCTGAGACAGTGCCGCGTGGGCTTACAGAGGCCTCCACGACTACAGCCTGGTGACTTCTCTTGTAGAGAAATTGTTAGGGCGAGATTTGGGTATTTGTAAAGATCCGGATGTAGAACATCCGTTGTCATAAAACAAACTTACTACTCTGTTCCCGAGGTCTGAGTTGAATTTCCTGCGTATCTGCTTTTGTGTAAGCAACGCCTCCTTTGGAATAAAGGAGGGGCCCCCCCTCCGCACCGGGGACACTCCTGTCCCATGGTGCCCTGAAGTGTTGGCTCCTGAGACGGGAGAAGCGATAAACCGAGTTGTGTCATGGGGCGTCTCTCGGGGCACCGGTCGCTTTCTCCCCTGGCCGGGCTGGGCCGTAGGTTTGAGCAGAGCTGCTCAGGATTCTATTCGGTTTGGTCCTCGACTGGCTTCTGTGACCCAGCCAGCGCCACACTTGGGAGGCTGAGCCTCCTGCTCCTTTGGGCAGGCAAGCGGGTTCAGAGTGAGCTCTTAGCTCTTCCTAGTGTTAGAGATCATCTTTCCAGACACTTTGTTTTTGGAAATGAACAAAGGGTCCCAGCCGGCCAGCATTTCACATGGCTGACTTTATCTCCAGCAGAACACCTCAAATCCCCCTCTCCCGCCGGCCTCTGACCTGGTTGGGCCATGCCTGTCAGCCTCTTTCAGTTTCTCCTCGGCCACCAGGTGGCCCGCACACCTCGCTGGGTCGTCTACCCCCAAGTGGGCGCTACGGAGGAGCCTTCTCCAAATCGATGTGTTCGGGTACGTGATGGGGTGGGCATTGTGTCAGGTGCTGAGAGAAAAGGGGAGGAGAGAGTCCCAGGACACTTCCTGGAGAAGGCTGAATTGGGGGTCAGGTGGGACAGCCAGGCCAAGAGTCAGCTGTGTTGCCCAGGGGCGTCCGTTGCCATGGCAACCCTGGCTTCGAAGCGGTGCTCAGAGAGGATGCTGGTCTTACTGAGCTGAGGAGATCCGACGAGGCATCGGTATCACCCTTGCTTTCAGCGTCAATGAACAAAACCAGCCACTCACCCTCCACCCTGAACCGGGCAGGGAAGCCAAGGCACTGCCTCAGTGTGTTGGCTGCTTACAACAACGTGCTGATCAGAGAAGCCCCGAGAATTCAGCTGTCCCTCTGCTGTGGTCACTTAAGGGGCCCAGGAAGAAGGCCCCGCCTCCAGCCCCGTGCCTGCCGCTCGGAATCTCCATTCCGGAATATGGTGGGAAACGTTCGCTTTTTTCACCTCCCTCTCCAAGTTAGTGCCTCCTGAAAAGGTTGTGTATTCCGAGGTCATCGGTGTTTCACAACGCACCATGCTGGGGGTCCAGGAGAATTGTACAATCAGTTCGGCAGGTGTACGTAGTCTTGAGCTTTGTGGTGGAAACCCTGACGCGCCTTTGCTCCGTTCCGTCTCTGCTCTCCTCTCCTTAGACGTTACGTCCCTGCCACGTTGTTTTCGTTTTCCTCACTATGGCTCATTCCTCACCGATGTGTCTTTAAACAAGAAGCAAGGGCGTAATAGAAAGTCAACCTTCAGGGTGGCCGTGCCCTTCCTGCCTCAGGGAGCCTCCACTGCCGAGCCCAGGCCCTAGGTGACAGGGCGGCCTGCCTGGGTTCCCTCTTCCCTGGCCGATCGTGTGCCTAAATCTAAACTTCTGTTGCTTTAAGGGTGAGTGGGAGGTACGGGTTCTTTTTGCATCCGGAGATGGAGGGAAAGTGCAGTGTGCCATCCTGAAATCAGCTCAGACCTTTCCTTCTGGAGGTGTCGAGCCTCATTGCCTCTAGGTTCTTGTAGAGCCCAACTGGGGGTTGAAATCCGTCAACCAGGCGAGTCCCTCAGCACAGCGACCCAGGGCTCTGGGGCCCGGGAAGGCCACGCAGGGTGTGCAGTGCCCTCTGCCGGCTGAAGGACCCCATCACTGGGCGCCAGTCCTGCTCCTGGGAAGGACTGGACCAGGAGAAGGTCCGCCCCACACCTGTGGTTTCCCTTAGCTTTGCCAGCGAGCCAAGACCGCAGACGGCACGACCTCACGCGTGGATTCCGGAGTGCACAGCGTCCAGAGACCAGGCTGGAATCCTCAGGGGCAGCAGAGCAGTTGTGTCCCCTAAGGAAGTCCCCTCCTCTGGGCTGGCAGCCAAGGATTCAGGGCCTCCCAGTGGCAAGAAATCAAGAGGCAGAGGTCTTCAAAATCTAACATGAAGATTTGTAAAAATTCAAGACCTTATTGCAGTTCATTAAAAAAAAATTTTTTTTTTAACATTTATTCATTTTTGAGAGAGACAGAGAGGAAGACACAGAATCCGAAGCAGGCTCCAGGCTCCGAGCTGCCAGCACAGAGCCCGACAGGGGCGGGCTCGAACTCACAAACCGCGAGATCATGACCTGAGCTAAGGCTAAGTCAGACGCTTAGCCGACCGAGCCACCCAGGCGCCCCTGCAGTTCATTTATTTGTTAACCAATTCCTATAAAATTGTCCTTATCATACATTTCGATTCAAGTGCAATCCATCTGTGTTGGAAGAAACCAGACAATCCAGACCTCCTTAAAAGTGTTACATGTTCTCTACTCTCCACCCTCCTGCCCTCCCCACCCTCCATTCCATGGGCTGTTTTAAAATTAATTTATCTTTAATCTCTACACCCAGCGTGGGACTCAAACTCACAACCCCAAGATCAAGAGTCACATGCTCTTTCAACGGAGCCAGCCATAGGCTAACGCGTAGCACACTCTCCACTAACACAGGTAGCTGTCCCCAGGTGACGCCTGCCTTGGTTGACCCCCCAGGGTCCAAGCCCTTACTGGTCGTTAGTTATCCCTGCTTTTACTCTGCCCTGGACCACAGCAAGCATACACAGGGCTTCTCACAGGCTGCGGACAGTACCCTCGGGTTACCTTGGGGGCATTGGAGAGGCCACCCCAAAAGCCTCAACCACGGCCAAGGCCCCTCTGCAGGCCTTTCATGAGAACTTTCGGACGTTCCGGATGCTTCTTGTGTAGGATGCTGACTTTTCCTCACTCGGATGCAACATCCTGCAGTGGTTTCTTATGTTCGGTACGGAGCGGGAGATGAGCTGTCTGGTCACCGCAGAACTTCCTCTGTTCACAGAGAACTTGAGGCCTACGCCCTTCATCCTGTCCACGCAGACTTCCCCACTACAGGTCAAGATTGTCATGCCAAAGGAGGGCAGGGTCAGAAAATTAGGAAAGGAACAATTAACCCGTGTGTCTACAGTTCCTCGGTCTCAACACCGTGGGAGTAAAAGTTGGCGTTCTGCATTTCTTAATTTAAATGAAAATGTGTCTCCTCGCCTTTTCTTGTTTTGTTTGCTTTTGTTCCTAAAGGCTATTTTATTATGAAAATGAATATATTAATTTTGAAGCATACTTGTAAGTCAAGGGCTTTAAAAATGTGTGAAAATCCTGAACGCGGTGCCTCTCATTTTCCTTCAGCTTGGGTAGACCAACACTTAGTTTTCATTATAACACAAAACAACCAGTTAAGAAAATCATGAATCGGTTCTGTTCTTGACGATAGTTGTTAGCACGTGAAAATCTTGAGAATTTTTGAGTTTTAACATTTAACACCAGGAAACGAATTTCCACGTGCTAACAACCCAAGCTGAAGGACACGCTCAGCATCCTCGGCCAGGGAGCTGGTCTGAGCAGAAGAGTGCCTTTGACGTCTGCTCCCTCCTGGCGGCAGCCTCTAGCCTCACGGGCCTCGCCCGTGGGCAGTGGGGTTCTTCATGCTAGAAGACTGCTTTCTAGGTTTGTGACCTTCCCAGCTCTTTGGGCTACATGGTCTTTGCCCTTCACCTCTGTCTCCTTCAGAGCCCCAGAGAATATTTTGCTGGGGGTTGGATGGAAAGAATAAAATTCCAGTCCCGCAATTCCTGAGCCTCGCATCCAAATTGTAAAAAGCTTTCAAAGCTTTTTCTTCCCTAAATGTTTATTTTTGAGAGAGAAAGAGAATGAATGAATGCATGAATCCGAAGCAGGCTCCAGGCCCCCAGCTGTCAGCACAGAGCCCGACTCGGGGCTCGAACTAACGAACCGTTATATCATGACCTGAGTGGAAGCGGGACCCTTAACCAATGAGCCACCCAGGCACCCTTCAAAACTTTCTTTCTTTTCTTTCTTTTGTAATCCATTTGGCAGCGGATTTTGACCCGGCCTGAAGTGTTGAGGATAATTTTTGCATCCTGTATGGTGGAAATCTTAATGGTTGATTTGGGGGTCCACAGTAATATGGCGTGAGCTCTGTATTGCCTTTTAAAAACCGAAATGCATCTGACTTCTGAAGCTTGCCAGGCCCCTGGGTGTTGGAAAAGCATGGCGGACCTGTGCTAATCAAGCTGTCTGTGCACCTTCTGTCTGAAGATGTGTGGATGGGACCCTTGGAACGGACTGAGGGCATGTGACCAGGGTGTGACCTTGTCACCCTAGGCTTGGCTCCTGGGAGTTACCTGGGGAAAGATGAACGGCCTTGCCAAACAATGTACAGGTCTGGCTTCAGGAACCAGAGTGAACCTTCAGTGTGTATCAGAAGGTCCTGCTGGTTACCTCTGGGTCACAGGGAGGGGGCTCTCCGAGTCACCTGTGTCCCTTGTTATATGCCACGTGATGTCTGAGCCATGGGTTTCCCCTTTCAAAATTGTTTTTATTTATTAGAGAGAAAGAACGAGAACACGAGGGAGGGCAGAGAGAGAGGGAGGCACAGAATCCGAAGCATGTTCCAGGCTCTGAGCTGTCAGCATAGAGCCTGATGTGGGGCTCGAACCCATGAACCATGAGATCATGACCTGAGCCGATAACCGACTGAACCCCCCAGGCACCCGGGTTTCCCCTTTCACAAAAACCTAAATATGCCCCAAAGCTACTGAACAAAAACAATCAAGGAGCAGTAGTAGCTTTGAGACACTTACAAAATTGACTTCAGTAAGCTGATTTCCCACAAGTTGATCATCCCCCCCCCAAAACTTCATTTTCTTCCTTAAAATGCAGTTCGAATGCTTCTGTTAATTGTGGTGTTATGTCAGCCATTTGACCAAAGGCTAGGCCAGTGTTTTTCCTGCTGTCCCCTGACCCCTGTAGAACATTTGTCTTGTCTCGATTTCAGTTGGCTCTCCAGATAAGAGTCTACTAAACAAAAGCCAGATCCCCTGATCAGAGGACTCTCTCCAGCTCTCTTCCCCAGAATGGAATCTGTTGTTCCCGTTTGGCCTCCAAAGATGGTGGAACAGGTCCTTTTGCGATAGCCTGAAGAACAGCGACTTTACTGGGTCTCCATGAAGAGCCAGAGAGGGCTGTCTGGGCAGTTGTCATTGTTGGGCCAGCATCGTCAAGGCTCTAGTAAAACGTGCTGACCTTGCCCCCCAACGTGCTGGATCCACACCACACACAGGGTCCTTGCCTGTGCCAGCAGGTGCGGTGTGCTGCCCTAGCCTGATGGGTACCGCCCTCCCGGGTCACTCACAGGCTGGTGGAGCCTTGTAGGATGGGGTGAAGGAAACCTGAGGAGTGCTGCTGTTCCTTTAGGGACCCCAGGCTGGGGAAGGTGGGAGCCTTCGCTGCCGGGACTGCAGGGGGCCGCCTCTCCTTACCTTGGATGATGCCAGCCTCTCGGCCCCTTGGCAGAAATAACAGTGCAATATACTTGGAGGGCTCCAAGGGTCCACTCAGGATTTGGCAGCTCTTGCCTGACTGTGATAATAGTGATTCGTTAGCATATCCTGAAACTTGGTCTGTCTTTATGAACATAATGTCTAAGTAGGTTTCATGAAAAGAGTTGAAGGCAATCGCCATGGTTTTAGGTGAATTTTCATTGTGAAAGACATCAATTACTTTGTGTAAATTTCTTCGTCTGCCTAGTGTTTATGGAGACTAGGAATCGGAATAAAGAAACAGAGGGCATCTTAAAAACTTGTGATTTTAAGAAGGTAAATGAGTTGGGGTGCCCGGGTGGCTCAGTCAGTTGAGTCCCAACTCTTGATTTCAGCTCAGGTCATGATCTCACAGTTGGTGGGTTCAAGCCCCGAGTTGGGCTCTGCACTGACAGCAGGGAGCGTACTTGTGACTCATTCATTCATTCATTCATTCATTCTCTCTCTCCCTCTCTCTCTCTCTCTCTCTCTCTCCCCCTTCCTCCCCCTCTCCCCCTTTCTCCCTCTCTGCCCCTTCCCCGCTTGTACCTGCTTTCTTTCAAAATAAATAAACATCAAAAAAAAAAAAATGTAAATGAGCAAGGACTAGGTTGTAGTGTTTCGGGTCCCGGCAGGTGGGTTGCTAATGGTCATGTTTGATAAAATCAATCTGCCCATATTTTAGACCTCATTGGATGGGGGAAACATCCATTTCTCTTGTACTCGGTTTTGGGTGTTTGCTTTGTGTTTGATGTGCAAGCAGGTGGTTATAAAATGAAGTGTTCTTCTTCCTGTTCGTCCCCCCCTTTGAATTCTCGAGTTTCTCTTGGAAATCCACGTGGAGTAAACCTCCCATCCTCACTGCTCCTTTCTGGCAGTAACGAGAATCTACGTACCTTTCTCATGCAAGCAATCTTCCCTCTTCTGAAATGAGCCAGATTCACTGACACCAAACCTTTCAGCCCTAGATCATCTCTCCTCTCAAGCTAAAATAAAAGGTCAAGTAGACCTTCCTGTGGTTTACCCTGCAATTTTAGGATCTCCCTTTCTGGGGCAGAATGCAGTGGTTTTCTCGTAAGGTTTGGCAGTGGGATCCTACTTCTACAAACACCTGACTTCCCTTCTGACGTTTCTTTAGTTCCACTGAGGTGTCCCTCCCAGCCTCAGCTGGAGGGAGTGGTATCCATGGCTGGCTCCCGCATGCCAGGGGCTGGCTCACCAAAGGAGGAAGGCCACGCGCGGCCCTCTGAAGCCCGCTGCTTTGCACTGAATATTTTCACACGCATTCCGCTCCCCTTGGGAACGTAAAAACATCCCTTTTTCACGAATGCAGATCCCGCTCACGCAACGGTCATGCCCCATACTTGTTTCTAGAATATTCTAGAATGCTACTTCCATCCACGACCGACACCACGGCCACAGTCTGAGCAAAAGAGGGACCCATCCCCCTCTCCTTTTTCTCCCCTCTGTGCACCCTGATTTGTTGTGAAGCATTGATGAGATAGTGTCAGCTGCCGATTGTGGTGATAAATTCAGGGGCCGAAAGGGGCCTGGTCTGTGAGCAGAGACATAGAAATGAAGACAGAGCTTGGCTGTCAGAGCGGGCACTGCCCGGGGAGCCCGGGGCCGGCGTGCAGGGAGCACGGGGTGCTGGTGGTCTCCATGGACCCCAGCCGGAGACCCTAGCTCACAGCTCTGCCCTGAAGAAGGCCTGTCCCTGCCGTCGGGAAGGAGGGTTGTGTTAATTAAGTCCTCATAAGTAGCTTGCTCCTCGGGAGAGCCAAGGAGGAAAATGTCACATTTCATACATTCTTGCTTCAAAGAGATACCGAGGGGAAAGAACGAGGCTCCGCACATCAGCGGTCACTGCCACAAGATCCTGGCCAGACTCCGCCTGGTGGCTGTGCGACTCTGAATTCGCTGTCCACATGCGTGGGTGCCACAGCTGGAGGGGCCCCCACGGAAGGGCCAGCCCCCAGCCCAAAAAATATCCAGACAGGAGTCCTTTGCCCCTTTCCTTCTTTTTTTCTTTTGGTAAATAATAGGACACAGGCTATTTGTGTAAGCGGATGTCTGATCTTTCCTTTGATTGCATAATCGAGATCCTACTTATCAATTTTTCAGGACGCCATCTAATTATACAAATTAAAATTCAAAGGAAAGCAAAAAGAATGATTACGCCTCACTTGGGCGTAATGGAAGGAGGAGGGTGTGAAACCCGGCTTGCCTCGGATGATAATGCTGTCATTTTTCATCTCCAAGGCACTTCACAAATATTAACTAATTAATCCTCTCACCCCTTGGCTAACACGAGGTTCTGTCTTCATGCCAGCGTCGAGGACAGGGGCCGCACTGCAGCTCGGTGATCAGAACTCTGGCAAATGAAAATTGCCGGCTGAGCTCTGGGGCTCGAGGCCACCTTTCCCTCTGCTTGGGACTCCCTTCTCCCATTGGTTTGAGTTAGGAACCACCCCCCCCCTTCCCTGCCTTGCGTTGTTGCCTCTCCTAAAGCCCAAGGAAAGTGAATTTTTATAACATGACCGCCACACCTGTCCCACCTGCTTTGGGACCACCTTTGTCTCCCTAGCCCAGTATGGCCGGTTCAGGTTTGGGGAACTCTCCGGGTTTGAAGTTCAGGTTTGGGGAACTCCCCGGGTTTGAAAAGGGCTTAGTATCTCTGGGATGTTACGTTAATTATTTATGTCATTAGAAACTGTGCTTCTTTCCTAGCTCTTTAAAAAAAAAAAAAAAAACGTGTAACTATTGCCATAAATCTTTGAGGTGCGCCTCATTGCTGGGAAATTAGCCATTAACTACCAGGAAGTCTGCTTTCTCATAGTCAGACCTGTATTCTGACCTTTGATAAAGTAACTCCCAGCGTTTTGCATAATTGATGACCATACATAATAATCCTCATTATTAACCCTGGAGCCTCACTCTTGTCTCCTGTCGCCCCTCATTTGCTGGGTAACTGAGGACAACTTTCTCTGACCGTGTTGTTAAAGTAAGACCACCGCAGTGAGTCGAGAGCTCGGACGTTGCGGGGTGCAGATCGTGATTTGTGGCCTCAACTGGTACGTCGGATGAGGAGGAAATGAGGGTCCGGTCCCCCCCAAGACACACACCCTCCACAGACAAGCTGGCCATCAGCTTCCCATTCTTCAGGTGGCTCGTGGCTTTCCCTCTGGAGAGCCCCACAGACCCCAACCCACACGGGAGACCCTCCCATCCCCGATACCGTCTGTGGCCTGGACGCTCCTGGCCCAGGCGGTTAGGTGGCCTGTGACTTCCTGCCCCGTTCTCGTGCGGTGGGGTCGGGGGCTTGTGTTGTGCTGAGCGGTGGCCTTGACTGCTGACCCCAAAGGGCACTTTGGGGAAACTTTGTAAACTGCCTGGCAGAAGGCGTGGACAGAGGCTGTCCCGTAGCCACGGCTGGGTGTCTGTCTTAGTGCAGGTGGGCCTGGGACCCCCTCGCTGGTCCGGGTGGGTCTGGAGTCGGCCCCTCTGCGTTCACAGAAGTATAGGGCAAGGCCCAGCTGGCTGTAGTGTGGTCTTTGGCCTCGGAGCACAAATAACTACCATTCACATTGTCAGCGATTGGTGTTTACAGCCCGAAGTTAAAAGCGAGGGTTCTGGATGCTGCCGTTTACTGCTTTCAGAGACCAGTAATAATGCTCCCTTCCTGTCCAAGTCCGAGGGCAGGAGAGCAAGTGCTGGTGGCAGGTCCCCTTATAGAAAGTGGCAGTAAAACCCTGAATGACTGTTGTCCTGTGCCCCCAGGGTGTCCAGAGAGTAAGGATTCTTTTCTCCTTGTTTCAGGGTTCATAGTGGCGTAATGCCCGCAGACTCCTGCGCGTTCCCCTAAGTTCTTAGAGGACCGCTTTGCCTTTTGAATCAGAGAGTTGCAAAGTTCGATAAAGAATGGCCCTTGTGGATAAGCACAAAGTCAAGCGACAGCGATTGGACAGAATTTGTGAAGGTAAGAGCCAGCGTGATTGGCGGTTTGTAACCAAAGGCGCGTAGTCCCGCCCTCGAACCCTCGCCCCGCTCACCGCTGACCAGTGGGGGAACTGGTTCCCTGTTGAGACTGCGCCCCGCCCCCCCTCCAGCCAGAGATCCCCCTGCCCGTGTCCTGAGCTGTGGTCAGTAGACCTGACCTTCGAGCAGGGGTGCCCAGCTCCCAGGGTGTAGGGGTGGGGCTAGGAGAGCTGGGGAGGGAGCGGCCCTAGGTCTGTTTCTGGCACACCCCTCAGGTCATCCTGCGTATGACAGACGCTGCGTAACAAACAGGATCATCTTTTTTCACTTTCTGAGGTTTCCGGACTCTTACCTGTTTCGGATTAAGGTATTTACAGTGATGAATTCCAAGATATCACTGAAGAGTCCGTGCATTGTCTCTCATTACGTGTTCACATCCCTGGTATCTTTGAAAATGTCTGGAAGTGTTTTATTCATGAAAGGAAAAATAAACATAATTAAAATCTAATGGAAACCTGGGGACAGACCTCTGCGATGTTGATTAAACACCATCCCTCCCTAATGAGGGAGCGGTAAGAAATCCAGAGCGCGTGGCCCTGGGCTTGGAGTTGAATGCTCCTCGCCAGCCTCGTCCCGGCTGCCGACTGGGCTGGCTCGGCCTGGTTACCGGTGACTTGGCTGCGACGTGTGTCACACAGGTCATGGAAGGGAGCCCCCCGGGCAGGATGGGCTCAGCAGCACCCCCTGGGCTCGCACACCGGTTGGCCCACCAGCTGCCCCGTATGGAACGGTTTGTCCTGAAAGCAGAGGTGACTCCAGCCACGTGGGGTGAAAGCATCAAAGACGTGTTGTGTGACCGTATGCCCGGCAAGAGCTCTGTGACACGAGAGGGTAGTGGTGCTGACTGTCCCCCACACCCCTGAGGTTCTGCTGCTGTGCAGGGGGCTGGAGATTTAAAGGTGTGGTTTTGTTTTTAATAAACATGCCAAAACGTTCAAACCTCCGGAGAGATCAGTAGGGTAGTAGAACGGATGCTGATAGTCCCTTCAACCGCATTTGCCAGTTGATGAGATTGGCCATCGTTTGCTTTCTTTTTATAGCTGTAAAGATAGAGATACGTTCGTGTATGAATGGATGGCTGGGCTTTGCAGAACCGTGTAGAAGAAAGTTGCAGGTGCAGCGGTTTGCTCCCAAATACCTGCGTGGCCTGTGTGCCCTTTTAGGACGTCTCCTGATGTAAACACAGCACCGTAATCATGCCCAGGGGACCGGACCACACCGCAGTGTCCTGATAACAGACGGCGCACTCACGTGCCCCCGTGCACGTGATTCGTGTGGGTGCTTGTTCGTGCAGGGACTCCTCAAGGGTCGCACCCTCCATTTAGTGGTCTTGTCCTTGGTCTCCTTAGCCTACATAATTTTTTGAAAGCCTGTTTGACTTTCAGAAGCATGACTAGTCATGGAAGAGCCCAGACCGACTGGTTGGTCGTGTCCCAGACTCTGGCTTCCACCCGATCGCGTGGGGATTTAGTCAGTTTACTTTTTGACCTCTGGCGGAAAGGTGCTTCATTTGAGGTTACTGGGTCTCCTGTTCTAAAAAGCCTTTAGTGGATCAGCTTTCCAGCGTTCATGTCCTTGATGCCTGTGGTGCGGATTCCACCCGTTCTACGGTATTTATCTAGACGTACCGCATCGGAGACGAGAATGGGATTGGAGAGCCAGTGGCCTGTCCCCTCTGCGTTTTCAGGGCTGTTGGCAAGGGCAAACCATGATGGTTTTTTCAGACCCTCTCTCCCCAGCATGGTTCACCCACCTGCCGCCCACTTTTTATAACCGAAATTTCAGCGTCTGCTTCACCTGTGAACGGCATTCCTGAGATAAGTTAAAGCTACAATTTTTGAAATTTCTCAATAGGCACCATCAAGACAGACATTTGAAATTCAGTTACTCGGGTGTTACTTGTAACCCATGATCCCAAACACTCGTTTGCTGTCCCGTTAAGTACAACAGATGTTCCAAGGTGCTCCTTTGGTGACCCTTGCATTTGTACACCGAGTTAACATTTTTCCAGGCCGGGTCAGGTGCTCACGGCCCAGCTGCTACCAGTGAGGCACAGAGGAGGTGGTATGTGTGCCCCTTATTTGGCCTTTCCCTCAAATCGGTTCCGTGGATCCAGTCATTTCCCCCTGTGTCTCCATCCCTGGCTTTGGGTTGTCTCCAGTGTCTGTTCTAGAAACCCGGTCTACCTGCTCTTGAACATTCTATTTGGGAATCCAGAGAGCCCAGCAGACAGTCTTCTCCTTCTCCCTGCCAGTGCCCCATCCCCAGGACCACATCTCTCTCTCTCTCTCTCTCTCTCTCTCCCCCCCCCCCTCTCTCTCCCCCCCTCTCCCCCCCTCCCCCTCTCTCCCCCCCTCCCCCTCTCTCTCTCCCTCCCTCCCTCTCTCTCTCTCTCCCTCTCTCCCCCCCCCCCCTCTCTCTCTCTCTCTCTCTCTCTCTCTCTCGTTGTTTCTGATTGTTAGGTTAAAAGCATGAAGTTGTTTCTGTGTTGTAGCCACTCTGGGCTCATAGGGGCTTTGTCTTTGGTTTCTTTGGTCTCTGGGAACAAGCCTCCTTCAGGTTTCGGTCCTCTCTCCTGCCGCCAGACCCCCGTGCAAACCCCAGCCGCAGGATCCCTTTCTAGACAGGCCCTCCTGGGTCCGCCTCCAGCCCCCTCTGTCTCTTCAATGAACACCTTTGTTCCAGCCTAGCCTGTCTGGTGGAATCTGAGCCTCACCCCTGCACAGAACCCCTACCTGCCTTCCCAGGCCCAGCCCGTTCCTCCTGGAAACCTGAGGGTCTCTGTCCTCCTGAACTTCAATGTCCTGTGGCCACTCCTAGCCACTCTGCCCTCTGGGGTTCCGAGTTGAAGCCAAGGGAAGACCGGGTGGAAGGCAGAATCTGACTCAGGCCGCGTCTTCCCGTCACCCCCACCCCCGCCACGGGGTGTTTGTTCGAGATGGAAGCACAGTGCAGAGTATGGCTTTGCTTCTCACCAGCCAGTCTTTGGGACTCCATCCAAATCAGTTGGAATAATGGCCTTTCGAGCTGACTTAGAAGCCAGATTTTAATTTTTCTTTTTAAAGGAACCGTTCTATTTTGATATTGATAATTTGTTCTCCGCTCTTGCCGATGCCTGGTCTCAATCCCAGAGTGCTGTTGTGTCAGGGTTAGCATGGAGTAGGGTCTGATAACAGGGACTGGTCAGAGCTGGGCTGCAACGGCAGTCCCGTCTTTTCTGATGGATAGTTCCAGTCTTGGTTTCCCCCTCCGTTAAGTTTGCTGCTGGCATAACTGATACATCGCATTTGTGAATTGGGCCGTCGGAGTTTCAGTATGTTACATCTAGACACAGCTGGTGTGATTTTCCCCAGATATTTGTTGGTCAGAGAAGAGGGCTTACTATCTCTTGGCATCACCAAAGTAACCCAGGAAAGCGTTTTGCGGAAAGCATTTTCTGGGTTTGTAGAAGTGTAATATACCAGAATGGCTCTGCCGATGACATTTTGTCGGGACATCTTATTGTGGGTTACGGTAGAATAAATCACCAAACGCCATCCTCCCCTGTGGCTATGGAGAATGTCATTTGACAAAAGTAGATATTTCATTTTACTTTATTTTGTTCAAATGTCTCACGCACGTGGAAAAATGGTCCTAATGATCGCATCCGTTGAGCTGTGATTAGTGCCCTCCTCATAACATAACTCAGGAGTGGACTTTCCCCCTTCCTCTGCATGTCAAGAAGAAATGACGTGAACCTCCCTTTGAATAAACAGCCCTGTTTGACATTGCTTACCTCTAGGATGTCCTCACGAGCAGAGGTAAAAAGTGAGAAGGTAGGTTCGTTGAATGGATACTGGGAAAATAGAGACCAACTGACATCTGTTAAATACAGGAGTAATTACAAATTCTGGTAATTTTTTAATTAAAAAAAATTTTTTTTAATGTTTATTTTTCATGTCTTTTGCCCATTTCTACACGGATTATTTGGGTTTTGGGTGTGGAGTTTGTTTAAAAAAATTTTTTTTTACATTTATTTATTTATTTTTGAGAGACAGAGCACAAGTGGGGGATGGGCACCCCAAGTGTTGACTTTGTTTAATGTTTACTTTTGAGAGAGAGAAGAGAGAGGGGCAGAGCACAAACGGGGGATGGGCAGAGAGAAGGAGACAGAATCCAAAGCAGGCTCCAGGCTCTGAGCTGTCAGTGCAGAGCCCGACATGGGGCTCAAACTCACGAACCGTGAGATCATGACCTGCACCAAAGTCAGACGCTTAACTGACTGAGCCACCCAGGCGCCCCTGCCTTTTTCGGTCTTTAAAGCGTATGTAGCACTTTCTACAGAAACAGCATCAAAGCTGGCCATCTCTAGGTAGACCACAATCATTTCTAATAAATACCCGTAAACAACCCCAAAATGTGGATTTTAAAAGGGGGATTTATAATGTTGCTGTACATTATAATTGTATGTTTGGATTGGGCAATTATGCATGTTTCCAGTAATTATGTGATTAGCGATAATTACGTTAGCTGTGTAAATATACAATAGTCAACTAGACTCGACTTTAAACTCCAAAAGCATAAGTGAACATGTTACTGCCATGTGCTCATGTAAAGGAAGGGAGCGAGGTCAAGTTGAAGCTTTATGGAAGTTATTTGCAAGGGATAAAAATCCACATTTCCCCTTTGTCTGGTGTGGTTTTTAGATAAACTCCTCCCCCGGGGTGCCTCTTGTCAACTAGGGGCTGGGCTCGTAGAATTGCCCACACTCAGGCCCTCGCTTTCTGCAGGTGGGAATCGGGTTAAACGTTGTATTTCTCTGTTCTCCTCATCTATAAGATACAGACATCAGCTTCTCTCTGAACTTGTCTGTGTGCGGAAGGGGCTCTGACTGCAGCTGGCAGATGTCCTTTAACTCCCTGTGTGTCTAACAGCAGTGTGTCCAGTCCGCTCGTATCCACCTGTGCTTTGGGGGTGTGGCGCATTTGGCCGGTGGCTGGTGTTTTAGCGGCCGCCCCACCCCAGTGGATTTTTGCTCTTGCTCCAGACAGACCCCTGTCTGTGTCCCTGTTGATGATCAAACCTCCTAAGTGCCCTGGAGCCACCTGGCTTATCTTCCCAACCTGCTTGGATTTGAGTGCCTTTCCTTGGGTCACCGCGCCTTTAGGAAAGGCTGTCTGCTTTCAGGCTCAGTAAACCCCTCCCAGGAACCAGGGTTCCGACGGACCCAGGCCCAGTCTCCTTCCAACAGAGTAGGTCCAAGGACAGCAGAACAGTCCTGGCTGTGAAGAAGCGGAGAGCTCAGCCCACAGTGCCCCCCACAAATTCGGAGGATGTCCCTGGGCCTGGGTAGGTCCCAACACCGCTCAGTGTCCTTACAGGCATTTGGGGGGACGATGGCACCAGAACCCCAGCATATACTTTGGTGCCAGCTTTTTGTGCTGTGACTTCTTTTTCAGGACCTACAGGTGATATGCTGTGAGATGAGACCCTTGTTTCTGATCAACTCATACTCAGTTCACCAAACCACGATGTTAGGAGCATCCTGACGTTAATGGGACTCTTGCTCTAACAAAGCTCAGGGTTTGGGGCATGCTGTCTGCCTCCAGAGAGGCCTGCGGTGCCCCTCTGGGTCCAGGCAAGAACTTGGCTCAGCACCACCAGCTGAGCTGTGAGGTACCGGGAGGGGATGTCTTCCGGGAACCGATGTGCGTGCACCTGGTCACAGTGGTCTCCCTCTTTTGTCTTGTTACTTGCTCCTCGGGGGGCTGGGCCATCCATGGGCTTGTTTCCCATGTCCTACTGGGAGAGATGTGTGTGCCAAGAGAATCCTTCCCATTCACACCCCGGAATGGGTGAAACAGCTTCTCAAAGCAGGGTGGATCGTCGGTCTTTACACCTGCAAGGTCTTGGCAGCCCATCTTCCGACTGCCCCCGGGCACAGCCGGCTGAGCCAATGCAGAGTGTTGCCAGGCAGCGTCAGATAGCGGGCGGCAGGTCCTCTGCGCTCTTAGCTTGGTGCCTCCGCGCACAGACCGTTGCAGGTGAGCGCCTATGCTTTGGCCTGGGCGTGGGTTCGGAGGTCCTCCCGGTGACCCTGTACACCTGTCAGCTTTCCCCATCGCACAGGACGTGCCTTGAGGGCAAGGACTGGCTGTCCATGGAGTCCTGTTGTCCTGTACAGTCACACCCATCTGTTCCCTTCACAGCCTATGTGTTGAAGGAACAGGCACATGGTGGAGAAAAGGACATGTCGGAGGGACAGGGCTCCATCACCTTGAGTGAGAAAACCAAGGGCTGTCTCTGCCAATTGATGCATCCCCTGGATTGCTTTGGTAGCGTACTCCCCTTATAGGGTAGATTTCTTTGGATTTGGAGACCAAGAGACCTCGAGTGAACCGAAGAAGTTTCCTGGAGGTGCGGGTTACTTGAGCTGGACCCTGATGGATGCACATGACTGGGGCATCTCAAAGCCAAGAGGAAGGAATTCTGGAATATTGGGAACCCAATACAGATTAAGTCACATAAAATACAGAGTGTGATGGAGTGAGGGGTGGCACCGTTGAGGTGGGTTAGGGGGTTACCTGAGATGCTAAGATTTTGTGGGATTTTTGCTCTTATCGGAGGTTTTTACAGAGAGGAAAGAAGAAAGTGGTTTTTGTTCTAGCACCTGCTGAAGGCAAATCCTGTGCGGGTCAGCTTTCCTGGTAGATTTTTGTCCTGTGGCTTGCCCAGGCCTGCATCCCAGCCCAGGGCTCCAGCTCATACTTAGTTTCAAAACCTGCCCTAAAAGAGGAATGGACTTTTACCCCCATCACAAGAGGCAGTTAAAGCTAATTTTCATAATACAGCTGTTAGTAAGTTTCATAATCTAGGGACACCCGAGTGGCTCAGTCGGTTGAGAGTCCGACTCTTGATTTTAGCTCAGGTCATGATCTCACTATTCATGGGTTCGAGCCCAGCCTGCTTCAGATTCTCTCTCTCTCTCCGCCTCCCCCTCCCTCCCTCAAATAAACTTTTTTTTTTTAAAAGAGTTTTATAGGCTAGTTAAGAAATCAAGTCCTGAGCAATGTGCAAGCCTTTGTTTTCATTTAAAATGGCTAAGTCTTGGGACACCTGGGTGGCTCAGTTGGTTGAGCGTCCAACTTCCACTCAGGTCATGATCTTGAGGTTTGAGAGCTCGAGCCCCGCGTCGGGCTCTGTGCTGACAGCTCGGAGCCTGGAGCCTGCTTCGGATTCTGTGTCTCCCTCTCCTTGCCCCTTGCCTGCTCTAGCCCTTTCCGTCTCTGTCTCTCCCTCTCTCTCTCAAATTAAACATTTTAAAAAATTAAACTGATAAATGGCTAAGTCTGGAGTTCCTTGAAGGCTGGGACTGTTTACATGGCAGCTCATCTTGGAAGGGTAGGTTTGGTTACACAGCCCCATTTCAGGTCTGGGGTTTTCTTCCGAGGGCATTCAGTGCTGTGTCAATCCCCTGATGACTGAAATGCTGTCTGGCCATTCTCGTTTTCTCTTTGCATTCATGAGAATGTACATACAGGCTGCCTTGAAACTCTTATTTCCTATTTCACCAGTGCACTTGGGTCCCCTGCCCCCTGCGATTGAGATCAGCCAAGGAAGTTATTTTGGTAGGGGCCCTGCGGGAACAGAAGGGACAGAAAACTTTTCTAAAGGCAGGAAGCTGTTCTTAAACATAAATCCTAAAACACTTGACAGAAACAAACAACCAACCCAGCCTGTACACATTCAAAAGTAGGAAGCAGGATGTCCTAAGCCCATCTTTGGCCCTGTTTCTGCGGGAAAATAGTGCGTAACCCACCGACCTCTGCCGTGTCCCCCAGGAGATGCCGCCCGAGGAAGGCAGAGGCGTGGGTGCTACCGTGGCTTCCGTCCTGGGACCCAGCAGGCACAGGGGAGCATCTCTGGGGGCTCCGGTTTCTACCTTCACTTGTGGAGCTGCCGTGATCTTGGGGGCCCAAGGGCTGGAGGGGGACCAAGAGATGGAAGGCTGGCCAGTAATGCTCCACAGCTCGGCCTGGCTGCCTCCTGAGAAGGAGCAAGCATTTATTGCCACCAGGCGGGACACAGCACAGCTGTCCGTGGACAGGCAGTCAGACCCAGTGCCCTTCATGTGAGTCCAAACGTTAGATTGGGTGACTCCGCCTCATGCTTGAGAAACGTGTAATTTATTTGTGAATGAATGTGGGGCTTAGACCCCAGAGCCATACTTTTCTTGTCTTTTCAAGCAGTTTCCTAGGTCATGGTAGCGGTTGGAACACGAGGTGCCTATTGGTGATTTGCCCAAGGGCGAGCTGGCTGGTTGTGCCCTCCTTGATTCTCCTCCCTGTCCTTCTGGAACCTTCTAGATCATCTCTGAGCATCTTCTGATCTGTCACACAGGGAAAATGAAGAATTGGCTTTGCGGGGGGGTGTTGGCATCTAACCCCCTCCCCCCCCCCCCCCGCCCCCGGGGCTGCCGTTCGGGTTATTCTACGACGTCCACTCTGGCTTGGGTTCATTTTGTCTGCAAGAGAATTTGGGTTGTCTCTTAACTTTCGGAAGATGGCTTTTCCCTCGGTGCAATTTTCCGTAGCGAAACTCTTTGCAGGACTGAAGGGTTAAGTCTGGGGGACTCCTTATCCTCTCAGAAATTGGGCCCATCTCGCTTTATTTCGTAAACGTGAGCTTTGCAGAAAAGCGGCTCTCTTGAAGAGGCTGCAGCACACTTGAGAAAAATCTGCCAGAGCGTTTGGGAAAGCGTGAGTCAAGTTACAGGTGTTTTCACCTAACACAGGAAAACATCTGTCCTAATATTTGGCGGCTTGTGGAGCCGGGGCTGCGTGAGTTTGGGTGGCTTCCAAGTGGGATGAGGATGGAAAGGAGACCCGGGCCTCCTCATTCCCGTGTGGAGGGGGAGGCGCCCACCCTGGAGCCTCCCCCCTACCCACCGACCCCCCCAACCCTGCCTCTGGCATTACACTTTGCCCTCCTTCTCAGAAATCTGTTACTGGTTTCATAGGAGCTGTTGGGTGCACATTCTTCTAGACGGTCCTGCTTCAGTCAGAGAACTTGAACCTTAAACGAGGTATTTGTAAGCCGGGCGAGCAGGTGTGCTCCAGGGGTGACGCGCTCACCTCTGAAGCGATGTGTCCGTACCAGGAGCGGAGCCCTTCAGGCCAGCACCACACACTGTTAACGTTTTCTTCGTGACAAGACGGGAAGGAAAGGAAATGGCACGAGGGACTGACTAATCCTGAGGCTTGAGGTGGTTTTATACCTTCCACTAACAGAGCGGGGGGCCCCGGCTCCAACAGCAGCACAGTGCTCCCCACGCTGAGGGGCGGGAACAGCCCAAGTTCAGGAAGTTCCTTTCTGATACTCTAGCACTTAATTTGGTAGGTGACCTCTTCAGTACCTGGGGGTTCTTTCTGGAGAATCGTAAGCAAAATGACAGAATTACTGTGCTAACGAGGTTTCCTGTTTCGGGCGGCAGCGGGGCAGAGTGACCCGAGGTCAGCGCAGGGAATTCTGGAAAGCGGAGCGTTTGCTCTGCCGTGTATGATCTGCGTCCCACGCCCTGTGGCCACCCCCAGGACAGGGCCCCTGGCTCCATCCCCAGTGACTGGGATGTGACATAATCATAGCTGCTTCTAGAGTCGCTTGGGGCCAGAGCACCTGGAACGGGGCCTGGTGCAGACATTGACCAACGTGGACGTCCTCTAAGAAGGAAACAGTAGGAGGAACGTGACGCCAGAGAGGCCTTGTTTCTGGTCACCTCTGCTCTTCCCGTCTTGCCCGGCCAGCCGGTGGAAGTGTTGACGATGGGGCAGAGTCCCCACCCCTCCCCCTTTTGGCCACAAAACCCAAGACCGGAAGGGGAAGGTGACGAGGTAGACGTGGGCCGGGGCTTCTCGGGGGTGTCTGGCCCATGTCCTCCGTCAGGCTGAGGTGTGACCTACCTGATAGACGTGCCAGCTTGTGTCCTGTTCTCCGTCTGAGAAGGGTCCCGGGTGTCACGCCCCGGCCTCCGCAGCCCTGAGCGGTGAGAACCTGCCCACGGTGGGCCTGCCCAGCTTGCCAGCCCAGCCGTGCCGGGAAGTGATCTGCTGTAACCAGATAGCGCTGTTTCCATTTGGTTGTGGGCTCCAGACCGCCCTCCCGTCCGTTTGGACGTGTCTTCTAAGCGGACACATCCCGGGGCTGCTGGGGAGGCGTGTAAATACTGTGTTGCATGTGGCCAGGCCTGTTTCCTCGTTGCCTGCCCAGCCAGGCCTTTCAGCCCACGGGCACCAACGTGCCAGCAGAGGAATGACCGACCAACCTTGGCACCAGCAGGCTGCTTTTATACGCGGAAACCCTACATTCGGCAGTGTGGCTTGTTAATTTTTTTTTTTTGTTCCCCCACGCGTCCCAGGAGGGGATCGCGGGGGAAGATTTGGGTCTCCTCCTGCCAGCATATGTTTCCAGATACCTTGAGGCTTTGTTGGTGTTTTGGGGGGTCAGAAGTGGTAACAGACTGGGTTCCTGGGCTCCGTCCTTGGCACGGATTCTCAACAGTCCGCGGGTGGCCACAGAGCTCTGGAGGAACAGTGCTGTTGTAAACAGCCGGTCCCTACGTTTGGTATGCCCGTGTGCACCGGGACACAAGGAGATGGGATAGAGCCCTGCTCCCTTAAACTGTCTCGCGTTGCCACGCACCCCCAGTTCAAAGTAGGATTTGCACCTACTTTCCTCTCTCGCGGTAAATTTTCGGTATTTCTCATTCCAAAAAAAAAAATTTTTTTTTTTTTTTTTTTTTTTTTTTAAACAACCGGTGTTTTTCGTAAGTGAAAAATCGAATCTGCTGTAGACGTGGGTGAAGACAGCAGTCCGGTTTAACGGCTGCAGACGCGCACAGTGTCTTGTCTGTCAAGGTTCTCAACGGCACGCCGCCTTTGCAGCAGCATGATCACGAGCTTTTGTTTTTGTGGTGGGTTCGGTGTCATGGGCTCCCGTGGTCGGAGGAGGGGAACCTGTAGCTTGGCTCTGTGTTGTTTCTCTGGGACCCTTCTCTCTCTTTAAAGAAATGGTTGAATGCTCAGAGGTGGGCCGTTCCTTATTGAAATTAAGTAACTGTTGTCCTTTGTGTTATTGCGCCTGAAGTCCCTCTGAGCCATGTAAGGATCTTAATCCTTGGGACTATGGAGAAGCCTCCCCAACATCGAAGCTCGCCGAGCCTGCTGGAAGGACGCTTTTCCTGCGAACGGATATGAAGGAAGGCACACCTAAGTTGCAGAAGCTTCCCGGTTTTGCTTCCTAATGTCAGGGCTTAGTCGTTGACCTCTGTGGCAGTCTTAAATTTTCTTTTCTTAACGTTTGTTTATTTTTGAGAGAGAGAGAGAGAGTCGGGGAGGGGCAGAGAGAGGGAGAGACACAGAATCCGAAGCAGGCTCCAGGCTGTCAGCACAGAGCCCGGCACGGGGCTCAAACTCAAGAACCGTGAGATCATAACCTGAGCCAAAGTCAGAGGCTTAACTGACTGAGCCACCCAGGTACCCTTCTGTTGTAGTCCTTAAGATGGTAAATTCTAGATCACACACCGCAGGTGTTTGTTTGTTTGTCCCTGGCAGGATGGAGGGTTTGGTGTTTTATGATAATAAGGCAAAGAATGCATTTGGACTTGAGCAGCAGAACTCATGTGATTGGTAACCCCGGAGTCCTCTCAGAGCCAGATTTCACTATCGGCGGGGCATTGGGCTGCAGGCCTGGCCCATTTCTCAGGGTACCTCGTGTTCTAGAATTGTGCATGAGATTGTTTTTTTCCCCTTTTTATCCTGCCTGCCTGTTCACATTTAATTTGTTCTTAGCCGTGTGCAATGGATTAACATTTCATCAGGTTGGATTAAGATTGAATTGACATTAAAGCAGTCTTTTCCTACTTTCCTTCTGTCACTTTTAGGCGATCCGAGGTGGGGGGTGTGGGGGTGCTCATCCCAAAAGTGCCCTGGTGAGGACGAAGGAGATAAGCCAGGGCTTCAGTGTGAAAATAATTCCCAGTCGTGGGTCGGGAGGCCTGGCTGGAGCCCTCAGCCCTCCTCCTCCGTCTAACGAGATGTCACATGGAACAAAAGCTTTAGGGGTTTTATTTAGCTCCTAATCCCCATGCTGAGAGAGCCGAGGTCCATGTGAGCTCGCCCGCCGGGAGGAAGGGGGGCCGGCGAGCTGGGCGCAGCCTCGTCCCCGGGACTCTGGTGCTGCAGCTGGGGAGTGAGGCGAAGTTACCGTGAGTGTTGTGTTTTGCCTACTAAGGTTTCGGAGGATTAATAATTTAGGCCGTACTTTGAAACAGAAAACCCCCAGTTGGTCTTTCCTGCCGTCCGGGAAGGGTTCGGATGCAGCAGGCCGGCTGTGATGTGTGTCACTGAAGATTCGTAGAGACCGGCCGCCTCCCCCGCCTCGGCCGCCGCCGTCCCTCCTTCCCGATGCCGGTCCCCAGCCGGCAGGTCCCCATCGGCCGATCCCAGAGCTGGGATGCTGCCGGGTGGTACGAGGGCCCCTGGGAGGTGGCCGAGGCCCCGGCGAGGAGCAGCTCCGTGGCGGACGGCGGCACGGCGGGACCGTGGTACGAGCCCCAGGGCGCAGGCGAGCCCTTCCTCTACCGGGAGGCCTTCTTCAACTCTGTGGCTGGCAGCAAGAGCCCCGTCGCCGACTTCGCCTTTTACGACAGCAGACAGGCGCTGATGTCTGGCCGGGGCGCCCTGCTGCCGCGGGATTACTACGGCGACGCGGCCGCCCGGGTGCCCAAGGAGGCTCGCCACCTGCGGGACCCGGGACTCAGCCGGTCGCTGCCTGGTTACGGCGTGACGGGCGGCAGGCTGACGTGGGATCAGGTGCAAGGCCGGGTCCCCGCCCTGCAGGATGCCGGGCACCTGTACCGGGACCCCGCGGGTAAAGGGGTGGCTCAGGGGCAGCGGACACAGAGCCGGGCCCCGTCGCCCACGCACTGTGCGGGGGAGCCGCTCGATGGCAGGTTCTCGGCCCAGGCCCCCGCCTACCCCGCCAGCCAGATCTACAACGACGTCGCCGAGAGGCCTGTGGATTCCGCCCTCTCCAGGCAGGCGGCCCCCACCTGCCTGGTCGTGGACCCCAGCACGGCCGCGGCGCCGGACGGCGGCCCAGGGGTGGCCCCGGGAGCCCTGAACCGAGGCTACGGGCCTGCCCGGGAAAGCGTCTCCGGGCTGGTTTACGAGAACTGCGAGGTGGTCCTGCCATCCTTCCAGGGCCCCGGCGGCAGGAGGAGCACGCTCCCTGAGTTCCTGGCCCTCCTGCGGGCCGAGGGGGTGGCGGAGGCCACCCTGGTGGCCCTGCTGCAGCAGGGCTTTGACTCTCCGGCCGTCCTGGCCACCATGGAGGACGCGGACATCAAGTGCGTCGCGCCCAACTTGGGCCAGGCCCGCGTGCTGAGCCGCCTGGCCGCCGGCTGCAGGACCGAGATGCACCTGCGGAGGCAGGGCCGGGTGGGCCCCCTCCCCCGGGTGCGCTCCAGCAGCTTCAGCCACCGAAGCGAGCTCCACGGGGACTTGTCTTCTGTGGGCGCCGCGGCCTCGCAGCCCCAGCCCGTGGGTCCCCTGCAGGCGGCATCCCCCCGAGCAGGAGACCCGGCCCGCCGCCCCTCCAGCGCGCCATCATCCCAGCACCTCCTGGAGACGGCGGCCACCTACTCTGCCCCCGGGGTGGGCGCCCAAGCGCCCCCCTTCCCCTCCAACTCTGGGTACGGCTCACCCACCCCCTGCGCCCTGACAGCACGGCCGGGCCCCACGTGCCCCCCACAGGCCGGGGTGGCCTTAACTTACCCGGGCCCGGCCCCTCCCCTTCACCCAGGCCCCAGAACGGCCTACTCCACGACATACACGGTGCCCATGGAGCTGCTCAAGAGGGAACGCACTGGGGCCGCGTCTCCCCTGCCCACCCCCCGTGGCAGCCCCCAGCTCTTGCGGAAGCCCGGTGTCCCCGTGGAACCGTCCACCCTGCCGCCAGCCGGCCAGAGCCTCCACACGCCTCACTCGCCCTACCAGAAGGTGGCCCGGCGGACGGGCGCCCCCATCATCGTCTCCACCATGCTCGCTCCAGAACCAAGTAATGAACCCACCCCTGCCCTTCCTCGTGGGACGGTGAGGGGACGGTGCGGGCAGAGGTTGAGCACAGGACGGTGGGGCCTCACGCTCTTACTGCTCTCTTGCCACGCCTGGAGAGACCAGCCCCTGCGCCCTCATGCCCACACACACTCCCGGGCGAGGCAGCTGGCCACAGCTAGCCAGTTGACACAGGTTCGCTTGGGTGACGCGGGTTTGCCTTCAGGCAGACCCCCTGGGACAGCACCCTCCTGTGTCTCTAGTTCAGTTCAGGTTGCTTAGGGAACTTGCCTTTATGGTGATGACCCACAACGGTGTATCTGGGAGAAACTCAGGCTTCATTCAGGACAGAATGAAACCATTGGCCCATGGGAGGGGGGGTGTGTGTGTGACATTTTCTCCAGTTCACCTTCGGCGGCTTTGGAGAAGGCAGGGGTGTTTATCCAGTGCCTCCTGTAAATCGTTGATCATTCATTTGCCATTAGAAGTATGTTCTAGCATGGAACCCCGCCCCCCCCAGCCCTGACGTGTCTCTATACGGCGTCAGAGGTGGGACTGTCACCCACCATAGAGCTAAAATCTGGTGTGCTGCCTGACTTGTGTGTTAAAGCGAGATGACGAACGAAATCCCTGAGAACCGCTGTTTCAAAAACAGACTTAATCTCCTTGGAATACAGTTGGTTGGGAATTCTGTTGACTTGTAGGGAACAATATATTTTCAAGTTGAGGAATGAGAGAACCATCCTAGGTGGTTGTCTTCAAAGCAGGAGACAAGTATAATTTATTACGTGTGTTTCCTTGGGCATTGTGGGTAAGATTCCGGGTGGACGTCCCCCGAACAACGCTTTACTTTAAACTGTAAAATCCTTGTTGCTAATTCAAGCCGTACATCCGTTTTCTTTCTTCCTTCTTGCCTCCCCAGTTTAGAAAACTAAACCCCTTTTAAATGAATTTTTGTTTTCTGAATAACTAGAATGCTCGGGTGGAGGGACTTGTGTGAAAATAGGATGAGCCTTTTTGGAAATAACCCCTTCGAGAGCTGTGGGAGCCTGATCTTGAAACCCTGAGGTAGCTCATCTATCTTGTGCGCGGAGCTGGTGACCTAGTGGCTACCAGGAGACTGAAATGGCTACTTTGCTTTTTCGGATCCACCCGCATTCGCAGTGTCTTTCTTCTTTCCGAAAGGGGACTGAGCAATTGGAGTTTTCTGTTGTCTCGCACCGTAGGTTCTGGTTTTGTCTTGTGTGGGGGGGGTTTTTTTTTGTTTGTTTGTTTTTTTCAAGTTTGATCATACAATGTATTTGACTTACTTTTTTTTTTTTTTTTTTTAAGATCAATGTACAACGGGAGGGAAGTCAGATGCACACACCAAGAGTGTGTGCACCTCCTCCTTCCCAAACATTCTTTCTTTGCCACCAACTAATTTGCATGGCGATGACATTTGTTGCTCCAGTAATTCCATCTGATAATGGCCGGGCTTGCAAAGCGGATCTGAAAACATATTCCTTAATTATGTGTTGCTAAGCAACGAGAGGGTTTGGTCATAATCACAGAAAGATTATCTCCTCATTGAAGTCCTGGAAAGGTTTTGCTGAAGGAGGACCTGTAAAATTGCCTTATTTTCTCCTTTTTTTTTTTTTTCCTGTTTGTTTTGCACCGCCTTCTCACGAAAACATTCCCCATTATTTGGGTCCGGGGTAAGGGATATTATTTAAGTTGTTTGGAGTCTGATTGTTAACACACGGCTTTGCAGACCAAAGGATATTGATTTTTGTTTCATCTGCGTGGCAGTGAGCCAGTGCCAAGGAAGCCTGAAGTAGGAAGTCTGCCAGCAAATAAATTTCTCTGTCGGATGATCTAGCCCGTAGCAGCCGTCTTCCTCCGCGTCCCTTCTCGTACATGCAGTGTGTCTTTATAACCCTCCCCTGAAAGCGGCGTGTCGGGGACCCGGGGGTAGGAGCTCGCAGCCTGCAGAAGTGGCATTTGGGGTGGCAGGCTTCATAGAATCAACAGCCGGCTTTCGATCGGTTGGAACCTACAGTCGAGCTCCCGGCAGCCCTTTCCCCCCACCTCCGCGAGGGGAACGTTTACGTTGAAGGGAAGCAGCACAGACCTCAAGTCTGGAAACCCACGGTCCCCGCTTGCCTGCTGAGCTGGGCGATGGCCATCTTCAAATCTAGCCCTGGCCGCCGTGGTCACTTGCGACACGGCCAGCAGGAGTAGTAAATCTTCTGTCTTCACCTAACTCCAAAGGTTTCCGGGTGATCTGGAGGAGCAGGGAAGGCCAGGAAGGGGGACTGTCTTCTCTCTCTTCGGAGAGGGAATCTGTAGGTTTCCAGTGGGTTGCGTGTTAGGGCTTCAGTGCCTGGTTTCCTTTTTATGGGCTTTGGATGTGGGGACACCTACTAGCTTTTCTTAGTCCACGAACTACCTGCTTCATCTCGGCCGGCTTTGTGGGTATAAATACCAGGCTGCTTGCTAGTCCGTGGCAGTTCAGGGTGACCGGACGAGGAGGGACCCTCGTGCAGCCTGCCATTCCCACGTGACCCGGGATTAGGGGGTTTGCACATCAGACCTGCGTGAGCGTCGGCCCCCGGTGCACCTGCTGTGGCTCACGCGCTGACCTGGTTGACTGTGTGGCACAAGCTGCGGAACCTTCCGGCAGTGGCTGCAACCCGGCGGTGCCCCCTCCCCCACATCACGTGGTGTCGACTGAGCCCTTTCTGTGACAGTGCAGCAGGGCGCCTCCTGTAAACAGCGGCACTGCAGCCATCTTCGGAATCTGTCTTCCCCGGACACGACAGAGCACACAGCCTGTGGAGGGCTCGCCCAGAGCACGCCCAGCGCTCGTGGTTGCAGATGAGAAATGCAGCAGGGCTCGCTCTTTCTGGGGCTTGTCTGTTTCCTTCCAGGCTTTTTTCTGCATGCAGCTGGATTCATTAAGCATTGTGACCCCCAGCTGGTAGCGGGGGCCACTGCCCCGAGGACCTTACAGGACCCATCCAAGGTCCGTTTCCACCGGGGTTGTGGGGAGATGGGGGTTTGTCCCCACGTTCTCCGCCATCAGAGCTGGTCACGCGTGTGGCGGGGTTGGATGTGGCACTGACATGTGTGTGCACCTGGCCTGCTGGGTAGGAAGCTGGGACCCCCCCCCAACCAGGGGAAAACCCCAGTCTCAACAGAATCAGAGGATTGGGCCGTGCACACCTGGTGATTCCTTCCCGGTCCTTGGTTTTTGTGGAGGGGCCCTGGGCATATGAAGGTCTGTGCTGACAGGTGGGCAGGGAGGCGATTCCTTGGTCTTGAGGGTGAGGACTCTCAAACCATCGGGCTGGAGGGAGGTCACCGTGAGGCCCCAGAGGTACCCAGTGCCAGCCATTCGCACCATTCCCTACCCCAGGTTAGAGCCAGCCTGGGAGGGGCAGGATGGGGATCTGGGGACTGTGACCCTGAGCTGACCCGGCAGGACACCAGGTTGACACCATCCCTTCTGCTGAATAGCATTACTTTGGCGAGATCTTGCCGTTTGACTAAAGAGAAGCAGGGAGACCCTTAACACTCCTGAACACAGATCGTGGACCAAGTGAGGCAGGTTGTGAGCTTTGCACTTGGGCACGATTCTTCAGCACTGACCGTGCCCCTGCTGTGTGCTGAGCCCCAAGTCAGATGTTTTGACGCTCACAATTGTGTAAGACCCAAGCGTGGTCCTCAGATGCTCCACAGCCTGGGGTGTTGTCAGGGGTGGGGTGTGCTGCCATGTGAAACCAGGGGGCCACGCGGGGGCCTTCTGGGAGCCCGATGTGGTTGGGAACACTTGTCTATGGACATGGTGTGCAGTGGAGGGAAAGGCTAAGGGCACAGTACAAACCCTAGGACAGCCATCAAATGCAGACCTTGTGGGGAGGTCGAGGGAGAGCACATGACTCGAGCCAGTGTGAGGGAGCAAAGACCTGTGTGCAGGAGTCACAGCCTGCAAGGGCTCTTAGAGTCCAGGCTGTCGTTTTGTGACACCCCCCCCCCCGACTCGGGGCAACTCTGGGACTTGTTTTCTTACAGAGTGGTCTGTACCTTGGTGGCCAAGAAATTTCTAGCAGGAAGGAGACTTGTGTGAGGCCACTCAGCCAGTTCTCGTCTCTCTTTCTGGCCAGGACCCTCTTTTCTACAGTTGCCTCCCTTACAAATCAAGCTCGGGAAGGAGCCGTGCACTTCAGAGGTGCTGACAGCTCAGCCTTCCCAAGCGAGGAAAACCCCTAAAATGCGTTCCTGTGCCCATAAAAGTGGCAGCTTCTGTCCCGTCTTTCAGGCTGGCCCCTGTGCACATTTAGGAGTCAAATGTGGCTCTTCGGTTCATTGTTCTCCAAGTTCAAGGTGCCCCCTCCCTCGGTGGTCACCTGCTCCTGGCCTCTGCATTAGAGGCCTAGATGCAGCCGTTCCCTCTTGGAGACCCCACCATTCCCACCCCTGTTGGAGCTCACCTGGACTGATGGGTCATTCCCGGCCATCACTGTTGACTGTTTGCCCAGAGTGGGAATGATCAGCTGTCAGCGCCCAGAAGAATCTGGATCTCGGTCATTTTCTCCTTTTCGGACTAAACTCAGAACCTGAACTCCATACCACCTTTTGTTCCTATAGCTGATCTTACTGGGCAGAGTCTGAATTTCTCAGTTCTTTTTTTTTTTTTTTTTTTTTAATTTTTTTTTTTTTAACGTTTATTTATTCTGAGGCAGAGAGAGACAGAGCATGAACGGGGGAGGGGCAGAGAGAGAGGGAGACACAGAATCGCAAGCGGGCTCCAGGCTCTGAGCCATCAGCCCAGAGCCTGACGCGGGGCTCGAACTCACGGACCGCGAGATCGTGACCTGAGCTGAAGTCGGACGCTTAACCGACTGAGCCACCCAGGCGCCCCTGAATTTCTCAGTTCTTATTGAGCTCCTAGAAAACCCACGTACCCTGCAGCCCAGGAACATAGCAAGGTGGTTGAATGCATGGCTGGGACGTCTATAGCGTGCTGTGTCTCTTTTGGTAAGTGTATGGAGTTCTCGGTTTCTTTGTCCATGTCTGCCACATGAGGGTAGGAACCGAACCTGCCTTGTGGGCGTGTGTGCATGCAGCGGGCATAGGAAGAAGTGACTTGAGTGTTGAGGTCCTCAAACCTGTGTGGCCTTGGCCAGAGACTGGGCCTGCTTCGGGAATGGTGCCTTTCTCGTCATTATGTCCTGTTCACGTCTGAGGCTGGAGGCAGGACTCTGGGCTGAGGGGCACTGGGGGCTCAGAGGCCAGGCTAGAGTCGTTAGAGCTTAACGGGCCTTTCCCAAATCTGGGTGTCTGGGAATTTCTATGAACTTAATTCTTAAGCAGCTCACCCTCCAACGTTGTGTTGCTAACTGCATCCCCCTCTGCACAGGTGCGTGTCGGCGATCATACAGGGAGTGTGGCCTGGGTACTTGGGTTTGAACTCCAGTCCTCTGCCTAACGGCAAGGAAGTCCCCACCCCTCTGTGTAACGGGGGCTTCTGGCCCTCTTGGACGGCTACAGGGTCCCCACAGGGCTTTCGCCTAATGTGTGGGACACACGGGGTGGGGTTAATGAGGTTAGTCTTTGCTGTGTTTTCCTCCAAGTTAGTCTGAAGAGCTGAGCCGTGTTCTCATGGGAGGAGCTGGTGCCTGGACCCCCCCGGGACACTGGCCACCTCTGCCTAAGCTCCTGTCGCCACACCCTCTCCGGCGTGACCCGAGCGGGCCTCAAGTCTCCCGGCACAGGTTGGCTGTGCCTTATCTCTAGATGGCCATTCTGTCTTCCTGTTTTAGAAAGAGTGGGGCCTCCTCCGCCCTCACGAGCCCTGCCTTCGAGGAGTAAGCTGGCAGGCTCCATCCACTTCGGCTTCCAAAGAATAGTTTTGTGTCTCAGTACCTCTTCCTATCTTCAGACTCCTCCAGGGGTGACTACCTCTCAGATCTTTCAAAGAGGCAGCGGTCCCAACCACACAGCCAAATTTCCCTGGAAGATTTGCAGAGTTAGGGACACAAGGGGCTGAGCCAAATCCACAGTCGGGGTGAGTATTGGTGCAATTATCTGCCCAAGGAAAGGAGAAGCTGATTGAGCCCTTCACCATGCTACTTTCTTTCTTTTCTTTCCCCCCCTTAAAGTTTATTTATTTTGAGAGAGACAGAACGTGAGCAGGTGAGGGGCAGAGAGAGAGAGAGAGAGAGAGAGAGAATGAGAATGAGAATCCCAAGCAGGCTCCACGCTGTCAGCACAGAGCTCAGTGTAGGGCTTGAGCTCACGAATCCATGAGATCATGACCTGAGCGAAAATCAAGAGTTGGACACAACCGACTGAGCCACCCAGGCTCCCCGACCATCAACTTTCTCACGTGACCTTTTCTTTATTTTCTTAACTGCATGTATATGACGGATGGACGTGTTATGTTGTGCAAGTTTGAGGTGTTACTTTGATACGTTTATATATGGCAATGTGATTGCTGATATAGTGGTATGATACAGTGTCGTCTAAATTCATCGTACTGTGCGTTAGATCTCTATGGCTTACACTTTTTGCAAGTTTGCATCGTGAAACGCTAACACTCTTATCCCTAAGCTCTGGCCACCCCTTGGTGGCCACCATTGTACTTTCTGGGTTTTTCAGGTTTAACCTTCCTAGATTCCACTTATATCTGAGGTTACACATACTTGCCTTCCTCTGTCTCACTTCTCCGGCGTAGTATCACGTGCTCAGGGGCCACCCGTGTTGTCGCAAATGGGAGAATATTCCCCCTTTCTCGTGGCTGAGTAATATTGTGCACACGGAGCACATCTTTTTTTATCCATTCATCTGTGGAGGAGCATTTAGGTTGTTTCCGCATCTTGACCGTTGAGAATAATGCTTTGATAAACATGCGAGCACATACATCTGAAAATTCTGTTTTCCTGCCCTTTGCATATATACCCCAAAGTGGAATGGTTGGATCATATAACGGATCTATTTTTAATTTTTTGAAGAACGTCCATACTGGTTTCCACGGTGGTCGGACCAATTTACATTCCCGCTAACAGCGAACCTGGTTTCCTTTTTACCACCCCGTCACCAGCACCCTTCGTCTCTTGTCTCCTTGGTGGTAGCCATTCCACCAGGTGTGAATTGACATCTTGTGATTTGGGGTTGCAACTCCCCAATGATTAGTGATGTGGAACATCTTTTCATGTGTCTGTTTGCCATTTTGGTCTCCCACGTGATCTGTGCTCTACCCTGGGGCTCTCCAGGTTCCCTTTGACCTCATTGACCCCAGGGCTTGACATGGGTCTTCCCATGGACCCGGGGCCCAGGAAGCAGACGGGAAGTCCTCACTGGCTTTTGGTATCAGATTTGTGCCTTGCAGATATTTTCTGCCTTTCTATGGCTGTCTTTTCATGTTCTCGATACTGACCTTGAAACACAAATGTTTTTCCATTTGATGAAGTCCAGTTTGTTTCCTTTGCTTTGTGCTTTGGTATTAATCCAAGGTCATGAAGATTTATGCCTATATTTTCTGTCTAAGGGTTTGACAGCATTACTTCTTCCATCCAGAAGAGCCAAGTTTGAACCATTTTGAGTGCAAATGTGTGCGCATGTGTGAAGTAGGGGTCCAGCCACCTTCATTCTACCGCCTGTGGTTATCTAGGTGTTCAGTTCTGTTTGCATTTGCTTTCAGAGGAGCAGAGCTACCTGAGGGGGCCCAGGGCCAGGGCAGCAGGAGAACCACACCCTAGATGTATTGCATTTGGTGATTAATCTTCCAAAGAAGAGTGACTTTTTTTTTTTTAATGTTTATTTATTATTAAGAGACCGAGCATGAGCATGGGAGGGACAGAGAGAGGGGGAGACACAGAATCCGAAGCAGCCTCCAGGCTCCAAGCTGTCAACACAGAGCCCGACGCGGGGCTCGAACTCACGGACCGCGAGATCATGACCTGAGCTGAAGTCGGACGCTTAACCGACTGAGCCACCCAGGCGCCCCAGTTGACATTTTTTTAAAAAGAGAAAACCGGCACACATTGGAAGATTTTCAGGCATTTGGAACCAATTTCTTGTCGTCAAGATTATACGAGTCAAGAATTCTAAAGCTCTTTCACAGGAGCCTTGCTAGTACATAGGAGCTTGGGGTTTGGTTTTGTTTTTTAGGTTTATGAAAAAGAAATAATGCTTGGAGCCCATAACTAACTAGCCCGTGTTGGCGATACGGAGCCTGAATGTGATTAAACATGCTGCTGTTGGGTGTTTTCCCCACTCGGAGGCTGGCTGACACAAAGAACTTTCTAGTTGTTTTTCATGTAAAGGGAAAAAACAGTCTGTTCACTTGTACTTACCCCCTCCACTGCTCAAGGAACAGGAAGGTACACGGCAGTTAAATTTAGCCAAATAGCGAGCGGTACGCAGCGTATGAATAAAACAACTTTTTGCCAAATTGTTAGGGGAGCATAAAATCAAACCTGTAAATGCCCGTCCCCGCTAAGAAGGTGGGCGGCTCTGGGGACATGTTCTCCTGAGAGCCGTTGAGAATTGGTCCCAGGAAGGTTTTGCCAAATGTGAGCGGAACAACTTGTTGTTTAAACAAGATCGCCGCGGGAGGAAGCATCCCGGTGTGCTGAGTTTGTACGAAGCGATGAGGGCTCTGGGCAGGAACTCTGACTTCGGGGTCCCCATCCCAGGTAGCTGAGGTGCTGTTGGGGCCGAGGGGGAGTGAGTGCTCCCAACACGGACCACGTGAAAGTAGGGTAGGGGGTGAATCAGCCCAGGAAATGGTGGGAATGATCACCATTCTGGAACATTTGACAAGGATTATCCCATCTGAAGTCCTGAGAAACTGGGTGATGCCCCGTGAAGATGACGAATCTTGAGGCTCAGGGAGTTCGTGCTTTCGCCCAGGTCACACTGCAGGGCTGGGACGTGAAGCCAGCCTGTCTGACTCCAAGCCTGTGACTGGTCTCTGTGCCACGATGAGCCACCAAGCTCAGTGCGACAGTCAAGTGGCATAAAGCCGGGAAGGAGAAACCAGCCTAGGCTGGAGGCTGAGGTCTATGTTAGCGAGAAGAACCGGGTCAAGGGGGTGACTCTGGAGGAGTCCCATGGTGCTCTGAGGCTCATTTCCTCAAATATGACATGGGGGTGATGGGCTCCCCTCGTCTCCAGAGACCTGAGGACTATGCCACACCACACGCTGGCCCAGGCTTTGCTCATGGCCAAGCTTGGTGCACGTACAGCTCCCTGGGTGCCTTCTGGGTACATTCCTGTCCCCAGCTGGGGCCCTGCAAGCTGCATGGGGGCCCTGCCGCTGTGCCCCAGAGCCAAGAGCCTTCCCTCTGTGCTGTGCTGGCTTTTGGGAGCACCAAGGAAATTAACTCTTCTGTGTGCTCCAGTGGAGGGCACACGCCCCTTTGTCCTAAGAGGACGTAAGCCTAGCAAAGGGGAGGGCTCTAACACACGAGGGAAGAATCGAGTAGGTGGTGGAAAAAGAAAGTACAGAAGAAAAAAAATGAAGCTGGGTGATGAGGCCAGAACACAGAGAGCTTTCCCTGCGGTCTTGTGCCCAAAGATAGGTGGGAATTTCACTCCAGGCTTCCTAGTAACCCTAATAAAGAGGGAAATGAGATCCCTTAAAAATCCACATCGTGCACCGGAGGGAACCACTGAGCCCCATCGCTCAGAAGCAGCTTTCTCTGAGCGATCCCAAGGCGTCTCCTGCCCTTGACCACCCGTCCAAAGAATCTGCACGAGCCAGGTTTGCAGTTTGCCTCCGTGTGTTACCTCCCCATGATGGCCCAACCTTCCCCGCTCCGTTCAGGGGCTCCCTGACTTCTGACCACTTCCTGCGGTGCTGTCTTCTAATTTTTATAAAACATTGGTTACGATTTTCACTGGACCTCCTCCAGGCGCGATTGCTAAACCCACCACGTGCAGGTTTGGGGTCTGGGTGAGCTGTTCCTGCAGCTGGCGTCTGATTTCCTCTCCAGGGTGTCTGCCCCTTCCTCCGGCCAGCCCTTCAGGAGGCATCGCCGAGGCCCAAGGGAAGTAGTGATTTTCCTCTGTTGTTGAAGGGGGCCGTGCCTTGGAGAGGCGAACGCTGTCCCCAGGCGCACGGCATGGGCCCGGCCACCCCCCTCCTTCTCCGGTGCTTAAAGCTGACCTCTCAACCTGCCCCACTTCCCCACTGGGGATTTCTCTATGAGCTGCTTTTCATTTGATGGAATAAATATGACTTTGTGATGGGTTCTAGTGTTTTCCTGTGAACTGGGCTTTGAGCCTGGAACACTTTGGGAGTCATTAGATTTTAAGAAAAAAAGTTACAGAGGAGAAGAGCAGGGAGGGGACATCACACCAGCTGCCGTGCTTGGGAAAATCAGCTTCCCGGCCACTCTGGGGCCCGAGGGCAGCACGTTTGGCTGCTGGCCCACCGGATAGCAAGCCTGTTAAAGGGTCTTTAGAATCTCTTTCCTCTTTGGTTTTAGGGATACATGAAAAAACCGAGTTAGCTGAAAGCCTTGGGCTTCTTCCCTCTCCCGTCCCGGCCTTGGTGGCTGTTATAACTAAGAAACAGGGCACTATTTTGTTTTTGCGGGCACTGGGCCTGGGCAGTATATGGGCAGAAGAATAAGCCTGGGTCTCCCGGGCTCTTCCAGGGGCCTTCAGGAAGAAAGCATGTTGTCTGTTCCCTGGGCGGGGGGAGAGGGGGCACCAAAGGAGTCAGTCCATCTTATTCCAGGAGAGGACCCAGAGGCTGGTGTGGTGACCAGGAAAGACCAGGGTGCCGGGCACGCACGGGCAGCCCAAGGACCTTGGTGAGACAGGCCTGTAGGGGCAGGGTCGTTTGCAGCTGCTCCCGGGTCACAGGTCACCTGAGCACCTGGCTTGCTGTCCTTTGGAAGGAAAGGCCTTTCCGGGCCCCAAAGAGAGTGGGGGTCTGTCCTCAGCCTGGTCGGGCACCCCCCCCCCCCAGGGGCTTCCTTGACCTTGCTGTGTCCCCTAGACTGCCACAGCCCCCTTCTGAGTGCGAGGGCCCTCAAGTGCTCCCGTGGAGAGAGGTTGGGGTAGGCGAGTCCCTGCCTGCGGTCGGTCGGTGGGTTGACTGTGGCCCCCTGGGGCTCCCGCAGAGTCCTGTCAGCCCTACGTGAGCCAGGGACACTCCAGCAGCACACAGGCCGCAAGTGGGCGTGCAAAGCCTGCCTCTGCCAGACTCTTCTGGCAACTGCCCCTTCTTTTCTCATCTTTATTTCATTTTATTTTTCTCAAACATCTCCTTCTGTTGTTGCCATGGGCACATTTTTAGCACTTGAGACATACTCCGATGGAACAGCCCAGTGGCCTCTGCTGGTGGGCCCCCCCCCACCCCCACTGTGGGCAGGCAGAGCCTTTCTGGAAGTCCTGGAGGGACAGCCCATCCCTCCGCAGCCGTGGGCCAGGGGGAGACCAGGGTCTGCGCCCCCGTTCCCCGCTCCCCAGGGCTGGAGCGGGGTGCACAGACGAGGCCTGGGAGCCAGGCCTGCGTCCCACGGCCCCGTCGCACGGTGTCCGCGCGTTGCTGGCAGACAGGTGCACGGTTTTGAGCGTCCGGCCACTCGGGAAAGGCCCTACGGTGGCGACGAGCCGTCGTCGTCCTTGCTCGGAGCCCTTGGGGTTCCCGCGGATGTTTGCTCCCTGACAAACACCGGCAGCTGCTCTCCCGTGTGGGACGCGGCTCTCACGGTGGCGAAGCACAGTCCCCGGGGAAGCGGTGACCTTGGCGGTGTGTTGGTCAGACACCTGCGTTGGATGGTTTCCCACGTGGCTGGCGTGTCACGTGCAGCACCGTCTACGAGCTAAACGGTAAATGGACTCCAGCCCGGTAACAGGAGGGGAGTAAGGTTTTCTCCGGGGCAGCACCTCAGGGCCATGAACAGGCCTCGTTAGCTTGCCCAGAGCTTCTGTCGAAGGCTGTGGAACCCGTTTCTTCCCCCACCCCCACCCCAGGCTAATTGAAAGCCCAAGGAAACAGACATATGGTAACTGGTAAATACCCTACACACTCTGAGTATTTTCTAGGAAAAAATACTTGGTGTGGGGAGCTCTGGGTGGCGAATTCTCGCTTTTCTTACCTCTGTCCTCTTTTCCTGAGGCCTGATGGCTCGACCATTTCTCCAGTTAACGTTTAGAAGGGACTGACCTGTGTCATGCTCCCACTGTTCCCCCACCAGCACTGGTCGAAGCTCAGTCCTCTGAGCTCATCCCTTCCCCGAGGCCTCGGGGAACTATTTCCTCCTTCCAAGCCTGCACATCGCGAACCCCAGAGCCTCCCCTGGAGCCTCAGCGAGCCTGCCTGACCAGGGGCTGCCATCAGGTTGCTTCCTGTAAGCACGGTCTGGCAAAGCGTCGGTCCATGGCGTCCTTGGGGTTAATGCTTTTAGGGGCAGAGGTCGAGAGCCAAGCTGGCATTTGCCAGACCGGATTTCTTATCAGCCGGGCCCATGGGTGCCTGTTGGTTCTTAGGGCACTTCAAGGAATGACCTCGTGTCCCTGAGAGTGGCTTGGGGAATGGGACCACCCGCTCTTCAGTTTGCTCAACATTCTGTGGTGTTCTGGGACTTGGTCTGGATACATCTTTTCAGTCTCCGTCGTTCTCGGGGCTCCAGGGGCCACCAGCAGACCAGAGGGACTTGGGTGGGCCCTGGGCGAGGTCCCAGCTTGGAGGGTACCACAGAGGGAGGGGTTGACTTCTTTTGGTGCCTCAAGATCACGTTGGATGACGATTAACCACCCTGCGATTCGTCTCTTGGGCCCCAACTCCAGAACAACCCCACAGGGAACGGTCCATCCCTGCTGTGAGAAACCCCAGGACTCTTGATTGACAGGTAGCCAGTGCTGCCCGGGAGAGGGGAACCTGAAGGCCCACCTTCTCCCCTAAGCTGTTGGGATCACCTGTCATCAGGCAAGTTGGGTCCCAGGCCCAAGGCATGCTGGGAAACCGGAAGGTGAATTGTGACCTCGCCCAGATGGGAAGCCAGTGGGTCCTTGAACCTGGGGGTCGGTTGGTCTTGAGCCGAGTGTCTGCTGCCCTTGGACCCAGATTACGTCCCTCCAGCCCGTCCTCCCTCCTTCCGCGCTCCAGGACCACCCACGTGAGACTGGCCTTTGGGGAAATCCAGAACATGAATCACGTTTTACCACAAATAGAAGCAGAACCTTGCATCCTTGGCTGTGGAAATGTGCCCTGCACCCGCGTGCTTGGTTTTCTGTCTTGTCCCCGTGGCCCTGAGCTGGTCGAAGCTCATCCCCCCCTGCCTCAGGAGCTCCTTCAGGGCAAAGGGATTCACCTGAAACCTGGGACCCCCTGGCGACTGGTGCGGGTGACACGGCTCACACCCTCAAAGCCAGGAGCCACTCTGGAAAGGATGCATCGAGCGCGGCAGGGCTGGGGGGCACCTGCGCGTGTGAGTGTCCACGGGAATAATTGCCAGCAAGCAATAAATGGCTCTTGGTTTTGTTCTTAAGCCCTGTGGGAAAAAGGAAAAGTTGCTGTCACTTTTCTCTGTTCAAGGTCCCTGGTGTGGTGTGGACATTCTGTACGGTTCAGGCGGCTGGGACAGTTTCCCTGGGTTGCTCTAAGGAACCAGTTAAAGCGACAACAAATGCTTGTCTTTCTGGAGGTACAGAAGTTCTACGTTGTTTTTTGGTTTTTTGGGTTTTTTTACCGGATGATGTGGTTCCCGCAAATATAGACACCTGCTTGTCTATTCTGGCAGTCCGCACACACAGGAGCACACACGCACACTGGGCTAACTGCAGTCGCCCCGCAAGCCTTGGGTGGGGAGGGGGCGGTGGCTCGGGCTCCTGGGAACCTGAGAGCCGCCCGTGTGGCTGGCTTTCTGTCCACCTGTTACCTGAGCCACAAAAGGAGGTGGCCTGCAGGCACCTCCCTGGGAGGGCCGTGACTCATTAAGATCCATGTTTTATTTAAGAAGCTAATCTCCTTATCCTGTGGCCATCTGAACCTCCAGCTGACTGCGGACAACATTAAAATCAGAGCTGAGGAGTGGCTTAAAACCAGGCGCCCCCCGTGGGACACAGCCAGCCCTCTGGGGAGTCAGTCCCCTTCTGCGAGTTACCGCCGACAGCCCGGCCCCTGGGTGCTCGGAGGGCCTGGCGAAGCCAGGTTTTCCCACCCTTGTGTTATTTTCCTAACAGCTTCACTGAGAAAGCACTCGGGCCTATACCCGTCACCTGGTAACGTGCGATGCAGTGGTTTTTAGTAGGTCCACAGCTCAGGGGAAGAACGTGGCCTTGGGAGACCCAGCTGCCTCTGAGTCGCTGGTGCTCCCGGGCCAAGGAGAGCGTGGGCTGCATGCGCGGTGTCCATGCTGAGCCTTCCTCCTGCCTGGTTGTGTCGCGCATCCCTGGAGAGAGTTGGGCCAACGGCCAGAGTGGCTGAGGGTCCACACAGGGATGGATGGCGTGGCCCTTGCCGCTCTCTTAGCTTGCAAAGGACTTCGCTCCTTTCCGGCCCCCTGCGCCAGATCTGAGCCAGGCTGGTTCTGTCTTGCTCTTTACTCCTGCTGTCTTTCCGGCACCTGGCCTAGGGCTAGCCCTTCGTCAGGGTCGAGTTGAATAAATTTCTGCCGGGCCAGGCTCTCGATGCTGGCCCCTTGCGGTGACACAGAGCTCAGGGTCGCCGTGATGGGCTCTGCCCTCAGGCCACTGCTCGCCCATCAGTCACCGCGTGGACCCTGTCGCCATCCTGGGTCTTGGTGCTGGTGGAGTAAAGGGTTGAACTCCATTCCAGACAGGAAGAGCGACCTCTGACACGAGGCTCCTAAGGCCCCGACCGTAAGGCTTAGCATCAGGTAGGAGTTCTAGGATGTTCCAAGTAAGAAGTCCAAGAGCTGGGGGCTCATCCAGAAAGTGGGAAGACGGGAAAGTGGTTTCAAAAGGCCACACACCAGGGTCTCAGCCTCCCACGGCCAGGCCCTCACGCAGGGACGCCGGTGACTGTGAATCCCACGACTGAGCCGTCCACACCTCACTGTGATTGGGGTGCCCCCCCCCCCCCCGCACAAACCCAGCCCCCAGGGGAGCTCTTGCCTCTGGGTTTGAAAAGAACCCAGACTTGATCTGTCTTGGCGAGGCCTGGGGACAGGCTTCCAGGGCTGTCTGCAGCATGGGCATGGGTCATACCATGGGCTCCCACCCCACAGCCATCCCCCACCCCCCAGGCCTTGCCTCCCTGAGTGCATCGGCCCGCTATGCCACTTAGCAGATGACTCCGGGCCCCGTCAGTGGGGCCAACGGGGCCTTGCGCTTAGCGGTCCTTCCTCCCAGGTGCCTCGCACCATGGGGGGCACACATTCCCGTGTGAATGTGGAAGGCACCACGCCCACCCTGTGGGGACTCGCCTCGGAAGTGATGCCACATCACTTCTGCCACCTGATGTTGTTCAGAGCAAAGCACGAGGCCAGCCCATTTCCGGGGGTGAGGAGGTGCACTCCCCCCCCTCGGGGGCTGGGGTGGGGTGCAGCAGCAAAGTCCCGTCGGGAAGGGGCTTTGATCACCACAGGAGGCAGGTGTCCCGAGCGGTCGATGACCCGTGCCAGGCGCAGCTGACACTCTTCACCGTGAGGGGCATGGATGCAGACCAAGGCACCCACCGTGGAGTCCAGCGGCTCACAGGCCTGGCGGGGGCGGCACCCAGGGTCTAATCCTGGGTGGGCCTTTGCTTCCTTCTCCTGGAGCCTCCCTGCTCCCTTCTTACACTCGGGGTGTTCGCGTATCGTGGGAAACCTCGATCTTCACCTTCCTTCGCCGGTTTCGAGAGGGGATTGGGCTCCACGCGGCAGGCAGATGGCAGCCAGCCTTGCGGGGTGGCTCCGTGGGGCGGCGTGCTCGACAGGGACTTGCAGGCTACAAGTGCCGAGCTCGATTAGTGATGCCTGCCCTGAGCGCAGAAAACGAGCTTGTGTGTTTGCTTTCCTTAGCTGGTTCGCTTTCCTTTCTCCTGTTCCGTTCTCGCCGTCCCAAGGTGTGTGCAGAATGGCCACTGTGGTCCAGCCGGAGCTGAATTTGGGGCTGTTCTGATTTAACTTGTGTGCTAGAAAAGTTGCCTTCCACGCTTGGCCCTGGTGAAGACTCCCTTCGTGTTCCTGGTTTTGAAACCCCCCAGGGATCGCCGTCTCTTCCGGATTGCCTGTGCGTTTGGAGCTCCCAGAGGGAGGTGGTTCCTCTGTGGGTCCCTAGAGCCGGGCCAGGGCCACGTGTCAGAGCCTGAGGAAAGCACGCAGTTGGGAAGGCGTGAGGACAGACCCAGCTCCGAGGGGCTGCGAGCTGTCGGCCGGTGCTGGTTTCACCGAACTGGCTTTACTTCTGCCTCCGCTGGGAAGTGTGCTGCCTGCCCGACGTGAAGCCAGAAACTGCTGTAGATCCTCAGCCCCCAGATTTTATACGTGCCCGTTCATTCTCCATGTTCATTCTCGTGCACCCCCCCCCCCCCCCCCCCCCGTGATCCCCTCCGCCCGGAGGCCTCCCCCAGCGGGACTGTCGGAAGTGTAAAACAAGACATGAAAACAGAGACAACGTAAGAAAAATCAGGTACTCTGCTGGGGGGATGGGGACGGGGACACAGGCCTGGACTGTGTCCCCAGACGGCCCCGGGGGCATGGGAAGGACGCGGACACAGCTCGCTCGGCCTGGGAGAGCTGCTTGGGGACACCACGTCACAAAGCAGGTTTGCCAGATGAAAAGGCGGGGACGTGGAAACAAAGATGAGATTTCTAACGCTAACCACAGGTTTTTTGATTTTGGGGTTTTTTTTTTTTTTAACTTTAAAATAGTGCCACACTAGGGGTGCCTGGATGGCCCAGTCAGTTGAGCGTCCGACTTCGGCTCAGGTCATGATCTCACGGTTCATGGGTTCCAGCCCTGCATTGGGCTCTGTGCCGACCGCTCGGAGCCTGGAGCCTGCTTCCGATTCTGTGTCTCCCTGTCTCTCTGCCCCTCCCCCCGCTCATGCTCTGTCTCTCTCGCGCTCTCTCGCTCTCTCGCTCTCAAAAATAAACATTAAAAATTTTTTTTAAGAAATTATTATAATTTTATGATGTGATTAACAGTGTGATATCTATGCCCTTAAAAAAGTCCTCTTCTCGGGGTGCCTAGGTGGCTCAGGTGGTTAAGTATCCAACTTCGGCTCAGGTCATGATCGCACAGTTCGTGAGTTTGAGCCCCGTGTGGGGCTCTGTGCCGACAGCTCAGAGCCTGGAGCCTGCTTCCGATTCTGTGTCTCCCTGTCTCTCTGCCCCTCCCCCCGCTCATGCGCGCGCACACGCGCTCTCTCTCTCTCTCTCTCTCTCTCTCTCTCTCTGTCAAAATAAATACACATAAAATTTTTTTTTTTTTTTTTTTTAAATAGAATAGTGCCACACTTAACACACATTTTACTATGCTCACTGCCTTGAGGTCTCTCGGCCTCGTCTTCTCCCATGTCACTTCTCGTGAAGGGCAACAGTAGCCGCCGTGTGCGCGGGGCCTTCCCTGGGCCTCCGGGGACGGTCACGGTGCCTTTGCTGGCTCTCCAGATGCGCTTTCTGAGCAAACTGCAGCCAACCACGGGACACTTGTCGAGATCCCGTGTCTGACAGTTTTGAGTAGTTTTTATTCCACGGGTAAACGTGTTTACAAGCAAGGAGACCTCGCACCGAGACCCAAGATGCCACAACCTCCATCACCAGGCCAGGTTCTAAAACACTGAGCACCACAGTAGATGGATGGACCCACCCCCACCCCCAGCAGAGCCATGTCTGCAAGTTTTTTGTTTGTTTGTTTATTTGTGAGAGAGACAGACACAGAGTGTGGGTTAGGGGCAGCGAGAGAGGGAGACACAGAATCTGAAGCAGGCTCCGGGCTCCAAGCTGTCGGCACAGAGCCCGTCGCGGGGCTCGAACTCCCGAGTCGTGAGATCCTGACCTGAGCCGAAGTCGGACACTCGACCGACTGAGCCCCCCAGGTGCCGCATCATGTCTGCAAGTTTAATGCCGAGTTTCAGATGCAGGTTCATTTTTGACCCGGAGTCAGCATCTGGTCCCCAGCTGGGCCCCAGTCATGAGTTTGAGCTCTAGATTGTAGAAATGGAAGCCTGTGAAATCTGCTCCTTATCAGACCCGAGATCGGATTCTGTGTCTGGCCTTCTAGAAACCAGAACTGCTGAGCCCAGCCAATGAGGGCTGGTTTGTGCAAGGTGGCAGGAAGTGGCTTTTTAATTGGGGGGCACCCGCACTTAAGGGGCTGCTGTTCTTGGGGTGGTGGGCAACGTGGTCATATGGTCAGACCCTAGTGAAGTGGTCCGGGCTGCAGAGGCTGCAAGTCCAGATCTGAGTGCCCTCTCCCGCCCACGGCGGACCTCTGGGACTTCGTGAGGCCGCGTCTCCTCTCCCCACCTTGCAGACCACCTTGCGATAGGAACTGACAACCCCTTTATTCGATTGGCTCCAGGGCCTGTGGCTAGGCGTGCAGGGCAGGGGTGCTTTGGCAAAATCCGGTCGGTTATAAAAAGAGGCCTCTGCCTGCCGGACGAAACATGTTCATTGTGGCCTCTTTGCTTTGGGGTAAAACTGCAGAGTTTCTTGAAATCTTAAAATAGCAAAATCAAAAAAAACCTCAGGCATTTGGTTCTTGAGTCGCAAGCAACAGAAACCAACTCGGGTCTTCAGACACGATGCATGGTTCTGTAGGAAGCATGTCAGCCGAACTCACACCGTGTCCAGGAGAGCCGGAAAATGTGTCTCAGAAACCCCACAGGACTGTTCCATGTGGCAGGATCAGCCTGGTTCCCCTCGGTCACTCTGCTTAGGGAAGCTGGTGCCATTAGTCCGACTGCAACCCTATAGACTGTCAGCCTGTGTCACCCGTAGAAGCAGCAGCTCCTTAGAAGAAATCGGGTGCTATTCCGGTCGGGTGGCCAGAGAGCTGCCAGTGTCCTGCCTGGGGACCTCCCTCTCCTCCTCCTGAATCCATGAGGCCAGTGGACTTGTCTTTCCCGAGACAATCAGCATTGCGCCCTGGCATCGTCGTTGTTTTCCACTGAATGGCTAATTTCACCATTTTTTGTGTGCAGCTCCTGCTGTAAGTAATACCGGGCCCGAGGACGGCCATTGGAGCTGGCCTCGAGCTGGGGCACTGCGTCCCTGATGATGAACACGTTCCTGCTTGTGCAGAGGCGAGCCTGAAACCAGCAAGTAATTGACAGCAGGGGAGCCAGCCCTGCAAAGTTAATGCTGGACAAGTTTGAAAGGAGTGTGGTGATATATTTTTTTGTGATGTGTCCAACTGCAGCCGGAATTGTCCTGAGATAGATGAGGCAAGCTTGTAGAAAGGGAGTAGTCGTGTTGACTAGAGGGCCACCAGGACCCTCAGATCCTCCTCAGCAGGTGTTTCCTCAGGCTCTGTTGGGTCTCTGGGACTGTGTGAGGGGCTCTCTCCTTGTTTCTGTGTTGTTCCTTGGTGCGGGATGTGGTCGTACTTGGCTCTGTCCTGGCCGTGACATGGGAATAAGAGTGACATTGTGAGCTTCTGAATGTCACCTTTGGAGGTTTGAGCAGTGTCTGCTTATCGGTACCCTAGCTTTTGGTCACAGACCTCAGTTTTTAGTCAATTTTCCTTAAAAATTCATTGTGCCTTGGCTTTCTCCCCTCCAAATCCCCTGGCTGTAGAGGAAATGGGGCACTCCCTCCAGGCCTAGGGTTCGCCCTTGCCCCTGGGTACCCCCTTTCCCCTAGTCCCTTAAGGGGTTATTTGCAACAACCCGTCCATTACATCCTAATACTAAAAATTACTCAAAATGTCAGAAGCGATGAAAAGTACGTTGGTTAATATGAGGCAACGTGGCAAGTCTATTTGCAACTTCCCTTCGCTGGCATTTTCTGGGGTCTTCTGGGAACCTCTACCCCAACTCCAGCAACACTGTAGGGACAGCAGGTGCTGGGCAGCAGGGTGGCTTGAATTAAACTGGATTCTCTGGTGAGTGGGTCGACGAGTCCCTGCTGTGACTGAGGGAACATGTATGGCATGGTCCCTTCCTCACTGGAAGTGAATCTTGGCAGTGGCCTGGCTCAGCTCTCTCTCCTCCTCAGCAGTGGGGTTTCCCGCGGCCCCCACACTTCACGCAGGACACGTGTGGGTCTCACCCATACCCGCCTCCCATGCAGCTGCCCCCCACCCCCCGCCTCAGCATCCGTTCCCAGCACAACCCCCTGCGCCTTGCCCTTTCCTGCTTCCCCATAAGGCCTTGCAGCCCGTATCTGAGCCTGGGGCCTCCGCTGGGAGCCCCTGGGTCTCCTGCACAAGCCTCAGCTGCATTCTGCATGCCCAACCTGAACGAGGGCAAAGGGTGGGTTTCGCCAAAGAGGAGGCGACCCAAGCCAGGGAGGGGGGCGATCGCTAGGCAACCTGGAGCGTGTTGCCCAGGTAACGGGATCCATGCGCTGATGCTGTGGATGGACATCTTGTGATGAGGGCCCTCGGCCTCTACAGATGTCTTGGATAGCTCTAGATGCCTGCCTTGTGCCTGCCCGGCGTCTTCCTCTGTGGTTGCTTTTTAATTAACAACTTGGGTTTCTGACTATGATCTTGAACTCTGCAAACATTGTCTGATTAACACGTTTGCCAGCTCCTTCAGAGGCAAGTCAGGGTGTTCTGCACCCTGTAGGGGGGCCAGCTTGGGACAGGTGGGCCAATCTGCCCACACAGTGGAAGACCCCCAGTCCATGGGAGTCCGCCCCTGGGATTGGTAGCAGGTAGGGGGAGGGGCAGAAGAATCTGGTGGAAGAAGGGCGGGTCAAAATCTCACCCTTTCGTTGGCCAAAAGGACAGGCAGAGGTAAGAGCTTTTTAGTGAGCACGTCGAGCCCCCCCGCCCCCTTTCCAGGGGCCGCTTTCCACTCTGTGCCTCAGTGTTCTCATCTGTTAAAGGGGACGGTGCTGCCATCTCCGGGATGAAATGAGAGGGTGTAGGCCACCGTGTGAATTACTGTCCATCACTTCCTTCTGCAGAGTTGGGGTAAAGGGCAGGGTCTTGGGGGGCTTGTCTCAAGATGGCACCCTTGGTCTCTGGGGAATCCTTCTTCCCATTTGCACACACTCCTCTTGACCTCTTGTGGGGCTTACGTGCCAGTTGAGCCAAGAAGAACGCCAGCAGAGGGCTCACCAACCCCTCCCTGCCCACAAACCGCCTCGGCACCCTGATCCCCACCTGCCATGCGGGGTAAGGTCTGATGAAGTCGTGGGGTGGGGGAGTCCCTGTTTTCCTGCCTGGTACCGAGGCTGTTGGGCTCGATTCACTTGACTGCCCTGCGCGGGGGAGCCGCGTGGGTTAGGCAGGAGTGCTGTTGGCACTCGCAGACTGGGAGGGACTGGATCACTGGGTGCATCCCGGCCCAGGATGGAGAAAGCGCTGCCCAGAGGAATCCTGCGCCCTGGCCCCTTCTGAGGCCAGGACAAAAGCCTTTTCTCTGCTCCTCGTTCAATGAGGTGATTGTCCCAGGAGGCCGCAGCTGTGGCGTGGGAGTGCTCTCCTGGGGCAGAGAGGCCACTGCAGCGGTCATGTGGGCACCACGGGGACACCCTCCCCACCTCCACGTGCTGGTGGGAACGTGGACACGGCTCCAGGTGGGGATTTCGCTTTCAGCTTCTTACATAAGCATGTCGCATTGCGCGATGAGCCCTCTCTGGCCATGCAGGGGCTTCGCGTGTCTGGGGCCCCGACTGGCACCCCCAGCGGCCTTTGCAGGGCTGGCAGGAGAGGAACCTTTCAGGAGACCACGCAGCTGAGCGCAGCCTGTGCAAGCCTCTGCCGGAGCCTTCACCCCATGCCCCGTGGTCACACAAAGGCCACCAGGGCCGGAACGTCACATGCTCCTGGCAGGGGCTCCAGGAGCCCAGCCATGCCCAGCAGGCCCCGTGAGCCGGCACAAGTACATTCTGTGCAAGAAGGAAACGAGACAGACTGAGCCCGGCCTTGACGTGCCGGTCACTGTCCAAGCCTGTCCTGACATCTGAAAGCAGAAGATGTGCGGGAAGCTTTCTCCTTTTTACTTGTAGCCTGTGACAGTCCACACGTGATGTGTCAAGAAAGCGGGAGTCATTCCACCTTGGCCGTCTGGGTCCCGGGGTTCCGCAGGGGGGTGGGGGTGGCGGGGCGGGAGGGCACGAGGTCCAAGACTTGCCAGCACGTGGATTTGAAGGGAATGGTTTTGTTGGAGAAAATGCTGCTCCCGCATCACCGGGGAGGACGTGCCAGGGCTCACACGCAGCCTCGGGCGCCTACCTCAGGCTTCCGCTCCTCTCTCGATTGGGTTGGGGGTGTCGCTCTGCCCCGTTGGGCCAGCTGGTCGGCCTGGAGCAGGGGGACAGTCCGCACTTCAGCAGCGTGTAGGGAGAACTGGCCCCGTCTGCCTCCTGGCCCCCACCCCCCAAGCTGTGGGGACAGGTGTCCCTGGTCTGACGGCAGCAGGACACGTGACCTCTCTGACATGCTGGTACCCGGCCGAGGAGGGGCTGCTCGCTTTGCTGTCCTCGGAGAAATTCTCTGCTCTCCCGAGTCCCCAGAGAGCTGTGTGCCCTCATGCACGACTCCCGCCACCTGGCCCAGGTGAAGAGGGGTCATGAGCTGAGCCCAGGGTGCCTGTTTCTACCAGGGATTTCCTCAGGAGCCATGACATGTCCCCTCTTGTTTGGAAGGACAGTGGGGGCAGGTGGGGGCAGGGAAGCAGAGGGGAGGGCCCCCCCTCCCCCCCACTACGGGCCCCGGCAGGTGCAGGGGGCAGTTGTGTCTCGTTGGCCTGATTCCACGTGGCGGTGGAATTAGGAACCACGGTGGTTCATGTGCACAGCATGGGAGATGGCTCACCGAGACTGGGTCCCCCTCGGACCCCCACCCGGACAGACCCGGCGGACACATGTTCTCTCTGGGTCTCCTTGGCTCATCCCGGAATCTTCCCCAGCGACTCCCAAGTAGTCCGCGGTCTTTGAACCCCGGGGGCCCAGGGAGTAGGGAGGGAGCTGTGGGGTCCCCCCGCGCCTGATGGAGGTGGGTAGGGGTGGAGCCGACAGGTGTGAGTGGGGGCGGAGCAGAGCCACCAGTGGAGGACAGGCCACCCTGCCCACCTGCCGCATCACCCTGCCGTCCTCACAGGCATCCGCCCCCAGATCATGAACGGCCCCCTGCACCCCCGCCCCCTGGTGGCGCTGCTCGATGGGAGAGACTGCACCGTGGAGATGCCCATCCTGAAGGACCTGGCCACCGTGGCCTTCTGTGACGCACAGTCCACTCAGGAGATCCACGAGAAGGTGGGCGCCCCCCATCCCCCCCCCAGGCCAACCCTAACCCTAACCCCCCCCCCCCCCCCCCGTTGTCACCAGCAGAGTCCCGGTACAACCACGGGCCACTCAGCCGGTCGTTTCCCTGCTGAAATCCTCGGCTGCGGGCTCGAGGGCGATGGGGGACACGGGGCGAGGCTCCAGCCTGCGTTCTGCTTCCCCCGTCACAGGTATTAAATGAAGCTGTTGGCGCCATGATGTACCACACCATCACCCTCACCAGGGAGGACCTGGAGAAGTTCAAGGCCCTGAGGGTGATCGTGCGGATAGGCAGCGGCTACGACAACGTTGACATCAAGGCTGCCGGTGAGCTCGGTGAGTGCCCGGGGCTGGGTTGCACGCCTGCCGCTCTGGCCGCAGGGAGGTGACCTTGCCAGGCGGCCCCGCCTGGTGCCTGTGCTCGCCTCAGCCTTCACAAGTGAGGGACCTGAAGCCAGACGAACTGGGAGCCCTTCCCTGCAGAGGGGACCGTGTGTGTGTGTGTGTGTGTGTGTGTGTGTGTGTGGCCACAGGTCCGTGTTGGCCAGCGCGGACCCATCATCCTGAAATACCAATGCCGGGAGCGCGGCTCAGGCCTTGGGGAGTGGGGGGCCATAGGTCTCCTCCGGTCCTGGCACGGAGCCCCCCCACCCTCCTCCTCCCAGAGGCTGCTGTCCACACAGATGCCGGCACCTCCTGTCCAGCCCTGTCGCTGGGGGTTACCACAGAAGGGCAGAGGCGGGAGGTGGGCGCCCCGGGGTAGGCCTGTGGCACTGTGGCCTCCCTGTCCCAGCACCTGGTGTGGACTCCGTATGCGTCGGGTGTTTGCAGAGCATTGATAGTAAGCATCCCCGGGCTGTCCTGCTCTCTTTGGGAGGCTCCAAGGTCCCTCTACATGAGCTCCCTGGTCACTGTCCTTGCTGTGTGTTTGAAATACGCCGGATCTGCTCCTGGGTGCGAGGGCCGGTGCTGTGCCTGGTGAGGAGTAGGGTGCCCTGAGGCCACGAGGCTGCTAATGTAGGAACCCAGGCCCTTCCAGTTCCCCAGCCCTTGGCTGTGCTGAGGCCCTGGTGGGCCGTCTACGGGCCAGGGGTCCGTCTTCCTCCCCACCCCCACCCAAGTCCGCCTCGCAGCGCCCTCTGAGCACCCTGGGCCCCAGGGACGTGCCGGCACGTGCAGCAGGCGTCCCGCAGCCCTGGCTTCGGCTCAGGTGCCCACCTGCTGCCTTTTCAGCCCTGGGAACCCCAGCGGGCCCCAGCCTCCTCTCCCAAGGTCCAAGCCCGGACTTCTGAGTGAAGGTCCCGGGTTTCTCTGAATGGTTAGCTCCCTCCCCTGAACTGGGGGAGCACCTGATACCTGAGCCACAGGGTGAGCTGGGGAGAGGGAGCCTGGCCATGGCGGAGCCTGTCTGGTGCTGAGCCTGCCGTGCCGCTATGTAGTGGTTCCAGGTGCTCTGGGAACGTGCGTGTGGCAGGTGGGGTTGCCCCGCAGGTGAACCCGAGAGGAGCAGGCCCCTCACTCCCCAACACCTGCCTCCTTGCCCTGCCCCCTCCTGGAAGTGGGGGCGGGGTGGCAGGTGGCTTGGGAGATGACGCTGGCTTTCCTGGGTCCCCGCTCCTCTCAGCACCCCTCTGGAAGGGGTGACCTCACGTTCCAGACTCATTTTGTGCTCTTGGTAGAGCTGAAATCCCAAGTTCAAACAGCGACGGAGAATGTGGTTTAATGGGCTGGGGGGTCCTCAGATGCGCGTACCTGTGCACGCCTTCCCATTTCTTCAGCGTTTCTGCCCCCCCCCCCCCCCCAACCTCTCCTGGCAGCCACAGCCTCCTGGGTTCAAGGTAAATGTTCGTGTTGAGTTTCCTCGACGGGAACCAGCCACTTCTCTCCAGCGAGATACAGGAAGTTCTCCTGAGCAAAACTTGCCACCCCTCCCCTTGGCAAATGCCACCACGCAGCCGGGCAGGGCCTGGAGGGGACCCTCATCTCCCTAAAACCAGAGGTGCTCACCTCACCCGGCCACACGTCCGCACTGGCCCCAGGAGGTGGTGTTCCCAGGGGCCTGCGGTTTTGAACAACATTAAAGGATGTCGGCCCTGGTGTTTTCATTGATCCTGATGCGGTCTGATGCGGGAGCTGCCCGGGACGCCTCTGGGCCTCTGTCCTGTCTGCAGGTTGCACTTCCCAGATCATTCTGTACCCAGACCTTCCGCAGGTGAGGACAGAATGGCCCGTGGCTGCGGGTTGTCCTGGGTCGGGCCTGCGGTGCGGCATTGCTGGGCGGGCGCTCCCTTCCGGGGCACACCGGAGCCGTCTGGGGACCAGACCGCCACACTGGAGGCCCTGAGATGGGTGGTCTGGGTTGAGAGCAGGGCGATGCTCAGGAAACAAAGGTGGCACCTGCCTGGGCCTGGACTGGGGGAGGTGGGAGGTTGCTGGAGGCCCCAGGGCATGGAGCCCGCAGGCTCTCACCTGGTGTGCCTTTCTAGCAAACTCCTTTATCTCTGGTTCTGGAGGGGTGACCGTGGAGAGTGAAAACATGGACTGAAAAAGCAGCTCAGCTCGTGGGGTCAGGCAGCTGCCACTCCTGCCCTGTGGGCGTTAGAAGCTTGTCCTAAAAGCCTTTGGAGAATTGTCCTGACTCGACCACGCCCACCGACCTGCCGAGGGTTTAGAAAGAGGCGGCACCTCTAGAGGGCGGGCGAGGCTTTAGAGTTTTTGGAGGAAGGTGCCGTTGCCCTCAGGGCTGGACAGTCCTTTGTCTCTTGGGGACCCCTCTCTGGGACATCCCCTCCCAGGGTACAGCCATTCTCGGGGCTCAGGCGGGGGAGGGGGGTGGAGGGTCCGCGCTCAGCTCTTGTCCTGCTGGGCTTTGGCCGGAACACTTCAGGTTCCTCAGAGGAATGAAAACCAGCCCAAATGCCAGAAGGTTCCCTCAAATCCTGGCATCTGCCTCCATCTGTCCAGACTGATAAACCATGGCTTCCAGCGCTGCCCGAATTCTAGGCCCGGCTATTTCAAGTGAAGTGTAGGCCACACCGTGGCTGTTCCACAAGACGACTGACCTCCAGCTTGGGGAAGGTTGGTCAGCCAGGATGTCAGACGCTTTGTCCCCCGGCAGGTGGCCGTGACCAGATGGGCCAGGTAGAATGATGTGCTCGTGGGTGCTTTCATCCTCTGAGCTGTCTTCCTGAGGGCGTCGCTGAGACCCTGGACCTCTGGGCAGCCCTCATGGGGTGGAAACACAGCTGCTAGAATGGGGGTGCTCATTACGGATGGTCCTGGGTCCTGTTTCCCAGCGCTTCCTGCCCAAGACTTCGGGTGGTTCCTTCAGGCTCTCGGCCACAGGGCCTGTGGGCCCGCCCTCACCAGCTGCCCACTGCTTGCTTCCCAGAAACACGGGGTCTAGAAGCAAAGGGGGGGCCGGACGCGGGACGGGTAGGGGACCTGGGGGTGAGCCAAGCCTGGGGGCTGAAGGCCCCTGAGCGTCAGAGCCGGGGTGTCAGCGTCCCCGAGGCGACAGGCAGGCCTCGGAGACCCGGCCCTGCCTGGGGCCACGGTCTGCGGCCGGATAGGCCGGCTCTGCCTGCCGCCCCCGCCCCTCAGCCGGGTGCCCCGGAGTCCCGGAGCCTCCCCACAGAACCGGGCCCGGCCCTGTCCTCCCCAGGGATCGCCGTGTGCAACATCCCGTCCGCGGCGGTGGAAGAGACGGCCGACTCGACCATCTGCCACATCCTCAACCTGTACCGGAGGAACACGTGGCTGTACCAGGCGCTGCGGGAAGGCACGCGGGTCCAGAGCGTCGAGCAGATCCGGGAGGTCGCCTCGGGAGCAGCCCGCATCCGCGGGGAGACGCTGGGCCTCATCGGCTTCGGTATGTGGCGCTGCCCAGCCCTGTCCCCGCCCACCGTGGCCGGTCCCCTGGGAGCTGGAGGAGCCGAGGCCGGTGGGGGCGAGACCGATGAGGGGGCTCCCCTGTCTGGGCGGCCGTGTCTGCCGTGGCTGGGTGGGTGGCAGGAGGGGCTGAGCCAAGTGGACAAGTTCCCCGCGCACCAGGCCGGGGTGACAGCAGGGCATCACTGAAGGATCTGGAGCCAGACGGTGGCACGGGTGGCATGGTCAGGTCACCAGCTTAGAAAGCTCACCTGGGGTCGGGGGGCAGGAAGAGGTCTTCCTGGCGACAGCCGGTGGCCCGGGGCGTATTTGGGGCAGGTTATCAAGGACCAGGTGGGCTGTGACAGGAAGCAGCCCGATGATGCAGCGTCAGCAACCCAGGGGCTCGGGTGGGTCCCACACTGCGCACGGCGGGGGGGCAGGGGTGCTTGCTTGTGTTTGCTGAGTCTCCTCCCCACCACTTGGCCACTCCATGGTTGAGGAGATTAACTGACCTCCCTGCCTCAGTGTCCCAGTCTGTACATCGGGAAGGAAGCGATACACAGGGCTGCCTCTTAGGACGCAAAGAAGGCATGAGAAGCACGGCCCGGGTAGTAAGTGCTGGGCTGGCTTCCAGAGGGCTCCCCAAACCGTCACTTATCCTTAGCTCAGGGCTCTGCTTCCGGAAGACCGAGGGTCAGGACTGCTGGGACGGCCCGGGTGCCAGCTTGAACAAGGCAGGAGGAGCTGGGTTTCTTCAGGGGGCGCACATCTTTCTAACTCCCAGGGTCTAAGAACCCAGGTGTCGGGGGTGATCACACTCACACAAGAATTCTAAAACTATGTACGACGGAGGCTGGCGTACTTTCCTACAAAGGACCGTAGGAGACGCACATGCGGAGTGTGAGGCCCGCGGCGCCCTCTGCTGGTGCCCGGAGGCCTCCCGTTCTGCCAAGTGGCTCTTGGACATGGTTCTTACTTAGAACATTGGGCATTCTTCTGGGTTTTTTCTAAGTTTGTTTATTTATTTTGAGAGAGAGAGAGAGAGAGGGATGTGCAAGTGGGGGAGGGGCAGAGAAGGAGAGAGAGAATCCCAAGCAGGCCCCGCACTGTCTGCACAGAGCCCGACGCAGAGCTCAAACTCACGAACCACGGGATCGTGACCTGAGCCAAAATCAAGAGTCAGATCAACCGACGGAGCCCCCCAGGCGCCCCCGTCACACATCCTTCACCCCCGCAGCGGCCCAGCCCCGTGGTAGCAGCCACGGGCCCCAAGCTCTTCCTGGGGTCGTTTCTTTGGCCGAGCCCTTCGAAGGCCGCCCATCCTTTGAAGACCCTTTCAGTACCTCGAGTCCCATGGTTTGAGCCCCGTGTGTCCCGGACTATAATCCAGCACCTGCCACATTCTCCATGCACTCTGATTGTGACGTCTCCTTGCCGCCTTCCAGAACTGCAGCTTTGGGAGGGGGTGGGAGGGGGCGCAGAGGTAGGCGGCCTGACTGCCACGGCTGCCTCGGGGGCCGAAAGCCTCCGCCTGCCCGGGGCTCGGCTGAGAAGCCGCAGCAGAACCTGGAGCGTGCGGCGGGCAGGTCCCCAGCGTGGCCCCAGCCCGGGCTGGCGGTGGGACGGTGCTCGAGGACAGCCACCAAGTTGGGAAGTTGCACAAAAACTGGAAGGGCCAGCCAGCCAATGGTGACGACATCTGTATGCTTTCTGAAGGCCGAGGCCATTGGCCCTTCCTCCTGCAGGGCTCCGTCTTGACCAAGTCAGGAACGGAGTGAAGTCCTCCAGTCTTGTAGAGACTTTCATGACACCTCACGGCCTAGGTAGAAGCCTCAGAAAAGGTGAGGGTCAGGGAAGTCACGCACAGGTAGCAGCGCCCCTGGTGAAATCTGGGCGGGCTGCTCTCCGGCCCCCAGAGCCACAGCCGGGAAACCCCATCTGAAGCAAAGTGTGTCAGGACGTGGAAGTAAAGCTGGGGGCTGGGGGCCCGTGAGGTGGGGGAAGGGTGGGGGCCTCACTGTTGGGTGGGAGCCCCCAGCCGCCCTGCGTGGGGGCCCGTGGTCCCGTATTTCAGGTGCATCGGGGGTCTTGTAGGCCACTGCCACACCCGCCTCCAGTGTGTCACCTCAGGTCACCTGCCTCCCCTGGGGGGGGGGTGTGGCTGGGGTTCGTGCTTCGCCGCATCCAAGCAGGGACGTGGAAGGAGGGGGCCAGGAGGGACGGCCAGCTGCCGATCACCCTGCGGCCGTCCTGCAGAATGACCTCCTGAAACCTCCGCCACCAAGTCGCCCCCACGCGGGCTTCCTCGTTTGGAAAGGGACACCTTCCTTGTCCCTCCCTCCCCCCCTCCCCTGCACAGTTGAGCAGTGGTTTTAGATAAAGATGGACTGTGCACACTTCCCGCCCGAGCCCGTGCAAGCGTCCCTCACACCACTGCGTTTTCAAGCTGAAAACCGCTCTGGGAAGCAGGATTCGCTCGCCGCCCCTGGGGTTCGGGGGGTTTGTGCCAATGACCGCCGCGTGGGAGTCAGGGAGGCCTCCGTGTCCCCGCAGGTGGTACGGGGTTCTGACCTGCTTAGGGGCGTGGGGCCTCCCCCGCGGGTCGGGGCACCCCCGCACACCTGAGAATTAGCCCGACAGGGACGTGCCTCCACCCCCACCCCCCACCCCCCGTCAAAGCGGTTCCCCTCGCCAGTTGGTGTCCAGGCCGCTCTCCCCTGGTTCGTGTCGATCGCTTTGCCCCTTCCGGGAGCAAACCCAGTGCTAATTGGCAAGAGAATGTTCCCGGCTCCTGCCCTCGATGTCTAGAGAAAGCAAGCCCGGGTTAGGAAGCCTGCTGTGCCCACGGAAACAGAGGGGAGGGGTGATTCGTGACCTCGAGATATCGTTGATGGCTGGGGTAGGTGGAGTTCACTAGAACACTCTTTCTGGGTTTAAAATGTGCGTAATAGGAAGTTAAAAAAAAAAAAAATTACCCCAATGCAAGCAATAAGCCCTTTCCTCTTCACCCAGGAAGCCGGCCACCCCCTGCAGCCCCACTAAGCTGAGCAGCGCAAGCCTGCAGCGTCCCCAAGCGTTGGGCACAGGGCTGGGTCCAGGTGCCGGCTCCGGCCCCCAGAAATAGCGGGGGCAGCGACGCTGGGGCCCACGCAAGGCCTGGCACCCGGAGCGCCGTGCACTCGCTCACTCGGACTCTCTCTCTCTGCACAGGTCGCACGGGGCAGGCGGTTGCTGTTCGAGCCAAGGCCTTCGGATTCAGCGTCCTATTTTATGACCCCTACTTGCAGGATGGGATAGAGCGGTCCCTGGGCGTACAGAGGGTCTACACCCTGCAGGACTTACTGTACCAGAGCGACTGTGTCTCCTTGCACTGTAATCTCAACGAACATAACCACCACCTCATCAATGACTTTACTATAAAGCAGGTAACGGGACCTAGATCCCCTCAGCCCCCGGAAACGTCCATCAGAACCAAAAGGGGGACGGGAAACGGTCCGTGGACACACTGGCAAAAAAGGAAGACAGTCCCCTAAGACGTGAATGAGAAGCCAGGTGAGGCCCCTCGGCAGGATGGGCCAGGTGGAGCTGGGACTGGCAGGAGCTACCCAGCAGGGACCTGCCTTAATGAGGTTTGGCCTCCAGGCAGCGACAGGCAGGGGACCGGTCACAGCTCCAACCGGCCTGCCCTCCGGCCCTCTCTCGGGATCGGCAGAAACTGACCCAGCTGCCTCCAGCTGTCGCTGAGACACCATACTGCCTTCCTCCCAAGTGCTGCACACACGTTCAGTAGCCAAGTGGACAGAACTCATCTGGGCCGTGGCTGGCGTCTCGAAACCGCAGTACAGGTGCCTTCCGGCGTGGTGGCATCTAACGGCTCTTCCTTCCTCCCACAGATGAGGCAAGGAGCTTTCCTAGTGAACGCAGCCCGCGGCGGGCTGGTGGACGAGAAGGCCTTAGCGCAAGCCCTCAAGGAAGGCAGGATACGAGGGGCAGCCCTCGACGTGCACGAATCGGAGCCTTTCAGGTGAGCCTGGTGGGCTGCTGGCACGCGTGTTACCCCAGCTCCCGGCCTCACGCCAGGAACTCCCAGGGCCCACTTCTTTATCTGGCTGCCCCCGCCCCCACCGTGAACTTGGGGCACTTTCCCAGAGAAGCAGCTCCTTGAGCAGGAAAGGAGAGACATTCTCCGGCCTCTGTCCTGAGGGCTATGCTGTACTTGAAGCGAGCGTGGGAGGGCCAGTGGGCCCCCGGGGGGAGGCAGAAGGCGTCTGAAAGGAAGAAGAATGGTGTGTTGGTCGGCCAAGGCTTCCTCTGTCCCCTGGGCCATTGATTCTTAGAGACCGGCTGGCCAGCCCTGCGTAGATGGTTCCTCCTCCGTTCTGAGTCCCTGATTACTCCTGACACCCCTTATAAGAGTCTTGATACATTCTTAAACTCCCAGCCTTTAGGAGACATACTACCAAACGTTCCTCTGCACACGCCAAAGAGCCCATCCTCCACCCGGGCGGGAGCTCCCTTTTGACGAATAGGATAGGGGTTGATATTCACGTTTTCTCATTTGCTGCGTTTTTGTACATTTGTCCAGCTTTGCTCAGGGTCCCTTGAAAGATGCACCGAATCTCATTTGTACGCCCCACACAGCTTGGTATAGTGAGCAAGCCTCACTGGAGATGCGGGAGGCAGCCGCCACCGAGATCCGCCGGGCCATCACAGGTGAGCCCTCCCTCTGCACCCCTTGCAGCCGGCACCTGGCATGAGCCCCGCGGTTCAGGTGCTCCTGGTACCGGTAACACACACACACACACACACACACACACACACACACACACACACACGGGAGGGGTGACGGAGGTTTGCGACGGGCAGAGAGAGTTTAGGGATCGAGTTGATTCCATTTTGAACGAATTGAGGCAGTTTATTCGAGCCCTGAACTGAATTTCAGACAAAACCGATTTCCTCTCTCGTTGGCCATCATAAGCGTGCGAACTGCGGAGGGACCCCGAGCTCCTTTGTGCTCTGGCTGATGTCTGGGGTGACAAGTTTGGTGTATGGGCCCCGGAACACGGCACATTTTCTGAAACTCGAAGGGTCGGCCCTCTTATTATAAAGACACTTTACAGTCAGACTACCGTCAGTTCACACATTGTAGGTGGTTCTCACCAGTACCAGCTACGAAGTAGAATATTTAACTCACTCCTTACAAAACACATAGGATTCTGGGATGCCTGAGTGGCTCAGTCGGCTGAGCACCCAACTTTGGCTCAGGTCATGATCTCACGACTTGTGGGTTCGAGCCCTGCGTCAGGCTCTGTGCTGACAGCTCGGAGCCCTGGAGCCTGATTCGGGTTCTGTGTCTCCCTCTCTCTCTGCCCCAACCCACTCGCATTCTGTCTGTCTCTCTCAAAAATAAACATTAAAAAAAAAAATTTTTTTAAACACATAGGATTCATTTTAATCATCGTGTTCCAGGTCGCATCCCCGAAAGCTTAAGAAACTGTGTGAACAAGGAATTCTTTGTCACAACAGCTCCCTGGTCAGTAATAGATCAGCAAGCCATTCATCCGGAGCTCAACGGCGCCACATACAGGTGAGGAGCGGGATGGCATTGGCCGAGGCTGGTGTGCCGCTCAGGGGAGATGGGAGGAGAGTGGCATCAGCTACCCGACCTGAGTGCTCCCGGCATGATCTCTACAGTCCTTCGTTCCGATGCCCAATTTCTATGGAGCAAACACAACTCTCGGATGCAGCCTCGAGTCCGGGCTCCTATTTATAAAAGGAGGAGTGGGTCTGATCACTGCAAGAACCCCCCCTGCATTCCAGGCCACTGCAAAACCAGAGGGCTTCTAGGTGAAAAGGTACCGGACAGATTTTCAAGTGAAAGGGCATGTTGGTGACTCTTTCTGGTTTGAATCCTCTGGCCCAGAGCCTGGTGCTTTCGACTGGGGAGAGTGCCCGCAACGCACGGGTTCTCGGTGACGAGAAAGCTTGGCCCGGGGCATGTGTGATGGAGGCGGTGCAGGGGCATCTGCCCCGGGGACACGAGCCACAGCCCCTTAGAAGGGAGCAGAATTTCACTGGTGGTCATTTCCCCTGGCTCTCTTTTCCCCGCCGTGCTGGGCTCACAGAATCACTGTTCCTGCTTCATAAAGGAGCCGCAGCCTTGAGCACTCCAGAAGGAAGTCTTTGTCTTGTTTACTGGAACGCACAGTTGCCCCATCCCTGGCAATATTCACATACCAGGCCAGATCATTCTCTCCTGGGAACCCGTCCCGTGCATCGTGGGGCGTGCAGCGGAGGCCCTGCCCTCCACCAGTGCCTCGCACTTCCAACCGGAATAACCGGAAATGGCTCTAGCTGTTGCCTAACATCCCCTGTTGCAAACCACCGCTCTAACCACCGGGGCCGGGGACATAGAAACACAGCTCGTGTAGTGGGACCCACACATGCAGGCCCGGACTCGGGGGAAGTTATGCTGCTTTCTTCACGGTCTCCTGGCTTCCCCATCAGTGCCGGACCCTGGTTCCCGCTCCGCACTGTTGTCCTTTAGAGGCCACAGCGTTAATTCTTACTTTTGACAGACCAAGACCCCGTGGCCCCTCGGAATACTTCTGCTTGAGGGGCTGTCGCTCACAGGATCCTATTCACCCGAGTCCGGGATTTTTGAGCGCTAAACAGTTGTGACAGGCTACAGGCGGGGAGCCAGGAATAAAGGGCTTGATACCTTTGAGGAGGAGTCTTGGAATTCTAAAGCACCTGCCCCCTAAGTATGTTTCATCCTAGGGATGTTTAAATACACTGACTCACATTTGCCTAAGAACCGTATGTTCTGTAGGCGGCTTAATGCCACGTGTCCTTGCACACACAGCGACTTGTGTGCCCGCGATGTCAGATGGCCCACCACCAGCTCCCCTCTCCCCCTGCCGCTGTGTCCAGGCCACGACAGCACGGAGCTAGCTCGCCTAGGAGGCCACACTTAACTATCAAAGAGGACTTCATACTGCCTGTTGGCAACTCATTAAAAGCATCGATGTGTCTTTTTTGTGCAAAGTATTTCCCAAATGTAGTACGGGCTGGTCCTGTTGTGCGACAGGAAGCTTCCAGATTGAACTAAACAGACTTCATTGCGAGTTAAACGTCCGCGCTTTAGATTTTTCATAGAGGTCTCCTTGCGTTGGGGGTAAGGGGTGACAAAGCAACTCCTAAAAAACCAACCCGAAGCAGGCAGAGCCAAGAGCTTGGCCACTTCCAGCCCGGGACTCACTGGCCCTTTCTGTGTGTGCTCCTCAGATACCCGCCAGGCATCGTGGGCGTGGCTCCCGGAGGACTTCCTGCGGCCATGGAAGGGATCATCCCCGGAGGCATCCCGGTGACTCACAATCTCCCCACCGTGGCACACCCTTCCCAAGCTCCCTCTCCCAACCAGCCTACAAAACACGGGGACAATAGAGAGCACCCCAATGAGCAATAGCAGAGAATGACGAACGGTCATCCTTCAGATAAACCTGGGACCAAGAGACAGTGACAAATAGATGAACTAAGGAAAAGGAATCTGACCGTCTTTTTAACCGATTCCGGACACACGCCTCACATTGATGTCGCAGTGTTACATACATACGAGCTAGACGCCGAGACGCGGGGAAGCAGAAGCTGTCGTCTGGTTACGGAAGCGCTGAAAAGACTAGGACGTGATTTATTAACGACCAACTTCTGTTATTGTGTGTTACGTTCTTCATCTGTGCATCAAATCACAAAGAATAAATAGATCTTTTTCCTTTATCAGCCCCTTGGGCACAGCAGGTCCTCAACACCTTGCTCTAGAATGTTGCATCTGAAGTTCCAAACGTCAAAATAAAAAATGCTAAGAGGAAATCCCCCTCCTGTGACTCTAGTCCCTTCGGTCCGTGGGGGCTGGTGACCTCTTTTGCTAATAGGAAGATTCAGTTACTACAAGATGGGGAGGAGACTGTTGGCCTGTGTCACACAACCGCAAGCATAGGATCGAGGACCATACAGCCTCCTGTACAGAAGCCTCTCTCCCATCTGAACTGCATACTGAGCGGGCGAGTTGGTTGTGAAGTCAGTAATACCCTCTGATGATGCAAAAAAAAAAAAAAGGAAAAAAAAAAAGAAAAAGAAAAAAAAGAAAAAGTATTAAGTTTCACAAGCTGTTTGTACTCAAATATATTTTCTCAGTTTCAGATCCTCAGCTATTTTATTGAGTGGAAAGTCTTGAGCTAAAAGAGTTCAAGAAAAATAATGTTGCATTTCCTTATGTCTCAGGAAACACTTTTTATGGTAACTTGTCAGATTGTCTATGAACAAACCCACTTTTTTAGACATTGATAAAGTCTTCTTTTCTTCACGTGATATTTTATACAAGAACACTTCAGGTGTGTTATTAGATGTGACTGATTTTAACAAATCCTATTAGATTTGTATCAACTAGTTACATGTTATATTCATAGTCTTTTGTGAATCATCGCCTTTTTGTTTAAAAGATGGCCTATTTTGAGCCTTTGTATAGGTACATTCCTGTTTTTGTGACAAAAAGAAAAAAAAAAAAAAAACCTTTAAAACTGTCCCAAACAGAAAAATAATGGCTATCGGAACTGTTTTGTTTTCGTGTGAGTCACCGTTCCTGTATTTGTTTATTGTAAAGGTGGACATATAGCGTTCAGTGCAGTTTTCAATAAAAAGTAATAAAAATTTGTTAAGTTCTGAAATTCAAGTACATCTCACCCATGTAAAATTTTGTTCTCTACTTGAGATGTTTTAAAAGCAAATAACATTTTCGATCAGCCAGTTTCCGATTCCTGTTACTTCAGGCAGGGTTCAAAGATGAACAGTTTCCTTCTCTACCTATTCATAACCAGACTCAAGAATGCTGACGATCACCCGGGAAAAGTCAAAACCTCACGTTACGAAGCCCATCTCTATCAGATGATGCCATCCTTCAGATGGAACTAAGTCGATTCAAGAAACAAAACTGGTCAAGTTAGAGAGTTCTGCTTTTAATTTGCCCAAAAGCAAAATTACCTGGCTCAAGCATTAATGCAGGAAGGGAAGTGAATCTCAAAATTCTTTTAAATGAGATTTACAAAGAAATGTTGCAAAATGGTAACATCCGTCATTTCCATCTCTGTTAAGAACTTAGATGTAAAGGAGTTTCCTTCTTGACTAGCATTAAACCCCTTTGTACTCGTGGCCTGTGCAAGTACTAGTCGACCACTCCAGTCCAATTCCAGGTACCAAACTCCCTCTCACTCCCTTCCCGTTAAGAAAAGGGTGTCTTCAAAGCATCAACCTCCCTCACTCGGGTGAAGGTGGTGGTCCCATCTCCGCCCTCCCAGAAAAATCACATTAAAACAGCCTCCTCTGGACAGGCAGGAGCACGTGGTAACTGACCCACCACCCCAGGAAACCCAATGGGAGCTGAACATCCTCGTCATAACCAGGATGTTGGCAACGAGGGCGTGACACGTGCACACGAGATTCCCCACCTGCCTAAAGAGAGCAGTGCTCCCTTAACACAGACGAAGTCTGGGACACGGTGAGCCTAGAGTCGGAAACAAAAAGGCCGGTTCCAGTCCGTGGTGCACCTAGGTTTTGTTTAATTAGAACAGAAAACACCACACTGTATTCTCCCTAAAAAAACAAAACAAACCATAAAGTTAATTCCATACAGTTCTGGTATTACTTCCAGAGTCCACCAAGACATGACCTTCGAGAAAGGACCGCGTACTCTCATCTTGGGATGACAGCCATGGCTATTTAATCGCTCAAGAGCTGAACCTAGCACTGACTCACCAACATTCTGGCCTCTTCCAGCCAATCTGCCGCGAAAACCATTTAAAGCCCTGTCCCTGCCTGGAGCCTAGGAAATGCAATCCTCTACCTTTCCCACAGGGAAGAACGCTGTACCTGTTAAACTAGGTGTGGTCGGGATCACTGATCATAAATAAATAAATAAAAGAGGCACCTCAGGGGAAACCACTCAGCAGACCACCACACACAGGCTAAATACTGAGCCTATGCTTTCTGGACAGCACTGACTGCAGTGTAGACCATAGTGACTAGATGCTTCTCTCCCAAGCATTTCTCTTTGGCTTCTTCAATTGGGAGGGCAGTGTGCTTACCAGCAACTAGAACAGGATCTGTGCCCACTGAAGAATTATTCCTACGTACGGAGAAAAGTTTATAGAGATGCTAAGTAGTCGGACAGCCTTCTAAAAAATTACTGACCAAAATGAAAGTAAACCATAGTCAATCTGTAGGAAAACATACCCACCTGGAACAGTGACATTTACCATTATTACATCACATTTCATTTATACGGAATCAAATTGCAAGAGTTTCCTGCAAGTTTGAGCATACAGCAAAAGTGATCCTTCATTCTGGGAGTATCTTTCAATGGACATTTCTGAGAGGAGAAAGAACTAAAAGGACATCTCCTGGGTGTTTTTCTATTTTTAGTATTCCAGCATCAAATTAGAGGCTGTGCACATTTCAAACACCATCTAAACAGAACTGAGAAGAAAACAAGTATTTAAAGGTTTCTCGCGGCCTTTTCATCAAAGGGAAGGAAGCGTGTGCGGGGGGGGGGGGGGGGGGGGCTTCTTTCCAAATTCCTTTGCCACATCAATAGTCTACAAAGTGCTTATCAGGACACGAAGTCTTTGTGCTCCTGAGATAGGTCTGAAATTTTTACCCAGTATTGAACATATACCTGAAGTGGTCAAATAATACTTTTTATAAAAAGATTTCTATCTAAGATTATAGTTTGAACTTTTAAATAAGAATGGCCACAATTAACCAACATGCACAAATTCTCAGACTGCTCTGAGAAATTCATTATACAATGCATTTACCACCTTACTGCATTTTAAGTCTTTATTCTATGCTTAACTGATTCCCAATTAGCCCAAGCAAAGGCATGCCTCCCTAACACAATTGGCCGAAAGCAGAGCTGATGATAAAAGGAAGCATTCCAAAGAGCCTCTGCATGGCAATCTGGGAGAACATTGTCAACCGAATCGAGTGAGCGAATCTCACACAACTGACGTAGTCACGCGTGGGTCCGCGCCCCGAGCGCTTCCCTGACATCCAGGGAGGAACTGTTCCCGAGGACACTGCCGTGTGGACTCTGGTGGAAGAACCCTCATTTTAAGGGCACTTTTCCAAACGAACAAATGCCTGAATACCGAAAAGGGGCATATCAGGAGCTTTTAAGAAGGACAAAATAATAGAAACCCAAACCCTTTCCAAAACAAGGGAATGACGTCTGTATGAAGTTCCCTCAATCCTTACTTTCCTTCCTTGCAGTTTGTTCCTTGAAGATTTGGTTTCATTTTATGGGGCACAACAGGAACTAAATTATTAATAAAATAAAAGCTTGTTTTTATTTTTACGTGTGGCTGTGGATAATCTGTACAAAAAGTTTGCAGATTTCTAATGAGCTCTAGTGAGACTCAACGTAAAGTGGCTCTTTTAAGGTCGAAGTAGAATGTCGGGTTCTACTTAAAAAAGAAGATCTCGAAGGAACAAAGAGTCATCTGCCATGTGCTTTTGGAGGTGCCCGTGCTGAAAAAACGTCTCGATAATATGAAGATGCTGGTACAACTTGTCCTATTACGCAACTTCTTACACAACCACATGCGTTGCATTTACAGACAGATTTACAACTTGAAAGGAAAAAAGTTGTGTCTTAATAAAATTAGGGTCTTTCTTTCTTTTTACAAACTAGTCCAAACAGAGGTCTCTGTCTCCTCACGCAGCAGATCCGTCGTCCCCGCCAGGTGCGGACGAGAGTCGCCCGTCCCGGCAGGTCCAGCCACACCCGGGTCCCTCGGCGCCCCCGCTCCGCCGGGAGCGCGCGCCACACTAGCTCTGGGGTCGCCGCAGAGCCGATGCCCTGGTCGTCTGCTCCCGGGTCTTGCCTTCATTCATCGTCGTCGTCGTCGTCTTCCTCTCCGTCAGACAGGGAGGGACAAGGCCGGATCTGTCTGTAGCGGTCAAGCCACTTGTCCACCATGTGCGCGACCAGCGGGTGGCTGCGCCGCCGCGAGCTCTTCTGCAGGGCCACCAGCACGCCGCCCTCGGTCACACAGCAGTCCAGCCACCCCCGCAGTAGCTTCTCCTGCTGCTCCTCATTACCTAGCTTTTGGAGGGATGTGAAAGGGACGAGAGGGCCACAGATCAGAGGTCTGCTGGGGAAAATGCATGGAACATAGCTGGTACGACTACTGATGAAAAGGTCGAAGCGACAAACTTCGCACGGTTTCAGCCTCTCGTCAACTCTGCGATTAAAACCCAGTTTCCTACGGTTACACAGGAAACCATCCGTGGCGGGGGCGCCTGGGTGGCTCAGTGGGTTGAGCGTCAGGGCTTCGGCTCAGGTCACGATCTCGCGGTCTGTGAGTTCGAGCCCCGCGTCGGCCTCTGTGCTGTGGGCTCGGAGCCTGGAGCCTGCTTCGGATGCTGTGTCTCTCTCTCTCTCTGCCCCTCCCCTGCTCACTCTCTCACTCTCTCTCTCTCTCAAAAATAAACATTTAAAGAAAAAATCCAGTAGGAAAATTGGCAGAAAAAGACCTCGAGGGGAAGAACCATCTAGTAATAGGTTAATTTGTTTGCCAGAACAGGAAAAACCAAATGTTAACCTAATAAACCTATGGTGGCCAAGAAAAGGCTAGAAAAACAAAGTCTCCGCTTCAAACACATGACAAGGTAAGTTTATTCAGTATTTACAGAAAGAAGTTATAAAAATTATGGTCTATTAATTTTTTTCTTAATGTGATTATAACAGTTTTATAATAATGACTAGTACATTAATAAATAAAAGACCAATAATTTTTGTAAGAATGTGCGTTTTCTGAGAGCGTTCTTTCTGCGCATCCTCACCATCACCCCTGCCTGGGTCTCCACCTCCCTCCACTCCCCACCCCATCTGCAACACCCTCCGACCTGGGCTCCTGCTCTTCCCCCCCCCCCCCCAGGCATCTCATCTCCACACTGAGCAGCTGGTGTTCCTCTACTGGGCAAGCTGGTTGTTGGCTTCCCAGCTTGCAAAGTCAAAGCCAAGGCTTTAAAAGGCTGCTGCTGAGCGAGCCCCTTGCCATCCCTTAGCCCTTCGACCCCCTCTACCTACCACCCTCGTCCTCCCTATCCTGCAAGACTCCTCTTCCGGGTCTCGGGGGCAGGGTCACCTCCTCCTCAGATGCCTCTGGTCACCACCTGATTAAACATGTTTTCTATATATTTATTTATTTGAGAGAGAGGGAGACACAGAATCGGAAGGAGGCTCCAGGCTCCAAGCTATCGGCACAGAGCCTGACGCGGGGCTCGAACTCACGAGCCGTGAGATCTTGACCTGAGCGAAGTCGGATGCTCAACCGACTGAGCCACCCAGGGGCCCCTGGTTACCACCCGATTTAAATCACCAGGCCCAAGTCCCCCGTTGTCCCCTCCCCCCGTCTTTCTACTTTTGCCCTCAGCGCTCCTCGCTACCTGAGAGGGAGGGTGCGGGGGACTTTTGTTGTCTTCGCGTCACCACTGAAATCTCCACATAACACGACCCACCCCACAGCTGAAAAAAGGTAAACTTCGAAGTCTGGCTGACCTGTATTTATACAAAGGGACACTAACTACGGCCAAATCCGAAGCTTCCACTGGCAGCACAGGGAACACCCCACCGGAGAGGTGTCCCGGGCCGGGCTGCGGCACAGACACTACTGGAGGAGCCAATGGGAGCGATGCGCCTCTCACCTCCTGAGCAGAAAGAAAGTGCACGTGCAGTAACTTCCTTTCGCTGTCCACCAGAGGCAAGAACGTGACAGTGACGTCGTCGTCCGTGTTCAGGTTAGCACCAGCACCTCGGTTGCCGTAGCCATCGTTTTCCATGGCAACCAAAGCAGAGAAGTGGCCCCTTGTATAGCCCAGAGCGATAGGACTTTTCCAACAAAAACTCTGTTCCCACAACAAAGGCAAATAAACACCTGGAGGGAAGAAAGACCAGCACAACAGGGTCATCGGGACTGGGCTGCAAAGCGTATCCTACAGAAGGAGACTTCTAAAATACAAAATACACTTGAGTAAGGGCTTACCTTGAAACCGAGTATATCCTAAAGTTTCTCCCCGGAAACTTTTATAATATTTCACTCCATAAACTATAATTGGTCGTCTAAGAATATGTGCAAGTACAAAAATGTGCGTCTGTTCCAAGCTTGCTCCAGGCTGTGCGGAGTAAAATAAAAAAGTAATTTCTCTTTAAAACGTTCACTGCCACCCAGGAAAACTGATATGCAGAGCACAGAGCTCCTCCCCGTCCGTGCGCTAGATCCTTTTTTTTCTTTTAAATAACACCATCAAGCTAAGTGAGCATAAAATTCTGCAAATTCTTCCAACGCAGTCATAAAGGAAATCTGCGAAGCATACGTATACAGGTATCTTTCACTATCCAAACTCAAGAAGCCAACAGACTGGGGTGAATACTGATCACAGGAACAAAAGCCGCAGACGGCGAGGGATGCCTGGTGCACAGTAACCGCCCGCTGGGGAAGGTCCCTGCGAAACCCACACCCACGACGAGGTCCTCCCCAAGTAAAAAGAGGAGCTGCTATTTCAGGCAAACTTAAACGCAGCACCGCCTAATTCAAGACGACTACACAGGCCCACCGCCCCTCTGACAACAAATGGGACAACACGTTTTCAGAAAGTACACGTCACAGCTGTAAAACAGCCACTGTGACAGAAGGTACTTCGTTCACAGGGTTCAAATAAATCACAGTGCTCTCTGCAAAGAAAAGGAATGGTCTCCTGTGTTTCTGAATGTTCCGGTTCGCTATACTGAACATGCTTCGTGGAATAAAACTAGCTTGAAAGCCAGAACCCAAGAGGAACGACCATGCACAATTCATTTTTATAAAAGTTCATTCCCAAGTTAATTACAAATAGCTCCACCTGTTGGCCATGGCACCTCCCCCCGTGGGCCCGACAGCAGAGCACCGGGACCGGAGTGCCCGCCGCACCGCACAGTGATCTTCGTTAGGTGCCCCCTCAGACACGGAACTAGTAGGTAGATGAAACGGGCCTAATGCCACCTTTCTAAGAAGACGACATATATGAAGAGCAATCTGAAAAGGCTACGTAAGCCCTTACGATCATCACAGGACAACTTTCGTCTTGTCACTCAATGGAACTGCGAAACACACAGTAGCGTCTCTGTCCTGCAGGAGGACTCACGTATGGTCACCCAGCTGACAGACCACGGTCACGACCAGAAACCAAGGCACCCGCTGCCAAGCCAAGCACTCTTCTGCTCCTCCCAAGCCACCTGCAATCTGGCTTCCGCGTGTACATCAAGGGACTGAAGAACACGCAGCCAACTTCTCACGGAAGCGACACGCCTCGCGGCATTCTCACCTGGCTGGCAAGAGACAGTATGAATGCCCAGTCTTCTTGCCACTGTTCTTCCCTCAAGGAGAAATGTAAACCAAAGCTCTGAGAATACCACGATTCCCAATCTTTCCAACGTGTGTAAAACCTAAAACGGCAAGACAGTAAACAATTAGCCTTCTGTAAGCAGTACGTTTAATGTGCCATTTAATGTGGTCTTTAAGCAATTCATGTAAAGAGATGAACAATTTTATTAATTTTCCCCAGTTTGCCATTTATTTTCACATCAAAAATGCCTACGCTCTACCAGCAGACATCACGTAACATGTTCTCACCAGAACTTTAAACACTAATAATGAGATCAATTCATTTCAAATGTCTACTACTGACTGACGGAGTTCAAAAAGAAAGAGAACATTCGGAATCATCTGAGATTGTGGATACAATCAAAGACACTACCATTTTACGTTAATGCATAGAACTCACTACTGGGTCACTGTGTAAACAACAGACTGGAAAATAGCCCACGTATTCACTAGGTGTATCAACATCGCTCCCAGAGCAAGGCCCTAATGCTCTTCAATTCGATGAAGGCTCAGAGAAGTGAGGAAAGTAGCAAAGAAAAATCTGAAACTAGCAGAGGTTGGTTCACGAGGTTTAAGGAAAGAAGCTATCTCCAGACATCAAAGTGCAAAGCGAATCAGCAAGTGATACAGAAGCTATGGCATGTTTTCCAGAGAACCTAGCCAAAATCACGAAGGTGGCTACACTAAACAAATTTTCAATGCAGATGAAACAGCATTCTACTGGAAGAAGATGCCATCTAGGACTGGTATAGCTAGAGAGGAGCAGTGCCTGGCTTCAAAACACAGGCTGACTCTCTTGTCAAGGGGGCTGATGCCGCTGGTGACTTTAAGTTGAAGCCAATGCTCACTGACCGTTCCAAAAATCCTAAGGCCCTTAAAAACTGTGCTAAATATACTCTTGCTCTATAAAAAGAACAACAAAGCCTGGATAACAGTACGTCCATTTACAATATACTTTCCGAAATATTTTAAGCCCACTATTAATGCCTACCCCTCATAAAACTCCTTTCAAAATATTACTGCTCACTGACAACGCACCTGCTCGCCCAAGAGTTCTGATGGAGATAACCAGATTAATGTTCTCATGCCTGACAACACCATACCCACTCTGAAGCTTATGATCAAGGACTAATTTCAACTTTCTAGGCATTATTTGAAGTAAGGCTACTGCAGCCATAGACACTGACCCCTCAGATGGATTTGAGCAAAGGAAACTGAAACGCGTCTGGAAAGGATTCACCATTCTGGATGCAATTAAGAACATTCCTGATTCATGTAAAGAGGTCAAAATAGCAACAGGAGTTCAGAAGGAGTTGATTCCAACCCTCACGGAGGACTCTGGGGGGCTCAAGACTTGCGTGGAGGAAGTTAACTGTACATGTGGTGGAAACAGCAGAGAACTAACTAGAAGGGGGGCCCGAAGACAGGACTAGGCTGCTGCCATCTTGTGACAGCACTGGAACGGACGAGGACTTGCTTCTCATGGATGAGCGATGAAAGGGTTTTTTGCAATGGAATCTAAAACTGGTGAAGCTGCCGTGAAGACTGTTGAAATGACAACAGAGTGATTTAGAACATGACAACCGTAGTTGATGCAGCAGTGGCAGGCTCTGAGAGGACAGACTCTGATTTTGAAAGAAGTTCTAAGAAAAATGCCATCAAATCACATCGCACGCTACAGAGAAACCATTCATGAAAGGAAAGGTCAATCGATAACTTCACTGGCGTCTTATTTTAAGAAACTGCCACGGCCACCCCGGCCTTCAGCAGCCACCACTCCAATCAGCTGGTAACCATCAACATCAAGGCAAGAGCCTTCGCCGGCAAAAAGACTATGACTCACTCAAAGTTCCACTGATGCTCAGGGCTTCTTTTTTTTTTTTTTTTAAGACCTACTGCTATAGCACTGACTACGGACTACAGGATACTGTAAACATGAGCTTCTATATGCACTGAGGAAACCAAAATACTCCTTTGGCTCACTTTATGAAGACAGTCACTTAACTGCAGTGGTCTGGAACTGAACCCACGTATCTCTGAGGTATGCCTGTACGTATTATACGCTGCATCGGGAAGGTTCTAGGTTTGCCAGCCAGGGAGCTTAGTTTTTTTTTTTTTTTCAGGTGACTTCAAAGTTCTCCTCTATTGCATTATTATGCTCTGATCGATAATTTCGCTCTCAAGGAAATTATTCAGCTGCTCTCAGTTTCGAAGTCTCGAGAGTGCTTCCATTCAGTACCGTTTACTGCACACTTACTACGTGTCACGCTATTGGAGGCACTACATCTTCCACAATGAAACACAACAAAACCTCTGTTCTCAGAGTTTACATTGTAATGGACTTCACGTAATCCCTAAATACTGACAACAAAATTCACAACTAGTAAGTGCTCAAAAATTATATAGAGATACTAGGGAAATAAAGTTATTTGGAGTAAGGTCATTTTCATTACTCTGTCAGCATTCAAGTAGGTGTAAGAGAAAAAAAGCACCTTTTCATTAATTTAAGTTTCTTTTGGCCTCAGTTTTCTCATGGAGACGATGTATATACAGAACCAAGAAAATATCGTAAGTCAAGTCAGTATAAAGCCAAACTGTGAGTCACAAGCACAGTCGTCATTTCCACTGATTAATACCCCAGTGGGTGAATTTACAGTTCAAGACTAGCTATATACTTGACTGGGTGACAGGGTAAAACAAAAACATATACAGGATCCCCCCCGCTATCTGAAAGTTCACTTCACGCCCCTTCACTTTTATGAAAGACCTACATTAGCACCTGTTTTTGCCAAAACGAAATCTGAAGAGGACCTTCACGGCTACAAAATGGTCACTGGATCTTTGCTTTGCGCCATTTCAAAAGCTGACAAAAGGTTTCACAGAAATGCTACTTTTGGATAGCAAGGAAAATCTGTATACATAAAGGGCATTTTTGAGATAATTGGAAGATGGGTTATGCACCGTACATTGAATTACAGGGTCATGGTTGATTTTTTTTTTCAAGTTTATTTATTTGGAGAGAAAGAGCGCATGTGTGCACGCGTGAGAAGGGGAAGGGCAGAAAGGAGAGAGAGAATCCCGAGGAGGCTCCACGCCGCCCACCTCAGGGTTCAATCTAAAGAACCGTGAGCTCATGACCTGAGATGAAATTAAGAGCTGGATGCCTAACTGACTGAGCCCCCCAGGTGCCCCACACTACTGATTTCCTTAGATGTGGTAATGAGGATATGGTTGGGTAAGAGAATATCCTTGTTCTTCAAAGATACATGCTGAAATACCGACCGGTACAAAGCATCGTGATGACTTAAACTCATGAGCAAAGGTAAGTGCTTACACATGCAGAGACGAAGCACACGTGGCTAACCATTAGCCATTGGGCAATCCAATGAAGGAACACTGGGGTCTGTTGCACTGATTTTTTAACTTTTCTATGGATTTCAAAATGCGCAAAATAATATGTGGTCTGAAGACTATGTCCCTAAGGAAAAAAACCTCACAATACAATACCAACATAATCTTTTCAATATTAAACACAACTATGAAATCATAATACTTAAAAATGTGGGCAAAGACCTTATCACTATTTAAGGCTACTACTGCAATGTTAAATGTTTCTATGCTAAAGCTCAGCAAAAAGGTATAAAAGCCATCAAAATGTTCCAAATGTCTCAATGTACAAAGTCAAATTTTTCCTGCCTAGCTTCCACAGGAAATATAACAGGAGAAAACTACCCCAACACTGTAAGGAAATGACTCAGCAGGAGCATGCCTGGTTTTAAACAGGGAAAGGGTGCCAGCTCACCAATGTGAACAGTCATGCAGGCTGTCATGCAGGGCTTTCCGAAGCACCGAGTCCTTGTCATAAATGCCCCAGGTAGCTTGTAGCACTGAATCAAGTAAGCAGTCTCCTGCGGTCCGGTTCCAAAGCGCATACAGTCGACTGTCCAAACGGGTAGCCAACTCCAAAGACCAGTTTATAATTGGAGATTCTTCTTCTAACTCTGTAGAAGGAATTTAAATATCAAGTCCATTCTTTTTGTTTTTTAATGTTTATTTGGGGGGGGGGGGGGGGCGGGGGGCGGGCAGAGTGTGGGCAGAGGAAGTACAGAGAGAGAAGGAAACACAGAATCTGAAGCAGGCTCCAGGCTCTGAGCTGTCAGCACAGAGCCCAATTTGGGGCTCAAACCCACAAACCGCAAATCAAAGACTGAATGACTGAGCCACCCAAATGCCCCAAAATAACATGTTTGTTTTCATGCCTATGCAATTCAGGACTATTCACTGGAGGAAAGAACCCACTCTGTAGATGTATTAATAAGTTTATGTGTAATTTACTATTAAACACGTAAATAATTTTGATCAATTGAAATATAAACCTTCTGAGTAGTGGAAACATCTTGTGGCTCTACAATATTTTTCTCAACTTTTCAGTTTACAATTTATTTTCTAAAAATGTTTAATATGGAAATATACTCATTCTAGAACAGGAAGTAGAAAACCATGGTGAAACATTTTTATACCTTTATTCCCTGTATCACAGTTAAGAGCCGTGAATAAGCATTCGTAATTTTTTTTTTCCAGTTTTACCGAGATAAAATTGACAGAATGAACATTTTTTTTTTAAATGTTTATCTATTTTGATAGAGAAAGACCATGAGCAGCGGACTGGCCCGGGGCGGGGGGGGGAGGTTGCAAGCAGCTCCATCTGCACCGTCAGCGCAAAGCCCAATGAGGGGATTGAACCCACAAACCATGAGATCATGACCTGAGCCAAAATCAAGAGTCAGACACCCAACCAACGGAGCCACTCAGGCACCCCGACAGAATGAACATTTTTAACGTCACAATGTGACACTGAGGGACTTTATGTTTTCAATCAAAGTAAAAATAAAACAAGTCAACCATACAACTGAAGTGCTCCAAACCTTAGAAAACAAAGAGCTTAGGGAAATTAAACTAAATCACACTCATTAATTCCACACTTACCTTTCTGAACATCTCTATCGAGCACCTCATCAAATAATTTTTCTTGGACTGTTGGAGGCAAGTCTTCAATATCTACAAATCAAAAAACAGACTTAAAAGATTTTCTTACGTTTCGTAACTTAATTTGATACCAGCATCTAACAGAAACTTCCTCTAAAATAACTCCCTTGTCAGTGAAGGTGGTCAGATAGCTTCTTTTAAAAACCATGCATAGGGGCCCCTGGGTGGCTCAGTCGGTTGAGTGTCCGACTTCAGCTCAGGTCATGGTCTCACAGCTCATGGGCCCGAGCCTGGAGCCTCCTTCGGATTCTGTGTCTCCCTCTCTCTGCCCCTCCCCTGCTCACACTCTCTCTCTCAAAAATAAATAAACATTAAAAAATATAGATTTTAAAAAACATGCATGTGTAATGTGTGTGCATACACGTAAAGTAAAATATTTTCTTTCTGTACTTCATTATCAAAACTGTTGTCTACCTAAAAATAATATAAAGTATATCTGGACCAATAATTGCATATAACTATTGTCAAAAAGACAATACTGGTAAAGAAGTGTAAAAAGGGACCCTTGTGCACAGTCAGTGGGAATGTAAACTGGTGTAGCCACCACTTAAAACAGGGTCCTCAAAAAGTTAGAAGTATCATCTGACCCAGCAATCCCACTTCAGTGTGTGTGTGTGTGTGTGTATATGTGTGTATCCGAAGTAAATGAAAACAGGGTATCGAAGAGGTACTGAACCCCCATGTTTGTTGCATTACTCACAACAGCCAAGATACAGAAACAACCCAAGTGTCCATCGATGGATGAATGAATAGTGATGTGGGGTGTGAATATGTGTGTGTGTGTGTGTGTGTGTGTAAAATGACATGTTATGAGTGTGTAAAATGACAGGTTATTATTCAGCCAGGTGAAAAAAAGAAATCCTACCATTTGCAACAACATGGATGGACCTTGAGGGCATTAGGTGAAGTGGAATTAGCCAGAGAAAGACAAGACAAAAAAAAAAAAAAAAAGTCAAACTCATAGAAACAGGGTAGAAAAGAGGTTACTAACAGCTTGGGCAAGGGAGGAAGATAAAAATTGGTAAAAGGGTACAAAAACTTCCAAGCTATAAAAATGAGTAATGCTGAAGACCTAAGGAAACACCATGGTAACTATTTAACACTGTGTCGTATAACTGAAATTTGCTAGGAGAAGTTACATGTTCTCATGGAAAAAAGATACATAAACATGGGATGGTGGGTGTGTTAATGAACTAGATGGGGGGAATCCTTTCACAATTTGTGCAAGGATGAAATCACAACAGACACATTAAATATGTGACAAGTAAATGACAACTCTCTCTCATTAAAACTGAAATAAAAGGAAAAAAAAGAGCAGGGCTATCTGATATTCAAGTTAATGATAATAGTAACAACCACATACAAATGTTTATCTGCCCTGGTCTCCCCACACTCTCAACCTCTGCTCAGGCCTATTGTTTTCAGACTTCAGAATCTTCTCATAAAAGCTAACGAACCATTAATTTTTGGCACACAGATCTCTGGTTCTGTCATCCTCCTCAAATTCTCTACGGTTTGTTCAGTTTGCTAATGGAGCAGTCTACAGTAAAAAGCATTCCCCTTAAAAATTCTTTAAAAAAAAAATTTTTTTTTAAGCTATTTTCAAGTCAGAGTAAAAATCTAAACATCACCAGAGTAAGCTTAAATATACAGAGTGCACTTCAAGTGAAATCTGATTTTAAAAGTCTTAGTGATGATCTCCTACCATTTGTACACGCCCGTGTTTATGTCTATATAAAAGCTCAAGACACGTAGAATCAAGATGGAAGCTTTATTTTAGGAACTTTTGGTGTTTGGTGCATTTATTCAACGCCAAATGACCAAAAGGATCCCGGAAGACACTTCCAACTGTCACTGAATGGAAAAATGAAAAGCTGCGTCCCAAACACGGTAGAAATTAATAGAATGAGTGAAGAACATAGTAATGACACTTTCAAAAGAATGCCAGTATCTTCGATTCAAAAAATCTGACTCCACCCATCAAAAGCCCATGTTCTAATCCTATCTCCTGATACCAATAGCCAATGCCTATGTAATTTTAAAATAGGCATGAGTAAGGAAAAAAAAGTACACTGATAATATCCTAAAGTAAAACTGGAGAGAAAAATAAACGGCTAAAACAGATTTTTTGAAACATCTAAGGCCCACACCGAAATCAGTGGTTATCAGCCACTATCTTCCTACCAGGTCCAAAGCCGAAGTTTTACAGGGAGCCCCTGGACTGGTCACTTCCAGGATAAATAAGGTAGTCAAGCAATTTAAAATGCACACATAGTAGCTAAGTTATCTGCTTTAACAGAAACCACTTCACTCACACGCAACAAAAACAATTATAATGAAGTGAACATTTCTTTTCACACTGAAATTTGGAGTTACCTGCTGGCAACGTAAATGTTACAAGGTCAGTGAGAAAATAGCAAGCAAAATCCCCCTTTCTCTGATGAAGAGAGGCAGCGATCTCTCGCCGGATTTGTTCTGTCAGTTCGGGACACACCATTGCAGGAATACACTTGGCTGCTTGTTGAGACACCTTAAATACAAAAGAAACTTTCCTCTGCATCTCATTTAACATTACTGTAAGCAGAAAACAACAGTATTTAAAAGAAATGACCAAACCTTCCCCGTAACTCAGGGTGTTATTTTGTTCATTTCAAAACAGATTAGGCACTATTTCCTCACCAGTGGAAGTACGGTTCAGTACAACTCTCCGGGAGGAAACTTACTTCTTAGGAGTTTCTCCCAAGGAGATAAAATCTATGTAAAATGGTGTTGTTCACAAAGGTTCATCCTAGGGAGAGGGAGGGAGGACAGAAAACCACCTAAGTAACCCTAAGCATCATATGCCCCCATAAAAGCATTCTTAAAAAGCAGGAAATTCCAGCTCATGGAGAAAGAGGAAAGTGCAAACACTCTTCTCCCGCCGGGTTAAGCAAGAATATTGCAAGCACCTTGACGTGCAATAAGGAAAGCATGACATTTTTGAAGGGTTAGCTCCCACTGACCTCCAATCCTTCCCCATCCGTTATACTTCTGAATAGGTAAACAAAGCAGCTGGCTTCTCGAAGTGTGGAAGAGACAGCAAACATTCGAAGTCTAGCCCGACAGGAATGAAATGTGAGCAGTGATGTAGGTAGTGAGCACTCCGACAGAGAACCTCTAAACAAGGAGATGGCTAGAACCTTCCTTTTCTTTTTAATGATGGATAGCCACAAAAGCAGCAGAGATATTTTACATTTAAGCCGCATGCCTTTGTGGAGCTCAAAAACTCGGCATACAAAGAGTTCTGAAATCAAAGGTGAGTATCTTCTACGGAGGAAGGGAGTCTGGCGTGAATCCTGTGTGAGCCAGTCACCAGACCACAACCACTGACCTCTGACCTGGACAACCTGCCCAAACGAACATTTCCAGTCACAAGTGAGGTCTGGAGCAGATCTGCCAATAAGCCACTCACAGTTTGAACAATAATGTCATCTACATATATGGGGACGATGAATTGTAATTTTTATTAAGGTAAGTGAACAGGGTCTCAAAAACCCTGCACCAACACAAGCATCAGACATCGTAGTCTGAAAAATCCTACATGAAAATTCAGTGCTTCTGAATTTTACTGGCCAGGATTACCAGTAACAATGAAATTCTTACTACCTCTTAACTCCATAAATCCAATCATTATGTGACACTCCAATTATGGAAAACGAAGTACCAAATATTTTCAGAATATAACAATTTCTCAAGTAACAGTTTAAATGGATCCCAAAATAAATTCAAAAACAGCGGATTCTAATCTGCTAGTCCTCTGCCCTGTTCCAAAACCTGGGACGGTTTCTTCGAAAACAAGTTGATCTGTGACATGAAAACTGCGAACACCCCGCATTCCTGTAAGGGGAACCTTACAGCGGGGGGTGGTCACGCATCCTCCTCCCACTGCCGTCCTTCAGCCCCGGACCCTGTCGCCTACCCCTTGGTCTCCTAGCCTCTTCAACCCTATCTCCTTAGGGTAGTAATTCTTAACTTCGAGCGCATGAACTTGTTGGGAAGGATCTGTGAACCTAAATGTTCATTAAATTTAAATCCTTCATTTTCACTAACCGCTGGCCTAGATTTAAAATGCATTCCCTTATATGTCACAAAGCTAATATTCTGAAAAACTACTATTTCAATATAACTGGTTTCCTTTGTGATCTTTTTTATTTTATGCATTTAAAAACAGTACTTTGAAAGGGAGCCCACAGATTCCACCACACTATCAACAGAGTCTATGGCCTAATATCCAATTAAAACCCCTGCCTCACATACATATCCCCAAAACATAATGTTCTCCTGTTCTCATCCCCCAAAGTATCTGGCTCTGTCCTCTCTCTGCAGACACCTCCCTAAGTCCAATCTCCCTACTGGCCCTTTCAGTGACGTCCTCCGGAGTGTCTATTCCACTGAGACTAAATTCCACAACCAATTTGGTTATTTCCCTGGAAATCCACCCCCCTTCCACCTCTCCCAGTGCACCAGGGTTGGTCTCTGTGTCCCAAATATGGCAAAAAGGATGGACGGTATGTCACTTCCTAAATTAGGTTGTATCTAAACGACACTGAAGCTTCCATTTGGATCACAGGCGCACGCTTGGGTCTCTCAGATCACTTGTTCTGGGTGAACCCTGTCCTATGGAGAGGCCCGTGTGACAAGGTTAGAAGCCTCCTACCGACACCCATGTGAGTGTGCCTGGAACCAGATCCTCCAGCCCCATCAAGCCTTTTGACAACGGCAGCTCTGAACATTTGACTGTAACCTCATGAGAACCTGAGCCAAAATCATTCGGCCAGGCTGCTCCTGGACTCTTCACCCTCCGGAACTGTGGGAGAAAACAGAGGTTTGTGGACTAAAGCTTAGCAAAGTTGAGGTGCTCTGTTAGGCAGTAAATAACAAATACCCTGGGGCTCTAGTGCCTTCCCACTGTTAGTCCCCAGAGTGCTCTTAGGAGGCCAGGGCTTACAACAGCCCTGCAACGTTCTCAGCCCTCTACCAGCCTGAGGGCTCGGAGCCCAGGAACCCCCTACGGACTTGAGCCTTGGTTCACAGCTGCCCTCTCCATCCAGTCTCCTGCCACCACCAGCAACTACTGCTCCAAACACTGACTCTGCCAATATACAACGCAAATGTAGCCAGACCTCAGAAACCACAGAAAGTACCTCTAACTGTCCCATCCCCTGTTCCAGAACACTGGTCCTTCTAATCACATTGCTGCTTTTCAAACTGTCCCTTCCCCTAACCTATCCGCAGTAGGCCTGCCCCCTGTTTACACCGTGGCTATCTCTCAAGCCCTTCCCCCTCCTCTATCAGGTGCCTCTGGTGTCACCTGACCCTCGCCACACTAAACAATGGCTAGCCATCTCAACCATGTTTCCAGGTAACCTTCATATCCCTTGATCCCCCCCACCCCCAGTGCTTTGTACACAATGGTTCCCAAATACGTACAGACAAATCTGAGTACGTAAATATGTATAAGCGTACCAGAGAAGACCTATACTGACAAAAATCACAATCTACAACTGATCCCTCTACGCTTTTTCTCCATTTCCTTTATAATTAAAAGAATTACCTGCACAATGTGGTCGCATCCTGAATCGTTCATTTGCCATCATTTGTGACATCTGTATCGTTATCTAAGGCCAAAAGCTCAGAAGCAACTTGATCCCTCCCTCTCCATTACTCCTCATATCCAGTCTGTCCCCTTGATCCTGACTCCATCAGCACCAGCTCTCTCAAATGGACCCACTTCTTTGCACCCCCGTAAGGGCAGAGCCCTCGAAAGCATCACACGGTGCCCTTCTAACGAGGCTTCCACTCTCCAATCCACAGCAGCCAAAACACCGATCTGGTCACTCCCAAGGCCATGCTGAGCAGCTCTGCAGATTCCTGAGCTCACCACAAACACCACCACCAGGGCCTCCAAATAAACGGTTTCCTCAACTCCCTTCTCTCCTCCACCCACTTACGAGGCTAAGTACTTCTCCTCCTTCAGACCCCCACTACAATGTTACCTGCTCTCCATGAGAAGGTGAGATACCCCGAAAGACTTTCTCAGGTACTCCCACAGCACTTGGCATTCGTATCTATGCCAACACACTCTGTACAGAATGACTGTATAGAGTTTATTTTTCTCTACTTTTCTGGGGACTCGGTAAAGGAAGAGCCAGTGTCTTCCCAATTACATCCCTGTTTAACACAGTGCCTAGCACACAGAAGGTACTTGATAAATATCAGGTGAATGAAATGAATGAAAGACACATCCTACCATTTTTTTAATCCAAGAGAGGATTCAGATATCGTGGCAAAATGTCCCGTTTTTAAAACACACACCCTTGGGGCGCCTGGGTGGCTCGGCAGGTTGGGCGGCCGACTCTGGCTCAGGTCACGATCTCACAGTCCGTTAGTCTGTGAGTTCAAGCCCCACGTCAGGCTCTGTGCTGACAGCTCAGAGCCTGGAGCCTGCCCTGAGTTCTGCGTCTCCCTCTCTCTCTCTGCACCTCCTCCACTCGCACCCTGTCTCTCTCAAAAATAAACATTACATTTTTAAAAAATAAAAATAAAAATAAATAAAACATACACCCTTAAGAATTATATGCTGCTGAAGTCTCAAGTTTAGTGTGAACTTATAAAGGGAGTAGAAAAACCTAAAACATTTAAGAACAGTTTAGAAAACCATTGCATCAAAAATGAAAACTAATGAACACGGTTCCTTCATGCAAAACAATGTTTAACCAAAATGGCCATACTCACCTCTGTAAGCAATATTGCTAGCATGTCCTGCCTCTGAAAACGTATAGCCAGATGTACGAGGGTATAGCCAACATCAAAAGCAGAAGGGCGGTTCAGCAAGCGCACTTCGTCCGCAGTGAGCTGACGCGCAATGTCCCCTCCTGATGACTTATATGCTTCTATAGCAGCTAGATCACCTTCTACAACCCCTAGAACAAACATCAAGACAGAAAAGAGTTTAATCCTATTTTCCTTCAAAAGGCATATCCTGTTACATTCACTCTAAACCCTTCTAAGTATTTCTCTAGGATTCCTGGACCCTGGGGCAACATTTAAATGTCCTAAAAGAATAGTAAAGAAAATTAGTGAGTTCCTGTCTAATTTCTTTCCAGAACCAGAACTACCTACTTAGGTACTTACCTTCACATCAGTGCTGGCTCCAGGCTCTGGTGAGGTTTCGAGGAATCATTAGAATGTATTAACTGGATCAAAGATCAGTATCTTAGTATGAGAAACTAGACTTTACAGAAGACACAACAGGTTGTGCTCCTGCCTCTGCAGAAGCCAAGGAGACAGGGATGTGCTTCCTGTTGGCTCTGGGCTCTCCCGCCCTTCACACTGCAATTCTCTAACCTGAAACAGATGCAGCGCCTTCCGTACTGCTGTTAGCTTCGAAACAACTCAGAGCAATTAAAACCATTTTTTTTTTAATATGAAATTTATTGTCAAATTGGTTTCCGTACAACACCCAGTACTCATCCCAAAGTGAGCAACATTTTGATTTCAGAACCTCTCATAGCCAAGTCTTCCTTACAGTCATTAAGTATCGATACAGTAAAACTTGAAACAGATGAGTTAGAACAAAAATATGCTAAAAGGAAACATTACAAATCAGTTGGGGGACAGAGATGAAACAACTATCACTTTGTCCAAATCCATAAAGAACTTTCTGTTCCCATGAAACCACGTTACTAATCTTAACACAAATTAATGTTAAGATAGTAATCCTATTTAGTAAGCAGTACAGTACACATCTATGAATAATAAATAGCCTTGGCAAAAAAATAAAGGTGTAGGTAAGCTTCAATTTACCACAGTGTTACACACACACACACACACACACACACCCCAAGACTGTAGGAACAAGTAATTTTAAGTGTTTCCTAAGTTACATCATGAAAAATTGGTTGGGTAAAATGCTAAAACCAGCTAAAAATATTCATAGCATACTCTTTAAAAGCATTTTTTTATTGTCATCTTGAATTGGAGAAATAGGAACTATTCCTTGGAGAAAAACAGACTGGTACAATGCAACAATTTCTCCCAGTTATTAAAAAGAGCAAATCTTGGGGCGCCTGGGTGGCTCAGTTGGTTAAGCGGCCAACTCTTGGTTTCAGCTCAGGTTATGATCCCACGGTCAGTGAGTTCAAGCCCTGCATCAGGCTCTGTGCTGTCTCCCCTCCCTCCCTCCCTCCCTCTACCCCCTCCCTCCCTCTCCCCCCCTCCCTCCCTCTCCCTCCCTCCCCAAAAAATAAACATTTAAAAAAATAATTAATTTTAAAAAAATAAATAAAAATTAAATATAAATAAAAATATCAAAGCGTTAAAATGATAATTCCCACGTTCCCTGAATGCCCATGACACACAAAGCACTATGCTAGGCAGTATGAGAAGCACAGACAGTAAAAAAGGATTCCTATATTCAAAACAGCCCTTTATCATCACATCTGTGGGCCATAAAAGGCCAGCTTCAAAAGTTTTCAGACTCTGCCGTCAAAGACCCTTTCTGCAAATCTAGACCCACTCTCCAGAAAAAGGACACCACGCTGCCAACACACACATTTTTCAGGTGAAGAATCCAAGGTATCAAATGAGAACACCTCCTTACATGAACTTTTATTTTCACAGCAATGTAGGTCAATCCCTTCTTCAACAGAAACACCTAAGTGCAGCTGTAACCCCCCACCTCCACTACAGAAGGGGCTTTAAAAACACCCTTAGGAGGCACAGCGCCCTACAGAAGTCATCAGGGTTACAACGTGATATGGCTGGCGTGAATCTTCTCCAACGGGCGAGCCTTAAGAACAGACACAGAAATCCTACTCGAAATAAAAAACAAATCTACGGTTATCAAGTACACAAAAAACTAAAATTTCTGCTTAACTTGTGTTAGTGAACAGATGAGAATCATCAAAGAAAGCTTGTGACCTTTTCAATAATTTAATGTCATTCATCTTTTTAGAACCAAATATGCCCCAGGCCATTTCCTTTTGTGTATATATTACCTCCTTGTGAAGGTGACTACTTTTCACTCGAGTCCTAGTTTCCAGGTGCCTGCAGAATCACTGCGCCTTTTACAGGTTTTAAGCTTTAGCCTAAGAAAATGTAAGTTTATAAAGTTTCTTTCTAGGACATAAGAAATGTTCTAAGCTCTGCCAAAAGCAACCCAAGGACCACAAAGACAGAACAACAGACCCGAAAAGATAAAGAGGAAGCCCCGCCTGGAGCACGTGCACACGCCCGGTTAGGCACGCGTGCACACATGCACAGTTGTGCTCCCCGCCGATGAAGGTGGCTGCCAACCAACTCGGTTCTTCTGGCTGCAGGACGGCAAGGTCTTCCAAGTCACTGTCTTCACTGTTCTAGCTAACTCACCGTGCAGCTGACATCTAGAGGAACCTCCTCTTAGACATTCTTGCTTAAGAATTCACTTCCTCGCTAATGTTTCTGAGGGATTTCTGTAATTAGAAACTAGCATAATCAAAGGCGGGGGGGGGGGGGTACAGCGCGCTCTGGGATTATGATTTACAACATCTCCCAATCAGCCTTCAGAGTGTTGTTTTTGGTTTTTTTAAACATAAACAGAATGTCAAATAGTGAAACGCACGACATAGCAATTCTATTTCAACCGTGCGGATACATACATACACACAAGACCAAGACTTCGATCTGCCCTAATCCAAATACCAAAACAAGTCCTTCCGCCAGCCCCCAACCGCCCACTGAAGTGCAGACCGGGTGCTGCCGCTCCTCAGCGCGCCCCCCCAGCACGAAGTACACCCAGGAGGGCAGGAAACAGGAATGAAGAGATTAGAGACTTTGTTCTCTATTCTTCACAGCACAAAATCCTCCACACCTTCTAGAACACTAAAAACACAAATTTAAGTATAGGCACAAAGTAATGTTTTGAAGAAAAATATTTTATTATCTAATGTTTGGGGAACAAAGGATGCCATTCTTGTCATTAACCGTAATAAAGAACTCACAGTTTCAGTTACCGGTGAATTTTCAGCTACAAACATGAGTACCGTTATTACAAATTTCATGAGACGTCACTGAACTGTCCAAATTTTGGGACTGTCTTTATGGCACATTGTTCAAGGGCAGCTACCGATTGAAGTTTAGACAGTTTCTTGACAGATGGTGAAGTTTTCACTGTAAACGGGATATTTAAAAGGATCTGGCCCATACTCAGATCATGTAAAGTTTTAGCTACCAAATGTTTTCTACTTAGGGGGAAAAAAGTATCCGATTATACGCAAAACAACTTACAAAAAGTCTTTTGAGTGCTTCACATAACATTTTTACCACCTCTAAAATCAGGGGATAAAGAAAAGGAGGAAGAGGGGAGAAGAGCTGGTAGGCAGGAAAAGACAGCAAAATAAACCAAGTGGTAAAATCTCACTTGGTGTAACAATGACCAGGGAAAAGTTCCAGCAGAAGACAGGTGATGTGCACATGCCTTCCTAGTCACTGACCTCCCATGCAGCCTCCAAGAGCAACTGAAACATCTTTCTCCTCGTGTTTTCTTTTTTAAACTTAACAAATGTATCATTACATGTTCTGTCCCTTCTTCCTCCATGCTATGAAGGCAAACTGAACGGACAGCTGAAGGCTTCTGAGAAGATGAACTTTATAAAACTAACCTATGGTTACCAACACACATTCAAAACTGAGTGAAATACACAGCCAACTATATGCAGTGGTGCAGAATTACAGGTAATGGAAAGGGTTAATATCCTTTTAAAAACATGAATGCCTAGAGGTAAATGAAAGTTACTACATGTTACAAATATGAAGTTTAAAAATAAAAGTTCATATTGTTCTACAAGCTGGGCCAGGTGTGGGATTTAACATACTTTGAAGCCACGGGTCGTAACTCAACTGGGGACTTCACAGCTACTATGGAACTCCGTTGGTTAGAATATGGAGCTGGCTCATAGATGTTTAGAAAACAGACTTATTTTTTTCCCCCATATATGGCACAGTTTTCAAAGTTTTGCCTTATTTTCTTTTATGACATAAAATCATAATGGTAACTAACTTTGAAAAGAATGCCAAATGGTAAAAAAAAAGCCAGGACTTACCTGAGCCCACATGGGCCAGCTCAACACTACCCTGGAGTTCTATGGTAGCTGTGACATCACAGCAGGGTTTATGCTGTGGGGTCAGGGTGGACTTGGAGTCAGCTGGCACAATTTCAGGAGCCCTTAAAGAGAAAAGTTAGTTTTAAGTGGTAATGCTCACAATGTCCTTTACCATGGTCAGTAGAAAGGTGCAGACGCGGCTGGCTACAATGTCTGGGTAGCTTTCCTCCACCCAGAGTTTAGCTCACTAGGTGGTTTTGCATAATAAAAAGAAATCTCTACCACAATAATACTTCTTCTGTATATTCCTAACCATTTGGCTATAGTTCAATCATGAACTTGGCTTAGATATTCATATTTGCAGTAATCTCTTTCAGTACTCAAAACACGAGCTATTTTTTGAATAAAATGACCTCAGTACTTTTTAAGTGTATCTTCGAGTGGGCACAAGCTCAGGGTCAATCCCAGAAATAGTGTAAGCAGCCCAGACCACCACCTAAAGGCATTATTCACATAATAACCAATGGCAGCAAGTGAAAATTTACCACTTCTATTCCTAGAATAGTGCTACAGAACAATAACCTTTTCCAAAAAATGAAAATCGCAAATTGGAAATAAATCCTTTAATCTATACTATATCAAGATGAACGCCTATTCAATTCATTCAATAAACTCACTGTTATGAAAACATCTTTAGAATAAAAGATTCAGTCATAGAGAAGTCAAAATAATCTCTAATTAAGGCCTTTAAATGTTCCATTATTAATCATGACAAACTGCACCAAATATAATTTATACTTTGGAGCTTTTACGTCTTTACATCTCTGATCGGATTGTTAACAACCCAACTGCTGTGGAAATATACAAATCCCCAAAGTCATGAAAAACTATGTGGATCAATAGATCCCTTCGGACAAAAGAAGATCTCGCCATGCAGAAAGCATTACTGCTGAAAGCCCAATGGAAGGATCTAAATGAACAGGCACCAAGTTCTTTGGGAAGGGAGGGGATCAGAGATGAGGGCCAGTGTCAACAAATTACAGAAGATGGATGGGAGTTGAAATTAAAAAGGTCACCAAAAATATTGCCCAAAAGAGTCAACTGAGGGGATATTAAGGTTCTTCAAAACCTAGGATTCTAGGGGCACCTGGGTGGCTCAGTTAGTTGAGCATCTTGATTTCAGCTCAGGTCCCGATCCTAGGGTCAGAGGATCATGGGAGCCACGAGTCAGGCTCCAGAATGGACGTGAAGCCTACTTAATTTTTTCTCTTTCTCTCCTCCCTCTGCCCCTCTCCCCAGCTCACACTGTCTCACTCTCTCCAATACACACAACACACGCGCACACACACACACACACACGCACAACAACAAAAAACCTAGGGTTCCAATTATATAAAACAGTATGTCAAAACCACAGCCACCACTAAAATCAAGTCCCCAAAGTTTTCTGGCTACAAGTAAAAATCTCACCTGCAACAAGGCCAAGTTATCCTGGCTGAATGTAAAACCAATTCTGGAGTTTTAGAATTACACTATTTTAGGTAGGCCTGGAGTGATTATTGAATAATCTAACCCACTCTGTTTTTCAAGTTGTAAAAGAGTTTCTAAAAGGAAAAACTCACGCCACGTAGCATTATGACACTGTTCATAATACAGCCATGTAACTCTTCTTCTAGCCAAAAACACTGATAGGATTAAGACAGTCATCAAATTGAAAGAGGTGCTAAAATGTAACTGAGTCCATCCTGATAAGGTCCCGGGGTGGAAGTATAAAACAAGACCGTCCCTATAATTTGCCACTTCGAGAGAAAGTTCCACAGCTTCAGTTAACATTCGTGGCCACACAAGTACCCACATAAGCAGAGTGGTCGATTTGCCTCATGAATTTCAGGCCCAAATATCCAACAACCCAGTAGACAGCCTCAGTACATCATGTCTAAAACTCAACTTGACGCCTCCTACGTTTAGGAAAAAAATGATCCGACCCAAGTGCCCAAACCAAAAAAACCCAGGACATCTTTCTTAACTCGAGTCTCCTCTCCCCTAAGCCCCCAGAACAATTTGCCAAATTTTATCAATCCTGCCTTTTAAAAAGTCTCTCAAATACATCCCCACCCCATCTCCACTGCCTCTATCCTAGGTGAAGACTGCAATCGCCCTCACCTAGATTGCAGTAATGTTCTCGTAAGCGATCGGCTTGCCTCTAGAGCTGCCCCTTTCCAATCCAGTCTCCACGCTATGATCCCAGTGATCTTCCTAAACCACAAATCTGATTAAGGCAGTCTCCCTCCAGATGTTTACCAGCGTCCTATGTTAGGAACTAAACTCCTTGACCAGGTCAACAGGCCCGGAAAGGTTCGGCATCACCCTGCACAGTTACCTGCAGCTCCCAGACTACAGATCAATCCCACGAACTTCACCAGTTTGATGGACAGGCCATGCTCTCTTGACTCTGAGGTCTTCACACATACCATTCCCTCAGATCAAAGCTCTCTTCCCTCTTCTGTGTAAGGTTCTGGCTTAGATGTCACTTCCTCCTATAAGCCCTCTCCACATCTTCAAATGAGATTCAAGTATATACTCCTCTGGCACCCCTGCCCTTCCTCTACTGAACTTCTCGCACTATACTGGCTTGTTGAATTTTATCTTCCTTTACCAGAGCACAAGCTCGCCGAGAGCCATGGCTTCTTCCACAGTGCTTGGGAACACACTCCACGAATATCTAAATGTGTATGTAAATAAATGGACCAACAAAGAAAAAATAAAAACTAAGTCAATTCTGGAAAGCAACTGGAGGGTGGAACAGGCTGAATATCTGCCTTGTCAGACTTTTAAATACATAATAAAGCCATAATTATTTAAGCAAAAGTGTGATACTGATGTAGAAAATATCAAAATAAAGAGCCTCAAGATAAATGATGTAGAATCATTTTATGTATAACAGAACCACCCAAATCCATGGGAAAATAATTTAATAAATCACTAATGGAATTTAGAAAAATATTTTAAACCTTAATCTAAAAGACTGTGTAAGACAACAAAGATAAAGTGTTATTAGTATAAGTCTCCCCCTCACCCCCCCCCATACACACGAAGAAGGAGGAGGAGGAAGGGGGGAAGGGGGGGAGGAGGGGGGAGGAGGGGGGGGAGGAGGAGGGGGAGGAGGGGGAGGAGGAGGGGGAGAAAGAAAATTTGCAACAAATATGACTGGTATATATTTTTGGTGTATTATTTTTATTTAGACTTCATGTTAACTTGCTAAAATCACAAAGGAAAATGGACAGAAGACATAAATCAGAACAATTCAAAGAGAAAACTACAAATGACTAAACAAGGCAGCAGGCCTCCCTGACTAAGCCCCAGCAGAGATATGGCCACGCAGTCACCCTCACGATGGGCCATAATTCAGACAGTCTGTCCAGGCAGCTATTCCCCAATATGCACAAAGTACCTTAAATATGTTCATATAATTTGATCATATAATCCCATTTCAGGGAACGTAAGAAAATAGTTAGAAATGCTGACAATTCTGCTCACCAAAACACTGTCCGAATAAAAAATTTTCAAATAACCCCAAAGGCTAATAATCAGGGGTAGGTTAACTGAGAGTACAGCAACTTGATGTCATACTACACATTCATTTTGTAAGAGATGAAAACATGTTAATTACCTCAAAATGTAAAGTTCAGCATATATATATATATATATATAATTATATATATACCCACATATAATTTCAATTACACAAAAATAAATGTAAAAAAACTGAAAATAACAAAAACATGGCAGATTTCCTCTAGACATTGCAGCTATAAACTTATTTTCTTTACCGCTTTCTTATCTCTGAAATAGTCTACAATGAGCATGCTCTGCTTTTATTTAAAAATGAACTAAACTCTCATGCTGTTACAAGAAGTCAGTACATAACGTCTAAATCTGATGAAACAAGAATACTGGCGTGTCCATTGACAGATGAACAAAATGTGGCATATACATACAATATTATTCAGCCTTAAAAATGAAGAAACTTCTGGGATGCCTGGTAAGCATCTGACTCTAGAATTCACGATCTCACGGTGCATGGGTTCGAACCCCACCTCAGGCTCGGTGCTGACAGCATGGAGCCTGCTTGGGATTCTCTTTGGCCCTCCCTCACTCACTCACTCAAGCTCTCTCTTTCTCTCTCTCTAAATAAATAAATAAACTTAAAAAATAAGTGTAAGGGAATTCTGACACATGCTACAACATGAATGAACTCTGAAGACATTACACTAAATCGAACAAGCCAGTCACAAAAGGACCGACACTGTAGGATGGTACTTATGTGAGACACAGAGATCAGTCACGTGCACAGAGACAGAAAATGGAATGGAAGCTGCCAGGGGCTGGGGGAGGGGAAACGGAGATGCCGTTTACGGATACACAATTCGGTTTTGCAAAATGAAAAAAGTCCTAGAGATGGATGGTGGTGGCGATTGCACAACAATATGAATGTACTTAATGCCACTGAACTGCACACTTAAAAATGGTTAAGATGGCAAAACTTTTTTACGTATGTTTTACCAGGATTAAAATAAATTTTTTAAAAAGTGGAAAAAATGCTACAAAGACACAATGCAGACATACTAGAGGTGCTGCTTCAAACACATCACCTATGTAGTATCCCCCCTCCAAATAAAGATAAATGTTTTAATCCAGTAATTTCCAAATCGAGTGTCACTCTGTGAAGAAAAAAAAAATGCCTGAACTCTCTGAAAATGTTTATCTCATGAAAGAAGAAATAAAGAGCCAAAACCAAAACCATCTGAGGCACTGTTTCGATCAGAAGACCTAAAGAGACAACAGAAACACCTCAGATGCACGGTCCTTACTGAATGTGGTCGGAGCTACAGCTAGTCCTAAGGCTGAATACGGACTCTGAGTATTAAATTTTCTAGATAACTGTGTAGTTATGCAGGGAAAAGGTCTCTGTTCTCAGGACATACGTGCTTAGCTTTTTAGGGGCAAAATGTCATGACATCTGCAATCACCCCTCAGATGGTTCAGGAAAAAGAGAAAGACAAACAGAAAGGGAGAGAGTAAATGCAGCAAAGTATTAACAAATGGAAAATCTAGATCAAAGGCAAATAGTATTCAATGTATTATCCTTGTAACTTTTCTGCAGGAAAGTTGAAATTTCTCAGAATAAAAGGTTGATGAGGGGAAAAGTTGTCTCTACACCACAGGACTGGAGGTGAAGAAAAAAATAAATTGTTTTTCTTTATAAATTCCTTCTATACTGCTTGATTTTTTTAAACACGTGCATAGTTTATTTTAATAAATGTTTTAAATTAAAATTATTTTATGGGAAATAGTAAAGTTCAGTGGAGTCTAAACATATCTTTTTATATTTAATATTTAAACAATACATTTGGATTTTATAACTCAGTATGTTCATTTAACATAGTGCTTTTTAAAAATGACAGCCTTGGGGCGCCTGGGTGGCTCAGTTGGTTAAGCATCCGACTTCAGCTCAGGTCACGATCTCGCGGTCCGTGGGATCGAGCCTCGTGTCGGGCTCTGGGCTGATGGCTTGAGGCCTGGAGCCTGCTTCCAATTCTGTGTCTCCCTCTCTCTCTGCCCCTCCCCCGTTCATGCTCTGTCTCTCTCTGTCTCAAAAATAAATAAACGTTTAAAAAAAATTTTTTTAACAAATAAATAAAAATAAAAATGAAACCCTTTGCTAAGCCAATGATGTATATTCAAATGTCAGCATCATATACTCAAGAAATCACCCAACAGACTCCCTTTCTCAGCATAAGGGGGCATGTTATTAGTTGGCAGGCCAGTGTTATCAATCATTTCTAAAAGCCAAAAATTGCATCTCAGACCAAAGGCAACCAGAAGCATGCCGTGGGGAGGTCTATTTCTGCCATTCTCATCCATTTGCCTTAATAGACACACTCATTCCTGGAAGCTTTTCTCATCCCAGGAGTCAGAAAGCACTTTCAAAAACCAGAATGCACTGGCCAGGGGAAAGAAAGTATGTGCATGCTCCCTACAGATGAGACTCTTTTACAATGCTGAGAATTATCTCAATTCACTTAAAAATCACGACACAAAATTTTATTTTATATCCAGAGCTCAAATCACAAGAGAAAATTCTTAGAAACTTGAGGAAAAATAAGACAAAAGCTATCTGAAGATAATACTCCGTTCACGACGCTAAAAATAATTCTATTACCTGTAATATCAACTACCTTGGGTAGGAAAGAGATCCACAAGCCAGCATGTGTACAGAGCGAACAAGACGCCTCAGATTTTATACCTTCACCCACCCCACCCCATCCCCAAGTAAGAGTATCACAGAGAGTTAATGAAGGACATACAAGGCATTGCAGGCACTCTAGCAGCTAACTTTCCTTTTATGGAGGCAGGGCCAAAGATCTGCAGCAGGAGTCTGCATGTTTTTGGATTCTGTTAAAAGCTTTTAATAGAATATTTTAACAAACCATTTTTTATGTTCTTTAAAAAATATGAGGGTTTTAAACGTCAAAGACCCAAGGCCTTTTTCCGGGTTCTACCTGCATTAAGGAAAAAAGCAATGTATGAAGGGGAAAAGGACACTAAGTCAGAAGAGTTATCTTTCAGTAAAATATTAAGTCTGATATCAATACAAAATCAAGTTCATAATCAAACAAAGTGGTCCATTAGCATCCTGGAATAAATCCAGCACTTGAAAAATAACCACCACCTGAATCTATCAGAACAGTGAACAATTTCATTAGCTTCCTTTCTAAACCCCCAGAAGATGATCTCTAAAAATTAAATATTAGAACAAAGATCTGCTCTGGGCTACCAAAAACTCACAAGTAGCAGTGGCCATGAAGCAGCTCCATAGAGCAGAAAAAAATCTGAAGATGGAAAATAGACTGTCCAAACAGCCGTGGTGTACCAAACTGAAAACAGGCAAACACAAGCAAAGCGAGCGGAACAAATGCTACAGAAATGCCACACTGAAGATCCTACAAGTATAAATAAAATGCCCTAACCATGGAATGCCCAGAACTATCAGCAAAGGACAGACTATCTTGAGGCACAGCAATCAGCTTCATCTAGGCATATTCACTTAGCTGACTTGGAAAAAAGGAAGGACTGAAAACATGAATATTCACAGGCATCAAACATTATTCAAAAGTTTTTGTAACAGTACTCCTTTCAAACATATAGAGCAAAAACAAACCAAAAAACAAAAAAACCACTGTAAGAAACATACATTTGATCTTCATCTACTGTTCCTGGCACCTAACTGCTAAAACCTTTGTAATTTTCAAAGATCCCTAGGGGCATCTTTTGTTACAATATTAGTTTTGTTCCCAGTTCCTGAAATAGCTCCAGACAGATAAAGGGAAACCGAATGTCTTTTGTTATTCATAAAACAAGTTCCTTTCTCCACTTCTGATTTATGTTAATGAGGTGACTTTTGGAAAACTCCTAAGGATGGGGGCCGGTTGCCAGGGAAACCAACCTTGGGATTAGAGGGTTGGGACTTTCAGCCCCGTCCCACTCCCACCCCCTGGGAAGAGGAGAGGAAAGGAGGACAGGAGGGGAGAGGAGGGGAGAGGAGGGGGGAGGGGGAGAGAGGGGGAGGGGGAGACAGGGGGAGAGAGGAGGGAAGGGGGGAGAGAGGAGGGAGAGGGGGGAGAGGAGGGAGGGGAGGGGAGGGGAGGGGAGGGGAGGGGAGGGGAGGGGAGGGGAGGGGAGGGGAGGGGAGGGGAGGGGAGGGGAGGGGAGGGGAGGGGAGGGGAGGGGAGGGGAGGGGAGGGGAGAGGAGAGGAGAGGAGAGGAGAGGAGAGGAGAGGAGAGGAGAGGGGAGGGGAGGGGAGGGGAGGGGAGGGGAGGGGAGGGGAGGGGAGGGGAGAGGAGAGGAGAGGAGAGGAGCAGAAAGCTAAATTAATCACCGATGGCCAAAGATTTGATGGATCTCACCCGTGTAATTAGGCCTCGGCAAAACCCCCTGAACTATGAGGGCTGGAAAGCTTCCAGGCCGGTGAAAATGCAGAGGTGCTGGGAGCGTGGCAGCCAACACAGGACATGGAAAGCCCCTTCCCTTGCCCTCTGCATCTCTCCCACCTGGTTGTTCCAGAGTTCTAAGCTTTTATAATAAACCAGTCATCAAGTAAGTAAAAGGTTTTCCTGAGTTCTGTGAGCAATTCTCACAAATTAACTGAACCCAAGCAGCGGTCTTGGAAACCTATAATTTATAACCAGTAGATGAGAAGCACAGGTGACCCCCTGAACTTGATATTTGTAATTTAAAAAAAAAAAAAAAATGCTGTTTGTATTAATTTCCTATTGCTGCCATAACAAATTATTACAAACACAGTGGCTTAAAATAATACAAATATTTTATCTTAAAATCTGGGCAAGACCAGAAGGTCCACGTGGCCCTCACTGGGCTAATAAAATCAGGTTTGCTCCTTGGGGACGGGGCGGGGGCGCCTTGCCTTTTCCAGCTTACAAAGGCTGCCCTCATTCTGCAGCCCATGGCCCCTCATCACTAAGACCTCCACTGCTCCACTGTCACAGTTCTTCCTGTGACACATGTTCTTTCGTCTCCCTCTTTTGTTTGTAAAGACCCTTATGATTATGCTGGGCCCACCTGGATAACAGAAGGTAATTTCTCCATCTCAGGGTCCTTCCCTTCTGCCATGCAGAGCAGCATATTCATATACTCTGGGGATTAGGATTTAAACATCTTGGGAGGCCTGGAAGGCGTCTCTGGCTGCTACACTATTTCAATCAGTCATGTAAATCAGAAAAGGAGAAGCAGCAAACCGTAGTGGGCCACAAAAAAATACAAATTTAGACACTAACTCCTCTCACTGATAGTGTGTTTTGTAAGATGTTTCATGTTTTGTGCCCTCAGGTAGTCATCAAGAAGGTATCTCTGTGCATCAAATTCATAATTTTTATTTTTTCAGCAAGTTAACAATTTTTAAAACTAGAGAATAGGGGCGCCTGGGTGGCTCAGTCGGTAAGCATCCAACTTCAGCTCAACTCATGATCTCGCGGTCCGTGAGTTCGAGCCCCGCGTCGGGCTCTGTGCTGACAGCTCAGAACCTGGAGCCTGTTTCCGGTTCTGTGTCTCCCTCTCTCTCTCACCCTCCCCCACTCACACTCTGTCTCTCTCTCAAAAATAAACATTAAAATAAATTTTTTTATAAAAAAAAATAAACTAGAGAACAGAAGCCTCTTCTATTTCCTTACAATAATTTATATACCCTGAGTTTCCTCTAAAGTTAAAAAGTCAGCCACAAAGACACCTTAATAAATGGGTAAAATCGCAACTGTGTCTTAGGTCAAAGATTTCCTTTTCTGTTTTGTTCTGATGTGGTAATTTTCTTGGTATATACCAGCTTATTATCATTCCAGTTCACACTACTACCATTTCCCAAAAACTAATCATAAAGGGCTTTTTCTTCCACTGAAACATAATAGGGGCATCTGGGTGGCTCAGTTGATTAAATAAGAATCCGACTCTTGATTTCTGCTCAGGTCATGATCTCACAGTTCATGAGATAGAGCCCTACGTCAGGCTCCATGCTGACAGCACAGAGCCTGATTGGGATTCTCTCTCCCCATCTCTCTGCACCCTGCCCCTGTTCACATATGCACATGTACACTCTCTCTCAAAATACTTTTTTTTTTTTTTTTTTAATTTTAGGGGTGCCTGGCTGGCTCAATCGGTTGAGTGTCCGACTTCAGTTCAGGTCATGATCTCGTGGTTTGTGAGTTCAAACCCACGTCAAGCTCTGTGCTGACAGCTAGGAGCTTGGAGACTGCTTCAGCTTGTGTGTCTCCCTCTCTCTCTACCTAGCCCCCACTTGTGTGCGCTCTCTCTCTCTCACTCTCTCAAAAATAAACATTAAAAAAAAAATAAAAAATTTAAAAAAATTTTTAAAGAAATATTAATATAATTTTGTTTGGGTTATTGTACAACACTCATTTGACCAGATACACCATCTCTCAAAACCAGGAATAAAAAAAATCACCATGGAACATTATGTTTGCAATACATTTGTTTTTCCACAAAAAGAAAAACACTAACACAACCTTAATAAGTTTATTTTCTTGAGAAAAACCATCTATATGCATAATTCTTAAGAATGATACCAAATAAATTGAATATTTTTAAATGTAACAAGCCTATACCTTGCTAATTTGTTAAAATGAAAAAAAGGTAAAAAAACGAAAATGAAAGAAGTTATTAGTGGAAGCAAACAAATACATTCTCACATGTCTGGCACCATACAAGCTTTAGGTATTTCTACAGGTGCATCTGGCACTTTGAAGCAGGTATATAGGAGACGGCAGACAGACAAGGGGCCAGAATACAATTGGCATCTATGGAGAAAACAGATGCCGTAAATATTATTTTCAACATAGTTACGAGAAAAAGTGAAATAGATCAAATAGAACTATCTTTGTAGACAACTTGAAAGAAAAGGTTAATTCGAACATATTTTCTGTTTTCAGAATCATGTAAATTTTTAAACATATCAAACTTTTGCTCAGGAATAATCCAGACTATAAGCCTCATGTGCCACTCCAGCATGCTCACTGATAAGGAGGTTCTGATTTAGCCTGTAAGTGAGTGATTCTCAACACGGGACACCAGTGCACACACAGGTCACCACCCCAACGCATGGGAGCAACAGGAGACATTACTGCTGCACAAATTCTCTATAATGTCACTGCCATGGGGCAACTGAATTATTTTCAGCATACAAATACAGTTTCAACATGTACTTGTTATACAAGCTTGATTCTTCTTCCCCTACACCTTCAACACCCTCCCCCCACCCCCAATCTCAAATCCTTCCCATCTTCATTAGCATGGTCACTGGAAAGTTAAACATAAGAAAGATGCATCTATTGTGTAAGACATGAGACAAAATGCCAAACAGAAATAACAGATCCAACTACAACTGAATATAAAACAAGTAAAAATTTAATTTGCTTTAGGACTTTATAGCAAACACATGATTTTTTTCTTTATATCATATATTCATCAAATTGTCAAATATTCATCAGTGAAGGCAGGAAGACAGAAGAATTTAAGGTAAAGAAATGACTTCAGACTTTTCAAATCCACAGACTGTCTAGTGATAAACTGAGGCCTGCCTCTTACAGTAAGACTCTATTATACCAACTTCCTACTTTTTTCTGACAAGGAGAAGTCAAGTTGGCTCCCACTGGGTCAAGCCCCAGGGGTAGTCTGTAAAGTAAAAAATACAGAAAGCTAGGAAGAAAGCAAAAAAATCCAGAAATTCAGGAAAGGAGCATAAAGTATGTATTCAGATCCCAGTTTCCAGAAGGGTTTATTCACTGACTGGTTTAACAAATACCTGAATGCCTGCTATATACCAGGCACTGTTTTAGGTACTAGGATATGCTGTGAACAACAAAAAATTCCTGGCCTTCACAAAGCTTAAATTCTAAGGAAGAAAGAGACAAATAATAAAGTGACCGAGTATACTGGAAAGTGACAACTGAAAAGAAAATTAAAGCTGACGAAAGGGAGTGAGGACAGGGCTGAAATTTTAGACACAGTCAGAGAGGCCTCACCGAGAAGGTAACAAATGAGAAAAGAACATATGTGACCAAATCCACTAATCCTGCAATCTAGAGAATGAGCAATCCAGACAGAGGAAACAGCAAGTGCAAAGGCTTGAGGCTCATCTGTTAGAGAAGAAAGGTGGCCACATGGGCTAAAGAGAAGCTGAGAGCAATAGAAGGCTAGAAGGGAAACAATGTATGTGGGGGGAAGAAAGGTGCGGGGCACAGCTGAGGGCGGCCTACGGAGTCTGAGGGACTCTGACTTTTACTGTGAGCCACACAGGCGATCACTGAAGAGTACTGAGCAGTACTTCTTAAGAGAAGCTCCTATGTGGAGAATAGTTTGTAAAAGAGGACAAGGATCATGGTTTGGACAAGGGTAGTAAGAAGTGGTCGGATTCTGGATATATTTCAAAGGCAGAGCCAGTAAGATTTTCTGACAAGAAGGAAAGGAGTGAGAGAAAAAAGAGGAGAATCAGGAATGGCGGAGGCTTTTGGCACAGCCAGTGGAAAGATAAACATGCCATCAAGGGAGAGGGGGACCGGTTGGCTCAGTCGGTTAAGCGTCCCACTCATGGTTTCAGTTCAGGCCATGATCTTGCAATTCGTCATCAGGCGCTCTGCACTGACAGAGCAGAGCCTGCTTGGGATTCCCTCTCTCTCTGTCTCTCTCTCTCTCTCTCTCTGTCCCCCCGCTAGTGCACTCTCAAAATAAAAATAAAAAACAATTTTTTTAGAAAGGGGAGAGAAGAACTGTGAAAGAATACACTTAATGGAGAGACCGGTTCAGTTTCAGCTTCGCTGAGTTGGAAAGAAATTTGAAATATTAGCTATTCAAGAGAAGATGTGGTATACACAGCTGGATGTACGAGTCCAGGATTCAGAAATACAAAACGTTATCACACGGATTTAATTTGGGATTCTTATGTGATCCCGTATCTTTTCAAGGGATCAACTTGGGCCACAAATTTAAATATTCTTCCAAGGGGCAACCAATTCACTACAACAGAAGTAAAACGGCGTTAGGTAGTGCTGCCCTATTCTCGAGGGACATTATCCAGTGGGAAAGGCAGTCTATGATTAGCACTGACATGACCTCCCAGAAAATACCTGGCACCAAACTGCAGACATTCCAGAGACAAGTGCATATTTAAATACACCTCTGCCCTTTCCATCCCGGTTCCCACCCCCAGATTCCACTTTTACTGATGTCAGGTTTTGTTTGGCATTGCTGTCCCCGATGTCCTTCTCTCACCACATAAGATAATAATGATTCATGTGAAACTTACACTCAACAGTCATGTAAAAAAGAAACTCGCTCAATATTGTTGGCACTTCAGTTTACTTTTGCCTTCTTAACAACTGCATCTTCTTCATTCCTATTTTAACCAGCTACAAAGCTGGCCAGAAGTTGAGACTTTTTCCAATTTCAAAAGGGAAAGTCTCACATTTTATACTTAGTATAAATGTTACACTCAGTAAGCATTTTGTAATTAGCATATATACCTTGGAGATGATTGTTTCACTATATGCGCTGCCAAAGGGAGCACAGAGATGATTTTCTTAAATGCCTAACATGGACAAGCCATTATATACCATATCTGATGAAATCTGGAGAACATAAGGCAGGCAGAAAAGGGGAAGTAAAGATTAATTTTCAGTACGTGTGGACTTCTGTTAATTAACCCAACACAATGTAAACAAAAAAAAGTTTTAAACATATTTCAGTGATGTTTACAAATCAGGACAGGACTACTCAATAAAGACAGGGTCATTAATTTTTAGTACAACAGTTCAGAACCATATTGTATGGTGAGCAAAAATATCTGTTGATAGGAAAGACAATGCACATTACCAAGAACCAAATACAATCAATACTTGGTCCTAAGACCCTAGAAATTCTGGAGTGGGTGGGAACAGTGACTTAATGACAAAGAAACTGTTCTGTAAACGAAACAAAACAAACAAATACAATATTGGTCCTGCTGGCAGTTTTTGTTCCACCTTTAAAATGAACTCACAGCTTTCAAAATGTGAAGTACAAGGACGGTTACCTCAAAAGACACAAGGATTATGTGGAAAGAAATAAAAGGCAGCATCAGAGAGAGACAGAGTAATCCTAAAGGCCAGAAGTAATAGCCACAGAGTTTAATTGACTGGTCTAATTTATGTGTTTCAAGAGAAAATATTCCTAAGCCTGAGATCCACTAACTTGAAAAAGCTATGAACCCCTGATTTCTGAAGGATTCTATGACCCCAATAGAGGTTAATAAGCGTCGCAATGTACTTCATTTCCATCTATAAACATAGGTGTACTACCACATGACCTTGTAATAAATGTATGCATGGTACACTACCACTAGGCAAAAATGATTTTAAGAGTTGTTTCAAAAGACATGCAGGTAATTTAAAGACAATCACAACTAGATATAAAAGGTCACATAAGATTCCTATTATATGGAATATCCAGAATAGGTAAACCCAGAGACAGAAAGATGTGATTGCCAGGGCCTTGGAGGAGGCGGGGATGTGAAGTAACTGCTTAAGGGGTACAGGGTTTCCTTTTAGGGTGATGAAAATGTTTCAGAACCAGACAGGTGGAGGGTGCACAACACTGTGAATGCACTAAATGCCTGATTTGTTCACTTTTGAAATAGTGAATCTTAGGTTACAGGACTTTGACCTCAATAAAATACATAAAACCCTTTTGTATGAAAGAAAGAAAAAGAAAGAAAGAAAGAAAGAAAGAAAGAAAGAAAGAAAGAAAGAAAGAAAGAAAGAAAGAAAGAAAGAAAGAAAGAAGGAAGGAAGGAAGGAAGGAAGGAAGGAAGGAAGGAAGGAAGGAAGGGAAAGAAGAAGGAAAAGGAAAAAGAAAAACATTTATGGTACCCCAATTTGGGGAGAAAAGAAAAAAATCAACGGGATGAAATGGGACAACACAGATAGCCTAAAATGGCTCAGTGGATTCTCCTCCCTAGTGCTCAAAATAGGAGAAAATTGGAACTAAGAGTTACTAAGTTCCTACTATGTTTGGGTGTTAAGAAGGACTCATCTCCTGGGACATTCTTTTTGTCAGGGCAAAATTAAAATAAAAAACTCAGATTTCTTGAAATCTACTCTTAGGACTTGCAGGTTCATATAGTTATGTCTTCTATGTTCTTGCAGCTATAGTTAGATAAAAGAAATTCATACTGGGGAAAATATATATATATACGTACATATATATGTGTATATATACACACATACACAATACGTATATATATACATACATATATGCATACACATACGTGTGTGTATTTATACACACACACACACACACACACACTCACACACACGTATATACACACAGAGCTAAGCTATGTTTAAGGCTTAGGTATTGTTCCATGCAATATTTAACTTGAGTTCTCGCTCAAAATAATCCTTTACAAAAATTTTCTTTACAAAATACAACGTCAGAATAAGCACCCCATCCAAATAATTTAAATCATAAAATGCCAATAGCTAACCTACTCAAAAAGAAAAGAAAAAGCACAGACAATCCAATAACTGCTTTTGTGAATTACATCACGACTATTTAACTCACAAGGTTAGTAACCAGAGAAAACCCTGCTCTCACATCATGTCCTGGTCCTTTAACAGGTCTGGGCCGGTAACTGGGACCAATACAGAATTTCCTTAGGAAGCACTAAAACCACAAAACACACAAAGCATAATCTGAACTGTGGAATTCAGCTAGCTACATGAACTCAGTTTCATAAAATTTGCAAATATTTACTACATGACATTCATGTTAAATTAACATCGGTATTTTCAAGGTCAATACTATGTTTGTTCAACTTCTTGGAGTCACATTTTTGTGATATTTTTAACATCTGACTAAAGCTTCTATCATCACAAGATGCTCACACTGTTTACAAACACTCTGAAGCAGCAGCTGGTGTTCCTCAGTCACATCTTGTTACAATAAATAGAGTAGCAGTTTTAAACCCCAGGTATATTCTTTCTCTACTGATGTGTAAAGAACTTTGCTTTAACTTAAAAGTTTTTCTCCCTAATGCTGGAAAAACACACAATGAAATGAAGGCAATTTAGGACAAAGTTGTAATAAGACAAAAAATACAGAGATTCTTATGCATGCATACTGGGAGTATAGCTATCATGCTGAATGAGCGAAATGCTAAATAATAATGACCCTACTTATATCTTTCATGTCATTTTTAGTATCTTCCTATCCCATTCAGAAAAAAATGCAGAAACTTACCCACACAAGCACTGAGGAATAGCCAATCGGTCTTTTTCATCCTGTTTTTAATTTGTTTTAGTTTTTTGAAGTCCACCTCAAGTTCCTCCTTACTGCCAACAGCACCAGCCAATTCGATCCTCTGAAAATCCATTTTCATTTCAGAGTCTCGTTTCGTAGTGGGAGGCGATCTTCTTTGGCTATTACCACTGCTACAGCTGCCCCTCCATCGAGTTCTGTCTTGCTCATTTATTATTGAAGAAGCCTCATCAGTCTCTGCCAACTCTATTGCTTCAATATTATTAGGTCTGGGATGATCGCAAACAACACACTTTTTAGCCTTGGCCCAGTTTTCATACGTGCAAATAGAACAAGTCCAGTGCTGGGTCCTTGTGTTCGGTTTATTTCTATCATTGTATTCTTCGCAAGGATCAACAGAAAAAGCAACTGGTCTTGAGCCAGATCCTGAGGATTGAGGAGACTCTGTGGGACTCCTGGTCCTACGCTGGGATAAGCACTGGGTACATCTGATTGCTCTTGGCCAGTTCAAATATGTGCACATGTGGCATGACCATTTATTTGCGTTTTCCATGCTGTACGAAGACTTAACCCTTGGTCTTGCACTAGAGTCTGGACATATCAAAGGACTACTTCCTCCTTCAGTGCTGGAAGGATCCCAATCTCTACCAACATCACTTGAACCGCTTTTAAATGGATCTTCTGTGATAATTGTTCCACTTGGTCTCTGGGCACGACACATAGTACACTTGATGGCAGATGGCCAGTTTTCGTACGTACAGTATTCACAAGCCCACTTAATTCCACGTTCTGACATTGTGCTCTTCTTGAAGTAAGTTATGTCAAGCAGGAAGCTATAAATAATTAGGACATGGTTATTAGAACAGTAACTACATAATTCCATCTCTGAAAACGTGCCCCAAAACCAAAGTACCCTTCAACTTCTAAAATATAAACTTCTCAGAAGATGCATGTTAAGATTTAATACTGAACTATTTCTTATACTTATTTTTCTGATTTCCATCAGAGACACCAGAGGTAAGTTTCCAAAGAAAAATCCGAGACCTCGGGATTTAATGAAATTGTACTTTAGAATGCAAAAGAGATAAGCGGAAAATAAAGGGAGGTTCGTTTTTTTAAGAGGGAAGCACGTTAAAACAGAGAAGCCACTAACAGAAGTTTAATTTAAGCCATCAATTTAAAAAGGTAACCAAAAATTAAGATTCAAAGAGAAAGGAAAGAACACAAGCCAAGCAACTTAAATACAGAACCATTCTCAAATTATGAACGACATCGATTCTTATGCTATCTAGGTACAGTATCATAATGTTTGATTCCTTGAAGAATTCAGAAGATCAAACAAATTCTATCATTTTTGCTAAGGAAAAGCAGCTTAAAAGTGCTATCCACTGTTCTTAGTAAGTACAGGCAGAAAGAAAAATGCTGAAGAGTAACCCTTACAATCAGAAAGTGACACTGTGAAATACAGATCAAGTCCTGTGACAGCCTAACATCCTCAAAATCTAGTTGTCTGGAACACAAAAAAATACAAATTGTACATCACCGACTGGGACAATAAAACCGACGGAACGTCCCTAGACAGCTACCAGTAGCATACCTACTCCGATAGAATTCTGAATAGTCCTACCCAAAATATTTGATATTTAAGATACACTCAAAACTCAATTCATATTAAAAATATATTCAGTATTTAAGAGGTTCCTGGGATTGTACACTGGGCCTACTAACACACTAAAATGTAGACTGCATGACTTAATGCCAACTAATTTATAAATAAAGTAACTTACACAGCAAATTTAATAATGATTTTTTTTTAATGGCTTGAATGTAGACGTTGGCTACTAAAGACAGACTCTCCATTTTCTTAAATCCCTCCTAAACTAATTATCATTCTGCCACCTATTTTTAACCAGAAAAGTGAAAATCCTACACAGAGTTAATAGAAGCTTTTGCCTCCCTTTCTCGGGGATTTTCCCTGACCTGAAAAGCTAAATCTTTCACTTTGTAAGTGTAGTATTGTGTCTCTGTCTGCCAAGTCCTCACCCCATTTATAGCGTGAACTCAGTTAATAGGACAAATTCACTACAAGAAAGGCTATTATTTAAAAGCTAAAACAAAAATCACTTACTAAGGTTTTAGTTTCCATGCTATAACCTCCACCTTGCACATGGTTAGAATAAAGTACAGTTTATAAATCAGACCAAAGACCAGATTCAGTCTTCATGCTGGCTCAGATTCTGACTTCCTCAGGAGACACTGGCAAAGCGTGCTAAGTAGTTCTGTGTGACTGTGAATAGCTAGTCCTGTAAAGGAAACCAAAACTGAGTTTCACTTGAAGCCTGCTACTTTATCCAGAAGTATTTTTTTTAAGTCTTTATTTTAATCCTACTCATTTCTTTTAATAATGGACAACCGTATTTAGCATTCTAGTTTAACGCAGCAATAAAATTAGTAAACTGATCGGGCTAGTCAGTGAAATCAGACATGGGAAAGACATTTTTCTCCAAACCTTTAAGTGTGCATGTATGTGCACTAATGTTATCGTTAATATTAACTTGGTAGTGCTAATAAGCCAGTTCGGACCCGTATTGCTTGTTATTACTTGAGAGAGAAAGGTGGTATAAACATGTAAATGAGAAAAAGGAAAAAACAAATATTGCTTATACTTAGCTTTGAAGTCTTTTTTGCCTTAAGCAACTATGTTTTTTTCCTAACCCAGGTTATTTATATTGCTTAGATTTTGACATTTAAGTTGTACACACTAATTACACACAATCTAACACCAGGCCGCAGTGTGTTAAGAGCAAGGAACTATCTTATGAACATCCATAAGATGGACAATCGAATTTAATGGCCATTTTCATATTCACTAGTCAGTTTCTTCCTTTAGTTTCTCAGGAATGAAATATAAACAACTTGGCTCATTCCATTTGAAAATAAAATGACCAAGGAGAAAACTTATCGTGACAAACAAATGACATAATAAATATATATCCAGGGCTACCATAAGTAATTTCAGTATTTCATTTAAAACATTCACATTCTGGGGTGCCTGGGTGGCTCAGTCGGTTAAGTGTCCAACTTTGGCTCAGATCATGATCTCACAGTTCATGAGTTCAAGCCCTGCATCGGGCTCTCTGCTATCAGCAAGGGGCCCACTTTGGATCCTCTGCACCCACCCCCGACCCCCACATCTCTGCACCTCCACCGCTTGCACTCTCTCAAAAATAAACATTTAAAAATAAAATAAAATATTCACATTCAAAATTTCATGCTTGCTTTGGTAAGTCTGTCTTCTATATGTTTGCAGGCTCAACTGAACAGCTTGAGACCTTACATTATCTTAGCAAATCTTCACGGGACTAATGTGCCAGCGTAACACATTTAAATGTCCATGTCTGACAAAAAGCAAATAAAAAACTGCCATAAAAATAAAGAATCATTGTCATATATGCCTGGCAAACAGCCTCCCTCTTCAAAAACCCAGGTAACTAAGCAATCCCAAAACCATGCCAGAAAGTTTAAGGTAAGTGCATTATATTAGATAATGACATATACAGTATCAACTCTATGGGAAATTTAGACTTTGTAGAAATACTGTTTTTAATGTTTTTTGTTTGTTTATTTCGGGGGGGGGGGGGGCGCAGAGAGAGAGGGAGACACAGAATCCGAAGCAGGCTCCAGGCTCCAAGCTGTCAGCACAGAGCTCGATGCGGGGCTCGAACTCATGAACCGCGAGATCATGACCTGAGAGCCAAAGTCGGACACTGAACCGACTGAGCCACCCAGGTGCCCCAAAATACTGTTTTTCAGTAACTGAAAACTAAAATTCATTGGAGAGGATTATCTGAGACAGCCATTTGTACATGTCATAATCAGTAAATGGAATGGGAGAGTAAAGAAAGATAACATCAGCTCAACTATGATTTTGCGTTATTGAGATGAAACTAAGTACAATTTTTCTTCCAGGCATCAAAAATCCCCAAAAAATTCATAAACTGATTTTTAATAGCAATCAGCTGTGAGAGTTAATATTGTACAGCAAAACAAAACTGTTACTAAATACCTTTTTAGTTACCATATAGTCATATACTCAAGTAAATTTAATTTACAAGTCTAATTTTACATGTAACACAGATTTTCAAATTCTAGCCAATGAATCATACTTCGATTAATTGGTACAATAAAAAGCAAAAATAAAATCTGTACAATCTGGACCCTTTTTAAGCAGAACCAGACAAAATTGCTACTCTTCAAACAAATAGTCCTTGGTTCGAATGCAATACCCATCCATGGACCAAAACGTCCATGAATCCATTTGTGCATCAAGCTCTACCTATAGACAGACTGAATAATGTCTTCAAGCATATCAACCATCTTCTAAACTGCTAACTGCTTTCAGTTATGTATCTGCCACTTCAAATAATAATAAAGGCACAAGTATTACGGGTATATGAATTAATGACCAGGGAAAAGGAGAGGCTAGCAACTAAACATTGTTTATACTGTCATGCTTAATAATGAATTACTTAGGCCATATTTGTGAAGCATTACCAAACACTGTAGGAAAAATATACCTATATGAAAGGCAATTCCTCAAAATTGCAGCCACCCTACAAATTCTCCCAACCACCTATTAAAACCCTATGAAAGAAAACTGGCGGAGTGAAATAATCCTCATCAAGTACAAACTACTTAAAAAACAGAGAAGCTCAGTTGCCAGTTATTTCCAAATGAGAAGTCATCCAAATGAAGGACTAATAGCACTCTTTAAGGCTTTTTATTAACTTTAAAGTCTATATTCAGTAATATAAATATTAACTCATCAGTGTAAATTGTTGATATAAACATTAATTAACATAAAACTGTGGAAATTTACAAATGCTCAGGAAGCATCTTAGGGAATATAGATGAAAGTTACAACTAGCATGATATTCCAAGCATGCTGAATTTCTAGTATGTTACAGTATCACATGGTAATTCTGAACTGCAATATTTATAAATAAGAAGTACTACTTAACTCTCAAGCCAAAAATCCCACAGTCATACCCTCTTTTCTCCTCCACCTCTTTCTCATCACTCTCTCTCCTCACAAGAGAGGAAACTGGCCTTGAGCAAGATCTTGAAGACTGAGTACATGGTGAACCCTCTATCCACAAATATGACCTCATTTCAGGGCTCCAACAGCTTATCACATCCTACATTAAACCTCTTATCTTCCTTTCACGGCCAACTCCTAACCCAGACTTCCCCACTATCCATTAAGGACACCATGAAGACCTCTGCGCCCCACACAGAAGAAACACAGAATCCTCTTGAATTCTGCCTTGCCCAGCCCCCTCCGATTCTCACTAGTGGTTTCTGTCCAATCAGTTGCTTTCTTCCCCACTCCCACCGTCATCAACCCTTCTCAGTTCAGGTCAGAAGTACTATAATAGCTTCCTAAGCGCCTTGCCTTTCTAAATCCAGCCAGCTTACTGTTACCAGAAAAATCCTCCTAACAGCAAGGCCCTCTTTCAGAAGCTCTTCTGCCGCAGTATGAATTCCCACCTCCTTCTCACCACACACACAGCCCACCTCACAGACTCACTCCCAAACATACCACACATGCCCAGCCACCTGCACGTACCCTACCGGCGCCCACACCCAGACCAGACACCAAGGCACTACCTTAAAAACACAAGCAAGACAGACACACACACTCAACTTGCAGCAAATCCCACCCCTTCTTTAAAGCAATGTTCAAGTCTCCTCTCTCTCATGGGTTTTTTCCAAACTAGTTCAAGTACACTCCAAGCAACCACACTTCTACTGGCATTTGGCACTTACTGTATTTCCTCTCGAGGCTAGTTTCTGGAATACTGATTTGCATGTGTGTTCCCTGTATAATTCCCTGCCTTCAGTTTTCAATCAGATAGCCGAGCCTTCAAAAACTGTGGGTCAGGGCATCAAGAGGCATGAAATGTGGGCGAGCCTTGTGTTTATAAAACCCACAGAACAGACCACACTGAGGGCCCTGGAAAAAGAAGTCAGGAGTGGAGCTTAGAGCAATTTCAGGCAAAAAAGAGAAATTCTACAGGATGGGATCCACTCCTGTGGCAAGACCTCAGTAGACGGCGTCCACTGCTAACAGCTAGGTGTCAAACCATAGGCACTCATGAGCTGGTTAACTGTTCAAGTCCTGCAATGGAAAGGACACAAGTACAAAAACTTGTGCAATCATTAAATACCTGCTGAAAGCGCTAAGTGTATGCAAAATTTTATGAAAATCATCAAGAATTAGATCTCAAATATGTGCTGACCCTCCTATACAGAGATCACAATTATCTACGTCATTTGTATCTAATGAGTAGATTTAAGTTAAACATACTTGCTAAGGTCCCTTTCCAAGAATTTGCAGACAAGCTGGACAAAGTAAATTGAGTTAAAATAACAAAGGTTAAATAACACCGGCTATGATGACTTTGGTCTTACCGACACTGTACCTGATTAAATGAGCCAATTACCCATACAACTAGTACATCTAACTTCATTCCAACCAAAGTCCCTGAAATAAAACAAAGAATATAAAGTTTACATTTTAACATGTGAACACTGCATAATTAGGAAAAACCATAATAAAGGCTAAAATTCTAATAGCTTTTCTTCCAAACCAGTTAGCAATCCATTGATTAGAATGGAAGATCCATAGACACAAAATTTATAAACTGTGCCAAAAATCTTGCACAAAAGTAATGCTCTTTCTTTTAATCTACTCTCTATTCTTTTCAAGAGGAATTCTACCCCTTTAAGCATGTACTAGAGTTTTATTTGTAATCTTGCCAACCTCCTCTATACTCTTTACTTGAGACAGTAACAGAAATAATACACACACACCTACACATACATATATACATACACACATATATATGTGTATGTATATGTACACACATATATACACATATATATGTGAATACATATCTTGAGCTCCCATACAAGTTTCAGAGATTTCACAGGTCAATCATGTACCCCACATAATAATTCCAAACAACAAATTTAACAACCTATGACAAGTTACCAAAGGTCTACAATGCTCAGGGCATCTGCAATCCAATTAGATGAAACAGGACTATGGTTTTCTTAAATATGTATGGAAGTGGGGTGATTATCTCCAAGAGTGCATATCAACCCAGCATTTAAAAAATAACACCTTTGGGGCACCTGGGTGGCTCAGTCGGTTGAGTGGCCGACTTCGGCTCAGGTCATGATCTCGCGGTCCGTGGGTTCGAGCCCCGCGTCAGGCTCTGTGCTGACAGCTCAGAGCCTGGAGCCTGCTTCGGATTCTGTGTCTCCCTCTCTCTGACCCTCCCCCGTTCATGCTCTGTCTCTCTCTGTCTCAAAAATAAATAAACGTTAAAAAATTTTTTAAATAAATAAATACATACATACATACATACATAAATAAATAGAAAATAAAAAATAACACCTTTTGCAAGAACTACAAAGATGCTACCTCATTTAGAATTTGACTTCTTTCCGGGCACCTGGGTGGCTCAGTCAGTTAAGCATCCAACTCTTGATTTCGGCTCAGGTCATGATCTCACAGTTCATGGGATTGAACCCCAAGTCAGGCTCTGCAATGACAGCACGGAGCCTGCTTGGGATTCTCTCTCTCCCCCCTCTCTGCCCCTCCCCCACTCAACACACAGCCTCGTGCATGCACTCTCTTTCTACCCCTTTTCAAAATAAACATCTTTTTAAAAAAGAATTTCTTTCATTATCCTATTCTCTGTTCATACGAAACAGATTAATCCCAATTAACAAAGTATCCACAGAAACAAAGATTCATTACTATACCTAGCCCAACAAAAAGGCCATCCTTTTGCCAAACACCATGGATGTTGTTATTTGTGGGCTACAGGAAGGAGGGGTACAAACTTGGAACTTTTAGACAATGAGTTCTATGTAAAAGAAAGAAAAAGATGTGAAAATCTGGGAGAACCAAATGGATGAAATATTCCAAGGCAAAACAAACTCAGAGGCACCATCTTATCCAAAAATATCTTTTTTCCAATACTTTAACTTTGCCCAAATTTGTTGTTTTGATTAACTTCCATTCCACTTAAGTTATTTTAATTAAAACCCTTATTTTATATGGGGCGCCTGGCTGGCTCAGGCAGTGGAGCACATGACTCTTGATCTCAGGGTTAGGGTTCAAGACCCACAGTGGATGTAGAGATTACTTAAAAATAACACTTTCCAAAAAAACACTTATTGTATAAGCCTGCTTGGGATTCTGTGTCTCCCTCTCTCTGACCCTCCCCTGTTCATGCTCTGTCTCTGTCTCAAAAATAAAAAAAAATTAAAAAAAATAAAAAAGATTCCTAGTGTAATGAATAACAGGAAAATAGGATGGAGATTTTATAATTTGGGGTTTACATTGCAGAGGCAAGGAGAACAAGCAGGCAAAGGTTTATTAGCAAAGGGCAACCTGGGAAGGAATGCCAAAGATAGCAGCAAGCTGACCGCACTGCTTACCCAATCATTAGAAATGAATGAACCTCTAGGACAACTCTGTCTACTTCACAATTTTTCCAGGATCAGCTTTATCCAACTAAGAAAATAGCTAAAATTTAGGCATTTACTGCATGCCAGACATGTTCTAAGCACTGTACGTATACATTAACTAATTTAATCCTCAGAACCCTATGAAACAGGTACTATTATTATCACCAAATTTTAAGATTGGAAACAACAGAGAAGTTGAGTAACTTGCCCAAAACCACAAAGCTACTAAGTGGCAGAGCCAGGGTTTGAACCCAGGCATTCTGGCTCCAAAGTCAGTACTACACTACACACACCATGTGATAAATAATATATTTATACTGCAGCCCATAGTCACTTGTTCCCATTACCTAGAATTTGGACTATTAATAAACTGCAATGAGTTTCTAACTAAGCAGTCCCTTCCTAGAGGACTAGGACATACAATATTTAAACAAGCAAACTTAGAAAAACTTATTTAACACACATTTTGCTCAAATTTCTGTTTTACAACTACACAAAATATTCACACAGCGTATCTAGACTGAATTACCACAAAACATCTGAAAAGTTGAGCAATAAGCAGAACGTTAAAAAGTTATTTACAAAACAAGATATACTAAATTTAGCATCTAAAATTGAGTGAAAAAAGACAACTTGGGAATATTCACCATGGTTCTAGGCTATAAAACACCTTAAGGGTTTTTGGCGTTTTATATATTTTTTAATTTTGGAGGCAATCCCTGAAGAAGAAATTATGAAAGCCAGTTTGACTTCTCTTAAACTAATACGCTAATCCAAAAGAAACCACAGTATATCGATTAAAAATACAGAAAAGGCTTCCATTCTCATTTACGCAATTGGAAAAAGTCTCCATAAATGACAGTGTATGAATTGCAGCACCCACATGTGGTCCTGTTTTAAAGGAAAGCAAAGACTGTGAGATAGTAAGTAAATGAGTTTTATCTCAGAGCCTCAACTCTCTCAACTGTAAAAAAAAAAAAAAAAAAAAGAATTAAGAGGCATCCGGGTGGCTCAGGAAGGTTGAGCCTCTGACTTCAGCTCTGGTCATGATCTTGCAGTTCATGAGTTCAAGCCCTGCATCAGGCTTGCTGCTGTCAGCACAGAGCCCACTTCAGATCCTCTGTCCCCCTCTCTCTGTGCCCCTCCCCCGCTTGCACTCTAGCTCTCAAAAATAAATAAACTGTTTTAAAAAAAATGAATTAAGATAATCACAAAAGGGACGCCGGGGTGGCTTGGTTGGTTAAGCATCTGACTTCGGCCCAGGTCATGATTTCCAGATCTGTGGGTTCGAGCCCCATGTCAGGCTCTGTGCTGCTAGCTCAGAGCCTGGAGCCTGCTTCACATTCTGTGTCTCCCTCTCTCTCTGCCCCTCCCTTGCTCATGTTCTGTCTCTCTCAAAAATAAATAAACATTAAAAAAAATTTTTTTTAAGAAATTATTAAAATTTTAAGATGTGATTAACAGTGTGGTATCTATGCCCTTAAAAAAGTCCTCTTCTCGGGGCACTTGGGTGGCTCAGATGGTTAACTGTCCGACTTTGGCTCAGGTCATGATCTCACAGTTCATGAGTTCGAGCTCCGCGTCAGGCTCTGTGCTGACATCTCGGAGCCTGGAGCCTGGAGCCTGGAGCCTGGAGCCTGGAGCCTGGAGCCTGCTTCGGATTCTGTGTCTCCCTATCTCTCTGCCCCTCCCCTGCTCATGCTTGGTCTAATAAATAAATAAATAAATAAATAAACAAACAAACAAACAAACAAACAGTCCTCTTCTCCTACTGAAATATGTACAGTGCCATAAAATGTCTGGAATTTGCTTTAAAATATTCCATGAGGAGGAAGTAAGAGGAACACAAATGAAAAGACTGGCTATGGATTAGTAACTCAGTGATGGATACATGAGAATTCATTCTCCTAGCCTCTCTGTATGTATGTTTGAAGTTTTTCATAATGAAAAATGTTTAAATCTATAAGGAAAGTACCAAATGCTGTTCAAGACTGAGAAGTAAGGCTCAGACTACTAGACAAGGGGCAGGAAGCAATACACTGTATAGTATTCAGACTGCTGCTACTCAAAACTTGGTCCAGGAGCCTGTGATAGTCTACACGCTGCTGACTGGTCTGTAGAGAAACTGAGAATAAGCATTTTCAAACTTTTGTAGCAATTTTAAAGAACAATTATATTTGATTGCTGAATCTAATAATAAAATATCTGGGTTTGTGTTTGAAAAGCAATGTCAAAACATCTGGAAAACTTACAAATATAGCTTCTTTCTACAATTTGCAGGTACAGTTCACAAAATAGAGGAAATATATCAAAATATGAACCAGAGTTTATTTCGTCCTAAGCATGAACAGATGAATATCACACTTTACAAAACTAAAAGTTAAAAAGTGATAAAAACTTGTCTTTTCAATGTCTCATGAACATAGATGCAAAAATTCTCAACATTAGCAAATCAAATCCAACAATGTATAAAAAGCATACACCACAACCAAGACTGTTTATCCCAGATGTGCAAAGTTAGTTCAATGTTCAAAAAATCAATTAACATAATCCTTCATATCAACAGACCAAAAAAAAACAAAAAACCAAAACCAAAAAAAAAAAAAACCACGATCACATGAATACATGCAGAAAAGGCATCTGACAAAATCCAACACTCATTCATGAAGGGGGGGAAAATGCTCGGCAACCTAGAAATACAGAGGGACTTCCACAACATGATAAAGCATGTACAAAAAACCAACAGGTAACACCATATTTAACAGTGAAAAACTAGAAACTTTCCTACTAAGATCAGTAATAAGGCAAGGATGTTCCCCTCATCACTCTGTTCAACATCGAATTGGAAATTCTAGCTAATGTTATAAGAGAAAATTAAAAGTACACAATTTTGGCTCAGGTCATGATCTCACAGTTTGTGGGTTAGAGCCTGGCGTCTTGGGATTCTCCCTCTTTGCCCCTCTCCCACTCTCGCACATGCATGTGCGCTCCCTCTCTCTCTCGAAACAAATGAACATTTAAAAGTACGCAAGTTGAGAAGAAATAAAATTGTCTTTATTCACAGATGATAGGATTGTCTATGTAGAAAATAAGATAAATAAACAAACCCTCAACAAAACGACTCAGAGCTACTAAGTGACATAACGTGGTTGCAGGACACAAGGTTCATATATAAGTCAACTGCTTTCCTATATGCCAGCGACGAACAAATGGAATTTGAAATTAAAAACATACCACCATTTACAGTTAACACCCACCAAAACTGAAACACTCGGGCATAAATCTAACAAAATACATACAAGACCTATGTGAGAAAAACTAAACACTGATGAAAGAAGAAATCAAAGAGGTACTAAATAAACGGAGCATTCCATCTTCATGGATGGGCAGACTCAATATTGTCAAAATCTCAATTCGTTACTGATAGGAATGCAAAACGATACAGCCACCCAGGAAGAGCGTTTGACAGGTTCTTACAAAACCATACATGCTCTTACCATACAATCCAGCAATTGTGCACCTTGGTATTTAACCCAAAGGAGCTGAAAACATGTCCACATCTGCATACAGATGTTTATAGCAGCTTTTTTCATAACTGCCAAAACATGCAAGCAACCAAGATGTCCTTCAGTAGGTGCAACACATGAGCTGAAGTGAACAGATAAACTGTGGTACAATGAAATATTATTCAGCACCAAAAAGAAGGGAGGGATCAAGCCACAAAAAAAGACAGAAAGGAACCTTAAATACCTATTACTAAGTAAAAGAAGCCAATATGAAATGACTATATTCTGTGTGATTCCAACTATATGACATTCTGGAAAAGCAAAACTATGGAGACAATAAAAAGATCAGAGGTTGCCAAGAGTTGGGAGGGACGGATGTACAGGCAGAGCACAGATGACTTTTAGGGTCGTGAAAATGTGCTGTATGACACTATAATGGTGGATACTTGTACATTCTATGGGTTTTAACACATATAGAGAGTGAACCTTAGTGTAAACTATTGGATCTGGTTGATATACCAACAATTTTAACAAACCATACCACTCTGTTGTGGATGATATTGGGGGAGGCTATGCATATGCTGGGGCAGAGGATATAAGGGAACTCTCTATACTTGCTGTTCAATTTTGCTATGAACCTAAACGACTCGAAAAGTAGAGTCTATTTTTAAAAATCTGTTTCTTAGTGTTTTTTAGTCACTAACATACAGGAAACACTTTCCTTAAAAAAAAAAAAAAAAATCAGTTCTCAAAGAATGACGGGAAAAGTTTTAAAAGGCCACGGGAACTTTTGGTTTGAACCTAAAGCTGCTCCAAAAAGTAAAACGAAATTTGGAATATATTCACATCTAAAAATCTTGAATTAAAAAAAAAAAAAAAAAAAAAAAAAGGACACAGAAATTAGTATGAAGCACTCCCACTGGCCAAATCTGGATCAACTGGAGCATCACCATAAACAATGACAATAAAGATTTTAAAACACTGACTAAAATAATAATCTGTAAATCTACACAGACACTGATAAACACGCAAGTAAATGAGCGAAAGCTCTTCCTTACGATAAAAATCCAACTAATAAATGCAAAAAGAATAACTGGATTAGAAAATCACCTTTTGGCAATCTTCAATAGATGTTAAACTAGTCCACGTTGACAATTAAAACAATCATCAATGGATGTTAAAACTAGAGAGTGAAAATTTGAGGATTAACCAGATATTTAAACGAGATCTCCAAGTATCTCTCCACAACAGTAACTAGTATATTACAAAATCTGATAGATAACACCATAACCAAATAATCAAAAGTTAACCACACTATTAACGACATCATTTGCCTCCTGCCATGCTATATGAAGAACATAACATCACTTCTGTGGAATTCTTGTCAAAAAGTACATAATCTGACTCCAAATATCAGACACACCATATTAAGAGACTTTCTACAAAACAAGTAGTCCTAGAGTCTTCAAAAACATCAGTATCATGAGAGACAAAGACTTTCCTGTTCCAATTAAAGGAGCTTATAAAAAACATGGCAACAGACTGCAATACATAATCTGAGATTTTCTTTCACCTTTATAAAGAACATTAATGGAACAATCGACAAAATAGGAGAGAAATCTGTAGAATCTTTTTCTTATTAAGAATTGCATAATGGGGCATCTGGGTGGCTCAGTGAGTTAAGCGCCCAACTCTAGATTTTGGCTCACAGTTCATGAGATCAAGCCCCAAGTCAGGCTCTACACTAAGAGCCCAGAGCCTGCTTGGGATTCTCTCTCCCACCCCTACCTCATTGGTGTGCACGCACACTCTCTAAATAAATAACCATTAAAACAAAACAAAACAAAACAAAAAAAAGGAATCATAGGGGCGCCTGGATGGCTCAGTCAGTTGAGTGACTCTTGACTTCAGCTCAGGTCTGATCTTGCGGTTCAGGAGTCTGAGCCCTCCATCAGGCTCCACACTTGACAGCGCAGAGCTTGCTTAGGATTCTCTCTTTCTCCTATCTCTGCACTCCACCTCTCTCAAAATAAAATTTTCTAAAAAAAATTACTGTTCTTTAAAAAAAAAAGAGAAAAAGAATTACATGATAATATCAAACAATGTTAATTTCCTGATTTTGATCAGTATATTGTGGCTGTGTAGCAGAAAGCGCTTATTTTTTAGGAAATATGCACTGTAATATTTAAGGATAAAGGGGGATCAAGTCTGCAAATGATTTTCGAACAGTTCTGGGCAAACTATGTATTTGTTATTTTTATATATCCACATCACACAATAAATCTTACAATTTACAAAATACCAGGTGGCTCATCTGGTTAAGCATTCAACTTCGGTTCAGGTCATGATCTCATGGTTCTTGAGTTTGAGGCCCAAGTAGGGCTTTCTGCTGTCAGTGCAGAGCCTGCTTCAGATCCTGTCTACCTCTCTCTCTGCCCCTCCCCACGTACTCTCTCTCTCTCAAAAAGAAACATACATTTAGAGGAAATAAATTTACAAAATACTTACACATACATCATTTTTATTCTGACAAAAAACCATGCAACAGGTACAGAAGAGCTCTTTCAGCAGAAAATAAATCGGCCTCCTATATCCTAAACATTCCTCAAGAATTAGCCCTTCTTTCCACACTTCTCACCAAGCCCTAGTTCATTGTTTCTTCCCTCAACTGTTTTCCTAACTGGTCTTCCTATCTTCGTACTCCACATCTCTGCCAGAATGGTAGAAAAGAAAGAAAAAGGAAAAAAAAAACCTGATGTTGCTATTCCGTAGCTCTGAAATTTTCAACAATATCTTACTTTAGTGAAAAATCCTAAACAGGGCATAAAAGGTCCTTCCTGACGGTCTTCAAGTATCTCCTAGGTCACTCTGCCAAACACAAACACCTAAGCACTTCGAGAATACCCTAGAATATTTTCCTTTAGTGATTCACTAATGCCTTTCACCGAAGTGTTGCAAGAGTGAAATCTAATTTACTATGGGAAGACCAGAGTTCCATCTCTTGATATTCATATTCATTTCTCTCACATACAGGAAAATGCATTGCACGTCCTTAGATCCAAGTTCAAGTCCCTCTCCACCCCTTACAGAATCTGGAATGTTGGCCAAAACCTTAAGACCCAAGCATCTCATTAAAAGAAATTATGATAATAATGCCACACCTGTCTTTAAGTAGGGGCTAAAACCAATAACCTCAAATCCATATCCCATAATTAATATCACCAACAACTGCCAGCTTGAAATAATACCACTTTAAATTCTGCATGGAGCTTTATGTCACAGAACACTTACATTATTTCACTGAATCCTAAGAACCCTCAGGTACTTCCCCCTAACGTACCCTAGAATCTCCCTGAGGTACAAGTATATTCATTTTAATGACAAGGGACCTGGGGCTCCAGGAAAGGCAAGATGACTTGCCCAGGGTCACAAAGCTTTAGCAAGTAAACCCCAGATTCTGACTCTCACTTTTTTTTCCTCAATAGTGCACCACAGCCTTCCGCAATTATGGCAACATTTCCCTAGAACAAAACATGAACATTAGATAGCAAGACAGGCTGACTTTATAGCCACTGTCTCTAGCCACCACACAGTACTGACACTACCTCCAAAACAAATCCAGAATCTTCGCTTTCCTCCAGGACGCCCCACCGTGCCCCCAGCCCCAGCCACCATCACCCCTCCCGCAGATTACCTCAAAGCCTCCCACCAGTCTTACTGTTTTCTACTCTATCCACCATCTTCACACAGAAGCCAGATGGATCCTTTAGGAGTGTAAACCAGATCACAGCACAAGGACTTAAAATCCTGATGGTTTCCCAATCCACTCACAATTGAATTAAAATTCACCAGCCTTTCTCGAAAATCTTTACATAAAAGTAGCCTTCCTTCTGTTCCTTTTACCAGCGTGCTCATTCTCACATTAAGAGTTTGTATTCGAAATCTCCTCTGCCTAGAATGCTCTTTCCCCAGATTTCATATGGCCAGCTCTTGTCACTGAGGTTTTGGTTTAAATACCACCTCCGCAGGAAGATTTTCCCTGGCCGCTCAGTCACGTCCATCACACCACCCTGCTTGCATGTCTGCACAGCACTCACCAATATCTGGGGTTTTTTCCCTTGTTTGCTCCTTGACTGCTCTTCATACTAGAACGTCAATACAAGCAACAGTGCCTGTCTTGTTCACATGACTATCTCAACACCCAGTATAGTTGCTTTCTGAACAGTGAATGGGCCATTACTAAATGTTGCAATTTCAGTAGCCTTTGTAAAGTGTTTTATGTAATCTACTTTCTGAAAATCCTAAACAACTTCAGAGCACACAATAGGTGCCCAATAATCAATCTGCTACAAGAACTTCTACAAAATCAAATGCCTTCAGATTTTCAACTTAGTAACATCTCCCACATATTCCTCCACATACACAGAGACACAGAAACAGGAGACAGACTGCTTCTCTCTTCCTACCTGTGAAGATGATCCATTCCAAACAGATCACTCCACCCTTGTAATCGCCAGCCCCTTGACAATACTAGCTCTGGGGAAAGTGAGGCAGGGACTGGAAAGGCATGCCTTTCCAGCCTCATCCACATGCTGCAGCTATACTGAACCCTCTGGCTGGTCCTTAATCATGACATAATTCTCATGTCTCCTTCACTCACAGGCTTGCTTCTGCATAGGATGTTTGCCCACTCCCGCCCCCCATTCTTATCTGGTTTTAGAAACCTATTACTTCTTTGAAGACCAGCTTAAATGTTCCCATCTCTGTAAAGCTCTTCCTGACCCAAACCTAACCCTGTGCTAATTCAGTCACTTCTTCACCACTTCATAGCACTTACTTGTGTGAATTATGATTTTTTTCCAATGGCTGCCTGTGAAACATTCACCTTTACGTCTCTGTAAGCAGTGTCTGCTATGCGACGGCCACTTACCATTTAGGCAATAAAAGCAAGTACTAAATATTCTACTCGTATCAAAGGATGGCAGTCCAAAACAACATCAGTCAAAACCAGTTCTGCAAATTACTATAGCTTCCCTTTTGAAAACAAACTTTAGCTTCATTAAACACCAAGAAATGGATTTTTTATAATAAAAATTTATAGTAACAAATTACCCACCCGAACCAAAAAAAGCAAAGGACATATAAGTGGTGTTATACGATGGCTTCCCTTCAGGATTTCAATCACAAGTGTACTGCTGCAACTTAACGTGCAACACCAAGTAGAGATCCCTTTCTCCATCTGCAAAATATGGACACTTTCTTCGTCTATCCAGGGAATACTGTCCCGCAATAATCAATTTATAGTTGAGAATAACTGCATTATTAAAGCTAAGGAAGTTTCAGAAAATGGTGCTGGGACGACCAGATAGCCACCTCCAAAAGCACTGTTGGACCCCCACCTCATACTATGTACAAAACTTAAAACTATCATGGATCTAAATGAAAAAAACTACAACTATAAAATTCTTAGAAGAAAACATAGATGCAAATCTTCTGCACCTTGGATTGGCCAATGGCTTCTTAGAGACAACACTGAAAACACAAGTAAAAGAAAACATAGATAAGCTGGACTGCATCAAAATTAAAATCTTTGGTGTAGGGGCGCCTGGGTGGCTCAGTCGGTTGAGCGACTTCGGCTCAGGTCACGATCTCGCGGTCTGTGAGTTCGAGCCCCACGTCGGGCTCTGTGCTGACAGCTCAGAGCCTGGAGCCTGTTTCAGATTCTGTGTCTCCCTCTCTCTGACCCTGCCCCGTTCATGCTCCGTCTCTCGCTGTCTCAAAAATAAATAAACATAAAAAAAAAAAAAAAAATGTTTAAATCTTTGGTGCTTTCACGCATACCAATAAGAAAGTGAAAAAGCCCACAGAAAAGGAGAAAATGCGTGCAAATCATGTATCTGACTTGTAGCCAGATTACATAAAGAGCTCCCACAACTCAAGAATGAAAGACAAATAACCCAAATGAAAAAGGGCTGGAGGAACATTTCTCCAAAGAAAATTTACAAATGGCCAATATGCACATGAAAAAATGCTCAATACTATTAGTCATTAGGGAAATGCAAATAAAAACGCAGGGATATCACTTCACCAGGAGGGCAATAATTAAAAAAACGGTAATAAGTATTCAGGATGTAGAGAAACGGAACCCTCATTTGTTGCTAGGAAATGTAAAGCAGTGCAGCCACTCTGGAAAACAATCTAGAAGTTCCTCAAAGATTAAACACAGTTACCGTACGTTCCAGCAATTCCACCTCCAGGTACATACCCAAAAGGAATGAAAACTTAAGCCCACACAAAAACCTGCACCCAGATACTCATGGCAGCATACTTCCTCACAGCCAAAAAGTAGAAACAACCTAAATGTCCATCAATCAGTGAATGCATAAACACAAGCAAAATGTGCTATATCCATACAACAATTAAATAATTCAGCCATAAAAAAGGGGTACTGATACATGTTACAACAGGGATAAACCTTGAAAATACTATGCTAAGTGAACGAAGGCAGACACAAAAGGTGACAGAGTGTATGATTCCACTTACATGAAATGTACAGAATAGGCAAATCCATAGAGAGAGAAAGATTAGTGGTTGCCAGGAACTGAGGCAAAAGAGGGAGGCACTGGTTAATGGGTACAGTCTTTTTGGGGGCGTGATGAAATGTTCCGGATAATGGTGATGGCTACACAACTTTTAGAATACACTAAAAACCAACGAATTACATACTTTACAAGGGTAAATTTTATGGTATATGAAATAAATTTCAATGAAATGGTTACTTTAAAATTAAGAAAAAGTCGGTTAAGCGTCTGACTTCGACTCAGGTCATGATCTCGCCATTCGCGGGTTCGAGCCCATGTCGGTCGGGCTCTGTGCCGCCAGCTCAGAGCCTGGAGCCTGCTTCAGATTCTGTGTCTCCCTCTCCCTCTGCCCCTCCCCTGCTCGTGCTGTCACTCTCTCTCAAAAATAAACAAACATTAAAATTTTTAAAAAAGAAAAAAAATGCAAAGCTATGCAACTGATTTCCAACAATGCTTTATACATTCAAATATTTTTTACTTATGTGAATTCAAGCCACATAAAATTCTGACTTACCAAATGGTAAAAAACCCAAATTATGTTCTGTTGGTTAGGAGGGATTGGGACAGTCTGCCCTCAATATATGAACTCTAAAAATAAAAAATTAATTTCTTCATTACTAAAAAGTTCAATTCACTAGGCAGCTGAAAAGTTATCAACTTTACATTCAATTTATCTGACCAACATCCATTTTAAAACGCAAACGGGGGAGCCCCTGGGTTGCTCAGTCAGTTAAGCATCAGACTCTTGGTTTCAGCTCTGGTCATGATCTCACGGTTCTTGAGTTCAAGCCCCACCTTGGGCTCTGTGCTGACAGTGCAGAGCCTACTGGGGATTCTCTCTCCCTCTCTCTGCCCCTCCCACACGTACTGTCTCTCAAAATAAATAAATAAACTTTATTTTTTTAATGTTTATTTTTGAGAGAGAGACAGAACACAAGCTGGGAGGGGGCAGAGAGAGAGAGAGAGAGACAGAGGGAGACACACACTCTGAAGCAGGCTCCAGGCTCTGAGTTGTCAGCACAGAGCCTGACGCGGGGCTCAAACTCACGGACCGTGAGATCATGACCTAAGGTGAAGTCAGACGCTCAACAGACTGAGCCACCCACGTGCCCCTCAAAATAAATAAATAAACTTGGAGGAAAAAAAAAAAAACCCTCAAACTGACGGCTCTTGTCAAAAATTTCATCTTAACCAAAATACCGCTTCCCACAAAGCAAACAATGCTCACTGATCAAGTGGCAAAATTACTGGCATAGACTCCACGGAAGTGCCTTTTACAAACGCAAAAAGCCTGCCCAACATGTTTGGGAAGTTCGTTAATGGACTAATTTCAGCTTTGATTATTCTAAAAAGGTTTCTGAAGCCTAAAATAAGGTTTGATGTAAACTACTTTCTAACAAAATCAAGCAATTACAAGGAAAAAATACTGTGATGAACTGGAAGAAGTTTCCACAAGTTTGTGGACAAGTTTCCACGTACACGCAGTGGATAAATCAAGACTGTTTACTGCTAAGAGACTATGTATGTATCCATAAAATACCAAGCCTTCCAAGCCTCCTACTCAGACACACACAACAGAAACACATGCACCTGTTTTCCAACTACATCAGCATCCACCCATGTACCATATAATCACACATATTATCCTTGGTATACAAAAATACTATGGACCAGCTTGTTTATGTTTTCTTCCAACAGTGTTGACAGGTAGCAGTGAATCACACATTCTCCTGTGTCTCATCTGCCTCATGATCAATGACACATGCTGCCAACATCTGAGGTTAAGGATGCAAACTGAGACTACAGATTATTTTCTCCTTCTCGTGATGCTAAATGTTACCTATATACAAACATGGAATGACCTCCCTTAGTGTCCCTGGTTCCAAACTCAAACCGCAATAACTGCAGCAGACTCAAATCTGAACTACAGAACTGCAGTAGTTACATTTCTATTTGAAAAAGACATGACCGTTGTTATATCGATGAGCATCCTCTACAAGAAAAGAACCACACTGAAAATAGAAAAAAACATACTAACCCCCCCCCCAAAATTTTTTTAAGTCAGACGTAATTTCGGGGCGCCTGGGTGGCTCAGTCAGTTAACTGTCCAACTTTGACTCAGGTCATGATCTCATGGTTGGTGGGTTTGAGTGCCCGGCTCTGTGCTGACAGCTCAGAGCCTGGAGCCGGCTTCGGATTCTGTCTCCTTCTCTGTCTGCCCCTCCCCCACTCACGCTCGAGCGGGCACATGCGCGCGCTCTCTCTCTTAGAATAGACATTAAGAAAACAAAATTTAAAAAAGAGACACAATTTCAAGTATGTTATCTCCTAAATCATCAAAATCCTAGAAACCCCACTACTTAGAAGACTACAAGCAGGGGTGCCTGGGTGGCTCAGTCAGTTGAGCATCTGGCTCTTGATTTCAACTCCGATCATGACCTCACCGTTTGTGAGTTCCAGCCCCGCATCGGGCTCTTCGCTGTCAGCCTCCCTCTCTCTCTGCCCCTCCCCGGCTCACGCTCTCTGATTCAGAATCTCTCTCTCTCGAAATAAATACATAAATAAATTTAAAAGAAAAAGGGGGAAAAAAAGACTACAAACAGCATGTCCTAGAATACTTCCATAACCAAAAATACTTGGTAAAACAATGTATCCATCTTTCAATGCTGAATATATGGTAACCACAGAAAAAGAATCCATACCCATTTCTCAGAGGTCTTGAAATCTAGTTGGGAAGCAGAATAAAAGCTTAAAAAGATAGGGGGCGCCTGGGTGGCGCAGTCGGTGAAGCGTCCGACTTCAGCCAGGTCACGATCTCGCGGTCCGGGAGTTCCAGCCCCGCGTCGGGCTCTGGGCGGACGGCTCGGAGCCTGGAGCCTGTTTCAGATTCTGTGTCTCCCTCTCTCTCTGCCCCTCCCCCGTTCATGCTCTGTCTCTCTCTGTCCCAAAAATAAATAAAAACGTTGAAAAAAAATTTTTTTTTTAAAAAAGATAAACTGAAATCCAGGCTAGCATACGCTGGTGTAAAAGTCCCACACAAAAAAAAGGAGTGAATAGATCCCTTGAGGCTGAACTCGAGAAAAAGACTTCTCAAGAGACAGGACTCAACTGGGCCCAAAGTAAAGAGGGGATCCATGAATAAATGGCGGAAGAGGATTTCCAACAGAAAGAAAGGCACAAAGAAAGGCCGAGAGGAGGGACTTCACAAGAACAACAAACGAGTCAGTTTGGCAGGAACTAAGAATGCACAAAGGGAAGAAATGAGTTAAGACTGAAGAGAACCAGGGCCAGACTACAGAGAAACCTGAACACCACACCAGGAAGCTTAAGCCTTAGTTCGCATGTGATAAGGAGAGTTCTGGAAGTTTTTATGTTGTGATGTGAGGAGACGAGAGTGTTAAAACGTTCAAGATGTTATTTACCCAAAGCATAAGCAAGCACAAATATTCCAAGTAGAACAGCACATCACTGGCAGAAAACGTGTTCGAAGCCCAGCTAGAAGAGCTTATTGGGGCAGAAAGGAGGCAACAGCAGTGCTCACATGATAAAACTGAACCGGGTTAAATAAGAAGTTACAGTGCTCTGCTTTTGCCAACTCCCATTCACCTAAAGTTTCCACTTGTTACAAAAGCGATGTAAGTGTAGAGCACCCAGAGCAGCCCTCACCATGTCAGTGACACAGAGGAGGCGATTTACCTGGGATAGCGTACAACTGGCTTGTGAGTTCCAGAACTGTGCCAGCCCTCAGACTGAAACGTGACACGCCTTAACCCTTCCCAGGGTACAGAGCCGGGCTGAGGCCCGGAGCAGAAAGTACAGCACCATGAATGAGCTCCCCATGCTAAGCCAGGCACGCTTCGAGAGTAAATAAATGGGAGTCTCAACGCTCCGAAGCGTTAATAAAAGTGATGAAACGCCAACAGAAATAAAAACCCCTCCTGACATTCAAATACCCTCCCCAAAGCTTAAAAGGTGTCACTCCCGTCCTCTGAGTTTCCCTCACGGCCCAATAAAAACAATGTTATGAAATTTCAGTATAAGGAAGTGACCGCGTATCTTAAGATCCAAAAAGTAAGAGGGAGCAAGAGTCTAAGTTTCTTTAGAATTACCTCATTTAATTAATGATAATAAGCAGAAGAGACTCAGCTTTCTTTGCCACAAACACAGTTTAGGTGACTTTTCCCAGGCCCTTGGCATTAAACCAAGATCAAAAACCTTTATGGTTTCCCCTGGCGTATGAGTTGTACACTGAGTCATCCACGTTTGCTCAAAACGGGGGGACCCTGGAGGTCGCGCGAGTGATAAAGTGAACTTAAAAAAAAAAAAAAAAAAAAGGCCACAGATACAAGAACCGCTCGTTGTAGGCGGTTTCCAAGGGCTAGGGATCTCTCAACTGTACTCTCAAATAATATTTCTGTACGCTAAATTTTTCGACAACACCATAGGTCATGCGGTGAGCACACAGACCAAAACACCGGGCGAAGAGGACGGCGCTGAACCTGGTAATAGTCTATGGAGTCACGGAAAAGGAGGCTCAGGCCACAGAAACTCAAAATTCTCAGCCAGAAGGGGTTCAAAACACCAGTGTATCTCAAAGATAAGGGGCCGGCTCAAACTTCCAGGCTGGACCTAAACTGCCCGTCCCTTGCGCTCAACGCCAAGTATTCATTACGGCCCTTTTGTCTGTGAAATAACCCGTAGCAAACCACCGCGGAGAAAATAACCAGATACTTGCACCGCACCACCGTGGTCGCGAGCGAGCAGGGTAAACAATCTTTCCCCCGGTTCCAGCTCCTCCTCCCCAACCCACCCTCCCCCCCCCCCCCCCGTCGCCCTCCACCCTCATTTTCTTAGACGCGGCACCGGCGGGAGGCCACCTCGGAGGGCGGAGAGAGAGCGGCCAGAGGGCCAAAATGCAACTTTGGAGGCCAGCACTAACTTGGAAAGATGGATCCAAGTATCACGGCCTATTGCACAGCAGGAGCGAAGCCCCCCTCACCCGCCCGTATGTGGCAGAAAAAGAAGTTGGGGGGCGAGGGAGGGGGGACTCTGGCGGAAGAGAGGTGGCGGGGCAGGCGGCGCGGCCAGCCGCGGCTGATCGATGGTGGGTAAACAAGCGCGGCGGACCCACCCTCCCACAGCCCCGGGGCCTGTCCCCGCACCGAGAAAGCCCGAGATGGGAGCGCGGCGGCGGCGGCCGCCCGGGCCCCCTCCCCTCGCCTCGCCTCCCCTCGCCCGCAACGCCGTCCCAGGGGGCGCGGGCGGGCCGCCCCGGACACCCGGCGGCCTGCAGGGAGCGAGGGGCCCGGCAGGCCGCAGAGGGGGCCGCGAGGGGCCTGCAGTGGGGCGCCCTCCCGGGGCCCGGTTACCTGGCGGCGGCGGCTCCTCCAGCTCCTGCTCCTCCTCCCCGTCCGATGCTCGGCGCCCGGCGGCGGCGGCGGCGGCGGCGGCGGCGGCGACTCCCCGAGCAGCCCGAGGCGACGAGCCGAGCCCGGCCCCTCTCCGCCTCCCTCCGTGCCGCCGCCCGTCCCGCTGCTGCCGCCTCCGCCCTCTCCCCTCAGTCAGGACATGGTCTCCGCGAGCCCGCGCGCGGCTCCCGGCTACCGGGGGCGGGGGTCAGAGGGGCGGAGAGCAGGCGCGGAGGCGGGGGGCACTCCAGGGGCAAAGGGGGAGGGGGCAGAGCGACGGGGGGGGGGGGGGAGTCGGCCTCAGGCGCTGCGGCTCCTAATGGCGTCGGCGAGGGGCCCCGGAGCCAAATAAACCCCACGGCGAGCAGCACAACGTCAAGGCCCGACCCCGCCGCTCGCTGCCCTGTCATTGGCCCGGAGGCCGCCAGCGGCGCAGCCAATGGGAGACCGCCTCTTTCCGGACGCAGGGGGCGGGCCGCGGAGAGGTGACGTCATGCCGGCGTCCGGCCCCGATTGTGAAGCTCCGCCGGCGGGGCTGCGGGCGGGCGGCGAGGTGCGTGGCACTCCGGGAGGCGGCGGGGCGGCGCGGCGTGCGCGGGGCTGGGGGACGCGGGCGGGGCGTCCTCTCGCCTGGCGGACTCCCTTTGCCCGCTCTGTGCCCCCGGTTGCCCGGACTTCCAAGCCCAGCCGTGGATCTCAGGTCTCCCGAGTAGTCTTAGTGACAGATTCTGCCTCATTCTAATAACAGTTTCAAACTCGTTGTAAGACATCGGGAAAGATGAATGTTTAGGGCTTTCTCTTTTTTTTTTTCCAAACTTTTACAACGTCTATTTTTTACGTAAGCCCTACCTTCGAGGCAGCTATCCATTTCTACGTGTGTTTGTGTATGTTTGTTACATATTACGTACATATGTGCATGATGAAAAGCCATGGGGTTTATATGCCAATTCTATCTAAAAATAAAAAAATTGGGGGGGTGCCTGGGTGGTCCAATCCGGATTGGGCTCAGGTCACGATCTCGGGGTTTGTGGGTTCGATTCCCACGTCCAGCTCTGTGCTGACACCTCGGAGCCTGGAGCCTGCTTCGGATTCTATCTCCCTGTCTCTCTGCTCTTCCCCCACTCCCTCTCTCTCTCAAAAATAAGTAAACATTAAAAAAAAATTTTTTTTAACTTTTTTTAAGCCACGGAGACTTTGCTTTCTTTTCTGCTACCTAACTCTAATTTGGGGTAAACCCAGCTTTCTTATGGTTGCCTTTTCTGGGGCTTGGAGCTTTTCTGTAAATTGTAAATTTACAGATAGAGGATGAATTACAGCCGTGGTAAAAGTGCTGCCGGGAGAATTCCCAGAGCCTAAGTCTTAAAGGGAATATGTTATATGGTGATGTAGTGTGTGTGTGTGTGTGTGTGTGTGTGTGTGTGTGCGCGCGCGCGCGCGCGCGCGCGCGCGCGCGCGTGTGTATTTACTTTAAATATAGTCAAATAGTTAAGTCATTGAGCCTTTTGCTAAAAGTCCATGTGTCAAAATTTTCCAGCTGGAGAAGTTTGTTTTTCTTAGTGGGACTTTGCCTTGAATTTTTCATACTTCAAAACTGTATTTCAAGAATTTGAAAAACTGTAAAGTACAGCAACTCTTTATTATAGACCTCTTTAAAAGTTATCTGTTGAGGAACTATAGCACTGTCAAAGGGCATTAGCAGTTTATGGGACACCTCAGCTTCAATGGGAAGATTAAGAGTTTAACTGGATTTTTAAAACTAGCAGATTTCATTTAGTAAAACGATTCATGGTATTATTCTCAGTCTCTCTTTGCATAAATAGAAAGTTGAGGATATGTGTATAGCTTTACTATGGCCACTTAAGAATAATACCTTGTATAGCTATCCATCACTAACAACCTCTTTCATAATGTTACTATATTTTATCCTCACGGCCATTCCTGTGGTAGAGATTTTCAATCATCCCCATCTTCCCAAAACAACATTATTTGGTCAAAGACTTGTCAATAAGTTGAGTTTAAACCGCAACAGTCACTTGGCTGCAAAACTTAACACGTATCCTCAAACATATAATTAACACAACTGTCAATTAAATTAAACACCATATGACTATGTTAGAACAAATGGTTCAACCAACATTTCACTTTGAAAATATTTTAAGAGCTTCTGAGTACCTCCAGCTTCCCCTTCCTGAACCTCAGCTGCAAACCACCTCACCTAAGAGTCCACAAGAACTGCAGAATTAGGTGGAGTTTGGTGGGGTTTTTTTTATGCTTGTTTTTTGAGAGAGAGAGGGTGCAAGTGGGGCAAGGGCAGAAAGAGGGGGACAGAGGATCCAAAGCGGGCTCTGCGCTGACAGCAGTGAGCCCAGTGTGGGGCTCGAACCCGCAAACTGCGAGATCATGACCTGAGCTGGATGGAGTCAGACGCTCAACTGGCTGAGCCACCCAGGTGCCCCTAGGTGTTTTTATTTAGTTAGAGTTGTGGCTGATTTTGTTAAGAGAATGGGATATTGTTGGGGTAGGGCGAAGGAAAGTTAGCAAGTAAGCACCATGTGCCAAGGAACAAGAAGTACACAAAGATGAGTAAGATACGTTCTGTGTTTGAGGGACTAAAGCATAGGTAGGGAAGAGAGCAAGACAAAAATAGCCATAATTAGAATATGAGATGGAATGCGCTAAGTATATTCAAATGAAAATTACCTCATAATTAAGAGGAAGAGCCAATCCCAATGTTAAAGCTGGAAAAAAGTATGCATGATTTTTAAAAAGTTCTTTTGCTTACAACTCTTGTAAAAGTGCAGGAACAGTACTGTTTGGTTGACAGTTTGTTTTGGCTTTTATTTGAGAAACAGCAAAATTTCCATTGTACTTACTGTGAAGGTCTTGAATGCCTAATTGTGCATCTGTACTTAATTCCTTTACTAATTCAAAACCACGGGAAGGTTTGAAGCAGGAAATGCCAGTACCGGAACTGTATAACCTGGCACGTCCGTGAGACAAACTTGGGTAGAACTAGAGACAGGAAAATCAATGAATAGACAGGAACCCAACTCCAAAGTAGTTATGGGAATGTGAAGGAGGGACAGACATGAAAAAGGGTAGCAGGAGAAGGGTCAGGGTTTGCCAGTGTCTGAATCTGGGGCAGAAGAATCAAAACTCGGAGAACTCTGACTGCTAAGTGGGATGATTAACAGTGGGAAACACAGGAACGGAATTAGATAAGAGGAGATCAGGTGTGTCCAGATCCTGGGCTCAGGAGGAAATGTGCAGCAAGCAGCAGAAAAGCTGGTCTGAAGTTGGATAGGCTGGAGCTAGAGATCAACACCAGGGAATTATCTATGTAGAAGTTACTACTAAAGTCACAGGGGTAGGAAACCAGAACTACCAAGGAGGAGAAAACAACTGGTCAGAAAGAACATTTAAAAAAGGTGTTCTGGGGGCGGCTGGGTGGCTAGCTGGTTCAGCACCTGACTTGATTTTCAGCCGGGGTCGTGATCTTGTGGTTTGTGGGATTGAGACCCAACTCGGGCTCCTCGAAGCGAGAAGCCTGCTTAGGACTCTATCTCCCTCTCGCTGCCTCTCCCCCCTCCTCTCTCTCTCTCTCTCAAAATCAATAAACAGTATTAAAAAAAAAAAGTGTCCCGAAAGTCAAAGCAGCCAGTGAGCCTCGGGAACGTGGTAATATAATAAATAATGTCAGATTCTAGAGACTTAGGAATTAGAACAGAGAAAAGGTCACTGGGTTTGACAAACAAGAGGCTTAGTGACCTTCTAGAGAAGCATTGTCAGTGGGATGGTGGAGAAAGAAGCCAGATTTCAAAAGCCGAAGGTATATGTGGGCATTGAAGTAGTGACTATACACTATCAGTCCCAGACGTTTGGCAATGAAAAAAAGGCAAGAACTCTAATAATAGACACAGGGGTAACGAGAGTAAGGGAAAGGTTTTTTTCTTTTACATATTAAAAAAAAATTTTTTTTAATGTTTATTTTATTTTTGAGAGAGAGAGACAGAGTACGAGAAGGGGAGGGGCAGAGAGAGAGGGAGACACGGAATCCGAAGCGGGCTCCAGGCTCTGAGCTGTCAGCACAGCCACCCACGTGGGGCTCAAACCCACGAACCCTGAGATCATGACCTGAGCTCATGTCAGATGCTCAACAGAATGAGCCACTTGGGTGCCCCCTCTTTTACATATTTTTAAATAATTGTTTAATGTTTATTTATTTTTGAGACAGAGAGCGTGAACAGGGGAGGGGCAGAGAGAGAGGGAGACACAGAATCCCAAGCAGGCTCCAGGCTCCGAGCCGTCAGCACAGAGCCCGTCGCGGGCTTTGAACTCAAGAGCCGTGCGATCATGACTCGAACGCCTAACCGACTGAGCCACCCAGGCGCCCCTCTTTTACATATTTTTAAAAGAATAAGCGTATCCGTGTACTTTTGTACACAGAGGAGAGAAGGTGAAGAAGGAGAAAGTGATTCGGATCCAATAGGGAGGTCAACCGGAGCGCGGTGCTTTGTCTCGGCAGGCGGGAGGGCCCTTTCTTTCTCTGCAAGGAGAGGAGAGGAAGTTGTGAAAGAGCCGTAGGGCGATTCTGACCGGAGGGAGGTGATGAAGCGGACTGCATACCCTCTGTCCTCCCGCCTGTAGCAGGTGCCGGTCACCTGCTCAGGGCTGGGCCTGGAGCCGAAGGAGGACCAAGGATGTTGGGACAAAGGCTGTGAGGAAGCCAACCAAGCAGGATGGAGGAGAAGAGCAACAAGGAACCACTTTCTCCAACGAGGCCGGGAAGCCCAGAGTCAGGCCCAGGACTGGGAGGCCAGACCTCAGAAGCCACCCAGGAGGGGTGACATTTCCAAATGAGGAAAATCGAAGGCACCCTGCTGAAGGAAATGCCAACACGTCCAGCTAGCTTAGGATCTGTTGGGGTGGGGGGTGGGGGTCTGTGCTTCTCTGAAGCACGTTTTATAAAATTGGTGAGCTCCCCTCAAAAGAAATGCGAGAACGAATTCCGAGAACAAATTCTCGGCCATGTTGCCCGATCCATTTTCATATAATAAATGACGCTGTTTTGTGGAATATATCCTGTGACCCTTCTGGACGCCAACCATAAACCTGCCTGGGATAAAATCTCTCATGAAAGGGTATGTGTACTAGGCATCAGACAGAATATGGCTCATTTATTTAACCAACTCCTGGCCATGCTGGAACTAGTCTTGTCTCCATGGGTAAGAATTTTGGGTAAGAGATCACCCTACGTCTAGATAAAGAAATTTTCATAAACCTTCAACTAGGTATGCTTGTAACTTACACTCACTGAGTCACAAGACAATTGAAGGTTATTTTGAGTCTTTTAAAGACGTCTGGAGACATCAAATAATCTGAAACAACTTCCCTTGTGTTACTCTCTGGACCTAGAAAAGTTTTTACGTAACAGGCAACAATGTGAGGTGGAAAGATGTGAACTTTGGAGTCAAACAGACCAGAGTTTAAATTCTTGTCTGCCACACAGCTATCCTCTCTGGGTCCCCATTTCCTCATCTGACAAATCTAGGGTTGCTCTGGCAAGAAATTGGAGATTCAGTGAGATTAGAGGCAAGAAGTCCTAGCAATAATCGTAAGTATCGGATAAACGTCAATTTCCTTGCTATCACTCAATTCAGATAACATTTAATGAGGAATCACTCCATGTAAGGCACTGTGTTGTGTGCTGGGCCAAGGGGCTAACAGTCAGGGGTGGCACGGGGGGGGGGTTCCCCATTCCCTGGAGGGGTCTGTGACTGCAGATGGGAAGAAAATACAGCTTTCTTTCCACTAATGTGTAACTGAAATGTAGCATTTACATTAGTTGTCAACATAAGTCAACAAACCACAGTAACCTGTGGCTTTGGCACCAACAGAAATCACAGATTTCTTAGAACACATTACAATTGCAGATATCTCAAAGTACAGTTTATTCCCATCACAACCATAAAATCATGGTGGCCATTAGACCTGCCACTAGCCTTATTATTTAATGTGTTATTTTATAAATTTTTATTTATTTTTGAGAGAGAGAAAGAAGTGGGGGAGGGTCAGAGAGAAAGGGGGACAGAAGATCCTAAGCGAACTCCATGCAGACAGCAGAGAGCCTGACGTGGGGCTCGAATCCACCAACCGTGATCATGACCTGAGCCGAAGGCAGCTGCTTAACTGACTGAGCCACCTAGACACCCATAATATGTTATTTTAAAAGCACTTAATGTTACAGATATTATAACATTTGGTAACAAGGAAACCAATTAAATCGAAAGAAAGTTATCTCATTTATTTTATGCATTTAAGAAATCATTCTGAAATGCCCATGACATAAAAAAAAAAAAAAAGGTTGTTACCCTACAACCCAGCAATTGCACTACTAGGCATTTATCCATGGGATACAGGTGTGCTGTTTTGAAGGGACACATGCACCCCCATGTTGAGAGCAGCACTATCAACAATAGCCAAAGGATGGAAAGAGCCCAAATGTCCATCGGTGGATGAATGCATAAAGAAGATGTGGTATATATCTACATGTATATATTTGCATACATACGATGGAGTATTACTCGGCAATCAAAAAGAATGAAATCTTGCCATTTGCAACTGGATGGAACTGGAGGGTATTATGCTAAGTGAAATTAGTCAGAGCAAGTAAAAAATCATATGACTTCACTCCTATGAGGACTTGAAGAGACAAAACAGATGAACATAAGGGAAGGGAAACAAAAATAATATAAAACCAGGGAGGGGGACAAAACAGAAGAGACTCATAAATATGGAGAACAAACAGAGGGTGGCTGGAGGGGGTGTGGGAGGGGGGATGGGCTACATGGGTCAGGGGCATTAAGGAATCCACTCCGGAAATCATTGTTGCACGATATGCTAACTAATTTGGATGTCAATTTTAAAAAATAAAATTAAAAATAAAAGGTTGAGACCCAAATCTAGTTAATGAAGTTTGAATTTTCTTCATTTCTCAAGACAGAAAGGCAAAGTCTGTATAAAATAATCTGATTACTAATGTTCTAATAGAGGACACACAATAGGCAAGCCAGGCAATTGCCTCCAAAAGTACACATGCAAAGAAAAGGCTGTGTTTTACGGGTAAATATGATTAGCTGAGCAAGGAAAGGAGAGGAGGCAGGACATAGTGAGGAAGGTGAGGGGCAAGATGGGTCCCAAGGAGGAAATTTTGAAAAAGTGAAAAGCAGGACTGATACTTGATCAATCTCAAATGTGCTTTAAATCTAACCCCCTTTTGAGGTGTTTTATCCAGTTTACAGTTTTTATAAACCTCTTCCCATTTCGGCACTGATAAGATGACACCTTCACCACCACCCCTAATACACACACGCACACGCACAGATGCACACACGCACACGCACGCACGCACACACACACAGGAAAAAACCATTCTGATCTAGATTCTAATACTTTCTTTCATGTCTTATTATGTAACGCTCATGGAATTGAAAATAGTTCGCTGCTTTGCCAAACGTTAAAGTGACAAATTATCTAAAAAGTTAGGAATGCCACAATATTTTGCATTCCTCTCCTTCCAATCATCTCAGAGACCACAGTCTAAAAATATTTCAAAATATTTGAAAGCATTCATGATGTCATTCAAGTATTTCTTAAATTAGTGGGAATGATTCAAGCAAATGATTTCACTGGCTTCAAGAACAATATGTAAATTCACACTGTGGACCACAGAGAAGAATGTGTTGTAGCTTCATAGCTAGGAGGAAACCACAAAGTATGCAATATTCAGTCATCTTCAATGTAGAAGATTTGTAGAAGCTGGAAATTTACACCAGCTAAAAATTAAAAGGGGGCCGGTCAGACAGAAATGTACTTTTGTGGCCAATACAAAATTACTCAAATGTTCCACATAGCAAGTAAAACATGAATTCTATAACCAAGGGAATCACTGGCTGGTATCCATACGTGACCTGGAGTTTGCAGCTTTCACGACGAATAGAAAACATCATCTCTGTATCTTAGAGATTTGACTGTTTGGGGTGCCTGGCTGGCTCAGTCGGTGGTTCGTGCAACTCTTAACCTCGGGGTCGTGAGTTTGAGCCCTACGTTGGGTGAAGAGTTTACCTAACAAATATACGTAGATATTTTGACTGATTTGCTCTTAAATCCTGAGCACTTAGCATGGTCTTTGGCACATACAGGTGCTCAAGGAATATTTACTGAATGAATTAAATTTGCTTTCTTGCTTTTACACTTCAGGCCATTTTCAACCACCACGATTCTAGTTCCCGAACCTAATGCATTGAAATTTTGTTCAAGAACTCAGAATAGTTTGGTATTTCCTTTTGATTCTTTTTTTTTTTTTTTTGGTTTGTAATTTATACATCTTATGCAGTATCTTGTGCAGAATTTTAAATGTCAAGTCTCATAAATGAACGCAGATGAAAATTATATCTAACATACACTTTTGCATTTAGCAATCTTTTTATTTGAGAGCAAGAGCAAGCGAGTGTATGCAGGGGAGGGGCAGAGGAAGAGAGAGAATTTTTTTCCTTCTATTTATTTATTTTGAGAGAGAGAACATGAGCAGGGGAGGGGCGGAAAGAGAGGGAGAAAGAGAGTCCCAAGGAGGCTCTGTGCTGACAGCACAGAGCCCAACGCAAGACCCTATCCCAGGAACCGTGAGACCATGACCTGAGCTGAAACCAAGGGTTGGATGCTCAACCTACTGAACCACCCATGTGCCCTGAGAAAGAGAGAGACAGAGAGAAACAGACAGAGAGAGAGAATCCCAAGCAGGCTCCATGCCCAGCTTGGAGCCCGACTCAGGGCTAAATCCCATGACCCTAGGATCAATGACCTGAGCTGAAATTATGAGTTGAATGCTTAATTGACTGAGCCACCCAAGTGCCCCTCATTTAGCAATCTTTTTTTTTAGTGTTTTTATTTCTTTTTGAGAGAGAGAGAGAGAGAGAGAGAGCAGGGGAGGGGCAGAGAGGGGGGGGACAAAGGATCTGAAGCAGGCTCCACGCTGATAGTGGAGAGCTTGATGCAGAGCTCAAACTCACAAACCACCTCTATCTTGTTTTCTTTTTAAAGATTGCTAAACGATGGGGTGCCTGGGTGGCTCAGTCAGTTGAGTGACTTCGGCTCACGTCATGATCTTGAGTTCTGCATTGGGCTGTATGCTGACAACACAGAGACTGCTTGGGATTCTCTCTCTCTCTCTCTCTCTCTCTCTCTCTCTCTCTCTCTCTCTCTCAAAAATAAATAAATAAACTTAAAAAACACAAACTAAATATCAATGCCTTCTCTAATTTTAAGATTAGTTTTTTTCAAGAAGCAGTCTTTGTAAACAAAAACGCAAAACAAACAACAGCAACAAAAAGAAGCAGTCCTTGCAGATAGAATTTGCCAGAAGATCACAGATGACTGGCCCCATTGCACCTATAAAATAAGAGGCTTCCCAGCTGTGGGGAAAATGAGAAACAGCACAAGCACCCAGCCTAAAGGCCAACTCATTCAGTGATGAACTTGAGAATAGAACGTGCTCAAACTAAGTGAACTTGTCACCCAACCTTTTTTTTTTTTTTTTAATGTATATTTATTTTTGAGACAATGCAAGAGACAGAGTGCAAGCAGCAGAGGGGCAGACAGAGGGAGACACAGAATCCGAAGCGGGCTCCAGGCTCCCAAGCTGTCAGCACAGAGCCCGACGCGGGGCTCGAACTCACAAACCGCGCCAAAGTCAGACTGAGCCCCCCAGGTGCCCTGTATCACCCCACCTTTCAGGAAGGTGATTAGCATCGTTGTCAGAGCGCTTTGTTTCAGGAGCCCTGCCTGCCAAGCCATTCCCTTGAAATGTTAGGGTCCGCAAGCAGGATAGTAATGGGCTAAGGAAGCGAGCAGATAAGGGAGTTAGCTCCATGTGCCCTGCAGGGTAGACGGGCCTGGGAAAGAAGGTGCTGACTAGATTAGGGCCCACTCAGTACTACAGTCATCTGCCCCTGACCACAAATGAATGGTAAGACCACCACGTACAAGCATCTGGAAGCTCAAGCAAGATGTCGGCCTTGAGAACTCACTGAACTGTACAAATGCCTTGCAGAACTACATCCTTCCTCTTTACATTCTTGTGAAAATGTAAACAATTCACAATTCTGGTAGTAAAAAACAAACATCGGGAAAAACTTAAATTGCCCAAGGGGGCAGAGCTTGTCTAAATCCTACTCTCACTGGAAACATCTTCCCAAAACAAGTCAGAGGCAAAGTAACTACTGTCCCCATTCTCTAGAGGTTGTCATTAGAAGACTTGCATATCAATGTCCCAAGCACAGATAGCACACTCCAGTAGGAAAATTGAAATTCTTTTTTTTTTTTTTTCAACGTTTTATTTATTTTTGGGACAGAGAGAGACAGAGCATGAACGGGGGAGGGGCAGAGAGAGAGGGAGACACAGAATCGGAAACAGGCTCCAGGCTCTGAGCCATCAGCCCAGAGCCTGACGCAGGGCTCGAACTCACGGACCACGAGATCGTGACCTGGCTGAAGTCGGACGCTTAACCGACTGCGCCACCCAGGCGCCCCGGAAAATTGAAATTCTTTACAAATGTGTGGGCAAGGGGCACCCAGCTGGCTTGGTTGGTAGAGCATGTGCCTCTTGATCTCAGGGTTGTGAGTTCAAGCCCCACGTTAGGTGTGGGGCCTACTTAACATTTAAAAAAAAAATTTTTTTAAGGATAAAAGAAAAAAAAAAGTGTGGGCAAGGCCGAAGAAAACCAACAAGGAAGCAAAACAGCCCTGAGAGGGCAGTAATAGGGAGCCACTACCAGACCCTGGGGAGGGAGGGGTTGTAGGGAGGGCCACCTGGCAGGAGCCTTCCTAGACTAACACAGCCACTGTCAACCTGAGGCACACAGGAACGAGCCAGACTAAACATTCTGGCCTGTCTCTCCTCCCTCCAGTCTCTGCCGAGGGCCTCCTACTGGCCAAACCAAAGTGGCAACCATAAGGCCAGGGAGCCATCGACACAGCCCTTGCAGGCCAGTGTGCCCCAGGGACACAGAGCAAGTGGGTCTGGAGGCACAAACGAAAACTCTCCAGCCAACAGACACCACAGCAGAACAAATGCAAAAGAATGGATATTTCCAGAACTTGACCTGGAGGCAACCATTACAGCTATTTTGAATCCGTTTGCCGAAGCAAAGACTTCACCCGAAGACAGTGTATTTTGAGAACGTCTGAGTTTTCCTTTTACCACTTCAGCATGGTTTTATGCCATAAAAAAGAATTGCATTAATCCTTCCTAGAGCTGAAACACAGGAAAGATGAATGTCAGAGGTGGTACAGACACATTGCAGTGAAATAATGGAGAGGCATCAAGAAAAGGCTTCCTGGGGCGCCTGGGTGGCTCAGTCGGTTAAGCGTCCGACTTCGGCTCAGGTCATGATCTCGCGGTCCGTGAGTTCGAGCCCCGCGTCGGGCTCTGGGCTGACGGCTCAGAGCCTGGAGCCTGTTTCCGATTCTGTGTCTCCCTCTCTCTGACCCTCCCCCATTCATGCTCTGTCTCTCTCTGTCTCAAAAATAAATAAAACGTTAAGAAAAAAATTAAAAAAAAAAAAAAGGCTTCCTAAGGCGAAAGGAAAGAGTTCAAGTCCGTCAACTGATGGGTCATCTCTACACCAACGTCTCTTTGGAATCAAATGATGTATCACAAAAGGTAAGATTTGTTGGAGTCTGGAATGAGTTGAATGCCACCATCCTTATATGTTAAATAATTAAACTGGATTTTCACAGCTAGTGGATGAAATAGACTGTCCCTTTATGATTTTGTCTTATGGTATAGCTTTGAGTGTGTCTGCAGGATTTCCATCACTGAAATAGGGATTAGAGATGAAGCATCTTCTCTGTTATGAGGTAGGAAAGAATGATGTTAAGAAGCCTGCTCTAACTCAGAGATAACTGTGTTAATACAGCAGAGAGACTCAGAAAGGACATCGAGCTTTGTGTTAATATAATATTCCTGAAAACTTCGCTAATCAGACAGGAAACCACCCCCCACCCCCAACCAAGAAGTTTAATCACCAGGTTGCCATGCACAGCTGATGGCTGACAACATTAGGGCCCAGAACTCAAACTAATACATTGTAACCAGCCCATTATCATTTCCTTTCTCAGATGCATTTTTTAAAAATGTATTTTGGGGCGCCTGGGTGGCTCAGGCGGTTAAGCGTCCGACTTTGGCGCAGGTCATGAGAGCTCACGGTTTGTGGGTTCGAGCCCCGCATTGGTCTCTGTGCGGACAGCTCAGAGCCTGGAGCCTGCTTGGGGTTCTGTGTCTCCCTCCCTCTCTGCCCCTCCCCTGCTTAAGTTCTGTTTCTCAAAAATAAATAAATGTAAAAGAAAAAAAATTTTAATATATATTTTGTCCTATAAAATACAAAGTTCTGTCCAACTGCAGTGAAATACTCTTTCACTTGACTTAAAATCCCAAAGCAGGAGAAATGGTACACTACTTAAGTTAATGTACACAAAACAGCAACAAGGGTGACAGAATCTAAATTCCCTGTTGGAATTTCTCATCTGAATTTTTAAAAAGCTAGAACAAGAACATTTTGCAATGTAGTTTCTCATGGCCCTAGGAGTTAGATATTGATTTCTTTTCCTGAGATTTATCGCCCTTATAACTTAAAGAAAATGAGGCTGGAGGTTGTGGCAGACATCGTTGGAGACTCTTTCCAACATCCATTCTCCTTTCTCTCTCAAGCAATAGAACATCAGTTTCTAACAAAATTATCACTCAGTTAAATGCCTCCCCTGTATTTCCAAATCTCCATCAGGGGTAGGTGTGGCTGTATTTTTCTTTAACGTTTATTTGTTATTGAGAGACGCAGAACATGAGCAGGGGAGGGGCAGAGAGAGAGGGAGACGCAGAATCCAAAGCAGCTCCAGGCTCTGAGCTGTCAGCACAGAGCCCGGCGTGGGGCTCGAACTCACAAACCACGAGATCAAGACCTGAGCTGAAGTCGGACGCTTAACTGACTGAGCCACTCAGGCACCCCAGTGTGGCTGTGTTTTTAAGCTCTGGCCCATAATCAGTGTGTGTATGTGTGTGTTGCGGGGGGAGTGTTATGAGGGGTTTGATGGAAATTTCCCCCAAAAGGAAGGAAACAGGTCATTCTGTTCACCCTATCTTCCTTCCTGGAGCATGGACGTGATGGCCGGAGCGTCTGTGGCCATCCTGAACCATGAGGTGGTTTTGAGGATGGCAGAGCAGACATACAGCCCATGCACTGTCTGGCTTCCCCAGACATCTTGTATGTGGGAAAGATCTAGCTGTCTTTTTGCAGCCACTGTTATTTTGGGATTTTCTCTTGCAAATAGCCTGATGGAATAATAGTCCACTTCCTGATGTGGAAGAATTGTTCTTTTTCCTCTTCCTGCGGCTTTACGTTTTTATTATTTAACGCCCGATTTTTCTTTTTTGGGAGAAACCCTAGTGAGCCACTGAAAGAATGAGGGGGAAAAAGATCGTAGCAAAAAGTGTTTAATCCTCAGAAGACACCAAAGATAACTTTCCCAAGTCTCTAAAAATATGACAATAAATGAAGTATCTGCTCCAAAGAGAAGTGAATTCATAAACATCACAGTTTCAGGGGAAAAAAAGGGGGAGATTCTAACCAGAATATTTGTTATATGACATTTCCAAAGCTTAAAATAACTTTCTAACTAAAATTGAATTCTTATGCGGGCAGATTGTAACTAAAAAGGTTGTGGTAGTGCATACCACTCACAACTCCTGTGATCCGGATGGAGCCTGGCTGGGATGACAGCGAAGGTGACACGAAGGACGGATGCAGTGCCTGGTGTGCCCCTCCTTCACCTCAGCGTCTTGCTCGGATGTCACTTTCCCAAGCCCCAACATCTAAAATTGTAACTCACCGTCTTCTAGCAGCACCACCTTCCCCCCAAAACTTTCTGTTTTTAATTTAATGTCTTATTTATTCTTGAGAGAGAGAGAGAGAGAGACAGAGACAGAGACAGAGAGACAGAGCATAAGCGAGGGAGGGGCAGAGAGAGAGAGAGAGACACAGAATCCGAAGCAGGCTCCAGGCTCTGAGCCATCAGCACAGAGCCTGACGTGGGGCTCGAGCCCACGAACCACGAGATCATGACCTGGGCCGAAGTCAGACGCTTAACTGACTGAGCCACCCAGGCGCCCCTCATTTTTCTTATTAGTACCTACCACCAACATAGCCTTAACTATATACATTACATATACGGTATCTTACTTATTGCCTATGTCTTATACTGGAAGGGTAAACTCCACCTTGGAGTTGGGATTTTTCCCTCGCTGTTGTCCTTACATCCAGAAGAGCGCTATCTCATAGCATTTACTCAGTAAATACATGCCAGAGGGACTGTCAGAACCAACCTGCTCCCCGCCTCGATTGCAACCACCATGGCACTTAAGACACATCTAGGTTCCTACAGCTCCAGGGCGGAAGGGTTCAGCTGCAGCGAGGTCTGGGGCCGGCTTCGGGCCGTGCAGCCAACGCACAACACAGGCCTTGCGCGCCGGAGGCCCCACACGTGGAGTGTGACGCTCCATGGTTGGTTGCTGCCTGGAATTTCGGAATTAATTTCATCTCTGCATCTGCGTTTTGTAAATGAAGAGCGAAGGGTCAGCAGCCCATGCTCCCGGGTTCACTCAGCACCTTGCCTCCGTCCATGCCGCTTCGTTCCCAGGATAGGTGCTCAACGGCCCAATCCCCTGGCCCCGGCAGTGACCGCCACTGCCTTTGCTCTTGGCAGGGTCCTGGGAACAGGCACCCAAGGAACCAGGTGGGTCAAGCATGCCCTGTGTGCCAAGTCACCGGGCAAGACCCCGGGCGATGATGGGATTTGGCATTCACCCCACAAAAATCCCCATGCCCAAGAGGACATGACATTAATTAGGAAATAAAGAAAGCTGTGACTGGCAGAAAGAGAGACATTGCAGGCAAATAAGGGAAAGGCTTCTTTTCCTACTTTTGAACGAGAAGCCTGCATTTTCACATTGCACTGGGCCCCACAGATGATGTAGTTGTCTGCGCCCCGCACAGAAGGGAAAGGGGGCCACGGAATAGACTCTACACAGGGTCCTGCCAAGCAGCGGTGTGCCGGAAAAGGTTTAAAAACCACCTCTTGGGGGCGCAGGTCGGGGGGGGGGGCTCCTGGGTGGCTCTGTCTGTTGAGCACCCTACTTTTGATTTCAGCTCAGGTCATGATCTCGTGGTTCGTGGATTCGAGCCCCGCGTCGGGCCCTTTGCTGACAGTGTGGAGCCTGCTTAGGATTCTCTCTCTCCCCCTCTCTCTGCCCCTCCCTCACTCCCACTTTCTCTCTCTTCTCAAAATAGCCAGCTCTCTGAGAGTGGGAGCCTCAGGGCTGATGCTGAGCTACCTATATTTGATAACCAGTTCGCAAAATTCTTGACAATCAATAATCAGCTCTCAAAAGCTAGCACAAGCCCGCTTCTGCCCCTTCCTGCTTGGAGGGGAGAGGAAAGAGAACTCACTATGATTTCATCTACAGAACAATATGGACAGATAATTCACGAGAAAAAAAAAAATCCTGAAGAACCAGCAAAGGAGAAAAGATTCTCAAAGTGATGAGGAAAACACAAATGAAACAGGGGGGTATATTACTTTTCAAAAACCAGACTGATAAAAACGTTAAATCTCAGGTTTCCCAAGATGCATGACCGACAGGATTGTAAATCTGTGCAGACAGATTTGGAAAGCCCTTTTGATAGTACCGGTCAATTTCAGATGTGTATCAGGCCAGCAGTTCCTGTCCTGGGTTAATTCAGGGAGATTTCCCCACCCATTGGGGATGTTCCATGCAGGCTGATCAGAATGAGCTCACTGCTCCGTCACCCAGCTTCAACAATTACCAACTCATGGCCAGTCTTGTTCCAATTGTATCCCTGTCTGCTTCCCCCACTTTCCATATTATTATTTAAAATTTTTTTCATGTTTATTGATTTTTGAGAGAGACAGACAGACAGAGTGAGAGTGGAGGAGGGTCAGAGAGAGAGGGAAACACCACATCTGAAGCAGGCTCCAGGCTCTGAGCCGTCAGCAGAGCCGGATGTGGGGCTCTAACCCACGAACTGCGAGATCATGACTGAGCCGAAGTCTGATGCTTAACTGGCTGAGCCACCCAGGCGCCCCTCATCCAGAAATATTTCTGCTTGCAGAAGAGAAATTCCAGGACAGTAATCAGGGAAGGGTGGATAAAAAGGCAAAGGTACTTTTATGAGTGCTCTGGAGTCTGGTTGATTCAAGAGTAATGTTTCAAGTGCACTCCCTGAGGAAATTGTCCCTGTTCCCTACCAGACACAGCAGGCTGAAGGGACAGCCTTCTGGTGCCTGGCAGATTTGGAGGTCAAATAGAATCTGTGCTAGGTAATCAGCTTAGTGGATAATACACTCAGAACTGATATTTGCAGGGTCCTTAGAAACTTCCAGTGTAAGGGTTGCCTCATGTTTTCATGATGTCTCCCTTGAATATTACACTTTAGCATCATTATTTGAAAATATGCACCTGATTAGTTACACTCAGTCAATATAAATACCAAATGTATAAATAACCACGAGAGGTCTTTAAAATAGCAGTGACCTTTGATTGCTAAATGCACTGCCACCTCTAAAAATGTTCTCTCCGTGTAATATTTCGTACTGAAAAAAGTATTGCTAATAGCAGTGACTTTCCAGATCACCCACATCAATCGAAAGAACCCCCCCCCCTTTCCAAATTGCTGCTTTGCTCTGTGATTTGTGGAAGGAGCTTTAGAATTTTGTTTTATTTGAAAATGAATAGGCCAGAGGTTGAAAAGCAGAAAAGGAGGGGGGCCTGGGCAACTCGGTTGGTTAAGCCCTTGCCTCTTGATTTCAGCTCAGGTCACGATCTCACAGTTTTCATGGGTTCAAGCCCCACACGGGGCTCTGTGCTGACAATGTGGAGCCTGCTTGATATTCTCTGTCTCCCTCTCTTTCTGCCCCTCTCCTGCTCATGCTCTCTTTCTCCCTCAAAACAAGTAAATAAACTGGAAAAAAAAAGTGGAAAAGGAAAAATGAGACACTTTCACATTTTAAGAGATGCTGCATCAAAGCCTGAGTAGACTGCTCTATATTTAGATTCTGATGAAGTGCTCGAAAACTTCCAGAATACAACCGAGAACATGATCTCCACGTGGAACATGGTTTTGTAATTCCTACACACTCCACGTAATCCCCCAAACTGTCTCGTTCTCACTGTCGGGACGAATCGTTACTGACTCATTGGATTTTCAGCAGCAAGGAGCCGGCGGGGAGGAAAGGAGAAAGCAAGAACAAAACACCCGTGGCCGCCCTGAACGCACAAGGATCTGGTTAGCTTTTCAGTAATCGGACATCCACAGCTCGCCCTACGGCTGCGGTGGCGTCAGATTGAACCTCCATCTGGAGCACTACGGAAACAAGCAATGAAATGATGGGACATCGTTAGAGGCCGAATGTCACCTACTCTGAGAGCAAAAGCGGCTGCTGCGTCCCCATCTACAGGGCAAGAGCCATCCTCCTCCTGGACGGAGCTTCCACCCCATCCCAGGCAGCTTTGTGCCTTTCGTCTCTATAATCCGCAATGCCCGCCCCGCTTTTATAATCCCCTAAACATTCTCTTTATTGACTTAGTTTACTTAAAAGGACAGTTGTTTGACTTGAAATTTTTATCATGGCATTTACAGCCAGGGTGAAATCATGTATTTTGTGGAAATACATGCCTGTCATTCACCCTGGCTCAGCTCCTGGGGGTGGAGGGTATGGGGAGGCTGGCAAAACTCCTAACACGCCGAGTCTCCCTTCAGGGTTTTTGTCCAGCAGCCCAGAATCGTGGGATGGTCCAGACCTGGGCTCTGGGGTCACCCACTTAGCACCAATTTGTGATACTGAGCCAGACCTTGCATCAAGTAGCCTGTCTTTACCCATCTGTAAAATGGGGACAGTAATATACCTACCTAGCAGCGCCGTTGGTGAAGACTCAATGTGTCACCCTGACCTTAGGAGCCTGACAGAGAGGGCCAAACACGGGACCGAGCGTCCCAGAAGCTTCTACAGCTCTTCCTCAAGCCGACACTCCAGTTCCAACTCTCTCTCCACTCAGGGCCAACCAGCCCCTTCTCTCTTGGCCTCTTTGGGAAAAAAAGTGGGTTAGAGGAGGTCATGAATATGGTCCCGGGCCAGGCATAAAATTCTATTAACTCCTTCGGAAATGAGCGACCCACTGTCCTTTGTTTTTACAAGACACTATGCAAATCCTAGATTATGGGAAGTCGCGATCAGACGACAGAGCCCCCGCTTCTGTGATTTAAACCTCCGCATGGGGAATGCACTTAAAGAGCTCTGCAAAGTCCGTGTCCTTGCGTTTGTGTGTAGATGGACATCCCTCCCTGAGGGCATAAAGTGGGCTAACTCGTGTATCCATTAACATTTATTCATAGCATATTTGGCCGTTTGCAAGCATTCGCACAACCCTTATCTCCCACCAGAGCCAATTCATCCTAAGTCTAAATCTTTTTCCAGAAACTGTTCTGGAGAATGCGGGTGTCTCCAATCCATCAAAACTGGGGCACCTCAGCTGGGGCCACCACCAAAAGATTATCATGGCAATTTTTGAGAATGTATTTTTCCCACCTACATTGTTGAATCTTTTTTTTTTTAAATGTTTGTTTATTTTAAGAGAGAGAGTGTGTGCATGCATGTGGAAGGGCAGAGAGGGGGAGAGAGAGAGAGAGAGAGAGAAAGAGAGAGAGAGAGAGAGAAAGAGAGAGAATCCTAAGCAGGTCCCATGCTCAGCACAGAGCCTGATGCAGGGCTCAATCCTACGACCTAGAGATCACGACCTGAGCTGATATCAAGAGTCGGGAGCTCAACCAACTGAGCCACCCAGGTGCTGCCATTGTTAAATCATTTGAATGTGCATATAAGATACCATATCTCATGGAGTTTTAAGATGTGTGTTTTTTCACATTTAACGTCTTTGAATTCAGGATGCATCTCATAATGGACTCTTAGCTTTCTGTCTTAACCCTGTGTACTGGGCTCAGCAGTGTCCCCCGGAAATTCATGTCCCCCTAGAACCTTGGGATGTGACCTGATTTGGAAACCAGGTCTTTGGAGATGCAGTCAGTTATGATGAGGTCATACTGTGTTGGGGGGCCCTAACACCAACATGAGTGGTGTCCTTAAAGGAGAGGAGAGGACACACAAAGATACAGAGGAGACACGGACAAAGTCCAGAAGACAGTGGAGTCAGAGATGGAAGTGATGTGTCTACAAGCCAATGAACGCCAAAACTTGCCAGCGACCAACAAAAGTTAGGAAGAGAGGAAGGATCCTCCCCTAGATTCTTTGGAGGAAGCGTGGCCCTGCCATGCTTGCGTTTTCACTCTTGGCCTCCAGAACTGTGAGAGAATACATTTCTGTTGTCTTAACCCCATCAGTTTGTGGTAATTTGTTACAAAAGCTTTAGGAAATTAACACACCCGGCAAAGTGGGTACAGTTATGTGTGTATGCATATATATATACAACATGCACTTGGGTTGGGTTGGTTTTCATTTCTTCTTCCTCACTCACAGGGGAAGGATGAAGAGAATCACCATCTTTTGAGCTGCTGGGCTCACGCTGTGCTAACTGGCCTCGTAGAGGCCATCAGTACCCATTTCCAGATGAGGATCTGACCGCAGGGGGGCTAAGCTGGGCTCGACCATTAGATCCTGGCAAGGAGAAAGTCAAGTCGTGTATTTTTTAAATGAAAGGAGCATACAAGGTAGCCACAATGTGAGTCCTCTGCTCAGTACGGAAGAAATAGTGTCACAGAAAGTTTTCTTAAGCTCAATCTGTTGAGTGTTCTGAACTCATCTTTAAAGAATAAACCTTTGCCTTCTCCATCTGCCCCAGATGGAGTCTAGGGAGCCAATAACAATGAGAATAAACCATCCTCAGAGCTGAGCTTCAAGTGGGATTCTGGGAGAATCTCAAGAGGCCAACGCCCCCAGGTCCTTCTTCCTGACAAGTCCCTGGAGCCCCACGTCCTCCTGAACCTGACCTTCCTCCACTCAGTCAGGGTACCGCTCTCTAGTGTGCTCCTGGTGCTCTTAGGACACAGCAGGTGGAATGTGTTGCTCTTTGCGTGTGGCTCCATTTCAAAGGAGAAAGGAAGACAGGACAGCCAGAAGGAAGAAAGAGAGGAAGGGAGGGCTCGGCACAGGACCTAGCAGGTTCTGTCACTCTACTCTGCAGGAAACAGAGCAGCTTTGTTGTCAACAGAGGGGTCTTTCCCAAGTCTTCACACCAGACACAACAGGCCCCTTCCGTGGCCTCATACGCGACAAACACACACGCAAAGCTCATACCTTAAAGAGCGCACGGTGTTCGGGCCACTCGGGATCCTACACCCAACGCTGGCACAGCGCAGATCATCACTGGGAACACGCACACCCAGGACACCCTTGTCAGCCCTCGGGGAAAGCTTTCTCCATAATTCCTGGCTTCCGTCCTTGAACAGAAGGTGGCTGACTCTGATCACCTTGGAGATTTGTGGTTGCGCCGTTACCAATGTTGGAGACAGACACGACTTCCAAGAGCAGAAGGGATGTGGCCAGGGGAAAAGATGGAGAAAGACAAGAAAAAGACAGATCGGTCGATTTGTCAAATCTTCAAATAGCCTAACCACAACAGATTCGTGCAAAGAGAAGGCGTCATTCCCCAGTCGTCCTGTGTGCCCGCTTTCTCCCCCCTTTTCCTTCATGTCCTAATTCAGGATTGGAAGGTATTCGTAAAGTAATACAGTCCTCACCGTGGCGAAGGCACACCGGGCAATATTATGCGATTCACAGTATTCTTTTTTTTTTTTAATTTTTTTAATGTTTATTTATTTCTGAGACAGAGAGAGACACAGCATGAGCAGGGAAGGGGCAGAGAGAGAGGGAGACACAGAATGTGAAGCAGGCTCCAGGCTCTGAGCTGTCAGCACAGAGCCCGACGCAAGGCTCGAACTCACAGACCGCGAGATCATGACCTGAGCCGAAGTCGGACGCTCCACCGACGGAGCCACCCAGGGGCCCCTCCACAGCTCATTACTGAATCTAAATATTTCTTTCGTAACTTTATTGACAATTTCAGTTGCTATTGCTTTAACGTAGTGAGGTTTCTCCAAATTGAAATTCAAAACAAACAAAACAACCCATCCCAGAACTACAATGGCTCAATAAAAGCTGGTCTACATTTAGTACTACTGCCGATAGACTACAACTTATCTGAAAATTTTGCCTATGACCAAGTAAATGATGATTTTGCTGCAATACGGGAGAGAAAAAAATAAATATCACAGCGCACACACAGAATAATTTATCAATTTCGTCTTTATCACCCACACAAACATCACCACCACCTAGACGTTTACAATAATAGTTAAAGTCAGTTTCTTTGATATTTTGGCTGACTTTCTGAAAGTAAAAGCTGTGTCTTTATAAGTAGAAATATTTTGTTGTTTTCTCGGTATGAAGATATATTTGTTGAGGCAGGAGGGCAGAACATATTTTTATGTATCAGGTAGGGTATTGTTAATGACTTTTAAACATTTGGACACAGTGGGCCTCCCCTCCCACCTCCCCCGGGGGCCCTGCCAATGCAGGGGAAGGCCTGTATGCTGGGCCTCCAGTTTCGGCACACGTATGCATGAATGGTGGATAGTTCCATTTTATTCTATTTTTTTCAAATTTTTTTTTAATTTATTTTGAAAGAGAGAGAGAGAGAGCACCGGGGGAAGGGGCCCAAAGAGAGAGGGGGAGAGAAAATCCCAAGCAGGCTCCCTGCTCAGCACAGAGCCCAATGCGGGGCTTGATCCCACAACCGTGAGATCATGACCTGAGCTGAAATCAAGAGTCAGACGCTCAACCGACTGGGCCACCCAGGCGTCCTGACAGTTCGGATTTACGTCACAAGATCTCTGATGCATCTCCAGGGGAGGTGCCCCTTTGGTCAGAGAGCTAGGAGGAAAGCGCATCTAGGGGGCATGGTGGGTGGAAACCACTCCATAGACGATGCATTTCTTCAGTTCATCCTTCTCCTTCTGGGTCTTTGTACAAGTCACCCCGAGACCCCAGTGATGGGCTCTGAGCCTTAAGAGAGGGTAGGACCACAGGCGCCTGGGTGGCTCAGTCGGTTGGGCGTCCGACTTTGGCTCAGGTCATGATCTCGCGGTTTGTGGGTTCGAGCCCCGCATCGGGCTCTGTGCTGATGGCTCGGAGCCTGGAGCCTGCTTTGGATTCTGTGTCTCCCTCTCTCTCTGCCCCTCCCCCGCTCATGCTCTGTCTCTCTCTTCTCCTTCGGAAATGAATAAACACTTAAAAAATTTTTCAAAGAAGGAAAGAAAGAAAGGGTAGGACCGGGAGGTGGCCAATGGGTGGCTGGCCAGAGCTAGGATGAGCTCCTGGAGTGGGGGCGGGCGGTCCAATACCAGGGGAGCTAAAATGGGGTGGGTCCACGTGAGCGTGTTTGTGGAGCTGCCCAAAGCAGACGCTAGGAGGACCTGCTGTTCCCTCCAAGCCCTCGGAAGGTGAGTAGGGCTGTACTGGGGGTGGCCGGTGGGGGTGTGTGGGTCTAAGAGCGGACCTAAGTGCAGAGGCTCCAGGGCAACATCTGACACGGCACCGGGGCCACCTGACTCTGGCACCGCAGCTCTGGATGGAATCCTAGAGAATCGGCTCCGCTCAGCACAGGTCAGGGGGCTCGTCCAATCACCTTGGGCCAGGGGTGAGATGGCCTGATGCAAACATGGTGGCCTAGCTCCTACCCCTTCATGTCCAGAGCATGAGGGTTCCCCGGCGTGTCCCTGACATATGTGTCTACACCCGATGTGTCGGTGACAGATGGTTGCCCAGAGGCTTAGGGGTGAAGGATCAGGGTGGAAAACCGGGAACTCCAAGGCTCCTTTCCTGAGGCTACATACATCTCCCCAGACTAGGGGTAGGTTCTCTCCCCCCGACAGAGGGGAAAAGCTCTGAGCGTGGCTGACAGTGGGGTCGAGAGGCCGCTGTCCAGGGGAGGCAAGGAATGGGAGACAATGAGCAAAGCAGGTGGCAACGGCTCTTCAGAGATTTAGAGTCACCAGCCCCAAATCCAGAGGGACTTCCCAACGGCCGCCCGAGACTGTAGTGAGTGCCGCATCCTCCGGAAGCTTTGAGTTCAGCATCCTTTTATCAAATGGGTCATGTGGCTGTTTTCACAGCAGATTGTAACTCAGTCGACTGTCGGAGTCAAGAAGCCAATCAGATTGGGCTCTGAAGTTGGTGAGAACCCCAAAATCACACCTCAGATGTCACTGAGCGGCTTAATCTGCACCTACCCCAAGCCCACACGTAACACACCGTCCTCTCCGAGAGGCACCGGGAAATCACAGCAGGTCCGCGTTTACAGGCCATTTCCAGCACCATGGCAACCCATACAGAACACATAACAGCATCTGGAGATTCAAAACCGTAAGCCTGGGGCCCAAAGAAACAGAAGAAAGAGCTGCAGCGTTTAGGCAACGAGCTCGTTCACGGAAGGAATGAAGATGAAGAATTTAAGACACGAAGGCTTGATACATTCTTGACTTGATGACAATTTTTCGTCACGTAATAGGAGAGGAAGCAAAGCTGTGTCCCTGGTCTCATCCCGACCAACAGGAGTGACTGGTCAGTGGCAGAGAAGAAGCAGGGCCACTGCAAGAGAGGGTCGCCGCAGAGTGACCGAAGACACGATGCCTGTGCCAGACATTTATCCCGGACTTTTAAGAAAGCAGCTCGCAAAACAATGCAGAGAAGAGCTGTGTGTGTCTCAAGGGCCTGGGTGAACCTGGCTCAGCTTCTCCATCATTCTCATGAAGAATGGTGGGGTCTGAAAGCAGCGAGGCCACACAAGGACTTGGTGGGGACAGAGGCTGCCCGCAGGAAGGGGACACGGGAGGTCAGAGGGGCTATGCCAAAGCTCCGTGTGCCAGGCCGCAGCAGCCTGGGGACCAAACTACAGCGATCTGACACCGAGCCCCCAGCTGGAAGATGCCACACTCCCCAGACCGTCTCCCTTCCTTGGCCCTGGGTGGCTCCTGTCTTTCCCCAGAAGCTGCCGCTGCTGCTGTCACCTTCGTGGTCTCCACTACACCTTGAGCCTGTGTCTCCTGAACCCTCTGGGCTGTGGCTCTTGAGGCTCCAAGTCCTGCTGTTATCACTGTTGAGGGTCCCAAAAGTTAGAGAAGGCTTACTACCCCATGATTATGCTTTCCAGTATTTCTGTGATCATAAAGGTCGTCCCCTTGCGATTGGCACACTAACGAATGACTCCTCTCCTGTCTGGTGAAAACGCCCCGACACTTCTCTCTTGTCTGCTCAGTGTTACACCCTCCACCACTGACCTTTGGACTTCATCTGGTTCTTGAGTTTGCCCCTGGATTATCTCTCTCGTGAGCCCCTTGCAGCTGACGACACACTGGACAGTTTTTCTGGCTTTCTGCTATGACATTCTCCCATAGCCCACCCAATCCTGGCTTCTCAAGGAGTACCCCCTGCTTCTCTAGGAGAAAAAGAAACAGCAGTAGTACTTATTTCTTACAGAAGATCTGGAAAATCTAGGAGAAGATGAAGAATAAAAATTACCAGGGCACGTGGGTGGCTCAGTCGGTCAGGTGTCTGACTTCAGCTCAGGTCACGATCTCACGGTTGGTGAGTTCGAGCCCCTGTATCGGGCTCTGTGCTGACAGGCCAGAGCCTGGAGCCTGCTTTGGATTCTGTGTCTCCCTCTCTCTCTGTCCCTTCCCCTGCTCATGCTTTCTCTCTCTCTCTCTCCAAAAAACAAAAACAAAAACAAAACAAAACAAAAAAACAATAAAAACTACCTCAAATAAATACACCTCAAACCAAGAGAGATAATCACAAATGACATTGTAAGGAATTTCCAGAGATGTATTACTTGAATATATCATTATTAGACTTGGTGTGTGTATATTTATGTATATATTCTGGGGTTTTTAACTCACATTTACCACGTGTGTGTGTGTAAATCTTTTTTTTAAAGTAAGCTCTATGCCCAATGTGGGGCTTGAACTCACAGCCCCAAGATCAAGAGTTGCATCCTCTACTGACTGAGTCAGCCAGGCACCACAAATTCTTTGAAAACGTTTAACTAAACAACTACGCGAGGTTCTGTTTTACGAGTATACCAGAAGCTAGCCACTCCCCTACCGCTGGGCATTTAGGTTGCTTCCGAATTTTACTCTTCATAGGAGGAAAGAACACGTCAGGTCTCCAATGCTCTTGCTTCAACATACACGAAAAGGCGCTTCCATAGCACAGTCTCTGTTCCCAGTTCCTCCGCGAGAGAGAGGGAGTAGCTAATCCCCTTGCCCAGAGGTGGACCCTAATTGGGATCAACATTTTACCAGTGATCAGGGCTCCTGGGCCTCAGAAGCGGGCGCCATGTCATTTCTCGTTCATGGCAGTCATCACTCCACCCCGTCCCCCAGCGTAAAGACACCTGGGACTGTCATTCGTGCAGTTGTTGGGAGGAGCGGAGACGAAGTCCGTTCTACCGTGTCCTGTGTCACAGTGCACTTGACCGTGCAGAGCCCGAATCCAGATTAGGCATGAGAGGGAAGAGACCTCCTTCAGCCCCAGGTCTTGGAGAGGTCTCCGGGCCAGCCATCAACAGGAGGCTCTGCTCTGGGGCTGTAAGCGGATTGCCTAGAGAGGTCTAACAAAATGTTTTCAAAGAACTTATACACACGCACGTACGCACACGTCTACGTGTAATTTTATAGGGAAATGATATGAATAAAATAGGCAATATATATAAACACACGTGCTTACCACCGTCATCGACAACGCTACAGTGAACATCTTTGTGCCAAAATCTTTCTCTAGATCTCTATTCTAAACATACTTTATGAACATACAAACATTGCATTGACCGATCCGCTCTGCCGATCTTCCCGCCTCCTGCCCTCTGGACATCCCGACTGGCAGCAGGGAGTGGTGGAAATCAACACAAAATCTGGGAGAATTCCTGAAATGGTTTGGCCGCATCGCCGCCTACTTCTGGTGACAGGGGGGCCAACCACTCACCCTCTCTGAGCTTCAGTGTCCTCACCTGGAAGATTTAAGTTAAAGTAGTGACAACATCTGCAAGCCTCCCACACCTCACGCGATCGCAGACGTGGGAGGCTGGGGAGGCGTTGCTATGCTTGGAAACAGCATCGCACACGTTTTTCTCTCTTGCTGCTCAGAACTTTGGTCTCTTGGAAAGGTGTAAGATGAGTCAACACACAGAAAAGAGGTCCAAGAAGCCAAGATGGAACTGCTTATTTATACGAAGATACTTAATCAGCAATTTAGGGACGGATTTGGAAAGCCCTTCGTCTTCCTAAACTTCTCATTCGCTTCTCTGACCTTGGCCATTCTTGCTCAAGTCCCCATTTCCTGATACATCACTTTGCCTCCTGTGTCCTGACTTTGACCTACAATTAATAACAGGCTATTTAGCAATGTATATCCCATGCATTTTACAAATGAAAACTTAGAGAAAGACTCTTACTCTTGTAGCCAAATGGCCTCGGGGGCTGGAGGGGTCTTTCCTTCTTCCAGCAAAGCTACTTTGATGGCTTTGCAACACACGCGCGCACACACACACACACACACACACACACACGTGCTTTAGTAATGAGTCTAGGTTTGCAATCGCAAGTCTTATTCAACAAAGAATTACTTTCCAAATTCAGCTGGAAGTGTTTCCCTCAGACAAAAGGCAGAGACAACAGCCATTTGCTGTTTGGGCAGAACTTATCTTTAGAGGAGCCTGTACCCGGACCTGCCATGCCTCCCCTCTTCTCCCAACGTGAGCCTGAAGAGGGATCTGTCATCTGTATTCCATCCCCTTCCCATTCCATCCTGTCCCCAGCTTCGCTAACCGCTGCCTGTGGGTCCCCCAGCCTCGGGGCAGGGAGAAGGGAAGGACAGTAAAGGAGCGAGAATGTATTGTTACTTATGTGTTATTCTCATTCAGCAGGTCGATGCCCTCCCTCCCAGCAGATGTCCACACGTGGACTCCTTGTTCCCGGCGGTGCACTGGGAGAGGGGGACAAGTGGGGAGGGGTTAGAGACCCACCCACACCCCCGACACTATCCTCGATATGGCACAGCTGCTGGATGCAGGTGAGGCACGGTCAGGCTGGCCTCTTCCAATGCCCCTGCCCCCATCCACTGCCCCCTCCTTCGGGGGTGAAGCTGGCGCGTCCTGCCCCTCCCAAGAGCTTTCCTGAGTTCATCACTAGGACACCACTGGGGCGTCTGTGCAATTCTGCAGGCATCAGACTGACGGCTGAGGGGGCAGTCTCCCTTATGGCGAGCATCCCACTGCCTGGTGTGGTCCTGTCAGTGCCTCCTCCCCTCGTTTGGAAAGGGAAGGGGGTGGGGAGACCACAGCACCCACTGCCCACAGGCTGCCAGCCTGCAGAACCAGTCTGCCTTCTGCAGAACCTTCTGCAGAACCAGTCTGGCCCTCTCTCCCCCTTTGCTGCTGCTGCTGTGATGGGTCCCATTCCTTTCTCTGCAACGAGGACCCTTATCACTCACTGACCTCTCTTCCTAGGCAGAAAAAGTTACAGGGGCACCCCGGTGCCTCAGTCAGTTAAGCGTCGGACTCTTGACTTCTGCTCATGATCTCACGGTTCATTTTGGAGCCCCGAGTGGGGCTCAGCACCGTCAGTGTGGAACCTGCTTGGGCTTCTGTCTCTCCCTCTCTCTCTCTCTCTCTCTCTCTGCCCCTCCCCCACTTGCTCTCTATCTCTCTCTCTCAAAATAAATAAAAATCAACTTAAAAAAAAAGAGGAAAAGTTACATAAGCAAATGAGACTACATTTCAATCAGCTGTTGGGAATCATTTGCCTGCCCTCATTGCAGAAAGAGGCTTTTGTTTTCATGGCTGTATAAATTAAACCCAGAGGAAAGTGACCCACAGTGGAGATTTCACGTAAGTTTCTGCAACTAGGTGGTCACCAGCCCCAGAAGTCTGTTCTCAGCAGCCGGGCAGTAGAAGCAGCCAAGTGGGCCGAGCAGAGCAGGAGACCCAAACCACAGGTCCAGCTGGACGAGGACGGCTGGCTGCAAGTGACCAAGGAGCTTTGTGCCAGGACTTTCTGGAGGCAGGACTGAGAAGGCAGGTGGAGGTGCTGCGTCTGCACGGAAGCCTCACCGAGCAGTCACGGCTCAGGCCCGGGGCACAGCATGTGCTCAAGGATGTTTTGAGTCCCGCATTGATGTTAACATTCACACAAGAGAAATTTCGGTACCATATGTTGCTTCCAAGAAATTTCATACAATCACGATGAAGGCAAAACAGGACGTTTTTCCAACACTCTTAAAATGAATTTTGAAGTAAGCACAGGAGAAAGTCAGCAACGTTGGGAATAATATTTTTCGGCTCAGAGGGCCAACTTTATATTTCAAAACTCTGCTAGATTCGCCATATAAGAACAGGAGAACAGTCAGGATATAATTTTATTTAGTTCATTATTTAGGAGGGATTCTGGGTTGAAATAGTGGATTAAACACATGCGTCTAACTTCACTTCCCCCTGAAATCTCCAGTAAAGGGATTAAACAAACAAGGAAACAAACATAAAAATAGAAACCAATAAGGACAGAGGGAACAGGAGAGGGAAACAGCGACCACATTTTGGAAGCTGTACGTCAAGCTGTCACTGACTTAGGAGACCCAAGAAAGCCAGTTCCTACCCAACTGCGAGGGCAGCTGAGAGCCATTGGGTTTTTTTTTTCTTTCAGTTTTTTTAAATTTTATGTTTTTAGAGAGCCCTCGGTTTATACTGCAGAACCTTGAAAAGGTGCCGGAGTGGATAATACCAGGGACTTCCAGAAATGGAAGTGGAAGGGAATGTGCTAAAACGAGAGCTGGGTGGAAGCTATTTGGTAGTCGCCTGGATTCCTAGAGGCCCTAATCTATGTGGCCGCATGACAGTCCCACCCCCAGAGCCATCTTGGTAAAATAGGATCTAAAGCAGGGGATGGCAGGCACGGTTGAGGGTGTGGGCGCCATACCAAACACCTATGAACGTTGGACACTAAGAGCCCTTGCCTCCTCCTGAACTCTTAGATGGCTGGTAGCCAAGCTGTTCCTCTCTACGGAAAGACTGTGTCCTGGGGAATCTGGCTAGCTATGAGAAAGTGTCTCAGGTTATAGGCGACAGGAGTCGCCCCCAGGAAGTCGTCCACCTGATCACCCTATAGAGGAGCATGAAGACAAATCCTGCTTATGTATACAGAGTGTCCAATCCGTTTTTGAGTTCCTGTTTCATATCAAGGATATAAAATGTCTGAGAAAATCTTTGATCGAAGGAAACCAAAAGAAACAGAACAAAAGAATTAGGGGGAAACAAAAAGTGTGTAGAGAAAAAGAAAGTTAAATTAAAAGAAAAAAACCATCAGTGAGAGATAACAGAAGCCATAACATCGTGAAACAAGAATAAGGCACCATGAAAAAGTTATGTCCAGAGACAACATCTCTGGAAAACGGGAGTGCAGCAATTAAAAAAAAAAACACAAAAAAAAACCAAAAAAAAAAAACTCAACAGAGTTCTAGCACTGCTATAAAGATCAAAAAGGAGGAAGTAAAACTGTATTTGTAGACAAAATGGTTATTTATATGGAAAATCATAAGGAATCTATAAATATATTATAACAAATGAATTTAAGGTTATTTATTATGACCTTAAGAAAAGAATCCAGGGTCAGCATACAGAAATAATTGTATTTCTTTTCTTGTTGTTTTTTTTTTTTTGTTTTCCTTTTTTTTGTTTGTTTTTCTTCTTTTTTTTAATTTTCTTTTTTTTTTTTTAAATTGACATCCAAATTAGTTAGCATATCGTGCAACAACGATTTCAGGAGTAGATTCCTTAGTGCCCCTGACCCATGTAGCCCATCCTCCCTCCCACACCCCCTCCAGTAACCCTCAGTTTGTTCTCCATATTTACGAGTCTCTTCTGTTTTGTCCCCCTCCCTGGTTTTATATATTTTTTGTTTCCCTTCCCTTATGTTCATGTGTTTTGTCTCTTCAAGTCCTCATAGGAGTGAAGTTATATATGATTTTTGTCTTTCTCTGACTAATTTCACTTAGCATAATACCCTCCTGTGCCATCCACGTAGTTGCAAATGGCAAGATTTCATTCCTTTTGATTGCCGAGTGATACTCCATTGCATATGTGTACCACATCTTCTTTATCCATTCATCCATCGATGGACCCATTTGGGCTCTTTCCATCCCTTGGCTATTGTTGATAGTGCTGCTCTCAACGTGGGGGTGCATGTGTCCCTTCGAAACAGCACACCTATATCCCTTGGATCAATGCCTAGTAGTGCAATCGCTGCGTTCTAGGGTAGTTCTATTTTTAGTTTTTTGAGGAACCTCCATACTGTTTTCCAGAGTGACTGCACCAGATTGCATTCCCAGAAATAATTGTATTTCTTTACACTAGTAACAAATAAGGTTTTAGATATTTTGATACAAAGAAAAGGGCAAAATATCCCCATAGACGCTTCACCAAGGATGATACACAGATGGTACATAAGCAAGTGAAAAGAGGCTCAACCTTGTACCTCATTCGGGAATTGCAAATTCAAATGATGGGTTCCACCACACGTCTGCTAGAATGGCCGAAATCCAGAAGGTGAACACCACCAAATTCTGGTGAGCACACGGAGCAAGAGGGACTCTCCTTCATTGTTGGTGGGAAAGCAAAATGGTACAGTCACTTGGGAAAACAGTTTGGCAATTTCTGACCAAACTGAACATGCTTGTACCACGTGGTCCTGCACTCATGTTCCTTGATATTTACCCAGAGGAGTTGAAAATGTGTGTCCCCCAAAAAACTTGCACACAGAGCTATAGCATCTTTCTTCATAATTGCCCAAACTTGCAAGCAACCAAGATATCCTTCAGTAGGTAAACGAATAAACAGTGGCCCATCAGACAATGAATATTAATCAGTGCTAAAAAGAAAGGGGCTATCAAGCCACAAAAGACACAGAGGAACCTTAAATGCACATTACTCAGTGAAGGAAGCCAATCGGACAAGGCCACATAGCGTACGATTCCGACTATGGCACATCCTGGAAAAGGCCAACTATGGAGACAGAAAGATCAGTGCTTGCCAAGGGTTGGGGGGGTGGGTTAAGTTGAATAGGGGGCACACAGGGGATTTTGGCGACAGTGAAACGACTCTGATGATACTATGATGGTGGATATATGTAATTCTACATTTGTACCAACCCATAGAATGCACAACCCCAAGAGTGAACCCTAACATAAAACATGAACTTGGTTGATAGTGTGTCGATGTGGGTTCATTGATTGCAACAAATGTACCACACCGATGCAGGGATGGCGATGGTGATGGTGAGAAAGGCTGGGAGGGGTGGGGAGGAGGGGATGGGAAGTAGGTGTACAGGAATCTCTCTGTGCTTTGTGCTCAATTTTTCTGCGAACCTAAGGCTGTTCTAAAAAATAGTCTAAACAAAACAAAACAAAAAAACATGTGTTCTGTTTAGGGAATCCTTTTCCCACTTAGAATGTTCTCTTCTAACGTTTTTATGGTTTCGATTTTCACATCTTTATCCTTCAGGAATTTATTTGGGTTAATAGAAATCAGAACAGTGATTCTGTTAGGGGAGAGGGGAGGGGGCAGGAGATGGGCTAGAAAAGGGCAGGAGGGAATTTACTGGGATGACAGAATAAAGCCATCTTATTGGGTGGTGGTAACATGACTATATACCTTTGCTGAAGTTTATCAAGCCATACATTTTTTAAAAGACATATGCACTCCTGTGTTTAAGTTTTTTTTTATTTTAATTCCAGTTAGTTAACATACAATGTTATATTAGTTTCAGGTGTACAATATAGTGATTCAAGAGTTAACATACATGGGGAGCCTGGGTGGCTCAGTCGGTCGAGCGTCCGACTTCGGCTCAGGTCATGATCTCACAGTTCGTGAGTTCGAGCCCCGCGTCGGGCTCTGTGCTATTGGCTCGGAGCCTGGAGCCTGCTTCGGATTCTGTGTCTCCCTCTCTCTGCCCCTTCCCCGCTCATGCTCTTGTGTCTGTCTCTCAAAAACGGATAAACATTAAAAAAATTAAAAAAACAAAAGAGTTAACATACGTCACCCAGGGCTCATCACAAGTGCCCTCCTTAGTCCCCATCCCCCCACCCGCCTCCCCTCTGGTAACCATCAGATTGTTCTCTATAATGAAAAGTGTTTCTTGCTTTGACTCTCTCTCTCTCTCTCTTATTTCTTGCTTCTGCTTGTTTGTTTTGTTTCTTAAGTTCCACATCAAAGTGAAATCATATGGTATTTGTCTTTCTCTGCGTGACTTATTTCGCTTAGCATTGGATTCTCTAGCTCCATTGCAAATGGCAAGGTTTCATGCTATTTCTGTGGCTGAGTAATATTCCATCATGTATGTATACACCACGTCTTCTTTAATCCATTCATCAGTCCATGGACACTTGGGCTGCTTCCATATCTTGGCTACTGGACACAAGGCTGCTATAAATATAAGGATGCATGTATCCCTTTGAATTAATTAATATTTTTGTATTCGTTGGGTAAGTACCTGGTAGTGCAATGTGGTAATGACCAACTTTTCATGTGTCTATTGGCCACCCGTTCATCATCTTTGGAAAAGTGTTCAAGTCTTCTGCCCTTTTTTCTTATTAAATTTTTTTAACGTTTGTTATTTTTGAGAGACAGAGCACAAGCAGGGGAGGGGTGGAAAGAGGGAGAGACACACACAGAATCTGAAGCAGGCTCCAGGCTCTGAACTGTCAGCACAGAGCCTGACACGGGGCTCGAACCCACGAACCAGGAGATCATGACCTGAGTTGAAGCTGGGGGCTTAACCTACTGAGCCACCCAGGTGCCCCTCTTCTGCCCATTTTTTAATTGGGTTATTTGCTTTATGGGTGTTGAGTTTTGTAAGTTCTTCATAGACTTTGGGTGCTAGCCCTTTATCGGATATGTCATTCACAAATATCACCTCCCATTCTGTAGGTTGCCTTTTAGTTTAGTTGATTATTTCTTTCACTATGCAGAAGATTTTTGTTTTGATGTAGTCCCAGTAGTTTATTTTTGCCTTTGTTTCCCTTGCTGAAGCTGTATATTTTTAATCTATGCATTTTCTTTTATGTAAATTATACTTCCATATACATTAAAGAAGCTTAACAGAAAATTTAGAAGATAAAATTGAAATTTTCCAGAAAGTAGAAAGACAAAGAAATTTAAAAATAGTCGGAAAAAAGGATTAGAAAATCCCATCCAGAGGGGGCCCTACATATAAGTAACATGAATCCCCCCTCCAATTAAAGGAGAACCAAAATGATAAAGGAGGTGGGATCATCAAATAATCTTAGAAAATTCCCCATGGGGCGCCTGGGTGGCGCAGTCGGTTAAGCGTCCGACTTCAGCCAGGTCACGATCTCGCGGTCCGTGAGTTCGAGCCCCGCGTCAGGCTCTGGGCTGATGGCTCAGAGCCTGGAGCCTGTTTCCGATTCTGTGTCTCCTTCTCTCTCTGCCCCTCCCCCGTCCATGCTCTGTCTCTCTCTGTCCCCCAAAAAATAAATAAACGTTGAAAAAAAATTAAAAAATAAAATAAAATAAAATAAAATAAAATAAAATAAAATAAAATAAAATAAAAAAAGAAAATTCCCCAGAAAGCATTCTATACACACATTGTAAATCTTGACTTTTCACTTAAATTCCACTGTTTGGGGACCATTCCTGATGTCAGTGGATAAAGACTGCCTCCCTGTAACCACAAGATATTCCCTTATGGGGTAGCTCATAATTACTTAACCGGTCCCCTGATGGCTGACATTTATGCAGCTTCTAATTTTTTGACATTTTAAGTAATATGGCCAATATCACACTTGCGTATTCATCATTTTCCATGTGAGAGTGTATCTCTAGGAAAAATTCCTAGAGGTTAAATGGCTCAGTCCAAGGAAATGGGCATTTGAGTTTTAATTTAATTTTGCCAGACTCCCCTCTGTAGAGCTGGAACCGTTATCATCCCGTCCTGACATGAGCTCCATTTCTCTTATTTTTTTTTTTTTAATATTTATTTTTGGGAGAGTGCAAGTGGGGGAGGGGCAGAGAGAGCTGGGGACAGAGGATCTGAAGCGGGCTCTGTGCTGACAGGCTGACAGCAGAGAGCCCGAGGTGGGGCTCAAACTCAGGAACCCCAAGATCATGACTTGACCCGAAGTCAGACACACAACCAACTGAGCCACCCTGGTGCCCCATCCCTTATTCTCCTTTTTTGTTTTGTTTTGTTAATGCTTATTTATTTTGAGAGAGAGAGAAGGGTGGAGAGAGGGGGAGAGAGAGGATTCCAAGCAGGCTCCGTGCTGTCAGCACAGAGCATGACGCGGGGCTCAGCCTCACAAACCGTGAGATCATGTCCTGACCCAAAATCAGATCACCATTAAAACATCACAATAATGACCGCTACAGGCAAAATCACTGATGAATGCTAAAATTAATGGGGTAAACGTTTAGAAACAAACAGGATATTTGCATAGTCTCTAAAATATCGCGCTAAAAAATCTCAGCATTTCAAAGGAAAAAATCATAACTTTCCAGCCGAGAAACCCAGCCAATGCCACTTCAACCAAGTGATCAGGGTTGACATGCCAACATCATGTATTCTCGATGATGCACTGAGAAGGGTGCCTTACCCCATGCGTCCTTCTCAACAAAGCACAACTCAGTCTCATCACGAGAACACCCCAGGCAAATCCACACGGAGGGACATGCTCCAGAACATCTGATCAGTATTTCAAAAGTGCCAAGGCATGAAAGACAAGGAAAGACAGAAGACCCACCACAGATGGGAAGAGACGAAACTCAAAAGACAAGGAAATGCAGTGAGCGGTTCCGAATTGGATCCTGGACCAGAAAAAGGACATTAGTGGAAAATCTGATAAAATGCAAATGAATTCTGTGCTGTAGTTAATAGCATTGTATCCAATGTAATCTCTTAGTTTTGATAATTGGGCTCTGGTTATGCAAGCAAGATGTTGATATGAAGGGAAGCTGGAAGAACGGTACACAGAAACGGTATTATCTTTGCAACTTTTCTGTAGGTGGACAGTGATCTCAAAATAAGGTTTGATTTGGGTTTTTTAATAAATTAAAAAAAATTTTTTTAATCTTTATTTTTGCGAGGGGGGTGGAGGGAGGGCAGAGAGAGGGAGACACAGAATCTGAAGCAGCCTCCAGGCTCTGAGCTGTCAGCACAGCGCCTGATGCAAGGCTCGAACCCGCGAACCGTGAGATCATGACCTGACCCGAACTCAGGAGCTTAACTGACTGAGCCACCCAGGCACCCCTCAAAATAAGTTTCTTTTTTAAGGTATTTGTTTTCCCTTTTCTGCTCACATACACTCATTTTTATTTATTGTTTTTCACATACACTCATTTTTAAATTTTGTTTTCTGTCTTTTACATAAGGATTTCCAGGAATTCTTTCTTACATTAGGGACAACGGGCTTTGTCACACATGCGGCAAACATTCTTCCTGTTATGTGTCTTGAATTCTGTTTCTGACAACTTTTAAGACAAAAGCTTCTTTCATTTTTACTCGGGCAAGTTGATTAGCTTTCCCTTTCTGTGTCATATCTAGAAAGTTTATTCCCCACCTGGAAACTTTTCTTCTAGTATTTTTATGCTTTCCTTTCCCACACGTAAACCTTTCTTCCTCCTGGAATTTATTGTGCGGTATTTTTTCAAAGACACTACCTAGGTTTTGTTCAATTTGTCCACTGAAGTATCCATCTTTCTCCCAGTGGTCTTAAAGCCCACCTATATTATTTACCGATCTTTCATTTTTAATAAGAAAAAAACTTTTAAAATTAAGTAATCTCTATGCCCAACAGGGGGCTCAAACTCACGACCCCAAGATCAAGAGTCACATGTTCTACCAACTGAGCCAACCAGGAGCCCCTATAATGATTTTCTTTTTTTTTTAAATTAAACTGCTTCTGAGGTTTCCGTAAGTAAATATTTAAAAAAAAGCCAGGGAGATTCAGAGAAGGAAGTAAGATGAGGGCAGAACTAACCCAACCAGGTATGAAAGCGCGTTTTAAAGCTACTGGTAATTCTGTGGGGCGCCTGGTGTCTCAGTCGGTTAAGCCTCTGACTTCGGCTCAGATCAGGATCTCACAGTCCGTGGGTTCGAGCCTCACGTGGGGCTCTGTGCCGACAGCTCGGACCCTGGAGCCTGCTTCGGATTCTGTGCCTCCCTCTACCTCTGCCCCTGCTCTGCGTGTGTTCTCTCCCAAAAATCTCTCTCTCGAAAACAAATAAATAAACATTTAAAAAAAAAAAAACCTCAAAACAATGTTAAAGCTGCTTGTAATTCTGCCAATTTGTTTAGTAGACTCGGAGCTCATGGACTACAGGGACTGAGTCATGGTTGCCTGTAGCAGGGAGGGGGGACTCTGGCCCCCAGCCGCGCTGCCACTGCCCCTCTAGATCCCAGCCCACCTGCTTGCCGTGGCTGCAAGGGCGTGGGCGGCTGGTCCCCACGCAGGAAGGGGACGGCGTGGATGATGGTTTGCAGACGCTGTGAGGCCCGTCCAGGGCTTTTCTGAGCCGCTGCCACCACCACCCAGAGAAAGGTAAAGAAGGAGGGGCTTATGGGGTCAGAGTAAGAGAGCACAAGGATGTGGTCGGTGGCCGGAGGGGCGAGGTCTGAAGGCTTCAGTGGGAGAGAGAGAAAGGAGGGAGGGAGGGAGGGAGTTAAACACCGACAGGCCATCGTGCTCTCTGTGGGTTATAAAACACTTTCCCACACGTTAGCTTTTTGATCTCATAAGCACCCCATGAAGAAGGCAGGTAGTTATTCCCATTTAACAGGTGAGAAGACGGAGGCTCTGAGAGGAGGAGGTTCAGCAACCTGTCAGACCACCGGCTACCACTCAGGCCCGTCCCATTTCTAGCCCGGCCTCCGTCACCACTGCCGCCCCCACCAAGCTGCCTTGGCTCACCGTGGTGGGCTTGTCGGGAGCCCCTGGTCCTTGCCATGCACGTCTGTTGGCTTTGCTCCAGACTTCTCACTTGGCACTTGGGTGGCTCATTCAATTAAGCGTCCGACTTCGGCCAGGTCGTGATCTCACCGTTCGTGAGTTCGAGCCCCGCGTCAGGCTCTGTGCTGACAGCTCGGAGCCCGGAGCCTGCTTCGGATTCTGTGTCTCCCTCTTTCTGCCCCTTTCCCGTTTACGCTCTGTCTCTCTCTCTCTCTCTCAAAAATAAATGAACATTATAAGTGAATAAATAAATACATAAATGCATAAATAGATGACCAACATTCTCACGTCCTGGGCCGGCCCCAATGTCCCTGAAACGCAATGGCCACCACTGAGGAGTTTTCAAGAGAGAGCAGGGTTTCCTCTCGTCTTCCAGCCCCCCGTGGGTGACCCTGGTGTCCAGGGCCTAGGAACCCAAGCCCCACGAATATGCAGCCAGCCCTATACCCACCCAGCCGCCCTGTCTACTCAGAGGGGCAGCAGGGTGGGGGGTGCAAGAAGGGCTTTCTATTCAAGAGACTGGCTTTCTTTTCTTCTTGTAACAGATGATAAAAGGTATCGTTTTACCCATTTTTAAGCGCGCCCACGGTTCTCTGGCACTCAGTGCCCACACAGTCGTACAATCTGCAGCACCACTGGTCTCCAGAACGTTTTCAGAGCTGGAATTCTGTCCCCAGGAAACACTAGCTGCACACCCCCCACTTCCTACACCCTGGCAGCCGCCTTTTCTTCTTTCTGCCTCCGGATCCGACCACTCCAAGTAGCTCGTAAAAATGGAATCATCCTGTATTTGTCCTTTTGTGACTGTTCTATTTCCCTTAGCGTAACGCTTTCGAGGTTCACCTGTGTTGTAGCACGCGTCAGAATTTCTTTCGTTTTCCGGGGCGCCGGGGTGGCGCGGTCGGTGAAGCGTCCGACTTCGGCTCAGGTCATGATCTCTCGGCTCGGGAGTTCGAGGCCCGCGTTGGGCTCCGTGCTGACCGGTCGGAGCCTGGAGCCTGCTTTGGGTTCTGTGTCTCCTTCTCTGCCCCTTCCCCGTTTGTGCTGTCTCTCTCTGTCTCTCTCTCTCTCTCAAATAAATAAGCATTAAAAACATTTTTTAAAAAGAATTTCTTTCTTTCCAAGGCTGAAGCATATCCCAGTGTTTGGCCTTACCATATTTTGTTTACTCCTTCATTTGTCGATAGACACTTAGGGTGCTTGTCCTTTTTAGCTATTGTGAATAATGCTGCTATGAACACAGATGTGCAAATCTGAGACCCTGCTTTTTATTTTAACTTTTTAAAAAAAATGTTTATTCATTTTTTGAGAGAGAGAGAGAGATGGCATGAGCAGAGGAGGGGCCAAGAGAGAGGGAGACACAGAATCCGAAGCGGGCTCCGGGCTCCGAGCCGTCAGCCCGGAGCCCGACGCGGGGCTCGAACCCACGAACTGTGAGATCGTGACCGGAGCCGAAGTCGGGCGCTCAACCAACTGAGCCCCCCAGGTGCCCCTCTGAGACTCTGATTTCAGTTCTTTGGGGTACGAACCCAGAAGTGGAGTTACTACGGAACTACATCGTATTTCGTGTTCAGCTTTTTGCAGAAGTACCGTAATATTCTCCGTAACGGCTGTGCCGTTCGACATTCCCCTGAGACTTACTTTTCTGAAGCCTTGTTGCCACTCTCCTCCCCTCCTCATCCCCTCTCCCACAGAGAGCTTGCTGCCTCAGCCTCTGGGGTGAGTGGGAGGGGATTAGTAGACATTGCTGAAGGACCCTCACGTCCAGTTTCCTCTAGCTCTGAGTCCCTGAGCCCCAACCCACCCATCGTGTGTGTTGGAAGTTGGCACCAGAGGTCTTAGGCCTAAAGCAGGTGCCAACCCTCCCGGGAAGGACAGGGGGACAAGGGAGCCACAACTTTTCCAGCTAGAATCCCCGCTCAGGCTTGGTGGTCTGTGATCACGGAGTAGAAACGTTCCACGTGAGGGTGCGGTCCCTAGCTGGCCAGCATCCTCACCACCCTTGGAGGTGGTGTCCCCGTGTTGTGAGCATCATGGTGGATCACTAAAGGCTGACTTCAACCGCGTTAACTGGGGGCTCACGACGAATGAAGAAGGGAATCCTTTTGCTGTTTTGGTAGCTGACTAACCAGGTTAATCATGGTCGTGGGGTTATGCCGGGACCATCTGACAGCAACGATCCCCAGGGCTATAATACAAGACTACATGGAAATGTGTGAGCCTATTAACAGCGGTTGTGTTGGGGCGGGATCCAGAAGGGATTTTTTTCTATCTTTGAAAATTTTCCTAATATGTATATATTGAAAAAAAAAAAAAAGGACAATGAAGAAAAATTAATCCTATTATCTGTAGGACATTAGAAATGTGACTTTTCAACTCGTCTCCTAATATTTCTCTATTCCACCAGTTAAATTGATGTACTTATTACCCAGTAAGTCAAAGCACACTTGTTTCATTTGCTAACATTCTTAAGGAAATGTTCTCCAAGTCCTTAGCCTTGATTTAGTCATTTTTAAAAGCTTCATTTATCAAAATGACATGTCTATCATAAATAAACATACCAAGAAGAACGTGGCAATGATCCAAAATTCCACACCCACAGAGAACCTCAGCGATCATTTTGGGGATTACTTCTGGTCTGCACAAACTCGGTTTTCAATTGATTCTATTTGTTGGTTACTTTTTCAATTGGTTATAGGCATATTCAAATATATAGTTACAAGGTTTAAAAGTCAAGCTTCGAAAGGTGCAAAAGACCACACAGAAGAAAGGGCATCTTCCTTAATAATATATCTTGTTACATATCAGTATATATATGTAAATATGCAGATACGTCTGGTTCCGTAGAAAGGCCGGATCACATTCCGTACCTTGGAGATACCATAACTGATTTAACCTCTGCTGGCTGAAGGACATTCTGCTGAAATAGATGCTCTATTGTCACTCTGTGCAATCCCATACCACATGCCGAAGGGTAACTGCTCCGAAATACGCCATCGAGGCTTTTGTTTTTAAACCCACCTGAACAAGACCCGTTTCCTGTCTACCTCAGCACCCCTTGACTTCGTCAAGCCCAGCCTTGTATATTTCAGTGAAATGCCATCTTTTGTGGGACCTTGAGATCGGCTCCCAATTTAGCGCGACATTTTGGAAATAAGTTGGCAAGAAAGAAAGAGATCACCTATGTATGTCAAAGGTTTTTTCTTTCTCAATGCCCTGCCTTCCCACGCGGCCAAGGCCCTTGCAGCAAGCCCGGGGAGCAGCACCTCGGTCAGTCCCAACGTACACTTGTATTTTGCAAGTTCATGACAAATTGGATGGGAAGAAAAATCCAGCTGGGGCTGGGTGTGCCTAAAATTGTTCAAGCCTCCAGCACATGAGTAACAATCTTTTTTGGAATGCGGCCTCCTCTTGTTCAAAAGGGCAAATCACTGGCATGTGATGTTGTCTGTCCTTTGTCTTCTTTGTTGTTCAGGCTGATTCTCCACCACCCCCAGAAGCAGCAATCTGAAGTCTGTTTCCTGAGCTAAATAGTTCTCCTTCTCTTCCTTAAAGGCACATGTATCCACCCACGTTTGAATTTGGGGCCACTCCTCTACCCAGACTGCATTGCTTAGAGTTTGGAAAGATCAAATAAGAAAAAGGAATAGGGGCGCCTGGGTGGCTCGGTCGGTTAAGCGTCCGACTTCGGCTCAGGTCATGATCTCACGGTTCGTGGGTTCGAGCCCCGCGTGGGGCTCTGTGCTGACTGCTCAGAGCCTGGAGCCTGCTTTGGATTCTGTGTCTCCCTCTCTCTCTCTGCCCCTCCCCTGCTCGCACTCTGTCTCTCTCTCTCTCAAAATGAATAAACTTGAAAGAAAGAAGGAAAGAAAGAAAGACGGAAAGAAAGAAAGAAAGAAAGAAAGAAAGAAAGAAAGAAAGAAAGAAAGAAAGAGAGAGAGAAAGAAAGAGAGAAAGAAAGAAAGAAAGAAGGCAAGAAAGAAAGAAAAAGAAAAAAAGGAATAACATGCACATCAAAGACTCCTTGAACTTTCTGGAGCTGGTAGAAAAGCTGAAGAGGTGTTGGCCTATCAGACAAGGTCCCCTATGTGGCCAGCATGAGACAGGTGCCCTGCTAAGCCCATGGGCAGGGCCAAGGGCAGGGATGGAGCTCGGTGAGTAGATGCCAGCCACGCATCCGCACGCGTCCACGTGCACAGCGTAGCCAGACTCCTACCTCTCGGATTTCCCATCCATGCAGTGGGCATCTTCCAGAGCAATCCCTTCCAGAGTCACAGAGGGGAAGGATAGCACGTGGGTGGCCGGCCCATTCCAGAAGGAACCGGATGTTCAGGGAATTTGTCACCTCTGGCCACAACACCCAAGACTGTGCAGCACACCCACCTCTGCCACCTTTCTGGAAGGCCGTGAACCATCTGGGTCAGGGGGTGCCCGGACTCGGCGAAGGGAGAGGCCACTTTCTAGCTGGGTTCACCTTGCATCTCAAAGTGGCCCCACGACTGAACAGCCAAGCTGCCGAGTTCTGGTCCTGGCTCCGGCCCGTACGAGTCCTACGGCCTAAATTCATGCTGGTCGCTTTATCTTTTGCTGTCCTTCACGGCACGCTAGAGCCAATGGCAGCGGGTCCTAGTCGTTCTGAGGGTTAGAAGAACCGCGGGACGCACGTGCCTGACCTCCCTGCGGACTTGACGGATGTTAGCTACGGTTATTATCCCCAAGCACACCACCCAGGGACTAGCCAGACCTGCTGTAATTACAATACACCAGCGATCGAAGCAGGCAGACGTCTCAGGTCGGACGTGCCATACAGCCAGGGGCTTGGCTACGTTTTCTCGAGACGCAGAAGGTCCGAGCCAGGCCGAGTCCCTGACTCTGGCTGGCTGCACCTCAGGAGAGACTAAAGAGCTTCCAAACCCCACAGACCAAGATCCCCAGGTGATCCCGACAGGTGGCCAGGCTCACGGATGACCGAGCTGGTGGAAATCGCTCCCTGGACAGGTCAGGGAACAGAGGCGGGGGGCCGAGAGGGGCCTGTCCAAGGGCCTGCAGGCAGTGGGTGGCCGAGCCGGGCTGGCCCCCATTTTCTGGTCCTCGGGGCCCCTTGGTCTTTCCGCTCCCCCCAGGGGGCCCCCCCGCAGCCAGTGGGCCACTTGAGAAAAATCAAGGCAGATTCCTCATGTCCTTTGAAGTACTTTTTTTAAAACCCCAAAGATAGAAGGGTGCATTTTCTGCCAACATACTTACTTGCCTTTAAAAGGAAGCAAACCTCATGGTTTTAGATGTGAGTGGATCCAAACAGGAGCTCAACGCGCCGCATGGGCAGAGAATCCACTGGTTGGTGGGCTTTGTTGAGACCTTTTTAATTTAGAGGATTATTTCCCTGCAATGCAGGAGGATGTGTGCTCAGCTCCGTTCTAGAATTCATGCTTTTCAGGAGGACAAATATCAGTCTGTCGTTTTGAAAGGGAACATATGGGCATCAGATGACCATCATTCTCTTTTAATGGCAGACATGTGTTAATGAATATGTAAATGTCCAGAGGTGAGTCTGGCGAAGCTTGGCTGTTGCTGGGCAGGATTTCTTTGAAATATTCTCCGCACCAGATGGCGTTTGGGTTGCCAGAGACTGAAGCTTGGAGGAACAGGTCTCTGCTTCTCCCTCCCCGCCCTCGGGGCGGCAGGGGGGCGGTGGGGGGAGGTGGGCAGCCCCAGGGAGGAGCCCTTTGGGCTAACTTCTAGCTCACGGGCCTCCCCTGGGAGAGAGGGTAAAGAGACGCATGGGCCTCTGAGTCCAGATGATTCCTCCCACGTGGCCTTGGCCAAGACACTCACCGGCATCACCACGGAGTGTAGATGATGTCACCTGTAGGATACACGTAACGTGTCCAGAGCCTGACAGGCAGTGGGTGTGCTGTGAGGGACAGCAGCTATGGCCACCCGGGCCTGGACTCCGCCCGCCGGCCTGACCTGGTTTTGGGCGGAGATGCTGGCTCGCTGCCATGCTGGGCTCTAAAAAGGGAACGTGTCGGGCCACAGCCGCAGAGTGGCAGGAAACAGAGCCTGCCTGCCACCCTGTCATTACTGGCCCAAGAGCTCCTCCCAGGCCTCAGTCTCCCCTCACGTGGAAAGGGCTATAGACAGAGGTGCCCTGGGGCCCCTCCCGCCTCAACAGGCTGTGCCCTCAAGTGACCGTGCAGACTCAGATCGTAACGGGCAGGCAGCGTTGAGAGGGCCCATCACCCTCGTTCACCATTCCAGGGGCCCTAGCCGTGCTCTGGGCCAGTTAAATGGGAGCCCAGTGGTGGGGCCTGGGTGCTGGTATCTTACGAATGCTCCCCTGAGGGGGGTGGGTTCTAGAGTACAGTCAGGGCGGACAAGCACTGACGAGAGAGATGTCCTTGCGTGGAATTGATAGTCTAGCCTCACAGATCCAAGGCCACTGGTGTTCAGGTATGAACTTGGGACAGCTGGGTTGACTGCCCTGTCCTGGCCGAGTTCCAGGCTGCCATACAAAGGCAGGGTTTCAAAGCTCAGCCGGCAGGGCCTGCTCTACTGCCCTAGTCCGGAAGCCGCAGATTTGTCTGAGAGTCTTTGGGGTCAGGGGTCAAGGCTAACCTGGGCTGTGAGCCTGGTGGGGCAGTTCTGCACACGCCCACGGGCTATGCCTAACAGGGTCCTGGTTCAATAGTACACCCACCCGTGGGCTGGGAAGGGCAGCCTGCTGTAGGATGGGTCCAGCCTCTCTCTGACGGCCAGGTCAGCCAGCCGCGGGCTCCCACCCCTTCAGATCTTCGATGGTCAGCAAAGTGCCAAGGATGGGTCCAAAGATTTTAACAGCCACTTCGTAACCAGCCATTTGTTGACGGCTGGCTCCGTATCTGCTGAGTACTGCCTCCTTCACATGCATTAGCCAAATTCTGACTCCCATAAAGGGTGCCCGGTCGGTTAAGCTCAGCCGGTTAAGCCTCCGATTCTTGGTTTCGGCTCAGGTCATGATCTCACGGTTTGTGAGTTAGAGCTCCGTGTCGGGCTCTGCTGACGGCACAGAGCCTGCTTGGGATTCTCTCTCTCTTCCTCTCTCTGCCCCTCCCTGCTCCCTTGCTTGTGCTCAAAAATAAATAAAAATATATATGTGTGTTTATTTATTTTTGAGAGAGAAACAGCGTACAAGCATGGGGGGAGGGGGCAGAGAGAGAGGGAAACACAGAATCCCAGGCAGGTTCCCGTTTCCGAGCTATCAGCATAGAGCCTGATTGATGCGGGGCTCGAACTCATGAACCGCGAGATCATGACCTGAGCTGAAGTTGGATGCTTAACCAACTGAGGCACCCAGAGGCCCCCCCTCCAAAAAATTTTTTTAAATAAAAAAATAACAAATTCTAACTCCCGTAGCAATTCTAACTGCCTCAAATGAGGCAGCGGGTATGGTCCCAACTTTATAGATAAAGAAATAAGCTCGATAACGAGCTCACGTTCTCATCAAGAGTAAAGTTGCTAAGCCAGAATTCACTCCCTCGTGGAAGGGGTCCAGTTGGCCCAGATCTTTCTGCCAAACCACCCTGCCCCCTGGCTCCCCAGGTGGGCCTGAGGCTGCCAGTTACGGGAGCCCACTGTCCAGACTTGCGTCTGTCGGTGCATGGGAAGCTGGGTACAGCTCTTTACAGACAGTTCTTTCAGCTGTGACCCACTGCAACAAAGCTCAGCTTGAGACTACAAGGGAATTCTGCTTCCAGCTAGGATGCTACAGCTTCAAGAAGATCAAGTTTCCCAGTGAAAACTAGAAAAACTGAGCAACTCATGCATTCTCTCTCTCTCTCTCTCTCTCTCTCTCTCTCTCTATTTGAGGGCATCTGAGAGCTCCTGAGACAGCCATGACTTAAAATAATATTAATAATTAATCAAAAGAAAGAAAAAAGGGAGAGAAAAACAAAATCGGTAGGATAAATGGAAAATAAATATTAAATGGCAGATTTAAAACCTAATATATCACTATATAAATGTGAATAGACTAAAGGCTCCATTAAAAGAACCTTTATTTTGGGACGCCTGGGTGGCTCAGTCGAGTAAGCATCCAATTCTTGATTTGGGCTCATGTCATGGTCTCACGGTTTGTGAGTTCAAGCCCCGTCAGGGTCTGCTGACAGCACAGAGCCTGCTTGAGATTCTCCCTCTCTCTCTGCCCCTCCCTTGCTCACACTCTCTCTTTCTCAAAATAAATAACAGGGTGTTTTTTTTTTTCAAACTTTGAAAAGAATCTTTATTTTTAATAAATTTGTTTTATGTTTTTATTTATTTTGAGAGAGAGGTAGAGAGAGTGCAAGCAGGGGAGGGGCAGAGAGAGAGACGGGGACAGAGGATCTGAAGCGGGCTCCGTGCTGATAGCAGAGAACCTGGCATGGGGCTTGAACTCAGGAACTGTGAGTTCATGATCTGAGCCGAAGTCAGACACTTAACCGACTGAACCACCCAGGTGCCCCCGGAACCTCTATTTTTATTTATTTATTTATTCATTTATTTATTTATTTATTTATTTATTTATTTATTTTTAATTTTTTTTAACGTTTATTTATTTTTGAGACAGAGAGAGACAGAGCATGAACGGGGGAGGGGCAGAGAGAGAGAGGGAGACACAGAATTGGAAGCAGGCTCCGGGCTCTGAGCCATCAGCCCAGAGTCCCACGCGGGGCTCGAACTCATGGACCGTGAGATCGTGACCTGAGCTGAAGTCGGACGCTTAACCGACTGAGCCACCCAGGTGCCCCTAGAACCTCTATTTTTAGAGGTTTGAGGTAGAATGGGGCATTCTTAGGACTGATGTCCGTAATGCTCTCCCATCTAAGAATGCACTGTTTTGTTTTGTTTTGTTATTAATGAAGAGTAAGAGACTTTGAAAGATATTAACTATTCCGGACAATAATGAAATAGGTCCAGGGGTGCCTGGGTGGCTCAGTCAGTTAAGCGTCTGACTTCGGCTCAGGTCATGATCTTACAGTTCTTGAGTTTGAGCCCCACATCGGGCTCTGTGCCAACAGCTCAGAGCCTGGAGCCTGCTTCGGATTCTGTATCTCTGCCCCTTCCCCGCTCGTGCTCTGTCTCTTGCTCTCTCAAAAGTCAACGTTAAAAAGAAATAATGAAATAAGTCCAAAAAAGGACATGTAAAGATGGCAGACGTTTGAGGTTGAAAGCCGTCTCAAGCTCAGACAGCAGAGACGCACCAGAGGCAAGGAGAAAATCATGGAAGCAGCCAGAGACAATGGGCAGATTGCGCTCCCAAAATAATCAGACTGACAGCAGACTGATGGAGACAGAAGGCGGCAGGCTAATACCTTCCTGAAGGGTGGGGAGGAGGGGAGGGGAAACTGTACACCCAGAATTGTAAACCCACCGAAAGTATTTTTCAGAGATGAAAATGAAAAAAAAAAAAAGGCATCAGGCATACAAACTACCACCAAAGCCTCACTGAAGAAACTCCTGAAGGATGTACGTTTGGGGGAAGAATGTGATCTCAGCACAAAGAATCAGGTGCTATCAGGAGTCGTCAGCAAAGCACTCCTAGGCGGGCCCCTGAGCTGCTCCAGGAAACCTCTCCTTCCAGGTCTCAGCTGTACCGCCAGCTACTCTGCCTGGCCTTCCATGGGAGCTTCCTTCCAGAAATGAGTTTTCATGATAATCTGGAGGCTGTTATAAAGGACATCGCTTTCCTAACACAGTGATTCTCAAGTGCAGTTTGGAGACTCTTCCGGGGCCCCATGTGTCCAAACTATTTTTTTGTCCAAATTATTTTCATGATATTTGCCTCTTGCACTCCAGTTCCTTCTATGGGGAACCATGGGGATTTTCTAGAGACAACGTGATGTGTGATATTGCAACAGACTGAATATAGAACCCGGCAAGAGGATTCTTCTGTCTTCTATAAAGCTATACATTAAGGAAGATTTACAAAAATGTACAATAGTGTTACTCTCACTGAACTTTTTGTTTTAGACAGCTATTTTTTTGTAAAAGATATGCTGTGTCCATATTCATGGGTTTAGTGTAATTTTAAGATGAATTGGTGAATTTATTTTTATTTTTTATTTCTTAAAATAAGCTCTATACCTAACGTGGGGCTTGCACTCACAACCCTGAGATCAAGAGTTGCATGCTTCACCAGCTGAGCCAGCCAGACACACCATGAATTGGTGAATATTTTCAGATTTCCTCAGTTTTTATTTTTATAGGGATCTTAAAATTTTTTAATGTTTATTTTTGAGACACAGAGACAGAGCATGAGCGGGGGAGGGGCAGAGAGCGAGGGAGACACAGAGTCCGAAGCAGGGTCCAGGCTCCGAGCTGTCCACGCAGAGCCCGACGTGGGGCTCGAACCCACAAACCACGAGATCATGACCTGAGCGGAAGCCGGATGCTGAACTGACTAAGCCACCCGGGCACCCTGGGATCTTATTAATAAATATCATCCACATAACAAAGCTCTTTAGGGTCCTCATTAATTTTAAGAGTCTAAGGCATCTTAGGACCAAAAAGCTGCTATTTGAGAGCAATAAAAATAAACACTCAAGCAGGTTCATCCTACTAGCAACTATGAAGTTTCCTCACAGCGGAGCTTAAGATTTCCTTAGTCTTTCACCAAACGAACAGACTTTCATATTTTTTCCTACTTTTGCGGGCAGCTTTGAAGAGTATGCACTCAGATTTTTTAAAATGTTCCTCAAGCTTCTTAATTTCTCTCTGTTTAAATGCTAAACACGACGCCCTTAACAAGCTTAAGAACAACTCTCAAAAGATCAAAAGTGACCCACCAGTAACTTCCCTGCCTACCAGATCAAAGAATAACACTCTTTAAGGAAATACCACAAAATGTGGCAGTCAAAAACCTAAAGTTTACAATGTCTAGTATCTAATAAAAAATTACGAGACATGTGGGAAAGTATGAACGCGTGACCTACAAACGGGAGAGAATTGTTGGAGGCAGACCCAAAAGCGACTGTCTTAGTAGTGAGCTCGGGCTGTTGTAACAGAACACTGCGTGGCTTATACACAACACGGATCTCTCACGGTTCTGGAGGCTGGAAGTCTGAGATCAGGGTGCCAGCATGGCTGAGTTCTAGGGAGGACCCTCTTCCTGGCCGATTGACATCTTCTTGCTGTGTCTTCACTTGGTAGAGAGCAGAGAGGGGAAGCAAGCTCTCCCCTGACTCTTTAATGTGTATTTATTTTGAGGGTGGCGGGTAGGGGCAAAGAGAGAGAGAGACAGAGAGAGAGAATCCCAAGCAGGCTCCTTGCTATCAGCGTAGAGCCTGACTTGGGGTTGAACTCATGAACCATGAGATCATGTCCTGAGCCGAAATGGAGTCAGACACCGAACCGACTGAGCCACCCAGGTATTCCTCTCCTGTGATTCTTATGAGAGTCCACTCAGGGCGCCTGGGTGGCTCAGTCGTTTAAGCGTCCGACTCTTTTGGTTTTGGCTCAGGACGTGATCTCACGGTTCATGAGTTCGAGCCCCACATTGGGCTGTGTGCTGGCAGTGCAGAACCTGCTTGGGATTCTCTGTCTCCCTCTCTCTCTGCCTCTCCTCCACTCGCATTGTCTCTGTCTCTCTCAGGATAAATAAACTTTGAAAATTAAAAAAAAAAAGGGCATTAATCTCATTCACGAGGGCTCCACATTTATGACCCCATCTTGTCTTAATTGTCTCCCAAAGACCCCACCTGCTAATACCATCACATTAAGGGCTAGGGTTTCAACATACACATTTTTAGGAGTACACAAATATTCGGTCCCTAACAGTGAGAGGGATGATGAAACCAGGCAAGGATATTTAAACAGCTATCATAAATGTGCTCAATATGCTCGAAGATTTAAAGGCAAGAGGAACCCAATGGAAGAGAAACTGAAGATATTTTGAAAAGACCCAAGATGGTACTTCTAGAGATGAAAATTACAGTATCTGAGATAAAATTTTAACTGGATAAAATAGAGAGCAAATAGAATACTGCATGAGAAAAGATCAGGAACTATCTAAAATGAAAGACACAAAGAAAAAAAAAAAAGACTGTGCAAGAAAAACTGAATCAAGTGACCTATGGGACAGTAGCCAGAAATTGGAGGTTTGTGTCACTGGAGTTCCAGAAGGGGAAGGGAGAGGCCGGAACAACTGTCTGAAGACATAACTGAACATTTCTCAAATTTGATGAAAAACCATAAACCCAGAAATTTCAACTCCTCAGCAAGATAAACACAAAGACAGTGACACCAAAAGCACATTATAATCAACTCGATGAAAACCAGTGATAAAAAAAGGAGATCTTAAAAACAGCTATAGAGTTTAAAAAGAAAAAAAAAAGGCACATTAGGAAAAGAAGAACAAAGACAACAACAACTGTAGATTGCTACCAGAAACTATTTAGGTCAGAAGATAATAGAAAAATTGCTCTCAAGGAAGAAAAGAAAAAAGCCATCAACATAGATTTGTATACATAGTGGAAAGATCATTTAAAAATGAAAGCAACACTGGGGCGCCTAGGTGGCTCAGTAAGCATCCAACTTCGGCTCTGGTCATGATCTTGTGGTCCGTGAGTTCGAGTCCCACGTCATGCTGTGTGCCAACAGCTCAGAGCTTAGAGCCTGCGGCAGATCCTATGTCTCCCTCTCTCTCTGGCCCTCCCTCGCTCACACTCTCTCTCCCTCTCTCTCTCTCTCTCTCAAAAATAAATAAACATTAAAAAAAATGAAAGCAACATAAAGACTTTTTTCAGACAGAGGGGGAAAAAAGCCAAGAGAATTTATTGCTAGCAGATCTAGGAGGGATGTTAAAGGCAGTTTTTCAGGCAGAAAGAAAATGATACCAGATGGAAAGCTGGATCTCCACAACAGGAACGAAGAGTGCCAGATACAGTGAATAGCAAAATTTGTGGAACTCAGATACAGCTGTATTTAAAGGGAAACTAGTAGTCTTAAATGTGTGTCTTAGAAAACAAATACCACTCTGTGTCCTTCACAGCAATCAAAAAAAGGTCAGGAATATGTGAAATATAAGCAGGTGGAAGAAAGCAAATAACCGATGAAAGCAAAAAATGAAATAAATGAATGTATCATTTTTTAGAATCCCCAGTCAAAAAGTTGTTTTTCAAAGCAGACTTACGCTAAGAATGATCAAAAAATACAAATAGCACCTGCTACCAATGTCGACAAGGAAGATATAACTACTCATGCAACAGATATTAAAAAGGTAAAAAGAGCCTTGTCCTAAGGAAACAAATACCCACTGAAGTATTTAAGGACAAATTAGCATGATGTCTCCAACTTCCTCTCAATGATTCAGAAAAAAACATACAAAGCAGCAAATGGGACAAAGCGTAAACGCCGGTGAACTCTGGGTAAAGAGTAGGCAGGAGTTATCTGTACTAAACATACAACTCTGTTAGTACGAAATTATACAAAAAGCCATAGTGTAATGATAATATCACAAACTTTATGTCAGTAATTTAAAATTTAGATGACGGGCACCTGGGTGGCTCAGGTTCGTGAGCCTGATCTCACAGTTCTCACAGTTCGTGAGTTCGAGCCCCGTGTCGGGCTCTGTGCTACCAGCTCAGAGCCTGGAACCTGCTTCAGATTCTGTGTCTCCCTCTCTTTCTGCCCCTCCCCTGCTCATGCTCTGTCTCTCTCTCTCTCTGTCTCTCTCTGTCTCTCTCTCAAAAATGAATAAGCGTTAAAAAATAAATACATAAAATAAAATAAAAGTGAGATGAAATGGACAAATTGCTTGAAAAAGTAATTTACCAAAACTGACACAAGAAAGAGAAAATGTGAACAGTCCTGTATCTACTGAGTAAATTGAATTTTGAGTTAAAAACTTTCAACACAGGGCGCCTGGGTGGCTCAGTCGGATAAGCATCAGACTTTGGCTCAGGTCATGATCTTGTGGTTCGTGAGCTCGAGCCCCGCGTCGGGCTCTGTGCTGGTGGTGTGGAGACTGCTTGGGATTCTCTCTCTACTTCTCTCTGCTTCTCCCCCACTTGCACACGCTCTCTCAAAATAAACACACTTTAAGTAAATTAAATAAATAAAAACTTTCAACACAATATACACACAAACATTCCGGGTACATAATGCTTCCCCCGAGAATTCTTTCTGAACAATTTAGGAAGAAATTACTCCAATGTTACACAAACTCTTCCAGAGAATCAAAACAGTGGAGCAGATTTTGTAACTGATTTTGTAAAGCCAACATAACCTTGACTTCAAAACTTGATAAAGACATTACAGGAAAAGAAAATTACAAGTGAATGTCTTTCATGAACAATAACGCAAAATCCCTTAGCAAAATATTAGCATATGGAAAGGATAATGTCCCGTGTCCCGTAAAAATTTACAAATTAAAGATTGTTTTAACATTTAAAAATCAATGTAGTCTATTTAACCAAATCAAGGGAAGAATCACATGCTTTTGATAAAATCCAATCATCATTCATAGTAATAAAACTTTCGGAAAACTAGGAATAGAAGATCATAGAGGGCACCTGGGTGGCTGAGTCAGTTAAGCATCCGACTCTTGATTTCCCTTCAGGTCATGATCTCAGGGTTTGTGGGTTTGAGCCCCGTGCCAGGCTCTGTGCTGACAGTTCAGAGCCTGGAGCCTCTTCAGATTCTGTGTCTTTCTCTCTCTCTCTGCCCCTCCCCTGCTCATGCTGTATCTCTGTCATAAAAATGAATAAATGTTAAAAAAAAATTTTTTTAACAAAAAAACATTATAGGGATGCCCGAGCAAGAGCAAAAAGGTAAAAAGGGAAGTAAAAGGTAAAAAGATGGAAGAAATAGGACTGTCATTCTTTTTTTTTTAATTTTTTAATGTTTGTTTGTTTTTGAGAGAGAGGGAGAGACAGAGTGTGAGCAAGGGAGGAGCAGAGAGAGAGGGAGACACAGAATCTGAAGCAGGCTCCAGGCTCTGAGCCGTCAGCACAGAGCCTGATGTGGGGCTCGAGCTCGTGAACTGTGATATCATGACCTGAGCTGAAGTCAGACGCTTACCCGACCGAGCCACCCAGGCGCCCCTGTAAGACTGTCATTCTTGAAAACATGATTGCACGTATAGGAAAATCAAGAAATCGGTCGATAAACTCTTTGAATAATTTAGAGTTTGCTGAATACAAGGTCAATATGAACAAGTATCAACTGTATTTCAACATATTAGTAACAAACAGGTAGGAAATGGAATTTTTCAATATTACTATTTATAGTGTTATATGTGTGCCTCGTACCCACACGTGCGCACACACACACACACACACACACACACACACAAATGCTTATTTGAATGAAACTTTTATTATTGGAATAAAACTAATGACAGAGAAGCAAGATGCCTACGCAGAACACAGTCAGTATTGTAAGAACTTCATAAAGACCTAAAAAAAATGGGTAGATATAATGTTTTGTGGATTAGAGGCCTCACTATTCTAAACAGGCCAATTACTCCCAATTGATCTATTGCCACTGAAATCACAGCAAGCCTATTTGGGGCTTGTAGCAGCTGACGGGTTGATCCTAAAGTTTATGTGGAAATGCAAAGAGCTGAGAAAAGCAAAGACGAATAAAACTCCAGGGTTTCTCCTACCAGACATCAACAGTTATCATAAACCAACACTGTGATGAACAGGCCACTAGGACAACAGAGTTTAGAAATAAACCTGCATTTGATTCGACAGATGTGACAGCAGGGTGCTATAGGGAAAGGATTATCTTCACTAACTGGTGCTGAGCCCCCTGGGTATTCACGGGGGGGGGGGGGGGGGGGAATAAGTTTTAACCCCCAGATCACATACCATATAAAAGTTTTGACCCTGATGTTATACAATATGCAAAAATCAAAATGTGAAAAGCGAAACAATAAAGAAAAACACTCAGCAAGAAATTTTCATGACCTTGGAATAGGTAAGGATTTCTTCCTTTTTTTTTTTTTTTAAGATTTCATCTTTAAGTAATCTCTATACCCAACGTGGGGCTCGAACCCAAGATTAAGAGTCACGTGCTCTGACTGAGCCAGTCATGCACCCCGAGATTTCTTTTTTTTTAATTTTTTAAAAAATGTTATTCATTTTTGAGAGAGAGAACATGCGCGAGTGTGAGCAAGCGGGGGAGGAGATAGCAAGATAGAGAGGGAGACACAGAATCTGAAGCTGAAGCAGGTTCTGAGCTGTCAGCACAGAGCTCGAAGTGGGTCTCAAACCCATGAACCATGAGATCATGACCTGAGCTGAAGTCGGACGCTTAACCGACTGAGCCACCCAGGTGCCCCCAACACCGAGATTTCTTAAATAAGACGCAAAAACTCTTAACTATAAAGGAAAACAGTTGGTAAGTTGGGTTACATTAAAATTTAAAATTTCTGTTCAGCAAAAACACCTTGGAGAGAGTAAAAAGGTAAGTCACTGAGTGGGAGAAAGAAGATATTTAGTTACATATGTGTGCATGTATGTATATAGGTAACACCCACACATACAATATGTGCACGTACACATATTTGAAAAACATATCTGGAATTGAAAAACAGGTCTCTCACAAATCAATCAAGAACTCTTACAAATCGGTAAGAAAAAGGCAGACCACGTAACAGAAAAATGAGCCCAAAGAGGAGCTGTCGCAAAAGAAGTTATCGAACGGCCAGAAAACACACAGGAAGGTGTTCCACCTCCTTAGATCCCATCAAGCACACTGCAGATTACACTGGTGGCCACTCACACCAACAGCAACGGCGAACGTGTTTTAAGCTGACAATACCAAGTGCGAGCGAGACTGGAGCTCCTGGAACCCTCATACTCGGCTGTTGGGGGCAAAAATTGGGGTGACCACACGGCAAACCCGCTGGCCGTGTCTGCTAAAGCTAACCAGTTAAGTGCCCATGGCCAGCAATCGACGCTGAGATCTCTACCCAAAAGAAACGAGGACGTAGGTTTACCAAAACACAGGACGAGAATGTTCCACCCTGCATTATTTGTGCCCCCGTCCCCGAACAGTCTCCAAGTCCACCCAGGGTTCACCACTTGCCGTATTCAGCCACACGGATGAATCCAACAAACATAACGTTGAGCGCACGAAGTAGGCAAGCTTATAAACAGACAAAACTAACGGATGGTAAATGGCTTCGCTTGGGCTGCGGTAACCATAGACCGGGGGGCTACAAACGGAAAGGAATCACTCACAGTTCGGGAGGTCTGAAGGTGCTGGAGCAGGTGGGTTCCAGTGAAGGAAGGTCCTCTTCCTGGCTTGGAAACTCTTTCTCTTGTAAAGGCCCTGATCCCAACCTGAGAGCCGCACCCTCAGGACCTCAATCTAACCCTATCACCTCCTAAAGGCTCCACCTCCAAATGCCATCCCACTGGGGGACAGAGAGTCAATGCATGCATTTGGGAAGGACATGAACATTGTCCACAACAGGGAGAGAAGTCAGGAAGCAGGAGGGATGATTGACAGGGGGACATAAAGGGGCGTTCTAAGGCACAGGTGTGTTCTATTTTTCCAATTGAGGTGTAATTGACATGTAACATTAGTTTCAGCTGTACATAATGATTCACTATATACGTTGTAAAATGACTGCCATGGGAAGTGTAGTTCTTGATCTTTGTGCTCGTTTCACAGGTATGTGTGCTTTGTAAACGTTCAACAAGCCATGAATTTATCATTTGTGTCCTTTTCTCTGTGTATGTTACACTTCTCACAAAAATTTGCTCCAACGAAAGAAAAGAGACAGGGAAAGTGGGAGGGGGTGGGGAACAGAAAAAGAGAGAGGAAGGAAGGGAGAGAAGGTGCCACATCTTCCAGCTATGGAAACGGGGCTGACAATTGGTCCCACCAGGTCTCCAGGTGCCCGGAGCACGATTTCCCAGCATCGGCCTCAGCAAAGTGCATGCAGGCAGGGTTTGGTTGGGACAGATGGCTGGAGGAAGGCACCAGCGCTCTCTACCACCATCCCCCTTCTCCTGAGGGCTTGGATGTCACTCAGCCTCGCTCCCAACTCCGTGCCCACTCTCCCCGGGTGGGTGAACATTTTCATGCCAGCCTCCGGATAGAGAATGGGGATTAATTTGATCCTGCACCTGGGTACCTCTGAGCGGGCAGGCCTGGGGAATGAGCAGGTGGACTGTGTGCGTGAGCTTGCAGAGATGTGGCTGACCTCCACCTCGATCCAGCTCTTCTTGTCCGAGCTGGGTCAGGGGAAAGGAGCGTGCTGGTCAGGAAGGGGTCGCCGGGACTGCAGCTGTCCAGGCGAGGTCCCCTGACCCCTGCCCGGCTCTGGCCTGCCTGCCTCTGCGGGCCAGGACACCAAAAAGGGCATCACAGGCTGAGCTGAGGACAGCCAAGCTTCCTGAGCAGGGTGCCAAACCCCGTGAGGGCTCCACAGAGAACTCTGCAGCCTGTTCTTTGTTTACCTCAATCTGGGACAAATGCGGCCGAGATGGTCTCTGCTGGGCTAACATTCTGAGTCTGTGATGATCCGGAGCAGACGCAGCTGAAAAAGGCAAGCGGCCTGGGCTCTGGATCTTTCACTGGCTTGGTGACCTGGGGCACATCACCATGCTGCCCTCTTTGTGCCATAAGAGGTTAGCGTCCTGTGCTGTGCAGTGTGGTCACCACAGGTCACATGGTGTGTGGCCATTTAAATCTAGGTTCCGATTAGTTAAAAATGAATGAAAATAGGGGTGTCTGGGTGGCTCAGTCGGGTTAAGCATCCGACTTCAGCTCAGGTCACGATCTCAATGGTTTGTGAGTTGGAGCCCCGTGTGGGGGTCACTGCTGTCAGCACGGAGCCCGCTTCAGATCCTCTGTCTCCCTCTCTCTCTGCCCCTCCCCCGCTTGCCCACACTCTCTCTCTCTCTCTTTCTCGAAAATAAGAAACAGACATTTAAGAATAAATTAAAAATAAAAATTAAAAAAATGAATAAAAATAAAACCTTGGTTCTTCCATTGTGCTAGCCCGTATTTTAAGTGCTCCATAGCTGCACATAACTGGCAGCTTCTGTCGTGGACAACGCAGACGTAGAACATTTTCATCAGGGCTGGTCTAGACCAATCTGTGGTTTCAAGACCGTTTCTATTACCCAAAGCCCATTGTAGTCAAGACATAAAATGAGGCGGGTGGGTGGTGACTGGGGTTCTGGTGGTTCTTTATATCCCACAGTGGCCCTCAGGCTCTCCCACAAGACTCCGTGCGTGGAAAAGCTTCCAGATTCTGTGCTTGCTGATCTATGACCTGTACAACTGTGTGTCCGGGATGAAGACCTGGTCTGAGACAACAGCAGCCCAAAGTATCAGCGCTTGTTTCTTCTAGGCTTTGTTTGTGGGACTTCACACGTTCTGTCTCAGTCAATCCTTACAGTAACCTCAGGAGGAAGGTAATACCGCCCATCTCTGCCCACAGAGGGGGATCAGAGAGGTTGAGAATCTTGCCCCACAGCACACAGTTAAGGATTTCAAGTCCGAGCTGATTCTGATTCCGAAGGCCGCTTTACAGTGCTGTTTTAACCTACTCCCCAGGTCTGGAAGAGGTGGCAGGAGACCCCAGATTTCCCAGCTCCACAGTGTAGGGCCCTATCACTACTGGACAGGGAGTGAGTTTGTGCCAAAAGCCTTATTGATTCCCTGGGACAGCTGGAAGGGAGGGTGGGCTTGGGGAGGGGTTCAGGAGAGAAGCCAGGGCTGGATGGACAGGGCCGATGGCCTTGCTGCTGGACCAGAGTTGATGGCCTGGACGGGCAGGATGGGGTGGGGAGAGACAGTGCCTCACTCAAAAAGTATTGACAGTGCAAAGGTCATTCACACAGAACAGCATGCCCGCAGACCTGACCGGAGGACTCCAATTAAGGCACCCCATGTAGGCCAGGACTTGTCTATTTCCTCTCCTTCCTCCTGCCCCCTAGTGAATTTCTTACCTGTGGCTTTTCTTTAACCCAAGGTCACTGTTCATCCGGACATGCTCATTTCTTCTTGCTTATACAGCCAACAAGTGAATACATTCAAAAGAGAAGAATTTTGGGGCATCTGGGTGGCTTAGTCCATTAAGCCTATGACCCTTATCACTTAGGTCATGATCTCATGATTCATGAGGTCGAGCCCCTCGTCAGGCTCCGTGCTGACAAAGCAGAGCCTACTTGGGAATCTCTCGCTTCCTCTATATCTCTGCCCTCCCCTGCTCACATGCCCATGCTCTTTCTCTCTCTCTCTCAAAATAAACTTAAAAAAAAAAAGAGAGAGAAGACTTTCACTACCCTGATTGGTCCAGGATGCTACCAGGCTTTGCCAGTTTCTCCCAGGGAAGAACAGGCTGTCAAAACAGGCTGCAGAAACCAGTGCAATTTGTAGGGGTGGTGATCCTGTAGGATCCCACAAACGCCCTTCGAATCCTTGAGTAGAGTTGAGACTAGGGGTAGGGTGATCGGCCACGTCAAAGAGTTTCCAGGATGTGGGAATTTCAGCACTAAAACCAGGAGGTCCCTGGCAAACCAGGATGAGTTGGTGACCCTCGTAAATGCCTTCTCTCCAGGAAACTCACCTGTGTTTTCGGAAGGCTGCTGGTCCCATGAGGCTTCGCCACCTGAAGGCGCTTTGAGAACTTTCAAGCAGAGGGTGATGATGGGAGCCTTGGCTTGGCATATGGGCCGTTCATGCCAGAAAAACCCATGCAGTGAACACACACACGAAATGCGCACACGCTTGAGTGCTGGAAACCTCCCAGCGCAGTTGCTAAAACAGGAGAAACAGGGTGGGTTGGCCACCGCTGAGCCTGAGGGGCTGGCTTGGGGATGGTGGGCCATGTGTCCTGAGATGGAACCCTCGCTGAGCACCTGTGCTGAGAGGTTTCAGGAAATACACAGGCCTCAGCTGGAACAAGGACAAGGATGAAACCCTCAGGCAGAAGAAGGTGTTCCCAGTCTCCCCTGGTGAGTGGAGGATGTTCCTTCTCTCCTGTCTGGAAGGGAACCTGCTGGGGTTTTGACTGGAAGAGACGTAAGCTAGCATGGCATTCATCTAAATAAGCAGAAAGCGGGGACACCTGGGTGGCTCCATTGGTTGAGCGTCTGACTTCGGCTCAGGTCATGATCTCGCGGTCTGTGAGTTCGAGACCCGCATCGGGCTCTGCGCTGACAGCAAGGAGTCTGCTTGAGATTCAACCTGCTCCTCCCCTGCTCGTGCTCTCTCCTTCTCTCTCAAAAATAAATAAATAAACATAAAAAAACCCAACAATAGTAAAGTGGCAGTTCCTAGGGGGACAAAGAAGCTATTAAATTGTCCAATAAATTACACGAAACCATACTTTACCATAAAAATAAATAAGCATAGTAAACTCTGATGTGTTTTAATTGATTTCATCCTGAAACTTGGCCGATCGATGTTTGCAAAGCTTTGTGGATTTTAAGTAAACAAAAATTAATAAAATTTAGCCAACTCATCTGGCATCCTAACAACGTATTTGTAAGTTGGCTGTATAAAAAACTATGATAAAGGCTTGAAAAATTACAAATGCAGATGCATTCACGGGTTTAGTAGAAACCAAGATAGTCCAGTGTTCAGAGAAGAGAGTCCAGTGTCCAAAGATTGTTGAGGATATAAGTGGTTCTCTAGTTCTTGAAACTATGTGTCACTCGATGCTATTGCTTTAACGACAAAGTCATTGGAAAGATTTGATGGCATCCCTAAGTCAGATCGTGGCCCAGACAGGGGTGCCATTTAGCCAGTGACAGATGCACAGGACAAAAACTCACACTAACAACTTCTAAACTTCAAACAATGACCCGGAAATTATTAGAATAATGTGATCTATTACAATATATACCCCTTCATTTTCTCTCTCTCTCTCTCTGAAATATGTTTATCTATCTTAGGTTCTTTCAAGAATGAAAGAAAACACATTACTTTTATTATTTCTGTATTAATTTAAACTCCATATCAGCCATTGAATATTTTTAATATCAGACTGCCTGTGGAATAGTGGAGTAGGAATTGTCATCAGCCACATTTTATTTTTATTTGTCCCCAATTCTTTATTATGTACATTTTCAAACATACGAAACAGTAGAAGGAATTGTACAACAAGCACTCATATATGTACCTATCACCTAGATTCAGCAAAGGTTGCTGACCTTTGCCATATTTTCTTTCTCAGTATATGTGGTTTTCAAATCATTTGGATGTGCGCTGCAGACATCATGACTTTTCACCCCTAAACATTCAGCCTGTATTTCCTAAAAATCAGGAGATTTTCCTCACATAATCATAGCATCATTATGGCAGCTGAGAAAACTCACAATTTCCTAATATCATCCAACCCAGTCTTCATTCAAATTTCCCCGAGTGTGTAGTTTTTTCAAAGTCGAAGCCAATCCAGATTGTTGTGTTTTTAGAATCTCTTTTAGTCTTTCCACCTTTTCTTCCCCCCATGACACTGACTTTTTGAAGAACTTAGGCCATTCATGTCACAGTGTCCCATGTTCTGGCTTTGATGGTTTCCTTGAGACACTGTTGACTTTGTCCCTGTGTGTTTCTTGTTAACGGGACATTAGACCGAAAGACATGGCTGATTCAGGTTGGGAAGTCGGAATACTCCACAGGTGAAGTACATCACGTCACAGGTGATAGTCCCATCATGTCAGGAGGCCCGGGATGTCATGGAGTTCCCGTGAGTAACACTGATCGCTTGCTGAGTGAGATCTCTCCATTGGAAACAGACAATTTTGAGACCACCAAGGCCCCTGGAGCATGCACAAAGCACTAGATAACAGTAAGGAATTATTCATTTCATTGGAGTGATGATGGTGTGGTTGTGTAAGGAAATGTCCTTATTTCTTAGACAGACACACAGACGTGTTTAGGAGTTTGTAGATGGACAAGATGTTGTGGACATGCTTTGAAGGAACAGAGCAAAAGTGGGGGCTGGGAGAAAAAAACAGAAAGACAGAAAGAAAGAAAGAAAGAAAGAAAGAAAGAAAGAAAGAAAGAAAGAAAGAACAGAGCAATATATATATATTTTTATTTACATCCAAGTTAGTCAGCCTAAAGTGCAATGATTTCAGGAGTAGATTCCAGTGATTCATCCCCTATATACAACACCCAGTGCTCATCCCAGCAAGTGTCCTCCCTAATGCCCCTTCCTCCATGTAGCCCATCCCCCCACCCACAACCCCTCCAGCGACCCTCAGTTTGTTCTCTAAATTTAAGAGTCTCTTCTGTTTTGTCCCCCCCCCCCGTTTTTATGTTCTTTTTGCTTCCCTTCCCTTATGTTCACCCGTTTTGTCTCTTAAATTCCACATATGAGTGAAATCATATGATATTTGTCTTTCTCTAATTTTGCTTAGCATAATCCCCTCCAGTTTCATCCACGTTGTTGCAAATGGCAAGATTTCGTTCTTTTTGATTGCCGAGTAATACTCCTCTGTCTACATGTACATACCACGTCTTCTTTATCCATCCATCTGTCGATGGACAAGAGCAAGAATTTTTTAAAGGAAAAGAGGAAGATTAAGCAAGGGTGTCCCCTGGTTGACAATCCTTGAAACGGAAGAGTCACGGTTCTTCGTACTACCCTCTCTACATACCTACCTTTGAAAATGTTCATATTAGAGAGAAAAAGAGCGAGAGATTTCGCGATGGTGAAGCTCAACAGAGTCAAACCCAGATCCCCCAGCTTCCCGATTGCGCCCTGGTCATCAGGACTTTTCCTTGCTCGGGCAGCATCCTGAGCGAGTGCCAGCACGGCCGGCTCTGTAAAGCACGGCGGAACTTGTCAGCACTGTTCCAAAGGGCAAAATACCTTTTGTCAGCCTTAACTTTGTAAGATCCACTCGCACTTGTTTGCTTAACAAAAGGTCACAGTTAGTTTCCAAAATGGCCAAAGGGTGAAGTTGAAAACAATAGCCCTTCCTAAAGGGCACGTGTTGTTCTCGGAGGAATGGTACAGATCCCTTGAGCACATTTCTGGTTCTACTAAGGAGGCTGATCTGGGAGCCAACCCAGGACTTGTGTTTGAGCGCGGGTGACAGAAACCCATTCTTTCCTTAAAAAAAAAAAAAAAAAGTTTTATGTATTTATTTTTGAGAAAGAGAGAAAGTACGCAGGTGGTGGAGGGGAGGAAAAAAAAGGGGTGGGGGGGGGGGGGACACAGAATCCCAAGCAGTGCAGAGCCTGACTCGATCCCATGAACTGAGAGATCATGACCTGAGCCAAAATCAAGAGTCGGACGCCTAAATGACTGATCCACTCAGGCAGAAACCCATTCTGACCCTGGAGGAAAACCCAACCCATGAAAGAAATGAGACTCGCAAGAGTGCTTTCCTGGCCCTTCCAGGTTTCTCCAGGGACGGTTGCCACTCTCTTCAGAGATGGGCCCTGGCTTCCTAGGGCACCTTACCTAGGAAAACCGGGCCAGCTCTAAGGTAATGGCTTCTGTGGTGCCTTACGGTTTACCAAGGCATGTTTATGTTTTCAGCAATTCCCTCAAGTATCCTCAAGCCCATTTTCCAGATAAGATAATAGAGGTCCCGAGTGGCTAGGAGACTTCTGGAGACCACATAGCTGATACAGGCGGCAGTTGGGCCCCTGGATGGAAATCTCTTCATCCTCTGCCTAGCCTTGACACTAGGTCAATCTGTGCCTGCCTTGTGCACTGCATGATGGGCCACACTTTATCAAGAGTGTTTTCAGGGGTGCTTGGGTGGCTCAGTCGGTTAAAGCATCCGATTCTTGATTTCAACTCAGCTCACGATCTCGGCCGAGGTTCATGAGATTGAGCCCTGTGCTGGGCTCTGGGCTGATGGGGTGGAGCCTGCCTGGAATCCTCTCTCTCAAAATAAATAAGTAAACATTAAAAAAAAAAAAAAAAAAAAAAAAGAGAGTGTTTTCAGCATGCATGCAGTTTAAAGAAGTCAACATTTACACTAGTAACCTCCTCAGATGACCCTTTACTTACTGCTTAATTCTTTAGGAGCAAGTATATCCCGGGGCAGTTTTATTTGGGTCCCCAATCTTCCTTCAACGGTCAGGCGACAGATACTTGTGGACACCCTCTCTCTGCCAAGCTTGGTTTCGTGCCAAGAATTCAAGTCAGAGATGCCTCAGAATTTCCTGCTCTCGAGGGCTTCGCGTCCTACAGGGCAGTTAGACGTACTCGCTGCAACTCCAGAGAACGTGCCGATGCTCCAACAACACGCATGCCCGGCGCCCAACAGACGTCTGAACGAGTACTCAGCACCAGCCTCCCGGGGGCGTCAGAAAGGTTTCCTGAAGGAGGCGACATTTGATCTGGACCTTAAACAACGAGTAAGATTGTGACACATTGAGAAGATGACGAACTCTTGAAGGATTCAAGTGGCATAAAATCTCTCTTAACTTCCCACCTCACCTGTGGGCCAGGCATCTACCTCGGACTTACTGTTTCTAGAGAGAGCTTAGTTACGGCCTCCAAATTCCTCCCGCGCACCACACCCTGAAACCGTCTGGAAGTTCTTTTGGAGGGTCCACATTTCAGTGCAGCTAAACCACGTCTGTTTCTAATCAATCAAGACTAATGACTGGGGGCACCTGGGTGGCTCAGTCGGTTAAGCCTCTGACTTTGGCTCAGGTCACGATCTCGCGGTTCACAGGTTCGAGCCCCAAGTCGGGCTCTGTGCTGACAGCTCAGAGCACGGAGTCTGTTTCAGTTTCTGTGTCTCCCTCTTCCTCTGTCCCTCCCCCGCTCGTACACTGTCTCTCAAAAATAAATAAAAACATTTTAAAAAAATTAAAAAAGACTAATGACTAGTGGCCCCAAGCTCTATCAAGCAGTGCCCACAGCTGATTGGTCACAGCAAACGTCCCAAGCAAGCATATATTTGCTTTGGAATCAAACACGTCCCAGACCTGTTTGCATGTGCGATGAATCATCAAGGGTCTGTATGACTGCTAATACTTAACACAATGCAAGGTTCCCCCGAGCAGGAAAGGTACCATGCTCCAGACGAATAGCAAGCAGGACACAAGAATCTAGTTCTCTACAAGATCAAGGAAATCATTCTTACAGTTTAACCCTCCAAAGTCCATTCGTAAACGCAAGCACGTTTACCTCAGAAAAATATCAAAATAACTGCTTCAGTTTTTCATCACTTTCAACCTCAGAAGGCATTTCTTATGTGCTTTTTGGAAATTTAGGAAATGGATTCTAAACGAAGAAAAGTAGAACTGACCCCAGATTTATTAGAAAAAAAATCAGGGCCAATGTCAAACAAAATGTAAGTACAGTAAAACCTTGGATTGTGAGTAACTTGTTCTGTGAGTGTTTTGCAAGACGAGCAAACTTTTTTTTAAGTTCATATATTATTATTTTTGAGAGAGAGAGAGAGAGAGAGAGAGAGAGGAGGGGCAGAGAGAGAGAGAGAGAGGGAGAGAGATCCCAAGTAGGCTCCACACTGTCAGCGTGGAGCCCAATGTGGGGCTTGAACCCATGAACCGTGAGATCACGACCTGAGCCGAAACTAAGAGTCCAATGCTTAACTGACTGAGCCACCCAGGTGCCCCTGAGCAAACATTTCTAATAAACTTTAACTTGACAGACGAGTGATGCCTTGCCATACGAGTGGTACCTGATGCCGAATGTCACATGACCACAACTGAGCCAATGGTTCTTGAAATTTGCTTTGATATACGAATGCTTTGGATTACAAGCACGTTTCTGAAACGAATTAGCTCGTAAACCAAGGTTTTACTGTACGTGATTTCATCTGGAAATCAGGTAAAAGTTGAATGCAGAGAAGTTAGCAGCATTCAGAAGGCTGATCTACATCGGCCACAAGTCTAAAAAATTGCAGTGAGGTGGTGAAGAGACCCAGGGAATCAAGAATGTTTACAGAATCATTTCTAGGGTGGTGTGCGTGAAATAATTCATGTAACCAATGACCCACCATTTCCGAGGTCTTTCATTATACAAATACTTACTGCAGAGATATTAGACAACACAGATAAGGACGGTGACGCCTGGGTGGCTCAGTCGATTGAGCATCCGACTTCGACTCAGGTTATGATCTTGTAGTTCGTGGGTTCAAACCCCACATCGGGCTCTCTGCTTTGGATCCTCTAGTCTCCCTCTCTCTCTGCCCCTCCCTCACCCCACCTCTCTCTCTCTCTCTCAAAAATAGACATTAAAAAAAATACAAATAAGGATGGAAAAAAAAAATCACCTGTATTGCCATGACCTAGGGACAATACTGTTAATACTGTGGTGAAGATCCTTCCAGATTGTTTTCTATCAACAGCAGTATTATATATTTTTCCCCTTAAAAATCAGACCATAACTGGGGCACCTGGGTGGCTCAGTCGGTTAAGTGGCTAACTTCAGCTCAGGTCATGATCTCACGGTTTGTGAGTTCGAGCCCCACATTGGGCTCTGTGCTGACAGCTCGGAGCCTGGAGCCTGCTTCGGATTCTGTCTCCCTTTCTCTCTGCTCGTCCCCTGCTTGCACTCTCTTTCTCTCTCAAAAATAAGCATTAAATTGGGGCGCCTGGGTGGCGCAGTCGGTTAACCGTCCGACTTCAGCCAGGTCACGATCTCGCGGTCCCTGAGTTCGAGCCCCACGTCAGGCTCTGGGCTGATGGCTCAGAGCCTGGAGCCTGTTTCCGATTCTGTGTCTCCTTCTCTCTCTGCCCCCCCCCCCCCCCCCGTTCATGCTCTGTCTCTCTCTGTCCCCCAAAAAATAAATAAAACGTTGAAAAAAAAAAAGAAAAAAGAAGCGTTAAAAAAAATTTTTTTTTTAAATCAGACCATAACTTACATACTACTTGGAATCCTGCTTTCTTCATGTACCTAGAACCTATCTTTCCACATCAAGACATCTTTTTTACTTTATCTCAGTATTTTTATGGCTACAGACTGCTTCTTCTATGGGTGTACCAAATTGAACCATTCTGCTATCATTAGCATTGATTTCCAGTTTTTTACTGTTAGAAAAAAGCTACAGTGAATGACCTTTTTGCTAAATCTTTGTGCACATAGAAAGCCACCTCTCAGTACTACATTCTGGATCATGCGTGGCACCTGGCATTCAAGAGGACCTCTCCCTGTGGAGGTTCTAAGGCCTCACTGCTAGAGAGAGGCCACCCCTCCCCAATCTCCAGGGGTCAGAGAAACCCCAGAGCAACCCAGTTTGGATGTACCCGATGTCCTGACTCTCCTGCTTTATTTAGGACATCATGAAAATCACTGTAAAAGGGAAGACAATGTAAGTGAAATGCCAGAACTTTCCCTAAATCTGTTTGCCATGAGGTCGAAAAGTAAACATTTCCCACTATTTATTACCACCACCTTTGCAGAACCAGTTTCCTTTCAGTCTTCCTGTCTGACAGAATTAAGGTTTGCTGTGAGACAGAAGGAAGCAGAGCCTTGTAGAATGATCTTCTAGCAACTGAAATGAAACCTGTACTGACCCAGAACAAGGTAATAACTGTTTTTTCTATCGTATTTTTATTTTGCATTCCCCAGACTCCTTTTTTTAGCTGCATAAGATATGGATTCACAGGATGCCTGAGTGGCTCAGTCGGTTAAGTGTTGGACTCTTGATTTCAGCCCAGGTCACGATCTCACAGATCTTGTCATTGAGTCCCGCATGGGGCTCTGTGCTGACAGCATGGAGGCTGCTTGGGATTCTGTCTCTCTGCCCCTCTCCCCCACTCATGCTCTCTCAAAAATAAACACTTAAAAAAAAAAAAAAAAGATATGGGGGCGCCTGGGTGGCTCAGTTGGTTACGTATATGACTTCGGCTCAGGTCATGATCTCACAGTTCGTGAGTTCGAGCCCTGCATCCGGTGAGCTCGAGCCCCACTTTGGGCTCCATGCTAACAGTGTGGAGCCTACATGGGATTCTCCTTCTCTCTCTGCCCCTTGCTCACTCACGCCCTCTCTCGCTCCAAAAAAAAAAAAAAAGATATGGATTCACAAGATGGTACATTTAAATCTTTTTTGGGAGCAACTGGCTGGCTCAGTCAGTGGAACGCACAACTCTGGATCTCAGGGTCAAGAGTTCAAGCCCCACGCTGGGTGTAGAGATTATAAATAAACTTAAAAAAAATCTTTTTATTAAAGCAGTTATTGTCACTGCTCCACTTTGGAATTTTAAAATGTAAATCCCTAGAGTCTGAATTTTGGGGATGAAATTTCTGTTTTTATGTTTTGGTCCTTCCCCAGAAAAGCCAATTCCAACATGTAACTAGCCAGACTTCTAAGTAAGTTAAAAGAATCCTGTCTTCTTTTCTCTAAATGGTTGGAGGAGACACAGAGTAGAATCTTGAAGGGCTAGAGCCCCCATTTTAAAATCTCACTGAGGGGCGCCTGGGTGGCTCAGTCGGTTAAGCGGCCGACTTCAGCTCAGGTCACGATCTCGAGGTCCGTGAGTTCGAGCCCCGCGTCAGGCTCTGGGCTGAAGGCTCAGAGCCTGGAGCCTGCTTCCGATTCTGTGTCTCCCTCTCTCTCTGCCCCTCCCCCGTTAATGCTCTGTCTCTCTCTGTCCCAAAAATAAATAAACGTTAAAAAAAAAAAATTTTAAATCTCACTGAAACAGCCTCTCGCCTTGGATTTTGGAAGAGATACATTGCTCACCGGGAACGGCTCACACAGAATCCAGAAAGTGCTCGCTAGCCAGCAGATCCTCATCAGAAGGCAGTTCTGTAATCCCTATGACTCTAGGAGCACCAGGTTCTATAACGTCTAAACATCTAAACATGGTTAGCTTGATTCAGGCAGGAATCTCTTCAAACAAGACCAGTTCTTATGGGAAAGGTGCCTTTGGGGGACTTTCTAAGATTCAGTGTTGCACTCAATGGATACTCCGTTCTCTTGGTACTCAACACATGCTCCTTGAAATCAACAGGAACATATTAGTAAATAGCGTTCTCGGATTTTCCCGAAACCAGCCTTACCCAAATTCTGAACGCTGGTAAGTTTTTGTGACCTTTAGGAAACCGTATTAAAAGGCCCCTGGACGGCTCAGTTGGTTAAGCGTCCGACTCTTGATTTCGACTCGGGCCATGATCTTATGGTTCGTGAGCTTGAGCCCCGTGTGGGGCTCTGCACTGACAGTATGGAGCCTGCTTAGGGTTCTCTCTGTTCCTCTCTTTCTGCCCTTCCCCCGCTTGCACGTGTGCTCTATCTCAAAAAAACAAACAAACGAACATTTAAAAGACAGAACACTGTATTAAGTCTCCTAAGAATGGCCTGAGTGAACTGAGGCAAGACCTTGGTGGGTGCTGAGACAGACGTCACAACGGTGGTACCATGATTAAATAAGTTTTTATTGTCACATTTAACTGCTTTGTCAGATACACATTGTAGGTTTCAGTATGGCATAAAAATAAAGATATTTTCCTGAATGTCAGAATCTGAACAGAGGAGATGGCTATGGCACTTAAAAAAATGAAATTCACACTGGTGCTGAAGCTGCTAGAAGGGAGCCGATAACCAGAACACATGTGCAGATGAAGAGGTCTGCAACATCTCAAATCGAATGGCAGTGGTGTAAGGCCAACAAAACAGTGACAGCAGGAAAGTACAGACCCCAGAGTGGATCTCGGAAGAACGGCACTTTTAGCATTTCATTTTTCGGTCTACACGGTGTCATTTAGTATTGGAACCGAAGCTCAGGGAGTCGACTTCTCTCCAACGAAATAAAACTACTTTTCCAGAACCCGGATTTTAAGCCTCTTTTAAAACCTTTCTTATCCTCACAGGTTTTAACTAGTTCACGGGAAAGGCAGTCACATCCCAAAGCGTTAACTTCGCGGGCTGACCTCATCACAAACGCTGGGTCTTGTCATTTCCAAACCAGGAGCCTAGCGCGCTCATGAATGTCTTTAGTGGTTTCACACATTCTGGGCAAAACTAGAAAACAAGCGGTAATTAAATAAAAATAGAAGTGCATCCCAACAGAAAGTCTCTACGCATTCTGCAACTATCCTCCAAGTAGCAATTTAAAAAATAATAAGTATGGTTATTCAGATTTAAAATAAATCTCTAGTCACCAAGATTCCCAAATGGTTTATCAAATGTCTTTCCTCCACAAATAAAACTAACACTAGGATTGGTCAGAATTGCTAAATGCGTTATATCCCTTACGTAAGAACTCGGCTAACTCCACTGTGTCTGGAGTCTGTTCGGCATGAAGCGCAGGTCTGGAACAGAACTCCTTTCTGTTATCTGCTGCTGTGTGTCCTTCGGTCGGAAGACTCCAGAACAGAGACCATAAATGTGGCTAGTGCAACAAAGCAGTCACTGTCATACCCCGAAAGAAAAATAAGTAATTTATTTTATGACATACTTATTTGGATGATTACTTACTGGTAATTAGTATCTCTACATTTTTTTTTTTTTTTTGAAAGGCAACCATTTTAAGTGACAACAGATATCAGGCTAGTAGAAAAGAGTTGAAACAAAGCCCTCTCTTTTGATCTCACAAAGTCATGCAGACAAGAGAAGGTCCATCCAATTTGTTCCAATCAGGCTTCTTGGAATTATCAAAATTTCTTTCTGGCAAAGATGAATTTGGCTCATCATAGAAAGAAGGTTCTTTGAAGGCTGCTGCTAAACTCGTTTCCCTTTGAAAAAGTAAATTTCAAGGCATGATAGTGCAAGAGGTAAGTTTTTGATTTATAGAACATTTATAGACTAATTGTGCTTAGTCTCTAATTTTTCCAATTTATTTGAAAGAACAGAAACTATGTTGATAAGTTTCACTCTGCCTAAATTTACCAGTACATCCATGAATCGCACCAGAATTAGGACAATTTGATTATCTTAATGATTCGGTCGCGAAACCTGCGCACTGCGACTGCAGGTGGGAACCGGCGGACGTGAGGCTCCTACCAGTTACTTCTGTGCCCGGGGACCCTCCTGTTGGGTGTCCGGGGCTCTGAGAAAGCAGTTCTTCCCCCCCCCCCCGCCCCCCCCAGATTAAGTCCTCAAAAACCTCTCTCAATAAGCAATGAAGAAAAACCATGCTAAGTGGAGAGTTTCTTGTTTAGCTAAATCTGGGAGGTCTGAGTGTTCCTGGAGCCCCCGTCGGGATGTGTCAGGGCTCGAGAATCCCTCGAATGGGAGTATTCGCTGTTAGAGGGTTCTGTGGGGTCAATCAAATTTTCATAATCGCTGTCATCGGACTCCTCGACACTGTCTCCAGCTGCTCTTTGGGAAGGAGGAAGGTCTGTGTCGCTCCCGGGACACTGCAGTCCGGCACTGCTGGAAGCGTAACTGGAAGAACCCACGGCCTGCGGTCGAGGCATAAAGACACTAGTTTCCATGCGAGAATGGCTCAAAGTACTTTCTTGATTGTTTGGGTGAAAATCAGAATAAGGGGGAGGAGGATCGGAGGCCTCTGCGTCTCCAAGCGTACTTCTACCTTCAGCTGCAAGCCCAGCGTAGGGCATCCGGGGGCTGAAGGCCGGTCCCGAACTTTCGGATGGCACCTGCCTGCTGATCATCGCCTGCTGCAGTCCTGGACCAAAACAAAGAAAACTGTAACACTTTCTCTATTTTGGCAGCTTTGCATCTCAACGCACTAAGCAGTCAGCCTGAATGTTCCAGAGAATGGCAACAAAGCAGTGAAACTGATTACCACTCTTAATTATCTTACATGTGCACCGTACTTCATAATTTACAAAACATGTTCCTAATAATTACTTCATAATTTACAAGACATGTTCCTGTAATTTATTTAAGCCTCAAAAAAAAACTTCTGCGGGGGACGCCTGGGTGGCTCAGTTGGTTGAGCGTCTGGCTTTATAGCTCAGGGCATGATCTTGCAGTTTGTGGGCTCGAACTCTCTGCTATCAGTGTAGAGCCCACTTCGGATCCTGTCGCCCTCTCTCTGTCCCTCCCCGGCTCGTGTGCTCTCTCTCTCTCAAAAATAAATAATCATTTAACAAAATAGTAAGGTTTTCAGAAGGTTTTATTATTATTATTATTATTATTATTATTATTATTATTCAGAAGGTTTTAACAAAAACCTTCTGAAGTCGTCATTATTAATATCACCGTTCGCCAAATGATTACACAAGGGACCAGAGTTCACAAAGGCTAAGTGACTTCACTAAGGGAGCAACTAGAAGTGAGGCCCTGATACTCAAAGGCAGATCTTCTAATTCCAAATCCTGTGCTGTTTCCCTCCCCTGTTGCTTACTGTGCTTACAGACTGTGGGGACGGGAATAAACAGTCCTTACCACCCGTGGCAGTCATTTGAACGTGAGTTTCTTCTTTGATAGACATCAAAAAGCATTTCTCTTTACAACTACTCATCACAATACACTCGTATACCATTTTCTCCTTCAAAGTTTAAAAGCCCTATATTAGGTGGCCAATTTTCCAGGTTCTAGGCCATAAATACAGCACATTTTTTTTTTTTTTTCTTTAAGGTAAGCTCTACACCCAACGTTGGGCTCAAACTCACCACCCTGAGATCAAGAGCTGCACTCTCCATCGGTTGAGCCAGCCGGGCACCCCAATATAGTGCATTCTTGTGTATGCTCTGGAATAATACCACAACTAGGAGTCCACAGCCTTGAAAAGCACTCATACAAAATTTAGAAAAGAACAGAGAAAATAAGATCACCCATAATTCTATCGCCTAGATAATACTATTAGACTTTTGGTGAAAAGAGTACAGGATTTGTTGGAGTTAAAACATAAACATTTTAGGGGCATCTGAATGGCTCAGCTGGTTGAGTGTCCAACTTCGGCTCAGGTCATGATCTCACGGTTTGTGAGTTCAAACCCCAGTCGTGCTCTGTGCTGACAGATCAGAGCCTGGAGCCTGCTTCAGATTCTGTGTCTCCCTCTCTCTCTGCCCCTCCCCTGCTCATGCTCTGTCTCTCAAAACTGAATAAATGTTAAATAAATAAAGAAATAAATAAAAATTAAAAATTAAAAAAAAAAAAAAGATAAAGATTTTAGATGTCAACCCTTCCCCCCCTTTCTGAATTCCAGTCTTATTATCCAGCCTGGTGTGTGTGTGTATTTTATTTTATTTTATTTTATTTTATTTTATTTTATTTTATTTTATTTTATTTTTATTTTTGAGACAGAGAGAGACAGAGCATGAACGGGGGAGGGTCAGAGAGAGACAGAGACACAGAATCCGAAGCAGGCTCCAGGCTCTGAGCTGTCAGCACAGAGCCCAACGCGGGGCTCGAACCCACGGACCATGAGATCATGACCTGAGCTGAAGTTGGACGCTCAACCGACTGAGCCACCCAGGCGCCCCTGTGTGTGTATTTTAAACATAGCTGACATTGTGCGTTTATGTCATTTTACATCCTAGTGCTTTCTGGGTACTATCTCAGGTCATTACTGGGTATTATCTGGTAATATGCTGGTAATATAGTGGGTATTATCCCAGGTCATTAAAAATTCACCTTAATGGCTGTACAATATTCCGCCATATAGATATGCCATAATTTATTCAATTATTCTACTGCTATTTATTTGACTACTCCAATAGGTTGTTTCTAAGATTTTAGAGTTACAAAGTTGTGATTATTATTCTTGTGTAGAAATCCTTGTCTGCATTTCTGATTATCTCTCAAAAAATGTTAACACTAAATGTGAATCAGGTATCACTTACCTGGAAATATAAATTACCTTTTAATTGGTTTACAAGTATTTTTTTTAAGTTATTTTTTTTTAAGTTTATTTGCTTATTTTGGGAGAATGTGCATCCAAGCGGGGGAGGGACAGAGAGAGAGAGAGAGAGAGACAGAGAGAGAGAGAGAGAGAGAGAGAGAGAGAATCCCAAGCAGGCTCTGCTCTGTCAGTGCAGAGCCTGATGTGGGATTCGATCTCTTAAACCGAAATCAAGAGTCGGACGCTTAACCGACTGAGCCACCCAGATGTCCCGGTTTGCAAGTATTCTTCTTAAGTCAGAAAAGATTATACATTTAATGTACACATGTTAAATGTGGTGATGCTATAGCAAACATGTCTCTTCCCATGCTGGAATCAATAGATTCTTGGGCCTAATTCTCATTCAACCAGCTGGTTCCCTTAGCCTAATTGTATCCATTCATCCACAGCTACCAAAAAACAGACATTACAGCTTTTGCTGTGATCCTATGAATCAAATGTGAAGTTAAAAGAATATTGGATCTGGGAAGGCAAGCTGGTGCAGCCACTCTGGAAAACAGTATGGAGGTTCCTCAAAAAACTGAAAACAGAACTACCCTACGACCCAGCAATCGCGCTACTAGGCATTTATCCAAGGGATACAGGTGTGCCGTTTCGAAGGGGCACATGTACCCCCATGTTTAGAGCGGCACTATCGACAATAGCCAAAGGATAGAAAGAGCCCAAATGTCCATCGGTGGATGAATGCATAAAGAAGATGTGGTATATATCTACAATGGAGTATCACTCGGCAATCAAAAAGAATGAAATCTTGCCATTGGCAACTACGTGGATGGAACCACGTGGAAGGTATTACGCTAAGTGAAATTAGTCACTCAGAGAAAGACAAAAATCATAGGACTTCACTCCTATGAGGACTTTAAGAGACAAAACAGATGAACGTAAGGGAAGGGAAACAAAAATAATATAAAAACAGGGAGGGACAAAACAAAAGAGACTCATAAATATGGAGAACAAACTGAGGATTGCTGGAGGGGTTGTGGGAGGGAGGATGGGCTACAGGGGTAAGGGGCAGTAAGGAATCTACTCCCGAAATCATTGTTGCACTATACGCTAATTTGGACATAAATTTAAAAAATAAAATTAAAAAAAAAAAAAGAATATTGGGTCGCTCCTTTATGCGGTATGATGAACACGGGACATGATCCCCACCCGGGAGGCGTGCGGGGTTATTAAATCAGTCAGGAACTTCACGTCTGCTATGAACAGACCGTAGCGGTCAAGGCACACAAGTCTGCGGCAACCCCTTCCTGGGATTTATTCTCACTTGCTTCAGCCTTTCTCCTTTTAATCTCCTCTTTTGGTTTCAGAGACTTGGGAAGGACACCATGGGAAACAGTACTTCTCTTCTGGAAAGCTTAGAGACAAGCAAACGCTCTCTCGCTATCAGCCTCACGCGGGGCTGGACGAGTGTAGAAGGGTTCCTGTGATTTATCGTATGGTTCGACGTTTGAAACGAGACATTTCCCTGATACCAAATGGTGAAAGTAATGGGAAACTCACTTCTTTCTTGCTCCTTTTCATGTTTCCTCTGAGTGATTTGTCTTCTCAATTTGTTCACTTCTGCCTGACAAGACGCAACAACTCGCTCGCTCTTTTCCACATCTGCACACACTGCCTGAGGGAAAAAATGACAACAGGAACAGTCCGTTTCAAATTCAAGCACGAGGCGTTCCACAGAGACAGCACTGACTGGAGCCCTAGGAAGAGCTCAGACGCTGCCTCAAGTCACAAAGCAGATGTGGGAGGCACAGCAGGATCAGGAGGGCCCAAGGGACAGGTCCTGTTATCCACTGACTTGCTTCCTTAATTCTGTGAAGATGATGATGCTATTGAGTCTCTGGACTCTTGAAAAATAAGGGTAAGATGGGAAAGATTTGATTCTTTCCCTCGCATACCAGTCTAGCATCCAAAGGATGAACAACAGATAGGACAGGAATGAGAGGCTTTCAACTTATAACCAACAATCAAAAATCAGATGTCACAAATAAACTTATTTCACAGAAAAGATTTATCATTAGGGAGAGCGGGGAGGAAAAGTTTCAAGTCGAGACTTAATAAAGACAGCCAGGGAGTCTACACCTATGCCACCTGGCTACTCCCATCAAGGCACCCGATGCGTTACTGGCGGCTGCACAGCAGGCCTTATGCAGTCGGCAGTGAAATGAGAACAGCCACTCTGAGGTCGGCTAGACAGTGCTGACAGCCTGCAAAGAGCACGGTCATGAATTTAGGACAAAAAGCTGTTTTTCACTGCACGTTCCTTCCATAGCAGAAATACCAGAAACTGCCAGAAAGTAGGCCGGTCACCAGCGAGCCTGTATAAAGCTCCCTGTGCTGCTAGGTGGGCCGGGACCCTACTCTGGAACACTAACGCTGGAAACTGCGTCGTGTATGCTTTCTTCTTTGGCCCCAAGCCGATCAGTGTGCTTCCCTCTTTTTCGGTAGCTGCCTGCACTCCCCTCGCTGTTCCTTGGGGCTTCTTCCTCAAAGCTAGGCTTTCTCCAGGTCTGGGAGAGCTTCTTCAGCCACACCACTTCCCCTCTTGTTCTCAGAGCCTCTTTTGTCCTTAGGGTTCAGAGCAAATTACTCCTAGGAACACACTGGGGATGATGAAAAGATCGTGGGAAAGTACTGTTAGCACCTAGCTCAATCACTGGCTTGTAGGAGCTGTTTCCATAAATACTTGTTGCATGAATGACTAGGAATGAACAGGCTCCAGGGAGATCCTCCCACTCGATGGAGGCAGCTGGGGGCAAAGCGAGTGAACCGGAGCGAAGGAGCAGGGCTGTACCGGTCACGGGCGCCCTTTGATGCGGTCCCAACTCCGAGTGTCCTGATGGAGACAGCTGTGTTCTCAGCAATCCTTTAAACGTGGAATGTATTTCCCCAAAGAAAACACTGTTATAAACGGGGTCAGAAGTATTTAAACCAGTAATACTAATACTGTACTTCAGACTCTCTACTCTCAGGCGCATAATGAGACAGCCTTTTGTAGGCTGACGTGAGTAACTACCCCACACATCTGATACTATTTGGGGAAAGCACATTCTGACTTTTGGACCATGATTCATTTGTCAGTTGGGAGATGATTAAAATTAAAGTAGAATTAAAAGCACTTGGGCATTATGAATAAGATAAAAAACTAGTAAATAGAGAGTTACCTGCACTTTCTCCTGAAGTGCATTATACACCTGATAAATCGCCCTGATGTCTTTCATGACTCCATCCTTGTCAAAAAAGTCAGTACTAGAAGACAGGAAAAAGATGTCACAAAATTATCATGACCAGAAAGGCATTTTCCTATCACTTCCGCCTCAATTCATTACGTAAATGCTACAGTTCCAAGTGACTGTCTCAGCAGCAATGCCCATGCCACTAGAATCACGGAAGAGAACAAAAAAAGAACCCACGTTACCGAGACAACTTGAAAAGTAATAAAACGCTACCCATTTTTCAGTGACCACATTTAGCTTTGGAACCTCAGAAATATGCATACTCTTCCAAAACTTTTATATCGATTGCAAAAAAAACAACAACAAAACACTGGGGCAAATGTTTAAAAACAAAAGTACCAGTGAAGGTAAACTATCTTTTCGATAAGCATGAAATTCTGACACGTGGCGGTGGTGGGCTAGAGGATGACCTAGCTGCATTTTTCCACTTCAATCACATCAAGCTTGATCTCGCTTGTCTCCACGAATCTGTTAAACACTGTTCACAGAAGAAAGGAAAACACTTCCATTTTACTTTCAACTTACCCATGCTCTTTGATAACTTTGGCGTAACTCTGAGAAGTATTTGGCACTGAAGAAACTTTGTACTCTTGCTGGCTAGTATTGCCTAGATTGGGGATAGCAAGGGATATCCTTTGATTATACCTGCGGAAGCATGGAGAAAGACCATGTCAAAGGCGCTGCTCTGCTTGAACCATGGATCCTGGCAGTAGGAGTTGGGAGTCTCCGCACCGATGAACTACCAGAAGGTCTCACGGAGCACCTATTTTTACAACCCAAGGACATATGAACTGGTAGAAACTCGACTGTAAACTCCTTGAGAGCAGAGGTCCCGTCTCATACCTCCTTTGCATCCCCACAGCAACTGGCAGAGCGCTGGGGTTGTTGTTAAGAGCTCAGGAAATACCCACTGATTACTTAATGAAATCTTGCAAACGGCTATTTAACAATTAATAATTGTTTTCACAAAGGGCACCTGGGTAAGTAGCTCAGTCGGTCAAGCATCCGATTTTGGCTCAAGTCATGAGCTCACGATCGTGAGTTCGAGCCCTATACTGGGCTCCCTGCTGTCAGCAAGGAGTCGGCTTCGGATCCTCTGTCTCCCTCTTTCTGCCCTTCCCTGCACATGCTCTCTCTCTCTCAAAAATAAACATTTAGGGGCGCCTGGGTGGCTCAGTTGGTTAAGTATCCGACTTCGGCTCAGGTCATGATCCCACTGCTTGTGGGTTCGAGCCCCACGTCCGGCTCTGTGCTGACAGCTCAGAGCCTGGAGCCTGCTTCAGATTCTGTCTCCGTCTCTCTGCCCCTCCCCCGCTCAAGCTCGGTCTCTCTCTCAAATATAAATAAAAACAGTAAAAAAAAATTTTTTTTATTAATAACAATTATTTTCACTAATGTTGATGTAATATAGTTTACAAGTGAATTTCCAGAAAGAAACCTTTCTGTTATTTACAGATAGAGATCATAATCATGATTTTTTTTTTTTTTTTTTTGCTTTCATAAGTTCACAATGCAAAACCCTCATTAACCAGTAGGTGGATCAATTTTACAATTTTCTCTTTGAAATCGGTTTTAAAATTACAGGCTTCCAGAGCAGTAAAACTGTATTTCTACATAATGGATTACGGAGAAGCAAATGATGATTTCCAGCTATTTATTCCTATAAGAATTTATGCATAATTAACATATCTTGCTAATGCTTCTTGATTCAAAAACAATTTTAATTTATACAACTGACAGGAAAATACCTTCTCTCATTACAAAGAAAGCTAGCTGAAAGAGAATTATAAAAGCTCTTTTTTTTTTTAATGTTTACTTATTTATTTTTTTGTAAGAGACAGAGGCAGAGCATGAGCATAGGAGGGGCAGAGAGACAGAGAGGGAGACACAGAGTCTGAAGCAGGCTCCAGGCTCTGAGCTGTCAATGCAGAGCCCGACGTGGGGCTTGAACCCATGAACTGTGAGATCCTGACCTGAGGCGAAGTCGGAGGCTTAACTGACTGAGCCCCCCAGGCACCCCAAAAGCTTTTCTTTAAAGATGCAATAATATGCACATTTTCAAAGTCATAAATCTCAATCATTTGCACAACATCTTTACTGTTTACATGAGGCTGGTGGGAATTCTTTCTTTACCTTCGATTTGGCCTAAAGAGAACATATTCTAAAGCATGAGTGGAATTGTTGGCGGTAGAGATGAAGCTGAAGAGAAGGAAGACGAGGTCGGGCACCCCAAGGATGCGGGTGAGCTGCTTATGGATCACCTGCTCTCTGTATGACATCTGCTGCTGTGTGTTTCGCCGGAATCTGTACCATCCAATAACCTTCTGCAATGAAAACAGAAGGAAGAAAGGTATTAAAACTTGCATGAAATCTTATGAATTTAATTCTGAACGTATCGATACAAACACCTGTAAACACGTTCATAGCAGCTTTACGTGCAATAGCTCAAAACCAGAAATAACCCAATTGTTCATCAATAGGTGAATGAATAAACAAACAAGATTCCTAGAAGAAAACACAGGCGGCAATCTTTTGACGTCAGAAACATTTTTCTAGATATGCCTCCTCTGGCAAGGGAAACAAAAGCAACAATAAACTATTGGGACTACATCAAAATAAAAAGCTTCTGTGCAGCAAGGGAAATAATCAACAAAACTAAAAGACAACCTACTGAATGGGAGAAGATATTTGCAAATGATGTATCCAATATGGGGTTAATATCCAAAATATATAAAGAACTCCTACAACTCAACACCAAAAAACCAAATAATCCAATTTAAAAATGGGCAGAGGACATGAACAGACATTTTTTTGTAAAGAAGGCATACAGATGGCTAACAGACACATGAAAAGATGCTCAACATCACTAATCATCAGGGAAATGCAAATCAAAACCACAAGGAGATATCGACTCACACCTGTCAGAACAGCTAAAAAAAAAAACAAAAAACAAAAAACCCACAAGAAACAACAAATGTTGGTGAGGATGTGCATAGAAAGGAACTCTCGTGCACTGCTGGTGGGAATGCAAACTGGTACAGCCGTGGTGGGAAACAGTACGGAGGTTCCTCAAAGAATTAAAAATAAAATTACCATATGATCCAGTAATTCTGCTACTGGGCATTTACTCAAAGAAAACAAAAACACTAACTTGAAAAGATGTACACACCCCTGTGTTTATTGCAGCATTAATTACAATAACCAAGATATGGAAGCAGCTCAAGTGTCCATCCATAGAAGAATGGATAAAGAAGATATGGTAATATACACGATGGAGTATTAGGTATAAGAAAGAATGAAATCTTACCATTTGCACCAACATGGATGGATCTAGAGGGTTTAATGCTGCGTGAAATAGGTCAGTCAGAGAAAGACAAATATTGTATGTTTTCCTCATACGTGGAATTTAGGAAACAAATGAACAAAGCAAAAAGAGATCAACAAAAACGAAAAACAGACTCTTAACTACAGAGAACAAACTGGTGGTTGCCAGAGGGAGGTAGGTGGGGAAATGAGTGAAACAGACGAAGGATTAAGAATATGTTTATCATGAGGAGCACTGAGTAACGTACAGAATTGTTGAATCATTTGTAAACCTGAAACAAATACAATACTATATATTAATTATACTTGAATTAAAGATTATAAATATACATATATATAAACTTTTAAAAAAGGGACAGAAGGAGATTTTGCAGGGATATGTTCATTATGTTATGCTGAAGGTTTCATGGGTGTATGAATATTTCAAAACTTATTTAAGTGTGTACTCTAAATATGTGCAGCTCACTGTATGTCAATTATACGTCAATACAATGATTTAACGAGTTTAGCTTCGTCAGCTCTAACTATGGGATAACTCAACTGTCTAAGCAAATTAGACTGTTATGCTCTCTGGAAGAATATTTCTTGTAATATGATCTCCTAGACACCCGGGAGCTTAATCAACTGCTCCTGGGCCCTACCAAACCTGCAGAGTCAGAACATCCAAGGGTAGAACCAGGAATATAAATTTAAAACAATTCCTTGAGTTTTTTCTTATACACACTAAAGTTTGAAAATCTCTGTTGTGGAAATACTTAACTCTATCAGAAGAATAACCTTCATATAGCCTCTTTCTTTGAAACATACAATTTAAGTGAAAATCCTGATTTAAGAAGTAAAGGTAATTAAAAATTGTTAGCATCACTTTTTTTTCCTTTAACATTTTCTCATTTTTAATGTTTAATAATTTATTTATTTTTAATATGAAATTTATTGTCGCATGACTTTTTTCCTAATGTTTGTTTATTTTTGAGGCAGAGAGAGCACGAGTGTGGGAGGGGCAGAGAGAGAGGCAGACCGAGGATCCAAAGCAGGCTCCCTGCTGACAGTAGTAAGCCCAATGTGGGGTTTGAACCCACAAACCATGAGATCACGACCTGAGCTGAAGTCAGAGGTTCAACCAGCTGAGCCACCCAGATGCCCTTGTTAGTGTCATTTTAAAATTAATAGTAAATTTCGATTATGTTTTGGAACTTTCATGTAGGAAGGAAATGAACCAACCTTTGCTGAACCCCTGTGCCCAGCCCCCAGATAGCTGTATTACAAATATTTTCACTAATTATCACAACTCTGGCAGGTGAGTAATGTTTTCTCCACTGGGTTTATATCACATGCAAGGAACTACAGGGAACAAAGAAATAGTTCCTGCCCTCATGGAGTTATTACTGACTCTATAAAGCATAACTTCCAATAAAAGCAATTCATTTTGCTTTTTTTTTTAAGAAATATTTTCTTTTTTTTTTTTTAATGATTATTTATTTTGAGAGAGAGACAGAGAGCTTGAGTGGAGGAGGGACAGAGAGAGACACACAGAAACCAAAGCAGGCCCCAGGCTCTGAGCTATCAGCACAGAGACCGACACAGGGCTCGAACCCACAAACTGCGAGGTCATGGCCTGAGCCAAAGTCGGACCCTTAACCGACTGAGCCACCCAGGTGTCCCCTGATACTCTTTTTTTAAAAAATACTTATTTATTTATTTTGAGAGAAAGAGAGAGTGCACACAAGTGGGAGAGGGGCAGAGACAGAGACAGAGAGAGAATCCCAAGCAGGCTCCACAATGTCAGCACAGAGCCCAACGTGGGGCTCAGTCTCACAAACTGCAAGATCATGACCCAAGTTAAAATCAAGAGTCGGACGCTTAACTGAGTCACCCAGGCGCCCCAATTCTGATATTCTTTAAACACAAATAAAACCCAAACATTTTCTGACAATGTTAAATCTTATAAAATATGTTTTGTCCAAAGTCGCAGAGCTAAGGAGTGACACCTAAGATGAGGAGCCTGTCTGCCTGTCTTCTCCACTGTATAATGGTAACTGTACAGTTCCAAACTGGTCACATGACAGTGGTCATTACAAAGTAAAAAGCAGTTAAAAAAAAAAGTGGGTAAGAAAAATCATCACCTTTCTGGAGCTACTGGTGCCTGAGAACACGCCATATTGCACCGCGAGCTTCAGGAGTATGACGAGTAATACTAGAGTTAGCGCCTCTGGGGGTCTCTACTCCCCCCACATCCCTGCAAAGGCCTGAGCGGTGCCAGCACATTGGTGGCTCCCAAGAAACACTCACTGATGAACAGACTCTTGCAAGGGGCTACTGGATGAGCACTAATGCTTTTCACTAATGATTCCAATTGTTTTATTCCATTTGGGTTCTGTTTTCAATTTTTTTTTTAATTTTTATTTATTTTTGAGATAGAGAAAGAGCATGAACGGGGGAGGGTCAGAGAGAGGGAGACACAGAATCTGAAGCAGGCTCCAGGTTCTGAGCTGTCAGCACAGAGCCTGACACGGGGCTCAAACTCATGAACTCGAGATCGTGACCTGAGCCAAAGTCGGATGCTCAACGGACCGAGCCACCCAGGCGCCTCTCCATTTGTATTTTCTGAGAAGTGGGGAGCTTTACACATTTATTTTGGATATCAACTGATAGTAATATACTTACCTTTGATATTTGCTAAAAAGATGCCCCGTCATTCTGGTCAATGAAAGATGAGATGCCCAATTAATCCACACTGGTGACATTTAGGATTCTACCTTTTAGAGCTTAACAAGCTAGCTGCAAGACTACTGAGAAACTACTTCACTGATACTAAAAAGCCCATTTTTTGACAATTACGTTTGGGCCGTGAGGAAAAAGTGTGGACATCTTTCCCTACAACCTTATTTCTGAAGTTTTATAGACAACTTTTCACAAAGACTTCCCGCTCTACTCTCAACTAGACATTCACTTACATTTTTTGGAGCCAAAGCTATCTATCATCCCCAGTCCTGGGCACACTTGTCACTTTCACGCCATGCGCCTTTTGGCCTTACGATGATACTAAGGTGGCAGTTATGTTTATCGTTATCTACTGCAGGGCAGATAGTCCAGAAGGGAGAAACCCTCCTCTCACTTGCTGTTTTGGCCTTAGCCAAAACCCTGAGGCTCGTGCGAACTTTGTAAACACGAGATGGATTCTGCCAGGCCAGTGATTCCGCACGCTGCCATGGATGTCCACACTGCACCTGCTGGGGGATTCTCACAGCACAAACCTCAGCCTCTATCTCAAGCCTACCACCAAAACACGTTTCAGCAATGTTGTGGACTTCCTATACTTGAGAGCCGCATACTCTTTTGTAAACATATTCCTAATATATTTCACATATTAGTTTCTGTTGTGACAAAAATCTTTATTGGCTTGTATTTTTTTTAATTTTTTTTAACGTTTATTTATTTTTGAGACAGAGAGAGACCGAGCATGAACGGGAGAGGGTCAGAGAGAGAGGGAGACACAGAATCCGAAGCAGGCTCCAGGCTCTGAGCTGTCAGCCCAGAGCCCAACGTGGGGCTCGAACTCACAGACCGTGAGATCATGACCTGAGCCGAAGTTAGACGCTCAACCGACTGAGCCACCCAGGCGCCCCTATTGGCTTGTATTTTTTAATGGAAAATTCTAGGAACCTGAGAACTTTTAAAATTACTGTATGTTTATTTTATATGAGTTCAACTTACTAAGCTTTTGTTCAATTCTTAGAATTTTTCAATTAAATATTAGACCTGAAGCCTGTCTACCAAAGAGGCAATTTTTGAAGAGATTCTATCAGCACTTTCTTAAAGAGTTATTATTAGATAGAAAAATATTTTCTACGTTAGACACTGTTTAAAGTACACATGTATTTTTAAGCCTAATGGTTCTTTAAAAATTTTTTTTAAACATGTATTTATTTTTGAGAGACAGAGAAAGAGCACGAGAGAGGGAGGGGCAGAGAGAGATGGAGACACAGAATCTGAAGCAGGCTCCAGGCTCTGAACTGTCAGCACAGAGCCTGACGCGGGGCTCGAACTCATGAACCGTGAACCGTGAGATTATGACCTGAGCTGAAGTCAGATACTTAGCTGACTGAGCCACCCAGGTGCCCCCAAGCCTAATGTTTTTTTTTTTTTTAATTTTTTTTTTTAACGTTTATTTATTTTTGAGACAGAGAGAGACAGAGCATGAACGGGGGAGGGTCAGAGAGAGAGGGAGACACAGAATCTGAAACAGGCTCCAGGCTCTGAGCAGTCAGCACAGAGCCCGACGCGGGGCTCGAACTCACATACCGCGAGATCGTGACCTGAGCCGAAGTTGGACGCTTAACCGACTGAGCCACCCAGGCGCCCCAAGCCTAATGTTTTAGATGTACCTTTGTAGGTAGTACAATAACTGTTTCGAGGTGGCAATGCAATTTTGTACCTTTCCAGGGGGGGTGAGGCTCAAACTAGAATCAACTATAAAGTTTTTAGTCATCAAATATTATATGTCATCTTTGCTTTCGCACTAGAAATTTGGATTTTTGAAAGGAATTCTTTTTTATTTTTTAATGTTTATTTATATTTGAGAGAGAGAGAAGGAGAGAAAGAGACAGTGAGTGAGCAGGGGAGGGGCAGAGAAAGACAGTGACAGAATCTGAAGCAGGCTCCAGGCTCTGAGCTGTCAGCACAGAGCTGGATGTGGGGCTTGAACCCACAAACTATGAGATCATGACCTGAGCCCAAGTCGGATGCTCAAATGACTGAGCCACCCAGGGGCCTAATTTTTTAAAAGAATTCTTAAACAGTTTATAGTATGAAGTGCCTGGGTGGCTCAGCTGGTTGAGCCTCTGACTATGGATTTTGGCTCAGGTCATGATCCCAGGGTCGTGGGATTGAGCCTTATGTCAGGGTCCATGCTGAGTGTGGAGCCTGCTTAAGATTCTCTCTCTCCGCCTGCCCCTCTCCCCACTCGCACATTCTCTCTCTCTAAAAAAACAAAAACATTTTTTTTTTTAGGGGCACCTGGGTGGCTCAGTCGGTTGAGCGTCCGACTTTGGCTCAGGTCATGATCTCACGGTTCATGGGATCAGGTCCCAGGTCAGGCTCTGTGCTGACAGCTCAGAGCCTGGAGCCTGCTTCGGATTCTGTGTCTCCCTCTCTCTCTGCCCCTCCCCCTGCTCATACACCAGCATACATGTGCACCCACATGCTCTCTCTTTCTCAAAATAAACTTAAAAATAGGCATATATATATATGTACACATATATCTTACAAAGTCCCCACCCCCCCAGCAGCAGCATCACCCCACTCTCCCTTCCCGAAGTAAATACTTTTAAGTTTGGTTGCCTTTCTTCCAGATTGTTTTCTGTACATCCAACTACTTGTTCAGATTTTTGTCTCTATATTAAATAGGCTCAAATTAGAACGCTACTTTTTTCACGTAACACAACTTGAAGATCTTTCTAGGTCATCACATGAGAACTTCCCTCATTCTTTCTAATGGCTGCTTCATATCCCACAGTACAGAGGTGCTGGCACAATATACTTAACCAGTTCCCACTGGTTGGATTGCTTTCAAAACCCTCACTATTAAGTAAAGGTGCAACAAACATCCTCATATGTGGATTCAGAGGCCAGACTGCTCAGTTCAAGCCTTGGCTCCGGCATTACTTGCTGGCAACCTTCAGCAAGTTACCCTTAGTTGCCTCAATTGCACAGTGGGGATGAGAACAATAGCAATGTACCTCCTGAGACTGTTCCAGTACAGGCAAAGCGCTTACAACACGGCCTGACACAGAGTTAAATGTTCAATAATGCCAGGTTTTCCTATCTTTGTGCCTGGCTGCAAATGTTTACTTGGGCCAGATTCATAGAGGTGAAACTGCATATTTAAAAGTCTGTCACTGGGGCGCCCAGCTGGCTCCGTCGGTGGAGCGTGCAACTCTTGATCTCAGGGTCATGAGTTTGAGCCCCACGTTGGGTGTAGAGATTAACTTAAAAAATAAGCAGGAGGGGCACCCGGGTGGCTCAGTCAAATAAGCGTCCGACTTCAGCTCAGGTCATGATCTCACAGTTCGTGAGTTCGAGCCCCGCGTCGGGCTCTGTGCTGACAGCTCAGAGCCTGGAGCCTGCTTCGGATTCTGTGTCTCCCTCTCTCTCTGCCCCTCCCCTGCTCATGCTCTGTCTTTCTCTGTCTCAAAAATAAATAAAAACATTAAAAAAAAAAATAAAAGTTCGGTGTCTAAAATGCGAAAATAAATGGAATGAGGAGGTAGGTTGGTAGTCAGGAGAGGAAAGGATGGGCTGCCGAGAGGTTCCGGCATACGTGCTCTTGGGCAGGTCACTGAAAACAAGAGAGCAGGACCGTGATGCCTGCGGCTGCTCTAACTCCCTTCCCCAGGTGGACAGACGATGGGGTCAGACTCCACCAAGACTGAGCACCTCCTGAGCTCGCCATCGTCCACGAAGCTGTCCGTCCTTTCTTCCAGCCTTCCCATTCTTCCTTTCATCTTACCTGCTTTTCTTTCTGCCTTTCCAACTGGCAGTGCTACTGAGGCGGGCGGTAGATGGGAAGGCTGCTGACCTACTCTGCCTGCACTCCTACCCCCGATGCCCTTCGCTAAACACCTCGGGGGCCAAGTCCCCACAGTGCTGGCTCTTTGTAACCAGGAGTGATCTTTCGAAAGCTTTTTCGTGATACATGCTTCTAGACAAAGGCATTTTGTTTTCTGTTTGACAAATTGGAACTTTTATTAACTTTTTTCCCTCAAGTGATAGTTTTAATAAAAAAATCTATTTTCCTGGAATGAAAAATGTCAAGGGAAAAAAGTAAAACCTACACATGGTACAACAGAGTAAATTAGAAATGAGATTATCAGACAACACTGCAGCAATAAAACTGGCTCATTTTCAATTTTTTTTTTTTTCAAGTTTATTTATTTGGAGAGAGACAGAGAGCAAGTGGGGGAGGGGCAGAAAGAGAGGGGGACAGAGGATCCAAAGCGGGGTCTGTGCTGACAGCAGAGATACTGATGCGGGGCTCAAACTCATGAACCGTGAGATCATGACCTGAGCTGAAGTCAGACACTTAACCCACCGAGCCACCCACGTGCCCCATCTTTTTTTTTTTTTTTTTTTTTTAGAGAGAGAGTGCACAAGCAGGGGAGAGCAGCAGAGGGAGGAAGGAAGAGAGAGAGAATCTTAAGCAGCTGAGTGTGGAGTCTTACATGGGGCTCGATCCCATGACCCTGGGATCATGATCTGAGCCAAAATCAAGAGTCAGAAGCTCAACCGACCGAGCCACCCAAGTGCCCCCCAGTTGTAATTCTATTCAGGCTTCCTTACCATATAATCAGAACATGATACGCATATGTTGACAGAAATAATAAACACATGACCTTTTGGAAAAACATCTATGTTCAATGTTAACTGAACTTGAAAGAATAATATACCCAAAGACGTTTAATTATGACTTACATTTTTTAGAAACATTTTTCCTGATTATAAAATTAATGCATGTATAGAAGATATTTGCAAAATTATTTCAAAAATTACAAAATGGAAAATTAGAACCATGCAGAATCAACTCAACTATTTTTAACTCTCTGAAGTATAATTTCCCCCCCCTTTGGAGTTTTACATAATAGAATCATACTATAAATATCTCAATTTTTTTCTATTGATATGTTAGAAACATTATCTCACATCTGCGATTTACCTTTAAAATCTACTTAAGTCAACAGAACTCTCATACATTAATAACAAATCACATTGTCTCATTTTACATTCCTTTCTGGTTTTAAGTTTAGATGATAAGATGAGGGATTTCCGAATCAGACTAAGCAAGAAATAGAACATACCTTTCTCCGATCTTTAAGAATCCTGTCCAAACTCTCTTCGTTAACTTTGCTTGCATAGTCATAAAAACTGTTTTTTTTTTAAAGAGAAAATATATTTTATTAAAACTGTGTAGTATTTTGACATGAATACACTTAGCCTCGTGCGACTGTGGGTCACTGAATCCTATAAGTTGGTAATAGAGATAGAACGGCTTGTCTTCAACAGGTATACAGAGAAATCTATCTCAATGCTTTCTGATGATAGAAGGTATCTTTTGCATCAAAGAATACTCAAGAGACTGATGAAATTGTATTACTTCCACACGTGGGAGGTACTGATAGCAAGTAATTATGAAACGTGTGGTTTCCTTGTTTCTAAGTATCAATTACTTGGCGGGGGGAGGGGGACACAAGAGCTCCTTTTCTGAGAAATGCAGAAGGGAGACGGACATCTGTTAAATGTTTGGCTGATTTCTCGTGTTATTTCATTTCATTCTTGCCTCAATGCTGGTGAGTAGGTATTAGCACAGCCCAACGTGTTCTGAGTTCTATTCCCATTTTTGTCGATAGAGAGACTCAGGGTAAGCGATTTGCCTCCAACCGTAGAGCTGGTAGATGGAAGAACTGAGATTTGAAGCCAGGTCTGACCCTCAAGTAGGCCTAGCTGACCCGGATCCTGTGGTGAGCAGGCCAGGCACGATGATGCGTGGGCCTTTCCACCACTGGCTGTGCTTCCAAGAATGGCGTCCCTCTGCCTTCTTCCCACCACCACAAGCCCAGGCCTTATAAAGCAGTGAGAAGTTCAAGAAAGAGTAAAAACAGGGGCGCTTGGGTGGGTCAGTCAGTTAAGTGGCTGGCCCGCTCAGGTCATGATCTTGTGGTTCACAGGTTCGAGCCCCACCTGAGCTGTCTGTGCTGACAGCTCAGAGCCCGGAGCCTGCTTCATGGATTCTGTCTCCCTCTCTCTCTGCCCCTCCCCCACTCGTACTCTGTCTTTCTCTCTGTCTCTCTCTCTCTGTCTCTCAAAAATAAATACAACATTTTAAAAATTTAAAAAAAAAAAAAAAAAGAGTAAAAACAAAAACAAAGCCACGGAACTGGAAGTCAGGAGAAACCAGCTCCTGCCATGCTGCTTCTCACTTTATGATCTCGGGTGAGTCACTTAACCCATGTGGTCTCCATTTCCCTTTCCGGAAACAGGGAGTAGACATAGATTTCTAAGGTTTCTTTCAGCTCCAAGAATTATAGGTCTATGATTTAAACTTAAATCCTGGGGTGCCCGGCTGGCTCAGTTGGAGGAGTGTGAGTCTGTTGTTCTCACCCACGTCGGGTGTAGACTACATAAAATAAATAAATAAATAAAATTTTAAAGCAAACTTAAGTGAAATCCTTGTTCTGGTACAATCTTACTGACAGCATTTTAAGGAACTCCTCAGAAAGGCTGGCAGAGCTTTGCAGAATCAGGGCCAAATCGGATACTTTCATGGACCAAACACAGGGAGTGTGAGGACCAGGGCCTGAATCACGTCGTGTGCTCTGAGATTCTTCTCAGATGAATTGCTTGCTTTGCTTCCCACTCCTCTTCCAATTACGTGTAAATCTAAAAGTGATGAGGTTTTTGGCTGCTTTCAGGCTTTGTCCACAGGTAGCCATCTTGCATGAGGGCAAGCCTCTGACATACTCAATGGGTAGGCGTGTGTGTGGTGGGGGGCAGAGGGAGGGGTCCCCAGGAGTTCTTTGGTGCAAGGGGCTGGGTGTTTGGGCCAGCTGAGGACGAGACAGGGGTCAGGGTGAGAGCGGGGGACATACAGCAAGAACGGCTAGGCACGAGGGGTGGGCAGGTGTTGGAGAAGGGAACGCTGATCGAGAACGCTGAATTGCACTAGCGTGGGCAGCTCTAGAAGGGAGGTACTGGCTTCTGGGAAGGTAGAACACACCCTCAGGGGTGGGGGTTAAGGAACACTGAGTTGGAACCATCACTGCAACCATCGAGTGGAGGGGTCTGGGGCTGAGAGAGCAGGCAGAGGCCCAACGGGAGTCTGGGGAGAAGCATGGTGCATAGAGGACACGGGCACTTTTCTCTGTTGCCCTCCACCCGTGTCATTTGCCCCCTCCCTTCTGAACAGTGCCCCCCCATTCCTTCCTTTCTGTCCTTCAGTTGGTCTTAGTATGCAACCGGTGTATATTAACTTATATACACGCAAAATGAAGGTTCCATGTTTCCTTTCCTTTCCTCATAAAGTTGAACACTGAACATTTTTTATTCTTCTTAAAAACACCCCTTAAATTATTTTATCCATATGTGATCCTTAACTTCCTGCTCTGGGGCCGAACAGTCCTTGGGAGGGTGCTGGAGCAGGCTTTCATTGTAAACCACTGACGCCAAGATTTATACCATCCCTCCCCTTTCCCTAACCTAACACAGTGCCCCAAACACATAGGTGTTTGTTCACAAACAAGTGAATTTGGATGCCCTCAGTTTTACGTGTGACTTTATAGCCACAATCAGCTACAGACCTAAATTCATTAGTTTTTTTTTTAATTCCAGTTCTTTTTTTTTTTTTTTTTTTTTTTTTGAGAGAGAGACACATATGCAGAGAGAGGGAGAGAGAGAATCCCAAGCAGGCTCCATGCTGTCATCGCAGAGCCTGATGAGCAGCTCAGTCTCACAAACTGTGAGATCATGACTTGAGCCGAAATCAAGAGCTGGGTGTTTCACCAACTGAGCCACCCGGGCGCCCCGAAATTCACTAGTTTTTATCAATTAATATTTTAATGAGGACTAAAAGTGACAAAGAATGTGGCTTACCTAAAAAGTTTTGAACAAGGCTGATGATTATGGATTTCTGTAATTAGAAAGAAAAAAACACATCTCAGTTAATCTGGTAAGATACAGGCAAGTATCAAATAGCCCAGGATTTTTCTTTGTTTTCTTAACTAAAATCTTGAATAAAAAGACAGCTTTCCTCTCCCTAGTAGGTACTAGTGAAGGCAGTGTGCCTTCTTAACACTTCAACTCAGGGACGCATTCTCAGTACAAAGTCAACTGGAGAACAAGTTCTGTTTCCATCTGTCCACATACGAGAAGCACACATCTGAAAGCTTTTATTCAGAACACACAGCTATTGTGTGCCCTCATTCAATCTCACCTAGTTAAACAAAGCATAAGAGGAAAAAGTAACAACTGACTGGAAGCATTTAATCAAAGTGTATGAGCACAGTGAGGACAGCTTGGGGAGAGGAGGGCCTAACCACCCCACCATCAATAACCCACTAATGGGCTCAGGACAACTTGGGCCAGGTGTTTTGAGGGGGAAGGGAGGAGGAGACTCTGGAGGCCTGTTAACCCTTTCAAAGACGGCCAGCACCAAGGGAAACAGTCATTTAGAAGGCAGATCCTAATGGCTTCTGGAACTATTGCTGGGATTAACCAGAGTGAACAATTTCTTCAAGCTCATCAGGGGGCTTGGGGCCTGGGTTGCTTTACAAGACCATGAGACTAATTAACCATTCAATTGTATTAATAACATTCTTCTGGACAGAGGCTAATCACCTGTTGTTTAAAAAGCCACAGGCACAGAGTTCCAGGCTACAATTTTAACGCAATTAAACTGAAACCATGACCCTGGAGGACATGGGACTGTGTCCATTAGCTTCTGTCCTAATGTTAACGCTGCCAGAACGTGCGCACGAATGCAGTTCCCCCACTGGGAAGATGAGTTCATCGCCTCGCGTAGCTGTTGACGAAGTGGTGCAAATAAGAAACCTTCATCTAGAAATTGTTCTCTTTCATCACCGAGCATAATACATTACACCATCTTACGTTATTTCAGATACTCTTGGTCAAGCGATTAGAACGTGGCACGTTTGTAGCAAAAACTTTAAAAAGAGTTCGGGAGAAAGAGAAAAAACTCACCTTCCACTTTAAAGGGTATTTTCAGAAACCCCCTCGGGTCAGTTCTGAACCCCAAATACACATTGTTGTCATCAACTGCCCCAGCAGACTTCTGTCATGGTTTACAACTGGGATTAGAAGCACACTGAAGATGTGTCCTAGATACCATGTGGCATTTGCTGAAGGAAGCTGAATCTTTCTCTTAGAAGATTTTTTGCAAGGCCTAAGCGCTCCACGGAGAAGACTGGGTGAAAGCCCGAAACGCGATAAAGCCGCGGATGACCCGGAAGCTGGCTGGCACCCTGGCTGATAGGTAGGCCTCTGAAAGCAGGCGGAAGCAGGGCAGCCTCGCTTGCGGTCCCAGAGTCTGCCGTGCCTCTAAGCTCATCCGGGTGGTCAAGACTCCTCTTTACACGTGCAGGGCGTCTCTTCACTCATTTTCGTAGAAGTTCGCTACCCCCGGACCTCCGGCTGTTCCCGCCAATCGATCGTCCTACCTCTGCTTCTCCTTCTGGGGGTGACTCAGTGCCGCTACTCCCAGCCTTTCCAGTAACTGCAGTGGCGTCACTTCATTAACCAAGGAAGCCCTTGGGTGGCGGTCTGCTCCCTCCCCTTCCTGGAACGAAGGGTGGACAGCTCTATTTAAAGTGAGTTAGCACAGGGGCGCCTGGGTGGCTCGGCCGGTTGGGTGTCCGAGTTCGGTTCAGGTCACGATCTCGCAGTCGGTAAGTTCCGAGCCCCGCGTCGGGCTCTGGGCTGACGGCTCGGAGCCTGGAGCCTGCTTCCGATTCTGTGTCTCCCTCTCTCTCTGCCCCTCCCCCACTCATGCTGTGTGTGTGTGTGTGTGTCTCTCTCCCCAAAATAAAGATTTTAAAGTGAATTAGCACAGCCTTTAAAATGAATATGTGATCAACACAAAACGCGACACTTGGTGTTCCGAACGTAGCGTTCTTTATGAAGTCCTTATTATAGACGGAAAGATAAAGGGGTCTGCACATGGATTCAGACATGTGCAGCAAATACCAACTTTGGTCACTTCATTTTGTTTGGAACATCTCGTCCCGGAGGTTAAGCTGTGCCAGGAAGTTTCTTTACACCACTGGTCTGAAACACTACTCATGGCACTTCAGCTAATGATTGCCCTTCCCACCCAGATTTTCCAGAGTCCCCGGTTTATATTTCTAACATGTATTCATTTTTAAAAGAAAACTATTGCAATGATAACAATACTTTTAAGATGATACCAGCAAACGCTTTGCCCATAAGATCCATAATCTGTTTCAAACAATGAAATGAATACAGCTAATAAGCTAAACGTTGTGCAGCAAAAGATGGTTGTCATGGTGCTGTAGTAACTGGGACACTCTATCAATCGGTACCTCTCCGTATTTACAATACCATGGAAATGCACTTACTGCGAGAACCCGAAGGCTTATAAAGCAGATACACCGCATTAAACTGTAGAATTGGAATTAGTTTCCCATTCTATTTCTTTAAAAATAAATAAATAGCCAGAATATTCATCAGAAATGCTGCTTTGGTGAGCACACCAGGTAAGAGAGCTCTTTCTTGCATGGTTTGCTGTCAGTTAACTCTGGCATTTTAACCTTCAAATACCAAATTCGTTTTTGAAAATCCAAGTGCAAACAATAAAACTGCACACATGTCCAATGAAACCAAAGTCTCTATCGCAGAATTTTAAAGAGTTAAGCAAAACAAAAACAAAATCTCAGTGAAAGAAGGGCTACATCCCGTATATCAAGTCTTTATAATAAGTCATTATTGGGGCACCTGGGTGGCTCCGTCGGTTAAGCGTCCGGCTTTGGCTCAGCTCATTATCTCACAGTTTGTGGGTTTGAGCTCTGCGTCGGGGCTCTGTGCTGACAGCTTGGAGCCTGGAGCCTGGAGCCTGCTTGGGATTCTGTCTCCCTCTCTTTCTGCCCCTCCCGCTTGCATTCTGTCTCTGTCTCTCAAAAATGAATAAGCATTAAAAAAAATTTTTTTTCTAGTAAGTCATTGTTGTGGGGAGTAGGTTTTATAGGTTTGGTCCTTTAGGAAATTAACTATTTCTTGTCCCCGCCCCCACAATCCTAACCGCCCCCCCTCCCCCCCCCCAGTCCTCATCCCGGCCTCCCAACCCATGTACTAGAAGGCTTTCAGAACAGGCTTGACATTGCTGATGTGGCCCCAACATAACCTAACCTTCCAGCAAGATTTCAAACCAGCAACCAGTCCCCTTCACACATTCTGTATTTTAACTGTGTAGAAACAGGCCAGATTCCCTGTATATTTTATGCACTCCTTGCTCTGGGTTCCCCTGAATGCACTGCCCACTAGCCCTGAGTTCACCTCCTTCATGTCACCATTACTGATTTTCCCCACTAGCAGGTTTTCCTTTTCCACTTAGGGGCTCGTCTCTGTTCCCTTCTTACAGTACCCATCTTGTGCTTTGTCTGGTATCTCTGCTTACTTGTCTTCTCCTCCCCACACTCCTGGCAGCAAGAGATGCATCTGGATATCCCCCTCGCTGTGTGGCACGTGCCTCACATGCGACAGTCAACAGATGTTGGCCGCAGAAGTGAAATGTCCCCTGCTGGGTTCTGAGCATCAGGACATGCTGTTTGGTGACATGCTTGAGGTGCAGTTTGATCCCTAGTTATCAAAAAGGGCTTGGGGCCGGGGCTCAGTCGTGAGTGACGACTTTGGCTCGGTCTGATCTCATGGTTGTGAGCTTGAGCCCACGTCGGCTCTGTGCTGACAGTCGGGCCTGAGCCGCTTGATTCTGTGTCCCCTCTCTCTCTGCCCCCCCCACTCATGCTCTGTCTCTCTCTCAGAAATAAATAACATTAAAAATTTTTTAAAAAGGGTGCTGATGCAAAGGGTGGGCGCATCTAAATGCTCTTCACCTTCTCAGCATCGCCCCAATCGACTGGTTGTTCTCGAAAGCTGTTCGAGGGCACTGGGGCTCAGTCGGTAAGGTCCGACTTGGCTCAGTCACAATCTCACTGTTCATGAGTTCAAGCCCCGTCGGCTCTGTGCTGACAGCTTGGACCTGGAGCCTGTTTCGGATTCTCTGTTTCCCTCTCTCTCTGCCTCTGCCTGCTCGTCTCTCAAAAATAAACATTTTAAAAGTTTTAAAAAAAAGAAAAGAAAGAAAGCTGCTTCCATTCAGCAAACTGCTCGTGTAAACAAGTGTGAACATTGTTGCCAGATCCTTCCAAGAAGCACCAGCCCAACAGATCCATTCCTTCCAGTACGCGGGGAGGCTGACAATGGGGAATAGCCCGAGCCGCAAACTTGGGATTCGCTGTGGTTTCAAAGAGACAATCAAGCGAAATAGCACACAGCACTTCAGTAAAAGACCAGTTAGTAAGAGACAGCTTTGCAAGGCTTCCTACACATAGTCATACGCTGCAAGTCCACACTGACTTATAAAACATTACCTACCAGTTATCGGTGCAAGTGATTTGCGTTGTGATTTTAATGGTCTTCTATGTGCCTTTAATCTTTCAGATTAAAATTGGGAAAGGGCCAAAGAACAAAACAAACAGCACTGATACAGAAAAAGTATCTCTAAGCTCAGTGATAAACTCACTTACCGATTACTTGCAGAAATTCTGTGTTGCTGATTTGTGAGTCACTGATGCTAAAGGTTTCCTCTTGTCTTACCTCTCCCAGCAGAAATCCTTCCTAAAAGTAATGAGAGAAAATAGTCGCAGACTAAAAATAAAGATGACTTTTTACTGGAATTAAAAGGAATGGAGGGCATTATAATTTTATAACAATTTTTAACAATCCAAAAAGCTTGCCAAAGAAACTACTCTTCTATAAACCCACAAGGAAGACTAAAGCAATCTGAGATACATCGATTAACTGGATTGTTTGAAAAAAGGATTCCATACACAATGAAATACTTTAATCCCTTAAGAAAAAAAAAAAACTGCTTTTTTTTTTGAAGCAAAAATAAGTAGAGTGAATTCATTTCTTAAATCCTACTGAGTGTAATAACCAATATCAAAAAAGCTCAGGAAGCAGAAATATTCCAAGGTTGTTTTCTGGAAACAGCATACAATTTATTTCATTGTTTTAAAAGCACTGTTAATGATAAAAGGATAAAGAAGTTTAACACAAAGCACAACGAATTGCTCTTGTACGGGCTGTGGGAAATGAGGATTTCAGCAAACAAATTTATCATTCGCACGAATATTTTTCCTTAATAAACAAGGAGGTTTGTTTCCTTACACCTTGGGAGAACGGTAAATCCTGGGTCACTTGGCACATAACCTACTGTGTACTTGCTGCCATGCTCAGCACAGGCACAGTTGGAGAACATTCACTGGCTGTCACAATAACTTTCCTAAGAGGGTGAACTAATAGGCTGTTCTGCAATTGCCCTTCCGGGAGAGCCATGTGCTTACTCCTTCCTCCATTTTGCTTTTTTTTTTTTTTTTAAAGTATATTTATTCTGTGAGAGAGAGAGAGAGAGAGAGAGAGGGAGAGAGAGGATGCATGGGAGGGGCAGAAAGGGTGCGGGGGGGGGAGAGAGAGAGAGAGAGAGAGAGAGAGAGAGAGAGAGAGAGAGAATCCCTAACAGGCTCCACGCTGTTAGCGTGGAGCCGACATGGGGCTTGAACTCAACAAACATGAGATCACGACCTGAGCCGAAATCGAGAGTTGGACACTTAACCGACTGAGCCACCCGGGCGCCCCGGTCCGTTTGGCTCTTTACTCAGATGGCACCTTATTAGATGGCCAATGTAATGGAAACAGGGACTGTCACACACCCTGTCTCCTGTCCCCTGCATTCTTTTTCTTCTCAGTCTTCTCACTATCCGCCATAGTACATCCTTGTATTAACAAAGAAATGCCTACACCTACTAAAATGTAAGCTCCATGAGAGCAGGGACTCTGTGTTTGCTCACTGCTCTATCTCAGCACCCAGCAGAGTGCCCAGCCTAACACATTGGAGGTGCTCAATAAATACTGGTTGAGGATATTTGTTGAAACAGTGCCCCCCCCCTTTCAAATGTTTTATGTATTTATTTAGAGAGAGAGCAGGGGAGGGGCAGAAAGAGAAAGAGAGCACGGGGTAGAGAGAGAGAGAGACAGAGGATCTGACACGGGCTCCGAGCTGATAGCAAAGAGCCCGATGTGGGGTTTGAACCCACGAGCCATGAGATAATGACCTGAGCTGAAGTCAGACGCTTAACCGACTGCGCCACCCAGGTGCTCCAAAACAATGCCCTTGTACTACATACCTTTCTATTCTAGGCTAACCCTTCAAATCAATTAAAGGAATTTCCTAGTTTAAAAATATTCCCAGTTGAGGGGAGCCTGGATGGCTCAACCAGTTGAGCATCCGACTCTGGATTTCAGCTCAGATCATGCATGATCTCATGATTCGTGGGTTCGAACCCTGCGTTGGGCTGTGGGCTGACAGCACGGAACCTGCTTGGGATTCTGTCTCCCCTCTCTGCCCTTCCCCACCACTCACTCTCTCTCCCTCCCTCTCAAAAAGAAACATTAAAAAAATATATATTTCCAGTTGGAATCTGTGGAGGTGAGGAGGGAGAGATAGATGCTTTACAGCATAGTTTTGTGTTGAATTAGGGGAGTGTCCTAAAATCCCAAATCATCATGTACAGGGTATTTCTCAAACTTAAGTAATATACAGATCCCCTCTAAAAAATTTTCTCTCAAGCACCTGGGTGGCTCAGTGGGTTGAGCATCCGATTCTTGATTTCGGCTCAGGTCATGATCTCATAGTTTGTGGGACAGAGCACCGCATGGCTCTCTGCACTGAGAGTGAGGAGCCTGCTTGGGATTCTCTCTCTCCCTCTCTCTCTGCCCCCCTCCCCACAATGGATGCATGCACATGTGCTCTCACTCAAAATAAATTAAAACATTAAAAAAAATTTTTCTCTCAAACCTAAAGGAGTGTTCATGACTACTAGTTTGAGAAACAGTGACTTTTATTCCATACAAGTCTTTCAGTTATGAGCTCTCGCTACAAAAGAGAAGCTCTGTCTTTGTAACAAATTAATAAAAATTAAAATGAAAAAAAGTTTAAATTTCTATAGAACTTCACACTTAAGAATGTATCTACAGATCCTTAGTGTTCCACAGTCTAGGACTGCCAGATTTAGAAAATAAAAATACAGGCTACTCAGTTAAGTGTGAATTTCAGATAAACAATGAACAATTTTTTATGTAATATTTAGGATATACTGACACTAAAAAATTACTTCCCATTTATCTGAAATTCACATTTAATTGAGTACCCTGTATTTTACCTGGAAACTCTATCATAGTCCTCAGATTGAAAAAGTCAACAGTGACATCAAGACATTCCAAAGCCAAGTATAAAATGAATGTTTATTATCTACTGGTCTGGATTATCTGAGCCACTGTTACTTTATAGCGGAAGGAGGCAAACTGTGGTATGTGGGTTCAATCTAGCTTCATGCCTGTTAGCGTACAGCCGACAAGTTAAGAATAGGTTCTACTTTTAAATGGTTGAAAAAAATAAAAAATAGGAATAGTTCATGGATGTGAAAATCATATGAAATTCAAATTTCAGAGTCCATAACTAAAGTTTTATTGGAAACATTCACCCTAATTTATTTATTGTCTTTGGCTGCTTTCTTCATCCAACAGCAGAATTGAGTAGTTGCTACAGAGACTGGCTCACAAAACCTAAAACATTTACTATTTGGCCCTTTACAGAAAATGCTTGCTCACCTCAGCTCTACAGAATGAGTGATTTTAAACTAATTTATTTCCTGGACAAAACAAGAATGCACTACAAAAGCAAGTTTTTGATTCCTCAACTTTAAAATGTATAAAATTGAAATTAAAGTAGTCTACATATATAATCATGGCAAGGTTAACATAAACAGCTATGGCCATGTGAAATAAAGTTGCAAACTATTTGGAGACATACTTCCATATCATGGCAAAGACTTCCACAAAGTCTAGCACCATGTCTGGCAAAGCACAGATATAAGGGACTATCTCTCGAATTAAATTAATAACAATCTAAGTAACATGGCCATGTCACTGCTGTTTGTAGAACACCTATCCAAGAGGTAACTTATTCTTAACAATAGTCTTGCCTTCTGCAAAAACTGTGATATTACTAGGTAGTCCAAGAACTACAGATGTTAAGAAGCATTGCTGAAACCATATTTAATACTTCTAAGGACATCAGGAGTATCACAAACCACCTATATACGGAACTTCATTACATTATAAAATAGCTGCCTATAGTATCACAGGCCTTAGTGTCCAGAGACGTGAGCTAACTCTGGAAACACCCATGTGTATTCCTATCTCCACTATCAACATCGAAGAGATGAAAAGTACAATAATTTCATGATACCCAACTTACTAACAGAATCACCTCTCTGTGTGATCAGTTTTTACTAATGGAGGCTAAGATTGCAGACATGAAACCAAACCCAGTTCCTTATTCTGCAGTGTCTCATTTTGCTTTGTAATGACAACCACAACCCCCCCCCACACACACACTTATTAAATAAATTTGAATAATTCACTATTGACATCTTTTCAAATAACCCCTCAATTTGGTGGACAGATTACATATGTAAAGATAAAAGTTACCTAGTTTCACAAAGAAACTTCCATCCAGGCGAATGACATTAAAAAGACAATTCGCGAAATAAAGACATTGAAGCAGACAAGCTTTGCTCTCTGGGAGCTCCGAAGCCTATGCATTTCCGATCACTCATACGTAGGCCTGTCATTTCCCTATTTCGCTGCGACGAGCGCCGTGGTTTTAGAACATTCGCCAAGGAACTAAATATGCAACTTCAAGGCAAACAGACCCTACACCTAAACACTCCTGTTTACATTCTCCATTTTCCATCGAGGCGAAGAAAACACACGAACGTATCTAACGAGTATGAATAGTGACAGCCATGGTTTCTTTCCCTCGTCGCACCCCACAACAACCTGTGAGACCCGCGGGCGGGGCAGGGTGCCTCGGTTCCCAGACTAAAGCTCGGTCTCTCCGCTCTTTGCCGACCCCGGGAGCCCCTCGCAAGTCTAGAAGCCTCTCAGGGAGGGGCAGGAGCTCGGTTTCCACTAAGCGACTCCAGACACTGCTGGCTGCCAACCGAGACAGCTTTGCTAAAAACAAGACGGCTGTCCTGAGAGGGCCAGGAGATGGCAGGCACCGAATGAGGGGGCCCATCCCAGGGGCGAAGGACCCCAGGGTAGCAGGAGCTCGCCGGGGGCGGGAGCCGCCCGGGTCACCTGCCCCTCGGGCCAGCCCGGGAGCCCAAGGGGCGAGCCGCGAGCGGTTCCAGCTTGGCCGCAGGCGCCGGCCCGGGACGGAGGCTGGAGGCTCCAGCGGCCGCGGCGGGGGGCCCGGCACCTACGTGGTCAGCGTTGCTGTTGGCGCTGTGGAAACACACAGCGCTGAAGGTGTAGCCCGAAATGGAAGCCGCCATGATGGAAATCTCCAACTCCCCCATCATGCCCCGCGGAGGGCACGCAGCCTTCCGGCCGGCCCCGCCCCTTGGCATCCTGGGAAATGAAGTTTTTGGCGGGTGAGGCCAAGGGGCCGGAGCGCCCTCAGAGACGCAGATTTGCCCTATTGGAACCCAACCCCCGCGAAGTGTCCTCCGTCTCGGGCCCTGCACATCTCAGATACCGCCTCTTCTGCATAGCCCTCGAGAGTTCCCCAAATCATTTTTTTTCTTTGCAAATGAAACTCTTACTAATAAAATCCAACTCAAGAATGAAAGGAGGGAGATGATTCAAGCAAGTGCGCGGTTTGCGTTTGACATAGAAACAAAATGCTGTTATTTCCATTTTCGTAGGACCACTCTGGCTGCGGCGTGGAGGCTATAATGTGGCAGAGGGGGAAGGGTGGTACTGTAATCCGCAGGAGGGAGGTGTCTTTGGGGGTGGTTGGAAGTGAAATGGTGGTAGCAGTGAAGGTGGGAAGGGATTGGATTCTGTAACAAAAGGACACGAATTTAACGAAAAATCACGGAAAGAAGATTGGAACAACAAATTTAAAAAAAAAACAGCAAAAATTAAATCTCGCAAAGTTAGGTAAAGAAGCTCAGGAATCACCATTCTTCTCTTTGTCCGATCTTTCAGGTTCGAAACTGGACTTCTGATCTCCCACAAGTCTCCTTCTACCACGCTCTCCAAAAGTTCAGCAGAAGGACTGTTTTCTGACTGGTGCACAGGCCCAAAACCTTGGAATCATGGTTGACCTCCCTCACCTTTGATCAGTCAGCACAGTCTTAAAAATATATCGAGAATCCTACAACTCATCACCAGCACACCTATCACCTATCATGGTGGTCTAAATCATCAATTCTTTCCTGGGTCTTTATAACAGTCTCTGACTCAAGAGCCCTGAACTGGGGGCAATTTTACCCCTCAGGGGATATTTGGCAGTGTCTGGAGGCATTTTTGGATGTCACAACTTGGCGGAGGGTGCCGCTGGTAATAGTGGTTAGAGGGCAGCCAAATATCCTACAATGCATAGGACCCCCACCTCCCCCACGGGATGAGGTTGAGAAACCCTGGGTTCCACCTTGTCTTCAACCCCTTCCCTGCCAAATCTAATCTCAACCCAGCAACTAAACTGGTCATGCTAAAACTTAAAACTTAGGGGCGCCTGGGTGGCTCAGTCAGTGAAGCGTCTGACCTCGGCTCAGGTCATGATCTCACGGTTCATCGGTTCGAGTCCTGCATTGGGCTCTGCGCTGACAGCTCAGAGCCTGGAGCCAGCTTCAGATTCTGTGTCTCCCTCCCTCTCTCTCTGCCCTCCCCTGCTCGCACTCTGTGTGTGTCTCTCTCTTTATGTTTAAATAAACATAAAAAAAATTTTTTTTTTCATTTAAAGCATGTTGCTTCTTGGTCTAAACCTAAACCTTGTAATGACTTGGTTCCTATCACTCATCTGACTTCCTTTCTTGCCCCTGCCCCCTTTGTTCACTTGGCTTCAGCCACACTAGTCTTTCTGCTTCCTGGGTATCCCTATCTCATCCTACCTCAGGGCCTTTGCACTTGCTGTTCCCTTTGCCTAGAGTGCTCTTCTCACAGATAGTTGCAAGGTTTACTCCTTTATCTCTGCTCTAGATGCTCTGATGTGTGACCCATATCCACCCTTGCAGGACTTACTATTCTACCATACCCAGCTTCTTCCCCAGCTGGGGAAATTGTCAGCTTTCCCATGGACTTGCCTTCAGTATAGTGTCATTGCCTGAGATCATTCCTCATTTTCTGGGTGACCAACATTCAATGCCTCATCAATATAGATGGATAAAGGCTCACCTCCTTCCTTCCAACCTGGGGTAATTCCAAAGGGTCATCCCAGCTCCAGAGTGCCCTGTAGGGGAAAGAGGTGTTAGCTGAGGTGCTGTTGTAATGGTACCCCAGTCCGCCAACTTCCTCCATCCAGCTCTGTTTCTTTCCCTTCCCCAGTAGGTGGTGATCCTGAGAGCACTCCCTAGTAATCTTCTTTCGTGTTCATCTCAGGCTTAGACTCTGCTTCCCTGGGGATATAACGTATGACAACCTGTTGCAGATTTTCACTTAGGGCCACCTGGTCAGAGAATCCTTCTCTTATCACCCTAACCAGACTGCAGCCCCAGCCTGACCTTCTCAATATTCCTTCCCTGCTTTCCCTTCCCCTTTCCTACTCATCACCATCTAACATCATCCCTATTTTATTCATTTCTCAGCATATTGTCTTTGTCTCTCCGCTGGCACATTCTGAACTGCATGCGGACAGGGATTCATCTTTGATTTGCTTACTGCTGTAGTCCAGCATTTGGGATAACGCCTGGCATGTAGATATTACCCAGCATGTGACTGCATGCCCCCCCCCCAAGTGATTGTTGAGTGAAAGTTGCATAAAAAGTGGGAGGGTCCCACAGAAGATGGTTGTATTTTATCAGCAGGTGCTAGAGGGGAACGGAGACCAAAGAAGCTAGTAAAAGGAATAAGCTCATTACTAACAAGGTGCCTTGGGTGGTGCCCCTGAGGAAAAGATTTGAGACGCAGAAGATGAGAGAGGAAAGAGCCAGATGGATCAACAGCATTTTCGGGGAGAAGGAGAAAGAGAAAGAGAAAGGGAGATGAGTAGCTGCAGTGAGAGTCTGAAACTTGGGGAAAGATGAGAATAAGGAATTTTTAGGATGCAGTGTTGTGTATCGTATGACGGAATTCCTCTTGACTGCCTTCTTAGGAAAACCTTCAGCAAAACTTCTACAGTGATCGAACACACCCACGTAGCGGTTGCGAAGCAGGGTTTAGAGTGGACCGCTTGGGTTCCGGTGTCAGGTGTAGCACTCACTGTGTGATCCGGAGCAACTTCTCTGCGCCTTGGTTTGCTCCTGTGTAAAATGAGGTACCTGCCTGCTGTGGCAATCTTAAGGAGTGAATGAGATAGCATATTGGATGTTTCACCCAGTCCTTGGCACACAATGACAGCCTGCTGACTGTTAGCCATCACTTCCGTTGTCATGAAGTAGTTTAGAAGATAAAAGAAATCTATAGGCTCTGATAAGAAAAGACCTCCTAGTATATCACCACAATATTCTTTTTTTTTTTTTTTCAAGTTTGATTCATTTTGAGAGAGAGACAGAGAAGCAGAACCAGCTAGAAAGGGGCAGAGAGAGAGAGAGAGAAAGAGAGAGAGATTCCCAAGCAGGCTCCATGCTGTTAGCTCAGAGCCCGATGCAGGGCTCGATCCCACGAATCGTGAGATCATGACCTGAGTCAAGATCAAAGTCAGATGCTTGACTGACGGAGCCACCCAGGCACCCCTATCACTACAATATTGTTTTTTTTTAATATTTATTTATTTTTGAGAGAGAGAATGAGTGGGGGAGGAGCAGAGAGAGAGGGAGACACAGAATCTGAAACGGGCTCCAGGCTCTGAGCAGTGGGCACAGAGCCTGACACGGGGCTCGAACTCTTAACGGTGAGATTGTGACCTGAGCTGAAGTCGACGCTTAACCGACTGAGCCACCCAGGTGCCCCTCACCACAATACTCTTAAGTGAAAATGCAACTGGTAAACAATGCAAATGGTAAGATTCCATTTCTATATATTTATCAAAAAAACAAAACCCATGCATTTCAGCAGGTGCTTGTATGCAGGCAAACGCCACACTCTGCTATGATGGATCTGAAAGAGGAAACAAGAAAGTCCATTTCACTATGCCCTCTAGGTAGTCGAGGAAACTGAGACTTAAAAGGTTTAAATCAAGTGACTTGCCCAAGGTCACACCTGGTATGGACTAAGTCGAGACTGAAGTTCAGGATGGCTTGACTCCGTAGTCCGTGATCAGGCAAGAAAATGCAAAGGAAAGGGATGAGTGGTATCAGGCATGGAAGGAGAGAAAACCTGGCTGAGTCTTGGAGGCCTCTGTGGAGGAAGAGAGGGGAACAGAGGGGAGCAGAGGATAGCTGGGACCAGGGAAGGGGCCTGGAGCTGAGCGGCTCGAGGGAGGTCTACTCGAAAGGGGTTGCAGTGGCCCCAGTGAGCTGTGAGCCCGAGTGGCCCAAAGGAAGGCAGAGCAGTGGCGACAGGCTGGAAAAAATGGCCCTGAGCCCAGGCCCAGGGGAGGCCAGGAGGAGCCGTGTGCGGAGGGTGAGGGAAGAACAAAATAAGGATGATGCTCTGCTTTGGCTGGTCAGGGGCCACGTGAATGGAGAACACAGGGAAGAGAGGGTTTGGAGGTACTGGGGTTGGGGGAGGAGGCAGTGCAAGGAAGTTTGGGTTTTCGACAGGTTGACAGGTTGAGTTGAACATAACAAGGGACGTCTAGGCAGCTGCAGGAAAAACCCGAAGCTGGGGGTAGAGGATGAACTTGGAAGTCACTAACAGTAAGAACAATAGCTAACATTTACTGAACGCTCACTGTCTGTCAGGCTCTGTTCTGAGCGCGTCACTTGCACGGTCTATTATGTAATCTTCCTAACAATGTTCTGAAATAGGTCCATTTTGAACTCCATTTATAACCGAAGAACTTGAGCTAGCATTTAATGAGAATTTGCCGTGTGTCAGGCATGTAGGATGTCACAGGAATTACCTTATTTACTTATTTTAAAGTTTATTTCCTTTTGGGGCGCCTGGGTGGCTCCATCGGCTGAGCGTCCGACTTTGGCTCTGGTCATGGTCTCGCGGTTTGTGAGTTCGAGCCCCGTGTCAGGCTCTGGGCTGACAGCTCGGAGTCTGGAGCCTGCTTCAGATTCTGTGTCTCCCTCTCTCCCTGCCCCTCCTCTGCTCATGGTCCGTCTCTCTCTCTCTCTCTGTCAAAAATAAATAAACATTAAAAAAAATTAAAGTTTATTTCTTTTGAGAGAGACAGAGAGAGAGAGAGAGAACTAGTGGGGAAGGGGAAGAGAGAGGGGAGACAGAGGATCTTTGCTGACAGCAGAGAGCCCGATGTGGGGCTCAAACTCATAAACGGCAGATCATGACCTAAGCCGAAGTTGGACACTTGACCAACTGAGGCCACCCAGGTGCCTCTATTTTTTTTAAGTTTTATTTATTTATTTATTTTGAGAGAGAGAGAGAGAGAGAGAGAGAGAGAGAGAGAGAGAGAGAATCCCAAGCAGGCTCCACACTGTCAGCGCAGAGCCAAATGTGGGGCTCGAACTCACAAGCCGTGAAATCATGACCTGAGCTGAAATCAAGAGTCAGACGCTTAACTGACTGAGCCACCCAGGCACCCCGGGAATTACCTCATTTAATGCCACGGGCACTATTATTATTATTATATGAGGATGGGCAAACTGAGGCCCCGAGAAGTTAAAGAACTTGCCTACAGTCACACATGATAGGGTCAGGGCTCAAAACCTGAGTCCAACTCCAGAGCTGCTTGCCTACCTCCCTTTTTAAAAGGCTCACTCAAGGGGTCCCCGGGTGACTCAGTCGGTTAATGTCTGACTTTGGCTCAGGTCATGATCTCGCGGTTCGTGAGTTCCAGCCCGGCGTCGGGCTCTGTGCTGACACCTCAGAGGCTGGAGCCCGCTTCGAATTCTGTGTCTCCCTCTCTCTCTGCCCCTCCCCTGCCCACGCTGTGCCTCTCTCTCCTTCAAAATCAAATAAACACTAAGTAAAAATGTTTAAAAGGCTCACTTAAGAGCAGGTGGTGCTGGGAAAACAAGGAGGGGTTTTCAAGAAGGGTGTCCTAAGCAGTGTTGACCACTACAGAGGAGCAAAGAAGGTAAAGCTTGGAACTTGACCCTTGGTTTGCCAATTAGGAAGTGTTTGAGAACTCTTAAAAGCACAGTTTCAGAGAAGTTGGAGGTAAGCAGAGTTCCAGGCTGCAGTGATCGGCAGCATTAGAGGGAGACGAGGCAACCCAGAGTACTCAAAGAGCCTCCCCCTGCCTATGTAACGGGCACCTGGTGAGAGAGACTGTGTTCCTTGGCACATTCCACCTTCTCCCTGGTGATGGGCAGCTCCACTCGGATTGGGCTTCTCTACCCTCCACTGAGAATCCCGTTGCCCTGGGTGATCAGAGGTGGTGCCCCACACAGCCGTCAGGACTAAACAGCCAGAATAATCCTGGAGCCACAGAAGGAACTCTGTGTAAACAGAGGGTTTTTCCAGGGCTCCATACCAACAACTGTTTATAGCATTCATCACACACAGCAAAAACATCTTAAGTGTTGGCAAGACACCAGATTGAAGACGGCCTTATCTTTCATGGATCCTTCATAATTAGAACCTAAACCTTTTTGAGACTTAGTCATATTCAAGCTTGCTTTCTCTAGCATCTAGAGTCTACAAAAGATCAAAACAACCATTTGCCCAGGGCAGCACTAAATGGCCGTGGCATTTGGTGGTTTTATTGCACTGTAATAAGGTTACTTACGTTCTTCCTAGAGTTCTTTAATCACTACACACATGGATCCCCATCTGTCTTTTACTGTAGTCTATCGCCAGCGGTTGCTTGAAGATCTTGGAACATCTTGTATCGGAGGAGATGCACTTTGGTCCTAATTGGGGTTTCTGTGGACTGGAGAGGCAACTGTTGATGCTGTTTACCTCTAGGGACTTATTGGACTTCTGTCTGCTGAGTCAACAGAAACGTAGCCTAGGAAACATTCCATCTGGTTGGAAGGCAGCCTTATTAGAAGCCTTCGAGAGCCTGGCCTACCTAGGACATTCGACTGTCAGTAGTTCATGGCTGCTACAGAAAACACCCCCAGACCTTTGGCCCACAAGATTTCTCACATTATACTGCAGAAATCCCAATGGTAGTCAGACCAAGAGGCGGATGGATCTCAGGTTCATTGGTTGGGAGCAACCTGGTGTAACGAGTCACTATTTCCGGCGTGGTGCAGGTGAGGAGGTTGAGACACACAAAGGTTAGGAGTCTCAGACAAGATCAGGTGCCTGGCTCGGGGCACAGCGAAGACAGGCATCCATGCATCTTGACTCCCTTGCACCTTCTTCCACCACACTCCGATCCGACCCTCGTTTTTGGAATATTTTTGTTCGGGGGGGGGGGGGTGTCATAAGGCATTCATTTCTCTGGGCATAAATTCCCGTGTCCACCAGTGATATCAAGTCCCAAGAGGGCAGAATGCTATTTTTAAGGCAGAATCCCAGCTACAAATTAAATTAGCTTTCTGACCAGGAAGCCAAATAATGCAGTGGACTGTCCCACCCACTTTCCACATCTGACCACAACGTGGATGCATGAGGTGATTTGTGCCTTTGCAGTGAGCAATATTGGCCTCACCTATTCAGTGGGGTTTTCCCACTGGCAGCCTTTTTCCAAAATGCAATACCTTGAATAGTCCTGTTTAAAACAAACAAACAAACAAACAAAAAAAACCAAAAACAGCTGAGTAACTTTAAATATCTAATTGCCTTTATTCAATGATTCATGAATTAGGCAACATCCCATGTAGCAAGTAGAAGGGAGCTCGGAGGAGTTGTACAAAATGGAAAGTTTTTACAGGCCGAAGGTGGGACTAGTAAATTACGAATGGATTATTTCAACCTCTCAAACTAATGTAACATTGACTGTCAACTATACTTCAATAAAATAATAATAATTTAAAAAGTGCATTATTTCAGGCAAGGTCACCTTCCCTCAAGGGAAGGCAGGGGGTCTTATCAGGTGGATTACCTCACTAGTGACCACCAGAAAATTCCAGACTGATTGGTTTAAAATTCCCCTCCTGGGAGGGGTGCCTGGCTGGCTCGGTCGGAAGAGCAGGCCACTCTTGATCTCTGGGTTGTTTGAGCCCCACTTTGGGTCTACAGGTTACTCAAAAATAAAATCTTAAAAAAAAAAAAAAATTCCACTCTAGGAGAGGCTGAAGCTGCAGTTAAGTTGGGTTAGTTAAGCGTCGGTGAAGGTTAGCAAAACCGACTCCACTTTGGATGTTTCTTTTTCACAGTCCCTTACAAACTGCAGTCCCCAAATGTGGTGGCGCTTAGGCGGGCACTTCAGAAAGGGGGTGCATCTGACTCTGGCTGGAGGGGGCAGAGAGGGAGGCGAGGCCCAGTCTCTCCACGCCTGGTCGTGGGAACCCGCACCCAAGACCAGAACAGAGCTGAAGACGCCGAGCCGGGAGCAGTAGAGTGGGCGGCCTCCCGCCGCCTAGAGGCGCCGTCCACAAGTCCGCTCTGTCCGTGCTTCGTCTCTATGGCGGCCCCCACGGCCCTCTGGGTCGCGGAGCGGGATGAACTCTGGCGCGGGCGGCGGCAGCGGCGGCGGCTGCGCTGGGGCCGCGGCGCGGTCCCGAGGGGGCAGTCCCGGAGGGGATGGCTTTGCCCCGTCGGCGCTGGGGACTCGAGAGCAGTGAGTGTAGCGTACCGCGGGGGAGCGTGAGCGGCACCGCCAGGGCTGGGCCCCGGGAAAGGGACCGGGAGGGATATGGGGCCCCGGAAGATGGGGAGGACCTTGGGGGCGTGGCGCGTGGAAGGTAAGGCGGGGGGATTGATGGGCTGGAATCCCGAGGGGCCACCCTGTAGGTGGTTAAGGGGCATTTCAAGGGGTCATTGTGTAAAGGGATCGTGGGGTGCGGAATGCTCTCCGAAGCTTTTGGGGAGGCCTCGTAAGGGTCTCGAGCCCGAGGGGCAGGCTTGGGGAAAGAGCGAGGAGGCGGGGTCGACGGTAGTGGGGATAGGGAAGGGTAAGGGGGGCACGGTTAAGGCTTAGGGGATGGGGTAGGGATGTCGGAGCTGGAAAGGGTGGGAGTGAAGGGTGACCGGAGGAGAGAGCGAGGAGATGGTGGGGCATCTTGGGGTAGAAGAAAGTGGTCTGACCAAATCGATGTTCAGTAATTCTGAACGAATTAATAGATGGATGAACGAATGACAGAGGAAGGTAAGGATGGGCTGAGTTGAAGGGGTAAGAGGGAGCGGCGATTCTAGGGAGATGAAGTAGCAAGAGAAGGCAAGTGATGAGGACGAGGAACTGTACTTGAAAGGAGTAAATCTTAAACTTACGAGTAACTTTTAGGCAGAGCTTATGTTTGGTGATTTCCTTCTTGAGTAACCAGCGTATTGATGGAAAACCTTTGTGTCTGCATGTTTTAGACTGCAATGTGCTGTAATGACACTTTGTACAGTCAAGTTTTGGACTTGTGTTTGGGACTTAGGGATCCTGGAACAAATACTTGCTTATACTTTTTAAAGGTGAAACCTATAGTAGTTTTTAATACGTCAGGTATTGTAGTGTAAACTTACACTGCTTGTCTGTTTCTTTCGTTCTTTTAACACGAGGATGTTAAGGGGTTGATCTCTGTGTACTTCCTGATAACACAATAATGTTTTAACCTTCTGTCATAAATACTTAGGATGTATTAGAAACATATTTAATTCGTAATGCAGTTTAATTCAAGACTCTTGCTTTGCATTTGATTATATAGTTGGGATGCTGTCTATGAGAGAGAACTACAAACTTTCCAAGAATATGGAGATACAGGAGAAATCTGGTGAGTTAGAAAAAATAGTGGAATTATGATTCAGAAGAGTGAGTGAGTGAGTGTGTGTGTCTTTTAAGTGTTTATCCCAAAGGAAAACAGCCTAAAATTCTTGGGAACTTTGGACTGATTCTAGCTTTAGTGGGTAGATTTAAAGAGTCTCTTCTCCGACTTTTAATGGTCCAGACTTAAATTGGATGACTATGCAGGCATCCCCCAGCTTTTTGAAAATGCACATTATGCCCCTCGGCTTTTATGAAAGACTTACATGAGTACCTGTAAGTACGTGAAAGAAATCTGAAGATTTTTACTTTAAAAGAAAAAATTTTTTTTTAATGTTTATTTATTTTTGAGAAAGAGACAACATGAGTGGGAGAGGGGCAGAGAGAGAGGGAGACACAGAAGCTGAAGCAGGCTCCGGGCTCTGAGCTGTCACACGGAGCCCGACGTCGGGTTGAACTCACGAACCATGTGATCATGACCTGAACCGAAGTTGGCCACTTAACCGACTGAGCCACCCAGGTGCCTGAAGCTTTTTACTTTTGCACAAAAAGGTGAAGAACAAAACTAGCATTCACCGTTTGTCTTGCAGTGAGCCCTTAGAGAGGCAGTGCACACCCCTAGCAGCAAGAGTTGTGCTGCCAAGCTCCTTCCCTGGGAACTATACTCAGCATCCCAGCATCAAGCCGCCATAGCTTTGAACAGTGTCTGTGAGCGTCTGTGCTTTTTCTTGATTTTTTTTGTGCATCTGTTAGCAAGATGTGTCTTAAGGTATTAGGCCTAAGAGAGGTTATTTTTGGGGTCTGGGAATGCTCACAAAATTTTACCGTATAAATTACTGGTAATTGCTTCTTTGTGCCATTTTGCTGCAGGAAAGATTTCATAGCAATGTTCTACTTGCGGTTAGAGGGGGGAAACCTGCATTAGGAAGTTACTGTCATCCTGTGATTGTCCTTGTTCAATAAGCGATGAAATTTTGAGCCATACACGAGTGTTAGTGCTGATGTAGAGAAACATTAATAAATAGCATATTGACTTTATCTATTCTATTCTATTCCATTGGGGGTGTTTTCTCCTAAGTACTAGTAGAGGTGAAGTTTAAGTAGTCACAGGTGCTACTTCTTACTTTCAACAAAGACTTACTTGAGCGTATTGAATAAGCTGCTTAAATGGAATCTAGTTGTAAACTTTGCTCTGTATTCCTCTGGTATCTGAGTAACGGATTCTCTGTTTCTAATAGGTTTGGAGAAGAGAGTATGAATCGGCTAATAAGGTGGATGCAAAAACGCGAGATTCCATTGGACGCTTCAGTGCTTGATATTGGAACTGGAAATGGTGTTTTCTTGGTTGAACTTGTTGGTACTTTTAGTATTCATGTGTTAAAGCCAAATTTTAAAATGAAATTAAAAACAAATCTTGCGAATGAGGATATTAACCATGTGAGTCTAAAGTAGCAGAGCAGTCGTAGCACCTTCTTTGAGGAGTCACATGGTACGGAAGGAGGCTGCGTGGGTTGTGAGAAAGCAGGGCATCTGAGCGCTCGTCTTGGCCCTTCTGGCCTTAACCTTGAGCTTCAGCAAGCCACTTTATTTCTCTGGGTGTAGGTTCTTTCCGAAAACTTTTGACTAGGTGATCTTAATTGGTTTCTTCTAGCTCAAAACTCTGGAGATCTGTGTGTATGAAAGAAAGAAGCCTTTTTACATTTCTGGTAGGACATAAATACTTTATCTTAGGTGAGCGTATGGTTTGAAAAGAGTATTCTGTCCGTGGAACTGAGTTTGGGCACAGGTTCTACTACTAACTAAACGATCGTTGTGTGCCTGTAGTGTGCTCATTGCTGTGGCATGTACTATGGTGGAAATGATAATACACTTCCTCTTAGATGGCTCTACTGTCTTAATTTGTATGGGTGTACACACAATGGTGAAATTTGTTGAATGACTTCCATGGGCCAAGGCTTGTGCTGGGCACTGGCAGCCTGAAAATGTAGACCTTGTGCTTGAGTTGTTCTAGTTTAGTAGAGGATGGGTGGACACAGAAACCCTTAACACTGTAGCTTGACGTGTGCGATATTAGATAACTGTGTGTAGAAAAGAGTGATTAGCTTTGGGGAAAAGGGGTAGGAAGGGTCTTGGAGGAGCTAATACCCAAGCTGGATGGAAATTGCACAGGCAGAGTGTAGTGAGTGTGGGTGGGGTGTAAGAGAGAAAATTTCAAGCAATGGAAACAATGTTTAAAGGCATGAAGGTTTGAGGGTGCGTGGGTGGCTCAGTTGGTGGAGCATGAGAACTCTTGATCTTGGGGTTGGGAGTTCGAGCCCCGTGTTGGGTGTGGAGATTGCTTAAAAAAAAAAAAAAATCTCAAAAAAGGAAGACGTGAATGTTTGAAGCAGCATAGCATGTACTGGGACTGTAAATAAATTGGTACATTAGAATATAAAGTGTATGTTCGAGATGGACAGAGTTGAGGATTAAGTTAAAGGTAGGAGCCATACATGTCATGCCTAATAGGTTAGATTTTACTTTTAGGCTATGGGGAGCCATTAACATTTTACTTTTTTTTTATTAGCAATTTTTTTTAATGTTTGTTGAATTTTTTTTTTTTTAACGTTTATTTTTGAGACAGAGACAGAGCATGAACGGGGGAGGGGCAGAGAGAGAGGGAGACACAGAATCCAAAACAGGCTCCAGGCTCTGAGCCATCAGCCCAGAGCCCGACGCGGGACTCAAACTCACGGACCATGAGGTCCTGACCTGAGCTGAAGTCGGACGCTTAACCAACTGAGCCACCCAGGCGCCCCTAATGTTTATTTTTGAGTGAGTGAGAGAGAGAGAGAGAGAGAGAGAGAGAGAGAGAGAGAGCGCGCGCGCGGGGGAAGGGCAGAGAGAAAGGGAGACAGAATCTGGAGCAGGCTCCTGGCTCTGAGCAAGCGGTCAGCAAAGAGCCTGACACGAGGCTTGAACTCACAAACTGTGAGATCATGACCTGAGCTGAAGCCGGATGCTTAACCAACTGAGCCTCCCAGGCACCCCAACATTTTAATTTTGATATATTTATGTACTTTGAGAGAAGGAGTGCTAGTGGGGAAGGGGCAGAGAGGGAGGGAGAGAGAGAGTCCCAAGCAGGCTCTACACTGTCAGTGTAGAGTCTGACATGGGGCTGGATCCCACAAACTGTGAGATTGTGACCTGTGCCGAAATCAGGAATTGAACGCTTAACTGAGCTACTCAGGCGCCCCACCATTAAAATGGTTTTTTGTTTGTTTTTTGTTTTCCCCCACCATTAAAATGTTTTAAGCAGTGGACTATGATTAGAAAAATTTATAGTAAATGTTTTTGAAACATCAGGGTGTAGCATATATGTGTTAAAGTGCACAAATCAAAAGTGTGTGGCTCAGTGAATTATCACAAAGTGAACGCACCTATGGTCACCTATGAACTATCACCCTGGTCAAGAAGTAATGTGTTATAGACTCTAGAAACTCCCCTGAACTCCCCGGCAGTCCTTTCTAAATTACTCCCTCCTTCCTTTCTGGAAGTAACCATTAATCACAAAGAATTTTAACATCAGAAGATCAGTTTGCCTGTTTCTGAATGTATGAATGGAAGACTCGGGTATATATTCTTTCTAGTGTCTTCTACACGTTCTGTGAGAGTCACTCAAGTTGCGTGTAGGAGTAGCACATTCATTTTCACTGCTGTGTGAAGTTTTTTTGTTTTTACAAGATGTTACAAACCTACACCTTTGTTTATTTACTTTTCAGTTAGTTTAGATCCTGGAGGGGTACAGCATCGCCCGGAGTCTGTGGCCAATGGCTTTAGCAGGAAGGTTCCTTCGGAATTTGGCACGAATCGTGCCACTATTTCCACGAGCACGTTACTTTCCCCCAGGTTGCTCTGCTTTTGTTTGGTTTGCCACCAGGAGTCACTGTGTTGTTCTTGGCTTTGTACACATAAGCACATTTCTTGCCTAGATAGAATTCAGTTTCATTTTGAGCATAAACACCTTCAATTTTAAGAAGAGCTGTGTTCTCCCTGTGGTTCTGGACACCCTGCCTATAGCCAGCAAAAATACCCTTGGACCACAGCCTTCCAGACATATTTGTCATTTTAGGAGTCCTGCTCCCAGCAGGCCTCCACAGGTTCCAAGATGGCGGAAAGAAAGGGCTGTATGGTATTTAATTATATTGCAGTTTTATTTATTCATTCTCTTGTTTACCTGTAGATTCTTTTGGATTTTAATGGTTTATTTGTAAAGGCTAATGATTTATCCTTTGAAACTAGTAGTTTAAGTAGATTCTTTTAGATTTTTTCACATATACAGTTGACTCTTGAATGACATGGGTTTGAACTATGTAGGCCCACTCATTTGTGTTTTTTTTTTTAATAAATATATACACAGTACTGTAAATGTATTTTCCTTATAATTTTCTTTTTTTTTAAGTTTATTTATTTATTTTGAGAGAGCGAGTGAGTGCAAACATGGGAGGGGCAGAGAGAGAGGGGGAGAGAGCAGGCTCCGTGCTGTCATCGTGGAGCCCGATGAGGGGCTCGAACTCATGAACCATGAGATCATGACCTGAGCTGAAATCAAGAGCTGGATGCTTAACTGACTGAGCCACCCAGATGCCCCTCCTTATGATTTTCTTAATAACGTTTTCTTTTCTTTAGCCTACTTTATTGTAAGAATACAGTGCGTGATACGCGTACAAAATATGTGTTGACTGTTCTGTTATCTGTAAGGTTTCCGGTCAACAGTAGGCTATAAGTAAAGTTTTGTGGGAGTCAAAAGTTAAATGCGAATTTTTGACTGTGAGGGGTGTCAGCACTCCTAACCCCTGTGTTGTTCAGTGGTTAACTATATAATTATGCAGACTGTGAATAATGGCAGTTTTATTTCTTCCTTTCCAAGCCTTTATAACTTTTTTCCTCTTATTACACTGTCTATGACCTCTAGTAGAATGTTGAAAAGATGTGATAATAGAAGACTTCCTTGTCTTTTTTTCCCCCTTTCAGAGATTACTTTGAATATTTCACTGTTAGGTATGATGTTAGCTTGTAAATTTGTTATTTGTTTTGTAGATCAGTTAGTACCAGATTAAAGAAGTTTCCTCCTATTCCTCCTTTGCTAAAAGAGAGTGAGTGTGAGAGAGAGAGTGTGTGTGTGTGTTTCTCATGAATCTTGTAATTTGCCAAATGTTTTCCCTTTATCTCTTTGAGATAATCATATGAGTTTTCTTCTTTAGGCTATTCGTGTTGGTGAATTACACTGATCATTTTCAAATGTTAAGTGCATCTCTGGAAGAAACCCAACTTGTATATATTATTGGATTCAGTTTGTTAATATTTTGTTTAGGATTTTTGCAACTCTGTCCATGAGAAAGATTGTCTTGGTAATTTTCCTTTTTTTGTAGTGTTCTTGTTAAGTTTTAGTATCAGGTTATGCCAGCGTCACTGAATAAAAACGTATTTATTGAAGGAGTTTATTAATGATTAGTGCTTTTTTCCCCTTAAATGTTTGGTAGAGAGGTGCCTGGGTGTCTCAGTTGGTTAAGTGTCTGACTTTGGCTTGAGTCATGATCTCACGATTCATTGGTTCGAGCCCTGTGTCGGGCTCTGCAATGACAGCACAGAGCCTGCTTGGGATTTTCTCTCTTACCATCTCTCTCAGCCCCTTCCTGATTCATTCTCTTTCTCTTTCTCTCTCTCTGTCTCTCTCAAAATAAATAAGTTAAAACTTTAAAAAAAGAATTAAAAAAACGGTAGAATTCACTGGTGAAGCCACCTAGATAGGTAGTCTTTTAAGGGAAGTTACTTTCTTTTTTAATGTAAACTTACCAAATGTATTTATGTAGAAAAGTGCTCATTAAGTATATAGGTTTTACAAGATGAACCCTTTGTGTAACTCACCAACCTGATCAAGAAATAAAACATTGTTAGCTCCATAGAAGTAGCCCCTTTGTGCACTGCCCCCCCCTTACCCCATTCCCTTCTAAAGTTAACCACTATTTTGATGTCTATCATCATATGTTAGGCTGCTTTTGAGATTAGCTGTACTGGTTTCTCATTGTGGTTTGAATTAGCATTTCCCTAATAACTAAGGATGTTGAGCACCTTTTCACATACTTACTTGCCATTCGCGTATCTTTGGTGAAATGGGTGCCGCATTTTTGGCCTATTTTTAAATTGGGTTGTTTGTTTACTTACTGTTAAGATTTGAGGATTCTTTATGTAATCTGGATATACGTTCTTTGCCAGGTAGGTGGTTTCTAAGTGTTTTCTCCCATTCTTTGGCTTCTTTCTTTATTCTTTTTTTAACGTTTTAATTTTTTTGAGAGAGAGAGAGAGAGAGACAGACGGATAGAGGCAGAGAGAGAGAGGGAGACACAGAATCTGAAGCAGGCTCCAGGTTCTGGGCTGTCAGCTCAGAGCCCGATGTAGGACTCGAACCCATGAATGCGAGATCATGACCCGAGCCGAAGACGGATGCTCAACTGACAGAGTCACCCAGGCGCCCCTTTTTTTTATTCTCTTAATAGTATCTTCGGAAGGGCAGGAGTTCTTGATTTTGATGAAGCTTAAAAAAAAGTTTATTAACTTTTTTCTCATGGATTGCTTTTGTTGTCATAATAAAGAACTTTTTGCCTAACCCAGGGTCACACAGATATTCTCCTATGTTGTCTTCTGAAAGTTTAAAGTTTTACCTCTTATGTTTAGATGTGTGATTCTTTTGGAGTTAATTTTTCTGTAAGGCTTGAGATACTGGTTGAAGTTCATTTTCTCTGGCATATGATTGTTGAATTGTTTCATCCATCAGTTTCTGAAAAAATTGCCCTTTGTCCATTACATTGAGTTTTACCTGTTGTTGGCATGATGTAAATGGTAATACGGTTATGCGCTTTATTTTTTTTGATCTGGCTTCTGCTGAACTTGGATTTGTGAGGTTCCTCTTTTCAGACATGGCTTTCAGTATTTCACTGTTCATTTCATTGTACTCTATGAAAATACCACAATTTAATTATTTAGTCATTCATTCATTTATACATTCGTTCTCCCGTAGATGGAGAAACATTTGGGCTGTTTCTAGTACTGGATTATTACCAATACTGCTAAACAGTTTTCCAAAATGGTTGTACTAGTTTATGCCCCTACTGGAGTGTGTGAGAAGTCCATTCTTGCGAGCACCTGGTCTTGTCAGTGATTATACAATTATGATTATGACATAACAGTGATTATGAAATTATACGATTTCAGTGATTCTCGGGGGTGTGTAGTGGTATCTCATTGTTTTATTATTTCCTGGTGACTAGAGATGTTGAGCATCTTTTCATACGCGTTTTGGCCATTTGGCTATTCTTTCTGGTGAAATGCCTGTTTAAGTTTTTTGCTTATGTTAAAATTGAGGTGCCTGTGATTTTCTTATTGATTTGTAGGAGTTCTTTATATATTTTGGGCATGTGATCGTTGTATTGCCAATATCTTCATCTAGTGCATCTAGTTTAATATATAATTTAATAAATTATTAGTGTTTTTGAATATTGTGTATTAAACCTTGCCTACCCAGCGTCATAAAGATATTTTCCTGTGTGTTCTTCTAAAAGCTTTATTGTTTTCTTCACATTTAGGTTCTGATCAGTTGTTGTATATGTTGTGAGGTAAAGGTTGAGGTTTATTTTTTTCCTCGTGATTATCCAGGTAACCCAGCACCATGTATTGAAATGTCCATCCTTTCCCCCCGGCAGTTCTGTTATAAGCCATATAGTGGTGTGTGCTTGGGTCTGTTGCTGGATCCTCTGTTTTATTCCTTTGAGACTGTTTGCTTATATGCCAGTCCTTGCTGTCCTGATTTCATGTTTGGTTGATGTCAATTCTCCAACACTGATCTCTTTTCCATTGTTGTCTTGGCTGTTGTTAGTTAGCTTTTTCCATATTCATTTAAATTTTAGAATAATCTTGTCACTTTTCAGGAAAAAAAAGAACACCTGGCATTTTGATTAGGGTTGCACTGAATTTACAGATTAATTCAGGGAGGATGCATATTTATTTGAAGTTTAAACTCATTACCTTTTGGGGGAAAAAAAATCATAGGATTTTGATTAGGATTGCATTGAATTTGGGGAGGATTTAGACCTTAACAGTATTGAATCTCTGAATCCACAAGCATGATATGTTCCTCCATTTATTTAGCTGTTTATATTCTACCAGTAATATTTTGTAGTTTTCTCTGTAGGGGTCTTCCATATCTTTTCTTGGCTTGATGCTTAGATGTTTGTTGTTGCAGTTGTTATTGTTATGCTTGTAAAATGTATTTTCTAATAGTTCATTGCTAGGAAATAGAAACAAAACGACAAGTTTTTCTATTAATTTTGTATCCAGTAATTCAGAAATTAATTCTAATAGTTTATTTATAGATTCTTTTTGATTTTCTCAAATATAGTAATGTAATATAGTTTTATTTGTTTAATTCCAACTTTGATGTCTTGTTTATTGAAATGCTATGTAGTCTGTTTATTTCTTTATTTGAGAGGGCACGCACTCAAGTGGGGGAGTGGCAGAGAGAGAGAGGGAGAGAGAATCCCAAGCAGGCTCTGCACTGCCAGCGGAGAGCCTGATGGGGGGGCTCGATCACATGAACCATGAGATCATGACCTGAGCTGAAATCAAGGGTTGGACACTTAACCGACTGAGCCACTGAGGCGCCCTGAAATGCTGTGTGCTCTTGTATACATTGTTGAATAGAAATGAATAGAATGAAGGCAGGTAGCCTTGTTAACACTGCCTAGTATAAGAGAAAAGCTTCTATTTTTCACTATTAAATGTGATGTCAGCTATAGGTTTTTATAGATGGTCTTTATCAGATTGAGGGTGTTCCTTTATATTCCTAGTTTTTAATCATGAATGGGGGTTGAATTTGATCAGCTGCTTTCTTTGATATCCACTGTGATGATTAGAGGATTTTTCTTCTTGATTCTGTTAATGTTGAATTGATTGATTTGGGGGAGATGGTGTCTTTATTTTTTTTGACATTTTTATTGAAATAATTTTGGGGATTGATTGTTCATTTTTTAAAAATGTTTATTTATTTTTGAGAGAGAGACCGAGAGAGAGAGAGAGAGTATGAGCTGAAGAGGGGCAGAGAGAGGGAGACACAGAATCTGAAGCAGGCTCCAGGCTCTGAGCTGTCAGCACAGAGCCCGACGCGGGGTTCGAATCCACAAACCGCGAGATCATGACCTGAGCGGAAGTCGGACGTTTAACGTTTAACCGACTAAGCCACCCAGGCGCCCCTCCTGTGGGTCTTTTTCTAATATCAGTTTTTCCCCCTTGGTTTCTGGTCATTTGTTATTTCCTTGAATGTCTGCCTATTTTCTTCTGAGTACCAGAAACCAAATGTGAAAAATGTTGGAGATAGTTTGAGGTTTTGGATGACTGTTCTAAAAACCGCTGTTATAAGAACAAACACACATGGGAGAAGAGGGAACTGGTAGGAGTCAATTATTAATAGAATTATCCTGGGTTCCTGATGGGGAAGGAATTGAGGGAAACTGGGAGAAAATGAAGATCTCGAAGAGTATGGAGTGAGACAGCTTTAAGAGTAGAAGATTGGTGTCATTTGCAATAACGTAGATGGAACTAGAGGGTATTATGCTATTAGTCAGAGAAAGACAAATGTCAGATGACTTCACTCATATGAGGACTTTAAGATACAAAACAGGTGAACATAAGAGAAGGGGAGCAAAAATAATATAAAAACAGGGAGGGGGCAAAACATAAGAGACTTAAATATGGAGAACAAACAGAGGGTTACTGGAGAGGATTTGGGAGGGGGGATGGGCTAACTGGGTAAGGGGCATTAAGGAATCTACTCCTGAAATCATTGTTGCACTATATGCTAACTAACTTGGATGTAAATTAAAAAGCTAAATGAAGACTGAAAAAAAAAACCCCAAAAAACAAAAACAAAACAAACAAAAAGAGTAGGAGGTTGGCATCAAAGACCTTTAGATTAAAAAGAAAAATAGTCAAAGGTAGCAAAATTCTGTGCAAAACAATCAACATGTTACTAGAGTTTAGGAATCCGTCACTTAGTGTTGAAAAGTCTAGGGAATCTTAATGGATGGTGTTGGCATATGTTAAGTTTTGAAGGAAAGAAATTGTGTAAATATTGAAGAGCAGGAAGAGAATTTTAGACTACACTGTTCTTTTCAGCTGCTTTTCTCCAAGTTTCCTTTGAAATGACCTTGAGTCTGATTGTTCTAAAAATGTTCAGCATAGTGTTCGGGGTGGGGGTGAGGAACAGACGCCATCATACTTTTCCCATAAGCTCACACACCCTAGGTGGATTCATATGGCTAGGAAGCAGTGGGACTACAGCTTTAGGCTCAAAACTCTCAGATCCAATGAGCCTTCATTCTTTGAGAATATTAATACCTGCCCTCACATGTGTTTTGTAAACATTTCAAAAACAAAAAAGTACATGTGTAAGGTGTTGAATAATCACATAGCTGGATGTAGAATTGCATAATTTATAATCACACTCGAAGGAAAATTTTTCAAGAATTTACTACGTACGCATTTTATTTGTTTGTATAACTTGATTGTGTTAAGTAAAATTAATGACAGATTTATGTGTGAATTAGAGCATATCCACATCAGAAGTTAATGTTACATTTTTCTGCTTGAGGGTAAAAATATCATATGTACATTCTCATGATCTTTTAGAGAATGAATTTTCTTTTGAAATTGAAATCAAATACTGTAAAAACAGATGAATTGTCATTTGATGTAAATTCAGACTCTTAGTTTCTATTTAGATCTACAATAAAATTTAAACAGTGTAGATTATTGGATAGTATATGTCACTTGATCTATTAAAACAGTCCCGGTCCTAAAGGAATATTATAATTCATAAGCAAAGCAGTATGTTAAAACTTCATTTTAAACTAAAGTATAAAATTGTTTCTCTGTCTCTAGGCAAAATTTGGATTTTCTAATATTACTGGAATTGATTACTCTCCTTCTGCAATACAGCTTTCTGGAAGTATTATAGAGAAAGAAGGTTTATCTAACATTAAGTTGAAGGTAACTATTATATTACTATAACTTATTTGTAATAAAAGTTACAAAGTTTAAACATTTCTAAAATATATTTGTTGACAATATCTTTTGAACTCATAAATTGAGGGTTCATTATAAATCCAAATTGAAACATTTTTAAGTAACTATTAAAATTTTGAGTCTAGTCAGCTTGGGGAAGTGATTTTCTCTTCTTTCTTGTGTGCAATTGTGTTCTTTCATGTCTGCAAACGCAAATCATAGCTAACTTTGGATTACCTAGATCAAAAAATTTGATTTTGCCTATTTTATGCTTTTGCCTGGATAGCTAATAGTCCTTCATTTAGTCTGAAACGAAACTCTGAGTTTCCATTTCTATTACTGCTGCTACCATTCACCTCTTGTACTAACCCCAAACCCGAGGAGTTATCCTTGATTCTTCTCTCTCCTTTAAGTGTGGCTTCTAATTCTCTTGGTTTTATCTTCAGAGTCTATCAGGCAGGTGACCATTGCTTGCTATCTCCACCGTTCTCTCCTGAGTCCAGGCTCCATCGTTTCTTGCCTGTGTGGCTACAGTGGCCTCTTACTTGGCCTCTCCGTTGCCGCTCTTGCCACGCCACCGTCCACGACCACAGGTCAAGCGGAGTGATCTTTTAAAATACCAGCTCGTGTCGCTGCTTTGCTCACAAGTCTCTAAGGGCTTCCCCATCGCATGGAGAGTGGAATCTGAACCCCCCACCGCGCCTCGCGAAGCCCCTCGTTTCTTACCTCTTTTCCTTTTCATCACCTGTGTTCCAGTCATGCTGGCTTGCTCTCTGCTCCTGAAACATGTCTAGTCTGTTCTTTTCCGGTCTTTACACCTTCTGCTCTCTGCCTAGAATATTCTTGTCTCAGATCTTAGCTTACGTGGCTCATTCTCATCAGTCAGATCTGTGCTCCAATATCACCTTCTTGGGTCTTTCTTTACTGCGTTTTCCAAACCATTTCTCTTCCTAGTCGCTCACTGTCTTCATCATTCTGTTTTTATTGTCTTCATGCCACTTTATCTAGAATTATTTGTTCAGTTCATTTACTTGTCTGTCTCTTTAGAGAACATAAGATATCGCTTCTCGGCCTTTTGGCTAAGATCGGATGTAGAGAACGTAAGATGTGTTCTCATCCAGGGTCCCTTTTCTTTTTCGTTTACTGTTATGTTCCCAGTGACTGGAAAGTCCCTGAAGAGAACAGGTGTTCACGAAATACTTACTGAATAAATGAGTACTTTTATACAGACATTTCGGATAGGAGCTTCTCTAAACTTAGCTCGTAGGAATGGTAGTCATTTTTTGCTTCAGGGATCCCGAATACTTTGGTGTGAGGGAGGAGGGGAAAAAACCCATGTTCAGACGCAAGGAAACAAAATCCACATTTTTAAATCAGAGTGTTTTCGGTAACATGCTATTTATGGTGCCTGCATTAAGTTTGTGTGAATAATCATGAGGTGATTACTTTTTCAAAGCAGCTTTTCAGAATTAAGTCCGCTGGCCAATTATTGTGACTATTCAGTGAAGCCGAGGCAGGTCACCACGTCAGACGCTCCTCACGTGTTCAGAGGCGATGGTGAATGAGTGTGCTGTGCTCGTGTAGGACTTTCACAACCCAAAGCGCACACTTATCAAGTGAAGTCACTGCAGTGTAAAGAGTCACTTAATTCCTTAAGCTTCAAGCCGTTCCTTACATCCATTCGTTCCTTTGTGAGCTGCTGAGTCAGGGCCACAGAACTTCTGATTTACCAAGTTTACATCACACAGCTAGTAATATCAGCCAAAAGGCATCTTCCTTCTAATGACCCGTTTGAGTGCCACATACTTTTTGTCATCTTTAAGAATGTGTCAAATATTTTTTTTTTTTTATGTTTATTTATTTTGAGAGAGAGAGAGAGAGCACGCGAGAGCGCACTCATGTGCCTGCACGTGAGGGGAAGGGGGAAGGGGCAAAGAGAGAGAGAGAGAGGGGGAGAGAGAGAGAATCCCAAGCGGGCTCTGCACTGACAGTGCAGGGCTTGAACTCACGAACTGTGAGATCATGACCTGAGCCGAAATCAAGAGTCGGATGCTTCACTGACTGAGCCACCCAGGTGCCCCCCAATATTCTGCTTTTTGACAGAAATAACTTTTTCATCAGCCAGGCTTGCGAGCTTCGTTAATGTGCTGGTGTTATTAGGCAGTACACCTGGCTTTGATTTGTTTCCAAATTTGTAGAGATTTGGAATGTCCAGGAAACACTTGTCAGTCTCTCTTACCAATCTTAGCTTTAATGGTCTTGGAATGACGCGCATAAAAGTTAGCTATAAAGTTGGAAGTATGCTTATTGTATGTAAAATGCCATCATAATTAATTGGTCCTTTTAGCTATGACCTTTTACAGATTGTCACTTAGATTCAGTAAAAACTGTATGTTAATCGTTCTCACAAAGACGTTGATTTTTAATATAGGTAGAAGACTTTTTGCATCTTTCCACAGAGCTGTCTGGATTTCATATTTGTGTTGACAAGGGGACTTTTGATGCCATAAGCCTTAATCCTGACAGTGCAATCGAGAAGAGGAAGCAATATGTGAAATCCCTCTCCAGGGTGTTGAACGTCAAAGGCTTTTTCCTAATAACCTCATGTAATTGGACCAAGGAAGAGTTGCTAAACGAATTCAGTGAAGGTAAATGGTCACCTGTTGTTTAAACGTGTGCTTACCTCAGGTTTAACATACTTAAATAGGTTTTCTTTCGCTTGGCGTTTGAGGGCTTTACTTTTCCATTTGTGGGAATTGCCTGCTTCTCTTCTCTTTTAACTGTATACGCAAAGGACAAAGAAATAATACCCAGAGACCCAGAGTCCTTTCCAAAATTTTCCAAGAAATCCTGGCAGTTGGGTGCTGTGCTAACATGAGCCTGTGAAACCTCAGTTCCTTGATTAAGCTGCATACTCTCTTACTTAGAGACTCAGACAGAGAGCATGCGTACTGTGCCCGGCTCCATTGTGCTCGTGTTCTGGGAGCCGGTGATGCACAAATGCAAGCAGTATTTTGTAAACATCTTACGTGGTGAGAGTTTTCACTCTGTACCTACTTTCTTTGTCTTGCTAATGGTCATTCAGGTATTTAGGATTTATCTTCTTTTCAGCTTACGTAGAACAATTATTTTCAACGTGGCACAGAAACAAAAGGTAGGGACTTTGTAGTAGAAATATGACCTGTGAACTCTTGGGGAAATCTCTTCCTTTTCCATGGTTTTGGTTCCCAGACAGGAACCTTTTTCGCCCCATTAGGGAAGTATAATTAGTACCGTGTCTACCAAGTGGGGATCTTCTGAGAATCGAGAATCTATAACCTATACACAAATATTTTGAGAGCTTTGGCAGACTGTTCCTTGCATATCTTAAGGAATATATTACCTGCCAATTTATTCATGCAGCACACAGGTGCTTCTGGGAAAGTACCTTGAGAATCCAGAACTAGTGTTTGCTTGTTTTTTTTTTTCACAGTCCCTTTTTCAGATTAGTATGGCGTTTTTTAAAGAAATGAGAGGAACTTTTAGGATGGAATATTAATAATAAATGCTACGCTACTAAATTTTTCTTAAATTTGAACCTCGGTTGTCCCAAGCTAATGGGAAATGAATTTATAACTGTTTTGCATGCACTTTATCTTAGAGTTTGTTTTCTTTTTTGGTAGTAAGGGAATAGGCGGTGGGAGGGAGCACGGTTAACACGTGTCTTTTTGTGCACATTCAGTGACTTTGGCACGTTATATAATGTAAAACCTGAAGTGTTTGAGGCTTGAAATGTGAGCTTGTGGTTTCATGACTACTGCCTCTGGAAAACAAGAATTATATGTGATTTATTGTCCTGTACTTCGTGCCATTAATTTTACTATCTTCCATGTTAAATTTGTTTCCTTTAGAACTGTTGAGGCCCTGTCTCCATAGTCTTGCCCAGTTCCAGAAGCTTGACAGTTTTAATAAATGCTCGAAGTTAACACTGTGTAGGGCAAGTTTCTTTCCCGGTTCTTAAATACAGGTGTTCTCTTTTACCCCTGGAACCACCAGACAAAAACATATTTGTCTGTCTTTGATAATGAGGAACAGACTTGAGCCTGGTAAAGGGTCCTTAAAATCGTGTCTGTGTCTGAGAACCACTTTAACTTATGTTCAGTTTTAGAGCTTAATACAGAATTTAAATAAGCAAAATGTTACAACAGGAAATGTTAAATATGTACAATTGAAGACGTTTTTAGCCATGTGTCTCTGAGAATATGGTGTTTGGAGTTGGGCACCGAACACTCACAGAATACGTGTATCACTGCTGAGGGTCTTGGCAGTAGCTTCTCAAGATTGGCTCCCATGGTCCCTTTTGCGTAGAATGAAGCTTGCTTTACCGGTCTTGAAAGACTTTTTGCTTCTTTCCTTATCTGAAACATAAATGTTCATAAAACTGTTGAAATCTTGTACTTTTCCTTTACAGCCATATCTATATAAACATTTTATGTTGTCATTTGTTTTGGTGAGGATTACCGGAATCATTTGCCAGATATTGGGGTGTTCTAATTTGATGTCCCAGGAGCTGGACTTTCTTAAAACTACTGAATTAAAAACATTCCCGAAAACCTATTTTACCATAAAAGTAATCTAAATTCGTTATGAGAAAGATTGAAAAACGTCAATAACCCCAACACATAAGCATATAGATTAAAATAACTAAAAGTGGGGTGCCTGGGTGGCTCAGTCGGTTGAGCTTCTGACTCTTGATTTTGGCTCGGGTCATGATCCCGAGCCCCACGTCGGACTCCACATTGAGAGCGAAGCCTGCTTAAGATTCTTTCCCTCTGCCTCCCCCCCTCCCCGCCACTTGCACTCACGCGTGCTCTCTCTCCTAAATTAAAAACAAAAACAAAACAACAACAACAAAACTAAAAGCATTTGTTACCTATCACTGGAATGCAACCACTTTTTAAGATTTTGGTGCATTATCTATTAAAATGTAATCACTTCAATTCTGTATAGTTTAAGGAGTTAAAAGATTAGTCCTGGAAAATTCACACAGACCTCTCCATTTTCTCCAAATTTTTATTATGAAGTATTTTAAGCCTGTGTAAAATTTCAGAAAACAGATAGATTTTGTGCCTGTATATCCAGCACAGTGGCTCCATTTAGAGGCCTGTCCTTCTTTGGAAAAGCTTTCTTATGATCAGTTTTAATGAGCATTTTAATATATGGTCATTTGTTAAAATTTGGTGCAGTTTGATTAAGAATGTGAGTTAGAATGCACAATGAAACCAAGTACAAGAGGCCAGTTGATGCAATAATATATATCCTGTTATATTTTTTCTGTTTATCAGAGCTATTTCAGCTGCAGTTCGAAAATGCGGACACCACCCTTTCCTAGGGAAAAAAAAAATCGACCCTCCAAACTAATAGACCTATCACTGAAGGAAAACCCTGGTTTAACTTCCCAGCCTTGTTTGTCCTGGTTTAAAATCATAAAATGTTAAATTTCCATTTTTAAAAAATGTTTATTTTTGAGAGAGAGAGAGAGAGAGAGCATGAGCAGGGGAGGGGCAGAGAGCAAGGGAGACACGGAATCCGAAGCAGGCTCCGGGCTCTGAGCTGTCAGCATAGAGCCCGAATGGGGCTCGAACTCACAGACCATGAGACCTGAGCCGAAGTCAGGCCTTAACCAACTGAGCCACCCAGGCGCCCCCAAATGTTAAATTTCCATTTTATTTTGTAGTTCAGGAAAATGCCACGTTACCTCATTTTGATCTTTACAAAATCACTATGAGGTAGGTAGGGGCACTGGCATGTGTAACCTCCTTGCTTTGAAAAGGAGGATCCTGGTAGCCTATCTTTCACCTTGTAAAGTGGTCGAGCTGGGACTTGAACCCCTGACTTTTGAATCCATGTTAATTTAAAAACCACACGGTGCTTCCTTGAAAATTCCCACTTCCTTTTCTTCCCAGATTCTTAGTTCAGTTTGGGTCTTGATCTTTGGTTACACACCCTTTTTGTTGTGGTAAAACGCGCAGAAGGTAAGATTCGCCGTTTAACCCTTTTGAAGTGTACTGCTCTGTGACATTGAGTGAGTACGTTGCCATTGCTGTTCAGCCATCACCGCCCTCCACCTCCAGAACTTTTTCATCGTCTACAAACGCCTTTTCACTTCCATGTTGTTTGACCCTTCGGTGTTAAATACTTCGGCGTGTGTGGTGTGGGTTAAGTCGCTACAGAGGAAGCTCCCAGAACCGTTCCCCGCTACCTGGGATCGTCTCCGCACGCGGTGGCTCCTTCCTGCGAGGTGCCGCGGTAGACGGAGGGAGATACAGAGTCTGAGAGAGAAGAGACCAGAAGTGGGGGAAGGGAGGGAGGAGGGAAAGCCTCTTTCCTGCCGGTTGACTTCGGTCTTGCCTGCTGCTTGCTCAGTTTAAAGCGTCAGTGGGGACGCACGCAGGGGGATTGAAAATTTACCACGTGAAATTCAGTCACGACTTGGAGTCTGGAATCATAGTTTCGCGAAAGGTTCGCAGGTACCTCGTTAATACAGACTTCCCTTCGCTGTGGGACTCAGCCCCTATTAAAAATATTTTAATCTTGTCTGACAGGGTTTGAACTTTTTGAAGAGCTGCCAACACCCACGTTCAGCTTTGGAGGCAGATCTGGAAACAGTGTAACAGCTTTGGTTTTCCAAAAAACGTGAGACTTTTCACTGGACAAATTCAGTTAGCTTTGTTACGAAGCTCCACATCAAAGTAGCCCTGACACAGAAAATGCACGTGCAAATACGTGCTTAGTAAGTACCGCAGGATGTGCACGTGTTGAATGGATGCGAAGGGTCGGTAAAGATACGCGCTCACGGGGGTGGTTGAGTTTTAGAGACCAACCGAGAATCATGTCAGGTTTTCTTTTGTACTTGGAATGTAAATCTTTCTCTCTTCGATTAAAACTTTTCTGTAACTGCTGAACAGTTAAAAACTTTAAAGCAGTAAATGGATTTCCGGAAAGCACGTGCTCTTGGTTTTTGTGCCTTGGTGAAGTCGAATCGAATGGAACTGCTTGTTCAGATTGGGTGAAACGAGTCCAGGGCCCGGGTCATAAACACCAGCCTTCTTCGTGTTTTATTAGACTGTTTGTGAAACATCGTAGGTATACTTATGTTTGGGGTTGAATGGTGGTTATTTAAAAAAAAAAATTATTTAATACCCGGAAAAGTCCCCTGGTTTTCGTGTATACAATTAAAGTCAGATAAATGTGTGAGTTGATCAGGAAATATTTATTGAGCTTGTTTGTTGCCGCCAAAGGGCTTTGCTTTTTTTTTTTTTTTTTACCCGCTTTGAGGGAAAAACAGGAAGTAGAAAAGACAACTGACAGATACTGTTATCTGCTGGCTCCGTGTTAACTTACGTTACGTTAAGTTACATTATCGTATTAAATCAGCGAATCCTCCCGATACCTTCTGAAGGTGTGTGTAACTTACGCCTGTCTCCACTGGAAGGACGAGTACCGGGTGGAGCCGGGATTCTTTGGGTCTGACTGTTCCCCCCGGCATATTCTGCTTCCCAGGTGCTAAGTAAGTCTCTGCCTTAATGGCAGTTGCGGTTCAGTGAGGGAACCAGGACCGGTCTGGAGAAGACGCTGCCAGGGAAGTTAAGTAGGATTTTCAGGAGCTCTGCCCCTCCTTTCTGGTGCCCGTGTTGGTCTGTGGGCCGGAGCCGGCGAGCCGGTCCGTCCTTCGTCACTTTCCCCCACCTCCCTTTTGTCGTGACAGAGACCCTTCTGCGAAGGGGGGTGTGAGCTGGATGTGTACCTAGAAGCCCCCGGGGACGCGGGGACAAAGATGTTCCAGTTAGGGCCGGTTAGCAAGAGAAACAGTGTATCTATTAACGTTTTTGAGGCGGTAACGTGACCACGTGACGCCATCGTTGGATTTGGGCTAATACTTTAATACGGGAGCCGCTACACAAATTTGAAAGCGACACAGTTTTTGATGATTTTCAGCTATTTGGGCCTGTGGGGTTTTTGTTTGTTTGGTGCATGTTCATCCGGTAACGAGCGAGTCTGGCATCACAACCCTGTCTCTCTTTATTTTGTCCCTGAGTGGGGTGGGGGCGGGGTGGAGGGCCGAGGGGTTTGGTTTAGATCCACGTTCACCAGCCATTAAGGTTGCTACCTGCCTGGCACGAGATAACCGCAGACATTTACATAAGCTTTCAACACAAATCCGATTGTTTGAAAAGCTCTCATTTTTAACCAGAGTGGCTGAGAAGTTCCTTCAAAATGTATGTGATTTAAACTTGTGAAAAACTCGTGTTGATTTTACAAACTAGGCATGGGATCTTAACCCACGGAAACATGGTTTATCATTTACCAAGGAGGTTTGGTCTTTGTTGTGTTTTCGTATTACTCTTTCTTGATGTCAGATGTGACAATAGGACGGAAGCACTTTTTCAGAATTTTGCGTGGCTACGTGTGCTGTTTTAAAGCACTGCTCTGACAGACTGGGCTCTCCGTGCCGCCAGACGGAGACATGGGGTTTGATTCACTGATCAAACCCACCGAGCGGGTCTCCGTTGAAAAGCTCCTCGAGTCACCCTCGGTTGGGGGCGGCGGTGGTGGTGGCACGTCCCATTTGCAAAGATGAAGCATTTGGGGGGGGGACCTTGGAGCTGTTGCTAAGGTTAGGAGAAGGGATTTGTCATCTCTCCCTGTCAGCGAATCATGCCGGAAGCCAGCCCCCCAGAGATTGCAGTGAGAACAAATGGAAGGTACCAGAATGCTAACAGTCAATTCGTGTTTCCAAATAATACCACACTTCAAAAACCAGACCCGCAGGTGCCCCCAAGTTACCAAAACCGGCCGCAAATTTGTAACTCTTGCACTTCGGTCTGTTATGTCACGTGCCCGTGTGGGGACCCGGAAGAAAAGCGGTTTCGAAAGGGAGCGGTCAGTTCTGTGGTGAGCGCTGGTTTCTCTGGATGAGAAGTTGGAATTGCCACTTTATTTCATCAAAAGACGCTCTTATTTTGAGGAAACTCGTTTGAAATGCAAACGAAGCTTCTCTCTGGAGCCTGCACAGCTTCGTTGCTTCTCATTAGGACGTCACAGCCTCAGTAGCCGGCGCTTCTGTGCTCAGGAGGCGCGCAGGCCGGTCCGAAGGGGTTTGAGGCCCAATGGGCCGGTTACACCGATGAACAAGTCGAAAGTTTTCAGAACGTTTTGCTTTAAGCCAGGTGCACGAGTTAGAGTTGCTTTTTGGGACTGGCGTTTATGCAGCTGAGAATCAAACCTGACACTACTCTTGGCCGCTTGACTGAAGCCATTTTAAAATAGTACAACTGTCCCTGAATGATCCCCCTCCCCCCTCCTCATTGTACTAGCAGCAAATCTTCCTTTCTTCTTCGTCTGCGGTATGGATGCGATTTTCTGTTATTTGGGGGAAAGAAGGGAGGTAAACCTATACAAAAAACGTTTAGTGTTTGCAATGAATGATATGTTTTCAGTTCACTACTATTATTTTAAATTTTCTGCGATACTGTGATGTAGTAATGTAGTGTGTGTGTATATATATATGTATATGTTAATTTACATTCATCCCGAGTATAATAGAAGCTTTAATTTTTAAGAAACCTATGTTAGCCTATAGCCTTTGAAATAATTTTCCTTAAATTGATATGCAAAGAGAGTATCCCTGCCTGTGTCAATAGACTTTGATGTATGTTTTCTTAAATCATTTTATCTTATATATTTACACACGTGTGTATGTGTCTGGTAGCCCCTGATGAAAATCTCTACAAATGTGAAAAATCCGTTGCTCTCCAGGCCGGCATTCTGCTGTGGGGAGACCTGGGTTTGATTTCCTGTTTTTGGCACTGTGAACTAGAGTGTACGTGCTCCAGAGACAGCTTTCTGCTTTGAAAGCAAGGGACCAAGTGTCTTGTGTTGCACAGTAGTAAAACCTCTTTAGCTATTTGTGTGTGTGGGTGGGGGGGGGGGTGTTGATGGGCTCTGAAAGGAGTCTTGTCTAGTACACTTCACTGGAAGGAGGCTGCCCAGGACCTAGAGCTTGATTGTGGGAGACGAGAAGCATGCTAGGTTGAAGGACAATTGCTTAGTGGGAAAAAATTAGGAAACCCTTGTCATTTCTCTGTTAGGCAGGAAACAGAGATGTCCTTAGAAGAAGGGGGAGCACAGGAGCATGTTTTATTAACAGTTAATGGAAGAAAATTAATGCTAATTTATTCGTCATACACACCATGCAATTTGTTAGAAAAGTAAAAGAATAGTTTGAAATTCTTTGGTCAATTGATGGATTCCTATGTTAGGGGCATAGAAATGAAACTCAACATTAAGCAGACAAACACCCAAGCCCACAGGCTACATAAATGCTGAATAAAACCAGCTTCACAATAGAACTCTGAAAAGCGAGGGGGAAGAAGCCTAATGAATGATTGAATATGACCTTAGCAAAATCCCTGGCGTGTTGTTGAAAGATCATTCATTTCCAGCTTAGATGTCAAGATGGGCTCCAGTAACCAGGAAAAAAAGAGAGCTTGAGTCGGTACTTACTGAGTTTTAAAAATCTTTACAACTCAGTGCATTAGACTAATCATTAAAGGGCTTCTCGAACTGAATTTTGAGCGGTCACTGTGTAGACCTGTGGTTTAGGCCCAGGGAAACCAAATTAAAAAGATAGGAATAATTCACAAGACATGAATGTATCAATATCCTGCTTTTATGAAGTAGAACTTCAAAAACTGGATGTAGAGCCTGGCAGAATGTACTTTTGTCATGCTGATACCATTGTAAGAAAGACTTACAACTAAGAGATCAATTGTGCCTTAGAGTATTTGCAAATTACTTGTCCAGTTTCTAAGAGGAAGATATTAAAAAAACCCCAAATCTACTTTTTTTCATTTTTAAGTGGCCCATTTGGAAGAAATGATAAATTCTTTTATGTTTTAAAATATGTATTGTTATTACCGCATCAGAAAATAAGTACTTTAGTGAGTCATCTTTTTTGTGTGCGTGCTACCCGGAAGCTTTGTAAGGAAAGCAAATGTACCGTATTTGTTTTCCCAAATACCTAAAAATTTATACATGAACCAGCGGTGGACATCATGTGAGGAGCCTTGAAAGAAGTGTGAAAATACTCCAGTTGAATAAGGGCACCGTGAACTGTATTTCTCATTCTTCATTAACATACTTACAGACGGGCAGGTTAGCACTCTCTGGGATTCTCCGCCGGGCTGGGCACCGTGCTCCCCGCAGCGCCCCTGCCGATGCCCTCCCTGCCTCTTGTCAAGGATGGACGCGGTTGTGGGGGGGGGGGGGGAGCTAAATGTAGAAGAGAGTGGGTGCTGCCAGTGCACGTTTTTCTCCTAACCCCTCCTCGTGTATGAAAATGTCAGTCCTTTGTTCCCATCTAATTTTAGTACATCCTGGCTAAAAAAAAAAAAAAAAAAAAAGCCCCCGTTAGGATGCTTTCCAACCATGGAACTTTGAGGGTGGGGTGGGCGGGGGAAGGGTAGAGGAAGGAGCAGTTTACATTCCATGTCCGGCTGCCTTTCTGCTACAGCATCTCGCCCTTACTCTGTTGATTTTGGTAATGAAATAAATTTCGATGCACTGAAGCAGCAGTAATTAAGTTTTCCTTCCATGTCCTCAACAAGAAGCCTAGCTGGAGTCTGAATGGGGAAAATCATAATATGGCATTTAATAAAACATACTGGGCTGAATTAAAGAGCTGTATGCAAGTTTTGGAAGACAGGCCTGAAGTTGTGAATGAAAAACACTGCACATTGTCTTATTTATAAAATGTAACCTTTGAGGCCCAGTTGTGAGTCAGCGAAAGGGCTTCTATGCTGTTGTTTTGAATGGGAATAATACTTGCTGACTTTTGAGAAGCAATCCTAAACGAGGCCCACGAGTCAGAGCTGTTTATTCCGTGTGGGAGCCCTAACATGTCTAGCAGGAAAGCTCTGATTTTGTGAAGAGAACCAGTTGGGTCAAAAAAAAAAAAAAAAAAAAAAAAAAAAATTGATACTATAGTTTGCTCAAGAGAGAGGATTGAATTCCATATAGCCTCGTAGGTTGGAAGTGCCGACTAGTGTGGTTATTATTTAATTAAAAAGTAATTAACTGGATTAAACTATGAGGGGGATTCCACAGACTGGACCTCACTGTGAAATAAGCGTGTGTCTTGGAGAAGTTTGTTCATTTAGTGCTCTGAGGTTTCCTCCTGGAATCTCTGTATGGTGAAGGTGCTAACGTAACCAGAAGTCAGAGGGATCATCTTATTATTACTAAGTCCATTTGATTAATGATTTAATTTATGACAAATGCAGTGTCAGATTATTTTCTGGCCTTGAAATTTGATTTGTTTTGGTTCCTTTCATTCTATAGTAACAGAGTGTTTAAAATCTGGTAAGTAGTAGAATAAATATGAAAGAGAAATGATTATTTTGAAATACTCCATTTGGGAGGAAAAAACGATTGCAATATAGGCAGGTCGCTTTCCTTTTCTGGGGTTCAGGTTTCGTCTCTGTAAAATGAGGGTGGTCAGTAGGTGATATTTAAAGTTCTCCACCCTGGTGCTGGTCAGCTTGGGCTGCCGTTGGCTAGGTAGCTTAAACAACAGGAATTTACTTTTCACAGTCTGGAGACCGGGAAGTCCAAGATCAAGGTGCCAGCAAGGCAGGCTTCATTTTGAAGCCTCTGCTCTTGGCATGTAGGCAGCTGCCATCCCCCTGTATGTTCACACGAGCCCCTTGTGCATGCCTACAAGGGAGAGAGAGAGAGCACGAGAGCAGGTTCTCTTGTGTGTCTCATAAGGGTGCCGATTCCGTCATGAGAGCTCCGCCTGCCTGACTTCACCTAACCCTGATTACCTCCCAGAGGCCCCATTTCCAAACATCATCACATTGAGGGTTAAGGCTTCAACTTGTGAATTTGGGAGGGGGTTGACACAAACATTCAGTCCATAATACCTGCTGAAGTTGATCTAAGGTTTAGAGATGGGTCTGCAAAATAGGTTTCCACAATAAATGTTTATTTATTTATTTTGAGAGAGAATCCGAAGCAGCCTCTCCGTGCTGTCGGCACAGAGCCCAATGAGGGGCTCAGTCTCATGAACCGTGACATCATGACCTGAGCTGAAGAGTCAGATGCTTAACCAACTGAGCCACCCAGGTGCCCCAGGTTTCTGCTATATATGGGAAGTTTAAATACTCCCATTAGCTAAGAATCAGTTATTAGGTCATTTTACAGTTCTTTTAAACAACGGTATCTATGTGTGTGAAAAAATATATGTACGTATAATAAAACATTTGGAGCATAAAATCACATATTTTTCCATCTATAAAACATCTTTGTACATTCATTGGTAAACTTCAGATTTGAGTATTGTTTGTCCCTGGTGATATATTTGATAATTTAGTTCGTATTCGTTTGACCATAGTATATTTTATCCAAGAAACTTAGAAGTTTACATCTGATTGTTTAGTCTGCTTGGATTGTATGTATAGAAAGATCGAGATCAAGATTGGGCCTGAGTAGGCACACAGGACTCACACTGACAGGTGACCTAATTTAGCACCCTGCAGCCCCAGGGCGCTGAGGCTTCTACCTTCTCATGCCGCACAGAGACCCTCGCTCGGGTGCAGTGCGTGAGTGTGCCCTTCTTAGGCCTTGTACCTCTCTGGGCTACTGCCTTCCTGTCCTGTACCTGCTTCTCCCCTCAGTGACACCGAAGTATGTTAACGGTGCTGGGAAAGTGCCTAGTGGATAGCATACACTTACTTAAACTTGGTTTCCCTTCAGAACATTTCTTTGGAGCAGGTTTGAGAAACGGAGACAGAAACAGTTGTGTAGACTTCACGTAATAGGGGTGTGAATGAGTATTAAGTAAGAAAAATCAATGTGAAGCCACTTAGCATGATTCCTAGCAAATGCCAGTGCCAGGTAAATATTCTCTCCTCCAAGAATCTGTCTTCCCGTTGGGGCTGATAGATTGACTTGTTTGAGATTTTACCCCTCAGTGCCACTGAGTTATGTCTTCAGGTCCACTGTATTCCAAGAGTGTTTTGATGGCGGGGAGAGGCCAAGTGGTGGATAGAGGTGAGTACGAGTGAAAATTTGGAACAGGTGGGCCTTCCAGAATTTCTTAAAAAACCGTTCTGTGTAGCTGCTGCTTCTTTAGTCATTTTCAACAAATGATCTTTATGATGTGTTTTAGCAAACTCTAAGGATACTCACATTTAAGGTCGTTATCTGTTTAAATGGTAATTATTTAGTAATAAATGTAGGTATGATGGGGAAAATGTTCATTTGGATGCATGTGAATTGAAAAACAAATGGCCAAGGACATGATGCACCTTCCATCATTAGGTCTGAATGCTAAGGTGTTATTTCCAACAAGGGAACTGAGAGCAGGTCCTTCGGCTAACCATGCATCAGGTTCAATGAAAGTTGAATTGGATTTGGGTCTTACCTGGCTTTGAGGAAGCAGTGGGGCAGGATTTTATCATTGATTTCCACCTTGCATCATCTAGGTTGAATTTCCTTGATCAGTGAGTTGTATTTTGTTTCCTCGTTTTATGTTGAGTTAACGGTGCCATTCACAGTGACATTTCAAAGTTTGAGGTTGGTTAATACTTTAAATAGTTTATCTGATTTGACCTTAGTTTATAGTGGAACTGACAGTGTAGTATGTTGTGTACATCGAATCAGTTGTTTATCCTACCTAGTCTAGAAAACATTTGGTTTTCAGATTTGTATACTTAACCTTTTTTATTGGTGGGTAAGTGAATATCCCAGTGCCTGGACCCGGCTTAGTGTGACTAGAGAAATACTGGCCAGAATAGTGTCACTTTCTCTAGTCATCCTCAAAGAGCCGAAGTCTTTGAACTATTTTTTAAAAACTCTATAGAGATGAGATCAATATGATAAGGAGGTATGTCCCTAGGATGGACATAATAAAAGCTTCCCTGAGTTAGGGAGTTTAGTGCTATGGTGGTTAAATAACCTGGATTTGATCACGACTTTTGTTTTTTGGGGAGGGTTTTTTTGTGAAAGTTAAGAGAAGCTGTAAAGTAGTAGTTAAAAAGCAAGCTAACTTCTCATACCACTTCTTCTTGGTTTCAGGTCAGGGGCAGGGTATGTGCATACAAAATAGGCAAGGCCAGTCCCTCTTATAATGGATACAATAAAACAAAACATCTTTGCTTTTGGTTAAAACAGAAGGTTGACAAACTGCTGAGGAGAGTTAAGAAATTCACAGGCTAATATACTATGTGGGGCACATGTTCTTTTCATACTGCTCCCAAGGATGTTCTACCCTTTGGAGCCAGAGACCGATTATTTTCCTTGATATTTTAAACCCAAAGGATTCAGTCTTTACATTGGGTATTTAAACTCTGTGAAATCACAAACTGTATGTCGTTTCACCGTTTCCTTTCTACATAATGAAAATGAAATTCACTCGGTTTCATTTTTATGGGGATAGGCAGGATAGCAGTGGCTTTGAGCATATCACTAGGGATGAGTTAAAAATAGATTTTTCTCGAGGCAGTGACATTATATGGTAGACAGTTGACAGGAGAGAAAACTTAAGGCAAATTTTGGGCTTGTGTCATAAATACCAAATCTGAATTCCACTAAAGTCTATATAAGAAAAAAATGGAAAAGATTTTCATTTGAAGATGATAGCAGAAACATTTAGTCTGGCTGTGCTGTTGAAATATTTTCTAGATAAAACTCAGTGTATAACAATATGAAGATACTGTCACTTGTTTTTAGCTGTGTTTTTGGTGGAGGGTCTGAGGCCAAGCTAGGTTATGGGTGAGTAACCATGTTAACAGTGATATCAATTAGAGTCTCCTTCAGCTCAGATCATAAATAGATCAGGGAAAGGTCAGGAATGAATTATGCTTTTCATTGTTACTATTAAAATAGTAACACAGGTTTGATAAGTTTTACATACACCAGTAACTTTGAATGTAAATTGTGAAGAGCCTTCATTGTATTCCTTTTGTTTATTTACCATGCAGAAACTTTTCACTGTCTTCCTTTTTCATGCTGGTGTTTTCTGGTAGCACATAACACCAATAGCTACTATTGCAAAAAAAAAAAAAAAATATATATATATATATCCATATATATATAGATAGATAGATATCTATATATCTATCTATCTATATATCTCAAAGTTAAATAAGTTTTAACTGTTGCTCTGTTCTTTTTAGCTTGCATTACCCAGAGCTCTTCATCCAGTGAGTTGCAAGCGTGACATTTGCTGTGTTTTCAGCACCTGCCAACTTGGAAACCAGGGTTTGTGCTCAGGACTTAGGCTTACAACCCACACTTTGTGGTGCACAATGCTGTCCCAGCTGGCATGCTTCGTACCTCAATGGTGCTAGACGTTTGGTTACAAAGCTGTGCGGATTCACATGCGCTGATTTCAATAGGCATTCCGCTTCAAGCTGCTTTCAACTCTCATTTTGTATCAAAGGAGTTAGATTGGTATCGTTAAATTCACTGCCATGGTTATTTTTCAATGAAAATACATTTGTTTTATTTAGTTCTTGAATCAAAAAGTAACTTTGTCTTCAAGAATCGAAGTGCCTCTTAAAAAAGGTGTGTATATAGATAGGGGAGATACCTCTCTCTCTATGTGTAGATATTTCTACTTACCTACCTACCTACCTACCTACCTACCTACCTGTCTGTCTGTCTATCGATATGAGAGAGATTCCAGCCAGAGCTATAATTCCTTTTCCTCAGTGGAAAAGTTTCAGAACACAATATAAAAGATCAGAAAGGAAAGAATGGAAGGATTAGTGTGTCCTAACATGCATGTGTAGGTAGGGCTGTTAGTTGTAGCTGGCTCATAGATGAATAAAATCTACATTAGAAAATTGTCCCCATAGTAGATTCAGATTTTTGGCTTTTATCTGTAACCAAAAACTTTCCATATTTTCCAAGGAAATGTATTTTGCTAACTTGTTTTCCGTAGCCAGTCTTTTTGAAAATGCTTCAGGTGGACTTGGTGGTGTTTGTCTTCCCATCATCTATTATAAGCAACTTTAAAAGGTTCTGCTTTATAAAAGATCTTTTCAGATTTAGAAAGGACAGTGTGAAATGTGAATGACTGGCTTTTAATACAACAGTTGTGACAAAGAGGCAGTGGCTTTTGGAAGCCGAATAAAGGGGTTAATACGCACACATCTGCGTACTGTGCTGTTGGGTCCAATGTATAACAAGTTTGATGTTTGTTTCATTCACTTTATTCTAAAAAAGAATATACTGTGTTATTCTCAGAGACAAACTAGTTTATGACTTTTTAGTGGTGAGCTCTTTTTACAGCTATAGGCACACACAGATTTGATGGGTTAAACTGAACAACATTGACTGGTACTTGATCAGACTTCAAAGCTTAGCTCCTTGTTGCTTGAATATCACATTCATCTGCTTCTAAAGGCACAAAAATAAAACACCCACTAACTACCTAGGACACTCCTTAGTGCCTATCAGAATCCAACCTTTACCCTCCTCTGCACAAATGTGCTTAGGTGAATACTTTATTAGCTTGTTGATACAAGTTATAGTTGGTTACACCCTTTCTTAATAAAATACACCCTTACTGTCTCCTATTGCTTAAGAGCTTTACACTTGGAATAGGGCAACTCTGTAGTGTAGAATTTAATTCAGTTTAAATTCTCCCAGACAGTTTTGAGGAGACATGATGGATGTGTGCTGTACACACAGGCGTTCCTCCCTTTGGTGGTTCTGCTTTGAGAGGGGCCAGGAGAGGCAATATTGCTGTGCGTTATCCCTGTTTCATTGATCGGTCTTGGAGGGAGACCGTATGGGATCCCTGCATCTTACCCTGTTAGTGTTGGTCAATGATAATGGAAAAGTTACAAGTGATCATTTCGGATTATTTATGGATTTATTCCTAAATTGACTTACGAATTTGTGTTTAGTTGCCTGGTAGTGCTCTAAATCTGGTTTCGATTTGGTTTTGACCTTTAAGGATTGAACAAAGGTAGACACCCCCCCCCCCCCAATACAGCTTACATTGTTTTACATCCAGAGTTCAGCTGCATTTATATTTGCGCTTCTGAATTGAGCAAAACTGTAATATACAACCTTTGGGTAGGACTTTTTAAGTAATAAACAACTATGTAGTATACAGCCTTAAAGAGTGGGGGTGTTTTAGATGTATAGGACTTAACTGCATAATGTGGAAAGAGCCACATAGTATCTGGAAGGTAAAGCAATCCAGGCCTTAATGTATATACCGGTTAGCTTTTGGAGATTCAAATTAAGTACATGAGAAATAGCCATTCATTGGTTAGTAGCACAACTCCTTGAGCAGGTATTTTAGTTTGTGCATTTGCAAGAAAGCCTCAGAACCAGAAAAACAGGCTGCTTTAGGTTGGAAAGGAGGCGTTGCAGTAAACGGGCTTGCCATGACCACAATCCTTGGAATTTTCTGAGACTAAAATCATCCCGAAAGAAACAAGAATCATGGTTGCAATAATTGTCTCCAGGCTCTGGACCCCTGCATTTTATTTTCTGTGTTGACCTGATGAAGTAGTAATTGTGGGAATAAGCTGAATGTTTGCCAGCAGGAGTCACTCTAGGCTTCCTCATAAAAAGTAAATTAAACTATATTCTTAAAGCTCTCAAAGGCCTAGGTGACACTGTGATAAAATGGCATTAGGGAAGTGTAGCAGTATTCTCAAATTATCCCTTGTACCTTTCTTTGTTTCACTTAGGAAGACTTAGTTCTTGCTCCTTTCAAAACTGGCCCTTGATAAATTCTTGTAAAGCAATGTTTATGGATAAGGATATCAGAATCTTAGCATTCTCCCTGTTAGCTCATTTTGGCTTTTGTGGGATGAATGGGTTATATCCCACATCACCTACTCGAATGAGTAGACTCACATCCTTCTGACTGTAGGTCATCCTAATCTTGCAGAAGAAACCACTGGCGTGAGCTGTAGCTCATGTGAAAGATGTTAGCTTATGATTTTCTGAAAAAGAATGGGTCCGGTGTGAGAGAAACTGAGATATTTCAGCAATAGCCATGAAATATAAGAGTTTCCCAAGTGCTCAAGAAGTTAATTGTTCATTTATGTTTGATACTGGGATTGAAACATTGGATTAAAACCAATTAAATGTTCCTAGAAGCAACAGAAAAAGTTTCCTGATTTATGAATAGAACCATTCAAATGGCGCAGACACAATCCATGTAAAGTAATGAGGTGTTTTGTTTTTTTGGCAAAGGAGAACACAAAACAGGCATAGGGGAGTTCTTTAAAAAAAAAAATCCTCCTCCTTAAAAATCTCTTTGGATACAAGGTCAATAAAATAACATACACTAGTAGGACGGAGTAATGGGAAATCTAGGGGTTCACTTCACAAGGAAAACAATCCCCCTCCCCCAGGTGAGCAGTACAATGAAAATGCTCTGCTTATTCTATCAGGGTTACATTCCTGAACTTAAGTCAACATCCTAAGTTACAGAACGAAACATGCTCTGCCTCTGCTTAGCAACCACAAATCCTTTCTTCACCAGTTGCATATATTTTGCATGCGGCTTCTGAAGTACACATTCCTTTATTTCGATCAGCGCCCCGAGTTAGGAAACTAGTGCTTTATTTTCCCAAAGTGTAACAACACTAACACGCCCCCCCCCGCCCCCCGCCGCCCTGCACGCCACCGTAATGATCGTTTCTTTGAAACCTCAAAACCCAACAACCCGGAAGCTGGACGTCTGAAGTCCACGCGGCCCAGGATTTTTTTGCCCCGGTTCGGGCTGGGGCGGGGGGGGGGGGGTGCGGCGGGGGGGTGGCGGGAGAGACGCCCGCGGGACCTCTGGCCCCGGGCAGCCGCGGAGGAGGGGGGGTGGTGGTGGCGGCGCGGCCCGGGCCCGGGGCCACTTCCCGCGTCCCGGGGCCTCGCAAGCGCGAGCTCGGCGCGCGGCTCAGCTCGCAGGACGCCCTCTAGCCCCGCCGGCGGCGCGCCGCGACCCCCCCACTCCCCGCCCACCGGCGGCTGCGCGCACTGCACACTCGCCCGCCGCCGCCGCCGCCGCACGCCGCCCGGCTCCTGCACGCCGCCGCCGCGCCGAGCGCCCGGGCCCGCGACGCCGCCGCCAGAGCGCCCGACCCAGCGACACGCAGCCGAGGTCGGGCGGCCCCTCGGCGGCGGCGGGCGCGGCGGGCGCGGCGGGCGCGGGCGGCCTGGCCGGGGCCGGTTAAAGGGACGAGTTGCAAACAGTTCAGGAAGTGACAAGTCGATTTCCTCCTCCCTGGGAGCCGCTCGGTACAAAGCGCTCGGCGCCGGCAGGAGAGCGTGCGCGCGGCGGACGCGCGGCGGGCAGCCGGGACGACTTGGCGAGCGCCGGCGGCGACGGCGCGGGGCCCGCGCTCGGAGCGCCCCGCCGCGCACAGTAAGCGACCCCGGGCCGCGCGGCGGCGGTGGCGGCCGAGGGGCCGGTCCCGAGCGGAGGTCCCTGCCGTGTGCGCCGCAGCCGGCGTTTGGAGGGACCCCGCTCTCGCGTGTGCTGGGCTTGCCCTTTTAAGATTTTTAAATTGTTATTATTATTTTTTTATGTTGCTGGTTTCCTTTTTTTCCGCCTTGTCTTCGGGTTGGTTCGGGCGGTTTCTCGGGGTGCTGAGTGTCGCCTCTGGTGCAGGCGTGAGACTTGTCAGAGCGCCGCCAGGGGAACGAGCCAGCCCGGCCCCTGCGGAAAAGTCTGCGCTTCCCCGGGGCGGGTGCGGGGCCGGCTGCGCCCGGGGGTGTGCTCCTCTCCGCGTCTCAAGTTGAGCCCTGGCTGGCGCCAGCGGCGAAGGCGCCGGGACCCGGGACCCGAGCGCCCCTGCTAACCCCGAAGTTCCCGCACCGTTTGCAGACAACTCTTTTGTTCGCGGAAGTTTGCGTCCGCCACCCCCGGGATGCGGACGCCCCGCGGCGGGCTCCGTGGCTGCTGGACCGGCCGGGGCGGTCGCAGTGGGGGTGAGGGGGCGTTCTGCTCCCGGCTGGGGAAGCCCGCGGGGTGGCCGCGGCGGGGGTTTTCGGAGCGGGGGGCGCCGGCGTGGCTTTGCACATGGCGAGAAGGGCCGTCCGGCACGGGCACACTGGTCGAGTCACATTTTTGCCAGTCCTTGATTTGCAAGCCTGTGGGAGTCAGCTTTCCCGCTGGGAGTTTCTCTTGGTGGGGCAGGGACGAAGGAGGCGAGGACACCTAGAATCCGGGGAGGGCCCTCGGTGTGCATTGCCCCAAGGGGCTTCTCGGGCACCCCCAGCTCCCCACCCCCGCCTGCAGACTTGGGGAACAATGCTCGAGGCGCGGGACAGAGCGGCGGAGCACGGGCGAGTCGTGCGAGCTAGCTTGCACGGGTCCTTCGCCCCCGGAAGCCCCCCGAAGCCGGGCTCCCTCCATCTGACCGCCCGGGTTCATTAACACGTACTGTACTTCGTACGATGGTGAACAAAGAACGGCTCTTTGCAGCATTTGATGAATGGGATTCTGCCTCCTATAGGCCACACTCCGAGTCTTCCATACGTTACAGTCTCCGGACTCGGTGGTGTTGGGTGAGTGGCCCCTGCGGAGGGCTGCTTCACGGGCCGGGACCCTGGGGCAGGGCATTGGTGCCGCCGCCGCCGCCGCCTCCGCCGCCGCGCTTGTCTTGCCCGAGCGGGTGCAGATGGAGCCAGGCTGACGGTTGTTCCACAGGAACAAATGTTTGTTGAATTGTTGGATGGCGGAGACAAGGGAGTGTTTTCTATTGACTGCTGCAGGAGTTGGAATGGCATTGTTTATTGGCCTGGGAAGCCAGGCAAGCGTCTTGTGCTGCCTACAACGCATTAGCAGACTTCCAAATGACATACTAGCATATGTGTTCCCAGCACTTCCCACAGGCTGGAAGGGGATCCCTCCTTGCTCCAGATCCTAGACTCCGTTGAAAGATGTCACCTGGTCTGAGGACTTGGGAGGGAATGGAGTTAGTAGACCTGGTGAAACTCACTGTTCCGGACTTGGCCGGGTTTTGGTTTCATTTTAATTTATCCACTTAGCAGCGACTTGTCTCAGTTACAGTTTTGATACTGAATTGCAGATCTGTGGGGTTTTGTTTCCCCGCCCCCAACCCCATCCCTTAACTGGCGACAGCTAGATAAAAAACCAGAAACAGCTACCTCCCGATGACAGGCCCCTGTTACTGGGAGGAGGTTTGTGTTCTAAGTGCAGGACTTGTGGCCCTCGACCCAGGGTCTGCACTTGGCTAGGGTCTGCATGCTGCCAGCGGTCCTGCAGACCCAGGAGCATGTGGCGATCCAGCTCCCAGGGCGCCGTTGCAGTCTAGGAAACTAAGGAGAGGCTTGGGGCAGGTCTGTTTTTCCCCCAAATGCCCCTCTAGAGAAGAAGGTGGTTTTAAGACCGGTTCAGATCATTTTGCCCAAGGACTTCTTATTTTCCCCTGAGAATGTGATGTTGATAACGTGACCCTTTTAACGTTGAAGAGCAGTTTTAAATAAAAGTTAGTATTGTCTGCTGCAGAAGTGGACTTGAATTCCTAAGGCTGGCAGCACGAGTGCTCCACGATTGTGATTGATAATGTTTTCAGTCAGTTTCTCCCTTCTGTTTTCAATTTAGGATACGTCGCACATGTAGTAGTGTTTTGGAAGTTCTTAAAGTTCTTTTAGGAAGACCTTTCTGTTAAGATACCTTAGAGGGGTCGTGGTGGCTCTCCTTCGTTGACATCCTACGGGAAGCCCCGTTGTTATTTCTTAGGCTCTTTCTCCCCACACCTGTCACCTCTCTCTGTCCCCCTGTTGATGACTTCACTGTCACCTGGCCTCCATTCCCCACCCTCCCCCCCCCCCCCCCCCCCCCGCAGTTCTGTGGAAGCCTGATGGGCTGCGTGTCCTTTAAGCGGGTTCAGCGGGCAGGCGCCTGACCAATGGTGGAAGGGTTGGGAAGGGCTAGCCAGCTCTCTCTTCCCCTGCTGGAGACTGGAGACCAGGCACCCCGGTACACTCTGGGAGCTGGCAGCAGGGGACGCCTCGGAGCAGGCTGGTATGTCTTTGCTGTGCTCTTTAAACAGTACGCCCTTCTCACCCACTGCTTGGTGCGGTGGTGGGTCCCGGAGACCGAGAGCCGGACCCACTGGCGGACTGTTCAGCCGATGTTGTGTCCCGGCCGTGCGACTTTTTTTGAATTGCATACTGCACGGAAACTTTTCGTTCTTGCCCTTAAAAAAAAAAGACAAAAACAAAACCAAACCTGATACAAGCAAACACGCAGGTCAACACCACTGCCATCATTAGCCGTACCACACACACCTCTCTGATGTGTAATAAAAGAAACCTGCAGGCATAATTTGTTATGTAATATGCTGATAATACAAGTTTCGGTTTTAGATGGAAACCAGATGTGGAGGGGCTCTCTTTAATTGATCCAGCAAGGGGGACACGTTAAGAGATTAACTAGCCCTTGCAAAATCCCAAAGATGATTTTTTTTTTCTGTTTGTTTGTTTTTTGTCTTGAGGGGAGACTCCTAAACCTGGGGCTTTTTTCGAGGCTTTTGCCTCTGAGCTGCTTGCTTTGCTGCAGCTGTCGTTTTTGTCAGACCCTTCCTCTCTTGAAAGAACCAGTTTGTTGCCAACACGAAGCACATGGCCCGATCTGGCTCGGCTCCGCGCAGCTTAACTCTGCTGGGCTCCACACTCCTCCTTGTCTTGTCCAGCTGCTGCCCTGCCCTGCACCCTACAAAACAGGGCCTGGCGGGGGGACTTGAGCGCTGCAAGGAATGTTGACTGGCCTCCCTCAACTCCTCTCTGAAATGTCTGATCATCCAGGGAGAGTCGCTGTTTAAACTTGCCCCGTGAATACACTTTCCAAAATCATTGCCTCTCCTCCTCTGATTAATTTCTGTGTTTGTTTCCTGCCTAACTTTATGAGGGTTCTTTCTACATGGCTGAGTCACCTTTATTATGGCCCAGGGTCGGGGACTGCACTGTAATAGCTGACCCCATTAACAGCAGTTTCATTGCGTGCTGGGATGTGAGCTTTGGAAACAAACCCCCGAGGCTTAGATACACTGATGTGCCCAGAGACTTGCTTAGAAAATTTTTGTTTTAGCGCAGTTTACATTAACATGATTAATGACCGCGCCACTGAAAAGTCTATATTCAAAAGCAATTTACCATTCCCTAGGGTTCTTCTTATGGCGAAGCAATTTTCTTTGCCAAACAACTTTGTTTTAAGGTAATTTCTTCTTTGATGTTTAATCCAAACCTCCTGTGCACACGGTTTTGGATCAAGGCTGGGGCTCCAAAAATTGTGGGTTGTGGTCTGGTGGTGCCTGCCTTAACCTTCCCGAACTCGGGTCGGAGGGCACCGGGATTCTTGATCTAAGAAAGCTCTCTGGGATCCAAAGCAGCAGCAGAGTTCGTGCGGAGCTGGTTTGGACGGACGGGAGGAAATCTTCCAGGGGGAAACTTGGCTTCAGGGTGTCTTGGAGAAGGGAAGTGAGGAGGCTGGAGCTGAGGACAAGATTTCTTTCTTTCTTTTTTTTTTTTCTTTCCTTGCATCGACTGGAGATACTTGAGCTTTAAAAAACAACAACAACAACAACAACAACAAAACAGAGACGTCTTTGCCGCAGCCACCACCACCTTCTCCTTTTCTTCTTCTCCTTTTTTTGTTAAATGTGGGTGATGGAGGGGAGGGGGGAATACTGATGGGTGGGTCTGAAAGCAGCCTTAGGAACCCGAGAAAATAAAAACACATTTGAAGGACTCTGGAAGATTTTGCATTTCAAAGGGTCCACCTTGTAGAATTTCACATCACGTCAGGGGTTATGGAGAAGTGTGACAGGCACCCCCAGCTTCTTTAATGGTTCTCCTCCTCTCCTGCTGCGGGGGGCTGCACGGGAAGCTGTCTTTTGCAGGGGGTGGGGGTGCGGCGGGGGCAGTTTGGCCAGACCGTGCCGGGGATATCTTGGAAAGAAACAACGGTGCCCCTTAGGCATCTGTAGTTCCTGGGGCCACTCTCAGGAGGTGAAAGCAAATTCTGTCGCTAAAGAGCCCATTTGACCCCAGAATGGGGGCGGGGGGGGGGGGCAGGCCAACTCCTGACTGCTCTCGCTCTTTTCCTTAGGCTCGTGGAACAAAGAAACAGATTCTCCTCCTGCACTGGTGTAATACGGTTCCCTAGTTCCCAGGATTCCGGACCATGAAAAGTTGGGCGCAGCAGGCTTCAGCCGAAATGGGTGTGGATTGTTCCAAGAATAATAGCGGTGCCCACTGGGTATTGAGGGCCTACCCTGGGCCAGAGGCGTTGCGTGTGCTCTCCAGTTTTCAAAGCATTCCTGCAGTTACAGCTGAAGGAATTGAGGCTCAGAGAGGCCAAGTAACTGGCCGAAGGCCGCACAGCTTCTAGGCCGGAGAGGGTCGTAGCTCTGTCGGGGTCTGTCTCTCTTCAGAGCCTGGTTGATTTCCACACGCGTGCTGTTGGTTGGTGCCTTCCTAAGATAGAGGCATCAGTTCTGTTTTATCTCAAAGCATAAGTTTTGCTTAGTGATGTTAACACCACAGGGAAACTTAGCAATTCTGACCCCCTCTTTGCCGTGCCCCTCCTTTTCCTACAGCTTTTAAAAAAATTTTAAAGTGGGGGGGCTTGGATTCTGGTTCTACCACAGGACCAATGGCAGTGCCTCAGTTGGGAAGATTGAAATATTTTGCTTCATCCTTACAAAAGACAGATTCACAAGAAAATGTAATTATTCCCAGTGACCTTCTAGGGGAAATGGGAAATAAATCTGTCAGCCCAGAAGAGGTATCACCATTTATTCGGATTCTGTTTTCTATTCAAAGAGATTGTTTAAAAGGGATTTCGGCATTTTTTTTTTTTTCTCTGCGTTTGTAATTCAGATCTCTCAAAGTAAACCATTTTGTGGTGCTTGCCACCCCAGATTTGTATAATATCACGTTTTGTTTACATGCCTAAAGTAATCAAATAACTGAACCCAGTTGTGCGGCCTTCAGTGTGTGGGAACTTGGTACATCCCAGCCGGGGCTGGGCAGAGGCCCTGTGTTCTGTCTCAGACACATGGCTCTTCACAGGTTGATCCTGGGTTGGGGGCTGGGGGATGGTGTGAGCATCCTGTCTCCAGCAAGACCTGCCTGGCTGGATCTCCTGCCCTAAAAAGTTTGTGGGAAATGGCTGGGGCCTCTGTGCAGAGTTTCTAGACTCTAGAGCCGTCAATCTCCACCTTGGCTGCACAGTAGAATCACCTGGAGAGCGATTTACAGAAGAAAAAAAAAAATCCCAGTGCCCACGCTCTATCCAGGACCAGTCACATCAGAATCTTGGAGAGAAGGCTCAGCATTGGTGTTAAAAAAAATTTTTTTTTAGTGTTTATTTATTTTTAAGAGAGAGAGAGAGAGAGAGTGGGAGACAGAGCACGAGTGGGGGAGGAGCAGAGAGAGAGGGAGGGAGACACAATCTGAAGCAGGCTCCAGGCTCTGAGCCCTCAGCACAGAGCCCGATGCGGGGCTCGAACCCACAAACTGTGCGATCATGACCTGCGCTGACGTTGGACGTTTAGCCAACTGAGCCACCCAGGTGCCCTCCACATTGGTGTTTTTGAAACTTGTGAGTTGATCGTGTTGTGCAACCCGAAGGAGGGATGTGGGCTGGGATAGACCCCACGCTTCCCTCAGGGACCTTCCTCTTCGGGAGTGGAATAAACCTACTGGAATTTTCTGTTGCTGCCATATCTCAGTGAAGGAGGATCTGAAAGGTACCCGTGTCTGGGCGAAGCGCCTGCTGTAGACATCATCGGGTTAGTTCCCATTTCTGTTGGGCCAAGTCTTGGGCACGCCTCCCCATGAGCAGGATTCAGCCACAACCCCTCTGAGCTGCCTTCTTTGTGGAAGGAGGAGGGCAGGTTGTGTTCAGCTGGCTGCCTCGGAGCAGTTCTCAGGTGGGCCCTGCCTCCCCGCCATCTTTGCTGGTCTTTTCAGCTTCTTGTCCCTTCTGCAGGTTTGACACATGGTGTCCCGCCGGGGTACAGGGGAGGGAAGACGCAGTTTGGGTCCCGTGCGCCTCGTGGTTGATTCTCGATGAGGAGCTGGTCCTTTCCACCTGCATTGGCCGCGACTGTCACGCTCTCCGGCCGCCTGGTTGTACCTGACTGCTCAGAACCTGTCCTCTTGCAGGCATACTTGGAATTAGGTGTCGTAGAATTATGTCTAGAGTGACCAGGGGCTGAAGAGAGCACGGACTTCTCTCACCTGCTTGTTACCTTGCGGAGGAGAAATCCAGCACCCCCCCGCGCCCCCCCAACAGGTGCGGTGACTTTCCCCAGGTCACGCAGCTGGCGCACAGAGGAACGGGAACCTTTGGCTTCTGGGTCCCCTGCTCCAGGGCTGTGTTCTCTGCTGAGAGACTTTGAAGCACAGCCTTGCTTGCGGGATGGCGTGCTGTATGTAGCACAGACCGGCAGACAGAGGAGTCCTGGTTCAGAGTTAAGGCCAGTGAAACAGGCCATCCGTGGCCCGTGGCCCACTTCAACAGTCCGTCCCATTTGTAATTTCCTTCCCTGGTGCCTACTCAGCAGGGATCCCTTAGGTTGCTCAAAGGGTAGGCTCAGTATATAAACCCCTAGTGGGGGAAACTGAGTCCCGACGGAAAAGTCCTAAAACCTTGAACTTGATGAAAAGGGTTTTGGTTGCTTTGGCCGAGGTTTGTCCACCTTCTCTTCTGGGCCCTGGTAGTGGTGGTAAATAAGGGCCCTTTCTCCCGTGCTAGCAGTTGGGTTTGGGCCTAATGAGGTGGGAAGAGGGGGCCCGTGACGCCTGCGTTCACGTAGCCGGTGCTGACCGGGCACGTGCTGAGCGTCCCGACGGGGCGCTGGGCACTCCACTTCGTGAGTTCATTTGATCCTCCGGGCAGCCTGCGGCCGAGGTGCTTGCTCTGTCCCTTGGTGGAGACACTATCCCCCCCGGAGCCAGAGGGGCAGTGGGATCTCAGCTCATCCTGGCTGGCTCCAGTCCCGCATTCTCGCCACCATGCCGCGTTCGCTCTTCGTCCAGCGCCTGCCTCGGTGGAAAGGCGGTGCGGTCCCTGCCGTAAGCCGGGTGTGTCGTCCTGGGGGCTGTTCCCGGGCCGTTACTGCCTGGGCACTGTGCTGCTACTTCCAGGAGGGGCTCGGGTGGCCCAGGGCCTCCTTTCTGGACAGCAGGGCCCGGCCGGGGCCTCTCTGCGTCCCGGTGGTTCCGGCAGTGCCCTGGATAGAGGAGGTGGCTTCGTGTGGGTCCAGTGCTCCTGCTTGGGGAGGCCACCCTCCTCCCAGCGGCCCTCTGGCTGAAGTGCCCTGACGGACAAGGCCCAGCTGGGAGAGGCCTCGGCCGCGCCTGGAATTCCCCTCGCTCTGGCATTCACGTTGGCCGGGGGCCTGGGAGCGGAGGGAGGTGCCATCTGCCGGCTGGGAGCAGCCTGTCTGCATGCTTGGAGGTGGAAGGACCGAGTCCTCCATAGCCGGCCACCTCCACGCTCTGGGTGAGGAGAAGGGGTCGTGTCCGGGGGTGGGGGGCGGGGGGGGCGTGTCTGTGGTTCTGAGGCTCCAGAGAGGGTGTGGGATGTGGGGGCCCCCGTGGTATAGTCCGGGGGGGGGCCACCCTCCTGCGAAGGCTCCTTGCTCGCCGGACTGGTTTGCGATGTGACCCTCTGGGCCCGGATTTCTCATCTTGCTGGCCCTGCCTCCCAGCCTTTTAAGGAGCCGTTAAGAGCCTGTCTGAGAAGCCCCCTCGAAGGGCGTGGTGCCGCGTGGAGGGACACAAGGTAGCAGATGCACATCGGTCCACAGGGCACAAGTTCTTCCAGGCAGAGTCCGGGGCAGGCCGCCTTGCAGCCGGGGACGAACCGCAGAGGAGCTTCGGGCAGAGCGAGGGTGGCACCCAGGTCTGTGTCACTTGGGGCAAGGGCAGCGCTGCACTCTGGAATCGGTGCCGGGGTTCAGATCCCACGTCTGCCCTTTGTTGACCATCTGCCCTTGGGCCCGTGACTCTGTCTCCCAGCCTGGGTTCCCTCATCTGGACGATGGCCATGCCGACAGCACCCGACCTGCAGGTGGGGGACACTGAGTGAGACCACGGGTGGAGACCCGTAGAGCCCAGCACGTGTTAGTGAGCGTCCTGTGCGGCCTGTGGCAGGCGCGTGCTGTTGGGAGGACAGGTGGAGGGCTGGGAGGGCAAGGGGAAGACAAGGACAGTTGTCCTCATGGTCTCAGTGGGTGACAGGGCGAAGCACAGAGCTGAGCTCGGCTGGAGGGGCCAGATGGGGGTGGGTAGAGGCTTTCGTCACCCAGCATTCTCCATTCTTGAGGTGTCTTGGGAGTTTTTCAGGAGGAAGGGTTGAAGGCATGTGTTATAATTTAGTCTGCAGTGTGTTTCTGAACAAGAGTTAAGACTGGTGAAATCTCTTAAGCTTTCTCTTTAGGAAACAAAATCTCTGTTTACCAAAAGTGACCGACTTTGGTCCTAAACCTGGAAAAGTAAATTGGCGTGAGCGTTGCAGTGCGGCCTCAGGACCGGGGCTGTGTTCTCGCCAGCCTCTGAGTGTGAGGGTGCCCCTTGCAGGCCTCCAGGGTTGCTCACCTCTGGACTGAGTGGGAGGCGCCTTTACCCCCTTCGTAGATCCGCTCTGGATTCTTTGCAGCTGATGTCGTTATTTGGTCTTGTCCCCTCTTTCGCGTCCACAAGCTGCCTTCACAGCTGCATGCAGCATGGTGCAGGGCATAGTGTCACTGCTGGGGGTGTTCGCCCCCCAGCCGGGCCGCCTCTTGCCGACCCCTGGCGTGTGATTCCATTTGACTCTGGACCCCTGCGCCGCCTGAACATGACCGGCCATCCCTCCAGGAGCCAGAGCTCATCTAAGCTCGTCCCAAGTTTTTGAACCAAGCCCTTGACCCAGCTGACAGAGAGAACAGCCTTTACCCTCTTCAGTGGTCACTGTGCTTCTCTTGGCGCAAGCCGGTGATTCCTGACGGTCTCTGCCCACGTGTCTTCTGAGCATTACGCCCCGTCAGCCCCAGCCTGGCATCCTGCAGGGTGAACAGGGGGGACCATCTTGGCATGTGAGATTGCCTACTGGACTTTGGGCAGCTTTGAGGGAGACCCCGTTGGTACTGGAGTGGGAAGGCTTGGTATTATTTACGGGGTTCTGGGCAGGGGCCCTGACTCCAAGCTGCAGCAGCCCCTTCCCCTCAGAGGCCGGCATGGGTAGTTGGGGCTGGCCTTGGAGAGCCCCCTGCAGAGGACCCACCAAGGTGACTGGGCTCAGCTGGCCTTGACACAGACCCTCTTCTTGGCATCATGGAGCTTTGTGACTGTGGGGCTCTGTGTGAGGGAGGCAATAACTAAGGCCTCTGGTCTTGGTGGATGTGACAGAACTCATTTCCTCACCCTCTTTGCCCCTTCAGATGTGTCATCGTTCCTGCCGTGACCACAGAACTCTCTGCCATCCTGGTGGTCCCCCAGGCACAACGCAGTCAGTCAGTATTTAGTAAACGCCCACTGTGTGTGTCAGGCCCTGAAGAATTCAGAGATGAGTAAAGCGTGTTCCTCTTTTTGCAGAGCTCACGGGCTTGTGTAACGGACAGTGAGACGGCAGTTGTTGTTTCTGATTATTTTATTTTTAGTAATATCTACCCTCAACGTGGGGCTTGAACTCACGACCCTGAGATCAAGAGTCACAAGCTCTTCTGACTCGGACAGCCGGGCGCCCCACAGACAGCAGTTGTCTTGATTGAGTTCCTACTACGTGCCGGACAGAGGGTACTGAGTGTGATGGAGATGTGTGTGCACAGGGTACCGGGGAACCACAGTTCCGTGGGAGTCACAGGAAGGTCATTTAAACCAAGCCAAGGGGAGGAGGGTAGAAGGGCTCCCTGAGTCTTGAAGAATGAGCAGAAGTTGAGACAGGTGAAGGATGGGGGACAGGAGATGTTCCAGAGCAGGGAGAGGTGAGTGTGGAGGCACGGAAGCATGATGCCGACTGTGGGGCACTTGGGGGGAACGGCAGGTGGTGGACAGTCACCCGGACCTGGGTGCCTGGGTGAGAAGAACTTGTTGGCTTAAACTGGTCAAGGTCAGGATGGCAGCAGGTGCAAAGCAAAGGAGTCCCGCCTTTATCTCGAGGGCTGGGAGCAGGGAGCCATATATCGATGCTGTACTTCTGGAGGCTCAGTGTTTGGGGGCACAGGTTGGGTTGGAGCAGACAACTGGGAGCCGGCTGACTGAGCTGCGAGAGGGATGTTGAACCAGGGCGGGGCGAAGGCCAGAGGGCATAGCTGTTGGTCGGTCACCACCTGGAAAGGGGGGAACAGCCTTCCAGGGAGACTACCCTGGGGCCTAGTCCTTTTGACCTTGGAGTGACCTCCTTGGAGGGCACAAGATGAGCCCCTGATACGTGGAACTTTCATTGAGTGCCTTCTTGATGGCCAGAGGGATGTGGGCTTTGTTTAGTTTTAGTGTGAGCTCTCGCTTTCAGCGGGGACCCTTGAGATTCCCAAGAACTTTCAACGTTTCTTGCCTGTGCCTGCACTGGAACTAAAGAAATCAAAACGGACAAAAGCCTTTGGCGCTGGCGGAGTTGAAAACATCCGATTCAGTGTAAAACTATCTTTGTCCGCCCCCCCCCCCCCCCCCACCTTGATGGAAACAAGTAACCATGTCGGTGCGATTTGAAAAAGGAGCTTCAGTGCCCTTTGGGCTCTGTCATGGCATGTGCTCTCCGGTGTTGTCCAGGGTGGGGGAGTTGCTGACACAAACACGTGAGCATGTTCTGCCTGGGTCACCTGACTTCCGGCGCCCGGTGCTCCTGTGGCCTCCACACCCTCAGATGCCAGCCCGGATTCCAGGCCCCGTTGACTGTGCGGCACGTGGCTCAGACCCAGAGGCGGAGAATTAAGGAAAATAATGAGCCGGCGAGGGCAGGCAGGCCAGCAGCCCATCTCGGCTTTTGGGGTGTCTCTTCTAAGCCCCGTAGGGTCTTTGCTCATCAGCGTTCAGTCCTGAGAAGAGAAGTTAGCTTTAAATAAACCTTAATTTTGGCAGCAAACCTCCCTGTTCTTCTTCTCGTGCCCGGGGAGGTTAGCAGACACCCGCACCTATTAGAAAGAAAAGTAGACGAGAGGTCGGGCCCGGCCGAGGCCAAGTAGGCCGCAAGGTAACCTGTGACCTGGAGCAGAAGAGCCACGTGCTGGGAATAGGGGTCCCGCCTGGTGGGTCCAACTCCCCGGCTGCCGAGGGGGCGATGGTCTGTTGACTTGCCTTAAAAGCCAGTCTGTTTTCTAAACTTGTGTGAGGTTCAGGCACGTCCCTGAGCATTACAGAAAAGACTCCCAGGGCATTGGTGCTCTGAGACGCAGCCCAGGGCCCCAGCGACCACGGTGCCGCGTCAGAGCACGGTCGGCCTCGTGGCTGCTCCACGGGTGCCTGAGCGGTGACTGAGGCTTGCAGGTGTCCTTCTGGGCTTTGAACCCACGTGAAGATGCCTGGGCCAGCCCTTCCCCTGCACTTGTGAGAGAATGACCTAGCAAGCTGCTTCTGTCTGTTTCTGGGTGATCTGTGGGGCCTCAGGGAGACCCGGTGACGCCCCTCATGGAAGGCAGTGAGTGGCACGGCTGGGCTTTGGGTGCTCCTGGGGGGGGCACCAGGGCCTAATTTCCAGCTCCTAGCTGTGGCAGAAGGAGAGAGCTGGGGGCCCAGGGGCTTGAACCCCCATCAGGTTGGGCCCATTGCTCATTTGGCCTCTGCTCAGGTTTCGGCCCAACCACCAGTGTGGGGGTCGCGGCCAGTGGTGTCTTAGGGCCCTGGAGGAGAAGACCGTGATCCCAAGTGCCCTCTGCTTGGGAATGACCCTGGCGCACCCCACTAAGGAGAGGGGAGAGAAGACGTCAGGGGCGGGGCTTCATCCCGAAGGCAGGAGGAAGGGTATGTTGCTGCGTTCACCTGCGCCCTGCTCACGTGGAGCTCCTGCAGCCCCGCAAGGGAGCGCAGAAGGGCGTCTCTTTGTGGCCCCGTCAGCAGAGCTGGGGGAGTGTCTTGCCGTTTTGGAGAACTCGCAGGGAGGCAGCGCTGTGAAGGGTGACAGGGATTGTCGCGTGCGGCACCCGGAGCCCCATTCCGCCCCAGCGCACAGTAAAGAGGGGCCACCCTGGGAGCGCGTCTTGTGGGGTGCCAGTGATCGACAGCCTTAGGTGAGGGGTCCCTGGTCACTAGAGGTGACCAGGGCTCCAGAGTGGTGGACAGGACAGGAACCAGGTGAGAACAGCATCCGAAAGCCCTTAAGCAATTGTCTACTCTGTTTTTTCTTGAGGATTTCCTTCAGAGAGGAGTGAGCCTCTTACCGCGCAGGCCGGTCCCCAGGAGCCCAGGCAGGCTGATGCTAGAAAAGCCTCCGTGGAGGAGAGACGAGGGCACGGAACAAGGATATGGGAGCCCTGGATTCTAGTCCTGCCGTTTTATTGCACTTGACTTGGAACCAGCCACTTAACTTCCCTGTGGACTGGGACTAGCTGTGTCTATTTCACAGGGTGGGGAGGGGTACATAGGAGGCTGAAGTCAGAGCCCCCAGTTCGTATCTGGCTTCTCTTCGCCTCGCGAGTACTTTTTTTTTTTTTTTTTTTTACTTTTATTTTAAATGTTTATTTCTCAGAGAGAGACCAGAGAGACCGAGCATGAGCGGGGGAGGGGCAGTGAGAGAGAGGGAGACACAGAATCGGAAGCAGGCTCCAGGCTCCGAGCTGGCAGCACAGAGCCCGACGTGGGGCTCGAACTCGTGAGCTGCGAGATCACGACCTGAGCTGAAGTCGGACGCCCAGCCGACGGAGCCACCCAGGCGCCCCTCGCAAGTCCTTTTCGAACGCCCCCTCCTTGCAGGCATCGTGCTAAGCGCGTTACGGGCACCTCACTTGGTCCTCACGTCCATCTTCAGAAGTGGGCGCCATGATGGTTCCCTCTTTATAGACGAAGAAATCGAGGTTTCACCCGGTACAGATGCCCACGTTCGTTCTGCTGGTGGGCAGTAGCCCTGGGGTTTGAACGCCCGGCTCTCTAATCTTTATTAGAGGTTGGCAAACTAAGCCCACGGGCCATATATGGCCCGCTGCCTGCTTCTGTAAGTAAAATTTTACTGGCACACAGTCATGCCCGTTTGTGTTTGCAGTGTCGATGGCCGCCTTCACGCTCCGACAGCAGAGTTGGGTGGTGGTGACAGAGACCATACGGTCTACAAAGGCTTAAGTATTTACTACCTGCCTTTTACAGGAACAACGGGCTGGCTCTTCTCTGTATGGATGCTGTATACGCTGTCCTCTGTAGTAGCCAGTAGCCACATACAGCTATTTCAATGTTTTTCAGCTTCGTTGCGGTATAATTGACAGAATTATACGGTTATTGAGATTAATTGAGCCTCAGTGGAACGAAAAACTCAGAACTTCAGCCACACTGGCCACGCGTCAAGTGCTCAGAGGCTGCGTGCACCTGTTTAGTGTCCTATTGGACAGGGCAGGTGTGGACCCCTGCCACCATCACAGAAAATTCCATCGGATGGACGTGCGCCGCACCGTTCCCTGGTGCGTGGAAAAGCCAAACCTGAGAGAATCAAAGGTGTAGAGGAGGCGTCCCAGGGAGAGAGAGAACCACTGGCCTTTCCTGGCCCCCAAAACACAGAATTGAAAGTGAGTTCGCAGACTCAGAGGTGGCAGAGAAGTGTGTGATATGGACGGAGGGAACCTGGGTTCAGAAGAAGCTGTCCCCCCACCCCCCAGACTGCTGTCTGACCACGGGCAAGCCACCCAGACTGCCCAGGCCACAGAGCCCGGGCATCAGTGACCAGCTGCTGTCTGAGGATCCCCCTCAGCCCTGCCCCTCTCTAGCCTGTGACCCCAGCTCCTTTCTCCACTCCCTGGCTCACCTGGGCTGGTGGCCTCATCAGCTCTTGGGTGCCTGGCCCGTCCCTGTCTCCGTCACCCACCCACCCCTGCCCCCGCCACACTGAGACGGAATGGCCATGTTTTCCACGGACACAGATAAGGAACCACTTTGCGCACTCAGAATGGCGTACCGTGCAGCTCGAGGAAGGAAGAGGCGTCCCGGCTCCCTCAGCTAGCTGGTGGCATGCGGCTTTCTCCTTAAAATGCAGTTAGCAGCCACACCGAGGCAGTTCGTTGACTGATGTGGAGCGAGGCTGAACCGTAGCCCTTGTCCTGCTTGGTGCCGACAGTCTCTGAGTAAGAATCTCTTCAGAAGCTAATTCGGGGCCAGAGGCCTTTTGAGACGGGAAAGCAAATATGGGGAACCTGGGTTTCCAGTTCATTGGACTCGGTCATAACGTATCCGTGCCAGGGCCCCCTCCCTCGCCTTCGTGCACGCCACCGGACTCTTGGGTGTAGAGGAGAGCTGTGTGCTGGTTTCCTGCTGGGCTGCCCCGGGTCCAAGGATGACTGCTCTGGGGTTTCTAATGCTGTGTGTTGTCGGGAGTCTGGTCCTCTCCTGGGAGCAGCTGGGGGTGTCGGTGTATGAGTCTGCACGAGTCTCCCCAGCTTGGACGGTGCCCGCTCCCTTCGTAGCCAGAATGGAAACTGATAAAATGCAAGAATAAGATGCAGGGAAGAGCTTTCTGAAGCTTGGGCAAGTGTGAAGAAAGGGGAAAAACAGACCAGCCTGGTGGATTTAGCTGTGGAGTAGGTACATGACCAAAGCACTCGGTAAGGAGGAAGTTGGGGTTAAGAGAATGCACACAGAGAGGTTTTGTCTCTTGCTTTAAAAAGGAAAAGAATAGCCCCGGAAGGCCAGGCTTGACTGCATGCCCGCCTCTGACACTGCTTGCCTGTAGCCAGCCACTCCCCAAATGGTCTCCTGCGCCTTCCTTCCGTAGCCAGCGGAGGGCTGAGAGCACTGCGGGTTGGGCTGGGCCCAGAATTGCTCACTGCCCTCCCAACACCCACAAGTGGGGGTGGGGGGAGATCTTACATGTGTGCAAAAAAAAAAAAAAAAAATGCTGTTGCAAGTCAGTTTACAGTGGTTTTTCTACTTAGAGGGTTAGTTTTTGTTGAGCACCTACTATGTGCCAAGCACTGTGTGTACATTCTCCTCTGATTGTCCCACATCAGCTGTTGGTAATTAGCCCCTCTCTACAGGAAAGGAGCTGAGCTCCAGCCATCTCCTTAACAGCGTGGGTCCTGACCCTGGTTCGTCTTTTCCAGAGTCTGTGTCCTCAACAGCCGGTGTTATCCTCAGTCATGGACTGTGTTGCCATTTGAAAGAAATCTCTTGCTCCTCTGGCTAAGGCTCCGCAGTCAACATTTTTATCAGGGCCTGTAGGCGGACAAATAGGTTGCTCTGTGGGTTGACATTTAAGCAAACCCACTTCATCGAGCTTTCCCTTTTAATGTGTTGTTATGGTACAAGAAGTCTTCATTTGTCCCGGGCTATTTTGAAATAAAAGGCAGGAAACCCCCCTCTCATTTCTATATCTTGCGCAGAAGTCATCAAAACAGAATCCTGTGTTCTGTGCAGGACTTGTGATTGCGGAAGCAGCTGTTCTGTTCACGGTGACCCGGCCGAAGCCAGCCATCTGTAGGCGTCAGGGATCCAGAATTGTCTGTTCCATCTGCTGGGCGTACTTGCATTTGTTTAAAGTATTTGGCATGGAATCTCTTTCGTTCCCCACGTTGTGAGAGAGCCCAGAAGGGAGCCCTTCTCCTTAGGGCAGGGGCAGGCTCCAGGCCCTTCTCTGCTCCCAGCGAAGCCTCGGCTCGCCCTGTAGAATGGATGCCAGGCAGGGACACAACCCAGGTCGGGCACCTCCCCAAGTGGGAGGGCACTGTTGGGGATTGGGAGTTTCGTGGCACTACTCTGATGTGCTCAGGAGTTCAGACAGTCTGTGCTTTCTGGTCATTTTTGGGCCTTCAGCTAACTCAGAGTGAGCCAGGAGTGATGTAGACGGGTGTGCACGATGGTGGGGCACTGAGGCCCGGCCAGGCCGCTTGGCTCTGCCGACCGAGATGAGATGACCATACAGGTAGTTTCTGTCTGAGCAGTCAGCATCTGCTAGGCCACAGTCTGCACCCTCGTGGTCTGGGGGCCTGATGTGGTCCTCAGGCATGATTTGTTTGGCCCCCATGATGCCTTTTTTTTTTTTTTAAGTTTATTTATTTTGAGAGAGACAGAGACAGTGGGGGAGGGGCAGACAGTGAGGGAGAGAGACTCCCAAGCAGGCTCCCCATCGTCAGCACAGAGCCTCATGCGGGGCTCAGACTCACGGAACCGGGAGATCATGACCTGAGTTGAAACCAAGAGTCAGACGCCCAACTGACTGAGCCACCCAGGTGCCCCAGGCCCCCATGATGCTTTATGAATTTTTGCATTTCTTGACAGCATTTCAAAGCTGGGACTGTACAAAGAAGTCTGGCTTTTCAGCCCTTCCTGACAAGTCAGGAGATTAGTGATGTCACCCCGGGCCCTCTTTCCCGCACACCTGCACAGTGCTAGCCATGGCCGTGGCCGTGGCCGTCAGAGTGGCTGTCTGCTCCCCGGGACACGCCCTCTGCACACCGGCCAGTTCCCACCTGGCACTCTCCACCCATGTATGTTCCCTGCTTGGCTCTGGAAGGCACTTGAGCGTGAGACCCCTGGAGTAGACCAGACATTCTGAGGACAGATTGAGGTTTTCCGGCTCTCCGGGTCGCTTGGTGCAGGGTGAGCAGCGGTGAATGGCCCTGTGCAGTGCTCGGGGTCCTCGCCATGATCCCGCTAGGTGTTCCGCCCGCAGGTGAACCGACAGATGAGCCGGCACGGAGCCCAGGGGACCTGCTGCCTTCCTCTCAGTGGAGCACTCACCCTGCTGGGAGGACGGCCCCACAAAAACAGGGCTCTCCCACCCAGTGTTCACTCCAGGGTGCCCTGCGATGCCCAGCGACCTGGGGATCCTTTTTCTTTTCTTTTTACTTTAAAAATTTTTTTTTAACGTTTATTTATTTTTGAGACAGAGAGAGACAGAGCATGAACAGGGGAAGGTCAGAGAGAGAGGGAGACACAGAATCTGAAACAGGCTCCAGGCTCTGAGCGGTCAGCACAGAGCCCGACGCGGGGCTCGAACCCACAGACCGCGAGATCGTGACCTAAGCCGAAGTCGGGCGCTTAACCGACTGAGCCACCCAGGCGCCCCCGGGGATCCTTTTTCTATGTCTCTCCCCACCCCCCAGCCCTATACAGTCACTCAGGTACTGAGTAATCTTTCTAGTCTAAAATGCTTCCATGATCTTAACAGCGGCTGCAGGATTTTTTTTTTTTTTTGTCTTAAAAACAAAGATTTAATCTTTAAATTATCTTGACAGGCAGTCGAGCTGCCACATACGAAGTAGAGAGCTTCTGCTCGTGGTAGAGAGGAAGGATTTCTTCGAATAAATGAAAACACGCTTCTCAGATTCTTCTAGCTTAGCGTCTTTGACAGAGACCCCGTGAAGCGAGTGCAAGTGAGGGGAAGATTCCCCAGGTGGCAATTTGTATTCTCCCAGAAATTGAGTTTTTCTTCTCCCGTTTCCCCAAATATTTAGTATCAGTTACCTCTTTCATTTACCTTTTTTTGCTCAACCCCATTTTTCTCTCCTCTTGTGGCAAGTATCGTGCAAGCAATTTTTTTTCTCCATTTGTTTCTGACGCATTTCCCTAGACGGTCAACCTTTGGGTTTCGTAGTATCATTCCAGATATCTTGCCCCTTACGGACAAGCACTAGGTCAACTGTATCTGGATCCCTAGGTCCTGGCTCAGAGGAAGTGACTGTGGCAGGGCCCAGGCCTCCCACTCTTTCTTGACCTCACGGCCTTTTGCAAGAGACTCAGCCTCCCCCATGGGTCCCGGGTTTTTCATCTACAGTGCTGTCCTCCCCGTTCCTAGAGTTCTAGGTACCAAATGCACCAACGCACTGGTTTTCAAACTTTTGGGAGGACCGGAAGCTTCTGGAGGGCTTGTTACAACCTGATTGTTGGACCCCATTCACAGAGCGTCTGATCTAGTCATTTGGGGGGTGGGGGAGGGGACTGAAACTTCATTTCTAACAAGGTCCCAGGTGAGGCTGCCGCTGGTGGTCCAGGGACCGCACTTTTGAGAACCACTGCATGAAAACCACATGGTTGAAGCGGGTGTCAAAAGCTTTAGTGTTTACCTCAGCAAGGGGGTGGGTCAGCCTGTGCAGGTCCCAGCTAGCGACTTGAATGCCTGCTCTGGGCAACTTGTGGGTCTGATCTTCCTTTTCATCTTTGCCCTGTGCAGAGGTGCACATTTAACAAAACCTTGCATCTTATTTTCTGGGAGACTTGACCCTCGGCGCCCAAAAAGGTTTCGTTTCCAGCTGCTGTGGACCGAATGTTTGTGTCCCCCCCCCTCAAAAATCTGTATGTCGAAACCTAATGCCCGAGGTGGTGGTGTTAGGAGGTGGGGCTTTTGGGGGGTTTGACTGGGTCACGATGGTGGAGTCCTCGTGAATGGGATTAGTGCCCTGACGAAGGAGTCCCCAAAGTGCCCTCGTCCCTTCCGCCGCGTGAGGACACAGTGAGAAGGCGGTTCTCATCAGACACTGAATCAGCTGGCAGCGTGATCTTGGACCTCCCAGTTTCCAGAACTGTGAGAAAGCAGGGTCTGTTGTTTACAAGCCACCCGGTTCATGGCGCTGTGTGACAGCTTCACTGAGCAGACGAGGACAAGGACCATTTTCATGGAGGCTGTTCATCTCCAGACTTGCATGGTAACAGTTGGAGGGACACTTACTCCCTACGTGTAGGTGATTCTTTCTCTCCTTGAACACCACCCGCCGTCCACCCCGCCCGTCCCTCCCTTCCTTATCCGGACCCCTGATACCAAAGGAGGCAACATTGGTGGTTTTGAGTTCTGAGCTTTGGTTTCTCAGGTTTGTTTTACCCGTTCTCACCGGAGAAGGACCCCCCATTGGGTTGAGCTAACCCTGCCTCAGTGGCGCTCATCCTCTTGGGAAGCTTGCGTCCCTCATGGTGCTCATGCTCTCTGGATGCTTCTGCAGACTTCCCAGGGGTCCGCGCTCAGGCCGAGGTGCCTTTGTCTCAAGTGCCCCGAAATCAGTGTCCCGAAATCAGTGGCGCGGCCGGTCCACTGACATTCCCCGGGAGCAGCCGCTCTTTTCCCTGCCCCTTCTTCCCTGACAACGGAGGGGCCGCCTGGGCCGCCCGAGGTGCAGAAAGGTTGTTGCAGGTGGGGAAACCGAGGCCCAGAGCTAGGAGGGAGCACGCCTGTGTCTGTGCACAGCCAGCCAGACTCTGGGTTGTCTGGTTGTTGGCTGCCCGCAAGGACTGATTTTATCTCCTTTTTGGTTCCAGAGTGAGCCTGAGATCGCTGCTCGTGGCCTGTTTTTAGCTCACGTTGGACCCCCTGGGGAGGGGGTGTTGCGTTGGTCACCGGTTCGGCTGAGCTTTACGGTTTTCCAGGCAGTTCTGTTGTGTAAAGGAGTTGTCCCTGCTTCTGCCCCTGAGTTTAAAACCTCAGGGACAATAAAGCAGTCATGGTTTGGAATGCAGCGTTTTCTGTGGGGTTTCTCTGAGGCCCTTCCCGCGGCCCCAGGTCCCGCCGCCGTCCCCAGGCCAGTCCCCAGCCGCTGAGGCACACTGGCCCTTGTGCTTTTGTGCTTTCATAGCCGCGCAAACACGTGGTGAGCGCGTGCTCGGCACATGCCTTGAGCACATACTTGTAACTCTGGAGTCCGAGCCGATCGTGACACTCTCGTGTGGGGTTGTGCGTGGCCACTCCCCCTTCCCAAGGGAGGGCACAATCCTCGCATTGTGTGGCGGCGTTCTGGGTTAGCTGCGTGGGTCAGTGCAGGGGCTGCTGGTGTCCTGGCAGATGGAAGGAACTGTTCTGCCGCTTTGTATCTTTACGCTGCCGTTTTTTACCAAAGCGGGAGGTTTGGGATACCTCGTCAATATCCCCAGGGGTCCCCTGACTTTGTTCAGCTAAGCAGACCACCAGCCGGTGTCCCGTGTGGGTCTGCGCGTCTCGGCCTGGTGTTCTCGCTGGCAACAGGGAGAGAAGAGGGACCGGAATGGTAGGGCGGACCCCTGAGAGCGACGTGCGGGCCAGACGGGGTGGGGGTGGGGGTGGGGGCGTTGGCCCGAGGCCACCCTCCGTGGCAGAGCCTCCTGGGCCTTATGTAAGAGGGGCACCAGCATCAGCTGGACGTGTGCCCATTTGGGCCGCATGGGGCTCCTTCCTCCAGAAGCTGGGAAGGGCCTCTCAACTCCCAGCACCCCAACTTGCTGGGGGTGTTAGACATGTGTTTACGGGCTTCCTCTTGGGATGGACTCACCCTGTCTTTGGCTGTTGAACTCCTCTGTGTCCATTGAGGCCTGGCGCTCAGTCCACCTCCTCTAGGACACCTGCCCGGGCTATCCCTCCCCACTTGGGATTACAGCCCCCTCCTCTGTTCTGTGGCGTTTGTCGTATTCTGCCATGTATTATGCCTTGTGGTACACCTGTGTGAACTTTTGGTGGGTTGTGTGAACCCGGCTGGGTGCGTCCATCTTCCTCCTTCAGTCCCTGGCACAGCTGGTCCGGGGAGCGTTGGACTTGGGCCGAGACTGACACCGTGAGGGAATAGTGACAAAAGAGAGGGACAGCGCAGGTTGTGTGTAGGATTTGCCCGTTAAACTAAAGTCCCCTAGAAAACACCTTGTGTTTCGGAGCATAGCCTCGCACACACATTCAGCTTTTCTTAGGCGATCCTGCCCCTTGACCCTCCTTTGCTCACCATGCGGGCTCCCAAGGCCTCGGGCCTCCTTGTGCCCGGGAGACGCTGTCCCACGGGGGTGCCCTGGAAATGCTGCCTCCCAGCAGGCCCTGAGGGTGGCCAGCTCTCTCTCCTACAAGCAGAACGCGGAGGACAGAGCCCCGGGAAGGATCTTGGGCCCACATTTCTGAGAATCCTCCATGAGAAGGGCCGCTGCCCGCACAGAGGCTCTGGCGGAGGCTCTGATGAGTGTCCGTGGGGCCCCGAGGAGGCGTGAGCGTTGTCAGCTACAGGGATTTTGCGCCGGCCGGATTCTGCCCACACTCTGCTGCTGTGGAACCCACACCGCTTTGAGCGCGGCCCCTCTGCGGACCGGGAGGTGTCATGCTTCGAATTAGTGTTAACAACACAATTTTGATAGCTGTGGGAAACCCTGCAAGCAAGAGAGGTCTCGATAGCTCTTGGCGCCGGGAAAGTTGCGACTTGACTTAACGTGACAAATGTGTTTTCTGATGCAGCAAACATTTCCTGAGTTGCTCTTCGTGCCGGGTACTGGGGACTCGGGGGACTAAGGCTGGGCATGTGCCCTCCAGAAGCTCACAGCCCTTGGGGGAGGCACACAGCGCTGTTTGCTTCTTGCTTCTACGATTCAAGGTGAACACTTCCTGGAGGAGGTGCTGAGTCTGAGAGATGAGAGTGGTTAGCCTGGCTGCAGGCTGTGGAGCCTGAAGGGGGCAGGGAGCAAATTTTAGCCAGAGAGACCTGCGTGAACAAGGGTCCGGACGCACGGAATAGCCTGGTGTATCTGGGGACTTGTAAGCATTTTGTATGTGCTCAATTAAAAAAAATTGTTTTTAATTTATTCATCTTTGAGAGACAGAGACAGAGCGTGAGTGGGGGAAGAGCAGAGAGAGAGGGAGACACAGAATCTGAAGCAGGCCCCAGGCTCTGAGCTGTCAGCACAGAGCCCGATGCAGATCTCGAACTCATGGACTGTGAGATCATGACCTGAGCTGAAGTCGGACGCTTAACCGACTGAACCAGGCAGACACCGCTGTCTTTGGTATTCTTCCAGAGACTTCCATATCATTAGAATTATTTGTTTAGTTTTACCTAAATGGGAGCTGACGATGCTCACCGTTCTGGTCTTTTTTTTAAGTTTTTTTTTATTTTGAGAGACAGAGCGAGAGCGCATATGAAAGCAGGGGAGGGGCAGAGAGAAGGAGAGAGAGAATCCCAAGCAGGGCTCTACGCTGTCCGCGCAGAGCCAGATGCAGGGCTTGAACTCACGAACTGTGAGATCATGGCTTGAGCTGAGGTTGGACGCTCAACTGACTGAGCACCCCCGGGCACCGCTGGTCTTTGTTTTTTCCCCGTTAGGTAGACTGGATGATGGTTTCCTTCCAGTACGTATTGAGGGCTCTCGGCCTTTGAAAAGCTGCATTTTGTCCTTTGCATGGGTGCTGTGGCATTTGTTTACCTGCCCCTACTGTTGGGCTGTTCGGTTGCTGCCCACCTTGGCTGCGGCAGCGGGTGCGTGAATTTCGGCGCACAAGCAGGACCAGCTGTAGGGGAGGTGAGTTTGGTACTACACGCGCCCGCAGCTCAAGGGTGATGGGATGGCACGGGGACTTTGCCCGTGACATGTGTCAGGTTCATCTCCCTCGAGGTTGTCTCCTTCCTCTTTGTGGAAGGCAAGTCACTTTTAAGTTGGGTTCTACTGAGAGTTTGGGAGAGAAACTTTTATCCGTTTGCTGCCTGCTATCTATCAATGACCCCTCTGTGGTAGAGGCTTCACCTGGGCTCGTGAAGTGAGGCCGGCACAAGGCTGAGGTCAGCAGCATTCGGAGAGACTGCCTCTTGGGCACCTGAGCCAGGCTTAGACCCTCCTGCCACCCACAGTGGCCAGGCCGGGCAGCAGGCCGCCGAGCGGCTTTGCCAGCCTTGTCTGCTGGGGTCTCGTGGACGTGGAGGCCGCTTCTGGGCGCTTTCTAGGCTTTGTGCATATCACGGCCATAGTCAATGTTTTGTTGGTTCATTAGTAAGAGAACTGAGCAAAAGTCTGCCCAGGCAGGGAACCCGCCTAGGTGCAGGAGGGAGGGACCCCAGCATTGCTCTGTTCTTAGCCCGGAAAGTTGCGATGCCAATTTCTGAACTTCAGAAGGCCCGATTATGTTATCCTGTGACTTGTTTTTTAGGATGTGCTCTGCTTCCTAGTGTATTTTGTTTTGCTTTTTACTTCACTCATGCATCAGTTGCTAATAGTTTTCACCTCCTTGGGAGGAGGGCCTGTGGCCTTGCTGCGCCTTCAAAGCCCCTCCCATCACGCATGCAGCACCAGTCGCTCAGCGCGGGCTTGTTGAACGATGAAATACAGTTTTTCAGAGATGATAACCTGCTGTTAAGTCTTCCCTGAGAGCGCCTGAAACTTGTTTTGGTGCCCGGATGCTGGCCTCTGACCGGTACCTGTTAGGTTTCACCCATTCTGATCCCATCCCCTAATGTAATCTGACAGCTTCGTTTTCTTTCTTATTAGTTCCGACTCTGAGGAACTACCCACCTCCCCTCGTGTCGCCCCTGGCTGGGAGCCCTGCACGTCTGGTATCTCCTCCAGACGAGGCTCCTGACCAGGGCCAGGCCCTTCCATATGATCCGAAGGCCCCTGGGGCCAGGTTTTGGGAGGTGCTCCAAGGCCAGGCCTGGCTGTGGAGTTTTGCTGCTGACTTGATGAAATGGGCTTCCTGAGAGCAAGGCAAGTCAGCTCAAAACCCGGTCCCGGTGGTTCCAGGAGGGGGACATGACGATAACACAACCAGAGCCGGAGCTGGGTGCATTTGGCAGGTTCTCAGGCACTCTGGGGACAAGCGGGGGAGTGAATCAGTTTCTTTTGGAGCCGTTTCTCACGGGGAGCATGATCTGCTCAGCTCTGGAAATGGGGTTAACTGTCTCAAGGCCCTTTGAGCCTCACTTAGAGCCATCAAGATCTGGGTGGAGCATTCTGGAACAGCTCAGCAGGGCTTCTAAAGCACCTTCCCCGTAAGCCAGGTGAACCTGGTTGGCTGCATCATTTCCTTTTCAGCGCCCCAAGGCCTTTGCCCTGAGTGCAAGGAGGCCCCGGTGTCCCATCCAGGGTGCTTGGAAGGAAGTGGAGGCCGGTTACAGATGAGGTGCCCCTCCCTTCTCCTGCACCCACGCCCCGCCAGAAGATAAAAATGGGGCTCCAGACCCAGGAAGCAGCTGCTCCCCAAGCTCCTTAGACCCATTCCGCGGCCAGTTCCAAGTGGCTTGGGGCAGAATGCCTGGGTTTTGCCTTGCATCCAGACCTCCGGGAAGCCCTTGTGACAGGAGTCTCTTTCTCTTACCAGACAGTCAGCGGTCCGGTGCGGGTTTGGCCCTTGTGTAGACGGATGGCTGTTGCTACACAGATAGTGCCCCCCACCCCCATCGGGGCTGTAGCCCACGGCCAGGGTGAGCTAAGTAGAGTTTGTCCCACCGTTTCACCCTTTGGAAGCCCCCAGGGAGGTACCAGAGAGATGGCTTCGGGGATTTGACCCGAGATGCCTTGGAGTTCAGGCGTACGTGTCGTTCTAACAGACCCATCAGGCAGCTGAGTCTCTCTCTCGAAGAGTTTGGTTTTGGCAGATGATGCCGTTGTAGAACGTGTGGTGGAACTCTGCAGAAGGAAGCGGGTAGAGGGGAGGAGGTGGAAGGCTTGGCGTGGATTGTCAGCCTGTCGGTTAATTTCTCCACCAGACCCTGTAAAGTAGGTTGGTGATATGACTCGGTGGGATCGGGCGGGTGAAGTCCTGCCTGTAAGATGAGGTCAGGGTGTGACCTCTGAGTGGGTGGCAGGTGGGGACCCTGGTGGTTCTCGTGTCCCTACCAGTCCTCCTCGAGCCTCCTGCGTCTTCTCCAGCGTTTCACTGTGATACTTGTGATACTGTTAGGGGGCCCCGGGCCCCCGAGATAAAGAGGTCGCTGCCCTCCCAGCTGTGTCCCATGATCCCTCTGCGTGGGGGCGTGGCAGTCCTGTGGGAGCAGCACTGGGGTGTGGCCGGGGTTGGGGCTGGAGTCCTTGTTCCTGCCCATGGACCTTCTGGAGCCACACAAGCATGAAGACCATGCTTGTAGCCCAGGCTGGGGGGCGGCTCATCTTGCGGGAGCAAGAGAACGTAGCCGTCTTTGGACCCCGGAAGTCTCCATAAATGTTTTGGAAAGGAAGAGGGTGTTCTCGTAGCGGAGGTGGGGGGATGAAGGTGTGGAAGCTGGTGACCGACTGACTTCCTGGGCCATCAAGAAACTCCTAATTCAGAATGTTGTCAGTGTCACTGAAAGACACCAGGCCGCCCCTGTGTGCTTTGGGACTGAGCTTGGAACATGCACTTGTACGACAGTCCTGTCTCTGGTCCTTCAGGATGTAAGAGAGAGGGGCGGGCTCTGCAACCCCACCTCCCCCAGCCTCCAGTTACCTGGCATTACCTGCCCCTGGGATTGCTAACACATCAGAACGTCAGGGTGGCTTCCTGCTTCCTGCTTTGCTGTGTGGGAGGTGATAGTTGAGGCTGTGCAGCGAGTGAGGATTTGGCCTTTGCTGCTGTCCAGTGTCCCGGGACCTTGAACATGACAGGTTAGCTCCGAGCAGGACCAGGAAGGCGGCCTGCACACAGCCCCCCACAGCGGTTGCTCCTTCCGCTCTTACCATCCTTTCTCACAGCTCACACCCCCTCAGATCCGTGGTTGAGACTCAGACACACTCAGTTCCCATTTGCATGTCACAGGCGAGGAAACTGAGGCTCAGAGAGGTAGAATGACCTGGCAGGTGGCTTGCACGCACACGCTCGCTAGTCACAAATAATGACTCCCGTTTGACAGGGGAGGGAACTGAGGCCCAGAGAGGGAATGTGGCTTGGCCAGCAGGCAGAGCGGCTCAGGGGCAGAGCCGACGCCAGAATCCATGTTTCCTCTGAGCCCTGCTGGCTCCGCCCAGAGCACACTGCCTCTTATAGGGGCTTCTCTATATAGACTTTTGATTTTGTTTAAAAAAAAAAAAAAAAAAAATTTTTTTGTTTTTTAAACTCTTCACGTCTTTTGGTTTTTAATCATGGTTTGATTAAATTTGCTGTACTCGTAAACAGGTCTGACTGAAGAACAGGTCATGGTCGTCTTAGGCTAAGTGGCTTAACGTTTCAGTAGATTATCTTTGGGGCCCTTGCTGTGTCTCCCTGTCCCCTGCTCTCTGCCTTCCTCTCCTTCACCCTGGTTTGCAGGCGAAGCTGGTGTCTGCTTCTGTGCTCAGTAAGTACCGGTCCTCTCCCCGGCCTTCGTTCCCTTCCTTCTGAGTTTGCTCAGCAAGTTCCAGCCCGCAGCACGCTCTTCTCTCGCGGCGTCTGGTGGGTTAACGTGGCAGGAACGGTAGTGAGCGTTGCCCGAGAGCTCGTAGGAAACGTGTCTGTCGGTTCTCATTGATAAACGAGCCCCTGACAAGTTATGCATGCAGTTGGCTTTGGTTTCAAGAAGCAACACCGGCTGTGGCGTTCCCATGTTCAGCTTTGTTTTGGCTCTGGGGCTCGACGCTTTCGCGTCCCCGAATAATGTCACCCTCCCCCCGCCCCCACCTCGAAATGTTATTTGCTTAAAACCCCAGAAAATCCCTACGACACTGAGAATGACTGTGTAAAGTCCCAGAGAACAGAGTCCCGATTTGGTTCAGGGGCTCACTGTGCGGTTTGGTTTTCTCCCCTTGAGTAAGACGGTCTCGCAAGGGAGCTCGGGTGGGTCTGTTCTGCCAAGGGCACAGGGTGGGTTCCTTTCCAGCCAGGAATGTGACTGCCAGTCCTTCTGCAAACGTGGACCCTTGGTGGCCTCTGATTACCCGAAGGACTAGGCCAGGGAAGGTGTGTTCATCTCCGTTGCGAAGAAAAGTAACCTCCAGGGACGCGCCTTGCTTTGGGGTGAGGGCTGGGGTGGGGTGGGCACGCCCTCTGTGAGGAGCAGGTGCTCGAGTTTTGCGAGTTTTGCGGCAAGAAAGGATCTCTTCTCCCCTGAGAGTGTGATGCAGGCCTGTGCCACCTGTGAGGCTTCAGGCCATTTTGCCTCTGGGGGCCTGCTTTCCTCACCTGTCACATGCAAATGGAACCCTGAGTGAGCATGAAAATCAGTAGCGGACTTGGAGGTCCAGCAGCCCCATCCCAGGAGCGAGGGGCTGGGCGGATTCCTATTTCCTGCTCCCAGCAGCTCGTGCCGTGGCCGTTGAGGACGTGATCTTTGTTAGATAGTTTATAAGCATCTAGGAAGGGCCTACACTCTGCTCGGAATTGTGCTCACCTGTGGCCTTGCGTGCCTGTAGGGACATTCTCTAAGGGCCCCCACCTTCCGGAGTCTTCCCTCCTTAACCTTCCACCTGAGGTGGGCAGGACCAGGATCCCTTCTTACAGATTACAGAGGATGAGAGTGAGCTTAGCAAAACTGCGTAGCTCGCCCAGGGCTCCACAGCTCCTCCGGGACCAAGCTGGGTGGAAGGGTGGCTTCTGGACGGGAATCCGGCACCCTTCCCCAGCTTTGTGGACGCCACTGAAGACGTTGGTATCAGGTTCCTGCTGGGGCAGGCTCTGTGCTGAGACCGGAGGGTGACTGAGGCAGGTCCACAGCCGGACTGTGCAGGTGGAGGGGCGCCCCCCCGCCCCCCGCCGCTGCCAGGAGCACCCTGGGAGTGGACTCGGGGAGAAGGGTGGGCTGTGGCGGAGGGGTGGTCGGAGGCAGAGGCCCAGCGAGATGGGGACAGACGGACTAGATTCTGGCTGGCGTAGCAGGACTCCCCCTGGGCCTGGGAGCACCCCGGCTTTCCTGGGGAGCCCTTCACCTTCTGCATGGCACCCGGTTCAGCTGCCCCTCCATGCGGTTAAGGATAGAAAGTGATGACTTCATGTTCTTTTCACCTTCTCTGAGCTGCCCTCTCACACCCCCCGGTCCCTGCCTGCCTTGGAACCCCTAGTGCTGTGTTTCAGCACTAGGTTCCAGAAGGTGGGTGTTCAGCCTGGGATACCTCAGGGTGAGCTGTGTGGACAAGGGTGTATGTACTGCAGACCCGGCATTTGCTTCAGCATCCGGTCAGTTTAACTGAGAAATGCTTACAGGATCATTACGGGGAAATGTACAGATCCTGGAAATTTACACATTTCTGCTAGAAGACTCCGTGGTTAAGACAAAGACTTTGGAGTTTGGCCGATGTGGCTTGAGTCCTTGTTTTATCCTTCATGCCTGGGTGACCTTGGGCCCATGCCTCAGTTTGTCGCTCCGTAAAATGGAACAGCCACAGTGCCCGTTCTTAGGGACACCTTGAGGAAGCAGTAAGCATAGAATGTGGTATGGTTGCCATGGCTACTCTTATTGTATTCGTGCTCTGATGAAAGGTAGGCTCTGTGTCACCTCTGACTTCCTGAGATACAGACCCAGAAGATGCTGGGAAAATGGCAAAAAAACCAAACTTTTTTTTTTTTTTTTCTGGACTCTGGAATTCGCTTAAATCAGCAGTGTTTGGTGTCGAGCGCATCCGAGGTGTCACCATATCGACTAGAGGGGCTCTGCTCGTCTCCGGTTTTCTGTCTGTGTGTTGAAGGTGCCGGAGGCATAGCTGTCTCTCATCAGTTCTGTTTCGGGAGGACTCGAAGGCCTGGGAAGCGTGCCCTGTCCAGACCCACGTCCTCTTACTGAGCCTCCGGGCCCTCTTCCTGGCACTGACGGGGTCCGCGAGAGGATGGGCTGTGGGGACGCTCCTGCAGCTTTTAACTTTCACCCTGTGAGCTCTGGGGGGACTGAGGTGCAGAGGCAGCAAGCCAGAGGTGACCCTGGGCACGTTCCCTTCCTTCCTTCGGCAGAGGGGAGCCTCGATGCCACCACAGGCTTGCAGCTCCCCCCTCCGCCCCTCCATCGGCTTGTCGCAGGGTCTGGCAGAAGGCACGACCCACCGAAAGACACACTTCTCCACGTGTTCACAAATTTGCTTCTAGGTCCTGTCCCCAGACTGCTTTCGTCCTGCCGACGGCTGAAGTTTCAAAGGTCTAAAAATGCATGCGGCCGTCCCGAAGACCTTGTAGCATGGCTGTTTTCCTCCCATTTCCTTTGCTTAACGGAAGGGGAGGTGGACGCACGGAGAAATGGCTTGCTTGAGCCATCAGGAGAGTCACTTTCTGCGGCCAAGGTCCTGTTTAGCTTTTGCTCTGAGCGCTGTGTTTGGGGCGGCGAGATATTCTCCTGCTGTAAAACTAACTTGTGCAAGTAGTAAACGCAGGATATAGATACTCTTTAAAAGAAGGCAGTTTGTCTTGACGATCTCCAGTGTGGTCAGTTTCTTATTAGGGGATAACCTTTCAAAGTGCATTACAGAAGCATTTGGTAAACTCCTTTAATCTACTTGAGAGTTCTATAGAGGTTTAGAGTTTACAAAACTTTTTAGCATTCTATAAATTCATTTCGCATGCACCAGGCAGGGTTCCCATTTGCCAGAAGCTGAGAGTCCCTGACCACAGTGGTATCAGAGAGCTGGATTCAAGGGTTGCAAATGGATGTTCTGGATTGAAGATCCAGAACAAAAGCAAGGAAGTCTCATGTTAGGAAGGACTTGTGTGAGGGATCGAGGCCGTCCCCCGTTCCCTGTGGCATCAGGGAGAGAGTGGCCGAAAAGGCAGGCCTGGATTCACATCTTGACCTCACCCGCTGCTAGCTGTAGGATCTTGGGCAAATGCTGGAGTTATTTTCCTGGAGCCTCAGCCTTCTCATCTGGAAAATGGGAGTTCTGCTAACAGATGCCTATTCACAGGAATGTGAGAGGTTAAATGAGAAGAGCCTGGCCCATGGTTGGTGCTCAGGGAGGTGGAGGCCAGGGGTATGGCCATATGGGGGGAGGGGCTGTGAAGGGAGATGGGGGGTGTTTCTGGGACTGAGGTGCCGTGGTGCGGGATCCAGGGCCTCTCTCCGAGGGTGGGCGGTGTCGCCTGGTGCCCTTCCCAACCTGCAAGCCTGGTTCTGGGCACGGTGTCGGGGAGTCCCGGCTGTCTTTAGGTAGATGCACCCTTGGGGCAGGACTTGGGGGGGTGGGCAGAGCCCTCTGCCACCCCATCTATGCCCAGGGAACAGGAGGGTGGTCAGGGAAGTGGGATCACAGATCAGTAGAAAGTCTGACTTTGCTTTCTGCTCTTCCGATGGAAATGCTGGAGAAGGTGAATCACTGAGTGGGGGGCTCCTGGGGTCGGAGCCTGAGAGTGTACGTGCCCTTGAATAGCAGGCACCTGCGGGGGTGGGGGCGACCCCTTCTTCCTGTGCACGGTGGCACCCCAGATGGATGTGGAGGCAGGGTGCGAGGCCCCTCTGTCTGCCATGAGCACTGTGCAGGGAGTCTGATTTACTACCTAAGTAAGGGCACAGGGAAGTGACAGTACAAGATGTAAACAAAGGCAGGGTATCTGTAGGAGATGTGCCGGGAAGATGTTGAGAGACCGACAGTGGCTACTTGTGCCTAGGGGGCCAGGCACTGATGTCCGGGGCCTTCTCTGTGCCCCACTCTTTCATACGTATTTTCTTATCCGATCTCCCAGCAGCCCCCAGAGCAAAGGTGTCACTGCTTTCATTTTAAAGAGGAGGACACTGAAGTCAGGTGATATGCTCAAAGTGAAGCCGGGGGCTGTTAGAGCCCACAGCACGGGTCCTTGCCCTACCTTGCACGTGGTTTCCTTGGTACAGGCAGTGGCAGCCACGTGGACTTCTGATTTTTACTTTTAGGCTTTATATTTACTTACAGTGCAATTCATGTTTTTGATATTTCTATGAGTTTTTTTTTTTAAGTTTATTATTGAGAGAGAGCGTGCGCACGCGAGTGAGGGAGGGTAGAGCAGAGGGGGTGGGGGGAATGGAATCCCAAGCAGGCTCTGCGCTGACAGTGCAAAGCCCGATGTGAGGTTTGGACCCATGAGCCATGAGATCATGCCCTGAACTGAAATCGAGTCGGACGCTGAACCGACTGGGCCACCCAGGCACCCCAGATAGTTCTATTGGTTTTGATAAATGCATAGATTGAGTGGGTTTTTAAAATTTTGAGATCGTCGTAAATTTACGTGTATCGTTAAGTCGTAGAAATGCTATGTGTCGTTTACTCGGTTCCCCCCAGTAGTGACATCTTGCACAACTGTCATTCAGTATCACAAGCAGGAAATCGACACAGAGGCAGTCAAGGCATGGGACATTCCCATCACCAGGAGGATGCCTTCTGTTGCCTTTTCATCCCCCACCTGCCTCGCCCTCCCACACCCCCAGCCCAAACCCTCATCTCAGACCCCAGGTCCGCACTAATCTATGCCTCATTTCTGGCGCTTTGTCATTTCAGGAATGCTACGTGAATGGAATCATGCCATAATTAACGTGTGGGGATTGGGTGTTTTCACCGCACATAATTCTCTGGAGAGTCGTTCCAGTAGGTTTCAACAGTCCATTCCTTTTTAATGTTGAGTAGTATTCCCCGGTGTGCCTGTATCACAGTGTGTTTCTCCATTCGCCCCTTGAAGGACATCTGGGTTGTTTCTTGGTCTGGGCTGTCACGAATATAGCTGCTGTGAACAGTCATGTGCAGGTTTTTGTGTGAACGTAAGTTTGCGCTCCTCTGGGATAAATGCCAAGGAGACCACTTGCTGGGGTCTATGGTAGTTGCTTGAGTGGGCTTTTGAAGGATGCACTTGGGATGGGGGGGAAGCTGAGGAGTGGGGCCATGTTGCAGGTGGACATTGGTGGGAAGCATATGCCTGGGAGCTGGGCCACTTGGGTTCAGATGCAAGATCAGCCTCTCCGCCTTGGTGAGCTTTATCCATCTGTAAAATGGGGGTAAAGTGAGCCTGTTGTATAGCTGACGTGTATAAAGTACTTGGGACGCAGTAGATTCTCAATAGATAGAAGCTGTTTTCTTGTTCTTTGCTTTTGAGAGAACATGAGCGTGGGAGAGGGACAGACTGGCGGCGGGGGGGGGGGGGGGGGGCGGGGAGAATCTTAAGCAGGCTCCATGCTCATGACCCTGGAATCATGACCTGAGCTGAAATCAAGAATCGGACCCTTAACCGACTGAGCCACCCAGGTGCCCCTAGAAGCTGTTCTTAATATGGGTTAAAAGAAAACCCGCCAGGCCAGAGCAGGGTCTGTGCCCCAGAGGTGGCCTCCAGGAGGCCTTTACCTTGCCACTTGTGACTCTGAGGCACCCCCTTCTGCCTTGGGCAGAGCCACACTACCAGTTTACCAGTTGTTCCTTCAAAGGCTGAGCCTCAACCGCCCCCCCTCTCCCCCGCCCCCAGCTTTTCCCTGAGAAGCCCCTGGCCCCGTTCTCAGACTGGGCTGTGAGTCTCTGGACGGGCACTGGCATTCCCCAGTGAACTTGGCCAGGCCCATGCCAGGGATCAAAGGAATCCCAGGGAATTCCAGATTGTGCCAGGCTCTGCTGGTCTGGATTTGCCTCACAAAGTCTAAGAATGTGCCTGGATCCTTTCAGATGTTGCTACAATTTAGTCTCTTTCAAAATGTGTTTGAGCTCTTACTGTATTCGGGGCACTGTGCTAGGTGTTGCAAAGGGCCCAGAAAAAAAAAAAATCACTCTTTTTCAACAGATCAAAGCAGACGAGCCCCTTGGGGAGCCCCCTGTGGCCACATGATAAAGTCTGCGTTCATGGGGCGCCTGGGTGGCTCAGTCGGTTAAGCGACCGACTTCAGCTCAGGTCATGATCTCGTGGTCCGTGAGTTCGAGCCCCGCGTCGGGCTCTGTGCTGACAGCTCAGCGCCCGGAGCCTGCTTCGGATTCTGTGTCTCCCTCTCTCTCTACTCCTCCCCTCCTTGCGTGCACTCTCTCTCTCTCTGAAAAAAACATTAAAAAAAAAGAAAAAAAGATTGTGTTCAGTGGGCATGCAGAGCTCTTCTGGCTTGAACTGGCCATCCCAGCTCCTTGTTCTGGCGGCCGCCTCTCCTTGCCACACACCCTGTGCTCCTGGCACCAGTGTGCTCACCGTGTCCCGTGCACAAGGCAGGCCACTGTGCTTTGCTTAGGGTCTTACTTCCGCTAGTGTGCCTTTCCTTCCTGGTGAAATCTTGCCTAGTTTATTTTTAACCAAAAAAGTATCCTATGCCCTGGATGAAGGATTTAAGGAGCACGCAAGGCCGCACAACCAAAGCGCCTCGTACTCTGGAACTGCGGGCCCTTCCATAAGGCGGCCGTGCTTTTGGGACTGCGCCTTTCTCCTCTCTCCGTTCATTTCCCAGGGTGTCTTGGGGAGGGTTTCACATCTGTACCATCAGAGTTGCCTCGTTCCATCCGTGGCTAAAGCGGCACGGTGTTCCTTCACGTGGCTCCACTGCGATGTGTGTGAACAGTCCCCGGGTGGTGGCTTCTCGGCTGTCCCCACTCCTGGGCTCTTCCGGGTCATGCTGCATGTTGTCGGCACACGTGTGGGGGTGGGGGGCGGTTTACCACTGCGCTCCGGTGCCCCCTACCCCTGCCTGCCTTAGTTAGATTAGTGTCTGCGTTCGCGGAACTCTCCGTGACCCTCGAGGACAGGCATCGCGCTCGACTTCCCTTCTCCACTGGGCGCCTGCCGTGTTTGCCGACCATCTGTTTCCAGAAGCATGTGGGGCTCTGGTATTCGCCCCTCGTGCTGCCGCCGTGAGTCCCGCCTCTCGTCGGGGCTCCAGCGGGGGCAGAGCCGCAAGAGCAGGGACGCCCGCACCGCTGCCTCGGTCCCGCTTCGTGTTTGGTGCCTATCGGCGGCATCCTGGTGGCCTAATGTGTTTCCATGGCAACGGAGTCCCACAGCATCATTCTTAATGACCACCTACTGTTTCACCAGAGAGATGGGCCACCATATGACCAGTGCCATCCTGATCGAATTTGGCCTTAAAACAATTTAACGGACTTTCTCTTTTAAAAAGTCCGAGAGGACAGATCGCTGCTCGGGCGTCCGTTGCCCGATGAAAGTTGTGATGGTAGCTGCCGTTCATCGAGCGCTTCCTCACAGGAGCACATGAGCTAGGACTTGTCACTGAGCAAAGGGTTTGAGCTCTGTTGTCAGATGGTACAGCAGTCTTCTGAGGCAGGCACTGTCGTCCGTATCTTATGGAGAGAGAAAGAGACTGAACTTGGTAAAGGTCACTCAGACGGTGCGTTTCAGGAGCTGGGATTCCGCCCCAGGTGTCCTTGAGCGAGGAGGACGTGAGCTGGTACCTTCCGAGCCCGCCTGCCTTTTAGGGAAGATGGAAATGAGAGGCGGGGGCGGGGTGGTGCCAGGGCAGGTTACCTCTGGGCCTTGGGCCAATGGCTGGCTGCCCCAGAACTGCATGAGGTCGTACCCAGAGAGAAGATGGCCGCCGGCGGGCCTCGACTCCGCCATTGAGGCGGCACAAAGGGTCCCTTTGAAGGGAGAGTCCGTGGCACCCCGCCTCCCAGCCCCGCTCCCCAGCCAAGCATCCAGGGGGCTGGCGGGCATTTCTGGCTCAGCTTTCTGGCCGGAGCTTGGAGGAGTGGCCTGAAATTCTTTCCTTGAGCAGCTCACTCTTGGTCAGAATGTGTTGCTTCTAGGCCGATGTGGTGTTGAAGTGCGCATCGGGTCACCCGGTGCGACCTGGGAGCCTACCCTCCACCAGGCCTCTTCCTGAACAGCCAGTCCTTTGAAAATGTATTGATTCCCCCCCCTCCCTTCCTTGCTTTTGCACTTTGGATGAACCTTGTTTTCGAAGAACAGTAGAAGGTAATTTTCCTGTGCTTGCCAGCTGGCCCGTAATTGAGCAATTTCAATAACACCCACTGTAAAGTCTAATCGAAGTAAACAGGAAAATATGATTTACAATCTGGATAGCAAGTAAATACCAGGGTGCAATTAATTTTTACACAGAGCAACAGATTCTAAGACATTTTCCTGCACCGAGCAGTTTGTTTTTAATTACAGATCAGGAGCTGGCCTTTTCTACTATTATCGTCATGATTTTTTTTACTTTGTGATGGCGGTCTTTGGGTTCCTTGCATCTGATGTGACTTCCTTTGACGGTGTAACCACAGAAGGGTGGGATGGCGAAACAGGATCAGAGAAACTGATTTGTAAGGAGCGCGTTTTCAAACCCGAGCCAAGGGCTGTGTTCTTTCAGCATTTGTTTGGGGGGGTGACGCGGGAGGAGGTCCTGGTGGGCCGTGTGGCATGGCGGCCTGAGAGGTCTCAGGCTACAAAGGCCCCCAGTATTGCAAATGTGTCGTTGTTGAGATGTCCTTCTAGGGATGAGAAATAGTGCGCCTTTAAAATTTTTTTTTACGTTTATTTATTTTGAGAGACAGAGAAAGAGCATGGGGGGGGGGGGGGCAGAGAGAGAGAGAGAGAGAGAGAGCGAAAATCTCAAGCAGGCTCTGTCCTGTTAGTGCAGAGCCCCACATGGGGCTCCAACTCATGAACCGTGAGATCATGACCTGGGCCAAAATCAAAGAGTCGGACGCTTAACAGACTGAGCCACTCAGGTGCCCCTAGATATGTGCCTTTCAGTGGCCAGGGTGCCTGACTCTTTGATTTTGGCTCAGGTCATGATCTCCCCGTTCGTGAGTCAGAGCCCCGCGTTGGGGTCTGTCATGACTGCTTGCAGCCTGCTTGGGATTCTCTTTCTCTTCCTCTCTCTCTGCCTCTCTCTCTCTCTCAAAATAAATAAGTAAGTAAGTAAGTAAAGTAAGTTGTCCAAATAAACAAACCCTCCAGATTCTTCCAGTAGCTTCTGTTCATAACCGGGAGGAGGGTAGTAGCCTCCTTGCTGACTGAGGCTGCCTGAGTGCTGACCCCTTCAGTTTTGACTGTGGGGCTGGTCTGTATCTGACCCTCAGCCTTGGGCATATACCGAAGCTGTCTGTAAAGCCAGCTGGGTGGAAGGTGTCGCGTGACTTGAGCAGAGTCTGGGGGACAGCAGATTGTGACCGACCCAGACCCCGAGATAGGTCTTAAAGGTGCCATGTGGCTAAACTGAGACACGTTGCTGGACCCACCAGTGCGTTGGCTTTAGGGACGCCTCAAGGCTGGCATGAGGTGGGTGGGGACTCTGAGAAGGTGATTCTGGGCTTTGTGGCCAGAATGCCTCTCCTTCGGCAGGGAGGCAGTTCCATGCCAAGCAGGGTCCCGGCATGGGGTTGGTGGGGGCGTGGGCAGCTCTCTCAGGGCCCCGGTCTTCCCAAGACCTGAATCCCTTTGCCTTTCTGTTGTCTTTCCAGGGAGTTGACTGCACTTGGCCATTTCCTGGAAGAGCCCCAGCCTGAGGGCAAGCGGCTGATGGGGAGCTGTTACTGCTGATGCCAGTCACCTGGGAGGTGCCCAGGAGGTCACCCTCTGCCCAAGTCTGCCCAACCGAAGATGGCTCGTGCCCACCCTGGGATGGAGCCCAGTGCCTGAGGTCCTTACCATGGTGATGATCCTGAGTAAAAGCCTCGACAACCAGGGAGCTGACTCCATAGCATGCAGGACCTTCAACCCTGAGCTGGTAAGGACTCAGTGGGCCTCATATCTCAGATGACCTTTCTTGAGGCCTGGTGTCCAGCTGGGGCTGTGGACCGAACTTGCTGGCTTAGCAGACCGAATCCAGAGTGCCCGGGAGCAGAACTCTTGGAGATGCTGCAGGCCAGGGCAGTGGGCACAGTCACCCAGAGCCTGGCCAAGTACTTTCAGGAAGTAGCTGGCGAGGTCCGGCCAGCGCCCTGCTAAATAGGACCAAGCGTGGTTCTGCCGTCCCTGCAGCTCCTTCTGGTCTCCACCCGGGGAGGGGAGGGGGTTTCCGGAAGGGAGGTGGCAGCCGCCTGGGGAATGTCAGGGGTGGGAGAGGAGGGGGAAAGAAGGCGCGGTCTGGCGGCCAAGATGGTGGGCTGTGGTGACAGCCGCTCTCCGCCGCCTTCTGCCCAAGTTGTCCTCTGACCAAGCGGCCTGATGGGCTGGGCCAGAGAGGCAGACGGCCCGGCCTTCTCCGACTGAGAACAGAGGAGCTTCCTAACCCCCTTCCAGCCCCAGCTCCTCAGAAGTGAGCGGGGCCGCTTCCTCGCAGAGGGGCCGAGAAGAGGTCCCGCTCCGGCTTGAATACACTCGGGGAGGAGTTTTGCAGATAGCTACATCCCCAGCACTCTGGCGCTTCTGTGGTCAGCAGGCACCCCTCCCGGTGCCCTTCACAGCCCCTCGTGTGAGCCCACCCTGGCACCCTCGTGGGCTCCCTCCCCAGGCTCGCGCCGACAGCCAGGCCAAGAGCGGACAGGACAGGCCGGGTCTCCAGCCCTTGAAGGAGTGTGGGAAGGCTGCCGAGACCCGAGGCCTTTACGGCCCGCCGTGGGTGTGCCGGGCACTGGACTGGACGCATTCCGCAAGCGAAGGTGGGCCGGGTCTCTCCGCCCATCACGGCTTCCTTTCCACTTTGCATTGAGTATCTTTAACTAGATTCTCTCTCGCCATCCCCACTCGTGCCACTCTGGTCCCACCTGCCGTCCTCTCTCGTCTGGAAGTTTGTTGTAACAGATTTGCTTCTGGCTCGTTAGCCTGTTACGCACCCAGCAGCCACAGGGACTACAAGGCAGATGCATCCCTCCCCGACTCCAGCCTTCCACGGGCTTCCCACCTCAGGTTGAGCAAATGCCAAAGACCTGGCCGGGAGGCACGAGGCCCATGTCCTCTGGCTTTCCGTGACCATGCTGCTTTTTCTCTGCTCCCTCCACTCTGCTCAAGCCACACTGGCCTCCTCGCTCAACAGGTCAAGCAGGAGCCTGCCTCGGGGCCTTTGCACTTGTGTGGCCCAGAACACTCCCGCTTAGCAGGGCTCCTTCCCTCCCTCCCTTTCTTTTTTGCTCACTTAACCTAACAATGAACTCTGCCACCTTCACCCCCTCTCCCATGCTTGCTGCCCCTCTCCTTGTCTGTCTTCCCTCAGAGTGCCTATCCCACATTTTGATCTCATTTGTTGAAAGACTTCACTGAAATGTGAGCTTCATGAAGGCAAGGAATTTTGTTTCTTTTGCTTGTTGCTGAATACCCAGTGCCTGAGACCAGGGCCTGGGCGGTGCTCAGGGACATTTGTAGAGTGAGTGAATGTGGGTTCCTGCACCCCAGCTGCTGCTCAGCTCGGGTTTGCTCTGGTTCCTCTCTGGCTGCTGCTCAGGTTCACAGCCGAGGTGCGGGTATGAGCTGCTCTGCTTTCTGCTGGTGGGGGGTGGGGGTGGGGTGTTTTCCTGCTGAAATCTGAAGAACACATCTGGAGTAGCTCTGACCAAAAAGGAACGACCTCCGGGGTGAGGGCCATCTGGAGGTCCCCAGGGAGGGTCCCTGCCCGGTTCCAGCTGTGCTGCTGGCCTCAGCAGCTGCTGCTGAACTTGGTCCCGTCTGAGGGCCAGCCTGGCCGGGGCTGGCTGTGGAGCTGGTCCCGGGGCACGTGGGCCCCAGGTCAGCTGAGCTGCTCTTCCAGGAGGCAGGGCCTGAGTGCCTGCCAGCAAGAGCATGGCCTCCCAGCCCTAGCCTGGGAAGGGAGACTCATCTTCTCAGGAAAGCAAAGGAAGGTTGAGGGAAGCAGACTTCAAGTCCAGGCCTGCACAGCCAGCAACCGAAGGAGGACCCCACATCACCTCGGCCTGGTGTTGACGTCCGTGAGACGGAAGAGAGAGTACGGTGATGGTCGAGTGTGCTCTCTCCCCCGGCCGGCGGTGCTGGGAGGAAGCAGACGGGGGCTTTGCTTCGGCTTCCTAAACTGGCAGCACCAGCCTCCTGTAAATACCATCAAGATAACAACGGGAACATGGAAAAGTGTTTCTCCTTTGTTTTCTAAGCAGGCTAAGAAGATAACAGAAAGCAGGGGGTGGGGGGGCGGGGGGGGGTGGGGGGGCTTCAGATTAAAAAAGAAAACATGAGTCACAGGCCACTTTGGAATTAGGGGAGCAGGCCCCGGACACACAGCAGTGAGAGAGAGAAAGTCTGAAACTGTGGGTGAAAGTCACCTGGGGGCCACCCAGCGGCCTTGGGGACACGGGGCAAGTTGGCCTGTAGACCCTCCCTCCCTGCCCTCTGAGGTCTCTTGTTCTTTTTCTAAAAACGAAATGCCGGGGACAAGTGACTGGCCTTGTTCCCGAGAGAGATGTAGGAAAACAGAAAAAAGGGCCGAGGAGTGCTCAGCTGCCTGGCCCTGGGGAGAGAGGGCTGAGGGCCCCGCCCGGCCCCAGCCCCGGTCCGGCTTGCACACTGCACAGCAGTGAGGACTGTGCTCGGTTCCCCTTTCCCCCACTCTGCTGGTCGCTTTCCTCTACAGAGTGGGCTCTTCCTCCTCGTGTTCTAACATTAGCTACTGCTGCTGGAAGGCAGCCCGGACGGTTGACCTCGGGAGCGGCGTTCTCCGGCCCCTCCCTGCACGCCCACACTCAGGCCATGGCCCGTTCTCCCGGGCCCGAGTGACCATCTTCCCTGGCCTGGCCTGCCTCCACCCCCCCGGCCAGCGACAGCCCTCTCTCTCGAGTCTGGAGACTGTCCCAGGGTAGAGGGTGGAGAGTGGCTGCCTCTGTTTCCCCAGCCTCGAGGTGTTTCCCACAACAGCCGACACTGGTTTTGGGAGCAAGTACTTGCCTTTGTTCTTGTCGGATCAGGATGCCGAGGCTGTGATTTGCCTCTTGGGAAGAGCCTGGCCGTCCAGGCCTTGCACGCAGCTGCCTGGGCACGGAGAGCCTTCATACCCACAGCCACCCTGAGTTGGCATTGGGCGCAGCAGCCCCAGCCGGGATCGCTGGCAGGCCCCAGGCTGGCCCGAGTTAGAACCCAGGGGTGCACGTGCGGTCCGCGGCAGTCCGGTGCCTTTCTCCCACCTACCCTTAGCCACTACCCACGCCTTGGCCAACCCTGACGCCTGGGTGGGGGGGCGGGGTCACCGCTCCGTCTGTGTTGGCATCTTTGAGAGCGTCCACACAGGGGCACTCGTTCCTCTTTGGCTTCTTTTTTCCTTGTCAGGCGTGGCTCCGTCTTCTTCCCACAGCCATGGTCTCACTGTGTTCCTTTCAGCAGGCTGGGGTGCCCTGCTTGTCCTGCTCAAGTGCGTGGGTGTGAGCCCGACTGTGTCACGTTGTGGTTCCCCATCACACTGTCATGGGGAAGGAGTGATGTGATTGCTTTAGTCACTACTCTGCAGAAGAACGTTCTGAGGAAGCAGGATTATGGCCAGAGATGAGCTCTGCCATTTTCTGTCTGAGCAAGTTCCTCATTAAGTAAAGACCTGAATTGTCTTTTTATTCAGATGGGCCCCTGAAGCCCCAGTTGGATTTCCAGCTTTTGCCTTCTCTACGGAGGATCTGGTGCCAAAACCTTGTCTTGTGACCCAAGGAATATCACAGAGACCAGGCCCTGCCCTGGGGTAGGCTTAGGAGTAGAGGCGTCACGGAGAAATAGAGTATCTCCTGCAAACACCAGCCAAGGCCTTGGCTTCAGTGTGCACACTGAGTGTCGTATGGACCTTGAGGCTAGGAGTCCCCAGGGCCCGGCGGGCCTCACCACATGGTGACTGGCTGGCCCATCCTTCCTGCAGTGGTGCAGAGGGTTTGACGGAGTGGGAAGGCTGGCTGCAGAGTGGCATATACCAACAGCAATTTCGTCGTGTACCAGGTGTACTTGGGATAAATCGGCTCTGGCCACCTGGAGCCCAGACGGGAGCTTGGTGTTGGGCTCAGGGAAACCTGAGCCTGGTCAGGGTATGCCTGGGCCTGATGTCCCGGGAAGCTGTCGGGAGAGCGGTGAATGAGGTCCCAGAGAGGGCAGGGACAGGGCGGCTCGGAGGCTTTTGGAAGCAGGTGCTCATGGCAGGCTCAGGGCCTCCCTGCCGGCTCCCAGCGCTTGCTCAGTCCAGGAGCCGGGCCGCAGAGCAGAGAGGGCTGCACCCGCGTCCTGTGCCCGTCCCGTGTCAGGGGAGATGGAGACACAGTCCCACCGAGACACTGCTGTGTGGAGGGAGGGGTCCCAGTGCAAAAGTGGGGTGCTGGAAGCAGAAGAAGGGGGGGCTGCATTACCACGTCGTGCATTTTCACGCACTCGGTGAGCGAGCAGGAGTGGGGCTCGCTGAGAACAGGGGACGTGGCGATGTTCCTTCAAGTGGTGTGAGATCTGGGTGCGACCGATCGCTGCCCACCTGTGCCCTGTGCCCCGCCAGGAGCCTTTGCCGAGTGTTCGTACTGCCTGCAAGGCCTTGTGGAGAAAAGCACGGGTCGGGAGGGTGCCCTTTGCCTGGGGCGGTCAGGGAGGGTGGCCGAGGAGGCCGTGCGGCAGGAGTGAGGCGGGAAGCCTGTCGTGGAAAGACTCGAGGTGGCATTGGGAGGGCCAGTGTCCCACGGGCTTGGCTCGTGTGGGCCTGGTGGCTGCAGGGAGAGGGGTGGTGGGTTTCATTCCGGTTGCCGTGAGAAGTCATTGGAGGTTTGTAAGCAGAGAAGCAGCATCGCCTGGCCTCTGTGGGTTCTGGGTGGAGAACGGACGATGGGCCCACGGCACAGGCTGGGGACGGGTTAGGAGGCTGGTTCGGTCTAACAGCGGAGGGCAGTGGTGGCAGTTCCACGCTCCCGTTCCACGTGTGTGCTCCCCGGCCTGGCCAACGGGGATGAATCCTTGCCGAGTGAATGAACGGGTGAGCGAGGGCCCGGGAGCCCCCGTGTGCTGGCGCAGTGGTTTCCCTCTGCGTCTGTGGGCTGGCCACGCCGGCCGAGTGGGAGGAAAAGCCCCGTGAGCCGTGCCCCGCTGACAGGTCAGCGGGCTGGCTCACCGGCTCGCTTCCTGCCGTCTGGAAACCCCAAGCCGTCCTCAGTGGCATCTGTGCGGCAGTGCAGCAGGCGGGCTGCTTGAGGGTCCTTGCTCTCTTCTGCTTTCCCCGGCCCCATCCCAGTTTGGTTTTCTGCGCGCCGCCCGCCCGGCTCGCTTTGCCACCTGCCTCCCCAACCCGGCCACGGGGCGGGGGCTGTGGTTCCCCAGCAGGTGTTTGCTTTGTGCCAGGGTGCCCCTGTAGCGTTGGAGTTTTCTCCCTCGGCAGGCGAGGCCCCTGGCACAGCCAAGCCCGACTTCCCTCTGTGAACCCTCCCCCCCGGGAGCGGAGCCTGCCTGGTGTCCATGGGCTGCATGCTTGGGTGTCGGGGGCGGCACTGCCCAGAGGCCGGGCTCTTGGGTCTTTGTCACCCACTCCCCTTGGGTCACTTTGGTGTGGGTTTTCAGTGCGCGCGTCCTGCTGTGGGAGCCAAGTCATTTGGAAGACAGGCAGACACGGCCATCTGACTTTTTCCAGCTGTTTCCTGGTTGGCCGTAGACTGGGTGGTTAAAGTCACTGTGGGATCCAGGAGGGCAACCCGTCCTGAAAATAGGATTCTTGTTCTCAACCGACGAGTGGGCACCGGAGAAGCCCTGCCCCGCCCCCTTTGCTTCTTGCAGCCTTCTGGTCCTTGAGCACCGGCTCCGGTGTTCCCCGCAGGACGCCGGCCCCGACCTCGCGCACCCCGGCACCCTTGGCCTGGGTCCTCTCCCCTCCGCTCCCACGCTCCCTGTCATGTGATGTTTCGTCTGTGTGACTCTGTCCTCCACGAAACGTGAGCTTCCTGAGGACCAGGGCGGGCGTCCTTCACCTCTGTGTCCCAGGCTGGCCGGGATGGCCCCTTAGTGACCTGAATGGATGAACACGTAGCTGACTGAGCGCAGAGGGCTCTGAACTGGAGAGCTGGGGACAGGCACTTGGCGCCCCTTTATCTGGGTGGGGCCAGGTCTTTCCTAGTCAGCTCCCTCTCAGCCTTGTGGCCCTTAAGGCACCAGGGCCTGGGTTCCCGCCCTCTTCTCAGCCTGGAAGCCTGCGTGTCCCTGTTGTTTGGGGCTCCTCCCAGAAGATGGAGTTCTCTTGGACGGGCCGACTCCTCTGGGGCCGAGAGCTTCTTTCCCCATCACGTGGTCAGTCCCCTCGTGCAGCCTGCGTGTGAATAATTTCCAGTACTTACGAGTGGGTGACTGGCGGAAGGAGGAGGGAAGGAGTCGTAAGAATGCTTGAGGCGGGGCCTTCTTTCTGGGGCCCCGGTGGGCACGGTCTCCTCCTCACCAGAGGTCAGAATAGGCCGCCTGACCCCCGCCGCAGCCGGCACAGGGGAGCCCGGAACGTTCCGTGCTCAGGTTACCGTGTAGCCGCGGAGCAGTGTCCCGTCTTGGGGTTCTCGTGGAGGCCCCAGTGGCCCATTTCTCTCCCAGCGGCCGTAGCATTTTGTTGAGGGTGGGTGTGCGGTGTGAGGGGAGACGCACGATGCTCCCAGTGGAAAGGGAAGCCATCGGAATACCATGCCAAGGAGTCTGAAAGGCATAGCTCTTTGCTGTGACCAAATAACACCTTCGAGTTTCTGTTTCAGTTCAGAGAGGGTGCCTGGGGTGGGGGGGGGCCTCCTTGTTGCGGCAAAGCAGCTTGCACGGCGAAGGGCCACCCTCCTGAGGTTTACCTGATGCTTCTGTGTAGAGGAGGAAGAGCTGTTCTTCTGGTGTCTCGGGGTGGGGGGGGGGGGGTGGAGGGAAGGAGCCGAGGGTGACAGATGGGCCTGTGCTCCTCACTGGGGGCTCTTCCTGTCATCGAGAGGCCCCCTCTTCTCCCAGCCTGGGCTGTGGGGAGGCCTCTCTGCAGCCCGGCTTGGGGAACCGTGTATATCACACCTCGTCCGTGTCACTCAACGGCCCAGTCCCGGAGCGTCAGAAGCCACGGGGCTTTCTTGTGTGTTTTTGAAGCCATTAACTTGACGGCCTCCGTAACTCACTGGAGACTTTGGACGCGGAGTCTGGGTCTGATTACGGGCCGATGTTGCCTCTCGTAACACTTTTGTCTCCGTCCCGTAATCTGACGTTGGCAAAAGGCAGTTACCCCTTTAACTGTGACTTTAGCAAGGGATCAGTGCAGGGTCATGTGCAAACGTGCTTCTTATGACGCGAAGAGTGAATAGCTTTTCTGGTTGTTTTCAGCACACGCCAAAGAAGATGAGTCAAGGACCGACACTTTTCTCTTGTGGAATTATGGGTGAGTAACCAAGGTGGCCGTGAAGAGTGCTTCTGTAGTCCTTCCGCCAGGGCCTGAGTCCTCCAGGTGAGACGTTGGAAGCCCTTTCCGGACACGGACACGGGCACAGGGAGCAGAGTGGGGACTCTGCCACCCCGTTCCGACCCCAGTGGTGCCAGAGTGGCGCCCGGGCTGTGGGGCCGAGTGAGCGGAGGGGCGCTGGTGCGTGCTTTGCAAATGTCGTTTCCAACCGTAACGTTGAGTGTTTCTGTCTGGTTTTTAAGGTAACCACGTTCATTTTTTTTTTTTTTTTTAATTCGGAAAACGTACCCCGGTGTAAAGTATAAGATGAAAATCTCTCCTAGCCCCCCAAAACCCAGTGATAACTCCTATTAATATTTCGGTGTGTTTTTATGTCCTGTGAGTTTTTTTACGTAGCCACGATGAACACCGGATTACATAGAATTAGATACGAAGAAGTTTTGCTTTTCTTTGTTTCACGGAGTCGCAGTTACCATCATTCCCGCATCGCATTACATTTGTTGGTTCCACGCTGGTTTAAGGAGGCTGAAGTACTGAATTGTGTATCAATATGTATTTAACGTTGTGACTATTTCTTGGCTGTTGGGTGGCATGGCTGTTTTATTTGCCGTTGTGATTAATTAACAGTGACTAAGCGTCGAAGTCATTGTCTTCTGTGTGCCTTCAGGATTATTCCTTAGGAGTTCCCAGGAGTGGAATAGAGAGGCCAGAAGGCAGGAACGTTTTTAAGGGCCTTGCTTCATATTGTTGGCTTGCTTTCCAGAAAGGTTGTCTCAGTCCCCTGTGCCCGTGCGAGTGTGAATTACTGTTTTTTTTTACAAGGGGGCAAAGGGGATGACTGCACTGATTACATTGATTTTTTTCTGTGCTCCCAATGACCGAGCACGATCCCTCCTTTCACCGTGTCTCCGTGACTCCTGCCCCCCGTGGGGACACCTTGCCACATGAGTTTCTGTGAGGTTTGCATTGAGGCAGAAACCAGGCCTCCGAGATAGGCGACCACTTCAGGCCTTCAGCCTTTGACTCTGTGCACAGGGTTTTCTTTTTCTTCTTTAGGCTCCGTCCCGTAGGTGGGGTGACGAGGCTGGAGAGTCACAGGGAGCCCCAGGCTCCTGACTTTGCAGGGTCTCCGGGATTCTGCAGCAGCCTCGGTGTGGGGCGGGTGGGGATGCTCAGTTCACACCTGGGGAAACCAAGGCCTAGTGAGGTGACCAAGCTCCCTTGGCAGAGCCGGACCCAGGCTGGGGGAGAAGGAAGATTGTTTTTGTTTTGTTTTTTTCCCCTCAGTCATAAGCCACAGCCCTGTGGGAGAGCCCAGGTGGCCCTCTTCATGCTGCCACCCGGAGGAAATAGAAACAGGGAGATCACCTGGCCTCGGTTTACCCATGTGACACACTTCTGAAACCTGTCCCCCACATGGGGCTTGATTGAGCACCTCGTTGGTGGTTAACGGCTTTCAACAAACCCTCAGTCACTTAGCCACATGGCTCGGAAGCTTGCCTCACCGCCTGCTTCATGGGCTGGACTCAGTTGTGCTGTGGTTGAACTGCCTGCCTTTGTCCTGCCAGGAAGGAGAGAGAGGCACCTGGGCGCTCAGCCCCTCAGCCCCGCCTGGATTTCAGCTGTCAACTGGGCCAGGCTAGTACACGGGGCTGTGGAGACGTGGGTCTTTATTTCGAGGCCACTCGTACCTGACCTAGGCTGGTTCCAGGGCACCGCCAGGCAGCAGAGGAGCAGCCAGGTGCGGGGGTCCCCAGAGTCCTCCTGGCCTTCTCCTTGGCTCCTCTCTCTCCCGCGTGCCTGTCTTTCTGTTGACCACCCCTCCTCGATTTGGGGAGACCCTGACCCATCTGAAGCGTGCATTCATGGTACATTTCAGGGACGTGTTCCGTTAGATGTTTATTGAGTACCTACTAAGTGTCAGGCACTTGGCACAGAGATAGAGTAAGTCTGCCCCTGCCCTGGGTGGGGGAAGGGGGGTTCTGTCTAGTGGAGTCTGGAGGAACAGGGAATTCAGCCCATCTTCCTGAGCCTCGGTCCCCTCATCTTGCAGATTGCAGTTCTTGGTGAGATTTAAAGGGACAGCGGCACACAGGAGGTGCCGGCTCAGTCCCTCCCGCCCTCATCCCATTTCCGGGCACTCGTGCAGGTGGAGTGTCAGCAGTCTGAGGCCTCCCATGCCTGTGTGCAGCTGCAAGCTCAGGTGACCGCTCCTGCCCGCGTTAACCGGCGAATCGAGGCGTGGCCTCACCCTGCGACGTGAACTTGGTGGCAGGGGAGCATCCCAGGGAGTGAGATTTCACTTTAGGCCTGCCTGCTTTTTAATAGCACTCTGGGTCCAGCCGGACTTCTCAAGAGGGTTTTGAGCCTTTCCAGGGCTGGACAATACTCAGCCAAGACAAAATGTCCTGTTACTCTAATCACCGAACCCCCTGTCTGGCCCTGATCGGTGGACTTCTCCTGTGATTGCTGGGGACAGCTTGGCCCTGTGACTCAGGGCATTTCCCTCCTCCTGAGCCCCCATGCAAGGGTCCTAGCTGGAAAGTTTGAGTTTCCTAAGCATTCTTAAGAAAACCCAGGCAAGGACATTAGGGTGGGGAGTGCAGTGGCCTTTTTGCTTCCTCTTAAAAAACCACCCTTTCAAGTTGTTCGGCCTCCTCTGCACCCACTTAGATAAAATGCCTCACTAATATGATCAAGTGCTCGCAACAGTATGTGTTCTTTTTTAAGTACTTTATGTTGTTGTGAGCTGGCTTATGGGCCCCTCCCCAGCTTTCGCTCCCCCCACCCCCACCCCCCCACACCAAGTTTGGGAACTTGGTACAAAGAAGTGGTTTTGTGCTTGTCCAAAGCGGGGGAGAGAGAAGAGCAGGGCAGAGTGGAGCCAGGCCACCGCCCGGCCTGCTCTGCACCAGGGCCCCGTGCTCCTTACTAGGTTGTGAGCCCCGCCTGGTCCCGGAAGGGCTCCTCCTAGCAGAGACTGTGTTTTGCCCCGTGGCTTCCCTTCTCACCTCCTGTACCGTCCCGAGGACACTTTCTTTGCTGAACTGGAATTTCCTCTGCAGGCGGCTTCTGTGGGGAAGAGCTGTGTACGTGCCCAGTTATTGTGTTCTCAACACAGGAAACCTTGGTCAGGTGGCAGCTTCGTGGGTGTGGGCCGCCTGCTGGTCAGCTGGCCTGGCAGGCGGGCCAGCCCTTGCTGCCGGCCATGACTTCCAGCGGGTGGAGAAAGGGGCTCGGCCGCCCCTGAGAGGATCGCCGTGTGCTTGGAGAGGCAGGGGCTCTACGCGAATCCTTCCAACACGGCTCCCCCCCCCAGGTCCTCTGTCGTTCGCCGTGGGAGATGCTTCTTCACGCTGACCCAGGGGCACACGTGTATCAGTTTAATCTTTTGGTGAAACAGGGCAAGTGGGGTGAGAGCAGCCTCCATTCACCACCCTTGGCTAATTGCACCCATTAACTGAATCCTGTATTGCAGGGACAGTGGACACTACATATTCCCTTTTCCTCACCACTCAGGCGAGGAGAGGCCTGGAAATCAAATAATAGGTGAGAAAGCGAACGCAATACCAATTATTGCAAAAAGGCCACTAGGAAAAGTCGTGTAAATACAAGTCAACGAACAGAGAACAAAACAATTCGTATGCTTAAAAAAAAAAAAAAAAAAAAAAAATTGCAAGGAAACCCATAATTACTTTAGGAGTTATGGTAATAAATTATTTATTAATGTAAATTATTTCACAGGCAGAGAACATAGAGAAACGAGCAGAAGGATCATGCATTATGTATAAAAGGGAATTGTAAAAATATGATAGCAGCCCTTACTTGTGCCACTCTGGTTCAGGTTTGTCAGCATTTTAATTATAAGCCCTTACTTTCTGTGTTTAATTACTTGGCTGTTAAAGTCTACTCTGTACATGAAAGGGTTGTTCCCGGGGGCAGTCTCCGTGTTAATTTCTACGGGGTAAACCAGTTGGCTGTGCTGAGCCGCGTGGGACTAGAAGATTCCGCGATGAGATTTGACAGCTTTTGGTCTTTTCACTCCACCACTGTTCGTTGCTGGAAGTGGAGTGGCATTGCACCTCGGGTGCAAAAGCCGGCACTCGGAGGTGGGGCATTTTAGATGTCCTAGAACCGGCAGAGGACCGAGACGAAATGGACAACGGTAATGGCACCTGAGTGGCTCAGGCCCGTTTCTGGTCTCTGCCGCTGCTTCTGTCTCTCTCAGAGGTAGCCATTTGGAATCCGAACATTGGACCAGAGCCCCCCATAAGAAACAGGTCATCAACCAAAATCGGCTAGAGAGAGCTTCGTTTTCATTTTTAAAAGCACATCCATATATGACTATGCAGACGTATGATTTTTCGGAAGTTTGCTTTTTCTTTGTTATTGGTTTTTATTTATCATCGGTACACGTGTGAGTTTTCACTCCCTCAAATAGCTTCAGGTTTGTCCGTGCAGGGTGCTTTGAATGTTTCCTCGCACCATTTATTGGTTTCAGACGGTGTTTCCGGAATAAAGAACAGACTGGAAGTGGGTGCAAAGTGTGGTTGGCATATGACAGCTGTTCACGGTGACCAGTGAGAAGGGAGCCTCCCGGGCTGCCTTCTCGCCCAGGCTGGCCTGCCTTGGGGCGGGGAGGGGGCCCACAGTGGTGCCAGAGGACAGTGGAAGACAACTGGCAGGCTGACTGGGCACCACCCACCACGGTGCATTGCCAGGTAGGAAGGTGGTCAAGTTCGGGGCAGCCTGGCCCAACTGCAAGAGCACGGCCTTGGGATTGTAGACCCTGCCGTTGGCTCGCTGTGCGTCCGTGGTTGAGGCGTGACGCTCTTCTGAAGCTCCGTTTCTCCACCCGCAAGCCTGGGAATGCCGTGGTGCCTCGTGGTTGAGCTGTGTGCTTGGGATGTATGCTTACGCGCTCTCTCCGCCTCAGCAAAGGTCCCGGGGGGGTGTTAGTTAACAATTAATATGCAATTTGTTGAGTTCTCCGAATAGTTCTCCCCTGTGTAATGGCTCTCAGCTCTGCCGGGCGCATCAATTTAGAGATGAATCGCAAGCAGGTGCCCATGTCCCAGGCTGTTTATGTACCCACAACCAGGATGGGGATCTAAAGGAGGTGATGGTTAAAAGTGACCTTTCTGTCCCTTCACAGTTTTTGTTGCCACTGGGAATCCTGGCTCCGTGCACATTTCTGAATGCCCCTGGAGGCCAGGGGTGGGGGCTGGAGGTCTGGGTCAGAGCTGAACGGGCCATCACAGGGCCTCAGTGCTCCCTGCCCCATACAGACGGGTGCTCAGTCTGGTATGGTTTTTACCCCTCTACACTGTCTTGTTTGGGGATCCCACCAAGCCTCTTTTTGTAAGAGCAGAGGCTTCCCAGAAGCTGCGGTGGCCGCCATGGGCCGTCCTACCCAGCTGGGGAGGGCAGGGCCCTGGTCGCCACTCTGAAGGTTACCAGCTGCCTTGCTTCTCCTAGAGCCCCTCAGGCCAGCCTTCTTGCTTCCCTTGATGGAGCTGCTGGAGTGTTCTCTCCAGCTGTCCTAATCCCTGTCCTCATGCCTTGGCCGAGGAGCTTGGTGTCCTGTGTCAGTGTGCCTGAACCCAAGATACAGCTGACATTTTATGATTCATCGCACTCAAGAGGGCACATCCAGAGGATGGGGCCCAGTCAGGCAAAGCCCAAGAACGTTTTCTTCCTGACACAGCCTTGAATTAAATCTGTCTCCATCCTGATGACATGGAGAAAGAGGCACTCCAGTTGGCAGGGGGCTCTAGAAGTTCGTTTGAAAATCAGCGATCCCATTGTGGGACCGTGCACGTCTCATTGGGGCATGTCTTCCCCCTGTGTTCTTTTTGTGGGACGGACTTAGTAACGCTGCCTTCAGAAGGACACCTCTCCAGTTTCCCATTGAAAGGGTCGGTGAGAGCTTCTACCCCGAAATCAAGGGTAGAGTCCTTGCAGCCCCGAGGCTAAGTTAGCACAACCCAACCCACAGGGCTGGGGAGACAGCACATCGTCAGCACAAGCAGATAGGTGTGAAATCCAAGAATGAGTCAGCCAGTCTTGATCTGGCTGGAGGCCTGTTACCCAGGCCTGGGAGGCTACAAGAATCTTATATCTTGGGTCTCTGCTTCAGGTGCTTAACCTTTTCTAGAAACCACATTCTGCTGTGGTTATGTCACCATAAGGCAGCCTATAAAACACAGCACACAGATACCCAGGGCCATAAATCTCCTCTATCTCTTGAACCTAAGAAGGCCATAGGCCCCTAAGAATCTGGGCCCTTGGGAATTTCCCTTCAAGTTCAAGGGTAGAAATGGAAACAAGAACATTTGAGGTCAAATGCTATTTGTGTTCCTCCGAGTGTTTTCTTTCTTTGAGCTCTAGATCTGCGTACCCAGCAGCCTTCTGCCCTCCTTAGTCCGGGCGTGGTTGGACTGGGGCCTTGTGAGTGGGGCTGGGGGACCTGGGGTTTTGTTCCCATGTGTGTGAGCATCGGCTGAGGTGGTGGTAGTCTTCCAGAAACCTCAGGCTCGGGCATCAAGCCTCGGCTCTGAAAGACCCCGTGGAGGTCGCAGTGAGAGAACCGGATGCTTTGTATGCTTTTGTGTAAGTTTGTGTGGTTTGTCCTCCCGTCTCGAGGTAGAGCCTGGTGTGCGTTTACCTTACACACACACACTCCCCTGTGAGTCATCCCCAACTTGTGAAGATGGCTCACCAGGGCACAGAGGAGCTTTAGATGCTGCTGAAGGTTGACGTAATGAGGACTGCATAGAGCGTATGTGGCTGGTGCCTTTGTGCTGTGCCCACATCCACCAGAGGCCTGGCGTCAGCGTGTCCCAGGGAGAAGGTGAGAGGCCTCAGACTCTTCCCCTGGTTTCCCAGGCCTCTTCCAGCGGCTCTCCATCTCCATCCAGGACCTGCTGTGCAACTTGGGGCCCCACCCCCTCCTGCGGGAAAGGGCCCTCTGAGTACTTGAAGGGTAAAAGTTTTCCTTGTCTGTAGTTCGACTTCCTGTCTGAAAACAAACAGCAGAACACCAACTTTTAATGGCGTTCTGAATTCACATTTGTAGAGGCTGGACTGGTCAACCCTCTAGAAGCTTCCTGGGTGTGGCTGCCACTCTGACAAAGGTGTTTGAGAACCCAGGTCCCCGAGTAGCCCGTAGGAGCAGTTCTCAGCAATTTTGCCACAAAATAACCTGCGGAACTTATTTAAAAATTTTTTAATGTTTATTTATTTTTGAGAGAGAGAGAGACAGAGACAGACAGAGCAAGCAGGGGATGGGCCGAGAGAGAGGGAGACACAGAATCCGAAGCGGCTCCAGGCTCTGAGCTGTCAGCACAGAGCCCGACGCGGGGCTCGAGCCCACCAACCGTGCGATCATGACCTGAGCCGAAGCCGGACGTAGAGGAGCTTGCTTAAATGCAGACTCCTCCCCTCTAGAGATTGTTTCCTGAGAAAGGGACTGGGCCTAGGAATTGCATTGTAACACCCCAAGGGATGCTCCTGCAGGGGGTCCCAAGCCACACGGAGGAAATCCTGCCATAGAGCCTACGGGTTGCCACTCCAGCACTCCCAACAGTGCTTGGTGCCCAGTTGCCGGAGAGCTGAGCCTCAGCAGTAGGAGCAGAGCCCGCAGTGCCCTCACGGGCCTTGTTCCAGGCAACTGTTTGGTCCTCAAAATAGCTCTGCGAGGGCATCACTGTCTGTCAGTCTCATTTTACACATGAGGAAACTGAGGCCCTGAGAGATTAACTCTGCCGAGCTGAGACTCAAACCCGTGTCCATACCCTTCCCACCCTCCCAAGTGACCCCTGCTCAGTGGACTCCGCAGGTCCGTGGCCCTGGTCACTTTTGAAAGAGTTAACAGTTGTTTGTGCAGAGTGATATTGAATGGAGGGGCGGGGGCATCCGGTGTCCTCTCCTCAGAGCCCTCCTGAGGTCCTTTTTGTACAGTGTGACGTCAGGGCCAGAAGCTCAGGGCGGTTTGCCATGAAAAAGTGGCTTCTATTCCTGTTTCTTTTGTCTGATGACCTGACCCAGCAAATCGCTTTATGTTCCTTGAGTGAAGGGGGAGAACACCAAGGCTACACATAGCCTCCGTTGTCTTTACTTTTCTTATGTTGTACTTCTTCAAGCGATAAAGATGGTAACCGTTGAAATACTGTCTGTCCCTCAGACAGACCAGGTGGCCCCCTGGCTGCTGTTGAGGCACAGAAGCAGTGCTCCACGTTGGGCAGTGCGTGGTGTTTCCAGAGACTCCCAGACATCGTAGCGCTAACCAGACTCCCGGCCGCTTCCCATGCAGCTATCCGCGGCCTCGGTAAAGTGGGAAGTTGAACGCGGAGCCCAGCCTGTACCTCCCTGACCAAGGATAAAAGACCACTGAGGCCAAGCGAACCCCCACAGCCGGCTGTGCCGCTTTCCGGCACACTGTCGGTTCCTGCCTCCGCCCGCCGCCACCGGCTGAGGTCTGCGGTGTGCCGGGCACTGGGTGGCCATGCTGGGTCTGTGCTTGACAGCTTGTGGCTCAGTGGAAGCAGACACGTAAACAGATAATTAGGGTCCAGTCAACGTCTGGGCCGGAAGATCGAAAGTCAGACAGAGAGCTGTGGGCGCCTAGTGGCTAATATGGAGAAGGCATATCTACAGAGAAGGTGATGTGGAGTTGGCTCTTCTGGACTAGAAAGAGCCCCTTGCTGGAAGGATGAAGGCAGGAGGAGAAGAGTCCAGGCCTTTGCAAAGGCGCAAGGGCGTGAAAGAGCTGATGTTTGGGGGGGGGGGGGGGAAACGGTAGATTCATTGCAGACACATCGTGCTCACGTTTGACCGGTGGACCCAGTTAAGAACCGAGTCTTAATCATTTCAACGAGGAAATCTTACCGTTAGGGTCACAGAGGGTTACTCTTAGAACGGAGTGGAGTGGTTCCCCCAGGCAAACAGGAGCACGCCAGCGCTAGCCATCCAACCCGGTCCCCGCCGGGGATTCGAGAGGGACCCTGAACGCAGTTGGGGCACCTACCTCCTCTCACAGCAGTTCCCTGTGCCCATTCCTGAGGCTGCTTCACTAAACTCCCACTTTATTAAGGGTAGCTGGTACGTAAGAACTACTCTCTGGGCTGTGTCCACAAACCAGGGGGAGGGTGCTTTACGGGCTCTTTCAGGGGTCCTTGAAGATGGTTTCGACTCTGCCTGCTTCTTGTCTGATGTCTGATGTCACAGGAAGTTCAGGGTGTCTAGAGCAGGGTGAACTGGGGAGATGGGGTCGGGATGCCAGGCTAAAACGTTTGCCTCCTTTCTGCAAGGCCATGGGCAACTACCTGGGGTCAGACCATGCTAGGCATGGGTCCCGAGAAGTTCTCTGGAGGCAGTGAGGAGGTGAGCCTGGAATGGGGAGGCCTGCACATCCTGTCAGGATGCCCCAAGATCACGAGGTGGCCATGGGGGAGGGATGGTGCTGTCAGATGAGAGGGACCGAATGTTCTGCTTAATTGACTCCCAAGTCCTCTTACTTCTCATGACTTCCCTGGAGATGGGAAAGTTCCAGCGCAGTGAAATTAAAATGGAATAGAAAGTAGTTTCCTCTGAGAATGGGATCAATTCTTTTTAATTTCACGGGTTTCCCAAGGCCTCGAACAGAGGCAGTCTGTGTTGAGCCTTGGGTTCCTTAAGCAGGGCTACTGTGGCTCCATGTTGGGGCCCCTGCTGCTCTGTGGCTGGGCTCCCTGGGTCCTTCCTCAGTTGGTCGCATTCCTGACCCACCTGATGCCTCAGGGCCCTGTCTCCAAAGAGAAGTTGGTGGCCAGTGTTATCGTAAGAGAACTCCCTAAAAGACCGAAGGAGCAAACCCAGAGGAGGCTGGGATCATAGGCCCTGGCCGTGACCCCGGGCCTGCACCAGTGGGCTTGGTGGCCACATCCCCCACACGTTTGGAAATAGATTTGTCCTTATAGAGAATGTAGAAACCACAGGAGAACAAAAAGGAACACATATAAATCAGCCAGCTATCTCTCATTCGACTGTGAACATTTTGGTTTATTTTCTCTTAATCTTCACAGATAACATACATATTTGACAAAATAGGAATCCTGCTATATCCATACGGTTTTTCTGCCCTGTTGTTTCAGCTTTGGAATTACGTCATTAACATTCTCTGGAACGGTCCTGTTTTCATGCTCTGTCTTCCTCCCTGGTCGTTTATGTCACCAGCCCCGCCTGGAGGGCGTTTCAGTTGTGGCTCCCATTCCGCTGTCACTCGTGTCACTTTGCAGAACATCATGACACGCAAATCTTCACTTGGTTCTGAGGATAACTCTTCTTTTTGCGAAGCAGATAACAGATAATTTTACTTTATTATTAGTTTACTGATCTTTCAACTGCTAACAAATGTCAAATCGAAACTGGTTTAAAAGAATAGTGGCTGCTCCAGGGACAATGGGCAGTGAAGACTTATTTCAAACAACATAAATGCTACTTGCACAAAGGCGATTGATTCATGGTGATAATTTGTCAAATTTAGTGAACGGGCCACGTATGGAGACTTGTCGTGCACTGGGGCCCAGAAGGATTCGGAGAAGGACGGGAATTGAACATTTGGTGACTGGCCTGGTTTGGTCCCAACTGGTCTGGGCTTCTGGAAAACCTCTCCCCCGCATCTCCAGCTTCTGAGGCCCCCTTGTGGGAATAGCCTCTGGCCGGTTCCTCCCACGTCCCCTGCACAGTGTCCCAACCCCTTAGACGTGTCTCATAACTGTGGCAGGGCACCCTAGATGAGAGTGTCACATTTAGCCCTAATTTGGCTTATCTTTGGCTCGTGAGCCTCCTTTTGGGCCTCACTGGTCAATTCCCTTTGAGCCTGTCCAGTAGCTGCTGACACTCAGCCCAGGGTCTGTCCTTTGATGTCTCTCTGTGTCCTTTGAGAAGTGGCCTAAGTGGTGGGGATCTGGGCCTAGGAGTTGGACCCTGTGTGGTCCTTGCAGACTGGTGCACTCCTGTGGGTTTCACCATGGTTTTCTGAGTGGATGGTCCACCCTGTACGACTCCTAAACTCGTGGAGGGCAGGGCCGATGTCGGGCTCCCTGTGGTTCCTTCCCCTCAGCGCTGCAGTGTAGTGAAAAGAACAGGGCTCTGGGTTGAGCCAGGCTGCGGTCATTTGTGTGGCCCCGGGCCACTCACTCAACTTCCTCCAGCCTCCGTCTCCCCACTTGGGCAGTGATGGTGCACAGGGAGCCTTGTGGGTTACAGCGGCCAGGGGGATATCTGCTCCCCCGTGGGAGTAACTGACTGCAGTGCTTTGAGAATCGGTGTGCATCGAACCCCTAGCTGAATGTCATTTCAGGTTTTACGTCCATCCTTCTACAGGCTGAACGACTCAAGCCATAGTTTTCTGTATATTCCTGTGTGTACAGTTTATAAATGTGTGTCAATTAAGAAAGCCAGAACCTTGCCAATATGTTGATCCCTGGAAGCACAACATATTCTTAACTCTGCTTTTGTGTTATAAACTTGAACACCAGAACTGTATCAGGTGTATTTGTGCCTGCCCTCCTAAAATTCTCAGCACAGTGCCTGATTCTATAGTAGAAAAACAACAAATAGGTCCTGAATATTTCACTAAAATAAAGGTTCAAGTGCAAAGTCAGCATTTCCTAGTGGGGGGGGGGGGGGCGGGGAGGTAGCTTCTTTATACATGTGTTCAAGCAGAGGCCTGAATATGTAAGTTTCAATTGTACCCTTAAGTCTGTGCAGCCCAAGACATGCTCCTACAGATTTTGACGGTTTAAAAAAAAAATTTTTTTTTAACGTTTATTTATTTTTGAGAGACAGAGCATGAGTGGGGGAGGGGCTGAGAGACAGAGAGAGACAGAGACAGAGAGAGACAGAATCCGAAGCAGGCTCCAGGCTCTGAGCTGTCACCACAGAGCCTGACGCGGGGCTGGAACTCATGAACCGTGAGATCATGACCCGAGCTGAAGTCAGTGCTTCATCGACTGAGCCGCCCGGGTGCCCCCAGATTTTAACGGATTTAAATGTCCTCGATGCCGTGAGAAATCAGGTGAACACAAGAAGAGTGCTCTATGGTTGGCGGCTATTGGTGATGACATTGATGTTGAGGAGCGTGGTGGTGGAGGCATAAATCAATTTCCAGTTTCTGTCGTCAGCAAGTATTCTCGAGATGGAATTCAGATGAACTAACCTGGCAGTACCCCCCCTCCCCGCCCTCCAATTCGACCTTGACCCTCCCACATACCAAAAGACTCCTCTTTGGTCTTCTGCCAGGGCATTGAGTCCCGGCCCCAGAGCAGCCAAGCACTGAGAGAGACCGTAACAAACATACTGCCCTGACGCTGCAGGCCGGGGGAGGGGTGGGGCAGGTCGATTTCCCATCTATAAAATGGGAAAGCGTTTGGGTGAAAATTGTTGTTTTGGACTTTCCTGGGAGGCAGTACGGACTTTTGGGAAGGAGGCTGTACCAGGAGGCCGGCGGGCGGTGGGGAGTGTGGTACATGCATCTCAGGCTTGCTCTGCTCCTGATGCAAAACTCTGGGATTCCCGTCCCCTCTCTGAGCCTCAGTTTCTCGTCTACGCAGTTAGAGCCTTCCTGGCTCTAGAATCCTGTTTAAGATGGACTCTTGGTGAGGAGGCAGAGGGCTGGCATGGAGGCCTTCTCAAATCCTGTTTTCTCTTTGTCGTTTCTGAACCAGAAAATGACAGATGGCGAGACCTGGACAGGAAATGCCCTCTTCAGATCGAGCAGCCGAGCGCCAGCATCTGGGAGTGCCTGCCCGAGAAGTGTCAGGACGGCGCTCTGTGGCACCGGGAGGCAGCGACCGCCTGCGCGGTGACCAACCTGATCAAAGACCTCAGCCTCAGCGACCACAACGGGAACCCGTCAGCGCCCCCCAGCAAACGCCAGTGCCGGTCACTGTCCTTCTCCGATGAAATGTCCAGCTGCCGGACATCGTGGAGGCCCTTGGGCTCCAAAGTCTGGACTCCGGTGGAGAAGAGACGTTGTTACAGCGGGGGCAGCGTCCAGCGCTATTCCAACGGCTTCAGCACCATGCAGAGAAGCTCCAGTTTCAGCCTCCCCTCCCGGGCCAACGCGCTGTCCTCGCCCTATGACCAGGCAGGGTTCCACCACCGCTTTGGAGGTCAGCGCTGCCAAGGGGCGCCGGGCTCGGCCACCTGTGGACAGGCGGGCGACATCTGGAGCCCTGGCCCGGCCCCCGTGGGAGGCGGCCGGCTTGACATGCAGCGGTCCTTCTCCTGCTCGCACGAGCAGTTTTCCTTCGCGGAGTACCGTCCACCCTCAGCCAACAGCACACCCGCCTCAACCCCAGAGCTGGCCAGGCGCTCCAGCGGGCTGTCCCGAAGCCGCTCCCAGCCGTGTGTCCTTAACGACAAGAAGGTCGGCATTAAGCGGCGGCGCCCAGAAGAGGTGCAGGAGCAGCGGCCTTCCCTGGACCTTGCTAAGATGGCACAGGTAAGAGCCCCGGCCACACGGGAGGCCCCGCGGGAGCACCTGGGTGCTCGTGGGAGCCTCTGCTGGTCCTGGCCCGTCCCGGGCAGAGGCGCGGGGCCCAGCAGTGGGTTCTTCCCCCGTTTTTTAAAATCCTCTTCGAAGAAAGACGATACCAAGTTCGTTTTTTAATTTTAGTGTCTTTAAAATCAGAAAAGTCAGAAATGCTCTTTCCCTGTGAACACAGTGCTGGCGGTACAGGGGCAGGCAGGTGGCGGGAGGCGAGGCGTTACGGGGGCAGGCCGTTGTCACCCAGCACTGGCGATCCCCTTCCGGCACCTCGCTGGAGCCTCTGTGCCTGAAACCCCATCCCGGTGGCACAGGCCGGGACTCCTTGTCCTTCGGATTAGGCTGGTCCTGAGATCAGGACTGTGGGTAATGGTTTTAGAGGGTGAGGGATCGGAGCAGCACTTAGTCATTGGATTAAACTGTCAACAACGTGAGACCATCAAGACGCTGTGATTGCTGTCCTCTGCGCCACCTCCGTCCGCCTCGCCGTTCACCGTAGGCGAGGCCTCCGGCCACATGCGCCCTCCCGCGCACTTTATCCTCTGTGTCTTGGAGCCCTGCCTCGTGCTAACACTGATCGCGGGTGTTGATTCGAACGAGATGAACTTGGGAGTTAATATTCTGTCTTTAGGGCAGTCTCTGAGCCTGAGTGCCCCCTGCGTTTGGTTCTTCCCGAGGAGGCCTGAGGTTGTGAGTTTGACAGTGAGGCCCAGGGAAGGATGGGTGGGGGGTGGGATGCAGTCTGTGTCCTGTGTCCGGGAGGTCCTGCGCTCCGTGCCATGGCTTCCCCTTCCTCTTCTGTTGTTGTGGAAGCATCGGTCACCGCTGGGTGTGAGGGGACCAAGACCGGCTGGCCTCGCTCATGCGGCCCGTGGCCACTTCTGGGCAGGCAGCCTCGTGTCGACTCCTCTTGGACCTGACGGCCTTCCTTCAGTGCCCAGGGCTGCTTTTTCAGCCGGACCTCCTTTTGCTTTAGAGTGAAAATGCCGCTTCTGTCGATGGCATTTCCTTCTCTTCTCTAGACCCCCCTCCCAGCCTAGAGGTACCTGCCCTCCCCTCCCCCGGCCCACAAAAAGAAGAGGGGCAGGTGTCTCAAGTCTTGAGCAGGCACCTTGCCCCAGAGTCCAGACTGTCTGGCTGTTTGCTCCAGAGTCCGGCCATGGCCCAGGGCAGCTGGAGGACAGGCTCGTGACAGACTCTGCCTCCCCCATGTTGGGGAAGAAACCTCCATCCTCTGCCCTCATTTTCCAGTTTCCATTTCTTCCATCGCTCTCCCCAGGTGTGTCCCTTTCTTTTTCCTAAGTTGTGGACATGTTTTGCTTTACTAGCTAGACAACGGCCGAACACATTCATTTGTGTTGGACACGCGAGTGGGATTTTCCTTCTCTGGAGAAATTTAAATAGGTAAAGAGGCTGGAAAGGTGACAGATTTGGGTGACTTCTGAAGGAAACCCGGAGCCCTGAGTTCTGGGTGCGATAAATGGCTTCAGTTAAATTTTTAATGTTGAGCTTATTTTATTACCTAATAAGCTAGATAGGTAATAAAAACAACTTACACGTGTTATTGTATTTTACTAGCCACAAGTCGGAGTAACACCACTGGCGTCACTGGAGACGTTTCCCGTCCTCACTCGGGTAGAAACTGTTTGAAAATCTATTGCTCAGTGGGGCTGTGCCCAGATGTGTAGATTGCTTCATTGGCTCCAGGCAGGCCTCCAAGATCCCGGTGAGGCCGCCCTGATTCCTCCCGCCTTTCTCTAACCAAGGCCTGGGTAGGGCAGAGTCCGGGGCAAGTGCAGAAGGGGCCCCTGGGAAGCGTGTGTGCCAGAAGGGGGCGACTGGAGCCCTGGGGTTGGACCCTGAGCCACCCCGACCAAGCCTCTAGAGCCCCGGCCAGTCCTGTCTCCGCGGAGCTCTGCCTGCTTTGGCTCCCCCATTGTATAATTTATGGCCTCGCGAGGTGGGCCTTGCTTTTCCAGGAGCCTTTTTAAAAGCCAGGCCTAGGGCAACTCCAGTGCCTTTGCAGAGAGCCCTGGATCCAGCCTGGAACGTGTAGGGTCCTCTGCCTGGGAACCCCAGGAGCTGAACATGTCACTGGTATACAGACACCTGCCCATGGCCAGGTGACAGCTGACACGGGACTGCCCAGATACCAGCCCCCGTGGGCTGTGGCTTTCTCAGCATTTGTAACTGCTGGGGCAGGAGCAGGGGCTGCGCATCTATGGAAAGACAGGCCTGTAGCCAGGGTCGGCACTGCTCTGTTTCTCCAACCTAGATCTTGGACCCTTTTTTGTAGGTCTTGTGATCTTGGTTTGTAAATACTCACTTTTCTGGTGGCAGGGGGTTCTAACTGAGCATTTTTGTGAAGGAGCCCCTTTGTGTGCGTAGATCTGGGACCAGGTGTATGAGATTGTCACATCAAAGGTGCAGAGTGCCTTTCCGGTTAGACCCTCGGTGGACGGGGCGTTCTGAGAAACCCCGGCTTCCTGAGGCGTTGACTGGGGCCAGAGCCTTCGGGGCCCAGGGCACACCTGCCAGGGTGTGGGTGAACATGCAGGAGCTTTTCTCTGGCCGTCAGTCAGGGTGCCCAGAGCAAGGGTGGGGGGTACCCAGAGCCCCTGAAGCCTTGTCCATCCAGCCCTTCCTGCGGACACTGCTGTCCTTCTAGAACATGGTGTTCACTTTTGGATCTGCAGTTGGGGCCTGGGGGCACAGCGACAAATCAGAAGGCGTCCAGATGAGGGGCAGAAGGCTGGCAGCCCTGGGCAAATTACTTGACATCTCTGTGCAGCAAAGCACATCGTCCCCACAGCTGCTGTGGCTTCTGCCGGAAGAGTAAGGGAAATAATGCATGTGTGCGTGTTTGTATAACGTGTCAACCTGTACGTGTGTGTCTGCGACGTGCAGATATATGTACATGTGAACGTACGTGTGTGTCTGTATCCTTGCCTGTGTGTACACGCACCACCTAGCGCCCTGGCTGGCGCACAGGGAGTGCGGACGGGTGCCCCTGGCGTTGCTGTTGCACATGTTGGGAGGGAAGGCGTGGGCGCGTTCTGGGCGACTCCAGAGGCAGAACTGGGAGGGGGGTGATGGTCCCAGGAGGCACACTCAGTCCCTTGTGAGGACTCCCTTTTTTCTCTATTTGCCCATCTCTTTCCTTCTGTGTTTCCCTTCCCTTTTCTGCCCTTGCCATTTACTTCTCCTTCTTTGTTCCTCTTCCTGCCTCGTCCTTTCCTTTTGAGAACGGGGAGGAGGCCTGCCCTGCCGCTCAGCTCGGCCTGCGGTGAGCGCCGTGCTCGGAGCCGAGGGTCGTGAAGCGGTGTTGGATTCGGAACCACCTCCGCCAGAGGAGGTTGGCCACATGTGAGCGTTTTGTGTCACGTCTGCAGCCCGTGGGACTAGGTAGACATGGTCTTGGGAGCTCACCGGATGCCCCGCCCTGCCCCTGGCCAGCACCCCTGGGCACAGCTGGCCGGCAGTGGCCGATGCCTCTCGGGCAGTGAGGCCGGACCGCGGTGGGTCGGGGGGTCAGCAATTGCCTTCAGACCTGTCTGCCTTTGCTCACGTCTTGTTAAAACCTCAGCGCCCAGCGCACGGACGGGGATGCCGAGCGAGGCTGCAGGCGGCTCCTGCAGCGGGAGGGGGGAGGCTGCAGCGAGGAGGGTCCCCGCTGGGAGAACTGGCTCGAGGACCCAGCCCAGGGAGGCCCGCCCCACCCCGGAATTGGCATCGTAGCCACGCGGCTCCCAGAGCAGCTGCCCGAACGCGGCCCGGAGGGTCAGTCGCGCCCACCCCTGCCCGGCTCACATGGTGCTGACCTCCCGCTCGGCTTTCCCCACGTGACCCCTTCTGCCTGGTGTTTTGTGTGAATGTGTGCCATTGAGAGCAGGGCCCGGCCTGAGCATCGGAGTTGTTTATCAGCGGGACTTTTGCTGACATGTTTATTAGTTATTGCTTCTTGGAGACTTGGCGTGACTAGCAAGCGTCGGTTGACTCCCAGCGAGACCTGCGCCGTGCGTGGCCATTTAGGCCCGGATCGCATGCGTGGGAGCCAAGGTTTCGGGGGAAAAGAAAAAAAAAGCAACAATTAAAATGAGGTACCCGCCGAATGCCGTGCCCCTGGGTGTCCCAGTCCTTGCTGTATTTTTGACTCCAAGCTGGTCAGCCTGCAGGAGCAACAAATTGTATTTCTCAACAGTGCTTCAAACAGAAGCGAGGCACTTGTGAGGAGGGGTCGGGATGCTGAAACAGAGGTTTGATTGATCGCAGCTGCCCACACACTGAGTCCTCAAACCTCCTGGAGCAAGCCCCAGAACAGGCAGCAACTGTTGTGTTAGCAGATGTTTGAGGGGCCCAGAAAGCTGGCCGGGGGCAGCGTGGGGCAGGGGAGAAGCACGGGGTAGCAACTGTGCCGAGCACTGATCCAGGACGAGTCTGGGAGTCGAGTCCAGGAGAGCGGGGTTGGCTGGGGCCCTGGGGGCTCCGAAGGGCAGGGGGCTGTGGCCCGAAGCCGCCGGAGGGGTATCACAGATGCTCATCAGTAACTCTTGGCTCTTTGTTGGCACGGTGTCCCTGGGTCAGCCTTCCACGGTCCACCCCGCTTACCGGCAGGGGTTGCCTTTAGCAGGGGAGCGGCCCTCCTCAGCCCCCGTGTGGGGTGGCCCTTCGCACTACTGGCTGCGTGACCTTCCCGCTCAGGCAGCCCCGGCAGCCACAGCCAGCCGTGCTTTTCCTTGGCAAAGTCCCTGGGCTCAGGCCTGGCTCGTCCGAGCCTTTGTGGCCGCCTCCTGCCTGCACTGCCCCCGGCTGGCCACTCTGCCGGGTTTAGTTGCCTGCAGTCTTGCACCCTTAGACCTCTCCTGCTGGCGTGGGGAACCGTGCGGATGGCAAATAGGGGAATTCAGAGATGCATCGCCCTTTACAACACAGAACGCAGGCAGGCATGAGGATCTGGTGAAGGGCAGTCAACAGAAAGCCCGGGATTTCTAATTGGCACAAAATAAATGCTAAATAAAAGTAAAGGCAAAACGCACTGTGGGTGCATGGGAGTACTTGCCTCTGATGAGGAACCAGTCAGGATGGGCTCCAACAAAGGAAGAGAGTCTTTAAGACTTGGACCATCAGAGGGGTGGATGGCACGGGGTGGCGGCAGGGGGCACGGATCCAGCACGTCGATTCTGTGCTCTTGATGGACACTGCTAAGCAGTAGCATTTTTTCTGCTTGAACTTTGAGGAGGTCTTAGACTCCTCCCCTCGGGGATCCTGGCAGCCGCTGCTAACTAACTGCCCTCTGTCCATCCCCTCACCTGAGGGTGAGGCCTCCAGAGTCCGGGGCGAGTCAGCCACTTGCCCAGAGCCGCGTGGTTCCTTAGGACACTGGGAAGGCTGGAACCGGGGCCTCCTGACTCTGTGTTCTGTGCTCTTCCTGCTGCTGAGATTCATCCGACACACGGACGGCCCGGCTGGCCTTTCCAGGTAGCCGACCCTGGTGAGACCTAGAGGACGCGGACAGAGTCAGAAAGGGGCTCAGTTTCCCTCGCTGCCACGTTTGAGCTGTGCGCCCTTGGGCAGGTCACCCCTCCGTAGCCTCCATTTCCTTGTCCGTAAAATGGGAACAGCACTTCCTGTTTCTCCCCGGGGTGGGGCGGCGTCCCGTGGCGTGGGTCCCGCCAGCGGCTGGCCCTCGGAGGAACGTCAGAGCCGCGCCCTGCGGCCCATCTCCTGCTGCTCTGGTTCTGGGCAGTCAGCCGCTCCCGGGGGAGGGCGTCAACGGGAGGCCAGGGTCCTGCCAGTGGGAGAGCAGGGAGGGCCGAGCCAGAGGCTAGTTGGAGCTCTCTCTGGGGTTTCTTCCCTGTCAAAAACGGGCACGTCAGCAATAGCGCAGCACCCCTGACGGGGGTTCTCATGCTTCAAGGAAACCCCCGTTCAGACTCTCGGATCGCTCCTTGCCGTCCCCGGCTGCCACCACCAGGTTGCATAAGCAACCCGCTTAAGGTCACTCGGATCGGGGCCGAGTGTTGACACAATAGCTTTGATCTCCCGGGAAAAGAAAAATAGAAGGAGTTCAGCTGGGGACATGCCAGGGAGGCAGCTTTTAGTGGCACTTGGTGATTTTCCATGCTTTCATTGTGAGCCTCTCCGAGCCGGGAGGTGTCTTAGAAGATGTGAGGCAACACAGTTCTGGGGTGCCCAGGGTTTTCTGGAAGGCCTCTGCTTTGGAAGCCAGTTGGGCCTCTGAGCCCTTCGAGCCCCCCTGATGTGCTCAGAGCACCCTCAGGTGCCAGGCCCTGCTCTGGTCCCGGGCTCAGGGACCTGTGAGCTGGGGGCCCGGCCCGCCGGAGGCCAGCATGCCTGAGTCCCGCTTCGTGGAAGCCAGAGTGGGAAGGGTCTGCGGGCTGGGTGACCCTTGCCTCTCTGGTTCAACTCCAAGGGCCCACAGAGGAGGGTTTAGAGAAACCCCGTGTTGCTCCAGCCTGCTGAAGAAGACGCAGACCGTGGGGAGACAGAGGGCTGGTGGAGAGCAGAGCCTTGGCCTTTCCCGTGGGGTGGGCTCAAGCCTCATCCTGGCAACTTAAATTTACTTGACCCCTTGGCACCTGGTCCCCATCGTCAAGGTTGGGGTAGCAGCCCCTTCGGTCATTGTTCACTGGCAGCACTGAATGAGTTCATTAGCATGAAATGCTCCTGTGTGCCCGGGGTCAGCCCTTAGTAAGAGTCGGTCGTCATCGCTGCTATTGGTGGTCACGTTTTAGGAGGAGAGAGAGAGATTGGTCAGAAGGAAGGAACTGCCCCGTTCATTGAACGTGAGCTGTCGTCTCTGGGGAGATTCTTGGTTTCTGCAGTTCTGAGGTCCTCAGCCGTATCTCTGCTCCCCAGAAGAGGGCCTGGAGCCCGGAGGCTCATGTGGCTTGTCTGAGGGCCTGAGTTGAGTTGTTGAGTTGCCTCATTGGGGTTTGGACCTAGGGTTCTGTGACTCCAGTGCCAGGGTTTCGCCCTGCTGCCACATGGTAGATGCTTCCCATATCACAGGGGCGACCGAGTGTGCCCTGTCATTGGAACATAGCTGCGTTTGGGGTCAGAAGACGTGAGTTGAGACCCAGTCCTGCACTTGGCTATGTTGTGGCCGGGAGCCAGCTGTCCTGCTTCTCTGAGCCCCGGGTTTCTGACCACGTTCACCTCTGCCCAAGCATGGTCTGCATGGACTACAGCTTCCTGGGCCTCTCCCCAGAGTCTGAATGGTGGGTCTGGGCCAGGGCCCCGGTGCCAGAGTGTTTCAGAAGCTCCCCAAGTAAGTGGGGTTTGGGAGCAGTGGAGGTGGGCTCAGGTCCAGCCTGGTGCCCCTGCAGAGGCCAGGGGTGGGCTCATCTCAGGTGGAGACAGCACTGGGAGTCCAGGCCCCTCAGTCAGGAGATACTGGGTTGGCCTGGGTTGGGAAAGGGGTGACCTGGAGAAGGGATTCGAGAGCCTGGTTTTCTGACTTCCAAGTCATCGGATGAGCCCCTGCTGAGTCCCTGTGCCAGCAGAAGAGTGGCATCCCTACCTGACAGTCGACCTTCCTGAGCACCAGAGAGGCCTTGAGGTTGACTTATGCTAAGCTGGGGACATAGCTGCCTTAGAACTGGCGGGAAAAACATCTAACGGGTCGCACCGGACATTTGTTTTTTGTTTCGTTTTGTTTTTGTGTTTAAAAAATTTTTTTTTTTAATGTTTATTTTTGAGACAGAGAGACAGAGCATGAACGGGGGAGGGTCAGAGAGAGAGGGAGACCCAGAATCTGAAGCAGGCTCCAGGCTCCGAGCTGTCAGCACAGAGCCCGCCGCGGGGTTCAAAGCCACGAACCCTGTGTGAGATCATGACCTGAGCCGAACTCGGAAGCTCAACCGACCGAGCCACCGAGGTGCCCCTAGCACTGGACGTTTGTGAGTCACACCCTTACGTGTGGATTCTTAAAGGTGGGTTCTGAGTCCCTGCTCACCATTCCAGAGTGAATGACCAGGAACCAAGTGTGACTGTTTATGCCTTGTCCAGATGCCGCATGTGTCTGGTGTCTCTGGACCGTGGTAGCCCTTGAAAGAGGCCGGGCTTCCAGAGTATTCTCACAGCCCATCAGAATCAGCCTCCTGGCGGAAATAAGCCACAAGGCAGCCCTGGAAGAGCTCAGGAGTGACATGGGGTTGGGAGGCCCCCGGGAGAAGCACGGGTGCAAAGGTCGGAGTTAGGAAGGGACAGGGAGGAGGCCCAGCATAGGGGGCCCCAACTCTGAAGTCATCCGGCTTTTATTCTGAGTGCAGGGGGAGCATCAGAGAGTTTTAAGCAGGGGAGACAGTACCCGGGGGAAAGCTCCTTCTGGCTGGGGTGGGCAGCACAAACTGAGAGCTATGGGGAGATAAGAGGCCGTGGGCAGGGGCAGTGTACGTACTGATTTGTGTCAGAGGCTCAAAATGTTTTGGAGATGGTACAATAGGACTGGCCAATGGGTTAATCTTGTCATTAGCATCCAAGTCCCCTGAGTCTGAGACCTCACCAGGTAGAGAATCCATTGCCTCAACCCTCAAAGACTGCTTCCTTTAAACTACTGTGTTCAGTGGGTGCTGGTTCTAAGTCCTTCCTGTTATCTAACCTTCAGCCCTCACTTAGCCGGCATCACCTGTTCTCAGTAAAAGTGAAGTCTGGTCGATCACCGTGATTCATTTGGTTTTCACAAGCATCCTTGGAACCGTCCCACCCCCAAATCCTTGCGTATCAGTGCTTTGCCAGCCCAGGCCGTCCTTCCCTGCTATGGAAATTCAGTCCCGCCCCTATCCAGCTACCCCTGTCCCCAGACCCCTGACTGCCGTGCCAGAGTTTCTCAGTCCTTGTCCACTTGACAGCGGGTGCTGTCTGGACTTGGGCTGGAGAAGGCCGGGGGCAGCTCGGGGCCACGGGAGGGTTCTCGTACAGTCTCGAGTGCCTGTCACGCTGGATCTCCCTCAGCTGGGCCACATCTGCGCTGTTTACAGCGGCTGGGGCAGCAGCTTTGGAAAATGTGGGGCCTGCCATGGCCTCTGAGAATCTACCAACAGAGCCTGTAGTCCCAGCCCAGCCCAGAAGGATGCGGCGGAAGGGGGCGCTTGACGGACCTGGAGGGATTTTGACATTCCCTGCCCTATTCCTGCTTCCTTATTGGGGACGTTGCGGTAACGCCTCCTGGGAAGGGGCTCCAAGCCCTCAGCGAGCCTGGGCGGCTGAGAGAGCCCCGGGGAGGGCTGGCGACCGAGGCGCCACGAGGCGTCACTGAGATGGACGTGTGCTTCATGAGGAGCCAGGCCCAGAGCTAACGCATCTGACACCTGCCTGTGCTTTTGCCTGATGCACGCCACTGGCTTTCGTGGGGTCGGCCCAGGACGGAAGCTTACGTTCGCCCCTTTTGTCTTTTGCAACACACCCCTCCGTTGTCCCAAGCACTCCAGCGACGTAGACTCTCCCCTGTGGACGCGGGCCGTTTGTTTATTTATGACATTTCTGCAGTATCGGTGCCCTGAACGACTGCTCCTTCTCCCAGCTTCAGGCCACAGTTTGAGAAGTAAGGAAAGTAAACGCCGCATCGGAGGGCAGACCCTTGGCTGCAGCCCCCGCGTCGGTGGGAACTTGGTCTGAGCGGACTCGGTTGGAGTGGGTGGCGATCGCCTATTCACAGCCAAGTGATTAGCGAGGCCTCCTTTGAAAGTTGGACACAGTAGGACTCTCGGATAATTCCTTTTGGCGGGGGGGGGGTGGGGGGTGGGGGGGGAGCTTGGGCTTGCTTTTTTTTTTTTTTTTTCTGTCTTGGAAAACAAAAGAAACGCTTGGTTCCAAAATAATAACGCAACCGCCAAAAGTTCCATTTGTGAGTAGTAGCACTGAGCTCACATCAGTAATATGTCACTGAAGGCCACCAGGCGCCAGCCCTTTCCCTGAGATAGTGCAGGGTCCTATAATGCAGTTAATCTTCGCGGGGCGGGCGGCAGCGGTGGTGGGGGCTGCAGCTGTTTCCTCCCAGAGCTCGGAGCACGGAGAGCGTGCGGAAGCCTTGCCTGCAGCAGCCAGGGCCCAATCGGGGGACAGAAACCACCCGTATGTCCACCGAGAGGTCACTGGGAGCGCTTGTTAATTGGGTTTCTGGAGGCCTGAGAAGCCAAGACATGAGCAGCAGGTCTCATGGAGGAAGCGACTGCAGGAAGCCGCTCCCGCGCCGGTGAGGGCGTCAGAGGGAGGAGGCTGCGGTTCTGCGGGCTTCGGAGCTGGGCGGCCACAGCCCCCGGGGCCCGCCCGAGCTGAGGACAGGAAACCGGTCCCGCGCAGCAGCCGCCGTGAACAGGACACAGTGCGCTGCCGGGTCAGGAATCAGACCGGGTGACAGTGACAGCCGCGGGAAACAGGCAGGAAGATGCACGGCCCTCCTCCCTCCTCCGGTGCTCCTGCGCGCAGAGCCTCGAGGGGGCAGATGGCAGGGCCACTGGGCGCCGGGCTCGGGGGCAGCGGGGCCTGGAGCTGAGCCCCGGGCTCTGGGATCTGACGCTGCTGCTGTGGGAACGTCTGCCCTCTGCCCACCACACGGCTCTGGGCACGTGTGTCCTCTCAGTGCCAGCTAGCATCCCACACTGCAGGGCGGGGGGTTGTTTCCCCTCTTTTCCGCTCCTTCCCTCCTTGTCTTACCTGGTGTCGTTGAGTGTTTGGCACTCAGCTGGGCCCTGAGGATACCTCTGTAAGCCACACACAATTACCATTTTCATAGAAGCTACTTCCCAGGAAGAGGGGTAGATAATAAGCAAACCCCAGGCAGGATGATTTCGGGCGGCGATGGGTGCTATAAAGAAAACAAAGCAGGCTGGTGCGATTCGGATGTCAGGTGGGTAGAGGGGAGACGGATGTTAGGTTAGCTTCAGGTTAGAGTGTCAGGGCAGCCGCTCAGGAGGTGACGAGATGCCGAGACGCCCTCGGCCACGCACGGGTCGGGAGGGAGAGCATCCTGAGTGGAGGGAAGAGGAAGCACAAACGTTGGGAGGTGGGAGGGCTCAGCAAGTTCAGGGCAGAGCAAGCTGGTGTGATGGGGGTCCTGTGCGAGGGGGCTGGGCAGGAGGGGCTGCAAGGCCGCAGCAGGGCTGGCTCGGGTGGGCCTTGCGGGCTGTGGTAAGGAGTGGGTCTTTGTGCTGGGCCCCGGGGAACGCCATCAGGTTTCCCACAAGGGATCCGATGTGATTTGCTGGGTCTGGGACCCTCTGAATCAGCTGCCTTGGGGATTTGGTCTCAGAGTGCACCCGGGAGACCATAGTGCAGACAGGTCAGGGCGAGAAGGCGGGTAAGGGGGAAACCACCTGACAGAAGCTCTCAGGCAGGTGCCCTAGCTTTGGGAGGCTGGTGGGGGGCTGCAGAGGGTTAAGTCTGGTGCTTCCTGTCATGTACCTCTCACGGTATCACCTCCCAGCCCTGCTGCTGGTCAGTGGCAGTGAGTGGCCCTTGGCTCGTCCCCTGTCCGTATCTGCACACACCAGTCTGGCTCCGGGAAGCAGGGCCCTAACTTCTAACAACGCTGGCCTGCATTTGCGGGCAGCTGGGTTGCCCTGTGGCCCTGGGGGCCCTCTTGTTGCCCTGGGGTTGTGGTCTTCTCCTGACCCTGGGAAGGGCACCTCTCCTCCCTGTTGAGGGAAGAAGATTGAATATTCGCTGTCTGCTCATGTGCCAAGGGGCAGAGTGGTGACTGGAGCCCCCCTCACTCTTTGGCCCCCGTGGCCCGTGCGCTCTTCACCTTACCGAAGGGCCCCTTCCTGAGTAGAGTGCTGCCACCACTCGAGAACCACAGGCTCAGGCGAGTCTGGGACCTACTCTATGCTCCGGGGTCCCTGATGGTGGGGTGGAGATGGTGTCACATCCTCACCACGGAGCCGCTCGCAGCCTGTGGCTCGAGGCCTGCTGTTGTAGGACATTCAGGAAGTGTCTCTGCCAGGCCGTAAGTGTTCTCAGCTTTCTGGGATCAGACCGTCCGGACCCCGTCACCCATTCCCATCCTCCCAGCCCTTGGGCGGACTTTGCGACTCTTGAGCTGTGAGCCTTCGAGTTGGTAAAGTCGGGGTGCTGGGGGCTTAGAGAGGCCCCGGTGGTATGGCCCCTCCGGGCCCCTCTGGGGGGCCCTTCAGCTCCGCCCAGGCAATGCAGTTCGGCTGCTCTGTTCCAGGTCCTTTCACTGTACCAGGCCAGGGCCCGAGGGAGAATGGCTGGCAGTCTGGCTGTGCTCTGCTGAGGAGAGGACCCCAGAAAATGCTGGTGATGTCCTCTGATGGAATCGCCACAGTCTGGAGTAACCCTTGTAGTGCCCAAAGCAGAACCTTGGCCACCCATCTTTGTGCCTTTCTGGGAGATCTCTGAGCCCTTGATCACTGCCATCCCCCCTCGTCCCCGGAGTGGCTCGTCCTGACAGATGGAGGAAGGGTCCCAGCCAGTCCTGCACTTGCCCAAGCCCTGGGCCTGGCTGGCCTCCCCTCTGACCCCCAGCCAGGCTGTTCTGACCTAGCACCTGGGCACTGCTCTCCCTTCCCTCCCGGGCCCTGCTCTTTCTCCCCAAGGGGTGCCTGTGAAGTGACTGGCCCTGGGGAGTGTGGGGACAAGAGGTGGGAGCAATGGGCTTTGTGTCCCAGAAGGAAATTTCTAGCAAGCTGAGCTGACTTGACACAGTGAAAGGTGGCCTTGAGGATTTGCCCTGGCCTGTGCTGACACTCACAGCAGGCATAGCCCTCACAGCCCTGCCTCCCCGAGGGTTTCTCTTCTCACCCTGTGGCCCCACTTCTGGTCTTCCTCTTTCTCATGTGGGAACCCTGAGGAGATAGTGAGGCCGGGTGGCCCTGGCCTTTTTATCCTGTCATGCCATCCTGGCCCCTGTGGAAGGACAGAGCCTGCCTGGGACTCTGTGCCATGGCCCAGTGACCACTAGCCCCTTGGCAGTCGGGACCAGCTTTAAATGGGCATAACCCACCTAGAGAAATCCTATGTCACTTTAGTCTGGAATAGTCTCGGATGGTGGGGTGTGTATGACACTGATTGCCCATCGCAGTTTGGACTGGCCACACATTTCCAGTGCTTGATGGCCACACGTGGCCGGTGGCTCCCGCAGTGGACGATGCGGGGTCAGATCATTTAGCCAAGGTCACACTGCTCTAAGGGGCCGAGCCGCCGTCAGACCCTGGAGCTCACGGCACAAGCAGGTGGGGAGGAGGCCTCGGGGTGTGGGCGTGAGAGAGGGTGCTGGGAATCAGCGTTGGGTTAAGCGACTTGGCCCCGCACTCGGACCCTTTCCTTCGGTGGCCCCCGTGCCGGCCACCAAGGGAGGGGCTGGCCAGAGGCGCCTGCGCAGACGTGCTGGGTTCTCTGGGCTGCACTGTGTCTACCAGGGGGACCAACGTCAGGGGAGAGCGAGCCCTGGGAGCCTGAGCAGCTGGCGGGATTGCTCCATCGTGTCCCGGGTCCCCTCCCGCCGTGGGAGGCCGAGGTGGGGGCGGGGGTGGTTGGGCGGTGCCATCGTTCTGAGACCCTGCCTTCACATCTGGGCTCATTTCGGCTGAAGTGACTGGGGCTGTGCGGCCCCGCTCAGTGTGATGTCCCTGGTGTGCGGCCAGGGCAGGGGAGAGGAGAGGAGAGGAGAGCCACGGAAGACAGGGAGGCTCGCGCACCTCCTGGGGCCCGCCAGGTGGGGATGCCGAGATGCGCTTTGCGGCCTCACGAGCGCTGGGCCACTTCTCTAGGCTGTGGTCTTGCTCTCTAACGACGAGGTTGTGCATTTGTCTCCACCCGCCCCTGAGCAGGCGGTCTGAGCCAGACTCCACACAGCTGTTCTGGGCTCTGGGCCCCACACCCACCAGCACTCTGGAAAGTGTGAGCATGGAGGGGGCGCAGGGGCTGGTGTGGAATGTGGCCGGGGAAGCTCGGGACCGAGCAGAAGGTCCCAGAGCAGGCCTGTCCTCGGGGCTTAGCAGCCTCCTGACCAGTTTTCCAGGAAGACTCCATTTGTGCCCCCTGTCAGGACAGCCTTGTAGGAATGTGTAGCCTGTAGCTCCAAACACAGCCCTGCCCGCCACGGGGACCTTCTGGGCCCCTAGACCCCAGGCAGCGGCGACCCTGTGAGCAGGTTCCCATCGGCACGCGTTCCCTGAGACTGGCTGTGTGCCAGTGCCCGCGCAGGGGCTGAGGGGAGATCAGCACACATGACGTGCTGTCCTTACCTTCAGGGAGCGTGCAGGCCGCCGAGGGCGGGCGGGGGCAGCCGTGTCTGTGTGGCAGCCGCAGGCTGGGGTGGAGCCAGAAGAGGTAGTTGTGTCCTCCAGTGATCTCGACTCCAATTCTGGACTCTTCTCTTTGCTCAGCCACCGTTCCCCAAGCTCCCGCTGTGTCAGGTCCCTCCGTGGGCTCCAGTAGACAGGATGGTCAGCCGCCACCTCCTGGAGGCCACGGCTCTGACACGTCGTCCCTGGGGAACTCGGAGAGGGTGAGCACCGCTCACAGCTCTGCCCTCTGAGCCTCGGTCTCCTCCCCTGTTCAGCAGGGTCTGTAGTGGCCATCGGTAGGATTAAAGAAGATGACGAATGCCGGGCACTCATTTGGCACTTAGCACACTTGCCAGAGCGTTCCAGGAATCCGGCAGTAGGGACAGGGGCACTTGCTGGGTTCTTGCTGTCATATGCAGGGCTCATTTCCCGTGCAGGGGAGCACAGCGGCTCTCTGGTGGCCCAGGCAGAGCTCCCCAGCCGCAGTCCAGACTGTGTCTCAGCCGGGGTGGAGAGGAGAGACAGGGCACAGGGATGTCCCCAAGTCCAGGAACTAACCCAGCTGGCTGCCCCTGTGCTTGGGATGGAGAACGGAGGGCCGGGAGAATGAGCTGGAGGCTGATTCTAAGTGTAGCGGGAAGCCAGGGACAACTTTGAGCAGGGAGACCGGGCTTCGTTCCGGCTGTGGGCAGGTTTGAGCATCCCAGGGCAGAGAGAGAGAAGGCTGTGCCCGTGAATTTGGGGCCTGTCAGTGGAGAAGGGGGCAGTGGGAGCTCTGGCAGTTCACCTTGCATGGGCCCAGAGCCTTCGGGGGTCCCTTGCCCGGTTCCTGCAGGCCCGAGGGTGCAGACCGGATGGGGTGCCTGCTGGCTGAGTTGACTTCTGCGAGGCTGCTCGGGTCCGCTCTTCCTCTTCCTCACCAGACAGGGAAGTCCGTCAGGGCAAAGAGGATCACCAAGTTTGTCCCTGGGGAGACGAGCTAAGTCCGAAATGGCTTCCTTTTCCTCTCGGGAACCAAGAAAGCCAGAGCAATGAGACCCTGGGGCCTTCTGCATTGGTTTGGGCCACCTGCCTGGTCCGCCTGCTGCCCACACTGTCCCTTGTCCCTGGGAATGAGGACAGCATAGTTCGTGTCGGGAACTTTTAGCCGGAGACCCGCACCCCCGGTGGCCGGGGCCCCAGCCCACGAAAGTCTGGCGAACACACAGACGCTGCACTGGCGGTGCTCGCACGTGAGGAAGCGTGCCCGTGGTGCCTGCGTGTCCCCGTCCCCGCTGTGCTTGTGGGCCCGGGACAAGATTCACATTTGTGTTGGGCCACGTGGTCTTTGTGACGGCCCTGGGAAGTGGCGAGTGCTGTCCTCATCGTACAGGGGTTCGGAGCGGCACTCGAGCTCACCCGGCCTGGCATGCCCGCAGAGTCCATGCTTGTTCCGGTTGCCATCCCCATTTGGGGCCCTAGGCCTTCCCATCTCGTGTGTCTGCACACAGGGAGGCTGAGGATCGGCTGGGAGCAGAGCAGGCCTTCCCTCCTCCGCTGTGGCGGGCCCTTGATGGGACAGGTCGGCCCTGGACGTGTAGGGCTCTCTGGTTTGCGGACCGTGAAGTGGCTCGGCTCAGAGGGCAGCGCCCTGTTCTGGCGCGGCGGCTGGGATGTCACATGACGTCGCCAGGGGAGCCTGATCTGGCCCCTGCTCCACCAGCTGCTGGAACTGTCTAGACAATCTGAGGTGACAGTTGTCACCGTTGGGGATGAAGCAGGCTAAACCTGGATTATTACTGAAATCGGAGACCGTTTCGAAGCAGTGACAATGAGCATTGCCCAAATAGGGGCACGAGCGGTGGCCTCCATGGCGCTCAGGAAGCTGCGTGAGGAGTCCCGCGCTTCCGAGGCGATGCCTGAGGCTTCCGCACGAGATGGGATGTGGAGACGTAGGGCCTCTCCCCTCCGTGGACCTTCCCTGCGGCCTCAGCCCCAGGCCCCAGAGGGAACCGCAGTGCAGGGTGGTGGCCGTGAGGCTGGCTGCAGAGCCTGGCAGCCCGGAGAAGAAAGAAGGCAGGGCAGAGGACGGTCCTCATCCCACGTTTTGGGACCCCGGTGGGGCTCTCCGGAGGCCGGGCGCCCAGGAAGCTGGCCTTGCCTTTGTTTCAGTCACCGGTGCCTTCTCTTCTCCCTGTGGGGTTTTAGGTGGAGCAGAGGGGGACCACGAGCCCCTCAGCCCTCGAGCCTGTGCTGTGAGAGAGGCCTGGGGACAGCCCTCGTCACAGAGCAGGACCTCGGAGGACCAAGGTCCAGTGTCTGCTGAGTTCTATATGGGGCGTGACTTAATATTTTATGATAGATCCGCTGTTCTAGTTAGAGCTCTGCCAGCTGGACCCCTGGGGCCTCCCAAGTGTGTCGGGGGGAGGGTTCAGTGGTACCCTATGCTTATGGCCAGCGTCTTCCATGAAAGGTGTGACAGTTGTCACCTCAGACCATCTAGATCAGGGATTGGCACACCGCAGCCCAGAAGCTGTTGCCTGTTTTTGCAAATAAAGTTTTATTGGCACGTGGCCATGCCTGCTTGTGTATTAAACTGCCCATGGCTGCTCTCCTGTTAAAACAGAAACCAGATGGGCCACAAAGCCGAAAATATTTACAGTCCGGCCCTTTAAGAGAATCACACCAGCTCCTGATCTGGATGGCCCCGTGCCTTAGTTTCCCCGTTTGGAAAACCCCTGGAATTTGTTAATTTCTCCGTGGAAGCTCATCGTAGAAAGGGCCTCAGGACCGTTACCCTGGCGGTCAGGAATGTGGGGGTGATGTAACGTGGCCCACCCGATTGTCTAAAGCTGTGCCGAGCCGAAACTTGGCCCCTGCGTGGCCTTTTCCTGTGCTCCTCAAGTGGCAAATGAGAACACGGCGCTGGAGAGGGGGCAGCGGAAAAGGAGCGGCCGGAGCTTGTGAGTTTTGGCGAAGGGGGCCCTGGCGTCAGGACAAGTGGTTCAGCGTATCTCAGTGCACAAAAGTGTGATTTTTTTTTTTTTTTAATGAAAACTGCGTTCCCACAGTGGCATTGCTCTGGAGGCGCTTGCTGGGTTGCCTGTCCAGTCCCGATGCTAACGTCTCTTGCAGGCTGCTCTTCTCTTGCTGCCACGCTTGCGACGCGTGGGCCAAAGTGAGGATTATTCATTTCCTTCTGCTTTCACTCACTGCCTCGATTTTCTCCCGTGCCTCGAAGAATTTTGGTGAGGCCGTTCCTCTCCGTCCGGTGGAACAAAACTCAGACGCAAATAGCGGGGGTGGCCCTGGGGTTCTCGTCATTCAAGGCAAACCCCTAGAAAGTTCACCCTGGCTGGGGAATCCAGAAGTCTCTCTGCCGGCCACATGTGTTCTGGCCCCAGAGGCAGACAACCAGCTCGGAAGTTGCTAGAGGATATTAGCTTTGCGGTAACAGAACTTGGCCCAGTGAGCTGGTTTTGGAGCAGCATTGTGAAATAAGGGAGGGATGGCCGCTCTGACATTTAAAGGCGTCAGTTGGCCGAGGTTTTATCCTGTGCTCCACCTCAGACTCAGTCAACAGAGGCTGGCCTGTTCCAGGGCCGCCGCCGCCCTGCGCCTGGGAAACCCGCAGCGGCCAGCACAGAGCCAGGAGGCTGTGGCCTGGGCCGGAGCCTCTTTGGGGACCCAGGAATGTGGCTGGAAAGTTCTCAGAGCGACCAAGAACCACTTCCGGCATCGCTGCTGGCTCAGGCCCCGCTGCGGGGTGGGTGATGAGGAAAGACGGGTGGGGAGGAGAGGCTGCAGGGACGTGGGTGCCATCTCCCTGCCAGACGAGGCTGCTCCCTGTGCGCCCTCTCCTCCCCGCCTCGGGCTGCGGGGCGGCCATGCGGTGGGCAAATCCACACAGACTTCAAGGGTATCTGTAAGCAGAGCAGCAGGAAGACCGGGTTAGGGTCACGGTCCTCCCAGGGGGCCTTTAGCTTCATATTCACCAGGCTATCCAAGTTCTGGCAAGTGCTGTCAGCCGAGCTAAGCGCCTACTGTGTATGAGATGCCGGGGCGAGTGTGCGCCAGCCCTAGTCTCTGCCTGAGAGAGCAAGTCGTGTGAGCGGTTAGCCGGAATGAGGGCGAGTGAGGCCCGCACGACCCTGAGCTCCTCCCAGCAGCATCCCGGGACCCCAAGAAAGCCCCGTCGTGAGCCTGTGGGCACTTCTCCGACCCTCACTGCCTCCCGTCGGCGTGAGCTCTCTTAATGCTCCCTCAGCCCCGGGAGACAGATCCTGCCTGCGTCACGCTGGTGACCACTGAGGACCCGGCAGCAGAGACTTGGTGAGTAAGTTGCCCGCAGCCACAAAACCAGTCCCCGGCAGGTGCGGGACTTGAAGCCAAGCCGGTGCCCGGCACGGGCTCAGGAGGCCCGGGAGGCCGGGTCCCAGGAAGGAAGGCTGGAGGAGATCTCACAGGCAGAGACTGGAAGCGTAGGTGTAGGGGAGGAGCACAGCCCGGGGGCCCTGCCACCGGCGGCCCGTGCCCTCCCCTCCCCACCCGTGCCTCAGCTCCACCCCCGGGTGCTGGGCGAGGTGAAGGTAAGTTGGGCAGAGTGCCTGCCCGTTGCCAGGAACTCGTGTGCACCCGTGTGCCCCTCTCCTGACGTGAGCTTTGTGGGCTCTCACCCTGCTGGGCTCGTACAGAAGGTTCTCAGAGGTCTGACCCAACGGAACGGGTCTCAGTCAGGCGACGCCTCTCTGAGCCGTCACATGCTGTGTCTCTGAGAGGAGTGGGGAACACGGAGTCTCGCGTGCACGTGTGGGGGCCGACCCCGCTCGCCCAGCAGCCTGAGACACACCGTTGACTTGTTACCAGGACCGGGCATGTGGCGGCAAGTCGGGGGAGGGGGAGACCTGCTTGACGGCCGTGCTGGGATCTGTGGGCTGGGGCCCCCTCAGAGGTGGCCGGGGACTTCTGGTCCTGAAACATCCCGGGTGGCACCGCATAGAGCAGGGCCGGAGACGGCCAGGCCCCCACGTTTGCCTGGTAGGGCCCCCGGGCCCAGACACTCCAGGGACTTCTTCAGTTTAACCGCTCGCCGAGCCCTGTCCCCAGGCTCCTGCTGGCCTGCCCCTTCCCCCGCACTGGACAGCCCGCCGGGGGAGGCCAGGACCTGACCTGGGTCTTTGTGGGAGACAAGTCACCGGTCACGACCCAGACACCCCCAAATTCACGGCCTCTGTGCTGTTTGTGGTTAGTACGACAGCTACTTTCAGTGGCCGGGTAGGGAAAGGGACAGATAGAAAGGAGCCCTCAAGTCTGCTGGGAGGCTTGGAGCCAGGTGGCTGTGAGCAAAAGGCCTTTGGAAGCAGACAGAGCTGGGAGCAGATCTAGCCGTGGGAGCCCAAGCCTCTGTTGCTGCATCTGTAAAATGGGTATGGTAATAGGGAGTTAAAAAGAGGCGATGTGTCTCTCCTACGGAGAGCGTAATGGCACAGGAGGCTTAGTTCTTGGCACATAACAATGTTCTTGTCGAATAGGGGCAAACACTTATGTAAGAACTTAAATGATTTCCCAATCCATTTACGTGTCGTTTCTTCTGCTTACAGCGTCCGTGCGTACATGTAAAAAATTCAGAGTTTAGAAGGTAAAGGACATTACGGTTCAGAAACGTAAAAACACAGAAAGTGAAATCCTTCTGGAATCCAACCCAGAAGTAGCCATCACTAAATGGTGTGGTCCTCAGTCCTTTCTCTAAATAGCTATGACCCTCAGTGGAGACTCAGCCCCCTGAGCCTGCTGATTCTGCAGGTTCAAATATACTGTGAGTGGAGTGCTATGACAAGAAATAAGAACGTCTTCCCTTGTCTTTTATTTCTTTTTATGAGAGAGAGAGAGAAAGCGAGCACGCACGAGTGGGGGAGAAGGGCAGAGGAAGAGAGAGAGAGAACGTCAAGCAGGCCCCACACTCAGTGCGGAGCCCCACGAGGGGCTCGATCCCACAACCCTGGGATCATGACCTGAGCCAAAATCAAGAGTTGGACAGGGACGCCTGGACGGCTCAGTCTGTTGGGCATCCCGACTTCACCTCAGGTCACGATCTCACAGTTGGTGAGCTCGAGCCCCGCGTCGGGCTCTGTGCCGACAGCTCGGAACCTGGAGCCTGCTTCGGACTGTGTGTCTCCCTCTCTCTCTGCCCCTCCCCTGTTTGCGCCTTGTCTCTCTCTCTCAAAAATAAATAAACATTAAAAAAAAAAAAAAAAAAAAGTTGTTGGACACTCAACCAACTGAGCCACCCAGGTGCGCCTAGAATTTATTCCTTTAACAGAAATGAAAAAAAACAAAAACAAAAACCAGTCCTTATTAAAACAAAATACATGAGCTTAGCACCAATTTCTCACTGTATCCAATTAAAAAAAAAAAAAGCAGACACAGAGTTTCAAAGAAAAAAAAAAGGTCACCACAAAATTCTTGGCCCAGCGCAAAATAGAATTGAATTCTTTTAGGCTGTTGGGTGCAAGCTCTGTAGAGACGTGTCGATTCTCTCGTACCCTGAGTCTGTACTAATGCGGTTCCCGTCGGCATCACAGAACACGCTCTGCTGGCCCGACGACAGGCCTCACGTGACTCTTTCAACCCGCTTCCCATCCAGAGGCTCGCTGGCCCGGTGGCCACACCCAACACGGCTTGACCGGATGTTTCCAGACGGTGTGAGCACAGGCGCCGTTCCCAGCGTCAGCCCCGTCCCACAGATGGGAGCAGGGGCGGCGACTGGGCACGGCCCTGCCTGTGCCTTGGTTTTGTTCTTTCTGAGGAGTTTGCCTGTGAGTTTGAGGAGCTCACTTGACTGTAGTTTTCTCTAAGCAGACCATTCTGTTTCAGGGCAGCGGTGCCCAGAGGGCCTGCCTGCCTGCCACCGCGTGCTCCCGGAGCCCGATGCCCCCGTGCTCATTCAAGACACGCAGCTTAGTCATGGGGCCTGCTGCGTGTCCACAGTGCCCGTGCGTGGCTGGGGTGTGCGTTTTGCGTGAGGAAACCCAGAATGCGCCTAGGTAGCACGTCTGCTTCCCAGACTCTCGGGCCTTGTTCCACGCCAGGGGCAGAATCTGGGCTACCGTCTAGTTCTTTCCATACCCATGTAGGACCCGTGTCCGGTCTGTCTCTCGTACCTTCCGTCCAGAACCTCTCTCTCTGGGTTCCTACCGTGTGCTGGGCACTGCAGGGTGGGAAAACTAGAAGCAAGATCCTGTTCCCTCCCTCTGGACGGATTCTGTGCATTCTGGGGCTGGTGCTGTCGGGGGTGTCCCTGCTGTGTTGCAGACGCTGCTGTCACTGCCGAGGATACAGTGTGGAGTAGGATGGCCACAGGCACTGGTCTCCAGAAGCCTCCCCCTTGGGTGGGTCCGTAGACGATAAGCGGGAGCAAAGAGGATCGCGTCGGACAGAGTCAATGCTATGAAGACCTGGAGTATGGGCGACGAGGAAAGATGGCGGGTAGAGAAGCAGAGTGACCTTCCACGGGGAGGGTTGGCCTGAGCGGCCCCAGAGGCCAGGACTGCACCCGGCCCAGCCCCGGTGTTAACCACTGAGCAGTGCCCCGCATGGTGACGGTGCATCACCCGGAGGGTAAAGCAGCCCTCTTCACGGAGGGGCCGTCGTCCAGAGTCCCAGTGCTGGGTGGGTCTTCCCATTCCCCTCTCCTTAGCATGGGAGGTGTCTCGTATTAGCCCAAACAGGTCTGTGGGGAAAGGCGAGGAGGTGTCAAGTTCACGGAGCCCCTTGTTTTCCTACTGATGCCCACGAGGGCTGTGGCTTTTGGGCCAGTCCAGTGGGTCCTGGCACAAACTCCTAACCTACGTGGAAACTGTAAGCCTCAGAATGGGCTGCCTGCCCCACAAGAGGGGGCGTCGCGTCGGCAAAGGGGCGTTCCTGGGCTGTGAGCATGACACGGGGGATGCCTGCCCTGGAGATCCTTAGCAGCCTTGTCCCCTGAACATGGCACGTCATCGCGGACGGTCCGCTCTCTCTGGCTGAGGGTGTCCAGTATGGCCATGAAGTTATGAGTGAGCTGAGAGCCTGTGGGCCTCGGGGCGGGGGGGTGGGGGAGTGTCGGCTGCCAGAACTCGTATTCTGTGTCACCGTCAGTGAAAATGGGACTTCCCAGAAGCCTGTGACATGTGCGCCTGGGCTCACATAACCTGGGCCCCGTTTGGGGACCTGTGGCTCATTTGAGTCTTCACACTGTTGGCAAGTGACCTCCGTGCCCTTCCTGCGTCTGTTGCTTTTCGAGGAAGCCACGATGGCCTGGCGTGAACCTGCCCTCGGGGCTCCTTGAACTGTCACGGGAGGGCTCCTTCTCAAAAGCGACTGGCTTGCAGACTCGAGCCACAGAGGGTCAAGTCAGCGGCCTCAGGAAGGCTGGGCTACCTGCGGCCTGAACCAAAACGGCCCTGGCCGTTCTGGTCGTGGAAGGGAGCGCGTTCCTGCCGCTGCCCCTGTGCGGGGCTGGGAAGGAAATGGCTTCCCTGCATCGCGGAACTCGGGCTTGCCACCCCCGGCCACCCACTGTGTGCCCACGGCCGGTCCCGGAAGGGAGGGCCGTGGTGGAGTCAGAGGCACGTTCTGTCCTCCAGTCCCTCCCTTCTGCTTGTTCTGCTACGAGTGGAAGCTAAGCCCCCCTGTCCCGCCGCCCCCACTGGCATCCTCACGCCTGCAGACCTCGGGACCACGAGTCCCGTCCCTGGGAGCCCCCCTTCCTTCCCACGGGCCCCTGCATGACAGCCAACCGGAAGTGCCCCTTTCTGAGAGTTCGTGTTCCAGCACGGTCCCCTTTGAGTCCCCATGTGGAGAGGACATCACCACTCACACCCAGGGGTGGGGAGGGCCAGCCAGGTTCAGGGCTTTGGGTCCTTTGTCCTAAGGGCTTTCTCTGAGCACCTTAATGCTGGATGAAGATGACAGTCATACTTAGCATGTGCCAACCACAGCGTGACGTGCTTTTCTCATTTAATGCTGTCATTATTTCCTTTGGTAATGTTATGTATGAGCCTTTTTTTTTTTTTTATTTTTTTTTTCAACGTTTATTTATTTTTGGGACAGAGAGAGACAGAGCATGAACGGGGGAGGGGCAGAGAGAGAGGGAGACACAGAATCGGAAACAGGCTCCAGGCTCTGAGCCATCAGCCCAGAGCCCGACGCGGGGCTCGAACCCACGGACCGCGAGATCGTGACCTGGCTGAAGTCGGACGCTTAACCGACTGCGCCACCCAGGCGCCCCTGTATGAGCCTTTTTTAAAGAATATACCCAAACGTCTGGAGAGCCATACTCTTTCCAAACGAGGGTAGATGGTGGCAGCTTAGCTCATGGCTGCTGTGGGTTCCTTAATGGCTCTGAGTGTCCAGTTTTCCCGTGTCCAGGCTGACCTGGGAAGAAGCTAACTGGAGCCACCAGAAGTCGGCCAAGTGCCACCGGGCACCTGTGGTGGACCATTGCCGGTCAGTGTCAGAAACATAAGCTGGAGGGGCGCCTGGGGGGGCTCAGTCGGTTAGGAGTCCCTTGATTTCGCCTCAGGCCATGATCTCACGGTTCTTGGGATTGAGCTCCACGTCGGGCTCTGCGCTGACAGCACAGAGCCTGCTTGGGATTCCCCTCTCTCCCCTCTGCCCCTTCCCTGCGCCTGCTCTCTCTTTCTCTCTCAAAATAAATAAATAAACATTAAAAACAAGCAAACAGAAAGTAGAGAATCCAGCCCTGATCCGGATGACGGGTCTTTTAGGCTTGGTGTGGCATGGACCGCCCCCCCCCCCCCCCCCCCCCCGCCGTCCATCCAGTGCGTTAGATTCACGAAGTACGTTTGTGTGTCTTCTTTCCTTCCGTCCTTGTGGGGCCCCTCTGACACGGGTTGTGCTTATCCAGCTCGTAGACGGGGAAAGCAAGGCTCAGGTGGAGGGACCCGCCCAAGGTCCGTAGCGCGGAAGGGGCTGCAGAGAGGGCTTGGAGCCCGGGTGTATCCCCTGTGTCCTGGGGATGCACCTGAGGGTTTCTGCTGGAGAGTGCGTGTCTCCTTGCAGTGGGGCTCCTGCTGTTGCCCAGACTGAAGGGACTGGGGCCCCGAGCTGGGAGCCAGGTGGGGCAGGGGACACTGCGGTGTCAGGCTCTTGGCCACGATGCTTCGCTGTAACCGTGTGACTGCACGCCACCCTTGTCCTGGCACGGTGTTCCTGGTGACCCAGAAATACCTAACGTCACTCGCCTCCTTCAACTCCTTGACTCTGTAGGTGAAGCCTCTGAGGCCCGGAGGAGGGAAGGTGGCTGTGCTACAGTCACTCCGGAGCTTGTCACCAGGGATCGCAGGCTGGGACCAGATTCTAGGGCGGCTTCAGGCCAGGCTCCTTCTCAGAATTCCCCAGAGCCCACACCAGAGAGGCCACGGCCACAGCCTCCTCGGCCACGTGGCGGCAGTGTGCCCTGGCATATCCTGGTGCTGCCCAGGGCCCGTTTCCTGATCTGTGCTTTGGGCCAGAGTCGCTTGCTCTTCTTGCGCCCAGGACTGGGTGTGGATGTGCCGTGCGCGTGATCGAACCCCAGGAAGCCCGAGCACACTTGTGGTCCTGACCGACTGAGTGGAACCATTTGGAGAATGGGTAGTTTTCCACTCTGCAGGGACACACTTGGGCAAGTCTTGGGGCCCGAGTGGAAAAGAGGGCTGGAAATGAAGAACCTTGGGAGCTCACTTGAACTTCAGAAGAACTCTTACCGCACTTGGATGAGTTGGAATCGGGCTGGATTCGACATTCTCCGGGCACGTCCTTTGGGAGGGGGCTGCTAGAAGGCAGGGGCCTGTCTTCCCCACCCCTGATTCCTTGGAGTTCAGGGCAGCACCTGCTGCACAGTGGGGGCTTTGCAGGTGGGGTTGAGTAAAGGAACCTGAGAGTGCAGGCCCTCTGGGCCCTCAGCCTCAGGTCTTCTTGGACATTCTGGGCTCTGTCAGCAGGGGCTGCCTGAGGGACATGGCAGTCCGTGTCGTGCATCGGTGCTCAGGTCTGCCAACCCGGGGCGGGGGCCAGGTGTCTGCAGGGAGGGTTCACCAGCCTTCTTTGTGTCCTGTCCTCCCACAGAGTGGTCAGGCCCCAGGGCAGGACGTCAGGTGACTGTCTGCACGGCACTGGAGGAAGCAGGGAGGCCACTGGATTGGGATTAGCCATCGCTGGGGAGGCAGGGCAGAGGAGGAGGCGGGAGAGTGGGGTGTTCAGCCTGGGCCCCTGGCATCTGTTGGCTTGAATTTGTGTCCAGAAGCTCCGCTTCCGGTTGTGGTGCCTGTGGGTCAGGAGTGAGACTGGCCACGGCCACGCCCTTGTACTTCTCTCCTTCGTGGCCCTCCTCAGCTCTGTCTTTGCCTGTTCTGTGCAGCTTAGGGGCCAGAGCAGGCCCAGGCAGACAGCAGGCAGCACCTTCCACCCCGCTGTGTCCCTCCCCGCCTTCTGCCCTTCTGCGCCAGGTGGAAATGGAACGTGGGGAGCTGAATTAGGGTCCTTGAGGCCTCGACTGCCGGTAGGAGCCTGGCAGCGGGGCCATCACGGGCTCTGGGGGAGGGGGGGAGGGGTGACCATGTCCCCCTTCCCCACAGTGCCGAGGCAGAAACCAAGGAATACAGGGACAGAGGGTTTGCTCTGGCCCTCTCTGCTGCCCTGCCTCACTGGCACCCTTGCTGCTGTGCCTTTGGTTTTGGAGTGGTTTGGGCAGGAAGCAGCCCCTGAAGGGAGGCTGGGGAGCTGTCGGTAAAGGGAGGTGCGTGGAACCCAGCTGTGCCCCTCGTCCTCCCAGCGCCCGTCAGCCCCTACCGTTCCTCGTTCCTTGTGTGAAGAAGTTGGCTTTTACTGTCGCTGATGAAGGCAGGAGAGAAGTCAGAGGCTGGAAGACACAAGGTCTGCTGTAGGACGAACCCTTTTCCTTTCAGATGAGTCTGCACCTCTTAAAACAAAGACCAATGGCCGCGGGAGGTTGGCTTGATACATTTGTACTGGGGAAGCAGAGACGGGAGATCGACCCTCAGCGGGAGTTGTCTCCCATCTGTGGTGGGTCATGGGGAGCACGAGGTAGAGGAGGAGCTGCGCCTCAGAGTCCAGTCAGCCAGGGTTTGAGTCTCAGCCTCCTCACTCTCTAACCAGGTAACCACTCCGAGCCTCAGTTTTCTCGTTTGGAAAATGGGGACAATAATAACTTACCTCAGAGAGTTGGTCTGATGATCACATAAGCCAAAGGGCGTAAAGCACCAGTCACCCCTGGCCACACCGCGGGTGCTCAGCAGAGGGTAGCTGCTGTCGTCACAGTCCCGACCACCATCACCTTCGCCATCGTCACCACCTTCCTCGTCGCCATCGCCATTACCGCTACCGTGATCACCATCATTTGCCATCCTCTACTGCAGAGCGTGCAACCAGAACCCCTTGGAGACTTGGCCTCGTGCCCGACTCTCTGAATCACAGGGGAAGACAGCGGTCACCTCACAGGTACTCAGTGACCCGGGCTTCTGCCCCCGTAAGAGGGCTTTTCCGTTGGCCTCTTCCGACTGGTAGCGAGTTTTCCTTCCCGGAAGAGGTCCCAGCGTTAGCCGCTGTCTCCTTAGTGCTCAGAGTAGAAGCGGAGCCTACAGGATCTTAAAATTACCCTCTACTCAATTATGAATACTAAGAATAAAATATTCTGGCTTCCATTAGGGAGAAAAGTTGTCTAGTAGATAATTATGTTGTCTGTATATGTCACGAAGTCATCTTTTTATGACTTTAGCTCTTATTGCTGTAAATGTCTCCGTAGGTAACTAGAGGTCTGAGTGCACCGTGGAACAGGAGCTCGCCTGGGGGCGAGCAGGCCCCGGGGGGTGGCTCCCGCCTCTGTTCACTCGCTGAAGGATCCTGGGCAAGCGACTTCTCTGGGCCTCAGCCTGTTTTGCTCTGAAAAACAGGGTTGACAGTACTTGCCTTGTAGAGGCGCTGTGAGCACTGGCGGATGGGGTGGCGTGGTTCCCAGGACAAACGTGCGACATGCGTCCGGTGGATATTAGTGCTTCGGGAGCCGGTGGGGGAAGAGAGAGAATGAAGCGACCCTTCCCAGTGCATGCCAGGGGGACCCTGGTGCCATCAGTGCCCGAGTTGCGGGGAGGGCAGCTGTCGGGTCGTGAATTTTGCCGTCTTCCGGTTGGATACCGTTCGTGGCACGTATCCTTCATACGGTGAAGCGAATGCGGACTCGGGCTCATCTGGAGGTTTGTCAGAACCGGCATTGTTCAAACCTGTGCAGTTGTTGGGAGGTTGCAATACCCTGTGGTACGCGGTGGAGGAGAAATATGTTGGGAGAAGCAGCGGCTGGCTCGCGTGGACGGCCTCTGATGCCTGGGCCAGCGTGCCAGGCGGCACCCTCTCCACCCTCCCCCCGCCATCCCGGTCGGCCAGGAGGCTGGTCGGAGGTTGACACGTTAGTCCCAGAACAACACGGGGGCCTCCGCCAACAACCTCCGCCAACGGTGTGCTGGTGTCTCCTGAGACAACGGTATCGTCCCCTGGGAAGACCAGGTGAAAACTTCGGTAATCGAGGATGGTTTCCATGCTCCCAGTTTTGAGAGTGAGTGAGGTACAGAAGGTTCTAGCTGGAAGCTGGAAGTCTCAGAGCTCTAAGGGACCTTAATCCTGTCCTGTCAGTGTGCATCTGGGGAAAGTGAAGAGAGGCCCTCTGCCCAGGGTCACGTAGTGACGCAGCTGATGACGGGACGGCGACCTGTCTCCGGTCTTCCGTCGCCGTTGTGGCCTGCCCTTCCCACCTGGACACCCTGCCCCGCGGGCCCGCAGCTGTTCCTGTGAGCTGGTGGGATGCGGCTGTCCTCTGGGCCCTTGCCCTGAGCCTCCAAGCGCCTCTCTTGGTGTGGCGAGCACTTTCCGCCGGTCTCTCCAGTGGCACTGCCCTGGGCTGGGCTGGTGCTTCGTCTTCCCCGGGCAGCTTTGCGCCATGGCTAATCCCAGCCTGGCCTCTCCGTGGGAGGAGGAGCCCCGAGCAGGAGGGGCAGGGGGCTGCGTCCAGGTTCCCCCAGGTTCCCGCGGTGCGACCTTCAGCTACGGGGCCTCGGGCAAGTTGATCGGTCTCCGCCAGCCCATGTGCTCTTCTGCACGGTGAAGGTAAGAGCGCCTCTCGGGGGCGGTTGGTGGGAGCACAGTCTCCAGGGCTCTGATGCCACTGTGGTAGGGGGTTCTCCCTTCTGAAGCCTCACGACACTGTTCTTGAGGTCTCCCGGCAGTCCTCTGAGCTGAGCTGGCCAGAGGGGAGGCGGAGGCCCCGAGGCGGAAGGAGAGGTGGTGTCGAGGCAGGCGGGATGCGGCAGGCAGGAGCTCATCCCTGTACCCCTGCGCCTCGCTGGGCTTTTCCCTGCACGGACACGGGGCTCGTGGGTGCTGGGCTCACTGGTGTGGAGGCAGCCACTGCCCGTGCACCCTTTCTCTCCTTTTTGGAGGCTTCCCGCCCCAGGCTTGGCCCTTTGCTGCGCCCTGGCCTGTGGTTGCACACTTGGGGTTTCTCACAGATGTTCTCAGAGCTGGGGCACCTTAGGATCTCCGTTTCCTCCCAGAAGCTTGGGCATCCCCAGCGCTCCCTGAAAGAAGGCTTTCTCAAGGGGGAAGAGCGTGCCATTTTGCCCTGCAGAAACAAGCCGACTTGCAACATCCGAGGGAGAACTGGGAAAGCAGAAGTCTGGGGGTGGGGGCAGCTCGGTCTCGACCTGCTTCACGGGCACGTTCCGCGCGCATTTCCTGTCGACTCCCTCCTCACCCACACCCACTTCCTTTCCCATCCCTCGCCCCACCCTGGTGGCCCTGCCACCTGAGCTCCACGCAGCCGCCAACGTGCACCCCGTGCCCCTCCTGCTGTCCTGGGCGCGGCCGGGAAGCACGACCCCCGTCCCGTGCCGTCACGTGAGTCCCGAAGGTCCTCCTCTGTGGGCCTCGTGGAGCCAGAGATGTTTCCTCGGCTCGTCTTGGGTCCGCCCTCAACACCTCCGGCCAGGTGCTAGCGGGGGCGACCCCAGAGGAGATCTGGGTCCCACCACAGGTGAGGCGGAAAGAGCACAGGACTTCCTCACGCTCTGCTGCGCCCTAGCGGTGACATTGGGCGTGTACTCTCGGCTTCCACATCAGTGTGTTGGTGACATTCATTTCTCCTCTCCCCCGACGGCCGTTGTGCAGACTTAATCACGCTGCTCTGAAGGATCCAGCCCACAGTGGGTCCTCAGCAGGCTGCCTTCCCTTCCTGCTCTTGCCTGACCGTCTGAACGATGCCTACAGTTCATTTGGGGCCTCACAATACACAAATCATTATCCAGTCTGAGGCCCCGAAGCATCTGATTGTCACCGTGTGGGGCTTAGGAGCAGGGGAGTGAGCTGAGGGCGGGGGGCTTGGGCGTCTCCTTGGATGTGGGGAGGCTTCCATGGCTTTCTGCCAGCCGTTCGCTCAAGTTCCCGAGGCTCAAATCCCCCGTCTATGAGATGGGACTGCTAATAAAGTAGAGGCTCTCAGGAGAGTGGTGGAAATTAAGTGAGATGATATTTCAGTACAGTCCAAGCGGTCAGAAAACACTGGCCCTGATAACCTCACTCTGAGCACCTCTTGCTGACCTCATCCCTTCTCAGACTGTGAACTCCTCAGAGGTGGCCGCGCATCCCCTGCTCAGGGTTCCCGGCTAGGGCTTCGTGCCAAGCGACGGCCCTGCCGGGAGGTTGACTACGTCACCCCGCCGTGGCGATCCCTGGACACCTCGGATGGATGGAACCTCACTTTAGACCTGGAGGGAACAGTGGCCATGCGTTCAGACTGCCTCGGCTTGCCATAGGCACTTCTGCAGGGGGAGAGGGGTGTCAGCAGCTCCCCCAGAACTCCTGGGCATGTGTCATGCCTGCTTCCAGCCTCCCCTAAAGTAACAATCCCAGTTTTGCAGTCTAACAAGGGAAGGCAGGGCTCACGGAAGGTGGGGTGGGGGAAGAGCCACAGAGAGCGACCTTTGCCGCTTGCGCCGGGAGGGCAGGGACACTGAGTCACGTCCACTGAGAGTCTGATCTTGTGTCTTCAGCCCATGGCTTAACACCCCAAAGGCCCAGAGCTGAGAGCGAAAGGACCGAGGGAGGAAATGGCAGGTGGCACCACGACAGTGGGCGCGTTTCTCCTCCCTCTCCCAGCCGGCACTGCAGCCTGCTTGGGATTCTCTCTCTCGCCTCTCTCTGCCCCTCCCCCACTTGTTCTCTCTCGCTCTCTCAAAATAAATAAATAAACATTAAAAAAAAACCCAAAAAAACAGGCTCAGGGAAGGTGTTTGAGCCCACCCAGCGTCCGGAGCAAACATGGTCTGCATCAAAGCTGCAGGGGGAACATTCTTACTGCACCCAGCAAATGCCTGCAAGCAAGCAAGCTGCAGGTGCAGATCGGGGACCTGGGTGGGGGGAGGGGGGGAGACGGAATGCTGCCATCTTAAGACCAGAGTTTCTTAGCCTCAGCACCGTTGGCGTCTCCGGCTCGATGACTCTTTGTTGGAGGGGGAGGGGCTGTCCCACTGTCCCATGTCGTGGGATCCCTGCCTCTCCCCACCAGATGCCCACGGTCCCTGCGCCTCCCCACGTCACGACAGTCCCTGCAGTGACATTGTGCGATGGAGAACCACAGGTGGAGTGAAAGACCTCAGCCTCCCTGGTGGCCACTGACTCTGGGGCTCTGTTACGTGTTTGGCCTCAGACAAGAAACCTGATCCTTCTGAACCGGGCAGTGGCAAAGGACAGGTGCCTTCTCCGTGCCCGCTCGGCTCGAGTGCCATGCAGGGTGGGTGGAGCTGGGCGGTGGGGCGTCCCGTTACCTGCGGACACGGGCAGTACAGGGCCTGCTGCCCCTCCGATGGGTGTGTTGGCTTTGCCAGCCCCACGTTTTCTGTTCTCTCCATCTCTGAGTTCATGTCCCCAGAGCTGGGAAGGATGGGGACGCTGTCTGATGGCTTCCCAGGCGATGCTGGGGTGGCCCCGACCCTCTCCAGGGGGAGCAGGCCAGCAGGCGTTTGCCAGACCGCTGCCGGCAGTGTGCACCACGGCTTTTCATGAGAAAAGGCGCCGGGGTCCCACTGCCACGGCAGAGAGCCATCTTGCTCATTAATCAGGACTTCAGGATTCTTGGGGCCATCTTAGCAACTGCTTGGCACCAGCCCTACTCGATTTGCCGTCACCTGTCTGCCGTGAGAGCGGGCCTCTCCTGGGAGACCGGAGGAGGGAAGGTGCCGCCACCAACTGGGCCCGTCCCCAGAGCCTGTTTCAGGGGCTGAGACTGCGCCTCTCAGCGGGGCCCCAGAAAGCGCTCCGTTAGGACCAGTGTTGTTTTTGTTAGGACTCTCCGTTTTCAGCGTAAAAGCTTAGAAAAGCGAAGCCGGACCCATGGTCCCAGGCCTTCTTTTGAGGACGAGGAGGAGGGGGCAGGGGCCGGCTCTGCTCAGAGAGCACCGTGATGGCAAAGCCTCTGGGCGGGCCCTGGCTGCCCCTTCCTGTGCTGAGGGCCCATCCAGCTCCTTGCGGGGCCACCAGGGCGCCCTCGGACTTCCCCATCGAGCCTGAGCTTGGTCACGGCTCTGCTGCTGCCACCCCCGAGAGAGGTGACCACTGCTGGGGTCTTCGCCTTGAGGGTCTGGTTTCTCCCCTGCATTTCATCTTATTCGGGGGAGAACGCAGGCCCCCTCAGATTCCCACTCGGGGGCAGGTGTTCCAGCAGTGCTGGGCCCATAGTCAAGAGACCCGAGACCCCATCCCTTCTGTCTCCCAGTCTCCTGACCAGAGGAGGCTCTGGCTATCCGCCTCTGCGTCCCTCCCCCATTTGCATTGTCACCGCCACCCCCAGGACCCGCCCGCCTTCCCTGGTCAAGCTTTCGGGCTTTGCTCCTCTCTCTAGAGGCCCCCTCCAGGCGCCATCTTGGAAACAGACATCCCCAGCCTTTGCGAGCAACCCAGGGAAGTGTCCTCTGGCTTCTTCCTGTGGCAGAAAGTTTTGAGCAGTGCGCTTCTGAGACGCGCCTGGGGGAGGACCTCATGCTGCTCAGATACCCCGGTAATTTGGAGCAGAGCTGCCGATGCCGCGCAGGTCAGCCGGAATTAACGTGCATTTTGCTGAAAAACAGAGTCGCCCCCCACATCTTCGTCCATTGCCGGGCTAGGCGCTGTCCCGGAATTCTAAAGGGCGCCAGGAAGGGAGGCAGCAGGGCAGCAAGAGCCCCTCGTCCCTTTCTGGGGGGTGTGATTGGCCCTGGTCGAGCCCAAGCTCTTTGGTTTGCTAGCAGAGCTTCTGAGCGTGGTGGCCGCTGGGCCGTGCAGTGCTCAGCGGTCATGGCGTTGGCCGTCACCGGGCGAGGCCGTGTGTGCCCCACACGTGCTGACCCGGCCATTCCGCAAGGTAGCGTCCTCATTGCCGCTTTCCAGTTGAAACAGGCCCAGAGGGCCAGAGTGGCTGGGCATTGGGGAAACAGCTAGAATGTGGCCAGGCCTGGGTCCTTCTTCTTGCCAACCACGACTGTCTCAACAGTCGCTTGCTGGCTTGCAGCTTGCTGGCCTGCTGTCCTCTGGGCGTCTCAGGGGCCGGCGGGGGGTGGTGGATTCGCCCCCGAGGCGTGTCAGCCCTGGAGCAGGGCCCACTCCCACCCAGGCTCGAAAGTGTTCCGCAGACCCCAGCGGCCGATGCCCAGGCGGGCCCTACTCCTTCCAGAGGCCCCTGCTCCTCGCCTGCCAGTCGCCCCCGGAAGAGCCCAGCATTCACAACTGCGCCTGAACCTTCGGTCTGGGCCCCTCCCCAGGAGCGCCCTGGGAGGGATCACACTTTTAATTAGCCTGGTTTGGGGACAGCGGGCTCCAAAGCCCCTGGAGGTGAATGCGGCCGCCTCGCTTTTGGAATCGGCTGCCAGTGGACACAATGTAGCTGTAGGAATGAAAATGAGGAAGAGAAAGACCCCCAGGCTGGGGTTTTTAATTGGCACTGTCCTCCCGGCCCTGCGCCCGCCTGCCGGCCCTCCCCGGGCTCTGTTTGGGGCAGCCGGGCCCAGGCTGCGAGCGGCGGAGCCTTTCACGGCCTCAGACTGATTTAAGTGGCCCTGTATAGATCCCGGCAGCCCCCGCTGAAAGGCCCGGCGCGGTCTCCGTGCCGTTGAACCCTGGGAAATTTATCAGCCACCTGCGCGTGGTGAATGGTGATAACCGCTGAGAGCCCCGCCGAGCAGCCTGGCCTTCAATGGGCCCCGGGCCCTGCCGGAGAGAAAAGATTTTTCTAAAGCCGCAATTAATTTTTTTCCCCCAATCAATCGGGAGGTTGCTTTCTTGTTTTCAGCCGGGTGAGTGGGACGCTTGATTCTGTGCGTGTCCGCTAACCTGGGCGCTCCGGCAATTGATGTTCCTCTCGAGAGACAGAGCACGGCTTTAGTTCTCACCAGCCACCGAGGACGAGACTTTTTTGTTTGTGTTTTGTGTGTGGGTCTCTCTGCCTTTCTCTTTTTCTTTCTCTTAAGATCATCTCAAGCTAATAGTGAGAAAAAAGGCATGTGAGCCATTCCGCCTGGGCAGGTCCCACAATACCTTCAGGAACGTCCATTTTTCTTGCTTTCATGGAAACACTATGAGGTCTCTCTTGCCGGGGACAATGGCGAGATTAAAGAGGGAGGGAGCACGAGAGAAAGCGGGAAGTAGAAAGGCAGTTCAGCCCGACCGCCCGAGAGCTTAATGCTGCCATTTAAAGGGGTTTATCCTGGACTCGCCCCCGCCCTGCCGGAAGGATTGGCTGAAACCTCTTGGTTTATACCTAATTTTGCAATGAGAACCAGTTTTAAGCGCAGAAGAGAGAGAAGGCCCCCCTTTGTCTCAGGAGTCAGTCATGGCGTTTCTGCGAACATAAACTGTGCGTGTATGTGTGTCTGTGTCGGGTACTGACCCACGGGGTCTCAGGTTCCTTGTTCACTCGGGGACATTGCTGCCAGGATGTCAGCCTGGCTGCTGTTGTGGCCGAGCGGGATGCCTGCAAGCCAGCCTGAGCACCGTCTGTCTGTCAGGGCCGCCAGGGCAGGGCTCACCCTTCCCCCCAGCCCGCCCCAGGCCAGTCCTCCTAGGCAGGGGAGGTGCCAGGCTTGAGAAGTGGCATCTGGGGCTGTCTGGGCTCTGCCAGGCCCGTCTGTCACAGCAGAATCACTCTGGCCCCCTCTGCCTCGACCTTGAAGCCGGCCTCTCCTGCTTTGCTCCAGGAGAGCTTGTGGTGTGAGAGAGAGGCCTGTCGCTACGGGTCTGTCCATGTGCGTGGCTCTGGCTTTCACCCCCTCTTGTCTGGGGCCCCAGCCTCGTTAAGATCCCTGACCTGCTTGCTGGGCAGATTGCTGATCAGCCTCGACACAGCCAGCGTCCTGGAGAGGGAAAAACTAGCCAAGGGCTGTGTGTCCCAAGTGCTGCAGCCCCACGACTGGCTGCATGCAGCTGCAGTGACCTGCCGGTTAGGGCCCCCGTGACTCATTCTCCCTCGAGGTCTGCAGGGTGATATGTGCACATGCCATTTTGCTCAGATGGAGAAGGGCTGTTCTCGCTGGGTGACCTCACAGGCTCCTCAGCCGCTGTAGGCCTCAGCTGCCTCATCTGTAAAGTAGGAGACTGACATTTGCCTCCTAGGGGTCCCGGAGGGATGGGCGAGGCCACGGGCACCGAGATTCTTGCCTGCACTTAGTAGACACCCGTTTCAAGGGAGCACGAGTGTCCGAAGCTCTCAGTGTCTTAAGGCCCGCCTCTCTGCTTGGAAGAGAGGGTAGAGGAGGGGCCAAGGGGCAGGGACCTCTCTTGGGGGTGGGCCGGCCTCTCGGTCTGCTTGTTTTCTAAGGCTATGGTGGCAGCTCCCACAGGGGTTTGAGAGCCTTATCCCTCGAGGCCGCTGTGGCTCTGGCTCCCCATTCCAAGGGAACCCAGGCCTCTGCCAATGACACACGGTGCCTGGCGGCTCCTTTTTGTGGTAGCCACTTGCAGATGGGAAATGAGGGACTTCCCCATGGGTTCTGTGCTTTTTCCAAACTGTCATACATTTTTATTTTTGCAAGAGAGAAGTGGGCTCATTTCCTGACTCGGGCCCAGCCAGTGATGATCTGAGGCCAGAGGCTGAGGCTGCAGGCCTGGAAGCTGGTCTCCTGGTGGTGGGCACCTCCTTTGGCCCCACTACAGCTCGCCTTACCCTTCTGGACCAGGAGAACCACTGAGGGGGTCAGAGTCAAATTGACCGTGTCATCAGTCACTGTAGGAATTACAGCATCTTGAAGCAATTACAATATGGCAGAGCTGTGTGTGTGTGTGTGTGTGTGTGTGTGTGAGAGAGAGAGAGAGAGAGAGAGAGAGAGAGAGAGAGAGAGGGAGGGAGAGCGAGAAGGCGAGAGAAATGTGCATGTGCACGTGCATATGCATACATTTACGTCCAACAGGAAGAAGGAGCAGGGGCCAACCTGGGACCCTCAGGAAGATGCCTGGGATTCTCTGCACATCGAGGGTGTTGTAAATGCCACCCTGCTGGGTTCCTTTGTTTTGTCTTGTTGGTTTGCCTCCTCCTCGGTGCTTTTAGCCTTTTCCCCCTGACACATCATTCATCACCTGGGGGTGGGCTCCAGGGGAAAGTCATATACTCACGGCCTTTGCCCCTTCCTTCTATCTGGCCAGGGGCCTGGCCCTGCGTGGGGTCAGCCTGAGCACACCCTCCCGCCCGGCCTCTTGCCTGGCTGTTGCCTTGCTGGTGTCCCAGATCAGGGGGACCCCGTCCTTTCCCTCTTTCTCTCCTTCCTACACTGTGACACTTGGTCCCGCAGACAGACTGCTGGGGTTCAGATCGTCCCCGCTTTCCAAACCCCATGTGGCCTTGGCATGTTCCTGACTGTCTGCTGATGGTGCCGTACTACCCCTTCCTGGGCTTGTCATGAGCATTCAGCGGGATGGTCCCTGTGAAGCTCGCTGTGAGTGCCCAGTAAACGTTAGCTCTGCTGTCGTCAGAGGCCCCACAGCTGCTAGGACACGAGAACGAACCCCCAGAAATGCCGACTTTGTTCCCAAACGAGACAAGATTCCAGGGGATGACGGGTGGAATTTACAGTAGCTCGACCCTGTGAGTCAGTTTTCTATATGTGAAGAAATGTCTGGATTTAAGCGTGATTTAGGGCTGCTACAAGCCTTGCGCATTCCTTGGGGGCCGTCTTGGGGGCCATCTCGGAGCCTTCGTTGTCCCCAGAGCCTTTGGCTCTTGGGATTTTTACCAAGTAGCAGGTGAGGATTGCGCTGGTGGCTTGGTGGTGGAAATTAGGTTGGGTTTCCGTTCTGAATTTCGGCAGCGTGATGGGTAAGGGCACAGGCTTTGAACAGACAGAGCCGGGGTCGAGCCTGGCCCCACCACTGCCCTCTGGGAGTTGGCCGAGTCAACCTTCAGCTGTCTGCATGTGCGTGGTGTGCTGACAGAGCCTGTCTCTTGCCATCGGAGGCTCATGTGGTGGAGCCTGGAGGTTCCCCCGGTGCTGGTCCTGCGCATCCGTCTCAGGTATATTAACTCGGACCGTGAGGGCTTCTGGGGCCTTCTAGGTGTCTCTCAAGTGGCGGGTGCTATGTTCGCATATCCTGCCAAACAATTTAAACAGCAGCGAACAAAGGAGGAAAAAATAGAAAGGGAAAAAATAAGCCTATCAGGAAATTAACAGTTATGTTGAGGTGTGTCCCTGGGAAAGTCAAAGAAACAGAGACCCGCCCTGGCCAACCCTTCCGGAGCCCGCGGTCAGGCCTCCAAGTGGGAGCCACACTCTGTCAGCAGGCTGATGCCTTGAGCCGGGCCATCCAGCCACACGCTCCCTTCCACCCGAGGTCAGTGTCGCGATTCCCATCACGGGAGTGGAAAGGATCCGTCCAGGGTTGCCAAGCTAGAGAGCACAGACACCCCTATCTGTTCGGTCGCGTGTTCAGGGCCACACCTATTCTACTGAAGATAGGGCTCTTTCACAGCCCCTTGTGGACCTCCTGGCACCTCCAGGGCCCCTTATAGAAACGTCTCCTGGCTGCCTGCTCCTGGCCCAGAACCTGGGTTTCCTGCCGGTCCTGGTGGAGAGCACTGAACCCCCTGCCATGCTGCCCCATCCGTGGAGCCCAGGAACCCCTGCACTAGGGGTTCCCTGCCCGGGTGCTCCTGGGTAGCAGGGACTGAGGAGTGCCTCGGGCTGGGGGCCACGAGTGTCTGGAAGTTGAGTGAGCACAGCCCAGCCTCCCAGATCGGGGCACTCCTTGTCCATGGTTGTCCGGTTGCCCCCCATCGTTCCTCCCTGTGGCTGCACTGGGCAGAGCTGGGACTCTGAGCCACGTCTGCTGATCCAGACGCCCTGAGGTCCGCGCCCTGCCACAGCATTGGATCTGGTTGGGGAGATGGATGAGAAGGTGGGTCATCCCAGGAAGGGTGCCTGGTGGGCAAGAGCCCAGGGCGAGTCCCCCAGCCCCACCCCATGGCTAAGCAAGTGTCTCGCCTGCCTCCAGGGGAACTGAAGCCCTCAGGTGAGGCGGTCCTCTGATGGGGCCCCCGGGGCTTAGGGGCACCGGGACCCCATGCACCCTGTCACTGCCACTCACCTTGGCCCTGCCCAGAGAAGCGGAATGTGCCCAGGAATGTCCTGCCACGCCCGGTGCCGGCAAGCCTGTCCATGGCCACCTGCCCTGCTCGGGCAAGCTGGGGCATGGCCCGGCCGGGCCGCTGCCACTCCTCGCCCCCACGGGGCTCTGGTGGCCAGCGCGGGCCCGCACCTTTCCCCAGCATGCCTGGAATTCTGCCCTCGCAGTGAGACACGGATGGGTGAACGGCTCTCCTGCTGCTGCTCAGGCCTCTCTGCCTCCATCTTGGCACAGCTGGGCGCCATAAAGCGGTGTTGAAATCCCGCTGAGTCGGGCCCTGTGTGTGGTCTCATCTCGTCGCCGCCAGAGCCCCCACGAGAGTGGTTTTATCTCCCCATTTTACAGAGGGGGAAAGAGAAACTGAAGTTGCCTAAGGGGCTCGAGGAGGCACCGTCCTGGTAGTGGAGGTGGGGTGGGGGGGTTCTGCCCCAGACGGGTCCCATTTCAACCTGTTACTCAGTACCCGACCCCATTCCTCTAGACCTCAGGGGTGCGGTGAGCAGACCCGTTCCCTGGCTGGGCCCTCCAGAGCCCGCCAGCCCACCCATGGATGTGAGGGCAGGGGATGGCGTTGTAGTTGGGCTACGGAGAAAGAGGTTTGGGAAAGGGGTGATCCTGGCTGGGGGAGGGCACCCCCTGGAGGAGCTGAGTGGGCAGGGAGGCCGCGGGCAAGGCCGGAATGAGAAGAGCTGCTGGGGCCGCTATGAGCGGCCAACCAGGCCTGTGGCCCTGGAGTGAGACGTTTGCTCTTCGTGAAGCCTCAAGGAGGAAAACGCTGGGTCAGGTTTGAGCCACGTTGAGCTGAGAGACCCTCGAGACATTCATGGGGCCCTCTACGTCTGGAGGTTGGAACAGGGTCTGGCCTCAAGGGGGCCGTTTGGGACCACGGGGCAGAGGAACAGTTCTGATTTGGATTTGGTGCCAGGCCTCAAGTCGAGTCAAAGCTGGTGAGGCACAGCAGCCTCTCAGGGCAGGGTGGGGACACCCTGGGCTCATGCAGGACGACTCTCTCATTGTGCAGATGGGCCCGGAGCCGGCAGGACTTTCCCAGGACACGCCCGTTGTGTGGCAGGCTGGGGCCAGAAGCCAGGTGCCCACATCCCCATCAGGCACATCCTGGATAACACTGCCCTTGGAGCGTATTCGTCATCTCTTACCTCCTACAGCCTGCCGTGAGGCCCAGAGCCAGCAAGGGTGACCCTTGGGAACCACCTCTTCCTAGAAGAGAGGACAGATGGAGGCCCAGAGGGGAGCAGGGTTTGCCCGAGGCCCTCCTAAATGGCGCCGAGACCTTGCTTCTGATGCCCCCGCCAGGGACCATTCTCCTACCTGCAACACCTTCCCAGGGGAGCTGTCACCCTTGGACTCCTGTCCTTGATCAAGTCACAGAGCAGGGCAGGGGCCGATGTCACCTGCCGTGGCCAGCTTCCTAGCCAATGAGGAGCCTCTCCGGGTGTGGGGAGGGAGCCTACCTTGACGCTGCAGGGGTAAGGGCAGCTGGACGTTTTGTACTGGTCCTCTGGGGCCTCTTCTCAGAGGACCTTGACAGAACAGGGTACCCCATGTGTGGTGGGGGCCTGGCACATCCCTGCTCCCCGAGCCTGCCCTCCCACTCTGACCACGTCGACAGGTGCCGAGCACTGAGGAGAGCCGGCACTGTCTGTAACCACGCAGGACGCTGGCCCCCAGGAGTGACGACGGGTATGTGTACCCACCGGGGAGCCAGGCTCATCCTAAGGTGGGGGGCACGTTGTCATCTGAAAGGGGCGGCCTGTGAGGGGCTTCTGGACTTCTGCCCTTCTCCGTGCCGAGGCCTGTTCGAGCAGATAAATCAGGCAGGTGTGTTCCCACAGCATTTACCTACCTTTCTTCCTGATTTAGATTCTGGTGTTGGGGAGGAGAGAAGAGGTCCTACCCCACACGTGCCAAACTGAAAGGAAGTACGGCTGAGTCTGACACTTGGAACTTAATCTCTGCTTCTCATCTCTTTGCCAGATGTAGAAATATGACAGCAGGTAGACAGGGGGCTCCGACCCACCCACCGTGATCGTGGAAGACTGGCCCCGAGGTCTGTCTTTGGCGTGTGTCCTAAAGGCCCCTCGTGATGGTGCCACCGTCAGGCAGGGCTGGACAGCTGCTCCGAATGGCTGACACGGGCCCGTGTGGACAAGGCTGGCGCACCATCCGAGCGAGGGGCCTCGTTCTGGGAGAGCCGGGGTTTGGGCACAGAGCGGCCCCCGGCCCACCTTGGGCGCCCGCAGAGCCTGGCAGTATTCTGTCACGGAGCCCGAAGCCCCTCACCACCTTCTGCCGGGTGGGTGGGCGGGGAGCCACGCGAACCTCTGCGGCGGCGAGATGTTTCCCAGGGATTTCCCCCCAACCGTGTTCTGTGAAAGCGCCCACCGGCCGCGTGGGCAGGCCCGCACGCTGGCCGCCCACACACGCACACACGTCTGGCGCATGTGTGGCCCATTTGCCGGTTCGGGGTTGGCACTTCCTGATGTTTTCACATCCTGTGCTTGTAAGAACCTCACATTTAATTTGGTGATTATTAAGTGCAGGAACTCAGGGCTGGGAGGGCTGCACGGTTTTGCAAAGTGCCATTTTAAAAAATGCATAAGCCTCGCTCCTGCCAATAAGGGAAGAAAGAAAATCAAAAAGAACTTTGATGAAGAAACAACAAAATGATTTAAAAAAGTTTTTAAGTTTATTTTTTCATAAATCATACAAATATTATAGATATTATTTATAAATAATTAGTTACAAATATTATTTATAGATAGATGAAGAGGGTCAGGGGGAGGGGCAGAGAGAGAATCCCAGACTCCACGCTGTCGGCACAGAGCCCGATGTGGGGCTCAATCCCTCAAACCCTGAGATCATGACCTGAGCTGAAATCAAGAGTCGGGCACTCAACCAACCGAGCCACTCAGGCGCCCCAAAATATCAACATGACTTAATATGGAAATGGGGGTCTTCTTTTTTTGAAAATGTCAGTGACCATTTGAATAAGGTTTTGCCCGAGGGTCATCCTTTTACTTCATTTCTAACTTGGTATATATCTTCCTCTTACACACACACACACACACACACACGCACGCACGCACGCATGTATATATATATTTTCTTCTTTGATAGTTACAGTCACACGTTGGGTGCAGAGCTTACTTAAAAATTAAATCTTAATGCGTTAAAAAAATCAAAATCTTTAAAACAAAATAAAAGGTTTAGTTTAGTGGTTTTCTTACATTCCCCAGTCTGTATGTTCCTATTGGTGTGCCTGTGGATCACCACAGTCCATTTGAAAACCTTTCATTGCCCCAGAAAGAAGCCCCGGGCCCCTAGCAGTCACTTCCCAGTGCCCTCAGCCGCCCCCAGCCCCAGGTAACCTATAATGACTTTGCGTATGGATTTGTCTGTTCTGGACTTTTCACATAGGTGGGATCCTGCAGCACGTGGTCTGTCACGTGGCTGCTTCCACTCAGCATCATGTCTCCCAAGTTCACCTCTGTTGTAACAGGTGTCCGTGATTCTCCTTTTCGTGGCTAGATAATATTCCGTCGTTCCCAGACCACATTTCACTTATCCATTCGCTGGTTGATGGACAGTGGAGTTGTTTCCGCTTTGGGGGCAGGAGGAAGGATGCTGCTGTGAGATCTCGTGTACACATTTTTGTGTAGACGTGTCTTCATCTCTCCTGGGTGTGTACCTAGGGGTGGAGTTGCTGGGTCACATGGTAACCCTTTGAGAAACTGCCAGATTGTTTTCTAGAGCGACTGTACGGTATTACATTCCCGCCAGTGCTTCCGGCATTTTTTTGACACCTACAAGTTCTTAATCACATTTATTCATTATTTTATGGCTTTAGATTTTGAGTTTTAGAAAGGTCCCTTTATCCCAAGATTCTAGAGGAGTTCTGTGTTTCTATGATTTATATCACAATCCTTGGTCAGTGTGGGTGGAGTGTGTGTATGTGGCATAAAGGTGGAGCCCTCTGTGTTGTTGTTGTTGTTAATGGCTCTCTGTTGGTGACAAAGTATTGTCATAAAAATTGAAATTGAAAATTCGCTGAATTTTCCATTGAAAATTCCATCTTTTTCCTCTCTACTTTGAGATTCCCCCTTTATGAGCACTGGGTCTGTTTCGTAACATCCCCTAGTCTCTGTGTGTCCTCACACGGCCCGTATACTCTTAGTTGTTCAGGCTTTGTTAGATGTTTTAGCATCTGATAGGGAGAGTCTCTCCTCAGTGTTCCGTACAGTTTTCCTGATTGCTGTCTCCTGTTTATCTTTCCAATAAACACTTGAGAATCATTTTTGTTTTCAGATGGCGGGGGAGGTGCTATTGATATTCTAGGAATTAACTTGGGGAGAATTTATACTTTTTCTGAGGTTAAGTCTGCAACATACCATGTTATTCTCTGTCTGTGCAGGCCTGCGTTTGTGTTCTTTACAGTTTTCTTCAGATCATTTTTCCCAGTTCTTAGGGTTTTATTCCTAGAGATTCTACCTTTTGTGTTGCTACGGTGTCTGCTCTTGTGGGCAGGTTTGGGTAAAAAGGGCAGTTGGATTTGACCACCAATAGTCTATAGATTTTGTTCCAAAAGCCGAGCCCCATGACCCCTTCGCCGGGCAGTGCTGTGTCTCCAGAGTGCCCCGGGGCACACCCTGTGCCCCTGAGCACAGTGCGGAGGGGGGCAGAGTGTGGACGGGAGGAGCTCAAGCTTGCCAAGCCACCTTCGTTGGCCTCTTTGGTGCTGTCACTGCAGTTAATTCTCCAAACAATGCTGTGACTTTGTTTGGGGCTCTTCATTAGCCCCGTGGTCCAAATGAGAAACTGAGGCTCAGAAGTGTAATGATTGGCCAAGGTCCCACAGAGGGCACGTGGGAGCTGGGATTCCAGCCCGGGTTTGTCCAGTCTTTTCTGGGCTGCCATCCTACCTGAGGATCAGACGTTCTCCTGAGCACAGCCTGGAAGTCAGAGGTCTGGTTGCACATCAGCTAGCTGTGCCGCTTGGGGCGGGTCTCATCCTGGGTCTGGACCTCAGTCTGCCGGTCTGCAAAGTGCACGTGGTAGACTGGTTGACAGTTTGCTCACTTTTGCAGAAAGGATCCTCTTTTTCTGGGACTGAGACCTAGAGCTGCGAGGGCCCCCTACTCTGCAGTCCTGGCTCCCTGTGCCCTGACATGGCCCTCAGAGCACCCAGCTCCAGGTAGCTGTGCAGAAACCAGTGCCCACCATGCCCTCTGAGGACCTGCCTTCTGTGCCCCCAGTCTTGCTGCTGTAGAAGCTGTATGGCCCCCCCCCCCACACACACACATACTATGTGCATCCTGGCGGCACGTTAGCCTTGGCCGCCCGCCGGAGCCCTGTGTGCTTTGGAAAGGTCCCTCGACTTTTGTTAGGCAAGGAATTCTCACGCCAAAAGCCGAGATCGAGGTGGCTTCGCAAGTCCCGTCCTGAGTGGCTGGCTGGGATGTGTGCCGCAGAAACAAAATGTTTATTTTCCGATTGCCAGAGTGCTGGAAGGCTCTTTGGCATGGGCTTCTACACCTTCTGTGTCCGGGCAGGCCATCTGCCCCCTGGGGGCCTGGTGCAGAAACAATGTCTGCCAGTGTGGCCTGGGGGAGGAGGGGCGCCATTCAGCGGGCTCGCAGGGCTCTGGGCCACCAAGTCCTGTCCTTGCCCACAGCACCCTGGGGACCTCAGGGCTGCGCAGATACCTACAAGCCAAGCCAGGTGGGGCTAACCAGCTGGGTCCCTCCTTCTCGTCCCCCCAGGCTGCACTGAGCACCTACCGTGAGGCAGCCGCCCAGCCAGGCAGTGGGGTGTAGGGTCCAGGCTGTGTGGGACCAGGCGGAGCGCACACAGGCTCGCGGCTGGCTTCCAGAAGGGACAACGCAAGGCTGAGTTTCGGTGGGTAAATGGGAGCCTGGCCGGCGAAGAGGTGTTCAGTCAACATTCGCGACCTCTACAGAAGTGAGTTGGGGAAACCGAGGCACAGGAAGGCAGGGACTTCCTAGTAAGTGCCCAGGGCCATCCTTTTGTCCCACAGATACTCCCTGGCCTGCTGGGCTGTTTGGTTCTAGAACCTGTGATCTGGGAAGAGCCCCGAGGAGCCAGTGCCGGCCAAGTCAGCAGCGCTCCGGGGCCCCAGAGGCTCCCCTTGGGGGCAACTTTATTTCCTATTTTCAGGCTTCAGCAACCCAGGCTTATCTGGGTTTCCCTGATTCCTGTGGGTAGAGAAGCAGTCCAGGCTCAAAAAGGCTGCCTCTTATGGAGTCCAAAGGGAAGCATTTCACAGAACTGGGCTGGGCCTTGACACAGGCCTGGGCGAGCAGCTGGCCCGCCCTCCGCAGGAAGCGGGGCTGGGCCGTGGCGGGGGCATGACGATGAGGTGTCCAGAGCAAAGGGCTGGACTTCCCAGGGCCCCGTGCGGCCGCTTCAGCGCGGGCCGGCTCGCACTCCCCATCTCCAGTCCCTGTCACCAGACCCAACCTGCTTCCTCGGGCCCCGGGGCTTCTTGTACGTGTACGTGCAAGATTCAGATTTGTCAAACATGGTTTCAAGCTGGGCCCGACGGATGCTGGTACCTTTTTCTCTTCTGCGAGATAGTTAAAAACGACGACGACTGAAAACCCAAACACCCCAGGAAACCTCACGTCTTGCCTTCTTGGTTGGTTCTGTGCCAACTTCCAGCATAAAGGAGACTTAGAAAATTTCTAGGCCGCTCGCCATTCTCGTGGCCTGGTGTTTTCTTGATACTCAGAGAGTTCTGTTCCCATGAAAATGTCTCTCTGGGGGAGGAAATGCCTCTGCTTAGGCAGAGCCTTGAGCCCAGAACTTCAGAACAGCCGCCGGGCTCCTGGAAACTTAGGCCAGGACGGGGACCGGGTCTGATTATCCTGACTCGTTGGTTGGAGCTGTTTATGTCCCTCTTTCTGGAGGGATTTGAGATGACGCCCTAAAAATGTGTCACACAAAGAGGTCTGTAAAATTGGATTCAAAAGAGGAAGGCGGAATTAGCAGGCGGAGAAGCAGAAGTCCATCTGGAAGGACACGGGCAGCGTTAGGAGTGGAGGGGCTCTGCCTCCTCCCCTCTGGGCAGGGGTGCGCCTCCGGGAGGCGGGTTTGCCCCGGCTCGATGCTCAGGGCGGCTTCCCGTGGGCGCTGTGCTCAGGACACCGAACGTCCGAGGAGAGGGGCCCCGGCAACTGCTCCTCCCCAGCAAACGCCTGGGAGGCCAGCTCCACTGTCGGGACTCTGGGGTCAGCCTCTGAGCGGGACCTGGGTTCCTGTCCTGGAGGATCAGCAGTGGGGGATCTAGACTTGGGCCCGGTTCTTCCAGGTCCAGCAGCTCTGTCCGAGCTCCTCCGTCAGGCCTTCTGCGTTCAGGGGCCCAGGGAGGCGGGAATGAGAAAACCCACCTGGCCCCCTCGGGGTGGGACCGTCAGGAAAATGGGGACACGGCACTCCGACAGCCTACCTGGGCCCCGTCCTCATCCACGGGGCCCCCACAACCTCCAGCCTCCGCCCGTCCTCGGGAGAAGTCTGTTGTCCCGCCACCAGCCTTATGCCCTGGGCTGTTCTTGATAAAGCGTGTGGTACAGTTCGGCTAGCGGATGATTCTGGAGGCCTCCCTCGTGCTTCCTCCAGGCTGGCATCAGAGCAGTAGCCCCGGAGGAGGGGAGTGAGCTCGTGGGCCCAAGTCGGCGTGTGCAGCAAGATGGGGCCAGGTGTCTGCTGAGCTAGTGGAGTTTCCCCGAGGGGGGATGTGGGCTTCCGCTTGGAGCTCCAGCCTGAGATGCTGTCAGCTGGAGGGGCTGTGCCTTCGCCGGACTCATCACAGCGTGGGTTAGGGGTAGGGGCCTGGGCGTGGAGAGGCTGCTGCTGCCCAGGGTCTGATGGGTCTCCGTCTGTGAGGATCACGCAGAGTTGTGCCAGGGGTGCACCGCAGAGGGCGAGGACCTTTGTCTCTGTCCCCAGAGCTGGGCCGGGGGGCTCCCACACAGGAGGGTGTAGGAGTGAGTATCTGCACAGAAAGGGCATGGCGGCGGGGGAGGGGGTGGGGGGCACTGTTCCTGGCTGGGAAGCCCTGGGAAGACGGGCGGGGGCAGGCTGGAATGTGGCTGGCTAGAGCTGAGGTCTGGCAGGTCTGATGGGAACATCTTGACATTTAGGGGCTCCTTTCTGAAGTCGCCCCAGACTCTAGCACTGGGGTGCTGAGCACTGTTCCTGGCCACTGGCCTGAGGCCACACTGATCACTCTTTCTGATCTTTGCGACCTGAGCAGGCTTGTGCCCAAGTCGGTGGCCAGTTCCTGGGCCAGGGCTGGGCCTGAAGAGAACAGAGTTTGGGGCAGACATTTTTGAGGGCACACAGGCCTCCAGGCCTCCCACAGGCCCATGCAGCGTCCTGTCGCGTGAGTTGCCAGGAGAGAGGCTGGGCGGGACTCTGCCCCCAGGGCATGGTGGGCACAAGGGAGCCGTACGCCCTGGGTGTCTGCAGGCATTGGGTCGGCTCACCCGGGGGCGGGGGGGGGAGTCTGGGCAGGACACACACTGCCTCGTTGTGTCAGTCACATTCTTCCTTGGCGGGTGGGGCGTGCCACCAGCTGTGGCATTCAGCGGGCTGGTCTTGGCTTTTGCTGTGGCTCAGATGGCTGAGTTTGAGTCAACAAAGTTTTCAAGGTGACACTGGCTCTGCAGCCAAGGGGCAGGTGCCTTTGGGGACTATTGGGTGGGGTTCAGTGACAACCTGGGCTTTGCTTGGGATGATATTCACCAATCAAACCTGGCGGCTTCTTGCCCTGTTTCAAAGCAGAAAGGGCCCAGTTATTCCAGACACTGGAGCAGGGTAGACCCAGGTGCCCTTGGCCACCCTTGACAGAGCAGGCGCGCCGAGGTCCATGGGTTGGAGCATCTGTCTGAAGTCTTGGGATTCGGGGCAGAGCCCAGGACTCTCGCAGTCTGTCTGACCTCAGCTCTCTCTAGGGAATACTTGAGGCAAAAGCTGAAAGGTCCCAGCAAACCGCGGTCCCCAGCACCCTGCTGGCGATGTGGCTAATGTTTAACATGATTAGTGCCCAGACACACCCCGAGACATTTGCCGTAAAAGTCAGGCGCAGAGCCCTGCACCCTTCCCCGCCTGCACCTTTAATCCACCGGGTCAGGCGGGGTGGCCCGAGCAGCTTGGGAAGGTGAACGTTTCCTGTCCAGGTTTATGCCAGTGCTTCCCACCGTTTCCAGGTTACAGCTCCCAGGAGACAGCACCACCTGTTCAGGTGTTCCGCACACTGGGGTGAGCAGACATTGTTATTTTGTAACAGGAGTCCCATCGCTGTGCACGGGGTACTTTTTTTTTTAATTTTTTTTTTTTTTTAACATTTACTTACTTTTGAGAGAGGCGGGGGGGGGGGGGGGGTGGGCGGTGGGCAGAGAGAGGAGACACAGAGTCCGAAACAGGCTCCAGGCTCTGAGCTATCAGCACAGAGCCCGACGCGGGGCTCGAACCCACAAACCGTGAGATCACAACCTGAGCTCAAGTTGGATGCTCAATCGACTGAGCCACCCAGGTGTCCCGATTCTTATGTGCTGCACCTCCTGTAGGACAAAGAAACAGACTGCTCAGTGGGGTGGGGGCGCTGGGTCTGGCTCCCCAGGTGCCAGGGCTCCCTGACCTGTCCTCACTGTGTTCCTGTGCCTCCTTTGCCCAGGGCAGCTGGGGACACAGGCTGAGGGGGAAGGTGGACACCCCTGTCCGGGCAAGGCCATCTGCCTTCTGTCTCATGCCCCCTACCCAGTTCTCTTGTCCTGGCTCAGGTCCAGACAGGACAGGAGAGTGGCTGGGAGACAGCACGGGCCCCAGAGACCCTCCCGTTGCAGGCATTTGGGGCCCCCACCCGCCAAGAGTCAGGCTGTGTTGTGATCTGGGAGCGTGTGTCTCCAGCCCTGCACTGTGACGGGATAGGGAATGTGCACTGTGCAGACCGAGGCCTCGTGGAACCCCACGGTGGCCCAGGCCCGGGGCCAGTCTGGGGTGGGGTCGTGACTGGGGCGGATGGGGTGAAGGGTGTTTCCACCACGGCCTGGGCCAGCATCACGGGTCTGATCAGTGGCCCGGCCCCTCTCTCCTCAATCCTAGCCCTCTTACCCGGAGGCCTTCCCTACCCCCAGCACCCCAGCCTTCACCTTTCTCAGTTAATCAAAAGATTCCAAGAAAAGCAAACCCATCAGAATGGTTTGCTCTGGAGCGTTCAGGAACAATGAGTGTGCACGCGACAGGCACAGCCACCTTCCTCCAGAGAGAGCTTTTCTTTTCCTTTTGCTGAGCCTGTTTCAGTAGCTTGTTCACCGTGACAGCCGGTGGTCATCTTTATTTCAGAGTGACCTACGAACACTGCAGCCTGTGATCTTGGTGTTCCAGAACCCTGCCCTCATTCCCCTGTGCCCCGCAGCATGCAGGGCCCTCTCTCCTGCCCTCCAGCACATCTCTTCTCTCGAGTCCCCTCTGAAAAGAGACCGCATTGCTGCTGGTCCTGTGGGGGGGGGGGGTCCCCAGGGCTAGACTGTGGGCACCTCTATCCATCACAGCCCTCTGCCCTGATTTTTGCTCTGTCGTGAAAGCGGGCAGTTAGCCTAACCCACTTGTGCACAGGGCTGGGCCTGCCCCGTCTGGAGAACAAGTGTCCCCAAGCACCTTGGATCCGGTTTAAGCTGCACCTGCCACTCGGGGAGGCGCCAGGCTGGCCCCACAAGGAGGGACCTGTTGGCAGCCACGCTTTCTGGGCCCTTCTAAGAGCCCTGTAGGACAGGTATGGACCATTGCCTCTTAACAGGTGAGGCCGGGGAGGCTGAAGGGTCTGCTTGAGGCCCCCCAGCCTCCCCTCCAGAAGAGCTGTGGCATCTGCCATCGAGTGCTTGTCAGGGGCACGGGGGCCCAACCCCCGCTGGAGAATCCACATCTCCAGGCAGGGCTCAGGCTCCCATGGAAACCAGGTCCCCGGATGGCTGGCATGTGCACCGGGCTGGGACCTCAGCTCTACCCTCCTGGCCCCGTCTCCCACTCCTGATCATGGTTGAGTCGGGGGGTGAGCAGTAGAGCCCTCTGTGTGGTCCTGCAGCCTGACGAGGTTCTTACTCGGTCTGGAAATTCACTCTGGAGGTGTTCCTTCTAAGGCTGAAGAGCCTTAGCCTCCCCTTGTCTGCAGAGACATGCTTTACGGAACGTTTCATCGTGGGGATTTGAGGTACTCTCTTCTTTTCAACCCAACAGTGTGACAAGGAAAATCATTTTGGTAAATTTTTGCACGCATCCTAAATTGTTTTCTGAAGATAGAAATCCCAGAAGCGAAATTGCCTGCTGAGGAATGGGGTACACTTTTATCAGACCACCTTTCAGAAAGGTGGTCCTCGCAGGGGTCTCGGCCTGCCCTAGGACTGGGTGGTCCAAGCTCAGACTCTTTCCTAATTTGTGGGCGAATGACTGGATTCGGTGTCTCTGTTAACGAGTGTTTGTACCGACCTGCCGATGGCCCGTCTTCCTTGTCCAGGTGATGGGGGCGTCTAGGCTTTGGTGGGCTCCCACCGCCCGGAGGACCCATCGCCAGGTAGCGCTGGGAGCTGCGGCCTGGCTGTCTGGGGCGTGCGGTCCTTGGGTTATGGGACAGGCACGTGCTCCTTAGTGACCTGTGTGTCTGTCTCCCCACAGAACTGTCAGACCTTCAGCAGCCTCAGCTGCCTGAGTGCGGGGATGGACGACTGCGGCCCGCACAGCCCCTTCGCCCTCCACGTCAGCAGCACCAGGTCCTGGACCGCCTTGCTCTCGGCCTCGGCCTCCAGCCTGGGGGGCAGGACCCCTGCCGGGACCCCGGTCCCTGAGCCTCTGCCCCCGGCCTTGGACGACCAGCTCGCCTGCAAGGAGGAGCAGTGCTGCGAGGAGTCAGGTGGCTGTGCCCCGGGTGAGGGCTGTGGCAGGGGCTGGGGGCCGGCCACGGCCTGGCGGGACCACGGGGTGGCCGGGAACAGCCCCTGCTCCCTGGACGGCGAGTTGGACATCGAACAGATAGAGAACAACTGAGGGGCAGCGGGCACCGGGCGGGCACTTGAAGCGGGGAGCCCCACCCGGGGAGCTCCTCAGGGGCGTCGGGTCCCGGGGAGCGTGCGCTCTGGCTCCGGAGAGGCTGTCCCGCCCGTGGGCCTGGCCCCGCCGCGTGACCGACCGCCCCGGCTCCTCCCAGCACGGTGGCCGCGTCCACCAGGCCACCGGAGCCCGAGAGCAGCTTCTTGGTCTGGGCCCCTTCCCTCCCCACCCCCGTTCCTCGCCGGCCACCCCACCGGGCACCTCGCGCATCTCCCGCAGGGCTGGACGCTCTGCACGTGCGACTCCCAGGGGAGCTGGTTGCGGGGCTTGTGCTCAGGGCCATACGGTGGCGTCAGGCCCTTCCCGGCCTCCTGCTCAGGTTCATTTTGGGGGGGTCGGCCCCACAGCTTCTTTTCACTCCGTTTTATTCCGTGCCTTCTCCCCCAGGTATCCCTGCTCCCGACTTGGGAAGGTTCGGGAGATGCTTCCCTCTGTAGTAACACCGGAACCGTTTGGCCTTAATTCCAAGGGTGGGAGACGGAGGCCCCTGGGGTGCCGGGAGGGGGCTCTCCACGCCGGAACCCTGGGGGCCTGGGGGACGGCTCGGGCTGCTCGTCCGAGGCGTCTGCGTCGGGTGGACATGGGTGGCTATGTTGGCCGAGAAGATAGACCTCCTTGCCTCTCCCGTGGCGCGGAGAGCCTGACCCCGTGGCTCTGTGCCACTCCGGGGGCCGCTTGGGCAGGCTGGCACGCGGCAGCCATTCTCTGTGGTGAAATGGCCACTGCGTGATTAGCTTAGCTGATTCAGGTGAGTGCAGAGAGGTCACCAGTAACGGGAAACCTCTCGAAAATGTCCTCAGGAGGCAGGAGCCGGGAGCAGGTGCACACACCAGGCCCTGTGCACGTTTTGGGGGTGGAGGATGCCTGTTGGCTGCTCGGGGGGGGGGGGGGGGGGGCGGGCCTGGGCTGGGGGCCTGCAAGGCCCTCTGCAGAATTCTAAGCACACTGTCGCTGTCTGGTGGGGACTGCTGCCGGCTTCGGTCAGGCACACCAGCCACCTCCGGGGCGAGCACCCCTGCTGGCCAGCGGGGGGAGCAGTGCGCGGAGCGTCCCCTGCCGCCCGCCCTGCCGCAGGCCCAGAGCGCTGTCCCCAGCTCCCCGCACCCCTGCGGACTCCCCGCTCACGGGGAACCCCGACCCCCTGAGGTTTTGCTCTCGGGCAGCCTGGCCGTCAGACGCCCCACGTGGGCCCTGCTCTCTCGGAGTCTGGCTCGTAGCCAACCTGGCATCTTCCACAGCCAATGGCAAGTGGCTCCTTTCCCCGTAGGGCTAAAGACAACTGGCGCGTTCTCTTGGGTTTGCGGACATGTGACAAAGGCACGTCCGTAGTCTCTTGTGGACAGCGAGCTCCTCGCTTCCGCGGCGTGAGTGCACACGGTTCTCGCGAAAGGCCTTCTTCGGGCAGCTTGACTCACTCCTTCGCTAGATCAGAAGCTTGGCGCTCAGGTTCTGGTTTCTAGGTGGCGTTTCTTAAAAACCGGCCCTAAGGTGCTCGTAGAGAAAACCCCCCCTCAGTGGCCCTCCGAGGTTGTGTTGAAAGGCCTCAGGGTGGACGGCATGGTGGTTGTGCGGGCGCCGGGCAGGCCCCGGGGCCAGAGCCGGCTACGCTTCGGTGGCCCCCACCAAAGCCCTGTCCCCCGGGGACCCTGGAGAGCCAGAGCCGGGAGCCGGTGGCTCTGGGTGCACATGCCGTCTCCCCTGATGCCCACCCAGTGGGTCCCGGAGGCCACGTCTTAGAGCAAACCCGGAGGAGCCTGGCAGCCTGTGAATTTAGAGAGCACACGCGGGTGTCTTGTGTCCTCGGAAAGCCTGGGGGGGGTGGCACTGGCACCCCGCCCCCACCGAGTGGCCGCGGGGGGAGCCGTCCTTCCTGTGGAAGGAGAGGCAGGGCCCGACCGCTGGTCTACACCACGGTGAGGGACCGAGAGCTGAACCGGGTAGGCCTGAGCGGTGACCCCCAGCCGCCTTTCCTCAGGCTCAGGCGGGGAGCACATGGCAGTGGGGGTGTCACAGGGCTGTGGGGTGGGTGACCTGCCTTCAGAGCCTGCCGGCCCCCTCCTCCTTTCTCGGGCCTGGTGGCGAGAAAGGAGCTGTGAGCTTGCAAAACGGCCCCATCCTTCCCGCCTCCTCCCAGGCTGGTCCCGTCGACCCATAGATCCAATCCCAGGGCGCTTTTGGGCAGAAGGTACCGCAGCCCAAGGCAAGATCTGGCCCTCCGGCCTCCACCGGCCCCTCTCTGCTGTCCTACTCCCACCGAAGCTCCTAGCCCAAGCCTCCAACAGCGGCGGTGCAGTTGGGGGGGGGGGGGGGGGAGACAATGGCCACTGTCCCCTCTGCCCAGAGAAAGAAAGGCCCGTCAGTTATTTCGTGTTGGGAGAGAGCTGGCCCCCTGCAGGAGGCGCCGCCCCACCGTGCAGGGAGTCAAGTGTATGCCCACCCTGCCGACCCCAGGACTTCGGTCTTGAGGCGCTTGGAGGGAGGCTTGCCCGGGAGGCTCCCTCTGCGTGTGGCCGTCCCCATGGGGCAGCGGGTGTGCTGACAGGCTCCCCGCTGTTGTCCAGGCCCTGCCCCTCCTGGTGGGTGCCCGCGACCTCCTGCCCCTGCAGGGAGATGGGGGAAGTTCAGAGCCAGGAGGATGGGCTGTGCCTGGCCGCCTGCCCGCTCGGGGGCCCGAAAGGACAAAAGCAGGGTGGTGGCTCCGGGAGGGCTGGGAGGAGAGGAGAGGCATCCCCACCTGTTCCAGAAGGAGCATCTTCTACAGCCGCCCGACCGACAGGAGCTGCCGGCTGCTCGCAGGCCCGGGCCGGGGTTAGGGCCGAAGCCTCACCGTTTACATGACCGCAGACCCTCTTGCCTTACTCGCGGCGGAGGCCGGGGCCTGGCCCTGGGCCCGCGGGCAAACACAACATCCAGGCCACAGGGGTGCTTGTTCTGATTATACGTAGATCTTCATTCTCAGAAAGCCTTACTTCTCATCAAAATTTTTGTAGCAGGAAAGTTTTGTGAATTTGTACGCTGGAAGAAAATTTAAATAAAGGAAAAGTCCGCATTAAAAAGAAAATGAACCCAAATGCTCAAATGGGTCTCCTAGTGCAGGGGCGGTGTGCGATTTCCCCGCTCTGGCTGATGCTGCCCGGGCAGGGGTGGGGGGTGGGGGGTGTTCAGGTGGGGGTGGGGGCGCTGCGTGTCTGAGTGAGCTTCCGTGGGATTTAAATCACAGCCCCGGAGGCTCTGCCACGGTGTGGGCCGCGCCTCCATGTCTGCCCAGGAGGCTCAAGTCACGTGCACTCTGTGGCCTCGGGGCTGTCCCCTGACCGATGACTGCTTCGGGCCTGGGCGTGAGCAGTGCCCCAGGCACGGGGCTGGGCCAGGGCCGAGGCTGGGGCGGTCCAGGGTGCTGTGCTCCCCGTACGGGCCATGACACCGCTCCTTGCCACATCCACATAGTTGGTCAAACCCCTCCCATTGGCTCCAGCCCGAGAAAACACTGCCTAATTGTTAAAGAGAAAAGAAGAGAAAAAGACGGTAATAATAAAAGAGAAAAAGAACCCAGACCACAGCAGAGATCTCGTAGCCTAGGTAGGATAGTCTGATCTTCTAGCATAGTCTCTTTGGCAAATAAATTGTGTGTTCAGCGCGTGGGGGGGATGTCCCGGGGGCTCGGTGACGGCTCGCGGGCCGACTCGGGGGCCGTAGCGTGCTTCCCCGAACCGACCGTCGTCGGGGCCGCAGAGCTTCAGGAAGTGTGGCGGCCGGAGCGGGTGGCACCGGGCCGGGCCCTGCCCGGGACAGAGCCGTCTGTGTGCCGCCCTCCGCCCCGGCCGCCTGTCCTCCCACGCAGGCCACGACCGTCTTGCACTAGCACCGCTCTAGTCTCTCAGGAATCTGCTTGTTATTCTTACTGTGTAAATAAAGCTTCCTGGTTCAGTCCCCAGCCGCTGGGAGCCTGCTGTGTGGTTTGTCAGCTCTGGGGAACTCGGTGGGTCCCCCCTCGGTCCACGGGAGCGTTAGGTCTGGGTTGGCAGGGGCAGAGCCTGGACCCTTCTGTCTCCTCCGGGTCTCGGGGCCGGGTCTGTACGATGGGGACAGCAGACATCTCTGAGCTGTCGGGAGGCTCCGATGCAAAGGGTCGAGTAAGCTCCTGGGAGCAGGAGGGCTGGCCACGGTCATGGCTGCGGGCACGAGGGAGCCCTCCTAGAGGCAACGTGCAGGCAGCCCGGGTGACGTGTATGCGCACGTGTTTGGAGGTAGAGGGGGCACTTCCTCCGCGGCCGGTCCGAGGGCAGCACCCCGCCAGCCAGGGAGAGGCCAGCGCGCGCGGCTTGAGCCAGAGCGGGCTCCTGGGCACACAGTCCCTGCGCCTCACCCTCCGCGTCGGGGACCCCTGGCTGACCAAGCTCGGGACGTTCGGGACACGTGCAGCCTCGAGGATGGGCTTGAGAAGCCTGTAAAACTTGAGCACAGAGTTTCGGCCTAGACCCTCCACCAGCGAGGTCCCGACGGTGCCCTTCCGGGTGTGAGGTACACTCTGGACTCGGCTCGTGTGTTTGTTTCCTTTTTAGCAACGGGCCCTGTTCCAGAATGGTGTAAGAACACCTAATTTACGACACAGGGGAGGCATGGCTGCTGTGGCTGCAGCTGGGGGAAGGGGGAAGGCCCAGGGACCCTGCCTCGTGTGCGTCCCCCCACCCCCTCAGGAGGGCACAGAGCGGCCCTAGACAGACCCCAGCCCCTCGCGTCCCCTTATGTGTCCCTGGCTGGGCCCCCGCCTCACGCCGGCCTCGCTCCGGGGGCACCCGCTCTCCAGCTCGGCTTGCCCGGCGATGGCCACCCCGCTGCTCACCCTGTGCCGCCCCCGGTGGCAGGGCGCTGGGCTCGCCGGGTGCCACTCTGCCCTCCTCCGCCCTGCCGTCAGGTCCGGCTGAGGGCCCTCTGCGGTGCCCTCCCTCGCACCGGGCCACCTCACCCCTGCCTCTGATGTCAGGCAATGGAGAGAATCAGAGCCCCAAGCTCCCCAGCACCAAAGCAGACGTGCAGGACGCTCCAGAGCGTATCGAAACCTTCCTCTTCTCATGGAAGGACGGCCGAAAGGAAACACCCTTCAACGGTCACTGTGGTCAGACCCTGAGTGACTCTGGGTTTCTTTTTAGACCAGTATGTTTGTCATCTAAACGGGATGCTCCTGAGGGAGAGAAAAGGTAAGCCCACCGGATAGTCATGCTGAGGCGGGAGCTGGTACCGTGAGTCCCCAGGAGGCACACGCGTGTTCCTCCCCGTGTCCCCACCTCTGTGCCCCTGTCTGCCCGAGAGGGGCAGCGCTGGCCCCACAGGAAGGCCAGGCCTCGTGCTGAGGCCTCAGACTCCTGGCCCAGTTCCCAGCCTCAGGTCACATCCTCCTTGGCCCTCCCGCTGCCACGCGGCCTCCTTTCTCTCCTGGGGGAGCTTGGGGGGGGCACCCTTGCCCCACCTCAGCGTCGCCTGGGAATTTCTGGGCGTCCGGATCCAGCCGGCCCTGGACTTGGAGACGATGTGAGACAGAAACCCTCCTGCTAGGTGATGAACCCCGTCTGAATCCGGTTTTCCCAGGCGCCGGGTGCAGCCGGGGCCGGTCCCACGTGGACGCGCGTGTTGGAAGGTCTGGGGGTGGGTGAAGCCCTTTGCCCCCAAAGAGGTGATACTGCACAGACTGTCCTCCTCTCCGCCCCTCCCCCTCCCGGAAGGGGTTCTGGTCGCCCCCAGAACCTGGAACGTCCTGCCGGGCAGTGTGGTGGGGCCCAGACCACTGCCTCGCTCCGGGGCTCGGCCGGAAGAGCACGGGGGGGCCAGCCTGGCGCGTCCCTTGGGTTTGCGGGGTCCATTTCTCGGCAGCAGCTCCAGGGTGGACTCCTGACCGAAGGGTTTTTAGGCCACTGCCGGCCCTGAGCGCCAGCCCCGCCCCATAGCCGATGGCTTTGTCAGTCTGTGGCTTGAGAACTGTCCCCCAACCCTGCTGGGAAGGAGGGGCTACAGTGGGCAGCCGGGAGGCCCCGGGGGTGAGGGACCATCGCCCTGAGTGGCAGCAGGACAGGGGCCATCACCCCCAGCCGGGTGACAGGGAGTCCTGGAGGGGCCTGGTCCCCCACAGGGCTCGGGGTGCCCGTTAAGGAAAGGAAGCCACCCCTTTACAGATCGGGCAGCCGAGGCTCCGAAACGGTCCCCCTCGCGTTAGGGCTGAATGCACCTCAGTCCCAGAGAACGTGTCGTCTCCAGAGGGAGGACGCCAGTGTGCGGGCTCACCTGGGAAGTCACAGCCAGCGGGCCACCACAGGCCACCCCCACGGAAGGCCTGTGGGAGGGACTAGGGAGGACATGGACGTGGGTCAGACCTTGGTTCGAGTCTCAGCTCGGCCCTTACTACCGTCAGCCTGTGGGCGGGTCCTTGCTCTCCACACCTCCGTTTCCTTGTCTGTAAAGTGGGGTTCGCTGAAGCCACAGCCCAGGGGCACCACGGTTTTCACCCAGACCCAGCAGCCGTCTGCGGCCCCCAGAGCTGTCCCTCAGACACTTCCCCGCCCCCACTCCCGGGCGGCAGGCACAGAGAACACCAGCCTCCCGTATCCGCCGCAGACCCCTGTGGACAAGGGCAGCCTGTGAAAAAGGAAGAAAAAAGGAAAACCAAAGACCCACAAGGCAAACTGACCGGAACGTGGCAAGCCCGTCTCCTGGACGTTGGCCCCCAAGCCCCGATGAGCTTAGCCCACCGGGTGCCGGCTGATCTAGCAAGCTGTAATTAGGGGACTCTGTCGAGGCGCGGGCAGTTTGCATGTTTTCCAGCTAATAGGCCAAACGCCCCTCCTCCCTCGGCCGCCAGTGACACCAGCCCCGCCGGTGGCCTCTCATCTTGATGAAAAGGCCTGGCCACTGGCTCCTCTTAATCCTGATTTAATGGTGGCCGGCCTGCCTGGGGACGACAGCACAGCCCCCGCCGGCCCTGGACCTCCGTGCCAGGGGGCTCAGGGCCTTTTATCCTGCCTCTGCCTGCGCTCAGTGGAAACCCTGTTGTGGAGGACCCAGGGCTTCCTTTATGTGAAGTCGTCTCCCAAGACCTATCCGTCTTGATAGGATCAATCGGAGGGGAATCCTGGATTCTCCAGTCGGTCTGGATTGATCCGAAGAGAAACACAGCAACCAGGTTATCTGTTGGGCTGATTGATTCCGAAACCCGGGCTGTGAGCGAATTCTGGAAGCCTGTGGCTCACCACCACCGTCCACAAGGCTGCCCGTGACAGCGGGCCAACATTTGCCCTGGTCGGCCCGGTCCCCCGGTGGGGCTGAGGGCGGCCTGCTGTCCCCGCAGGGCCCCCGTTTCCCGGACAGGGTTGGGGCACGTGAGGTGTCTCGGGAGCCCTGGGGCTCTGGCACTCAGTGGTTCAAGTGCACGGCAGGACCAGGCCAGTGCCCAGCCCTGTACAGCCCTCCCCATCCCCAGCCTCTCCCGGAGTTGAATTCTGAGTCAAAGCCGGAGTCAGCTGTAGGTCAGGGCAGTTTATTCAACCCACAGTTGCCCCTGCAGACACCGGGCATGACACATTCAAGTCTGTCGAGTTAGAAGCACCCTATGTGCCTGCAGCCTTGATCCCAGTGGTTACAAGTCTTGCTCTGTAGGACGGCCGTCTTCGGTGCCCCTGGGAGCTGCCCCAGCCTCTGGCTCCAAGATGACTTGTGGGGTAGGGAAGGCAGTGGGCTGTCGCGGTTGGCGGGGGGGTGGGGGTGGGGGATGGGTGCTAAGTGGCCACTCCGACTCTGGGTGGGGGCCGGGAGGTGGGCAGGGGTCGCTGGGTAGTCCCAGGGAGGCTGGCTCAGCTCTGCGCTGTGTGGACTGTGCAGGAAGCCCCTGCCTTCTCCAGGCTCCTCGCTCGTGAGAAAAGAACTTTTGGTAGAGACGCAGTGGGGAGGTGTCCCAGTCCCCGTAGGTGGAGCATTTACAGGACCAGGTGCGGCTAGGGAGTTGTGGACCTGGGATTCGGGGTGTCCCCGGAGCACCTCCAGCCCATACCCAGAGGGTTCCCCAGAGCTGGCTCCCAGACAGGTCTGTCCCACCCTCCAACCTCACTACGGGAAAGAACATCCCGGAAAGAACAGCTCTCCCAGGGGGGGTTGGGGGGAAGCAGAGGGAGACAGAGGAAGGAAGTGGGCAGCCAGAGGTGCCTGGCTGGGACCTTCTTGCCTGCCCATCCGGGGCCAAGGGCAGAGGGCAGGGCCTTGGGTGGTCCGGGCACTGGGGGAGGGGAGGAATGAGGCCGGGGCGACCCTACGAGGCTCATCACTGGTGCGCATACTGCAACAGCAGGTCCACGGCCTCTGCCAGGTTGTCCACGTACCCATCAGCCTTCACTTCTGGATGGTGCTCGTCACTGGGCCTGGAGAGCAGGGCTACAGGTTAGACCATCGGTGACCCCTCTTTCTCCCAGCTTCTAGTACAGGCCTGGCCTGCCCTTGGGAAACCTCCAGAACCTTCTCCGCCCGGTTAACAGATGTGCCCCCCCCCGCCCCCCCAATCCCAGCCATCCCCATCCCGGCGCACACGTTTCCCCTCCTATTTCCCCACCTGGTTACCTCTCCAAACCCCTTCCGTTGGAGCAGAGTGACCACAGACCCCTGCTCCGTCCCTGCTTCCGGCAGAAGCGTCACACCCTTGACAGTAGGGCCATGAGCTCAACCCACTTGGAGCGCCTTCCTGCCCACACCCTGGGGGGTCCCCCTGCCATCTGGTCACTGTCCTCTGAGGTCACTCCCACGAAACAGGGGGGCTTCTGGCAAAGCAGCTCTCTGCCTGGGATTTTGGGGCCTAGAACCTTCCAAAGCCTTCGTCCCCTCCCTAGACAGCGCCCGAGGTCTGGATGGACACTGAGCACAAGGGAAGTGTGACCACGCCAGAAACGCAGACACCTGCGGGCCCCCACGGCACCAAGGGGATCCCACATAGGGGGGCTCCTGGAGGGGGGCCGTGGCCTGAGTCCTGAGGTGGAGCAGGGCTGCAGGTGGGCACGTGGGAGCAGAACCGTGATGGGACTGGAGGCCTAGCCGCGGGGAGGGCCCCGGGGCGGGCTCCTAGGGATACCCCGACGGTCTGGACGGCGTGGGAAGGGCTGGGACCTCGTCCTTGGGGCTGTGAGCCGGAGACTCACGTCCCGGCCACCAGAAGCCCCCTCCCCAGTGCTCTAGCTCGAGCCCGGTGGCAGCGGGGGGGTGGGGCACCCCTCTGCCACCGCACACTGTGGGACCTGCTACTCAGATCCCCCCAGGTCACCACCTCGGAAGCTCCCACCCTGGTCCGGAAGGAAGTGGTTGATACGGGTTCTGACGACATCCTAAAAGCCAAACTGTCCCTTTTGAAGGGTTTGGTTTTTGCAAAGCACTTTTACCCTGAAACGGCTGTCCTTTTAGAGCAAGGGAACCTACTTTTCGTTTTAAAGGGTCGGCCCAGTGGCTCCCCCGGGGCTGCGGAGGCCCCAAACCGAGAGCCTTGGAGACAACACAAGAGGGTGAGTGCGTGGGACCCCCCCCCCCCCCCCCACTGGGGCCAACGACTTGAGCAAGAATAGCTCTCATGTCAGGGCAGGTATCCCAGGGGATTATTTCATTCTTGCCATCATGGCCATAACCCGACGGATGCGGGGACTGAAGATTTGTGTCACCCCGTGTCACTGCCGAAACAGGTACGGGTCACCGTCAAAAGGTTGTATGTGGCCTGGCCACTTAGCGAACCGTGCGTTGGCCCCTCCTTGCGACCCACCAGTTTCACTCTTACGTGTGCACGCAACATGTTCCCCGAAGGACACGGACCAGAATGTTCCTAACGGCTTCGGTCACGATGGCAAAAGGGGGGAAACGGCGCAAACGTTGGACAACAGGGCCGCGGAGAGACAGGCAGCGGGAAGTGCGCGCGTCAGAACACCGCGACGCCGCGACGGCGCCACTCAGAAGGCGCTGCTGTCTACACTGCGGCGTGGCTGGGCTCCACGGGCAGCACGACAGGCTCAAGGAACCCAAAGTGGATGACCCACTTCTGCCAAGTTCAGGAATGGGTGCCACCAGTCTCTACAGGGCAGAGGCCAGAAGATGGTTACTTCTTGGGGGGGGGGTGGGGAATGATCGAGGGTGCTGGCCACGTTCTAGATCTTTACCTGGGTGGTGGTTACAGGGGTGGTGCGGAGGGGAAAACCCATCACCCTGCTCGTTTTTAGTGTTCTTCGTATACACACATGTGGGTACATAACAAAGTTATGTGTAATGCAAATTATATGACAAGTACAAGGCACCTATTTCCCATCACCGCACCTGTTCTCTGTGGCCCCTGGGCCAAACCCTGCCTGCAGCCTGCTTTTGTGCAGCCCTCCAGCTACTGTAAACAGAAAAGAATATGCCAGGGGTGCCTGGGTGGCTCAGTAGGTTAAGCGTCTGACTCTTGATCTCGGCTCCGGTCATGAGCTCACGGTTCATGAGTTCGAGCCCCACATCAGGCTCTGCGCAGCCGGTGCAGAGCCTGCTTGGAATTCCCTCCCCCTCGCCTCTGCCCCTCCCAGGACACACGTGCCCGCTCTCTCTCAAAATAAATAGATTTTTAAAAAATATGCAGCATGTGGCTCCCAGAGCCTCAACCGGCCCCTACTCCCTGGGCCCCTGCAAAGAAGGCCTGCAGACCTCTGGTTCTGGCCACCCGCCATCCCGGGGCCTCTCCGTTTTTCTCCACCCAGGATGGCGCTCATGCCTCCCAACCGCCCAGGGTTTCTGTGGACAGCCCTCCCTGCAGGAGGCTCTCCGTCCTCGGAGAGCCAGCACTCAGGACCTCCCGCCGTCCAGAAGCATCCGGTGGGTGCTACTGGCCATGCCCGGCTCCACGGCGTGCCGGTGCCCCTCCCCAGTACAGACTGACGGGCAGGGGCGCCCGGTCACCCTGAGGCTGCTGACCTGCTCCCAACACTCAGGTCCCCGAGCAGGTAGGGGAGGGGATTCTTCTCCGGGCAGCTCTGAGCCCAGGGCTCAGCAAGGCGGGCGGACGGTGGGTGGGGAGGGCCCTCAGAGAGAGAGGAAGACAGAGCACCTGAGCGGCAATAAACCCGACCCTGGCGACTGTCTCCCTGCCTCAGTTTCCTCCTCCGCGCCCCGAGGATGAGCCTGGCTCCACCCTCCGTCCGCCGTGTGACCGTGGGCAAGCACCTTACGCCTCTGTGCCTTGGTGCCCCTGTCTCTAAACAGAGGTAGTAACAGGTGCAGGCATGGGCCCTGCGAGGGGCGCAGCAGCCGACAGGAGCAGGTGCGGGTGTTCGGCGCCATTACCTGTGAGAACCCGGATGCGGTGTGGGCGCTGGCAGGGAGGTGGAGTTGCAGCCCAGCCTTGGGCCCCATCCTAGGCACACGGGCTGGTGGGGGGACAGACGTCAGTATACGGGGCACAGGGAAGACCCAGGGGGTGCCAGGTAGCCACAGGCATTGGAGTGAGAGGGGCAGGCGGGCTGGGACCAGGACCGTAGGGGGATGTCCCGGCCACCTGGAGCCCCGGCAGCCCCCGCACCAGTGAGGGCGCAGCTCAGGGGGCCTCGCAGATGTGCCTGCAGGAAGCGGCCGGCAGGAGGCCAGGCGTCTGGTGGGCATCACTGCTCCCCCGCCGCCAGGCCCCGCCGCTGGTCTCCCCTCTTGCTTGGCCTGTGTGCACGAGGTTCGAGTCTCGCACCGGCCTGGACGTGCCCTTTGGGGCCTCCTTCAGCCACCCCTGGGGCCCGGGGGCCGCTCCACGGCCCTCTTCCACCCATGAGGGGGTTACCAGGGCCGGAGGGGGACAGCCAGGCCGGGCCGGCTTCAGACTGCACCTGTCCAGGTGGTGACCCTTGGGCCCTGCTCCACATTCCCAACCCCAGTCCCCGTGGCACTCCCAGCTTTGCCCCCCGATGGCAAGGCCAGGGTGGGCTGCTCAAAGGAACCAGACTTCTCCCAGCAAACCCCCCCCCCCCCCCCCGGCTCATCATCCAAGTCCCTGGGTGGCTGGCCCCGGCTGCCCTCCTCAGACACCTTCCCCGGGCCCCCGGGCCCGGCTTCCCGTTCAGTCAAATAAACTCGACCCTGAGAAGGAACGAGAAATCTGCCCGTGAAAGAAGATGCTTTATAATGAGATTCTCACCAGCCTCGCTCGGCATACGGCACCTAGCCGAATGGCACACGTGGCTAATTAGGTTTAATTACGTATCATTTAAATTCAAGAATCCGTTAAAAGAAAGGACTGCATTAGCAGCCGGCCGGTGTTTGCCAACACACAGAGGAAATCACGGACTTTTATGTCTTAATTGCGTGACGCTGCCGTGGGCTGTGGCTCCCCGGGAGCCGGGGTTCCAGGAGGGGGCCGGTTCTGGGCCGCCCGCCCTCAAGTCCACCGGGCAACTGCACTCTGTCCAACGGCGTAAGAGAGCGCCCTGCTCCGTGCTGGCCAGTGACCTGTGACCTGCAGGGCCTCAGAGGCACCACACTGCAAAGGCTGAACCAGGAAAGCCAGCAAAGATGTGCCCCTTGGCAGTGGGAAGAGAGCAGAGAGGGCGACGGAGAAAGGGGCCGAGAGACCCCTCTGGCCTGGAGCAGGCCCTGCCAGGACAGAACAGGATGTGGGGGGACGGACAGAAGGAACCAGACAGATGCACACACACAGAGGAAGGAAGAGGAGGATGGAGAAACTGAGGCAGAGAGGGAGGAAAGAGAAACAGGAAAGTCATGAGCAGGGGGACAGAGAGACATGGGGGAGGGCGACGGAGAGAGGGGAGAGAGGGGTGGAGGGAAGGGGCAGAGACACAAAGGAGACAGCGAGGATGCACAAAGTCGGGGCAGGGTTGGGGGATCGGACCCCAGTCTCCCGGGCAGAGCGGACGGCCTCAGTGGCCCTGCTGCGGGCCACGTATGCCCTGGTCACCCCCCCCACCTCGCCCCTCTGTGACTTAGGGGGGCCCCCTTTCCCTGTACCCCCCACACCCCTCCCCAACGTGCCCTGCTCTGCCCACCACGAGCTGTCTCTTGCCTCTCTGCGCCCCAACTTCCTCCTCTGTATGGTGGGCACGTGACTCAGGGCGGCTCTGAGACTCAAGTGGGCTTGTGACAGAACCACCTGGGCTGCCCCCTCCCATCCTGCCCTCGGCCCTCCCAGGCTCATAGGGTGAGAGCTCTGAGGGCACTTACAGGGACCTGCGGGGTCAGGGAAACTTCCAGAAAAGGGGACATGAAGTCTGGATTCTCCCCATGCCTTGTCCTCACTGCCCTCCAGAGGCTGGCGTGGAAACATGGGTCCTTGGGGACGTCACCCCGAGGCGGGAGCACGCGGCCCTCAGGTCCCGGCCCGAAGAGAGCGGCAGAGGCAGATTCCCAGGTGGTGCCCTGCAGAGGGCCAGCGCGTCCCTCCCTGCCCTCCCGGGCTCCTCAGCGTTACTCCTCCTGTTACTGTGGCGTTCGCGTGTCTCTGGCTGAGCCCAGAGCCTGTGGGTCGATCACGGCAGCTTCCTCAACTGCTCCTCTGCTCCCACCTCTGCCCGTGTAAACTCTGGTGGCGCCCAGGCCACAGCCCGGCTCCTCAGACGAACCCATCGTCACCGGTGCCACCCGGCCAGGTGCCAGCCACCCGGCGTCTGGGGCCCACTGCCCTTCGGGCATCCCCTGCTCTCCCACCACCTCTGTCCATGCTGTGGCCAGGAACGCTCTTCACATCTGCTCCAGCTGCAAACTCCTACTCACCCTTCAAGACCCCGCTCCCTCGTTCCCACCTCCAGCTCTACCCCACCCGGCCAGCTGCGCTGTCCTTTCTGAGCGCTCGGCACTTGCGACCCCCATGCCGTTCTGGTAGGTGCTCCGCTGACCCGGGCCGCCCAGAGGGAGGAGCCCGGCTTCCTGCCCTCGGTGGTCGCCCACGCGGGCCTGGCACACAGCAGGCACCCAGGAAGTGCCCGCCGTCGAGTGAATGCACAAAGGCCCCCACCCGGGCAGGGCGCCGCCTGTCATTAGCTATTCCTCCCCCTCGTGCCCTGTGAGCAGAGGGAAGGAGGCAACGACAGGGGCAGAGAACAAGGCCGGTCTGTGCCCTGGCCAGGGCAGCTTTACAGGGACAGTCTTTGTACCGGCCGGAGAAAAATGGCGGCCAGACCCCCCACCTCCGTGCCCGCCTGCTTCCCCGGGGCCCACAAGGGGCCGGCGCGGGAGCCACTGCGGGGACCCGGGTGCAGCTTCCCCTCGGGGACTTGCTGAGGGCCGGCGCCCAGTGGCAGGCCCGCCTCCCTGCCCTGCTCTGCTCCGGGGCAGGGCGTGACAGAGGGCGCGACACAGGCCCCCTAGGCCGGAGGCCACCACGTTGCCCACGGGGGGAGGGGCACGTGTCCTTGTCCCAGATTGTTTTGGAAGAGCTGGGCCCTGGGGGCAGGCCAGCCAAGTGGATTCAGGGCACAGGGCACCGGCATCAGAGTGACGCCAACTCGGGCTGTGCTGACGAGGCTGGAGGGAAGGACAGAGGGTGCCGTGGGGCCAGCGGGGACACGGCTGGGCTGAGGGCCCAGGGTGTGTCTCCATCTGAGCCACCGGAGTCCAAGACCCCGGGGGCCAGAGTATGGCCTCCTGCAAATGCCTCCCCCCGGCCACCTGCTGGCCGGGATGCCAGGAGATCGTCAGCCTGCCGGGAGCCACTGGGGCCGCCAGCCACCCCCTGACCTGGGCCAGTGACCTCGCGGTGGGGTGGCGGGAGGGCAGTTGGCCTCAGATCTGCGATGGGCTGCTTCCAACCCTCTGCCCCCTGGGCCGGCTCGGGACCTAAGGCTCCAGAGGTGGGGTGGGTGGGCCCGGCCCAGACGGGCACCTCCGGGAAAACGCTGGGCCCTCTGCTGGCGGAAGCCGGTGCCCGCGTGTGGCCGAGGTCCGTGGGGCCCCTCCTTCACGAGGGGCCCCAGCCTTCCGTCCCTGTCCTCACTCAGCCCTCGGGCCTGTGCCCCTCTGCCTAGGCCCGGCTTGTGCGCGGGTCAGCCCCGGGCCCCTAGACCTCGCCGCACCAGCTCACGCCGACTGGGGGCTTCTTGACCTGCTTGGACATCACACGGGGAGAAAACACCGACATAAAGCCCCAGGCCGGAGAGAGTGCTTGCCCCGGACCCCCGTGAGGCCCACAGCTCCCAGGCCGGGGGAGGAAACGGGAACACACTTCTGCTGGCCGGGACCTCTGCTGGGGTGGACGTGGCTGCACGTCACGGCTCCCTTCCCTGGCGGGCGCGTGGGTCTCCCCTCACCTGGCCGCCTGCTGAGCTGTAATGAGTGGGGGTGGGGAGGGGCAGAAGGGAACCGCCCCGCCCCTGGGCCGCCTCATGCTGCCTTCCTCCCACCAACGCCCTTGAACCTTGGGTGACCGGGCCCCTCACGGAACTGACGGTGGAGCCCGGAGCCTCACATCGATGGCGGAGGGGGCACGGGGGGCACGGGCATCGCAGGCCGGCTCTCTCTCCGTCCCTCCACCTCTGCTCGTCAAGACAGGTAGGGTCCCACGCCCACCAGCTGGGAAACACGCCCGCCTGCATGTGCACCTATGGCCCGTGGTCCGTCCACCCCTCATCTGGATATGGTGGTGAGCGGGGGTGAGGGGCGGGGCTGGGCTAACCGGACACCCCAGAGCCCGGAACCCTACCCTGGCTGGCCCATCCTCCAGCCGGGAAGGACCAGAGTCTCTCCCGGCGGAAGGAAGCACCTGCGGGATCAACCTCGGGGGCGCTGAGCCCTGGAGGGTAAACTGAGGCAGGGAAAGCACTCGCCACAGGCCAGACCTCCCCCGACCCCGGCCAGCAGGCAGGCTCCAGGATGCAAGCAAAGCACGCCCGCCTTGGGGGATGGGCGAGCGGCCCAGAGGCTACACCCTGAGAACGAGGGCACGGACGTGTGCCGGCCCCCACCTGTTGCGGGTGGGCTTGGAGGAGAGTCTCCCCTGTACCCTGCACAAGGGCCCGTGAGCTGGGCACCGTGACTCGCTGTCCTGGCGGTGACGGCACAGACGTACGAGGGGAAGGCGCGTGCCCAAAGCCGCCAAACGGTAAATGGCAGAGCTGGGACTTAAACCTCACGCGTGTGGCTTTCTCGAAAAGTTAAACCCGGTTCATCGTCGTGATTCTTCCCTTGGCACACGGGACAGATTCTGCAGCCGGGAATCACCAGCGTGCTGGTCGACTTCCGGCCGGACGGAGGGGCCTTTGGCTCGGCTCCGGGACAGAGGTGGGTGCTGGGAAGTGCCTGCCACCTTCGACAACGGCAGTGAGGACAGCACAGTGTCGGTGGAGAAGGAAAGAAAAGGCACGTTCGCACCGGAGCCACCGCAGCCTCCCCCACGGCTGGGCACGCCCAGCAAAGCCACGGAACGCCGGGACACCCTCTCATCCGGGCCTTGTGGTCACCGGCACCTGGGGCTGGGCCAGACTAGGGGCGCGGTCCAGCCAGGCAGAGGGTAGTGGGGGCCCGAGCCCAGCCCCGGAGGGATGTCACCGTGGACCCTGGCACCCACCCCCCCCCCGGGGGCCACTCAGTCCACAGGGAGGAAACGGGCCTGTTTACGGTAGGTTTCGGCCTGTGGCGCCCCGTCAACCAGAACCCACCCCACGGCGCCAGCTGCTTCCTGTGCGGCTCTCACCACCCATGGTGCTGACAACAGACTGGAGACACGCTCAACGCAAGCGGTGGCCCCACATCACCGCCGGCTGGTGTGGTGGCCATCTTGAGAGATTCCCGCACCCTGACGAGAGGGCCCCAGAACCCCCGATGCTGGCTGGAGCCCCCACGCCAGCCTTGGCTCGATGCACATACACGGTGAGGCCACAGTCACAGACCAGTGGCCTCGGGACATGTTGGGTTGAGCCCACATCGTGTTTATCAACACCCAGCCTGGGCCAGCCCTGTACCTACGTGGCCAGTCCAACGAAACCCCGAGAAGCAAGCTCTCTGTGCCGCAGGCAAAGCGGGCTCCCCCCCGTGCCCGTGCCCGAGGGCCGGGTCCTGAGCAAAGTCCTGGCGCTGGGAACAGAAGCACAGGCAAGCAGAGGGCTGCACAGAAGCGGCGGTGATCAGGCCAAGCAGTCGGGCAGGGCGCCATAACTCCTGCGGTCCCCCACCCCTGCCAAGACCAGATCCACCCCTCCTACTGTGGCCCACGAGCTGGCCCTGGCCCTGCCGGCCACCCCCGCCCCCCCGCCGTGACTTCGGTGTTCATCCTGTCCTGTCCCCCAAACCGCCCGTGCCACCGCCTAGAACGCCCTCGCGCCCCGGCTCCCTCGCAAAGCCCGACTCAAGGGGGCTCTAGGACCCATCCTACCCCTGAGTGAACACCTGTAGGTTCTCTGGGACATAGGTCCAGTGAATCCAGCTGCGATCTTCCGGAATGGGGACCTGGCATTGTCATGTGAGAGGACCCCGAGGCGGGTAGCTCTGTCGGGCCGAGCAGTCGGCCATCACACACCCCGTGGCTCCCACAGGTCGTCCAAACAGCGGGCGGCTTCTCTTTTCTTCCCTCGATCTGTTCCCAGAGAGCGTTTCAGGCCTGCTGCCCCTGGAGGCCCCTGATCACAACCATGTGCGGGCCTCAGGCTTCCTGCTCGGGCAGGGGTTGGACAGGGGCGTGGGGAGGGCCGGGGGCCGCCAGGCCGAGTGCGTGTGGCCCTCCCGCCGTCCTGGCCCGGTGGGCCTGGGAGAGGGTGTCTGAGCCACGGGTTTGGACCGGGCTGGCCGTGCCCACCGTGTGGCCTTGGCCAGACCACTCAGAGCCTCCCATCTGGGGCTGGGGCCGAGGAGACCCCCCCCCCCACCCCGGGGGGCTGTGGTGGACCGTCCGTGAGATGATGCAGCCGGCCCAGGGCGCAGCCCACAGCAGATGCGCCATCCGGGTGGATGCACGGATGGCGCGCGTTGGACTGGGGTGGGTAAGAACCCCCGCGGGGCCGCTCCGGCCGAGGAGAGGGGCAAGGCCCACAGCGGCTCCGTGTCTGGAGAGTGGGCGCCATCTTTGGGAGAAGGTCCTGAGGGCCAAGTATCTCCGGGGAGCTTTTCCGCCGGGGCTGTGGACAGAACCCAGCCGGGCCGCCAGGCGTGAGCGCCATGCCCCTGCTCGGCGGGCGTTGAGCGTGGTGCCAGACCTGCAGAGATGCCCGTGTGGCTGTGCCCGGGGACAGGCGGCAAGGGGCCGCGCTGGACTCCTTTGAGACAGACAAGGGATGGCCACTGGGGAGCTGCTGACCCAGCCTATGCCCCCCGAGCCTGCCCTCGGAGCCCACTTCTCCAAGCCCACGGGATGCTCTATTCAGAGTATTATTCATAATAGTGACGGTCACCGACAGCCCTCTGCCTCCAGGGACTCGGCAAGGGCCCCGGCCCAGCACGCTTTAGCGGCTTTGGTTTCCACAGCGGCCCAGGAGGTAGGCGCCACCGCCCCATCTTATGGCTGGCAACCCGGAGGCCCAGGGAGGGTGGGTGGCCCGCCTGGGGTCACTGAGCGGGGTCCCTGTCTGCCTCCCCAGCCTGCAGCGTGGCCTAGACCTTCCCAGGAGCCCGCGGGGCTGGGCTAGCGAGCAGCAGGCAGGGGCTCACCTAAAAGGCTCGCTCTGGCGGAGGGACGGGCCCTCTGGGGGCTGGGCATCTGGCCTCGCGCAGAGGAACCCCCGAGAGCTGTTCGGAATATTTTGATAAAAACATGTCGAACACCTGGTGTGTGTTTAGTTTTCCACCAGCCGGCCCGGCCCCCGGCAACATGCTCGCCAACGGCCGACTCCCCCGAGGAGTCTGTGTGTGCTCCCACCCGGGGACTCGGGAGCACAGGGCGGGGGCGCTCACTCCCGGCCTCCTCCCCCCGCAAGCGACCACATTCCCCCCTCTCCTCCGGAGGCTGGACCACGGGAGGCCAGGGAGACCCCAGGGCTAGCCCAGCGACCCTGGCTTTGCACACTCAAGTCTCATGCGGTGGCCCAGGAGAGAGGGAGGGTGCAGGGAGGTGGTGACCCCCTCCCAGAACTCGGCTCATCGAAGGCCCGGTGTCCTCTCCACCACCACGTGCAGACCTAGGTGCTGGGCTGGGGGGGATCTTGTTGCTGAAGGCGGGGGGGGGGTGCTACAGGTGGGGCGCTGGGCTGGCACTTCCTCAAGCTATTCTGGGAGGCGGCACCAATGTGCCCCCTTGATACAGGAAGACAGAGGCTCAGGATGGATCAGGAGGCTCACCTCCGAACTCTGTCCTGATCTGTCTGCTCGGGAGGAAAGTCTCCTGAGTCAGGGTGCCCAGGCTGACGAGCCGGGCCGCTCTTCCCCGGCGGCTGTTTCGGGTCCAAAGCGTGAGACAGTGCAACCTGACCCGAGAAACGCGGTTTCGTGAACCCCAATGCCTTCTGGGGACTCACATGGGGACTCTGGGGACTCACCTCGGATCCACCAGCCTTCACCTACTTTGTGCCTGTTCCGCTCACAAAGGGTGAAAACGGGCACTTCACAAACCAGGGGGTCTACGTGGCCACTGCACGCGTGGAAAGGTGCCCAGCATCGCGTGGCCGGGGGAGTTACAGGCAGCACCCAGCACGCACCCCCAGAATGGCCGGGGTGGAGGATACTGAGTGCTGGCAGGACGGGGCACCGGGAACCCTCGCACGTGGCCGGCGGGAGCACAGATAGTGTGGCACTCGGGAAAACACGGCTCGGCAGATACCCCCTTGCTGGGAGCACAGGCGTGCCGCGTGACCTGGCGATTCCATCCTGGGCACGTGCCCCGGGGGAAATGAGACCGTGTTCACCGGGGAGTGTAGACCGGAACGTTCTGCCAGCTCTGTTCCGAATGACCCCAAACGAGAAACAACCCAGGTGCCCTGCAATGGCAGCACGAATGAAACTCGGTCTAGTTGTTGGACGAAACACACGGCAGTGAGAAAGAACAGGCTTCTGCCTCAAAGAACAACGTGGATGAAATAAAGAGCTGTTTCCAGCGTCTCGGGCAGCTCAGAAAGGCACACGGTAATGTGTACACTAGGACAGCCAGAGAAAGTTAGCGACCTGGTTCAGAAACCATAGTAAAGAAGAGAGGAAAGACCTGTACCACAGGCCTGGGAATCTGAACAACAACAAAAATGTGGCTTTGAGTTCCCTGGCAGCCAAAGCAAAAAAGGGAAACCCTGCAGATTACACAGAAGCAGATGGTTGTTCAGGAAGGACAACCTTCCTAGCAGCACAGACCGGGAGGGTCTTGTCCCTGCCCGGTGGGAGGGCACGGGGAGGCCTGGCCCAGGGCCTGCACAGAGGAAACGGGCCGAGTGGGTCTAGCGCCAGTGCCCGGACCCCAGCGTGCTCAAAAGTCCCGCCGAAGGCCAATGTGATCGCAAAGGACCCGAGACCCTCACGTGGAGAGCACTTGTGCTGTCGTACAGCGGCATCCTGGCCCCATGGAACGAGACAGTAAATGAAACACTGCATGCAATGCTGGGCACCGAGCACTGAAATGCGCTCTGTCGTGAGGTCCTCAGTTAACTGCCTGTCACTTACTAACCCACAGTCAGGAGCCTCCAGCCCCACAAGGGACAGAAGACGAAACTGTATCCAGTTCGCTCACAACTGGCTCCCGATGCCAGTTTCCACCCCGGAGCCGGGAAAGGGCATTCCGTGCCAGGCAGGGAACGGGCGCTGCTGGCCTGGCTCCCACCTGCCACCGAGTGCGGAGTGAGCTCCCCGTGCACAAAGGGAGGGAATGACACCGCCCGCGACCTCACGGAGGCCGGTGGCGGCTATGGTGGGGGGTGCCTGGCTGCAGCATTTTGCACGTAGGCTGTGGACTTGTGTAGCCACGGCCCACCCCCCCTGGGACTTCCCCTTCTGAGGTGCAGGGATGTGGACTGAATACCGAGTACGATGGTGTGTGTTAAGCCCCTAGGTGAGTGGTGGCCAGCACCGGGTGGGCTGGCCGGTAGCAGTTAGCGTGAGCACTCGGGAGGCCTCGAGGCAGCCGTGCCCTCACGGACCGGAAGCTGGGCAGCAGAGAAAGGGACGGAATCACACCATGCGAGGGGGCGGGGGGAGTGGGGGGGAGGGCGGGGCACAGACACTGTCCCCTTTGCCCCCCTCCTCCCCAGATCGCAAGCTGCCACTTTCTGTTGGAGGTCGTCTGGTGTCGACGTTGAGATCTATAAAAAGAACGATGTTCTTTAACCCCATTCCTGGAAATCTTTCCTAAAGACGAAATTCTAAAGGGACCTCATGCAGAGTCTGGCATGTGGTAGGTTTTCAATAAAAGTTTGCTGAGCCGAGGCGGGGAGAAAGTACTTTTAGAGAGGCTTGTGACGGTGCTACTTATAACAAGAAAGGAACCGGCTCCGATGTCTGACCCCGGGGGAGTAACGAAGCCTAGTCCGGCTGACCCGCTCCATGAACCACGGCAGGGCTGTGAACCACAGGCAGGATGGGGGAGAGCAGAAGAAGAGAGGGTTCTACGTGCCCATGCGTACGGTCGCAGAGGGGAGCGGGCAGGAAACCTGAGATAAACCGCCAAGTGCGGTGCGACCGCGGGTAGAGCCTTTTCTCTTTTTAATTCCCCCCCAAGGCTGCAGTAAGGCTGTCTTAATGGCACACGTAATAATAAAAATACTCCCTTGTTTCGCCTTGCCACCGCTTCTCCGGAGGTACTGAAAAGGCCGGGAAGGTCGAGATTACGCGCCAGCCCGGACAGACGCGAGAGGCGCAGCGGCCCCGCCTGGGCTGGGGCTCGCCAGCCACGGGGACGACAGTCCAGGCCAGGCCTGGCCCCGGGGCCAAACACCTGCCTGGGCTTACAAGTGCCACCTGCTCTGCAGAGCATTCCAGGTCATTACAGAGGGGGGGCCTGCCCGGGTGCACCAAGGTAACCCTGGGGGTGGGCCCGACCTGTAACGTCAGACACATGTCACCGAGGACCACCCGGGGCTGGCTCCCCCCTCCGGCCCCTCTGTCCAGCCGCCAGCCCCTTGGGGGCTTGGACGGGTCCACACGCCCCACCTCCAGGATGGAGAGTCCCAAGGGGTCCGCCCAGCATGTCCATGGTGGCACCGCATTCCTGTCAACCCGGGGAGGACTGGGGATCTCATCTCCCAGAGACAAAGACACGGGAACAAGGGCTTTGCTTCAGGTCACGCGGCCAGCACGGGGTAGGGCTGGGACTCGGATCCCGGTTGTGACTCCATGGCAGCACCTTCCCTGAACCTGCTGGATGAAACACAACCAAGGGAAAAGCAAACGAGCCCCAAACCCCAAAGCTGGAAGGGCTTTAGGGCACAACCGCTCATTTCTCAGGTGAGGAACCGGAGGCCCAGGAAGGGACAGATGCTGGCCCGAGGCAATCCTGCCAGGGCCCAAAACGAGGAGAGTACGTCCTCCTGGAGAGCTAGCCTAGATCTTGGCACCCGGGCTGCCTGCCACCCACACGGCAGAGGCCTGGGCAGAAGGGGGTCCCTGGGCTCCGTTCTTCCCAGGACCCTCTCTCTCCTGCCTGTACTTACAAACATGGGGGCTGGGGTCAGGGGAGGGGGAGGGGGCCCTCTTCATCCGTGCCTCCATACAGATGGGGAAACTGAGGCACAAAAAGGGAGAGCCTAGAGTGAACCAGCAGGGAGGCCAGTGCCCCTCCCCCACATGTACTTAGCACCTTCCACCCCGGCCAGGTTCCCCGAAAAGCTGACGGATGCCACCTCATTCGTCACAGTCCAGACGGCGCCTCGTAAATGGTCAAAGCCGCCCGCCTGGCGAGGGGGCCGTTCGTTCCGGCCCCCGGGGACGCCAGCCTGCCAGGGCGGCTTGCCCCACCGTGGGCCGACTGTGTGTGCGGGGACCCCACACAAGCCGCCCCGGCTCCTGGCGGGCCGCCGTGCCCTGGGCGAGTCCTAGACGGGGTCTTGTTTTCGTCAGGCCCGTCTCCAGGAGGCAGGCAGACGAGCAGCTCTTCTAGGACATCGCACTGCTCTGATTTTCTGCAGACCCTAGTCCTGTCCCGCGATTTACTGGGAAACCATAAACCAGCCCCACACGAGTCCGCCCTGTGGCCTCCAGAAAGCCCTGGAAACAGCTCCAGCAGGGTCCCATCCACCATCATGGGCCGTGGGTGAGGAGGGTGACGGCCTCCCGATGCATTTACTCGGTGATCCGCAGGGAGATGCTGTCCTCTCTGCAGATGGGGAAACAGGCCCAGAGGGGGAACCCGGCAGCCCTCGCAGCTCAGGCTTCGGGGTCAGGGTTTTCCCCAAGTCCCGGGACTGGCCCCATGACACACCTTCTCCCATACAGCCTTTCACCCAGCGCTTTCCACCGGCGACCTTCGGGGCTCGCACCCTAGGAGCAGGGAGCACACAGTAGCCCTCCAGGGTAGGGGGGCAGGCGGTAGACTTTGCAGGACACGGCCAAGAGGAGGGCAAGGGGGGTGTTCAGTGCTGTTTCGGGGTCTGGGCTTGTTAAGAGATGGAGCTGGAGGCACACCAGCTCCATTCGTGGAGACACGAATGCCTTTTTTTTTTTTTTCTTTTTAGTGTTTATGTATTTTGAGAAAGAGCTCAAGCAAGGGAGGAGCAGGGAGAGACAGACGGAGAGAGAAAATCCCAAGCAGGTTCCATGCTGCCAGCACAGAGCCCAACGTGGGGCTCACACTCACAAACTGTGAGCACGTGACCTGAGCCGAAACCAAGAGTCGGACACATAACGGACTAAGCCACCCGGGGGCCCTGAAGTGCAGTGTATTTTAAGGGCTCAGGCACACCAGGATTCGAGAACCAGCAGGCACTCGTCTGGTGATGGGTGGGAGGAGGGTACCAGGACCGGCTGCCTCGGGGTGCTGGGTGGGCTGGAGATCCAACAGGAAGCAGGGCCCTGGATGCCATCTACAATGCCGTCCGGGGCACCAGAGGCCAGGCACAGGGCCCGGCACATGCAGGAACGCTGTCCCTCACTGGCCCCTCGGCCCTGGCACACGCCAGGACCACACTGTTCCATCCTGTCCCCACAACTGAGGCTTTGTGCTCTGCTTAACAGCAGGTTAAGGCCTGCCTCGTTCTCTCCTCACCCCCACCCCAGAAGCTTCCTTATTTACTTGTTTTCCATATAAACTTGAGGATTAACTTGTCCAGTGTGTTATGAGGTGGGGGAAGGAGAAGAGCAGACAGCCCTGATGATGTCTGGTCCCTAAACAAAGCTCTTCAGCAGGCAAAGCCCAATTTATTCCTCAGAACCCTGGAAAGCAGAGGCTGATTTTCAAACCCGGCTGCTCAGGGGAAGCTTAGAACCACCCACTGCCGTCAAAGCTGTGGGTGCTGCTAAAGCAGGACCCAGAGGGAAATTTGTAGCCCTGGACGTTTTCGTTATTAGAGAGCAAAGTCTCGAACCCGTCATCTATGCTCCCACCTTAAGAAACTAGAAAAAGAAGAACAAAATAAACCCAAGACAGAGGAAGGAAACAATAAAAGATCAGAGCAGAAAGTGAGGAACTGAAAACAGGAAAATGACGGAGGACATCAGGGAAACAAGCAGCTGGTTCTTTGAAAAGATTGACTGGAAATGCTGACCCCTGAACCCTACCGCAGAGAGTTTTTCACTTGGTTGGTCTGGGGTCTGGCCTGAGGGCTGGGTGGTCTGATCTCCCCAGGTGCTTCTAATGGGCAGCTGGGCTGTCCCTCAGGCTGCCTCAGTTTCCATGCCTGCAGGACAAGGGAGGCAGCCCAGTGCCCAAGCCTGGCTGTGTGTGTGTTGGGCAAGTCCCTTTCCCTCTCCGGGCCTCAGCTTCTACACCAGACTTTTTCCTAGAGCTGACACTGGCCACCTATGCTGTGTGGAGCCCTGGCTTTCCAGAGGAACCTGGGACAACAGGGATGAGTCAGGCTCCCAGGGCAGAAGTCCTGCCTCCCCACCCCTTCCCTGGGGGTGTCACAGACTCCTCCTTCCGGGGTGCAAGGTTTTGTCTTTTCTCCCTATAAGCCCCCACCCCGACCAGACACTCAGGACACGCTCGCATGCTGGGATGTGAACAGGATGTTCACTGATGGTCTGCCATGGGGGGTGTGCCTCCTGCCACGGGGGGGGGGGGGGGGGGCGTGCCTCCAGCTCCGTCTCTTGAATTAACAAGCCCAGACCCCCGAAACAGCACTGAACACCCCCCTCGCCCTCCTCTTGGCCGGGTCCTGCAAAGTTTACCGCCTGCCCCCTTACCCTGGAGGGCTGCTCTGTGCTCTTGTCTGGAGACACGAAAGCCTCAAGCCTTCTGGCAGAGATTTCATGAGACAGGCGAGATCTTTTCCATCTGGGGCAGGTATCCGGCTTCCCTCTACGAGGTGGGCAACAGTGTGTGCTAAAACCACCGTCCCTTCCCTCACGTTATGAAGCACAGCCCACGCCAGGGACCCATTCTGTCCCTGATTTGCACAGCGAAGATCTAGTCTTTGTTTTACGGATGAGGAAGCGGGCTCAGAAATGGGGGCCGCAAGCTCCCCTCGGTCCCAGAGCAGGCAAGTGGCTGTGCTGGGCTGTGACCCCGCTCTGTCTCCGGGTCCAGGGTCTCTCCCCTTCCCTCATCCGCACACCACTGGGCACCTCTGCTGGGACGGTTCCCCCCCGCCATCCCCCCAGCCCCAGCAGGTGTAGGGAAGCTCCAGACCGACGGAACAGACAGACTCAGGGTTCTGAGCCAGGAAAAGTTCTCTCGGCTCTGATGGTGCCTCCGGAGCTCAAGAAAGGCCCCTGACAGTGTGCCCTTCACGCCCTCACACCAGAAAAAACCAGGAAAGGCCAAGCCCGGAGCCGGCATGGCGCTGCCCCCTCCCGCCGTGGGGAAGAGGTGGGCGTTTAAATACAGAGATGGATTATTAATGAAGCTGGCCCTTTTGAAACATCACAGGCACAGAGAGGAGCGCCAACAGGGATGGCCAGCTGCAGCAAACCCAGTGCGGAAGGTTCCAGCATGTCCCTGTGGCCACCCGTGGGCACTGTCACTCCTTGGCAGCCCGCAGCACTTTCCTTTGCACAGACCTCGGCCAGGGCTAATTCTGCGGCCCCCACCCTCGAAATGCTCGTGTTCCTTAGTCTCCCACTTCCATTCTGGGTGCACTTGGAAAGGAGAGGGAGAGTGTTACGTGAACCAATAATGAGCCCTTCACCTCATTCTTTGCAGAGAACGATGGACTAAAACCCCGCAAAGCCAATCAATTGCACATCTATTTCACTAAGGGGGTGGGTCAGGGTGGAGAGAGGTTTCCTGAAAGGACTTGGCCTTGAAACATTAAGCCAAACAACTGGATTTGGCAACGGCCAGCTTCCGAGCACCGCCAGCCTGAAGAAACTGGCGGCCAGGCATGCCGAGGCACGGCTGGGAATAATGAACTCATTCAAAGCCAAGCCGGGGCGGGGTGGGGGGCGCTGGAGAGTCCATGCATGCGGGGGGCCTGCATGTCAAGGGGCTGCAGCCCCAGGGGCCCCGTGTGCACCGGGAGCCCGACCTCGGTTCTGCAGAGCGCGGCCTGGGCTGCCCCGGAGGGGTGGTGGGAAGCATGGGTGTCGCCAGAGATGCAGGACGGCCAACCGGTCTGCCCGGGATGGACACGAATGGGAATGGAGGGGCCAGTCCCGGACTGGCATCGAACTTGCTGAGGGGTGAGCCCTGTGGCACCGCGGCCTCCAGGGAGTGGGGTTCTCCCATAAATTGGCCAGCTAGCTCCGCCCGGCTCATCAGGCCCCGGACAGAGCGGTCAGGCTGAGCCCTCAGGGCCACTGCCCACACCCTCTCTGCTCTGCGGTCCTGCCATGGGCACGGCGGGGTGGGGAGCGTGAATCGTGCCGGAGCAGCTCCGTAACTGAGCCCATGTCACCTCTTCGAAGCCAAGTGTGACTCTTTGCTGAGTGGCCTCCGTGTCTTGGGAGGTGGCTTTGAAGCCAGAATGGTGGGCACAGCTCAGTCCAGCAGTGGGAGCTTTGGTGAACAGGGCGGATAAAAGATCAGGGCCTGCGGTGCACGCGGTAAGCAGGCATGCCCCCAAGGAGGCACCACCTTGAAGCTCGGAGCCGCTTTATTTGGGAAAAGGTGCCCGCCGCGCACAAGCCAAACTCCGTTCGACCCGTCAGGCTGCTTTGAGTAGCCCCTGTTAACACCCACCGACGCTCCTCCTGCACACGCTGCCCCAGAGGCTGCTCGTGAACCCCGTGGCCCTGGAACAGGGTTTGGCCAGGGTCTGCACAGGCTGGGCAGAAGCTGTGGTTCTTGCAGACCGCAGGCCGTTTTCTCCCAGAGGGTTTAGCGGAGGGACACCATGCGATCATTTCAGAGTCCCCATCAGCTGCACTGCTGGGGGAAAACCACGATTTATGGACGCTCCACCACGGTTATAAATAACCACACGTTGCTGGCAACACAGCTGGTCAAGAGAACGAGCATGTGGTTTTCTCTACCCTTTGCTCTTCCTTCCTCGGCTCCTAGAGCACAAGGCAACACGCGGGCCAGCCCCCGTGCGCCCACAGGGGACAAGGTGGCTACTGGGCATGTATGTCCCCCTTCTTGGAAGGCACACTTGTCCCCTGCAAGCTGTCACAGCAGGTCCTGAGGAGCGAGAACTCACCAATATGGAGGTCTTTGTGCAGACACTGGCAAAAACTTTTTTTTCTTTTTTTAAATTTAAAAAGCATAGCTGGCGGGGCACCCGGGTGGCTCAGTTGGTTAAGCGTCCACCTTCGGCTCAGGTCATGATCTCACGGTTCGTGAGTTCGAGCCCCGCGTCGGGCTCTGCGCTGACAGCTCAGAGCCTGGAGCCTGCTTGGGAGTCTGTGTCTCCCTCTCTCTCTCTCTCTCTCTCTCTCTCTCTCTCTGCCCCTCCCCCTCTCACGCTCTGTCTCTCTGTCTCTGAAAAATAAACATTAAAAAAAAAAAAAAAGCAAAGCTTGCTCTCTAGAGAGCAAAGCTTCTGGGTGGCCAGACCCCATGGTCACCCTGGAGGTGGGCCCAGGCTGCAATGCACTGTGCCCACGGCTCCATCTGGACTGAGAACCCACGGAACCCTTACATCTCAACAAATGCCCATTCCGCGGGCTGTATCTTCTCAGCCTTGCCCTCTCTGAACACAGAGCACCTGTGAGCGTGGTTTGCCAGGAAGGGGCGGTGGGCAGTGGGACCGCCTCTCGGGGCTGGGAGGGTGGCATCGCCAGTGTGACCGGGGGTCTGGGATGCCCATCGTGACAAAGGCCGGCAGCCAGCCCTACCTGCATCCACACTCAGCCGGGGCTTCCATGCCCTCCCGGTTCTGCAGACACTTGTGAGGTCAGGGCCAGCCCCGACGTCTGAGCAAATGTTGCTTGGCCTTTTTGTTTTGCTTTGTGTTAAACTCAGGATATATTCCAGCCACACTGGAGAATTTGCTAGGGCAAATGGCGTGGCGGCCGAGCGGAGGGACCGTGGTAACCTGGGGGAGGCCGGGCACAGTAGGGCCAGGAGCACTTCTTGTCACATCGCGGTCAAGGGCCCCCTGGCCTCAGAGTCGATGCAAGGGATGGAGAAGAAGAGTGAGCCAAACGGGGAGAGAGAAGCGTTCAGACTGAATTGAGGGGCAGAAGAGGAAGTTACAGCAGCCAGTGTGAGAAGGAAGGTGGCCTCGGTCCAAATGACGGGGCAGATCGCTCCCTGAGCCCCGTCAGACGTGCTGAGTTGGGGGCGGCCTCACTCATCCATGGGGACCCCTCCCCCGGGACCAGGGTTCGGAGGTCAGGAGCGGATATGTATGGCTTGGGGCAGATCCCCTGGCCCTGAAACTTCTGAACCCCTTGGGCTGTTTGGATACCAGGCTTCCCCTCGAGGGCCGCAGGTGCTCCCTCTGAGGGTTCCTAAGTGTATCTGACGTGGGCAGTGCAGGGGTCAGAGCCTAGAGAGTGGCATTTCCTATGGCAGTGGGACTCTTTTGCTCTCCCAGCCTCCTTCCTGTCCCTTCTCTACAGCCCACCCGGAAGCCACTTTGCTTCTTTGCAGCCTACTGACGGTTTTTGTGTTCTGCTAAGATCAGACTCGCAAGCCTCCTTGCCTCTCCTAGGGCCATGGCAGCACAACCACAAACAAGTGTCGGGGGTGAGACCAGCTGACGACTACATCCCTGACACAGACCAGTTTTGCCCCAGAAAGAGTTGTGGGACCACAGTTTCTTTTTCAGAACAAAAATTAAGCCAGCCTGTACTGATCGCACATCTTCCCAACACCACGTTCGGCGACCTCACTCTGGTGGCTTGAAATCAGCCCCGATGGCAGTATTTACGCCACGGAAAGCAGCAAGGGCTACCAATCAGGGCTCCCCCCCACCCCGCCCCGCCCCCCGAACAGCTAGTTGTTACATTTAAAGCATACCACTTGAACTTGATAATCCTCCAAGTTTCTCTTAGGTAAAACCTAAGAGACTCCGTGACATGATGATGTATATGCTCATGTATAAATAAGCCCATGTGCACAGATGCATGGCGGGGCAATTTCCAAGATGATGACAATACAACCTAATTACTCTTAATCCAGCAAAGGTCTGTTGAGATGAGCAAACCTTTAATTTATAAAATGTTTTGAGTCGTTAAAATTAGTGTTAGCAAGGTGGAGGTCCACAAGAGGTCTGTAGCCTTTTTCCCGCCTGTGTGGAGACAACGGAATAGCCACATGCAAAAGAGTAAGGGCTGTACCCTTACCTCACACCATAGGCAAAAATAAACTCAAGGTGGCTCTACGTGGAAGAGCTAAAAATAGAAAATTCTTGGAAGAAAACACAGGGGTAAATCCTCATGGCCTCCGATTTGTCAAAGGGAGGAGAAATGCAAGTCAAAACCACAATGATAACTTTACCACCCACCAAGTGGAATCAAAAAAGTCAGGTCATAACAAGCGCAGAAGAGGATGCAGAGAAGTTAGAAGCCTCGTGCACTGCGGGCGGGGATGGAAAACGGCGTGGCTACTTTAGAACACAGACAGACGGCTCCTCAAATGATTAAAATTAGTTACCATATGACCCACCAATTCCACTCCTAGGTTTATACCCAAGTGAACGAAGCCAGTAAAAAAAAAAGACCACTTTTCGCATTGTTCCGTTCATACGAAATGTATGAAATGGGGAAATGTATGAATAGGGAAACCTACAGGGACAGAAAGTAGATGAGTGGTTGCTTTGGGTTGGGGAGATGGGATGGGTAACTAGATGGGGACAGTGGTACACGGTTCTTTTAGAGGTGATGCAAATGTTCCAGAATTGACTGATGGTGATGGTGTGTGTACATACTAAAAATCACTGAATTGTATTCTTTAAATGGATAAAGTATGCGGTTATGGATTCTATCTCAATAAAGCTGGTTTGCTTTTTTTTAATGTTTACTTATTTATGTATTTATTTTTGTGAGAGAGAGAGAGAGAGAGGCGCAAAGTGTGAGCAGAGGAGGGGTTGAGAGAGAGGGAGACACAGAATCCGAAGCAGGCTCCAGGCTCTGAGCTGTCAGCGCAGAGCCCGATGCAGGCCTCAAACTCATGAACCACAAGATCATGACCTGAGCAAAAGTTGGAGGCTTAACCGACTGAACCACCCCGGCACCCCAAGCTGTTTTTTGTTTTTTTTTTTAACGTATTTACTGATAAGAGCAAGGGTGGAGAACTCACACAGGACAGAAGTGGCATTCCAAGTCAGTAGGGAAAGGGCGGGCTATGAAAATCAGTGTCTGAACAACTGTTGGTTACTATATAGAAAATAAAATTCGATCCCTACCTCATGCCATGCACACAAGTCAACGTCAAGTAGATGGAGAACCTGAATGAGCAAAGTAAAACTTTAAAACTGCTGGAGGAGAATGTAGAAGAATATCTTTCTAAGTATGGGGAGGGAAAGACGTCTTGGACAAGACGCAAAATGCATAAATTGTAACAAAATGATTAATACATCTTATTATATATTTCAACTTAAAACTTTCATTCAGTAAGACTCCATAAACTAACTAGAGACACAAACCACAGACTGGGAGTAAATATTTGCAACACAAACACCCGACAAAGAAGCAGGAGTGGATTCTATTAAGAACTGTCACAAACTATAGTTGACTCTTGAACGTGGGGGTTAGGACCCCACAGCAGTCAAAAATCCATGTATAACTTGTGACTCCCCCAAAATAGCCTACTGTTGATTGGAAGCCTTACAAATAACATAAACAGTTGATTGACTCATTGTTAATATGTCATACATAATATATACTGTATTCTTACAAAAAAGTAAGTGGGAGAACAGAAAATACTAAGAAAATCATAAGGAAGAGAAACTACATTTACAGCACTGTGCTATAAAACATCCATGTATAAGTGGACCCACGCAGTTCAACCCTGGGTGTTTCAAGGGTCAACTGTAATTTTAAAGATGACAAGCATTCCATAGTAAAGTATACAAAGGATATGAATAGATAATCCACAAAAGGAAACTTGACTGGTCATTAAACATTTGAAAAAGAGCTCAACCCACACAAAGTACAGGGAATGTAGTTTATATTAAAATGAGATATTATTACACATCCTCCAGATTTGGAAAAGCTTTTTAGAAACTTAACAGTACCAAGAATTGGCGAGGATGTGGGAACACAGGCTTCTCTTCCACTGCTGGAGGGGACAGAAACGGGCACATCCACTTGGGAGTGATCAGCAGCGTCTCATTGGTAAACTGTGAGAGGCCGTCGCTCCGGGCCAGCCCTCCTGCCCTTGAATCAGGGTGTGCTAGCCTCCCCCGATAACAGGACTCACTGAAGTACTGTTGAAGGAAATCAAAGATTCCTGGCTCCGAAGTCAGGCCCGCCAGGACAGACCTGGTAATATGTGTATTTAACCAGCTCTCCACGGTGATGCTTATTACCTGGCAAGTGGGGGGAAAATCGTTCTCAAGAAAACCTAGCACATTTGCACAAGAAGGCCTGCCAGCACGGTTCACCACAGCATGATTTATAATCACGCAAAAATTGGAAACCATCTAACGCGTCCGTCAACGGGAGACTGGAATGCACACCGGGGGACAGCCATACATTGACATGCTGTGATGTAACTCTGGCTGCCTTCCTGGCCCAGCCTGAAAGGCTCATTTCCCGAGGCTGGCCAGGCCTCTACATCAATAGGTCCTATGTGCGATTTCCCCTGCTGGTGCCATGTCGCATGAACAGAGTTGAGGGAAACTGGAAGGCCTTCAGTGCTATGATTCTTCTACCTTTTTCCAGTAGCTATTTCCATCCAGAGGCGGGAGTGACTCACACTTGCCGGCCCCACGGTGGCGGGGGGACTGCCCTGGGTGGGAGCGCCTTCTGCCGAATGCACACCAAACCCCGGTGCCAGGAGATGCTCCCAGGAAGAAGGATCCTGTGGTCGCACTCGGCCAGCTAGGACACGTGTGTGCTTCGGATAAGCGCTGGGAAGACGTGTCTTGAAGAGGCAGAGACCCAACGACAGTGTCTGGGAGGCCCTGGGGAGCACGTGCTTCAGCACCGCGGCGGTCAGCCGTTAGGCTAAAGCAGCCAGCTTCTCCCAGATTATGTGCCTGGGAAATCCCTTTTCAATGGAATCCCCTCTACTAGAAACCTCTCTGGGCCTCAAAGGGGCCCTCCAAGCAGCCTGACATGGGTGTGGCCAAAGATAAATGATACAAAAGGCTCTTGCTCCAATGGCCAAAACCGAAGCGTGCAAGCCAAGAATGAGTGCCTGCTGGAGGCCGGGCACCGAGGAAGGTTCGGGCAGCCTCCGGAAAGAGCGGCAGGGGCAGAAGACAAACGGCCTAATCCCCCGAATCCTGGAGGCATTAGTGTTCCCTCAGCCGGCTTCCCTGTCTGGGCCGGTGCTGGGGACCTTGGTGACCGTGATGATGTGGCCTCCCCTCAGGGGGCTCGCAGCCCGGGAGAGGGTAGGGGTGGGGACACACACATGAACGCATCATGGCACAGGAGTGAGAACAGCTAATCACAGCACGAAAGGGGCTTTGAGAGAGGACGCGCGGTCTGCAGAGAAGCCAGTAAGGAGCAAAGGTGTGCGCGCGCATGTGCACGTGTGTGGGGGGAGGGGGGCCCGTCGCCACCTTGCCATGAGGGATGGAGGGAGGCACCCCCATCGCCACGTTTCGAGGCGGGGAAGACAGGGCCGGGCCAGGCCTCGAAGGCCACCCGGCCTCCTCTGCAAAGGGAGGGGTGAGGGGCAGACACAGGCAAGCCTGCCTGCCGCCTGCCTCCAGGCCTCAGCCTCCCCGGGGGCCCTGGAAACCGGAGGCAGGCCCTCTGGAGAGCGTCAAGTGTGACAGTTTATGAACCTAATTAAGTTATTTCTTTGGATCAAGAAAATCGCAGGGTGGGCCCATTCCAGGGGGATGCCTTGCTACAAAGAGGAGGTCAGATGGGGGAACGAGGCTGCACGGGGCGGGGGTGGGGGGCTGAGAGGCACGCCCTCCGTGCCCAGGAGGCAGCGTGGGTCCAGGGGACAGCCCGTCTCTGGCTGGCTGGAGCTCGGGCGAGCCGTCCGGCGTCGGTCCCCAGGGTGCAGAACCCGGTGGCCGGGAGCACCGGTACACCCGGTTCATCGCGTGGCCAACCCCAGACCTGGGCGGGCTGGCACCTCTCTGGGCCCTGTCCCCCCAGCTCTCAAGTGGGGAGGATAACGACACCTACTTCCTATTAGTGACCAAATGAGTCGGCATCAGGCCTAACACGAGCGAGCACTCAGCGGGCACCATTGTTAACCTCCCTCGCCTCCTGCTTGGTCTCCTTTAGAGGCTGCTGTGTGAATGGGGCAACGCGCCGGAGGGCTCAGAGGGACCAACGGCCACGCCACCTTGACACGGGCGCAGGCCAGGTGGGGTGGAGGCAGAGCCCGGGGACTCACTGGCTGTAGAAGGAAGGAGCAGGGATGACGGGTAACCCTCGGCAGCGTGGACACTGACCGCGGGCGTTCCATCTGGGGCCCCCGCCCTGGGGCCCTCCTGGTCCTCCGGCTCAGGGAGGGAGGAAGGCTGTGTGTGCAGCCTTGTGCCCTGTGCTTCTAAGGCCGGGGGACGGGCTGTGGGGGGGAACCCGGAGGGGGGCAGGATAGGGAGAGGGGTCTGACCCTACCGCTGTGGCCCAGGCCCGCCCCCCGAATTCCCTCACTGCCTCGTACTTCATACTAGTGCTTTATGTTTTTCTGGGTTCTTAATGGTTTTTTTTTTTTCTTCTTCTTCTTCTTCTTCTTTAAATATATTTCTGGGAAAGCTGTATTTTCACTCTAGTCCTGCCAGATTTTTTTTTTCTTTTTTAAATATGCGTGCACGCCATGAGGCAGTAAAATCTCCACATGAAGTCATCCTCGACAGCTAATAATCAAAACCCTGGGTGTTCAGAGAACAACGTGATTAAGAACCGGGCCTGAGTGTTCCGGGCCACAGAGAAATGATCAGTGCAGCTGAGAGCCACGTTTTCTTTTCCAGAACTGGGAGAAAATAAACGCCCAGTGTCTCGGCCCCAGTCCGTGGTGTTCTGCTCTGGCAGCTGGGGTTGACCAATACGTGGCATCTGAGCAGAGGGACGGGAGGGAGGAAACGTGGCACTCCTTGGAGAGAACAGGGACCCTTTCCTCGGCTGTCCCTCAAGGTGTGTGTTTTTATTTATTTATTTATTTAATTAATTTTTTTTTTTTTAATGTTTGTTTATTTTTGAGACAGAGAGAGACAGAGCATGAGCGGGGGAGGGTCAGAGAGAGAGGGAGACACAGAATCGGAAACGGGCTCCAGGCTCCGAGCCGTCAGCACAGAGTCCGACGCGGGGCTCGAACTCCCGGACCGCGAGATCGTGGCCTGAGCCGAAGTCGGACGCTTCACCGACGGAGCCATCCGGGCGCCCCTGACATCTTAATCCTTGTGAAGCGTACGGTGGGATTCCTTACATCCCCAATGCTGTGCCACCATCACCACGAACTAGTTCAAAAGCTTTCTCATCGCCCCAAACACAAACTCTGTCCCCGTTAAGCAAGAACATCCCACCTCCCCTCCCCACCAGCCCCTGGCAGCCGCCATCCTACTTTCTGTCTCTACGAACTTGCCTAGTCTGGACGTCTCACACGGGTGGAATAATACAATCGTTGTCCCTTTCCGTCTGCTTATTTCACCCGGCATCACGTCTTCTGGGTTCACCCGTGGTGTGAACTTTGTGTCTTTTCACAGCTGAGGAATATTCCACCATACAGACAGATCACATTTTGTTTATCCCCTCCCCCGCTGATGGACGCACACTTGGGCTGTTTCCACCTTTCGGCTATTGTGAGCAATGGTGCGATGAACACACGTGTACGAGGGGCTGTTCAGGTCCCCGCCTTCAACTCCTTCCTCAACATGATGATGTCTGACATTTCCCGTGGTTCACGGGGAAGGACACACAGGGCTGAGGCACCCTTCTCGGTCCGTCGTAGGGAGCACGTAAGGTCTTACCTGCAGTGCCATTAACCTTGATGGGTAGGCTGAAGTTGAATCTACCAGAATCCTCTGCCATACTCCCCAGTTCCCCTGCTGAATATCCAGCACGCTAAGGCCATGCGCGTGTTCTGTTTCTGCTTAAACTCCCAAAGGGCTCCGTTGGGAACCTCCAGTCCCCGGGCTGGAGGTGTCTAATGATGGGCAAGGACGCAGAGGCCGGGGAAGAACCCCATGGTGGGGCTTAAGGCCTGTGTGGGTCTCCTGGGGGGAGCATGGAGAAGGAGAGCAGCGGGCCTGGGCCAAGCCACCCTGCAGCCTGTGACATCTGAACACCAGAAGCCCCGTGAGCGACCTCACACTGCGAGGCCATGAGGAGACGCGTGGCCTCAGCAAGTCAAACACTGGAATCTATCCTTAGTTCTTCAAGATGACAGATCCCTGTTCCTCTGCTCTGCACCTCTGCCCCCACACCCTTCCCTCGCCTTGCATTCTGTTCCCTCCCTGCTCCTTTCTCCGCACAACCTCCCTCTCATCCACCTCACAGGCTGCGTCCCCTAGGGCCATTCAAGGACTCAATGGAACTTGACCACTCCCCTCCCTTGGTCCAGACTCCTCAGGATTTTGGTTGTGTCTTTGGGGCAGCACAGATGCCGGGGTCGGTCCCTGTGAACTTGTAGCCTTAGGAACAGCCCCCTGCCTCTGATTTTCCACAGTCCTGAGGCACCCACCCCTTCTGCACACAGAACACCTCATTGAGTTTAAAGCCAAAGAGGGGCGCCTGGCGGCTCAGTCGGTAAGGTGTCCGACTTCGGCTCAGGTCATGATCTCACAATTCGTGAGTTCGAGCCCCGCGTCGGGCTCTCTGCTGACAGCTCAGAGCCTGGAGCCTGCTTCGGATTCTGGGTCTCCCTCTCTCTCTGCTCCTCCCCCACTGACACTCTGTCTCTCTCTCTCTCAAGAATAGACATAAAAAAAAATTTTTTTAAGCCAACATAAGCCCCCATCAGAGAGCAAGGCTCTCTGTGTGTGAAGTTCTAGGAAACCAAGGTGCCTGTGACGCAGTCCCCTCCTCAAGGGCCCTGCTCAAGGGGAGCGAATGAGTCCCGTGTGCATCTTCCCAACTCCCACTTTCCAGCAAACCTGCAGCCCCTCTGCGCTGTTGTTCTGTTTGCTATAGCTGTGAGTCAAGAGCCATATGTCAAAAATGACTTACCATCCTGTGTGACAACAAATATTTTGACAGGCAGGGCTCATCTGCCTGCCTTGAAGGTTTGACACATGCACGCACACAGAGAACGCACGGGGATGTAACTCAGCGCCGTGGGGAGGAGCCGGCACAGAGGTTTTGAGCACCTGCTCTATGCCAGCCACAGCTGCAGACACGGCTCTCAAGGCCCGGGGCACCGGGGAGGCACAGCCTGAGCCTGGCGTGTTCGCGGACAGGCACAGCACGGTGTCCGCGGGGGCACAGCCGTGCTGTGCCGTAGGCGCGGGGCCCGCGTGCCTGGAGGCTGCGAGGGTGGCCTTTCACCTCCCAGGCTTCGAACATAAACTCGGACCTGTCCCAGTGTCAGGGACAGGAATCACCTTCGAGAACGGGGAATCTCCTGTGTTCTAGGCGGGGTGCGGGGAAGCTGTCTCCCTCCTATCTCTGACTAATCACTACATAACTGGGAGCTGGGACCTTTTCACTTTGAGCCTCTAGACGTTCCCTCTGACCCGACAATTCTACTTTGGGGAAGTTATTTTGAAGAAACAATCAGGGCTCCTGGGTGGCTCAGTCGGTTAAGCGTCTGGCTCTTGATTTCGGCTCAGAGCATGACCTCTCTGTTCATGAGATCGAGCCCCACGTCAGGCTCTGTGCTGACGGTGCAGAACTGGCTTGGGATTCTCTCTCTCCCTCTCTCCCTGCCCCTCGCCTGCTCGCACGCTCTCAGAAATAAACATTAAAAACAATTTTTTTAAAACGAATAAGTAAACAGCTTGGGATTCTCTCTCTCTCTGCCCCTCCCCAGCTCGTGCTTTCTCTCTCAGAATAAATAAAATAAACATTAAAAACATAAACAATCAAATGAGTGTACAAAAATATGCTTGTGGTAAAAATCCATATAGGGTTTAGAGTTTATTTAAAATGAACCAATAAACGTACCAATGTCAGTTCGTTAATTGTGACAAGTGGCCCACGGAAACGGAAGATGTTAACCAGAGGAGAGGCTGGGTGAAAGGCAGACAGGGACCCTCTGCCATCTTGGTAACTCTTCCGTAACTATGAAATTATTCCAAACTATAAAGTTTATTTTTAAAAATACACATATGTTTGCATAGGCATTTTCACTGCAACACTGTTTAAAATAGTGGAACGCTAGAAAAAGCAATGTCTACCAGTCTGGGGATCGTTAAATATACAACAGTGCAAGCATGTGCCACATGCGTGTGGCTGCAAAACGGGGGTGGTGGCTCCTTACAGTCGAGACACAGACAGCAGGGTATACTGGGGGAACAACGGGACCGCTGAACTTCACGCTTAGGGTACGATCCCATCAAAGAGACAAAGGATGCGCTTATGTACACGTAAGAGGCCAGGAGGACAGGGGCGCCTGGGTGGCTCAGGGGGTCGGCGACCGACTGCGGCTCAGGTCACGATCTCACGGTGTGTGAGTTCGAGCCCCGCGTCGGGCTCTGTGCTGACAGCTCAGAGCCTGCTTTGGATTCTATGTCTCCCTCTCTCTCTGCCCCTCCCCCACTCATGCTCTGTCTCTCTCTCCCTCTCTCTCTGTCAAAAATAAATACACATTTAAAAAAGCTTCTCTGCAACATGCTCATCGCAACTTGTGCGAGCGACCACGACCTCTCCATGGGATTCCTGCAGAAGCCTCCTAAGTGGTCTTTCTCCCTGCTTCTGCCCTCACCTCCCGTCACCTGATCCAACAGAGCAGCCAGAGGAAACCCGAAGTCAGGAGCGCCTGGGTGGCTCAGTGGGTTAAAGCATCTGACTGCGGCTCAGGTCACGGTCTATGGTTCGTGGGTTCGAGCCCCGCGTTGGGCTCTGCGTTGACCGCGTGGAGCCTGCTCTGGATTCTGTCTTCTCCCTCTGCCCTCCCCCCGCTTGCTCTTTGTATCTTTCTCAAAAATAAATAAAAATAGGGGCACCTGGGTGGCTTGGTCGGTTAAGCGTCCGACTTCGGCTCAGGTCATGATCTCACCGCCCGTGAGTTCGAGCCCCGCGTCGGGCTCTGTGCTGATGGCTCAGAGCCTGGAGCCTGTTTCGGATTCTGTGTCTCCCTCTGTCTCTGCCCCTCCCCCGTTCATGCTCTGTCTCTCTCTGTCTCAAAAATAAATAAACGTTGAAAAAAAAAATTAAAAAATAAATAAATAAAAATAAAACTTAAAAAAAAAAAAAAAAAGGCCAGGCACAAAAGGACAAATGGTGTGTGACTGCATTTACACGAAATGGCTGCACCAGGCAAAAATCCACAGAGGCTGAAGTAGCCTAGTGGTTGCCAGGGGCTGGGGCCCTGGGGGATGGGGAGAAAGTGCTCATGGGTATAGGGTTTCTTTGTGGGGTGATGGAGATATTCTGGAATCAGATAGCGGTGATAGCTGCACAACTTTGTGAATATTCTAAAAACCGGAAACCCTGACATCGCACACTTTAAAGCAAATTTCATGGTGCATGAATTATAATCTCAATTAAAACATTTTTTAAACCTGTCTGCTCAGAGGGTAAAAGCTCTGATTTTGGACCAACCCCAGCTGGACCGTCCCCCTCCCCCCCCCCCCACAGTCCCCAGGGCCAGCTCGGTACCTGACTCACAGGTGCTTAATGACGGTTAGCCGCACGGAGCTGCCCCAGATGGAACCCGATTCAGGGGCTGTGTGATGGGGCCAGGAGTGGCCCTCCATCCAGCAGGGCAGACGGCAAGTCCGAGGACAGCAGGGACAGCCAGAAGGGCTGTGAGGGGCTACGGTGTGGTGTTGTGGGGACAGAGGGTGCCTCCTAGAGGAAGTGACAGCCAACCTGAGATCTGAAGGGCAGGTTCCGACTGGCTCAGGGTGAAGCTGTGTCTGGAATGGACACAATCTTCACGGTAGTCCTGGGAGCCCCCAGAGATATTTTAAGCCGGGAGGACTTGGCCAGATTTGCCTGTTACAAAGAAGCCTTTAAACCTAAGTTAATAATCAAAATCTTCTCCAAGTAAAGGGACTTCCTCATCCGCTGTGAGGGACACATAAAAGTGGGAAGGCTAATCTATTGGTGGGAAATCAGAACGATAGTTACCTGGGGAGGGGCACAAGAGAACCTTCTGGAGGCTGGACTGTTCCCTATACTGATCTGAGTGGAAGCTCACACATGTGCACGTATGTACAAATTCACCAAGTTGTACATTTCAGAATCATGTACTTTATGCTATAAACATTTTAAAAGATTGTTTTATGTTTATTTATTTTTATTTATTTAAAATTTTTTTAATGTTTATTTATTATTGAGAGACAGACGCAGAGCATGAGCAGGGGAGGGTTAGACAGAGGGGAGAGACACAGAATCTGAAGCAGGCTCCAGGCTCTGAGCTGTCAGCACAGAGCCGGATGCGGGGCTTGAACTCACAAACTGCGAGATCATGACCTGAGCCGAAGTCGATTGCCCAACCGACTGAGCCACCCAGGCGCCCCTATGTTTATTTATTTTTGAGAGAGACAGACAGAGTGTGAGCAGGGGAGGGGAAGAGAGAGGGAGACACAGAATTTGAAGCAGCCTCCAGGTTCTGAGCTGTCTACACAGAGCCACCGGGTGGGGGGTTTGAACTCATGAGTCCCAAGATCACGGCCTGAGCTTAGGTCAGATGCTTAACCGACTGAGCCACCCAGGTGCCCCCACGCTATGAACATTTAAAAGAAAGAACAGATAAAACTTGCTGGTAACAGTCATTCCCCACCAATATCAGGCTCCCTGGGTCTTTCCCTTCCCGGCATTCATCACATCTGAGATCAAAGGGCTGGGGGTCCTGAGGAGGGAGGTGTGAGATCCACACCCTCTGGGACTCTGAGACTGGGCGAAAGCCCCAGCCCTGAGATTCTGGAGCCCCGAGCGATTGCCCCTTCCCCGCCCCTCCCCTGCACTCCTCACTGTGGGGACCCCCTCACTAGATTGGCAGCTGAGCAGGCTGGATACAGGTGTGTGGCCTGGAACGCGGGCACGCACAGAAATGGGGCGCCTGACCTGGGGAGGTAGGGCCCTGCTTCTGGGCAGAGCGGGGCCACCTGGGGAAACCCAATGGGAACTGTTCGGGTGGCTGAGACGAACAGCCTCCAGGCACGGCGGTTTGCCCTCAGACCCCCGGCCTCTGTCGTCTAGGGAAACAGGTCGGCGGCCCACCCACCTCTCAGCCTGACGGGCCTCAGGGTGACCTGGCCAAGTCTCTGTGCGGACGCCACTCGCTCTGCACCAAAGTCCCAAAAGCTAGGGGTGTGCCAGGGATCTAGCTCCCTGAGGGGGTGGGAGCAAACCCTGGTCTGTGAGTGTTTGCAGACTGGCAAGGTGTGAATATTTCCGTGTCCAAGTTCAAGCTGCCAACGCGATACGGCTGAACAGAGTGGCGAAGAGATGTGTAAGCTGGTCCCAGCTCGCTCCACAGACCTGACCCACAGTTACACGCGCCCCCTGAGCCAAAGGCTTAGGGTCGATGTTGGGAAAACCAGAGGAAAGCGGGCAGAGGCCCTGCAATGGTGGCCAGCACACAAGGTCTCCTGGCTTAGTGCCCCAGGGGGACAAGTAAGGAGCGCGCCTGAGTACTGAGCACGCCTGAGTACTGAGTACTGAGTACACCGTGGTACTCCCGAGAGGGGGTGTCTCTGGGGACCCAGCGATGCCAGCCAGCCTCCTGGTACCGTGAGGGTGCCTGGGCACGGACAGGATGACAAGTCCAGCCTCCAGGCCCCGAGGGGTAACTGGAGAAGGTGCCGCCGGCTGGCCCGGCTGGGCCGGGGAGTCACTGGGCTGGAGCACCTGTCCTGGGGCCTCGCCTGCTGACGCTCCTGAGGGTGGCCTGGCAACCCCCACAACAAACACAGCACTGCGGGCAGCGGAGCCCCGCTCTGCAGGCCAGCCCGCGGCCGGGCGCCGACACTGAGCCGCCTCCCTGCAGGCCCTCGGGGGACCGCCGGGGCACTCGCTCTCCGCTTAGGCGCCTTTGTCCTGTCGTGTTTCGAAAAGAATAAAGTCCGGTTTTCTCTTTAACACGGAAGGGCAGCGGCGGCCTTCCGACCCAGTTCCGACCCCGCTGTAACAGGATGCTCGGCTGGAGCAGGGAGCTGGCAGCCGCGTCCCAGGCTCTGCACGCCAGCGTCTCCAGCTGCCTCCCGGAGACCTTGAACGAGGCCTAACACCCCTAGGCCTCCAGCTGCATGCCGGACGGTGGGAGCTGGGCTTCTACCCCCACCTGACAGAACCGCATGTGCCAAGAACGGATACCGGAAAAACCTTGAAATTCTTGGGTGAAAGTGGCCACCCAGGAAACGGCCTGGGGCTGCCTCGCTTCCTTATCAGCCTTCTGGGCGCTGGGCTCTTTTCCCAACAGGCGTGGTCCGAGGGACATGGGGTCAGATTTAGCCTCCGGGCTGGCGGCGATCAATTTAAAAATAGTGCCCTTTCGGGGCGCCTGGATGGCTCAGTCGGTTAGGCGTCCGACTTCAGCTCAGGTCACGATCTCGCGGTTTGTGGGTTCAAGCCCCGCGTCGGGCTCTGTGCTGACAGCTCAGAGCCTGGAGCCTGTTTCGGATTCTGTGTCTCCCTCTGTCTCTGCCCCTCCCCCGCTCGCTCGCTCTCTCTGTCTCTCTCTCAAGCATAAAAGAAACATTTCAAAATAAATAAATAAATAATAAAAATAGCGCCCTTTCTAAGAGTAGGTGCAAAATTTGGAAATGCAGCTCGATGGGTCCTGCTCCCCACAGACTAAACCGTAACCCTAACTACAGATGCACTTTAGCAGAGAAGGGCCAGCGAGTTCTTGGGGACAGTGACCAGTACAGCAAGCCAGCAGGCCCCGTGCTCTTCATTCATTTCTAACAAATGGACGCGAGGGAGATCAGTCCTTGCTTCTGCGAGGGGCCTGAAGAACAGGCAAGCGAACAAACAAAACCCCTCCGTCTGCACCAGACAACGTTTCCAAGGGAGGGAAAACACTTCTCAGCCCGCGGTGGCTGCTGTGCGAAGGGGGGTCCGCCCAGCGGAGGCCTTTGAGGGTCTCAGGTGGGACTGGCCTGCGGCAGGTGTCACATCTGCAAACCCGGGGCAGGGCGAGCGTCAGGGTGGGTGGAGCCCCCGAGGTGTCTTCCCCACCCCGCCAGGCGTGGGGCCTACAGCCCACCTCGGCCCTGACACTGTCTACCTGGAGACGGCATCAGATCCTCCGGGCCAAGGGCTCAGTCTCAGGAGACGGCCCCTCCCCCACTGCAGACGCCAATCACAGTCCGGGCGTCACTGTGCCTCGGATCTACCCGCTACAGGTCAGGGTCCCACCACCCTCTTTCCTCGGGTTCAATTAACTTGCTGGAACAGCTCACAGAACTCGAGGTTCAGGGAAAGGGGCGAAGAGCTCTCATGCCCTCTCCAAGCACAGCACTCTCCCCCGGCACCCATACCCGTGCACCACCGTGGAAGCTCCCAGAAGCCCATCCTTCTGGGTTCCTAGGGACTTTTCATGACAAAGGCACGGGTGATGAAATCACTGGCCTTGGTGACTGACGTCCTTCTCCAGCCCCTCTGCTCTCCCCCAGGGGGCTGGGGGGTGATGCACCAGGTACCAACTCTCTAACCACGTGGCTGGCTTCCCTGGCAACCAGCCGCATCCTTAAGAGCTTCCCTACAGTGGCCTCAGATGCGGTTGCAAGAGGTTTGTTATGAATATGAGACACCTTTATCCTCTTACCACTTAGGGAATTCCAAAGGTTTTCGGAGCTCTGTGCCAGAGATGAGGACCAAATATGTATGTCTTCCTGGAAATCACGATATCACAGAGCCGAACACAGGACATGTGGGGGTGAGCACGTCACTGCTGAGTGGAGACACAGGCTCCTGTGACAACCCCCCTCACTCCCGCCTGGAGACTGCCTCCTGGGTTTTGCTCGGTGGGCAACCAGCGTGGAGCAGGGGTGGCTGTTCCCCACCATCATCTGGTCCTGCCACGTCAGGGAAGCGCGGGGCAAAGCCCCAGCAGCAAAGTAGTCACAGCACATGTCCCCTCTCCCGTCCCTAGAACCCAGGGCTGTTGTCAGATGACTGTCTAGCAGCTCAGTGTGCCCCACGGGCTCCCCGACAATGGCCAGCAGAAGAGCTTAACTTTGCTTGTCTGCTTTCCTTTTTAAATATGTGACTTCTTCCATCATAAGAAAATAATATAATCAGCACACGCGCTTAGAACTTAGAGACGGAGAAGAAACATAACCCATAATTCCACAGCACAACACACGGCCCGCCCCCCCATCCCACAGAGCAACTGTCCTCTCCTCATCTATCTTCCACTGAGGAACTGGGAAGCACAGCAGGAGACGGGTGTTCAGACAGACAGACAGACAGACAAACGACAGATCGAGTCAGCCACCTGGGCACCTGGGAATGTTGTCTTCCTACGTCCTTCCCCACGAGCATGCTTATTCCGGAATTGCTATCACCCTTGAACAGTCCGTCGTCGGCCCCTGGCACTTCTGATTTATATCACAGGCATTTTTCTGAGTTGTTACACACAAAGGGTACCCCTCCTCCTTGTTCCAGGGCATTTTGAGTCAACTGTTTATTTTGAATAAACAGTTAATAACTGAATAATTACTAATAATTATCAATCAATAATTATCAGTCAAATATAATCAATAATTATCAATAACTGAATTGAATAATTGTAGATTCACACACAGTTATAAGAAATCTACTAAGTAGATGGGGCGCCTGGGTGGTTCAGTCGGTTAAACGTCCGACTTCGGCTCAGGTCATGATCTCATGGTTCATGAGTTTGAGCCCGTGTAGGGCTCCGTGCTGACAGCTCAGAGCCTGGAGCCTGCTTCAGATTCTGTGTCTCCCTCTCTCTGCCCCTCCCCTGCTTGTGCACTCTCTCTCTCTCTCTCAAAAATAAACAAACATTAAAAAAGAATTTAAAGAAGAAAAAGAGAAAAAAAAAGGTTTCAATCCCATCAGGATCCCTCATGCTGCTCTTTGTAGCCACGCCCACTCCCTCCTCCCCTCTCCCACACCCTCCCTAATCCCTGCCAACCAAGAGTCTGTTTTCCATCATTATAATTTTATCTTTTTGGAAATGTTATATACTCAGGGTCAGATGGTACGTAACCTGGGGATAGGCTTTTATCACTGGAGATCTATCCAGCGTATCAATTGTCCGTTTCTCCCCTTTGCCAAGCACCTTTCCGTGCAATGGACCTACAGTTGAACTAGTCACCCACCATAGAACATCTGGGTCGCTTCCAGTTTGAGGCTTGGGGAAAAATTGCTAGGACAGGTTTTGACGTGAATTATAAGTGTTCATTTCTCTGTAATAAATGCCCAAGAGTGCCACTGTTGAGTCCTATGACAGTTGCGTGTTTAGAGTTTTAAGAAACTGCCCAACTTTTCCGAGGGGCCATACCGTTTCACATTCCCACCAACGCCACAGTCTTCTAGATTCTCAGCATCCTCATCAGCATGTGTTGTTGGGACTATTTTTTATTTTAGGCATTCTGATAGTGATACCTCATTGTGGTCTGAATTTGCATCTCCCTACCACCTAACGATGCAGAACATCTTTTTACGTGCTGATCTCCGTATCATCTCGGTGAAACGTCTGTTCGTTTTCTTCGGTCCATTTTTTCCCCCTTTGATTGCACGACCTCTATTTTTCTATCATCATGTTCCCACATTGTCTCCTCTGTCCTCAGTTCTGCTACCAAGCCCATCCACTGATTGCCTTATTTTGGCTATTGTATTTTTCAGTTCTACAATTGTCATTTGGTTCTTCTTGAAATCTTCCGCTTCTTTGCTGAGACTTTCTACTTTACCGTCTGCTTCAAGCATTCTTGCAATTGCTTGTTGAAGCATTCTTGTAATAGCAGCTTTAAAATCCTGGTCCTAAATCTGTGTCACCTCAGTGCTGGAGTCTGTTGATTGTCCTGTCTCGTTCAAGTTGAGATTTTCTTGGTTCTTGGCACGACAAGTGATTTTGTATTGAAACCTGAACATTTGAGGTACTATGGTATGAGACTCTGGGTCTTACCGAAACCTTCTCTGTTAGTGGGTTTTTGGACACATCTCTGGCCGGAGAAGGGGGTTAGAGCTGCTTCACTACTGCCAGGTAGGATAAAAGTTCAGGTTCCCCACTGGTCCTCTGTTGACACTGAGGTGGGGGAGAGGCTCTAATGACGGCTGGTCAAGGGTGGGAGCAGAAATGCCTCATGATTGCTTCCCATATGGCCTCCACTGACGCTGTGTATGGGAGGAAGTGGGGGGTGAAGTGGCCTTATTACCACTGGATGAGGGCAGAGCACAGGATCTCCATGTGGCCTCCACAGCTACCCCAGTTGAGGGGCCCTCATTACCACCTGGCTCCTGGCTCCCTACTTGGCCTTCTCCGATACTGCCCCCCCTAGTGGTGGGGGCTCATTATAGCCTCATGAGGGTCCAGGCTCCCCATTTGGCCCTTGCTGGCAAGGGCGGAGACGGACCACAGTTTTGCTGCGGTATCTGGCTGGCGTAGAGGGGTTAATGTCTACAGGTTTTCTGTCTTGCTAGGCTGCCTGTCTGTCCTTTGGTTAAACCTCTTTAGATTTTTGTTTTTAGGTTTAAACCTTTTAGATTTAGGTTTTTGTGGGGCTTTTCTGTCTGTGCCCATTGGTGTTTCCAGTTTCTGGCCTCTCCAACCCCAAGTCTGGGGTCAATGATGCAAACAAGACAACCCAAGGAGCTCACCGCTGTCATTCCTCAGGTCCCAAGGCTGCTAGCCTGTGTGCCTTCTTCTCTCCACCTTCCAGAGTCTTCTTCTGTGTGTATGATGCCCAATGTCCAGGGGTTTTAGTTGTACTTAACTGGAAGAATAGGAAAGGTGCTTTTACCCCACCTTGCTGGAAACACAAATCTCTACAAACGCTCTTCCCGGTTGGGATTTTTCCTCTTGCAACCAGGGTGGATCTTGGGTAAAGCCATGGTGGGTTATCTGACAGAAGACCCCTCCAGCTCCCGAGGTTCCTCAGGAAGGAGCTGGGCTCCAGTCCCCTCCGCAGCCAGGCGAGGCTCCCTCCGGTGACAGCCCCTTCCTCGTCTCCGGGCTTGACGGTGAGAGCACCGCACGTGCTCCGTGAGCGTAAAAACCAAACACCCACCAGAAGGTCCACTCTTAGTCTTGGCTACTTCTGCCTTTACTCTCCTGGGAGGAAAACGCGGAGCCATAGGGTTCCTCGTGCCAGGCCGACGAAAGGGATATTTTTAGATTTCCCTCTCCCACAGCTAAGCCTCAGCAATCTGGTCTTTTCCCTGCGGCCCGTATCGAAAACGCAGATGAATCCGTTTCAGAGCTGACAACTACATTCTGTAAAACTGTACATAAAACACAATCTCAATTGTGTTTAAAAAATACTAAAAAGGGAGGGGGGGGCGCTGGAAGAACACATTCCAAAGTGTGAATTCACGTCACTGTGGATCACAAAAGGATTTCTTTGAGCGGCTTCTTTCAGACTGGGTTACAATTTCCAAAGTTTCCATATGAACTTATCATGTGTATAAAATTAAAACTCAAAATTTTAAACCAAAAACAATCCTCTCCCCTCCAAGATAAACAAACCAGAAACTCTCCGAAGCCACCACAGGCTGCTTGTCTCCTTGTGGACCCGAGTGTATTCCTCGACGCCACGAGCTGTGCTCAGGACAGGACCGGGATGGGGTCACATGCAACGCAAACCGGCCCCAGGGCCTGGAGAGTGGACGTCGTGCCTCTCCCCTGGGCGCCTGAAGCTGCCCTCTTGCCCAGCCCCGAGGCCGACACCTCGGGGGGCACCGCCTCAGGGCGTCACTCTACAGATGTGACTGAAGATTCTCCCCGTGGAATGTACTCGGGGCTCCAGTCAGTGGCACGAGTCCTGTGCAGGAGCACTAAGGCCCGCGATAGTGCCACCAAAGGATCAAAAGACCAGTAAAACCCAGTCCTTCCAAGAATCAGTCACCCCGCCCGACCCCCCACCCCCACCCCCAGACTCGCCAGAGGAAGCCCTCTAGGACAGAGACAAAAGAATGGCCCATCATCCTGCGTGAGATGGCGCCGCAGCAAGATGGCCTGGAGCCCGGGCAGACGAGGGCCCACACGGGACATCTTCCCCGCTAGACACATCCTCGGCCCCGCCGCCACACCCCCTCTGTGGCCGTGGTGGGTGGCCTCCGTTTCAGCAGGCAACTTGGGTTGTGGCCTCCCTGGAAGGCTGCGGGCCCTGGGGGAAGCCAGATGGCCCCCCGGCTGGAAGTCTGGGACCCACCGCCAGGCCAGGGCAGGAGAGCAAATACAGCTAAGGGCCAGCTGGTGTACATCACGGGCAGGTACCCTCAGACACACCCAGACTCCCCCAGCAGACCGTCAGTGCCGCCGGGAGGCCGAAGGGCAATAGGGAAGCGGCACTCCCAGAATCCAGGGCAGAAGCAGCAAACCTTCTAAGAGTTGAAACCATCTTGAGATGGAACCATCGTGCAGGAAGCCACGCCCACCCCCAGAAATCCCCCGACAGCGTTCTCCACCGTCACTTCTCTCTTCGGATGCCTCCTTCTCTTTGCTATGGTAGCGTGTGGAAACCTGGCTCCCTGTCCCTCTGCTATCTGGAAACTTCCTCTCAAGCCCTCAACTTCCTCTCACAGAGGCAGAGCCACATGGGGACCCCTGTGCTCAGTAACAGCTGTGGAGAAACCACTGACGGCCAGTTGGGGGAGCAGGCCAGGCCACTGGCTGCGTCTTTATTTATAACTTCTTTTACTTCCAGTGTTAAGGCCCCGCAACTCCGACCAAAAAGGTCGAGAGAAAAATGAATGCCTTGACATTTTTTCCAAACATCCTCTCAAAGAGCTCTTGGCAAGGGAACTTGGTTTTGCTGAGAGCATGAGAATGTCTGCGGCCGCAGAGCCTTCCTTGGATGGGATCTATTTTTGTTTGGTGAGACAGCTGTGTTCTGCTAGGCTCAACACTTGGGACTATAAAGGAAAAACAAAACATGGAAATGGGGACAAAGAGCTGTGGCAAAATAAGAGTGGGTCTTGGGCCGTTCTGTTCCACGTCTGGTGGGCGGTGAGTGCCCCTGGCTGCCGCTCCCGGCCCCGACAGGGCGGGCCAGCACACCAGGTCAGCCCCTCTGCCTGATCTTTCCCTGCAAGCCTCTCCAGGAGGTTCTGTGTCTGAACTGAACACACACAAGCCACGCGCATCCACCCACGGGAGAGGCCGGGACTCCCTATAACCACGAGGAAGACCCAGAGCACGGCTTCGAGTCACACCGTCGGGGGCTGAGCCACGTTCGCCTCCCACTGTGGGTCCTGGGCACGCGACTGACACCTCCCCGCTCTCTGCACCTCTCCCGGAAAGTGGGGTTACGATCGGGGCCTGTGCCGAGCGATGCGTGTACGTGCATCGAGGCGCGTAGCACGGGCTACATGCGAGTTTGTTGTGCGTGTGGGTAGATGGTAAGCTCCTTAGGGACAAAGGTGCCCAACGGCCATGAGAGGACATCCACTAGGGAGGACACGGGGAGTCCTTCCAGCTGCTGCTCCCTGACACGGGGCTCGGATTCCAGAAGCGTCATCGTGACCTCCTCCCCCTGCAAAGGCCACCAAGTGCACTGCCAGGGAGCCGCTGGGCCCATTCGCTGGTCCAGGTGGCCCGGCAGCTGCAGAGCGGCCCTCGAAGGGGCTGGTGCAGCTGTCCAGTCGCAGCAGAAGGCAGGGCTAAGTGGCTCCTTCTCTC